>NC_090436.1:653450489-654659177 GCF_031143425.1 Pleurodeles waltl
TCCCCTTTTTCTTTCCTATCTCCAAATCGTTAGCTAATATAATCACTTTCTATAGTTTTCTTGTCCCCTCTACTCATGTTCTTATGTGCATCTGGTTCTGCAGTTACCTACCCAACACCCTTACCCATGCGCCTCCTGCCTTACTCCCTTCTACCACGACTATCCTCCTTTGATGATAGCCCTAAGTTCAAGATTTTTTTAAGGTGTGTCCCTCCCTTCATCTCCTGCATGCTGTGTAATATGTCTGATATTCTGATGTAGAATCTACCATAGTGCTGAAAAGTTTTACCATAAGACACTCACTCTGCTTTATAGATATGATGTAATTGATTTGTTCAGTGTCATTGATAATGGGCAGCAATTACTGTATTGCTTAGGGTATTGGACTTACTTATTTATAATACTGCCACATAAAGAGCAAAGGACAATGTGGATTTAGGGGCCTTCCAATTTGTCATGAGAAAATGGCAACAGACCCACTCAAGTGTTAAAACATTGAAAACACTAGTTTGATTCTTAATATAGTTATTTCCGATTATCTGTCTGCAGTAATAGTTGGAAAAGAGTGATATGAGCACACCCATTTTTTGCAAAGTTCCACCTACAGCATCAAGTATTCCATTCTGTCTGAACACTAAAATTATTTGGCAATCTTGCACAGAAATTGTAAGCGTAAGTCCTATAGCTTGGCCAAGGAGTCAACAATAACCAACATGGTAAATGTAAGTCAATGGAGATACTATGCCATCGCAGATAGAGAAAGTAATAGCCCTTAGGATGTTCATGTTCAACCTTTTATTTCTAGAAAATTCACAAATTTCACCAAAGTCAATTTCTGATTGCACAACCTAGACCACCAGAAATTAATTTGCGATATATTAGTTGCTTTAGCTTGTCCTACCTACTCTAGTTTCTATGATGCATTTAAAGCACCTGGGCTTTCAGAACAACAGAAAGTAATATAATAAAAACCCCTATCATGGTTTGAGACATTTCTAAGACTAACATGCCTTTTTTGCACTGGTCAATTAAGCGTGGGGTTTCTATCCCTATCAATCCGTTGATGGAGAAAACATTGTTCCTCAGTGTGCTCAGTGTCAATGAGGTAGACTAAATACCTTTCCGGTCCTCTGTATGAAAAGTGATAGTGATTAGTAATGGTCTGAAGAGGTTCTTGTAGACAATGCCGTCAGGTCATAAAAGTGCTATGGACTGCACAAATCTAATTCCCCAATATTGTGCCATTTTCTTCTACTTGAACTGTCTGATAAAGAAATCTGCTTAATATATCTGTCCACTGGTAATGCTGATACGGGGCCCTTTTAGTAACATTGTTGGATGTTCCAGGTTTTAAAACATATTGCTGGATGCCCCAGGCTCTATAATATATGATTGTGACTGGTCAGAATAGTGAAGGCAATTTATTGCTATATGAATGCTCAAATGGCCTGTCCAAGCAGATAGTTCCTTATAGTCACAGGTTTGGAGAAATCTTAGACAAACCATGTGTTAAAGTTAGCAGATTTGACACAACTGTTATGCCTAAAATGGAAGTGGGGGTTTTAGTCTGCTCCACCTAATTAGAATACCAATAGAAATAGACAATTCTTCAAAAATGTTATCAAAACCTGTAAATTTACTGTCTTTTCTCCACCCAACATTTCTAGTCAAGACAAACTGACCCATGGATTTCACAACTTCATCACATCCAGTCTCCTGAGCCCATTCTTCCTCTGTAACACATCTCATGCCAACTTCACATACCTTGACTTCATCATCTGCCCACCAACTCTCATCATCATTCATAGTTTCATAATCAACCGCTAACCATGACAGGCAATCAGCCACTTTATTGTCATCCCCTTTAATATAAGCACCTGAAAATTGGAAGTCTTGTAACACCACAAACCATTTGCATATTCTGGATGAAATGCAGTCAAGACCATTTTTTTTCACAATCCTCTTGCAGAGGTTTGTGGTCAGTACTTACCGAAAACTTCGCACCCCACAAAAATTTGACAGAATTTCTTAATTGCCTAATACACAGAAAAGGTTTCTTTCATAATTGTCAAGCACATTATTTCAGATCCTTTGATAGCCCTCAACTCATAAGCTGTTGTAATCTCCTTCATGTCACGATTCTGTAGAAGTACAGCCTCCAGCCCTTTCTCATTAACATCAGTAGTCCTGGCACAAAACGTTTGAGTAAGAGTTTTTTTAAGACCATCAAACTCTTCTTGACACTCCTTAGACCAGGAGAAGTGAGTCCCCATTGTTGGGAAAATATCTAATCACAGCGTGTGACTCGCAAAGTTTGGCACATATCTAGAATAGAACTCTACCATACCCAAGAAAGTCTTCACCTCTTCCTTTTTTGATGGTTGGGCGAGCTCTAAAATAGTTGTAACACATGCTTTCCTGGCTTAATCCCTTTAGATGAGACTACATTTCCCAGATATGTTATTTGAGACTGTGCAAATTTACATCCGTCAAACTTGAGAGTTATCGCCTTCTCTGAACAAATCTGAAGTACTTTCTTGAATCTATCAACATGGTCATGAAGATTGTAATTAAAGATCAGTACCGCCCGCCAAGCGGGAACCGCCAGAAGACCGTACCGCGGTCGAAAGACCGTACCGCGGTCGAAAGACCGCGGCGGTCATTCTGGGTTTTCCACTGGGCTGGCGGGCGACCGCCAAAAGGCCGCCCGCCAGCCCAGTGGGAAACAGCCTTCCCACGAGGACGCCGGCTCCGAATGGAGCCGGCGGAGTGGGAAGGTGCGACGGGTGCAGTGGCACCCGTCGCGTATTTCAGTGTCTGCATAGCAGACACTGAAATACATAGTGGGGCCCTCTTACGGGGGCCCCTGCAGTGCCCATGGCATTGGCATGGGCACTGCAGGGGCCCCCAGGGGCCCACGGCACCCCCTACCGCCATCCTGTTCCTGGTGGGAGACCCGCCAGGAACAGGATGGCGGTAGGGGGTGTCAGAATCCCCATGGCGGCGGAGCGCGCTCCGCCGCCATGGAGGATTCTCAAGGGCAGCGGAAAGTCGGCGGTACACCGCCGACTTTCCGTTTCTGGCCGCGGCTGAACCGCCGCGGTCAGAATGCCCAGCGGTTCATCGCCAGCCTGTTGGCGGTGCTACCGCGGTCATTCGCCCTGGCGGTTTTTACCGCCAGGGTTAGAATGACCACCTTAGTCTTGAAAATGTTTAACCCTTTTCAACCCTCTCAACAGATTTAAGATAAGCCTTTGAAACAAAGATGCCACTGAACATACTCCACGTGGCATTCTGTTGAAATGGTAAACTCCAAAGGGAGTAATAAATGCAGTCAAGCCCTTTGAATCTTCACTCAAACGAACCTGATGACAGGCAGATGTCAAACTGACAGTGGTAAAATACTTGGTATTGCCAAATAATGTTACCATTTCCGTAATATTGGGCAGTGGGAATTTATCCTTTTTGACCTCTTTATTGAGATGACGAAGGGCAACACAAAGACGAATAGCACCAGATGCCTTTGAAGCAACAACCACAGGGGCCACCCACAATGATGCCTCCAATGGTTCAATAATACCTTCCTTTTCTAGTCTCCCCAGTTTTAATTCTACTGCCCCTTGTAAATTTAAGGATATATGTTTAACGTTTCAAATAATAGGAGTAGCCCCGTTTTTAATTATTATGTGATGGACTTATCCTTTAACACATCAGATGTTTCCTGGGAAAACGTGTGGAAATTTGTGTTTCAATTGTTCTGCCAAGGTACCAACCCTGTGAACTTGAGCCTGCCAATTTAGATTAGGGTCAAGAAAAAATCCCAGTAATTGTTAATATGGCTAACTTAAAATAGAATCTTCCTACACTGGTACATGAATTTTACCTGATATCGTTACCTTGAAACTCAAAGTCAGCATCAAATTAACCAATAAGCTCTATGGACTTTCCACCTTAGCTATATGATGGAACATCCAGAGCACTTAACCTGACCTTACTTTTGAACTCACAGTTATAATCCGTGTCCCAAATCAAAGACAACTTTACACCTGAATCCATCATCATTACAACATCAATACCATTCACTTTAACTCTATCTGAGGATGAGAACAATGACTGTTTTCTATCCAATTAACATAATTCTCATTATATATCTTTAGCACAACATCTTCTTCATCCATACACAACTCTTGTATTCTGCTTTTGGCTGAAGAAGATTTACAGTATTTTGCAAAGCATCCTTTTTTACCCCAAACTTTGTATACTGCGTGAAATGCAGGACAATCTTTGGAATTAGGAAGATGATTAGGATTGCCACTCTTATAACAACTATTCATATGTTTCAAAGGAAACTGTTGTTGTTTTAGTTGTGGATACAGCCTGTACATTTTTTCCTTCAGTTTTCTCATCACCACTTGCTTCAATTTTAAATTTCTGTAAGCCACGAATACCCTGCAGGGAATATTCCACTTGTTTAGGAATTGCAAGCATTTCCATACTCTGGGATCACTTTTAACCAACGATTCTTACCTAACTTTATCATGATTGCATTCCAAAATAAATTGATCTCAGGTTCTTTCCTCAGTACTTTCTCCAAAATTGCATTGTGCAGCTAATTTTCTTACAGCACTCACAAAATCCTCAACTGATTCGTGCTTATTCTGTTTTCTTTTGCCAAAGTAATTCCTTTCTAAGATAACAGAAATCTTTGGAAGATAATGCAAATCTAATTTTAGCATGTCATATTCTCCCTTCTCTTAGAAATCAGGTAAATTGTCATATACCTTCTGCCCCTCTGCTCCTAAATAGTATAGTAACATGGATGTTTTCTTTTCTACAGAAAGACTCAAACCATATACTTTGAGATAATTAATAAAAACGTTTCACCATTTTGACCACTGTAATGAGGGTTCACCAGGAGAAGATGGAAAAATGGACGTGGTGACATAGGTTGCATTGTAAAATAAAAAATAAAGAATAAATAGAAAAAGAAAAATATACAGCTATTGGCATTGAATGACGAAAAAGAAAAAAATGAAGGAAGACCAAAAGTGATGAAAGCAAAGAAGAAAGAGAGAGAGAAGAGACAACTAATTATTAGATAATGAAGAAGAAAAGAGAAAAAAATAAGAAAAGAACAGAAAAGAGAAGGATCAAAACTGCAATTCACTGTATTGTATCCGAAATCCTCCTGTAAAGAAATATTGGTTAAAATCTTATAGTTTAAACGTATAACCTTATGTTCTAAATGTGATATATAGTGAGTCTTGTCCTTTTATCCTTGCAATTGGGATAGAAGCAATGTTGGAGGATTTGCAGGTCGACGTACATGGAGGCAGAATAGATGTTGACAACGTGGTAACGTCTTCACACTTACGATTACAAGGAAGGGCAGAGAAATCCAGATGTGCGGTGTACATTCCCAGCACGTGAAGGAGAACTCTTGATTCGACGGACACACAACAAAAATGCGCAGAGCACTGGAAGATGTGAGCACACGGCGATATTATATTCCGGCCCAGAAGCTGAGTACGTGAGCTCACAGCAATGTTGATGAAAAGAGCGTACAGAAGATTCCAGGTAGGAGTGAACTACAGATTCCAGCACTTCACAAGCAAGCGTGGGGGTCAAAGTGTAGTCACACGATGGCATAACTAAAATTCCACAATCAATCCTGGTGTGAGCTTGAGTAATGGCATTGATTCCAGGCTCATTTTGAAAAGCAAATGAGAGATACATTGCCCAGATAGATAAAAATCACTTAGCAGGAGTAAAGAATCATAAGAAGCCCAAAAACAGAAAAAATTATACTAGGATAAGGCCACAGACAAACAATGCCCAAAAAACAAAGAGAGTAAAGAGCCAAAAGAACATTTGACAATAGAAATATTCAAACTGAAGCAGTACAGTGAAAAGGTAGAAGAAGAAGGTAACTCCATTGGCTTGTTGAGAAAGCCGATGAAGAATAGTGTTGAACTTTCTTCTCAAGATGCACAGATCCAAGACACATGTACATGGCCAATAGCGTAGGTTAGCCAATCATCACCAATGTGAAGAAGATGGATAATTAAAGCAGAAAGTGGGATCCAAGGCATAGATCTGAGAATCATTTATTGGTATAGGAAGAAACTCCAGCCACTGCTCAGCTCATATCAAAGTGACTGCTTTCAATGTCTCTAACTTCCTCTTTTAACATTCTCACAACAGAATCCTACAGAACAGATGTTTTCATGAGAACAATAGAGTTCAAAACATAAGAGGACTGAGAGGCTAAAATAATTAAAGGAACATATCCTCAAGGAAAATTAGTATAGATTACCACACATGTATTTGCTGATGAAATCCAAATCTCTCTGACTCGTGTTCACATCTTGAAGAAACTGACTTAAGCCTGAGAAAACTGAATTTGTCCTTCTTCATTATAGGTTGACCAGGGGTCCCAGATTTGCCAGGTCAGTCCAGTGTTTTCACCAGCTGGCTCGTGTCCCGGTTTTTCAATAGAGTTGACTAAAAACAGAGGGAGGCATGTGTTTGTGTGTTACAAAGCAGGGCTAGTTAGCAGTTATTACATGAAAAATCTTGTTTTAAAATATATCCTACTGGGCTTAAAAATTGCATTTTAATAACTTTCTTAGTGCCCCTTCTGTAATTCTAGGTTAATTCTGTGCCGCTTGGATGATATAAAATGGTAGTCCTTCTTTTATTTTTGCAAATGCCTCAGTTTTGGGGATTTATAATCTGGTCACCCTACTTCATTAACAATCCAAAACTAGAGGTGACACACAGTAGTCACTTACATAACTTCACACCTTCCCTTGCCTCCAAGATTAAGGGCCTGATTACGAGTTTGGCCATCAGACGAGCCGACCGCCAAACTCTCGGGGTGAGGCCACTGGCAACCTGGCAGCCTCATCCCCAGTTATATCAAGATGCTCCCATTGGGCTGACAGGTGGGAACCGTGCTATGGTATTGGTCTCGGCCCACTTAAGGGAGTTAATACCAATACTGTAGCACAATAGCACCCTCAGAATTTCCGCTGTCTGCAAGCAGACAGTCCGCATTCTGAGGGTGCATGGCAGGGAGGGCCATGCACTGCCGACAAAATGGTTGTGGGCAGTGTAGGGGACCTCTCTGGCCCCCAGGACTTCCTTTCCACCAGCCTTTTAATGGCAATTGAAAAGGTTGGCAGAAAGGGAACTAGTGATGAACTCATGTTGAACTCAGCACTGCCGTGGCTGACTACAGATCTGATCGCCGCCATGCTGCCAGAAACTGTCAACACCAGGACAGTGCACGTTCTACGGTCAACATAATGCAAAATGACAAACCTTGTGTAATGTAATACTTCATGCATTATGTGTTGATATTGCATATCAACTTTTTACATTGCAGGTATTTATCTTGAAATGTCATTAATGCTGTTTGTAATGTATTGTTCATTTTCAAGCCTTTCCTGCAGCCTGGCTGGGTGTGGCATGTGGGCAGGGCTTGGGTCTATTTAAGGAACCCAGCCAAGCTCCACGTGCCCACTATTCAGAGGTCCCGGTGCAGAGCAGCAGCATTTTCCTGGGCTCCTGTTCCGGAGGCCTACTTGGACATTTCCTGGCCCTGGCCTCATTATCTTGCTGATCTTCAAGCAGGGCAGTAAGGCGGAGGTCGGGGTAGGCCCCCCGACTCCGTTTCTAGAAATATTTGAGTGTTTGGCTTTGTGATTTACAGTGTGCCCAATTTATTCTTGGCACTTAACCCTTGCAGTTCGGATCGGCAGAGTGCACGATCATTTCGAGGCATTTGAATCTTGATGGTTGAATAGGCAACAGTGTGCGCGATTCAATCTTGGCAATTAACCCTTGCAGTTCAGATCAGCAGAGAGCACCATCATTCTAGGTACTTGAGTCTTGATGCGCAGTCTGGCTATAAGTGCGCAATAATTTCTGGGCAATTGAATCTTGAAACTTAGATGAAACAGAGTGTGATCTTTCTAGACAAAACACGTTTAGTCAGTTTGCCTATTCTACAGTATTATTCATAAATCCTATAGCAGTTAATTCTTTGGGAACAAATGTACTCATTGACCCTTGTTGTGACGTAATTGCAATTCTAAGGATTTACTTGAGAGAGTTCAACGTCAGAGTATATGATTATAAAAAGGTCACGTTATTGAAAAGTTCTTGATCTTTCATGTTATTGGAGCATAAAGAATTAAAACAAAGTTTATGAAGATTAATGTGAATGATCTTGCTATTGTGTTCTTAACTCTTGCTTCCACTGGTCTCCTTCCCCGCTGTTCCCAACCTAAACCCCATCCCCGCTTGGCCATTCTTTACTCTGTGCTATGATAGCTAGTAAAGTTTGGAGCTGCCAAGATGTGGACATATTGAGAACAGGCACAAACCCAGAGGATCCGGCCTCGCTGACAGAAACCATGTTCCTGGTTGGCACCGCGGTTAGATCACCAGGTTTGTAATGTGGCAGCTGGACCTCCTCTGTATAGGTTCTTCCACATTTGTCATTAGGCACAGCTTACTGCTTGCTAGAAATAGAATCTCTATTTTGCAGAGGTATGTACCTTTTCCAAGAACGGACCACCACTGTAGTCGCAATAAGTCAGATACACACCCTAAATTAACCTGTGCTCCCCTTCTGGTAGCTTAGCACAGAGCAGTCAGGCTTAATTTAAGAGGCAATTTGTAAAGTATTTTTGCAATACTTAACACAGTAGAAAAGTGAGACCACCCCACAGAAATAATCAACACCAGGTTAGAAAAATAGATCTTAATTTAATGAACAAAACTAGACCAAAACAACAATAAGTAAAATTCGAGATTTTTATTTTTAAAGAATATCTGTGAATGTAGTGCTTAGATACTGATAGCGCCAACCAGGGCTATGTGGTTTAACTAGACCGAGATCAATGCAAAAGTTCAGTCCAACCTTGATACAGCCTACCCCAGCTACAAGCACCAAACCTGTCCCACTAATACAGTACCTTGTGTGGAGAGTTGCACTGATGTCAAGGATCCAATGCTAGGAGCAGAGGAGATGATGCAAAGTCGATGCATCAGTTTCGATCCGCACAGTCAGGGGATGCATCATCATCGAGCCATGCAGTTGTCAGTGTGCGGAGTTGAACACTTTATGATGAAGGTGATGCGTCATCGTTGAGCTGAGCAGCTGGGAATGCGAGGGTGATGCGTCAGGGTTGACGGCGATGCTTCGATATGGAGTTGCGCAGTCAGCAAAGCGAACGCCTCAACCTCAGTGGCAGTGGCGATGCAGCACCGTCGAGGAGGGATCCAGTGGTTCTGATCGGTGCAATGATGGTAGTGCATGTTTTTTTTGTAGAACACAGCTGCAGAACCCACTTCCAAGGGCCCAGAAGTGGATTGGCGCCACATGGCAGGGCCAGACTCACAGATGGCAGAGTCCAGGTACTGTTGGAGGATTACAGGACATCTTTGATGTCCCTGATTTCGCAGAGGAACAGGAGGCAAGCCAGAAAGCCCTTGGAGTTTCTTGGATCTGGTGATGTAGAGATTCAGATCCAGTCCTTCTCACTACCAGGCAAGGAGGGCAGCTGGCAGCATGGCAGGTGCAGCAAAGCAAGAGTCCAGCAAGTCCAGCAGAGTCCATCAGAGTGGCAGTCCTTTCAGCAGCACAGCAGTCCTTCTTCCTGGCATAACGTCCTCAGGTCCAGACGTGTACTAATTTGTTGGGTTTTGGGGTCCAGTACTTATACCCAGTTGTGAATTTGAAGTGGGGGAGACTTCAAAGAGAGGCCTTTGAAGTGCACAAAGTCCCCATCCCTTCTTCACTGGATCCAGACACACTACGGGGGTTATGCAGCTCTTTGTGTGGGGAGAGGCACAGCTCTATTCAGGTGCACATGTCTGCTGCTCCCTCCGATTTAGCTCAGGAAGACCCATCAGCATGGTTTTGGACCATCAGGATGTGAATGACACACCCCAGCTCCCATTGTGTGTGACTCTTTAGAGGAAATGCACAAAAGGAAGCTATCACCTACTCCAGACATTTATTGAGAGGCAGGCAGAAGGCTCAGAATAGTTAAAGTAAGTAAATCCTAACTTTCTAAAAGTGACATTTTCAGATTTACAAGTTAAAATACAACTTGACTATAATTTGTGATTTTTAATTGTGAGTCCAGAGACACCAAGCTCAAACTATCTATCCTGTCCCAATTGGAAATTACACTTATAAAACGTAATAAGATACTCCTGATGTTAACCTATGGGAGAGATAGAGTTTTTCACTACCTGGATATGTAAAACCTAAAAGTAGATGCCCAACCTTTTAAACACACTACACCCTGCCCTTGAGGCTGTCCAGGGCCTACATTAAGGATGACTTGTATGTCTTGAAAAAGGAAGGTTTGGTCCTGGTAAGTGGGTTAACATGTAATGTCGAAATGGCAGTTTAAAACTGCACAAGTCCTGTTTAAATGGCTACTGAAGTGGGTGGCACGATCAGTGCTGCAAGCCCAGTAGTAGTATTTCATTTACAGGGCCTACGCACATGTAGTGCAATTTACTAGGGACTTACAAGTAAATTAAATATGCCAATTGTGGATAGTCCAATGTTACTATGTTTAGAGCAAGAGCACATGCACTTTAGCACTGGTCAGCAGTGATAAAGTGCTCAGAAACATCAAGCCAGCAAAAAGGAAGTCAACAAAACAACAGGTCAGAAGGCAAAAAGTCTAGGGAACACCATGCCAAGGATGCCAGGTCTAACACTGCTTACGGCTCAGTGGGAGCAGGGACACAGTACTCCAAACCAACTGTGCCAAGTCAATTGAAATGCAGCTAAGGCTGCTTTCTGGTGAGGCTTTGCATGTGTGGAGAACGCTATGTGGTGATGATGATGAACTACATTTCCCAGCAGTCGCTGAACACTTACATTGTTTGGAGATGGCAGTGGCCTTTTGGATTATTGAGTTTTACAGAATCCTCCCCAGGCAGTTCTGCTACACTTCAACTGCACCCAGAACATTGTCACAGTGACTCAAAATGTATTTTGTAAAGAACAGTTTCTCCATGAGAGTTAATTAGTGGGCATTTGCAAGTACAAAACATTCCCCTGAAAGCCAAGCCGTGTTGATTAAACAAACTTTGAATCATTTTAAATATTTGACTTTGAACTTTGCTGATACTTAAAAAAAATTCAATTTAAACTTGAGGTTTACTTCTGTGAAGAATTCTGGCACCAGTATAATGTTACACATGATATGTATATCTGATAATGCATAAAGTAATAAGACTTCTTAATGAAGTATATATTGACTGCAAACGTTAGAAACCAAAGCATACTAATGCCTGTTAATTACTTCTCCAGTAGCGCAAATTGTCAAGTATAACCTACGCTTATCTTATCTCCATCAGGCAGTGCATGGTTTGAAGCTAAACATAGTTATCCTACTAATAAAGTAGAGGTGTTTAAGAATTTAAAGCTCTCTTGTTATGTGTAGGTTTCAGGATCGGGAGCTTCATAACTAAACACAGAGAATTGATTACACAGAGACACTGCCAGAATGTAACTTCTCATTAGTGTGGTTAGGTGCAGGACCTTCATGATAGATTACGCAAATATCTCTTAGTACCTTTAAATACTCCCTTTGACGTGCAGATGCCTGTGTTCAGGAGAATTCACAAGTCAGAGAGGTCTTTCCAGTGCCTTAATATGCTCGTTTATCCTATTTCTACTACTGCCCTCATATTCTCATGGTAGGCGATCAGTGAAGGAGATTATGAGAGAAGGAGCGTGCATTACACCTGTTGGGTCCAGAGTAGAAAGTTAAAGCATCTGACAACACTAAGCATACCGTAAAGTCAAGAGTTACTCTCTTTTCTTGAAAATATTTAAACTTGCACAGATTGCGCTTTACAGTTTACAAAAGGTCTACCGTCATAGGCAACATGAAAGTGAGCCCTGGTTTAATCTGGCATGCATTTCCAACTCGTGCTGCTCAGAATCTGCATTTCCTGCATTTCTAGTGGTTCTGGAATTTTTACTGGCCTCCGGATCCTTAGGCTACACTTCCGCCATGTTCAGGCTCCATGCCATGTCCCCAAGTCTTATTGTTATTATTGTTGCTAACATAGATTTTTTTTTACTTATCCGCTGCTACACTTAACTAATATAGAAATTGTTTAGCATATGCACATGCATATATGACATTTACTTGCACTGTTGATGTATGCCCATTTTGTTAATCACATCGATGCAGGTTAGGGCTGCTGTGCATTTATATGTGTTGTATTATTCTGTTCACCCCATAGTGACTATTATGAGAAAATAGATTATTATTTGAAGTACATGGTAGTCCTCTTTTTGTAATAATGGAATTATTCCTTACTAGGCCCAATTAGGTCTCAATAATGTAAGCATGAGCTCAACCCAATATCTGTAGCATAGAGCAGACGGGCTTAATTTAGGCGAAATGTATAAAGCATTTATCAGTACCAAGACAGTTGAAAAGTAGAAAGCACAATACAATCGAAATCCCACTTCAATTTATAAAATTAGAAAAATCTGAACGGCCAAATAGACACACACATTTCAAAAACCCAATGTATGGAACAGAAGATGAAGTTTTAAGTAATTCTACTGCCAAAAAAGCACAAAGCACCAACTGCGTGTATCTGATCATGCTAGACTGGATCAAATTTAAAAGTTAAGGCCAACCATGATGAAACATAAATCCGATGCCAATTAGATACGGGTACTAATTTCTTCCCAGTGAAAAGTTAAGCTTCTTAGTTGTTTTTTTCTGTAGAAAGGTCCTCATCGACAAAGGTGCAGGCTGGATCTGAACAGGGGCCTGTCAACGGCAGCTGGCTGAAGCACACAGGGCCTTGGTGGGAGCCACAGCTCGGGCTGGAAGTTCAAGACTCCCAACATTAAAGGTCAGAATACTCAGAGCAGGAGAAATCCAAAGTCAGTGCCCAAAAAAGTGTTGTTGGGGTGCTGCTCAGTGCTGGTCCCACTTAATTCCTCTGTGTTTGGACTTAGAAACATTTTTTTAACCAGCAGGTTGAGTATGACTGGCAGTTCAAAATCATCAGATATGGCATGCAGTTGTCAGGAGTTAGCCTCTGGTTCTTTTGGCAAGACGTTCAGAAAATGTTTGTAAGTGTCCAGTTTTGCAATTTTGAAGTGGGAAAGAGTACACTCAAACACCAGCCATGGAACCAGGAATGTTTGGGCACCACTTTGGAATTAGAACTCAATCTCCCAGAAGCCGTCAGTATTATGACAATGAAGGGGCAGGAATAGGAATGAGTTCCATCTGTGAAAGAGTAGGCACCATTTGAAGTTTAATTAAGTTCCTGAACACAGCCCATGTGGCCACCATGTCAGGGGAAAACATCTTCCCCAACCCACACTTTTTGTCCACTGTCTGGGAGCAATGCACCTCTTAACAGAGAAGAACCATTAACAGTGGTGTGATGATAAGCCCTGACAGAAAGGTGCATTTGACTAAGAGAGTTCAACTTTCTAAAGGTAGCATTTCCAAAATTGGAAGTTAAAATCCGACTTGACCATTAGATTGGAAATAAATTACTATTTTACATCACAGATCATTGTTCTAGCTAGTGTTCAATTTAATTTAGGGATTATAAGGTGTTATAATGAACCCAGTGCTTTTCTATGGGTAGAGCAACATTGGAGATTTTTCACTGCCAGCATATTTAAAACTTGAGTACTCCTGTCCTACTATTATACACCATGAATGCTGCCCTATGGGCAATTAGGGCCTACCTTAGTGTTGACGTATAAGCATTAAAAAGGAAGGTCTAAGCAACAACTGTATATTGCCTGGTCGAATTTGCAGTTTAAAAACTGCACACTCAGGCTAAAGGGGCAGGCCTGAAGACATGCTTTGCATTGTCACTTTTATTGCGGCAAAGTAGGTGCTGCAGTACTATAGTGACATTTAACGTACAGGGCCGTCAGAATGTTTAACCAATTTGACAGGTTTTTAGGGGTCAGAGTACAGGCACTGGTTTGCAGGGTACAAGCATACATAGTCCAAAAACCAACAGCATCAGCTAAAATATGGGGCAATAACTCAAAAAGAGGCATGTTCTTAGATTATTCCTGTATATGCCACAGCTTTCTACACATAATGAAAATAGCTGACTGTCTACTGGACTTTATCACACTTTATCACTGATTGTAAATATGCAAAGATTCAACCATTTTGGATGATGCTCAAATTGACCCTCAATGTCCTTTACTGAGTCTCTGACTTTGTCTAGGGCACATCCATTTTATGAATATGATTAGGATTTTATGGCTACATAGTCGCTGTCTTTAGTGTGTACAGCAGTTGTCTGTGGTATTGCCACATCCGATTTTGGTATGCAAAATTGCTATACTTTGGATAATTGTCACTATTATTGTGACTGCAAAAAAATTATTCCTGACAGACATGAAGGGGTATATTTACTACGAGTTTGCCCCCTGATTGCATAACAAAAGTGATGCAAATCAATGCAAAATCACTTTTACTTATTTACTTCACATTGCAAAAGTTGTTATGAGCTGGAAAATTACTTGAAAGTAACACAAATACAGCTCATAGGGCTGCTTCGAATTACTTAGTGCCAAGGGGGCATTCCATGGGTGGTGCATGGGCATTCCCGTGCAACCACCCAAAGTTTTTGAACCAAAGCTGTATTTACAAAAAAAAGGAAAGAGGGTTTTGCGTCAGAAAATAGTACCCATTCCAACTAGGTGCTATCACAGAGAAATACTTTATTTTCTCCTTTCTTTTCTGACTTGATATGTGTGCTACACTGGACAGCACACATACAAAGCAGGAAAAGCTTTAAAGTGTGTCTAAGCATAGTATTTTGTACTGGAAAGCTTTGTTCCAGTACAAAACCTATGCTAGACTCACGCAGACACCCTTGGACTCTCGTGCAAAGATGTGTGCATGGCGCACAGCAGCAGATTTCTGTGTCGGTGCAAGGGAGAGGGGAGGAGAGTGCCATATGTT
Source organism: Pleurodeles waltl (assembly GCF_031143425.1). NCBI lineage: Eukaryota > Metazoa > Chordata > Amphibia > Caudata > Salamandridae > Pleurodeles > Pleurodeles waltl. The sequence continues at coordinate 653,465,510 of NC_090436.1, forward strand.
TGTATATATGGCGCTCTCCTTCTCGCACAGTGCAGCATTTTTCACTGCTGCACTGCACTATGTGATAGAGTGAGGATTTAGTCCTCCACAGTCATAGTTTCTTTCAGGACAGCAGCAAATTTGCACTATTGTTTGTTGTGATGTCCCACCTTTGCATTTTTTCTACATTTCCTAATATGGATATTATTTCAATTTATCAAAAGGATCACTGATTTCATTCAATATCGCAGGTAGTATAAGAGACCTCCGACTAAATGACCCATGCTATTTGCAAATTCTTCAGATAGAAAATGTACTCTCCTTAAATGTAGACAATTCAGGGTCCCACTAGGATGTGACACACACAAAACACATTCAGCACCCTAAACTCATGATTCCACCATGCCCGAGCCAGCATGGTAGCTACAGAGCAGGGGACCAAGGAACAATGGTCATGCAGCTTGTCATATCAAGAGAATGAAGAAAAGAAAGATCATCATATGCAGACAAGTGTTATGTTCTCACTAGACTTAGGGGAACATTTAAGAAACTTAGCACTGCACCCAGTGCAGCGCCACTTTCCTTGCACCCCTTAGCGCCCCCTACCGCCACCATGTGTGTGCTATATTTACCCCCACCATGGCGCAGGGTAGGGGGCAATAGCGTCATCATTTTTTACTCTATTGATGTACTGTTCAGGGTGAGCATCAAAATTTGGACGCAGAATCTGACCAGTACATAGGGGCCCATTGTAACCAATTGTGTGCTCCCTTTTAACTCCTGCTCTGAGCAGGCGTTAAAAATGCCCAAATAAATGATACAAAGAAATCTTTTAGATTTCTTTGCGCCATTTTTTCAGCTGCCCTAGTGGGGAAACGCCCCCCCTTGCATACATTATGCCTGACGCAGGCACAGTATCCCTGCCATCCAAGTGGGGCTTCTCTAATCGGAGAGACCAGTAATCCCTCTAGCATTCACAGATACAGAATTAAAGAATGGTGCTCATGAGACCAGACTTTAGCTGTTGCAAACTGAAAGTCTCATAAAGCCTAGTATATAGGAGCAGAAGTGAATTTTAATGATGGCTGCAGTGCGCTTTGGCTACCCCTAATTATAAGAGCGTAGACTCCGTGATTGATTGGCAAGAAAAAAAAATTGGGATTGTCGCGAGTGGACTCATTAGTTGGAAAAGGGCAGGGTGACCTAAATCCCACAGCATATGAGGACCTTTGTCACTCTGAGCAGTTTTTAAAGTAGATTGTGCTTTTCCCGTAGAAGGTCAAATGAAATGTGTTTCCCCCATTTCAATCTCCCACAATTATAAATAGAGTTAGGTTCTTGTATGATTCTTGTCCTTAAGTGCCTGACAATTTAAGTTTACATGAGTTTGTTCTTTAATAAATTGATGATATTCCTCAGTGCGTCCTGTATTGTCGGATCTAACGTCTGGAGAGACTGCATTGTTCAGTAGGTGGCTGAGTCATTATTCTCCTATTTGGTGATGGTTTCCACTTCCACTGTTTTAAGTCAGAGATATGGTATGTGGTAGGCAAAGTCTGAGTAGCCATGAGGGTACTGCCTATACTGTTAAACATTCCACGATTTGAAGAAAACAGGAAATGTGTACCTAACACATGTTCCCTGAAAGCAGTGGTACCCTTCAGAGTTCAAGACAGGTAAAGAAGGATGGCCCAGCAACTCAATTTTGTCTTGAACCGAAGGAGGAAAGGGGGGAGGTAGAGAGGGGGGCGTTGATAGTGCATAGGTTTTGTCCTTCTGCTGAAAAAGCCACTTTGTATTGCACTTGCATTGCATTTTTGCCTTGTTTGAAAGTTTATGCTTCACTGTGAGAAATTGTTGGTTGGGGGTGGGAGTCCTTCTCAAACAACAACCTCAATCCTTGTCAGAGTGAACCACAAAAAGTCACTAAATTAATCTGTGCTTAACCCTCTGGTAGCTTGCTACTAAAGCAACAAGGCTTAACTTAGAGGCAATGTGTAAAGTATGTATGCAGCTCTTAATCAATATTAAAGTAAAAACATAACTAAAGTAAACTCCCACACTAAATTTAGAAAGATAGAGCAACATGTAGTTAGTAGAAATAGGGTTTCTGGTTCTCTAGGGAATGCACTTAAGCCAGGCAGAACCCACAACTCTAGTCATGGCACGTAGTTTACACACCAAAGATAACCTGTGCTCACCCTCTGGTAGCTTGGTGAAGAGCCGTCAGGCTTATCCTCAGAGGCTATGTGTTAAGCGTTTGCATAACATACTCAGATCAGTAACACCATGAATACACCACAAAAGAGACTCCATACAAGGTTATATGAAAATATGCGTCTATAATGTATATATAAGATAAGACCACAAATGGCATAAATCATAAGTACTATGTGTACTAGGTAATTACTGACTTGCTATCCTGACAATGCAAGAATCAAAACATCATACATGATAGCGTCAAGGCATGAGATGCAGCAGTAAAACATATAAATCACCATATGTCACAAATAATGCATGGACCATGACATATCCCCACTCAATCATAATATGCAGTGCACCTGCATTCATAGTAGGGGTTAGCAGTGATCAGAGATCAATGTAGGGCACAGGCTACCTACGCACCTACTGATTGTGTTATGGTACTTCCACTAGAGTACTCAGGTGGTCTATTTCCAGACACGCCCTGCGCCACTCTCAGGGAACTCTTCCAAGGGGTCCCACCCTAAATTCTAGAAAATAACAATGCCTCCAAAGTTACCACCAAGAAATGTGAACTGCTTGTGTATCACTGCAAAGCAGTGCCACCATTCCTTCATGCTGACACTTCAGCCGCTCCCTTTAGGGAGAATAAGGTGAAGCTTCTCAGTGACATGTGGAGAGTGGGTGCGAGTCTGGGATCTCCACCGTGGGGGTGCACCACTGTTGCGGGTAGCATTGACAGTGGGGGTCCCAATGGACTGGGCAGGGCCCAACAGAGCACTCCTCTTTCAGCACGGTTGTGGTTGGCCCAAGGTGGTCGTCGCTGGAGATGGAAATCCAGTGCCAGCACCAGGATGTCTAAGGTGAGTCTGCACTTTTGCAGCACCAAACGATCCACACTCACTTATCACCGCAGGATCGGTCCACTGAATTCAGCTGGGCTTTGCTCTGTGCTGGGAGCTCTCGAAAGGGAGGCCAGCAATAGCGCTCAACACAGACTGAACTACCAACAAGTGCAGTACTCAGCACACGCTTGTCAGCACACTTTGGTCAGTAGAAAGTAAAGAAGCGCTGGCCAAGCGCTAAGAGAAAAATTAAGCCCTCCCCCTGTGCTAAGACAAAATGAAGTGCTCACTACACTCTGGTTTCAAAGAGGCAAGGAGCCATAAACAGCACTCCGCACACACTGGGCTCTTTGGAGAACACTTTGGGGCCTCAAAGGGGCAGGCAGGTGAGCACAAGAGTCCTTATTGCAAGGTGGCAGTCTCTCGGGCAGCCTAACAGGCAGGCAGGTCAGCACAAAACAAGCTAGTAGTTTAAATGGCAGTTCCGCCTGACATCACCACACTGTGTGGATAGAACAGGACCAGGGAGTAGCTGGCAGCAGGGCAACAAGCAGAAAACAAATCAAGGGAGTCATTTAGGCCACCCAACAAGTACCAGGCAGCAGGGAACCAGCAGAAAAGCAGTCTAGATGAGTCCTTTGAGCAGGGCAGGTGTCCTTCTGACAGAGGTTCAGTCCCAGCTCCAAAAGTGCTCGGAAAACATGGGGTCAGAGCCCCTGTACTTATACTCATAAATGTCTTTGATATATGGGGTGACTTTCAAGCAACCCTTTCAAGAAACATCTGCCCATTGTGTGAGGGCAGGACACAATCTATTGACATGTAATGTGTGAACAACCTCTCCCAGCCCAGAAAGACTATCAGGATGTAGATGAATGGAAATGCATCTCTTGTTACACCCAGCCCTTCCTGTGCTGTCTGGAAAGTATGCACAAAGTGTAACTGTAACTTATCTCTAGTCATGGATTGGAGTAAGGCTGCAAAGCATATAGAGTTATAGGCACAGAGAGCTGCCCACTTTATAAAAGTGGTATTTCTAAAATAATAATGTAACATCCAACTACACCAGTAAGCAGGATTTCTCACTACCATTCCAAAAACACCAAGCATGGTACCGCTATTCATTTCAGAACAAAAACTATCACTCGAAGTATTTGAGGGAATTCCCAATGCTAACCTACGAGAGGAGCAGCCTTCACAGTAGTGAAAGAAAATAGGCTGTTTGTCACTACTATGGCATGCAAAACATAAGAGTGCATGTGTTACCTTTTACATACACAGTACCCTGCCCATAGAACTACCTAGGGCCTACCTTAGGGGTGACTTAGGTAGTAATAAAAGGGGCGTTTAGGCCTTGGCTAGCAGTTTGAAATGACAAATCACAGTGGCAGTAAACTGCGCATGCAGGTCCTGCAGTGGCAGGTCTGAGATAGGTTTACCGTGCATGACTTTACCATCATGCCTTTACCACGAATATACCTTTACCGTGCATTCCTTTACAACAAATTTAGTTGTAAACGCATGAATGGTAAAGTTGTATGTGTAGTAAAGGTTTTAAAGGTAAGTACAGGTAAGTATTAAGTGAAGTGGGTTGAGTGATATACATATATATATATATATATACACACACACATATATATGTGTGTTTACATACCCACCCTAAAACATACCACCAATAACCGTTACCCACCGGTAAAGGTAACCCGGCAACATATATTGTTGAGGGTGGGTAACGGTTATTGGTGGTATGTTTTAGGGTGGGTATGTCTTTGTGGGTGGTAAGGGCATTTTTAGGTTTTAGGGTGGGTATGTGTTTATGTGTTTTCGGGTGGTAAGGGCATTTTTAGGTTTTAGGGTGGGCATGGGCTTTGGAGTGGTAAGGGCATCTTTAGGTTTTAGGGTGGGCATGGGTTTTCGGGTGGTAAGGGAGTTTTTAGGTTTTAGGGTGAGTATGGGTTTTGGGGTGGTAAGGGATTTTTCGGTTTTGGGGTGGATATGGATTTTGGGGTTGTAAGGGGTGTTTAGGTTTTAGGGTGGGTCTGGGGTTTGGGGTGGTAAGATCATTTTTAGGGTAGGTAGTGTTTTTGGGTGGAAAGGTGTGTTTGCGTGTGTATATATACACACAATATAGAGTGGGTGTATATATATATAGATAGATATATATATATATATATATATATATATATATATATATGTATAGATACAAAATCAAAACTCAGTACAAATGAAAACACAACGCGTTTCGGCTGTTGCTTTGGTCACATGTAACTGTCCTCCAATCACAGCAGTATAAATACGTATTTAGTGTGAACAAAGAAATGGGACTGCTACAATGAAATGCAGTTGCTTGTTATAGAGTACTGTTATGAGGTGTATAGATATAAATTCATTTATTCAAACCATATTTTGAACTGGTTTTGTGTGCAGCTGCAAGGTGGGGTTTAATTTCAGGTAGGATAAGGACATCCTTGTTTTTGAACTCCATCTAGTACAGCTGAAGTCTGCTCTCCAGGTAAGATTTGAACCACTACAGCATTGTGGCACCAAAGACCTTTCTAAGATAAACTTTGATGAAGTTCAATGTTACCATTTGTGCTGGAGTTATGTTTTTTGTATGAATGCTATCATCTTTGTAGGAAGAACAATAATGTGTCAGTTATTCATTCCTTGGAGAGGTTATCCAAGGATGTTCATTAAGGTAGACTACATAATATCTGTGGTTATTGAGTGAAGGGATGCATAACTCAGGTGTCGGATTTACTCATTTTTGTGCCTTTATAGTTGTGAACAGCAGAGTATTAGTCTTCCAAATAGGTGATTTTAGTACCAGTTAAGCATATTAGGAAGTGCTTGACTGTTTTGAATATTTCAAGTGACTTGAAGGTATTAAAGAGTGATAAGATCTGTTTGTTGCAGTGTGCATATCTGTCTAAATCCTGCCAATTTAATGTTACATTTGCTGTTAATGATGGTGTTGTCGTACCTAAAGTCAAATGTTTTAGGTTTGTGGTGTGGAGCTTTAGAGGCTCGTGTGTCTCCAAACATGGCGAAAGTTTTTTTAGGTCTTCGAGTAAAAAGTCCTGGTTAGTGCTAGTATTCAAGGAAACGCCTATTGCTGCCATGTCTTGGTGGACAATATCATATGGGAAATTTCTGAAAGATCTGCTCATGCTACGTGCTGTTTGTTTTCAGTAGTGGTTTGTGCAAATATTTCAAGCCATGGTCATGGCTGGGTGATCGGACCAGATCAACTGCTCTGGTTGATGTCATGAGGCTCCAATCAGCGATGTGCAGAGTAGACTCCAAATGTTTGGTTTCTTGTTAGGTTGCTACTTATTGTGAGATATTGGCAGTGGCATGAATGTTGAGGAATCTTTGCTTTATAATCTTATCTTCAGGTGGAATTGCGATGAGGGTTGAATCCCTGAGAAAGATTTGGTTTATTGAGGTAGTTGACAATTTTGTGATTGGGGTGCTATTCTATTGTTGCATACTTGTTTGAATGGTGATGGAGAGATAGCTCTTGTAGTGGTAATCTGCCAGTGACAGGTGTTGAATACCAGCAATTTCAGGAGTGTGCAGGCACAAGTGGATCAGTAAAAGACTGCACCACCACCCCCAAAGGTCCCAGGTATATCAATCTGTTGAATTTTGTACTAATGTGGGATCAGGATGTCAAAGATGTCAAAGATGTTGGTGGCGGTTCGGGTGAGCCAATGATTCTGTGATTAAATTTATGTTCAAGTTGTTGGTTGTAATGATAACAGTCATCTGTCTCCTCTGCACTGAACATTGATTGAGAAGCATACATTTTAGGGTGTTCTCTGAGTATGTAAAGTGGGTGTTAGTGAACTGGATGTTTGCGTTTCTTTTATTTGCCGGCTTAGGTATTGTCATTCTGTTTGTGTCCTGTCTGTTATTGTTAGATTGTTGGTCTGTGGTATGTTGTGGTTGTGAATATACATAAGATTGAGGAAAGGAGTGGGTGCATATGATCCGAGGAGCAGTGTTTGTGTCCCTAATGCTTTTTCAAGCAGTCCACTGTCATCAAAGAGGAAATTGGGTTCTGTTTTATTGGATGCACAGTGGGTGACAGAATTGTGTTTTGGTGTCCCCTGGGGGTCCTGGCATTAGGTATGTCCATTTCTTTTTGACAACTGGCAAAGTGTTGGGTAGTGAGTGGCTGGAATAGTGGTTGACCTGCCACCCCGAATTCTGGGGCAATCTGATACCCTCCTAGCCTCAAAAAGGACTTTTTCAAGTGTTGTGTTGTCAACATTGCAGAATGTATTGTCCATAATTTACTTAATTTGCCATGGTTACTAACTAGGGAACAAATAACATTAAATAGAGAACTGAAAAAACGGTATAACATCAAGACGAAAGTGTGGCTAGGGTGACCAATAGCAGGGAGGTGGAAAACACTTAGGGGCAGATTTATGAAAAGTGGTGCTGCACTTAGTGCAGCACCACTTTTCTTGTGCCCTTTAGCGCCCCCCTAACACCACCATGGTAGTGCCGTATTTACAATACAGCACACCATGGCGGTAGTTAGGGTGCCTAACATCATAATTTTTTATGTTAGTCTGTCGCTTTGCAGGATTAGCATAAAAAATGATGCCGCTAATCCTACAAAGCACCCAGAGGCCCATTGTAATCAATGGGAGCCTCTGTTTAATGCCTGCACTTAGAAGGCATTAAAAAATGCTGGAAAAAATGGTCTAAAGGAATCTCATAGATGTTTACACCTCCCCCCCCCTACTTCTGGAACGCCCCCCTTGCATACATTATGCCTGGCATAGGTATAATGTGGCACAAGCGGTTACAAAGTGGTGCAATGCAACCATGTGCCACTTTATAAATATGGTGCAGCGTTTTTTCCCCTTCCAACACCACATTAGCGGAAAAAATATGATGCTAATGTGGTGTTGGAATGGTGCACGGCCAGTGTAAATCTGACCCTTAATATTGTACATAGAAATATATTTTCTTTTTGGACTTATTTTGAAGGTAACTTCAAAAATCTGATTTACACACAAATTTGTAGATACATTTGGAAGGGAACTAGCCACCAACAGCAATGGGTAATATTTTAAATGCATTAAAACTATGCCTGACAAGTTTTGAATATGTGCATTACATATGACAGTAGGATTTTCCTGTCCACATGTCTAGCCACTGCCCTGACATTGATAGCTTGTGGAGCCAGAAATAAGAGGTATTTATGTGAAAGTGTTCTACATACATTATAAAACCAAATAAAACTTTTAAAAAACAGTATTCATCCACTCTATCTGCTAATGTGCTGGTCTTTGAATTATTCTGAAAAACAGAGTGAGAAAGACGCAAATCCAGTGGCGGCAATGAGGCCTGCTGTTGTCTGTATGCCTTGGAAAGTTCTTTTTTAGGTGGCCAGTTTCCATAAAGAGGAAACTGGGGAGTACTTGACTGTATGTGCAATTGATCGTTTGAATGGGCCTTGGTGTATCTTGCAAAGCAAAAGTTTCATATTGTTCTTGGATAGTACTTTTTCGTGTGAAAAGGAGGAAAGCACATCAAGATTGGTTGAATAAAGAATGGTTAGGTCACTCTGCCATGTTTGCTGCTGAAGAACACCATCCTAACCTCAGATAATAATTTTTCAAGTGGGCAACTATTGTGAAACAGAAAGGTTGGCTGAGATTATGGTGGATCGCATTAATCTGCTACAATAAATACTGGGATACATTGATGTCCTCCTGGCATTTGTTAAGCCTTGCTCAAGGGGTCACTGAAGTTAAGCTATGGGTGGCTGGATTTGTGGTGGGTAACATGGCTCAGCTCTGGGTGCTTCTGGGACATGCTTGTTCTATAAGACACCAGGTCAATAATAATCCCTGTGTGCATTTTTTTGTTGGACAGTTTCGTAAGAGTGTGAGCAAAAAAATACTCCATGGGGAGGCCCTTTGGTGCCCTTCCAAAATTAATCGTGTTCAGCACCTTAGAGTTATGGTAATGCTAAAATAAACTGTTGAGCACAGGGGCAGATTTAACAGCCCCTAGTGCCACCGGAGCGTCACTTTTTGTGATGCTCTGGTGGCCCTAACCACTGCTCCATATCTACAAGGAGGTGGAACACCACTTTTTTGTGGCGTTACACCTCCTTGTAAATATGGGCCCCTCTGATGCAGTTTTCAGCATCAGAGGGGCATGCAATGGGTGTTGCAGTGGGCGTTCCACTGCAACACCCATTGCTTTTGATGCTGCCTCAGATTTACAAGTTGTTGTAAACCTGAGAAAGCACCAAAAACTAATGCTACCCCCGAGGTGGTGTTAGCATGGCAAAAAGAGGAAGAATGTTTTTATGCCTCCACATTTTTTGTTTTTCTATGTGTGCTGCATTCTGCAGCACACATAGAATAAGCAAAATGCAATGGATGATTGGTTATGTGCAGGAAGATGTCCCTTCCTGCACTTAACAATCATTTCGAAATGACGCTTTGGTACTTCTATGTGTGTTGCATTTTGCAGCACACATAGAAGTGCCAAATCGCCATAACATATTGTTTATGTGCAGGAAGGGACACCTTCCTGCACATAAACAATCTATCCTCTCAATGCAGACACCCTTGCACTATGGTGCAAGGATGCATGTGTTGGCACAGGCAACTTAATTTAGCAGGGAAAAACGCAGGGGGAAACACAGGGCTGCACCATATTCCTGTTAATACGGCGCTTCCAGTTGTTTCAAAACTGGTGCAGCCCGATGCTGCTATTTTTAGTGCAGCACCTCGCTGTGCTAATTTGGCTTAAATCGGGGCCACAGTGGTAAAAAGTGAAACTCTGCAGCAGAAGATGTTTTGTGATAGACTCCTAGTGCTGGAAACATTGTAGTAAAGCAAAAGTCTCGTTTGTTTTAATTTTCCGGTAGTAAATAGTTAAGACATAGGATTGTATCAAATCATGAAAAGTTATTTCGAGTTGAAAAAGTATTAGTATTGGACCAACAGAATGCATATGTAAAACACTGAACTTGAAAACTTTACATACGTGTAAATATATTTTGCTATTGAGCTGCAATTTAGTAGGTCTTGCAAAATCTCAATACAACAGAAATATTTCTCCTATAACCAGAGCGTTCATGCACCAAAGGCCGACACTGAGCAAAGCGTTTAAAAACAGTACCTGGCAAGACTTAAATATCTTTATTATTTAAGCGACCGTATAGCATCTATGTTGTTTCTGGATCCAGAAGTGGTATGTATAGGTTTTTTAATGAAAGTGCTAAACATACTGTACAAAATCAAATAAACACAAAAAACAAGTGTTCTTTAACCCCCTTTGCTGCCAGGCCTTTTCCCCCTCATGTGCCAAGCCTTTTTTTGGCTGTTTGGGGCAGTTCACGCTTAGGCCTTCATAACTTTGTGTCCACATAAGCTACCCATGAAAAATTTGCGTCCTTTTTTTCCAACATTGTAGGGATTCTAGAGGTACCCAGACTTTGTGGGTTCCCCTGAAGGAGTCCAAGAAATTAGCCAAAATACAGCGGAAATTTCGTTTTTTAAAAAGAAGGCTGCAGAAGAAGGCCTCTGATTTTTTCCCCTGAAAATGACATCAGCAAAGGGTTTGCGATGCTAAAATCACCATCTTCCCAGCTTTCAGGAACAGGCAAACTTGAATCAGAAAATCCAATTTTTCAACACAATTTTGGCATTTTAGTGGGACATACCCCATTTTTAATTATTTTTGTGCTTTCAGCCTGCTTCGAGTTAGTGAGAGAAATGGGTGTGAAACCAATGCTGGATCCCAGAAAGCTAAACATTTCTGAAAAGTAGACAAATTTCTAAAATGTTGTGTAGATCCTACAAGAGTTTCCTATAGAAAATAACAGCTGAAATAAAAAAATATTGAAATTGACATGAAAAAAACAGCCATTTTTTTCCAACTTTTACTCTGTAACCTTTTCCTGCGATGTCAGATTATTTAAAGCAATATATCGTGCGATCTGCTGGACGCTTCTGGTTGCAGGGATACATAGGGCTTGTAGGTTCATCAAAAACCCTAGGTACCCAGAGCCAATTAATGAGCTGCACCTTGCAATGGGTTTTCATTCTATACCGGGTATACAGCAATTCATTTGCGGAACTATAAAGAGTAAAATATAGGTATCAAGAAAACCTTTGTATTTTCAAAATGGGCACAAGATAAGGTGTTGAGAAGCAGTGGTTATTTGCACATCTCTGAATTCCGGGGTGCCCATACTAGCATGTGAATTACAGTGCATTTCCAAATAGACGTCTTTTTTACACACTGTCTTACATTTGGAAGGAAAAAATATAGAGAAAGACAAGGGGCAATAACACTTGCTTTGCTATTCTTTCTTCCCCTAAGTCTCCCGATAAAAATGGTACCTCACTTGCCTGAGTAGACCTAATGCTTGTGACAGGAAACGCAACATGGACACATCTCATTTTTACATTAAAATCTTACGTGTTTTTTGCAAAGTGCCTAGCTGTGGATGTTGGCCTGTAGCTCAGCCGGCACCTAGGGAAACCTACCAAACCAAGATGGGGTGACTTGTGGGGCTCTCACCAGCTTGTATTACCCAGAATCCTTTGCAAACCTCAAAATGTGGCCAAAAAAACCACTTTTTCCTCTCATTTCGGTGACAGAAAGTTCTGGAATTTGAGAGGAGCCACAAATGTCCCCTAAGTCTCCTGATAAAAATGGTACCGCACTTGTGTGGGTAGTTCTAGTGCCTGCGAAAGGAAATGCCCCAAAACATTATCTGGACACATCAAAATGATCAAATTCAAAACTACCTGTTTTTGCGGGGGCACCTGCGTTTTTGGTCCTGGGCTCCGCAGTCGTCTTGGGAAACCTACCAAGCCCAGACATTTCTGAAAACTAGACACCAGAGGGAGTCCAGAGAGGTGTGACTTGCATTCTTACCCAATGTTTTCTTACCCAGAATCCTCAGCAAACCTCAAATTTAGCTAAAAAATATCACTTTTTTCCACAGTTCTGTGTGGGAGCACCGCACCGGAGCAAATTTCCTACCACCCAATGTCCCCCTCAGTCTGCTGGTTGTACCTCACTTGTGTAGGTGGGCCAAGTGCCTGTGACAGTGAAGAGCCAAAAATAGGTCAAAATTGAGGGGGAACCAAAGAGGGTCAAAATGGAGAGCTTGAAAAAAAAAATTTTTTAGGCTGACAAGTACACTAGAATTTTTATCGTTATAGATGAGACAATGCTGGGTGGTAGGAATTTTGTGGATTCCTGCAAATTCTGAAAGGTTTCATCACAAAAATGTGGGGAAAATTTGTGATTTCCAGCAAAGTTGGAGGTTTGCAGGGCACTGTGGGAGGAAAATGGTGTGGGGTGCATGTGAAGCACACCTACCTGGAATCAACCAGATTTTTACTTTTCAGATGTGCCTAAATCTTGTGGATTTTTCTACATGGCAGCATCCAAAAGTCCAAAAAGTGCATCCCTCACCATTCCAAGTGGGACGATTTTGAGAGTTAGCCAAGTTCTCATGGCTCAAATGTAAAACTAAAACCCAAAATAATCAAATGTCCTCTTGCTTTCTGTGGGATAAGTGGTTTTAGTGTGTGGGGGGAGAGCTGAAAGACTGTTACCCCCGTCAGTTGGGGTGGGGGCATAACTAGGCCCATACTGGTTGGTACCCACCATCCCACTATTTGTTTTTTATTCCCTGGCATCTAGTAGACTTTCTGCCACCCCGGTCTGTGGATCGGGGGTAATTGCCCAATCTACCCACTGGTGAGCAGAACAAATTTGGCACCATTTATTTGGGGTGGGGGTGGGGGTATGGCCATACCTCCACCCTCTTATTTTGAAAAAAAAAAATCTTCCCTGGTCTCATTGGGGGCAGATGGGCCTTCTAAAAATAGACCAATGACCAACAGTAATGTGCCCCAATGGGGAGCGACCCTTGCCCAAGGGGCTGGCCACCCAAACAAAACACACACACCAATCCCTAGTGCCTAAGTGGTTTCTGCCCCCTCTAGGGGCAGATCACCCTAATAGAAATAGGCCAATCCCCCCAAAGGGGAGCAGAAATGGCCTAAAATAAATTTGTCCCCCCAGGGGAGCGACCGTTGCCTAAGGGGTCCCTCCCCTTGAGTGAAATTGGTGGGAAAAAAATCCCTGGTGCCTAGTTGTTTCTGCCCCCGTGGGGGCAGATTGGCATAACAAAAATAGGCCGATCTGCCCCCTAGGGGGGCAGAAATGGCCCAAGTACAATTTGCCCCCCAGGGGAGCGACCCTTGCCTAAGGGTCTCTCCCCATATATAAAAAACAAAAGTAAACATAAACAAACATATATCCCTGGTGTCTAGGGGCAGATCAGCCTAATTTTTATAGGCTGATCTGCCCCCGGGTGGGGGAAGAAAAGGCCTAAAAATATTTTGCCTCTCTGGGGAGCGGCCCTTGCCAAAAGGGCAGCTCCCCTTATGCGCAAGTATAAAAAAAACTTTCCCTGGTGTCTTGTGGTATCTGACCCCCTTGGGTCAGATTGGCCTAATAAAAAAAGGCCGATCTGCCCCTGGGGGGGGGGGGCAGAAATGGCCTAAATACAATTTGCCCCCCAGGGGAGCGACCGTTGCGTAAGGGGTCGCTCCCCATACATAAAAACATAAAGTAAATAAAAAAAATATATATCCCAGGTGTCTAGAGGTTTCTGCCCCCACAAGGGCAGATCAGTCTAATTATAACAGGCCGATCTGCCCCCAGGGGGGCAGAAAAGGCCTACAAATATTTGCCACCCTGGGAAGCGACCCTTGCCCTTATGTGTAAATTTTTTTAAAAAATCCCTCGTGGCTAGTGGTTTCCGCCCCCAGTGTGGGCAGAAATGGCCTAAAAATAATTTGGCCCTCCAGGGAGTGACCCTTGCCTAAGGGGTCGCTCCCCACAAAAAGAAATAAACAAAAAAAAATATCCCTGGTGTCTAGGGACTATCTGCCCCCCCGGGGGAAGATCAGCCTAATTACATTAGGGCGATCTGCCCCCAGGGGTGTGCAGAAATGGCCTAAAAATATTTTGCCACCTCGGAGAGAGGCCCTTGCCCAAGTGGCCGCTCCCCTTTGCGCAAGTATAAAAAAAAAAAATCCCTGGTGTCTATGATTTCTGCCGCCCCTGGGGGCAGATTGGCCTAATTATATGAGGCCGATCTGCCCCCGGGGGGGGCAGAAATGGCCTAAAATGATTTGACCCCCACCCGAGGAGCGATCCTTGCCAAAGGGGTCGCTCCCCACATATTAAAAAATAAATAATAATTATCCCTGGCGTCTAGGGGGGTTTCTGCCCCCTGGGAGGCAGATTGGCCTCATTATATGAGGCCGATCTGCCCCAAAGGGGGCAGAAATACCTTAAAAATAATTTGTTCCCCTGGGGAGCAGCCCTTGCCCAAGGGGGCGCTCCCCTGATGCATAAGTATCAGCAAAACAAATTCCCTGGTGTCTAGTGGGTATTTCTGTTGCCTGATCGCATCGCGATCGGGCAGCGGAAATGCTTGCAGAGACATGAAAGGAAAGGAAAGGCCTTTCCTTTCCTTTCATGCCTCTGCCGGCCCCCTCCTCCCAAGTGGAAGAGAAATGCTGAGCATTTCTCTTCCGCATCGTGCTGGAAGCATACTTCCAGTGTGATGGAAGGTAACCTCAGATGAGGTCAGCACTTGATTGCGTGCTGACGTCATCAGACGTCACTGAGGGAGTCAGGGAGGTCGGGGTGGAAGAGGAAGCGATTCCCCTTCCAGCCCTGCCCTGGGGGGGGAGGGAGAGAGGCCCCTTGAGGGGAGCGCCAGCGTTTTCCTGGAGGGCCTATACCAGGACATAGTTGTTACGTCTGTGGCAGCTCAAGTGCCGCACCACTGGACATAACCACTACATCCATGGCGGGGAAGGGGTTAAGATCTTCACTCCTGTGGGCCAGATTTTCAACAAACTGGTGCAGCGCAGTGTCTGCTCCAAAATCAGCAGTGCTGCTCTACGCCAGTTTTGAAACACAGGGATGTGCCTATTTACAAGAATACGGCACACCCCTGCAATTCCCCCTATGCCGATGCTAAATTTAGCTGCCAGCAGCAATGCAGGCATCTTTGCACCATAGTGCAAGGTTGTCTGCGTTGAGGGGATTGATTGTTTATGTGCAGAAAAGTGTCCCTTTGTCCCTTTCTGCACACAAACAATCTACAATGGAAGTTTGGCATTTCTGTGTGCTGCAGAATGCAGCACATATAGAAATAGCAAAAACGAGGAGAAATGAAAGCATTTCTCCTCACTGGGTGATGCTGTTAGTTTTTGATGCTGCCACAGATTTACAGATTCTTGTAAATCTGGGGCAGCATCAAAAGCAATGGGTGTTGCGGTGGAACTATCACAGAAACACCCATTGCACACCCCTCTGTCACAGAAAACTGAGTCAGGGGACATAATTACAAGGTGGCAATAAGCCACGAAAAGTGGCTTAACACCACCTTGTAAATATGCATAATTCACAGTGCCAGCAGCCACAAAAAGTGATGTTCCGCCGGCACTACGGGGCATATACTTATGCCCCTTAGTCTTATTCCGAACTGGGTGAGAAAAAGGCAAATCCAAGGGCATCAATTTGGGGTTCTTTTGGGAAGCAGCTGCTTCTCCTGGCTTACATTTGTTCCTATCATAGTGACCTCTGGTCTCTGGGATTAAGATAGCTTCAGGAACAGGAAGTTAAAAGGGTGTAAAAGGCCCGTCTGTGCATTTAAGTCTTTGCTCTTCCTGTAGCTCATCAAACCCAAACTGGAGTTGTTGACAAGCTAAGACTGGGGCACTGGGTCACCCTAGAGATGGCATCAACTGCCAAGTGATGCATTATGTCACTTCTGCTAATGAAGGAATTTTGGTGGATCTAGATTTAGTGGTTCACCATCCAATATCAGGTTTAAGCCCTTCAACCTTATAGCTCTTTGTCACTTTCCAAATAAATATAGCAGCATTCATAAAGAATCCTGAAAGCAAGACTAATGGGTTCTTTTTCCAACAAACTCTAAATCAGCACCCTAATCTTGTTTATGGAGCACAAAATTCTCCAGCTGGATGAGCTTAGAGCTGTACCTGATGAAGTCCACTCATAATCAGCCACTGTTGCTGTAATGTATGGCTAAAGCTCTGGAGATCTTGGAAAGCTGCAAAGTACCAACTTTTCTGAGTTTCTGGTTCAGAATCTCTGGGCCACTTCTAAGGCTCATGACCTCAGGGACAGTACATAGTGACCCGACTCACTCCATTAGAGGCCACAAGCGGAGTCCATATCAGATCTAGATGCTACTGGTCAGCTAGAAACTTAGGGAAAAGGCCTCCTGCAGCTTGTTGTGTCCCTGTACCCAAAGGAGGTTAGCCAACTGACCCTCAGAGTCCACTTCTTAGTCCTGGGTAGAGTGGGAACAGGTCCAGCACTTGAAATCTTCTCACAGGCCTCAAATATCAGGCCCAGTCCTCGTTCACAGATACAGAAAGCATTCAGATGAGCTGTGGGTAATGTATCACTTTTATCGGATTTTATAGGATTTACTAGTCAGTGGCTGGGGGAGATGCTTGGACTCTCTCTAAGCAATGAGGAAATGGTTCCCTAGGGCAAACATTCCCACTTTTGCAGCACATCCTGTTTGCTCTACAACAAAATATTCCACAGTGCATGATTCTACAGAAAATCTAAGATCACATAGCCCTCCTGCCCTTGGAGGCAGTTGAAGTGCCAGTCAGGGATGTGTTTAGGGAAATGAGCAGTCCCATCCTCCTCAGTTTCCATCCAATTCAGGATACCTGATTGTGGTCTGCATAACACATGAAGGACAGCCTGAAAGAGGAGATCACTTTGGTCAGGGGAGCCAAATACTTGATGGAGATCGTAGGGCTCGAAAAAGAGCCCTGTGGAACTTTACCCTACAATGGTACTGAAGTTGCACAATAGGAGGGTAACATCAATTACTGACTGCAGTCAGAAAGAAAAGAGGAAATCCAGTCCAGGGCCAAGCCTTTAATGCCCATTGCTGAAAGTCTTGAGACCAGTACTTTGTGGGATACTGTGTCAAAAGGAGTCAGCAAGACCAGAAGAATTAGGGCTGCTACAAATCCCTTTTTAAAGATCTTACACTGTTGATCTTTCATGGCAAAGAGTGCCATCTGTGGCACTCCATTGGCTTGTCAAACCCCTACCTAAGAGATTGCTGTGGGAGAGCTGGAGGAATTAAGAATTAAGGGCCAGATGTAGATAAAACCGGCACTGCGACTCGCAAATTGCGAGTCTGAGCGAATCGCAATTTGCGACTCACAATGCCGGATGCAGGATGGTGTCCCTGACACCCTCTGAGAATTGCAAGGGGGTCGCAAAGACCCACCTCATTAATATTAATGAGGTGGGTCGCAATTTGTGACCCCCTTGCAATTCGCAGCACTCATGGGGATGGTGGCCTGCTGGAGACAGCAGACCACCATGTCTGTGACTGCTTTTTAATAAAGCCGTTTTTTTTTTGTATTGCAACCCGTTTTACTTAAAGGAAAACAAGTTGCAATACACTCGAAAAATGAAACGTTTTTGTTTAATTTTTTCAGAGCAGGCAGTGGTCCATAGGAGACTATGCCCATGGGGACCCCTTCCCTTTTGCGAATGGGTGCTAACTGCGAATTGCTTTGCGACCGCGTTTACAGTCACAAAGCAATTCTACATCACGATGCTAATCGCAAATAGGAAGGAGAACACCCCTTCCTATTTGCGAGTCGCATTCCCATTTTGCGAGTCGGTAACCAGGTTACCGACTCGCAAAATGGGAATGAGCATCGCGATGTGCGAAATTCGCTTTCTACATCTGGCCCCATATGCCAAAGGTTGAGCTAAGTAAGAGGTTTTTTTATTGGGAAATTGTTTTTGCGCAATGGCAAATAAAAGAAAATGATGTGTTGTTTTGCATTCTCACCATGGATATCCATGTAAATTATTGCTCGATAGGACTAGGAGTACAGGTGTAAGATTTTGTATCTTAAGGAAAATGCATTCACACAGCAGTACTTCTTTTTAAGATTGTGATTGGAAACAATGCTGTAAGTTATACAGTGTTGGAAGAAGCTCACTGTTACCACTTTTCAGGCTTACTGGTATCTCCCCCTGAGTTTGTGCCTCATTCTGCTACCTCTCTCAGTTAGGGTACTCAAGGCCAGTCATGCCACCTATTTCTCATCTGGTACCATTGTTCCTTCCATCACACCCACTTGTGCTCTACTCAGTGTTTGAAGCCCCTCTCCAACCTAGTTCTGCTCCTTTTTTATAAGACCTGGAGACCAGATTTTGTGTAAGTGTAGGACCAGGAAACACGAGCCAGTTGCATTCACTAACCCACAAGATCACACCATTCAAGCCCATGCAACATAAACATCCAAACATACACACACAAGTATACACGCATAAACTAAATCACAGGAGCAGCTCCTCCATGAGAGCGGAGAAGCATTGCCCTGCTAAAAAAATGTCCCAGGGGAGCTAAAAACGAAAGTGGTAATAAAATGTATTTATTACAATTTTATTTTTCAGCAACCTGTCCTGAACCAAATTTCAGGACAGGTGGGGGTATTGCTGCTGAGTGGCAGCAGGGAGCTGTGCACTTATGTTTAAAGTGCACATTTCCCTTTGGCCAGCCGTCTTTGGACAGTCAGCCAGACGTGCATTTTACACTTCTCTAACCTAGCTGTGTTAGACAGCTAGGTTAGAGGAAGCGCAGGCCTCCAGCACTCTTGAGAGTGCTGAGAGAGGTCACTCCTACCAATCTTGATACTTCTCTCGTGCTGTTTAACAGCATGAGTGCAGCGCCAGGATTGGCAGTTTCCTGGGTCCAAACTTCGAGGAGAGAAGACACCTAAGGGAGGAGGACATCATGATGCAAGCCAGAAAGGTAAGTCAAATGTTTTATTATTATTCTAATATCACCCGTATTTTGTCTACCTCACCACTCTATATGCCAGCCGCAACTGCTAAATCAAACACATGTACACAGTATAAGAGAAGTGAACACTGCTGCCTCCTGTGCTGTTACTGTTTATGTACCTATGTATGCATGAACATGATGCCTGTGCTCTGTGTATGTGAGGGAAACTTGCACTGCTCCTGCATATGGTTTACCTCTTAATAAGAGACTACCTTGCTTTTAGAGATTTCATAATTTGCGAGTGTAGGAAGCTGGCTGTCTATATGGTGCTCCAAAAAGAAGTACACCATACAGAGAATCCAGTGGACCCCCAATTGGTTTGCACAGGCAAGAATAGATAGGACTAATGCTCTATTTTGTGGTAGTGTGGGAGAGCAGTTAGGGTTATCAGAGAGTAGTACGAAGCATTTGTTGTACTCACAAAGGCAATGAATGAGACAGACACAACCAATTGGGAAAAATACACTTCTTTCTATACATACTTTAAACCCAAGAACTTCGTTATAAGGTAAGTACATTTTCAAGCTTAAATACTTCTTAGTTTCAAAAATCGACACAGTGCAATTTCAAAGTTCTTCAATGTTAGCATATGGGAGGAAAACACAGTCAGAAAACAAGTACTTATTGATGACTCACAGGATCAATCTTGCAGACTTAAGGTAAGTACTAGGTAAGGGTCAGCAACCCACAAACAGGCCATTCCAGTTAGCACAGGGGCACCTGGGTCCAGAGGTGCAGTATGCATTGGGTACCCAGAGTATTTCAAAGGGGATTGGTCTCTGTGGATTTAGGCTGCAGGCTCTGGTTACGGGGCCATTTGGGGGCAACCAACAGGTAGGTCTCAAAAGTGGAGTGCTCGGGGATATAGGTACACCTTTGGTCCTCTTCATCAGTGGCAAGGTGTGCCAGATGCAGGGTTGTCCTTTGGCGTTGGGTTTCCTAGTCCAGTAGCACTCACGATTGGGGGTCCAGAGGTCTGAGATTGCAGGCATTGTCGGGGAGTCCAGGAGGGATAAAACCACAGTGGACTCGAGCTCAGGAGAGCTGGGGATGTCGTTGACCCCCAGGTTCCACTTCAACCGGGGCAAGTGAGATGGGTGCAGTGGTTGCTTTAGGTGTCGGGTTTCTCTCACTACAGAGGCTGTGGGAGAGGTGACCTGTTTGCAGAGGCTGCAGGTGACTTCAGGGAGTCCAGGAGAGGTGAAAGCACAATGGACTGTGACTCTGGACAGCTGGGAGACCTTGCTGACACTGGAGGTCCATACCCACTCGGGTTTCGTGACTGCGTATACAGTGGTGCCTTCAGGTGTTGTGTCTTTGCGGTTCCAGAGGCTGCTCCCCTGTGGAGGTTAGTTGGAGAGCAGGTCCACTGTTCCCAAGAAACTTGAGTCTTTTTCTAAAGCAGGCAGTCCTCCCAGGTTTCTGGAGTTTCAGCTGCAGGAAGAGGCGTCTTTTGGTATGGAGGTAGTACCAGGCCAGCTGCTACTTCTTCTCCTCTTCTGCTAGTGCATCTCTTATTTGTCCTTTCCTTCATAGGTTATCAGGATCTCTATTCTAGGGTTCAGGGGTTCCACCTAGATACTCAATTTAGGGGTACTACAGGGAGTACCAAGTGGTGGCCACTGGGCCTACCACCTTTAGGGTGACTACACCTTTTCCATGACCACTTCCGCTCGGAAGTGGGCCTAACCCTAGTAGCCTAATTCCTTCCAAACAAAGATGGAGGAATTTAAAAATTGGTGTCCACTTCAGCTCATCCAACTTAGGGGTGGGACTTCCATGAAATGGGCACACCTCCTAATCTGCCTAATTTTCCCACCTGTTATACCACCAAATGTGGGGTGAGGATAGGCGACTCAGCATCTCTGCCATCTGAGGAGACCTGGATCACATTGCAAAGATGGCCAGGCCTTTGAAGCTTCCCACCCCGGAATGTCCTGCCTGGGTGATGTGCTAACACCCCCACCCAGTGCAGGCTTTTGTCTCTGGCCCTCAAGAGCACTGGCTGTCACCTTGGGGGGGTCATAAACGTGGCTAGGGTGGATGAACTGTTTGACTAGTCAGTGAACACAACAGTAGCTGGTAGCTTTTCAGGGGCACCACTAAGGTACCATCTGGGAGCAGGTATTGGTGAATCCAACACTGGCATCAGTGTGAGACCACCAGCATGAGATGTTTGATAACAAACATCCCTATCTTCAGTGAACCCATCATGTAGTTGGGGAACTTGTAGTGACCAGTGTCCAGCACATGTATTTGCAATGGCTTCCCTGGCCACATATTATGTCTGAGAATGCACAAAGACATAGCAGAGGCATATCTGCTAATGTTGATATGCCCTCATATGTAATATAATGCACCTTGCCTTAAGGTTTTAAGGTCTGCTAGAGGGGTGACTTATATTGCATGCAGTGTTAGGGGACTAGGCACACAGGCTGTGTGCTGTATTGTGGTTTCACTTTTGTCTGCCCCAAGACATAAAGCCTGAAATGGCAGCCTGTTATGTGCACAATTCATGATGCAGCTATTAGGTGTCATCTTTAGTGCTCCAGGTCTTGGGGACCAGGGGTACTATTTAATAGGGACTTGCAGTGGGTGCTAAAGGTTTTGTCAGTTGGGAAAAACAACTGTGCAGTTTTGAGGAAAGAGATATGGCACTGAAGACCTGGTTAAAAGGGACCCAGTGCACTTTCAGTGGAAATTACACCAGAAACCAGGTAAAAATTGTGGGGTGGCTGACCAAGTCAAAAAAGGCAATTTCCAACAGCAAATTTACAGCCAAATGAGTAGTTGTGCATGATGCCCGCAATTTCTGCTACAGAAGTTTCAAAAATAATAAAACTTCTGAACAGCTTTTACTTTATTTACAATTGTGCCTTTTTAAACTTACGAATAGCTATTGGTGTATATAAATTCAATGACTATTGGTAGTCTGCACAATGGACCGATAACTTGCTTAAGCATGCCTCCATGAAGCAGGCCAAAGAGCAGTTTTGTTTTAATTCCTTGCAGGAGCATGGTGCCTCAAGGGATGGTCACTCTTTTGCAAGGACTGGCCTTCACATATTTGTCTGCATGCTTGCCTTCTCAGCAGGCACAGTTCTTCGTGCAGGTATGTGTGCGGGCAGCAGCCTGGCAGCTGCTATGAGAATTCTCCTCTCCTCCACGCTGCTGATTTTTACCAGGAGGGCTCAGGACAGTCCCTTTTTATCTGTGCAGCATGACTCGTTGCAGTATGCTGCACAGATAAAATACATGTGTCCATTTTTCCTTGGATGAGCAGTGCAAGGTGCCGGGGCGAAAATACATAAACAATATAGCAAATTATTCTGGGCACAGTGAGGGTGGTAGCAGGGTGACATATAGTTAAAAAGCACAACATGATATATAACTAATTTGCTGCATTTCACATACAACTAACTGTATATTAATCCATGCAATGCACAAACCTTAAAATTCAAAACATTCAAGCTAAACCTATCTGTGGGAAATGCTCTGTTCAGCTGGAAAAGATCAGTTGGTTACTGCAATCACTTCAGACTCCTCTGTGTCTGTAGTAATGGTCTTTAACAGTGTACTACACTCTTTATAAGATACACTGCCACAGATGTTTCTGGGGGTGGGGGTAAACCTCAATTTTTTTTTTTTATTCCTCTTTTCCCTTTAGCTATTTCTTGTGCTGAATCGTAAATTTACCCTTAACCCACAAACTGTAAAATTTACACCTTTTACACCTTTATAAATTGGTATTTAAATTATAATATATATATATATATATATACATATATATATATATATATATATATATTTATCTATATGTACAAAAATTCATGTGTTATAGTTAGAGGTATTTCAAGTAACTCTCACTTGTACTCTAAGGTAATTATAACTTCCGCCCTCATCGTGCACAGTATTTTTATGCATAATTTTACAACTCTTACAGTAAAATTATCAATGATGTTATAAAAGATGTTGTGAGTACTGTAATATCTGGGGCAATTAGCAGTGCATGGCAAGGGCTCAAGTTATAGTTAGCCTGCTGCCAGACCCTGCGGCCAACCCCCCTAACCACCAGCCCCATGCTGCACACAGCAGTTGGTAATGAGCTGTGGGAGAAGGCCACAGGTTCACATGGCCACCCTCCCCCAGCCGCTTTTATCCCCAGGGACATCATTCCCCAGGGCCTAGCCTTCAAAATGTTTTTGTGGGGGTAAGCCCAAGACCTTCACTACCCCAACCAATTTAGGTTCTGGAAAACCAGGGAAATGACCACTGGCACACATAGAGTTGAACCCTCAACCTTCAGTGTATGGGTAGCTGTACCATTAGGCCAAATGTGCCTCCTTAGCATATGGTGTCCAGAATTAGCTATGACATTGAACCCAAACATTTTGATTGGAAAATGACTTCAATGTTACATCACTAGGAATGTTTAATAGACAAAAAACTGAAAAATAAACAGACACACAGCCATGGTATACAATGATTTGAACCTTTAGCCTACTGACAGTCCAAGAGCTTTACTATTACTCCAGAAGTGACCTTGCTCTGCCTCAACGTGTATGTCAGGCCTGTTTCACAGGAGTGAAATGAACATGACATAAATCCCTACCTCCCTGCAAAATAAAACAGACACTAGTTGGTCACCCCTGACCCAACGGGATGAAGCTAGACCGAGGCACAACACCAGATTTCCACTTGACGGCATCGGGTTGTCTTATCAGCTTCTAAAACATAAAGATCAATACATTAAAGCTTAGAACATTTACAATGTGGTTTCTTCCAAAATAATGTGACCCACTCCTGCATTACCTAATGTCTCTTCTTCCTATTTAAGTCTACACTAAATCTAGGAAACAACTTAATACTATTGTCGTAGTTGGACTGTTGCTCCTAGGTGAGATTGCTGGTTGAGGGATGACAGCACTTTTGTTCGTAGGTGACTAGGCCAATCCTACAACAAGTCACAACTGTCAGCCCAGCCCTCCCTGCTCACAAGCAGTACCTCACCAAAAACCCAAATAGTAAAAATTTATTTCCAACAGCCTTTATGCATGGACTCTAGAATGCAACATCTCAGGGTACTCATGGTGGAGTGGAAGTTACCCTTTTCTCATTTTAGTAAAAAGTCTCAGTCACACACATGCAATAAAGGAGATGCAGGAATGTTTTCAATAGGGTTAAGAAAAAGACTGGAATCTACTGTAAAATGCATGAGCTGCAATGATTAGAATAATGAACAATGCAAGAAACAAAATTGTGAAGATGAAGTTGTGAATATAAAGAACTCCACCATCTTGCAATAAGCATGGAATCAAAAATGCCCTAAAACCCTAGCATGGTGAACCTAATCTCTAACCTAACAAGAGCTTGGTGTGTTAAACCTAATCTGCCAGTACCAGGTCCATGAGAAGAACCCCCCCCAACCGTTTTTACCTTGGAATTAGATTTCTAGATCAGACTCTGTGATGACACGAAGGTTGGGTCTGCATCAAAGCGACGTGCAGCATAGATGGCATCAATAGCATCTGGTAGGAATCCATCTGATAACCTTGTCTGCGTAACCTTGTCGACGTGAGTTGTATTTATGAAAATCTTGTAGGACACCTGACACAGGTATGTTCTGAACAATAGATAAGGGGGAATGCTTGGGGCAGCAATTATATGAACTATTCCCTCCAAAAGTACATTATGTTCATTTCACACATAAGTGGGAAAGGGACATTATGTGAATACCTACATATCTCACTTAACTTTGACTGATAACGTAAAATAAAAACATTTCACTAACTATAAACATAGCAGCCATTTTCAAAAAAATAATTAAATAAATAGGCTAAGATAGAGCAAGCTAATTGGGTTAAAAGTCACTAGGTGACTGGGCCAAGGACTGCAAGCCAGAAGGCTAAGCTAAACTTCTGATTCCCATTAAAACTCAATAGGATCCACTTACACTATTAGCTCATGAGGAAAACAAAATAACATGCAAAATATATATATGTGAGATCAGCAGTCTCTAAACACCTAACTAGAGTATCTAGACTCTGGGTTTCTAATAGTTGAATACTGATTTAAACAACATCCTTTCTGACAATATATTGTCGCGTAGGCTCTCATTATTCTAATGAGACCACTGGATTTGAGCGGCAGAGTCGCCTACAGTGTGGGAGACTGAGTCTTAACTCACTACAGGTGACACCTGTCACCCCAATCTGGGTTTTGCTCCGATAACTAGCAGTGCCTCACCTCTACCCAGGCACAGGGATGATTGGGCAGCTGAGTGCATGACACAATTGACTCCTCAGGGAAATCGTGGTCACTCAGATCTCATCCGTTTCTCTCAGTTGCATTAGTCTCACATATACAAGGACAAGCAGAGGCAGTATATCTTTTAAGGTTTTAATGAAGCAACTGCATCTTAGACAATAAAGCATGTACAGCAATAACCAGGACGATAAAACTTGACAAGATTAAAATTGCGACAAGGAGAGTAAAGCATAGAAATAACGCTACCGTATTGTCACTAGAGTCAATAGACTAATTCCTACTTAGGCTATATTAGAGCACAGCATGTTAAGCTCTAGTTCTGCCCTTCAAGTTCCCCTGGGAAGACATCATCCTCCATATCTGAGCAAAGGCCTGAAGTGTGTACAAGGAGCTGTAGTGAAGCGTTCAGCAATCAGCATACAGTTGTGGTCATCTGGCTGGAATCTTCGTCTAACGTGTATGGGACAGGGAAGTGTTTTTATAATAAAACAGCTGATGTTCTGAGAAAATGTCCCTACGTAAGGATGTGTATGTTTCTATGACTACCAGAGACAAAATGTTACCACATTTACCGGCAACCTCTGTTACTGCAGCCTTGAGAGAAGCACAGAGTGAAAGAAATGTCTTGTTTTAAGAACACAGTGCTTGCCTAGGCAAAGAACAGCTAGATAGTGAGAAATAAAACAAGACCCCAAATGTGGCTATTGTTAAAATAATAAACAAAGCTGAATAAAATATATCTAGGTTACAGTGCACAGCGGCAGGGCTAGTCTGCTAAAATAACATACATGGAGCTATAACTAAAATGGCTACACAACAATATCACATGTTTATATTATAGTTCAAACCCTAATCAGTGTTCATCTTCTGGAATTATTAATGCTCATCAGTTCATCAATACCTTGTGCAACTAATAATATGATGACCTTAATATGATTAACTCCTCATATAGTCAATGTTTATCAGTTCATCAAACCTTGTGCAAGAAATCATATTTCTTTTTCTCGATAGCAAACAAAAATGGTTGAAATCACCAGTTCTTTCTGCAAGAATCCATCAGATAAGTATTTCCTTAAATCTTTAGTACAAGTCTCAGTATTGTTACCAGAATGAAGAGATTGCTGTTTAAATGTTGTCCTTTTGTTTTTTTGCAAGTTGCCAAGTAATCCAAAGGTGCAGCAGAAGGGAACCACAATGAACCCCTGGCCAGTGGACAAACCTGCAGAAATCCTAGGAATGAGGATGCTGAGAGCTAGGTGCGAGGTGGGGAAAAGCAAGGCAGGGAGATGCCAGAGAGAGAAGTGGAAAAACACCAATAATAGCTACGCTTAAAGGGACCGAGACAGTGTGGCGTGCCCAACAATATAAGTGTAACATTCTAACAAAATATTTGCTATAGTGTCGCTTGCAAGTCATTGCATGGAGTGACCATTGCAGTAACACTCGCTCTCTCTCTTCTGTCCGTTATGGGATAGAAGAGAGAGAGAGAGTGACAGGACTGCAGGGGGAGCCTCAAGGCCCCAGAGGTTCATTTAAAAAAACAAAGGTTCCAGGGACATTATAGTTAGGCTAACATTTCAAACATACAAAATCATAGAAATCCATGTGTTAGAGTTAGAGTTATTTCAAGTAACTATAACTCGTGCCCTAAGGTAGTGGATTTCTATGTTTTTTTTGAATTCTATTCCCTAACTACAACGTCCTTGCAACCTTTAATTTTTTTCAGAGACTGTCTATGTTTTTTTTTAAACTTGAAGTAATTTTCATCACGATATATTAGTCCAAACACAGTTGGCCGCAGGCCAACTCCCTATAACCACCCAAACTTGTGCTGCGCACAGCATTTGCCTGTGCATTATGTGGTTGGCTTCAGGGTCTGATCTGCAGCCAGACACTGTGGCCAACTCCCCTCACCACCCAACCAAATGCTGCGCACAGCCTTTGGCCATGTACAGAAGGGGTTGGCTACAGGTCTGCCAGGCCCCCTTCCTCTGACCAATTCTCACCCGGGAACCTCATCCTCTGGACTTAGCCTTTTAAAATATTTTTGGGCGGGAAGGGTGGCCTCTCGGCACTCCTCCCCTAGCCAATTCCAGCCTTGGGGATCCCATCCTCCGGGGCTTGGCATCGATATATTTATTTTTTTGGGGGGCCCGTGACCCCCTCCCAAGGCCAGCCTCAACCCCGGGTACCCCATGCCCCGGACAAAGGCTCAAATATTTTTTTTTTGGGAGAGAGGTGCCACACGGCCTCCCTCCCCAATCTGATCTTAGGTCCAGGGACCTCATCTCCTGGGGCCTGGCCTAAAAAAAAAAATATATATATATATATATATATATATATATATATTTATTTTTTTTCATTTAAAGGGCCGCCACGCAGCCCCCCCTCCCCAGGCTGATCTCTGCCTGAGGAACCCATCCCTCGGGCCTGGCCATGTGACCTGAGTGCCCTCTAGGGCACTCAGTGACAATATTGGGGGCTATGGGGGAAGCCTGGAGGCCCCCATTGCCCCAGCTGGCTCCCTACCTCCTGTGGAAACCAGCATTGCTGTCACAGAGAGGGAGCTGCTAAAGTAATTTTTCCTCTGTTTCCCTGCCTGCATCTCCATGGTCAGGGAAACAGAGAAATCCTCTGCTAGCAGTGATGGAGAGCTGTTTGACAGATGTATATATACATCACCAAATGGCCACATTGAAAATTGCGCGCTCTTGCTGCCGGTGCCGATGAAGGAGTTAGCGACCCAAACTCCTCTTAATTTCGTACAACAAAGTGAATCATCGCACTCCAGGACGATTCTTATTCCAGCCTTTTATGTCCATTATTGTAAACTATACTGAGACCACCACAACATATAAGTGTGTATATATATGTATATATATTCACTGAAAAAGGCAAAGGTTACACGGATGTTATAGTTATGAAATGGCATTTAAAAAAGCTTTAAAAATTCACTAAAAAACCAAAGGCTACAGAAACGATATAGTTAGGTTCAGATTTTACATGCACACAATCATAGAAAAACAGCTGTCATAGTTAGAGATATTTCAGGTAACTATAACTCACATCCTCACCATGCTCAGTTTTCTCATCAATAATTTTACTGCAAATGTTACAGTGATATTATTAATGATGTCACAGACAACGTCATGAGTGATGTAATATCTTGGGTAATTAGCAGTGCATGGTGACAGCCCCGCTTGTTGGATCATCCCGAAATGTTCCAAGCACAAGAAGTCCCTAGAGGGCACTATTTTGGGAATCTTTTGTGAGGATTGGTCAAATGGTACTAAAGATATAGGTAAGTCAAAAAACACTTTTTCTATGGGCACTGGCTTCTAACTATAATCACATACTGGCAACTGCCAGTAGGTAATATATAAAAATAAAGGGGGTCATTCTGACCTCGGCTGTAAAAGTCGCTTACCGCCGGTCAGAAGGCCGCCATAACACCGCCGCGGCCGCGGTAAACCGCCACGGTCATTCTGACCCGCAACTGGCAAACCGCCAAAAACCCGACATCCACAAAAGTCCGCCACACCAAAGGTCAGCGGGAAACTGGCGATGACCAAACCTCCACCGTCACGCCAACAGAAATACGCCCATGCCATTCCGACCCACAAATCCCTGCAGCGGTCTTTCAACCGCGGTATTCCATTGGCGGTACACACCGCCGCGCTCAAAATACACACACCTTTACAAAACACTACCACATTGGATAATTCAAAATACACACACCTGAGACACATACACACACCACTCCCACACACCCAATTAACTATAAAACACACACCCACATCACCCACAAACCCCTACGACCACAATTGCGAGTGAAGGACAGAGAGAGACAGCACAGCATAGAGTACACCATCACACAGAGGCAAATCACAACATCACCCACACAATTTCCACGCACAAAACACCATACACCACCACACTCACCACACTCTACAACACATACACCACCCCTCACCTCATCCACACCACCCCATGGCACCCCAAAGACACCCCAGGTTCTCTGACGCAGAACTCAGGGTCATGGTGGAGGAAATAGTTTGTGTCTTCGGGGCACAGGTGCAGCACACCACCATTGCCAGGAAGATGGAGCTATGGAGCAGAATAGTGGACAGGGTCAACGCTGTGGGACAGCATCCACCCAATCGGGACGACATCAGGAAGCTGTGGAACGACCTACGGGGGAAGGTGCGTTCCATGGTATCAAGGCACAACATCGCGGTACAGCGGACTGGCGGCGGATCCCCACCTACTCCCCCAGAATTCACAGCATGGGAGGAGGAAGTCTTGCACATCCTGCATCCTGAGGGCCTCGCAGGAGTAGGCGGAGGAATGGACTCTGGTAAGGCAAATCTTCACTAATCCATTCCCCCCACCCCACCTGCATGCCAAATCATACCCCCACCCTCACCCCCACTCCATCACACCAACTCCTTGCAAATGGCTCACCATCACATCCCACCCATCCCAAAACCTAGCCCTGCGTGCGTCCCCAAAGCATGGACACCCATCCCCAAAGCATGCCCACTGCACACACCCATCACCCCCACAAGCCACCGTCACAAAAGCCCCCACAAGCGAATGCAAGCACTGGGGGACACGGCCACCCACCCATTACACGAAATGCCACACACAGAAGCAATAACCATACTCTTATACCCCTGCAGGACCCGAACGCCACCACACCGCCACGGAGGGTCCAGAGATGTCCATCCCACCCCCAGAAGAGGCCCCCAGTGATGACAGCAGCTCTGTCTCCCTGGACCCTGATGACCAGCCCGGCCCATCGGGGACCTTGGGACAGTCGGTTCCCCACAGACAGCCACAGGCTACACCAGACCTAACCCCCTCTGGGAACACCAGCACAGCTCCCACCCAGCGGGCCCATGCCTCTGTCTCCAGGACACGTCAATCAGCGGTGTGTCCACCACTACAGGGCACCCAGGTTGACCCACCACCCCAACAACAACAGGGACCTGGGGGCAGTGGTAGTGGGCACACCGTCCAGGGGACAGAGGCCCAGGGAAACAGGGGAACTGGGAGGGCTGCTGTGCGACAGGGGGGGGACAGGCCCAGGGAACTGACTCTCCAAGAGGCCCTCTCCTCCATCATGGGAGCATACCACCACTCCCAGGAGACGATGGCTACGGTACTGGCCAGGTTCCAGGAGATCCAGGTCATGCAGGAGCAACAGTACATGGGGTTCAGAGAGGAACTGAGGAACATTAGTTCCGCAATGGGGACCATCGTCGTGGCCCTAACCCAGATAGTCACCACATTGCAGGACCATGTGGCACCACAAAGGGCACCTGTCACTAGCCTGGACCAGGAACAGCCTACCACCTCTGCCGGCGCTAGTGGACAGGAGGCCCCCACACAACGACAGGCCACCAGAACCCCACCTCCTGCAGAAAAAGAACCACCCCGCAAGCGGAACCTGAGATCTCACAAGAAGACAGAGTAGGATTGCAAGACCCCCGCCAGCAAACGATACCCCCTGATGTCATCCCACTGTCCCACATTGTCACCCTGTCCAACCTTGAACTGCCCCTGCTCCATCCTTCCACAGGCATATGGACAATGCACCTGTGCGACTGAGAACTGGACTCTGCCATGGACATTACTCCACCATCACCCATCCCCGTTTTACAATCATGTTCCTTAAATTTAGCACTTGAATTAAATCACTTCTTGCACTAAAAAAATCTGGAGTCTGCTTGTATTTTGAACAAATGTATTAGATATAACGGTGCCAAAATGTTCAGTTACATTGTGATGACAACATACCACTGTCACACAGCTGTAGTCCATGGGCAAACAAAGCAGAGGTCACGCAGTGGGGCCCACAGCTCTGAAAACGGAAGGGAAAGTCACAACTCAGTTAACAGGAACTGGGGGGGAACTCAGACAGTAGAGAGGCAGGAGACTTTAAATAAATGTAAAATGGCGTGGTTGATTCGAACCTGTGTGCTACTGAAAATACTGTTGTATCACTGTGTCCCTGTTGTCTGTGTCGTCCCCGTCGTCCTCCTACTCTTCACTCTCCACAGGCTCCACAGCTGCTACAACACCACCATCTGGACCATCCTCCTGCTGGAAAGGCACCTGGCGTCGCAAAGCCAGGTTGTGAAGCATACAGCAGGCCACGATGACATGGCACACCTTCTTTGGTGAGTACATTAGGGATCCCCCTGTCATATGCAGGCAGATAAACCTGGCCTTCAGGAGGCCGAAGGTTCTTTCTATAATCCTCCTAGTTCGCCCATGGGCCTCATTGTAGCGTTCCTCTGCCCTTGTCCTGGGATTCCTCATTGGGGTAAGTAGCCACGACGGGTTGGGGTAACCAGAGTCACCTATTAGCCACACACGGTGTCTCTGTAGCTGTTCCATCACATAAGGGATGCTGCTATTTCGCATGATGTACGCGTCATGCACTGACCCAGGGAACTTGGCATTTACATGGGAGATGTACTGGTCAGCCAAACAGACCACCTGGACATTCATAGAATGATAACTTTTTCTGTTCCTGTACACCTGCTCACTTCCACTGGGGGGAACCAAGGCCACATGGGTCCCATCAGTGGCACCAATGATGTTGGGGATATGTCCAAGGGCATAGAAATCACCCTTCACTGTAGCCAAATCTCCCACCTCAGGGAAAACAATGTAGCTCTGCATGTATTTCATTAGGGCAGACAACACTCTGGACAAAACCTTAGAAAACATAGGCTGAGACATCCCTGATGATATGGCCACTGTTGTTTGGAATGATCCACTTGCCAAAAAATGGAGTACTAACAGCACCTGCACCAGAGGGGGAATCCCTGTGGGTTGGCGAATGGGGGACATCAGGTCTGGCTCCAGCTGGGCACACAGTTCCTGTATAGTGGCTCGGTCAAGTCTGTATGTAAGTATGACATGTCTTTCTTCCATTGTCGACAGGTCCACCAGCAGTCTGTACATGGGAGGATTCCTCCATCTCCTCGCAAGTCCCAGCGGACGGTGCCTAGGAAGGACAACATGGAGCACAGAGTCAATCAACCCACAGGTACGTAACCACAGCTTGCACATTACACGATTCTCTATGCATTGAATGGCTTGTATGAGTGGCAATGCAAGGCCTAGGCCTGTGTGACGCAGTAGAAATTCAGCCATGTGGGCCCTTGAAATGGCGGCTGCCTGACCTGTGAAGTGTGACAATGGGATGTGAGGTCAATGCGCTGGCGAGGCACACCGTGGCGGTAGGCGGTCGAAGACCGCGGCGCAAAGCAGCATTGGTTAACATTGAACCCTATGGGTCTCAGGAGCCAATGACGATGTGCGCCGGTGGTCGCGGTACGCACCGCCGCGGGCGTGACCGCCATTTTCTATCTGCTTAGTCACTCGATACCTGATCATCCACAGGAGAGGACCTATACTGCAAGTGCTGCTGTGACCTCGGTCTGGAAGAGACAATGGCTGCTGCGACTGGGGAAAGGGCCCCTGCCTTCACTTCTGAAGAATTGGAGAAACTCATGGATGGGGTCCTCCCCCAGTATGCGCTACTCTACGGTCCTCCAGACCAACAGGTAAGTACACTGGGACCATGCTTTGTGGCCAATGCCTGGGTTGAGTGGGGTGAATGAAAGATGGTGGGGAGGGGAGCGAATGAGGCATGCATCAAACGACAGATGAGAGCATGTGCCACATGGCAAGGGTGGGGATGGGGGGCCACTCACATCGAGCATGCAGAAGGTGATGATTTTTTATTTTCTCCCCCTGTACATGTCACATAGGTCAGCGCCCATCAGAAGATCGACATTTGGCGTGCCATCGCCAAGGACGTCCTGGCCCTGGGGGTCCACAACAGACGGGGCACCCACTGCCGCAAGAGGTGGGAGGACATCCGCCGCGGGAGCAGAAAGACCGCTGAGGCTCTGCTGGGGATGGCCTCCCAACATAGGAGGGGTGCCAGTCGTCAATTGACCCCCCTGATGTCCCGGATCCTGGCGGTGGCCTACCCCGATTTGGATGGGCGCGTGAGGACATCGCAGCAGACACAAGGGGGTGAGTATCAGCACATTCCGCTATATTAGCGCACAGTGGAGGCGTCTGGGTGGGGGAGGAGAGCTGTGGCTATATCTAGGCTAGGGCGGTTTCTGTAGACTAGGCCCCTCCGTTAGACATGGCCCTGTGCCCCCACCCCCCACCTCTGTAGGGTGCTAAGTACAGCTACCCATGGCCCGGGCTCACCTATGTGTGCATTTGTCATCCATAGACTTGTAGGCCAAGTCACTAGCATTGAGTAGTGTACCCCGAGTGCGTGGCGTAGTGCAGGGGGCTTCTGTGTCTGTCCTCTCCGCCAACGGTGCCGCCAATGCATGCACTCAACATGTCTTCCTTTCTCCCCCCCCCCCTTTTTTTTGGTTTTCCTGTTCATGTGTGCATTAGCATCATCAGGCGGAGGAGAAGTGGCATCGGCGCACGAGGGAGCTGCATCTCACATGGCCCCAGAGGGCCCTGCAACCGACTCCGAGTTAACCAGTGAGACGGAGGGCAAGGGGGGCTCCACAACGGGGACCCGTGGAGACGTCAGCGACACCGACACGTCCTCGGAAGGGAGCTCCCTTGTGGTGGCGGCAACATCCGTGCCCACCGCAACAACAGGTACAGCCGCCACCCAGCGCACCAGCTCCGCCCTCCCAGCAGCCCCTCAGCTTTCGCCCCGTGCCCGCTCGGCCAGGAAGCCGGCCATCTCCTTCGCCCCTGGCACCTCAGGTCCTGCCCCAGTTACCCCTGCTGCCCTCAGTGCGGAGATCATTGACCTCCTCCAGACGCTCATTGTTGGGCAGTCTACCCTTTTGAATGCCATCCAGGGGGTAGAAAGGGAGGTGCATCGGAGCAATGCATACCTGGAGGGCATTCATTCGGGTCAGGCTGCCCATCAGCGATCGTTCAACGCTCTGGCCTCAGCACTGATGGCAGCAATTGTCCCTGTGTCTAGCCTCCCCCCTCCAACTTCCTCAACCCAGTCCCACTCCCCTGTTCCTCTGCCTATCCCAGACACACCTACAGACCAGCCTGCACACACATCAACACCCAAGGGCAGCTCATCCAGACATAAGCACCACAGATCACACAAGCATTCACCCAAGCAACATCCACATGCAGACACAGCAACACCCACTGCCTCCACTGTGTCCCCCTCCTCCTCGTCTCCCTCCTCCCTCCCTGTGACGTCTCCACTCACACCTGCATGCACACCACCATCAGCCAGTACATCCATCACCACCACACCCACCAGAACAGTCCGCACACGTGCAGTCACCACCCCCACTACCATTTACACGTCCCCTGTGTCCTCTCCCAGTGTGTCTGTCACCCCCTCTTCCAAACCACACAAACGCAGGCAGCCACCCACCCAACAGCCATCCACCTCACGACAGTCTCCGTCACAAGCACCTGCACCCAAAGACAGCACACTTGACTCTCCTACAACCACATCCTCTTCCTCCACTCCCATACCCACTACAACTACCCGTCCCTGTCTTTCTAAATTGATTTTCCTTTCCAACCTTGACCTCTTTCCAACAACTGACCCACCCCCTCCATCTCGTAAGACTCCAACCAGCACCTCAGCCACCACAAGCCCTGCACCTACTAGGACCATCGTTCAGGGCTATTGGAGTCCACCAGCTCCTAGGGCAGGAACATCGGCCAGCAGCAAGGGGACAGCCAGCCCACCCCCTGGGAAAAGAAGCAAAAAAGGGAAGGGCCGGCGCCACAGGCCTGAGACGGCTGCCCCCAAGGACACCAGCCTTGCACCGTCACCTGCCCCATCCACCAAGGGAGGCAAGGGCCCCAGAGATTCTTCCAAGGAGGGCAAGGGCCCCAGAGATTCTTCCAAGGGAGGCAAGGGCCCCAGAGATTCTTCCAAGGAGGGCAAGGGCCCCAGAGATTCTTCCAAGGGAGGCAAGGGCCCCAGAGATTCTTCCAAGGAGGGCAAGGGCAGCAAGGCGAAGAAGTCTGGCAGCAGGCGAGCTGCCCAGGAGGGCCCCACCAGCCCCATTTGGGGTGTGACGGAGGACACCCAGGGGCCCAGGAGTCCAGCACAGGAGGGACCCGCAAGCGATAGGTCGGATGGCGACTGAGCGGGAATGATTGCCCAGATCTGGTTCCCTAGGAACACAAGACAAGCACCGCTGAACAGGGCCCCACCGTGAGAAGCACCGCTGAACAGGGCCCCGCCAAGAGAAGCACCGCTGAACAGGGCCCCGCCAAGAGAAGCACCGCTGAACAGGGCCCCGCCAAGAGAAGCACCGCTGAACTGGGCCCCGCCGTGAGAAGCACCGCTGAACAGGGCCCCGTCGTGAGAAGCACCGCTGAACAGGGCCCCGCCAAGAGAACCACCGCTGAACAGGGCCCCGCCGTGAGAAGCACCGCTGAACAGGGCCCCGCCGTGAGAAGCACAGCTGAACAGGGCCCCGCCGTGAGAAGCACCGCTGAACAGGGCCCCGCCAAGAGAAGCACCGCTGAACAGGGCCCCGCCGTGAGAAGCACCACTCCGCTGGGCCCCGCCGTCTCTGCACCGCTCCGCTGGGCTCTTCCTGTCAGGCACCGCTCCGCTGGGCCCTTCCTGTCAAGCACCGCTCCGCTGGGCCCTTCATCTCAAGCACCGCTCCGCTGGGCCCCGCCATCTCTGCACCGCTCCGCTCCGCTGGGCCCTTCCTGTCAGGCACCGCTCCGCTGGGCCCTTCCTGTCAAGGACCGCTCCGCTGGGCCCCGCCGTATCTGCACCGCTCCGCTGGGCCCTTCCTGTCAAGCACCGCTCCGCTGGGCCCCGCCGTCTCTGCACCGCTCCACTGGGCCCTTCCTGTCAAGCACCGCTCCGCTGGGCCCTTCATCTCAATCACCGCTCCGCTGGGCCCTTCATCTCAAGCACCGCTCCGCTGGGCCCTTCATCTCAAGCACCGCTGGCCCATTGGCAGGGTCGGATCTGTGTCGGGCAGGGCTTCAGGAAGCACTCTGGGCACCATGCCTCCTCCATAACCAGTGGAGTCTGTAATCCACCAGATGGACTGTGGCTTTGCACTCCCCAGGATGGCACAGTGGGCAATCCACCCACTGGAGAGACTTGTGAGACTGTGGCTTTGCACTCCCCAGGATGGTACAGTGGGCAATCCACCCACTGAAAAGACTTGTGGGACTGTGGCTTTGCACTCCCCAGGATGGTACAGTGGGCAATCCACCCACTGAAAAGACTTGTGGGACTGTGGCTTTGCACTCCCCAGGATGGTATAGTGGGCAATCCACCCACTGTAGAGACTTGAGAGACTGTGGCTTTGCACTCCCCAGGATGGTACAGTGGGCAATCCACCCACTGAAAAGACTTGTGAGACTGTGGCTTTGCACTCCCCAGGATGGTACAGTGGGCATGGAGGCCCCTCGTGGATCTGGCAGTCGTGGACTCATGTGGCTGAGGTGGCCCCCCTTCCCTTCCCCCTGAGGTGCCTGTGGTTTTATTATCTGATGCCCCAGCAGTGCTCACTCCAATGGAATCGGGTCTCATGTGTGGGCTTTGCCCATGTGTTTATGCACATTGGCCCACGAACAATGGCATGTAGCCAATATGTGCCGGGCTTTTGGACTATGTATACATTGTTCATGTTGTGATTTATAAGTTTTAAAAATCTCATATTTCACTTAAGTTCAAATATGCTTTAATATACTTCTATTTTAATGATCATTTTATTTTGTCTTTGAATTATTCCGGGCGGTTTGGGGGGTGTAAATCTGACTTGTTGCTCTGCATTGGTGTGTGGGGATTTGGGGGGGGGGTGTCGCGTATGTGTGTGCTCGTAATCTTTTCTCCTCCCCCCTCCCCTGTGTCGTAGGTGCAGTACTCACCGTTGTCTCCTGTGGCGGTGTTCGTGCTCCTGGTAGAGGAGCAGGTAGACAATCGCTGGTAGGATGTTTAATTCGGGTTCCATGCTGTCCAGATTCCTCATGGAGTGTATAGAGGTGAGCGTTTTCCCGTTCGTGGTCTGTTTCCGCCGTGTTTTTATCGGCGGGGCTCCCGTCCCGGAAAAGGTGGCGGATTGGTGGGTCGTGATAGGGTGGGCGGTACATTGTCTGCCGCCTGTCTGTTGGCGGTGACCGCTGTGCTGTTTGTTTGCCCCGCCATGGCGGTCGGAGTGTTAAAGTGGCGGGCTGTGTTGGCGGTTCCCGCCAGGGTCAGAATTCCATTTTTTTTACTGCCTGCCTGTTGGCGGGTTGGCCGCCGCTTTAACACTGACCGCCAGGGTCGGAATGACCCCCAAAGTGTTTTAAATGTGTGTGGGAGGCCAGTCAGCCTCCCCCACAATCCTAGAGACCACTACCTCCCCGGGGCTTTAATTACAAGAAATACAGGGGCGCACGCTCCTTCAAGCCCTGCAGACCACCACCTCCCCTGGGCAAAGTCTAAATCTGGTGCTTGGGGGCCTGTGCAGCCTCACAGATCACCACCTTGCTGGGGCTTTGTGCATTTTGGAGGTACAGTGTGGCCCCCTTGTGGAGCCTCTGATGACCTTGGCACTGCCACCCACCAGGGCCGGCTCCTGCTATGACCTGGATTGCCCATCCCCGGGACACAGCTGTTTGCTGTGGCTTGGGTGCAGCTTTGCAGCTGCAGCCAAGCCACAGAAAACACTTTGGTTTATGACAGTGGGACCTGTCAAACATGTCCAGCTGTCAGTAACCAAAGCTTTCATCTGTGTCCTCTGCACACATGCAGGGAGCAGAGATGAAATGCTTCAGCAAGCAGGGAGCTGCTGTTAAAGCAGCTCTTTGCTTGCTGAAGCAATGGCTCAGCAAGGGAAGCCTTAATGCTTCCTTCGCAGTGCCAGAAAGCCCGAAAAGGCCATTTTGTTAAAATTAAATAGATACATAAACAAATAAATGTGCAGGGACTGCGGGGGAGCCATTGAGGGCTCCCTCATGGTCCCAGTTAGCCCATAAAAGGCTAAAAAACAAAAAAGAAAGGAAAGCAATAGCTCAGTGTGAAGGTCTCACACCTTCCTACTGAGCACTGAGGGTTTGAGTCCGGCTGTACTCACTCCCCTCTTTTTAAAAAAAAATAAAGTACAAATGATTGCATTTTTTTAAAATGACAGATACATGTTTTATTTTAAATTGCACACACATATCTCACTCTAAGTATATCGGACATAAATGCCTAAAAAACTCTATCTCTCTCCCTCTCACTTTCCTTCTCTCTCTCTGTCTCTCTTTCAATCGATTTCTCCCACTCACACACCCACACAGACACTTACGCACCCACTCACAGACTGACTGGCAGACCCACTGAGACCCTCATGCACTCACTCACAGCCCCAGTCAGACCCTCACACACCCAGTCACACACCCACTCAGACTGTTCACACCCACTCACAGACCCACTGACAACATCATGCACCCACTCACAGACCCACGCACCTACTGACACACCCACTAAAACACTGATGTACGCACTCTCACACCCAGACAGACACTCTGGCAGGCCAGGCCTTGTGGTCAACCGCCACCATGCACCGCCGAAGTCCATGCATGGAGGTGGTTGGATTAACGTATTGTTATAAGAATTACTATACGTTTAAAAAATCATTGTAATTCACTGACAAAAAACAAAGGTTACAGGGATGTTATAGTTAGGTTGTGAAGTACCCGTTCAAAACCATAGAAATTCAGCAGGATTAAAGAGGTATGGGAGAAACCAAAAGTAGGAAACCTTGGTATCCAGCACCCCGACCTTAGATAGCATCAGCTGCGGGCTTCTGAACAAAAGAATGGGCCCCAAAACTAATTATTTCACTAATTAAGCAATGGCTGTCACAGTATAAACACATAAAATGTTTTGCGCATAGTGTAAGGCAGACTGCATGTAGGATAAGATAGACAGCCACAAAATGTTCAAAATGATAAAGCATTTAAATGATTACAATGAATCTAGAAGTTACAACGCTTTATAAAATAGGAGTGTGATGAGAGAGGAATTGGGAGGATGATGGCAAAGGGAGGTGAGGACAGAATGGGATGACTGTATTTAGGTGGCAGCAGAGGAGCATGATGGTACAGAAGGGGGATGATCAAGGCACAGGAATGGGAGGGGAAGTTCATGGTAGTGGAGGAGTGTGGTGACGTAACCGTAAAGGCAAGGGAAGGTGATGACACGAGGGTGGTAGGAGAGGAAGAGAAAATTAAAGAAAGATGATGGCTAAGCAGATTAATGGCAAGAGAGCGTGAAGTTTTGGGGGTTTAAACTATGATAAAGCAATAAATATTAATGAAAAGCATTTCAAAATTTCAGCAAAAATGCAAATTTGTGCCGCAAAATATCCACTTTGGTACCGCAAAATGTCCATTTTCATGTCACAAAATCCTGGAGGGTCTGTCATCTGCGTGTAAAAAAACAGAGATTGCTGCTGCTGCCTCCTCCTGTGGCATTACTGTGCATGAAGGAAACAGGCACTGTTGCTGTGCGTGCGCCACCCGTTTCCTGTATTGCTGAACATGTGCACTGCTGCTACTTATTTCACTGCACTAATCCTTGCACCACCGAATCCGCTCTTTACCTCCAATCTTTTCGTTGTATTCGGAAGACTGTTTTTGAATTATTTATGGAAGCCTACTTTGCTCAGCCTATGCTACGTATTTGCTGTGTGTCAGAGAAGCTTGATAAAGGCAGTTCCTTGCACAAAAGCCATAGCTACTGATATTGTGTTACCGTCTGCAATGTCTTCAGAATTTGATGTTTTCTGGTCCATCTTTTCCGAGCTATGCCACATTTCTTTTCATACACCCATCTTCGCAATGTGGAGAAATTACGTTTAAAACAAGAAGTGAAAATGTGGCTTGTTGGACTTTTGGCCATACGCATGGTCATCCCTAGTCTTTTTGCCTCCTTCCTCCTGGTTTTTCTGACCTTTCGCTGTTGGCTCTAGGACTCTGAGCACTTTATCACTGCTGACCAGTGCTAAAGTGCAGGTGCTCTCCCATCTAAAGTTGGTATGATTGGCTTATACCTAATTGGCATATTTAATTTACCTATAAGTCCCTTGTACAGTGGTATCTCTATACCCAGGGCCTGTAAATTAAATACTACTAGTGGGCCTGCAGCGCTGCTTGCGCCACCCACTGAAGTAGACTTTCAAACCTGTCTCAGGCCTGCTAGCGCAGGGCCTGTGTGCGCAGTTTTCTGCCACAGGGACCTGGCATCTAAATTTACTTGCCAGACCCAGAACTCCCCTTTTACTACATGTAAGTCACCCCTAAAGTACGCCCTAGCTAGCCCTATGGGCAGGGTGCCATGTATGTAGAAAGGCAGGACATGTGCCATATTGCATGGCCTGTCCTAGTAGTGACAAACAGCCTAACTTGGTGTCTCACTGCTGTGAGTGCTGCCTTCTCATAGGATTGCATTAGAAATGCCCTGCCTTATGTGTAAGGGGTATTGTCTGATTTATGAGGGGTAGCGTAGGCGTGTTTGGTATGGTTGTGATGGGGATAATAAATACTGCTTACTGGTGTGGGTGTATTTTTTATTACTATCACAGAAATGCCACTTCTAGAAAGTGCGCATTTATCTGTGCTTATGATTCTGGTGTTTTGCAGCTTGACTCCAATCCACGTCTGGGCAGAGTGACAGTTGGGGCTTTGTGCATACTTTTCAGACAGCCTGTACACAGGGAGGGTGGAGGTGTCACCAAGGTGCATCTACATACTGAATAGTCTTCCTGGGCTGAGAGAAGGGAGAGGCGGGGCACACCTACATTTGTAAAGGCTGTGCCCTGGCCTCACACAATAGGGTCGTTAACCCCCCACTGATGTTTGGAGCCTGTGCTGAAAGGAGAGAGGGGGCACTCCCAGAACCAGTTGTAACTGGCTGGAACCTCCTCTCCCTATCATTGTAAAACACTGTAAAAATGGACTATAAGTACAGGGGAATTTTCCCCACAATTTGAACATTCTTGGAACTTGAAACTGGACACAGGACGCTGATAAATGGACTCACCAGGAAACCGCCATGGACTGCGGCTGCTGTGCTGACCTGTGACCTGCCTGGTCACTAGGAGGAACTGCCACCATCTGCACCCCTTGTGCTGGCCTGTAGCTGGGCCCACCAGCCCTATGCTCCTTCTTGTGTAGTTGTTCCCAGGGGCAGGGTGCTGTGGCCCCTGACCCCTGCAACGATCTTTGACATCTGTGCCCAGGATGCTTGAAGAGAAAAAAAAGGCATTCTTTAATAGTGGAAGCTGCTGAGGTCCTAGCGCTTTGAAAGCGCTTTTCTTTTGCTTGAGGAAATCACCGCCGCAGCCCGGGTTTTAAATCATGCCCTCGCGCTTCCTGGAGTGCGTCTCTACTAAAAAGAAATCACCGCCGCAGCCCGGATTTTAAATATGTCCTCGCGCTTCCTGGAGCGCGCCTGGACTAAAAAGGAAATCACCGCCGCAACCCGGGCAGAGCACTCAGCTGAGCGCGAGGTTTGTGTTCAGCCCTGTGCCCCCAGGGCACGAAGGAAAACTCCTTGTTGGATCCTAAGGAGCAAGCGTGCTCCTGTGGGTGCCCCCGGGGCGAGGACTGCTCTGGTGAGTCCCCCCGGGGCACCGGAAGGCCCTGCCGTGGGCCGGAAAGAATCCCAAAACAGCCGGGAGAGGAGGAAGCCTCTCCCTGCCCTGCTGAGCCTGGAGAGGCTCTCTCGGGGAGTTCCCGGGCGGACCGAGGCCTCGCCGGAGGCTCGCCCGCGCCGCCGGACCCCAGCTTGGCCCTTGTGTGGGCCGGCACTAATTTTTCTGGGCTCCCCCCTGGTGAGGAGAGCCAGACAAGGCTCGGGGGGCCCGACAAAGTTTGCGGGTCCCAGGAGGGGCCCGCACTTGAATCGGAGGGGGTGCGTGGCGCCCCCCTCCGTCCCAAAGGTATTGGGCGACCTGGGCCCCCCTCAAGAGGGCCGGTGGAGGTCCAGGGGGGCCCCCAGTGATCACAGGCCCCTGGAGGGGCCCGTTAGGAGTACGGAGGGGGGGTGTGCTACCCTCTTCACTCCCGAATTTGTGAGGAGGCCCCCGTTTTGCGCAGAGGAGCGCCGGAGGCCCCATTTATTCGTTTTAGGCACTAGAAGTGCCTCTGCATCAGAACAGGTACTTTTAAATGGACAAATATAATCATGATTTAAAGTTCTTTCTACAGACTTTCTTAATTGTGTTATGTTACCTGCCTGTACTATGATGCTTTGACATATGTGTGCACATGTTCCTTTTATGGGCATGACTTGCTAATATGTTTCCCTAACTTGCCACAGGTTTTCTAATGTTCCTACTATGGGCGTTTTATGATATTCTTATGACAAGTGTGCTAATGTGATAACGTGTTTCCTGACTACTGCTTATGTTGCAGAATACTGAGTAACCTGTGTGTTATGTGTGACTACTGCTAGTTTGCAAACTAATGTGTAACGTTCTGACAACTGCTAAGGTAGCAGGATAGTACTGTTATGTGATGTTGGTCTGATAATTACGTTGTGTGCAATACAGTATATTTTCATATAATCTGGTGTTGTGTTTCCTTTGTGGTGGGGATATTGCGTCACATGTATGTGTGTGTTGTGCAAACGCTTTACACATTGCCTCCGGGTTAAGCCTGACTGCTCGTGCCAAGCTACCAAGGGGGTGAGCAGGGGTTATCTTGGACGTGTAACTCCCTTGCCCTGACTAGAGTGGGTAAGTTCTGCCTGGCTGAGGTGCATACCCTAGCCAACCAGAAACCCCATTTCTAACATTGGAAGTCAGCGGTGAGGATAGGACTTGCGCTTGCACAATACCATTGTGACTCATTATTTCACTACAAGGATTGCGTTTAGACCATCACATGTTTGGCTTCTCTTAACTTTCTCTCTTTGGTCATTTTTCCTGTTTTCAGTTCTCACACTTGGGTATTGTGATTGTCACAGTTGAGTTATTTGTACCTTTTCAAGATGGGGCTTACCTTTGATTTAGAGGACCTGCCGTTTTATACGCAGGGGGAATTAGAGGGGTTCTGTAGAGAGAGAGGGCTGCCTGTAGAAGGGGACCTCAGGAGATCTCTGAATTTCTTTGAAAGGTTTGTGACATTTACCCAGGGAGGGAGTGTGCTTAGGGGGTACCCAGAGGATCCTGAGTGTAGCGAGG
Source organism: Pleurodeles waltl (assembly GCF_031143425.1). Lineage (NCBI taxonomy): Eukaryota > Metazoa > Chordata > Amphibia > Caudata > Salamandridae > Pleurodeles > Pleurodeles waltl. The sequence goes on from NC_090436.1 coordinate 653,508,952, forward strand.
GTTCCCAATGGGAGGGCTCCCAGACCTCATCCCTAGAGAGTGGTAGAGAGACTGATCAGGAGGGTGAGAATGACCGGTTGGGGACGCCAGTTGACAGGGAAGGCCCCAGTGATAGGGAGTCCCTTGCTGGGTCCAGTGTAAGAAGCAGGGCTACCTCTCATTCCTTGACGCCTGATGAGCTAAGAGATAGGCGGGAAGAGAGGGACCTGAAGTTGCAGTTAGCGCGCCTAGCTGTTGAGGAGAGAAGGGCTGAGGTAGAGAAGGCCTTAGTACAGGAGAGAATGGCAGAGGCAGAGAGGGCCTTTGCCAGAGAAAGACTTGCTCTAGAGCGCAGTCTGAAGGTTCTGGACTCACCAGCGCTGCAGGTGGAGTCCAGTGGTGGCAGCAATGTACAGTGATGTAGCAAAGATGTTCCTCACATACCCATAGATCTGGTACCTAGGTTTCAAGAGGGGGGTGACATACGTCAGTGGTTAAAGGAATATGAGAGGGCTCTGGTAGAGCGCAGGATCCCTGAGAAGGATTGGGGAACTGGCCTAGGGAGTTTTATTCCTGAGGAGGGGAGGGATGCCCTACTGACTCTAGAAGAGAGTGACAGGGAGGGGTACTCCGCTGTGAAGAACGCACTGATTGTGAAGTATGTTTTTTCCCCTGAGGAATACAGAAAAAGGTTTAGGGGTGGTAAGAAACTGTCCCACCAGTCTTGGGAGGAGTTTGTGGAGGATTGCTGCATTGCACTAGATGGATGGGTGAAGGGTAGCACAGTAAACAATTTTGAAGGGCTGTTTAATCTGATTCTCAGAGAGCACTTGTTTCGTTGTTGTTTTTCAGAGTTACGCCAACACTTGTCAGTGTGTGAGCTCTCTGACCCCAGGGAGCTCGCAAAGGAGGCAGACTTCTGGTTGCGTACCAGAGGGTCTGGAGTGGCATTAGGGGGTGTTCCTAATGAAAGTGGTCTAGGTGTTTCCCAACAAGGTGTGGTGGGAAAGGAATGGAGTGTCCCAGGTAGGTCCCAGTGGACTGGGATGGGTGAGGGACCCCATATCCCGTCTCTGAGGAGAGGGAATGGGGCTGGGCTGAGGCCCAAGGTGCCCAAGATACCGTCCCAGGCCCCTGAAGGTTCCATGAGTGAACGCCAGGAGGTGAGCCTAACCTGTGCCGTAGGGCCAGCTGTTCAGAAGGATCCCATTTTGTCATTAGGACTTAGGCAGGTGGCTGGTGATAGCGTTCCGCCGGTCCTGGTGTCTGGTAGTCTCGCTCTACAGCGGAGGAGGCGGAAATCCAGGCATAGGGTTGAGAGTGGGCTGCGGGCCCCAGTGGAGAACCTGGAGGGTCAGGGGTCAGCTCCGAGAGCAGAGCCCCCCAGGAATGACCTTGGTGAGACCATTTCTGGGCTGGGGGGAATCCAGACTCTGTCTGATGGGCAGAGGTCAGGAGACCTGCGCCAGCCAGACTCTTGTGTGGCCCTTGGGGAAAGTGTTTCCCTGGTGGGGGGTAGGTGAGCCCCCCAGGAAGTCCTGGTGCGCCAGGCAATGATTCAACCGCAGGGTGGTGACTCTGGGTTGGATGATCAGGTTCAGGGGGTAAACTCTGACCTGATGGGGAGTACGTGTGCTCCCAAGGAAGTCCTGGTGCGCCAGGCAGTGGTTCAACCGCAGGGTAGTGACTCTGGGTTGGATTGCCAGATTCAGGGGGTAAGCTCTGATCTGGCAGGGGGTAGGTGTGCTCCCAAGGAAGTCCTGGTTCGCTGGGCAATGGTCCAGTCTAAGGGTGTCGTCCCTGGACTAGATAGACAGGTTCAGGGGGTAAACTCTGATCTGGTTGGGGGGGCGGTTAGTGTGCTCACCCCCCGTGTGAAACTTCTGGTGGCTTCTCCCGAGGTGGGGAGACGCAGGACTCTGGAAGTGGGGTTCAGGGAGGGGGAAGCCCGCCCCGGACCCCGGTGCAACCCAAGGGTGTCGTCCCTAGGTTGGGTGGTCAGTCGCCAGGTAGTGATCCTGGGCTGGCGAGAAAGTTGTGCAGGGCTGCTGTACCCAGCACCCTGGCAAGTGTGGATTCTGGTGATACCCCTCCTAGGAGAGGAGGGCGGGATCCTAGAAGGAGGGGTAGAGGGAGGAGAGCCTCGTCTCTAGCCCCTGTAGAACCTATGGGTGCGGACCCTAGGTTGGTGGATCAGTGGCAGGGTAGAGCCCCTGAACTGATCGGAAATGGAGTGGAGACAGGTTGCTTTGCGCCTGGGGCTACCGCCCCCCACTCATTATGGTTTCAGAGACCAGAGGCTCCTAGATGGCCTGGGGCCTGGTTCTGGCCATTGGCAGCTAGAGAATCCCCGTGGGTTGGTCTAGGCTGCCTGGGACGCATTGACAGAGAGATCCCAGTGGAGTCAGGAAGGCGTAGAACTGGAACATGCCCCTGCTGTTGTGGGCCTGGGTCCTTGTTCTATCGCCCCAATCAGGAAAGTACATCAAGGTATTGATTGTTCTCCCCTGGATTTTGGCTGGTAGGGGGTTGTGTTGGACTTTTGGCCATACGCATGGTCATCCCTAGTCTTTTTGCCTCCTTCCTCCTGGTTTTTCTGACCTTTCGCTGTTGGCTCTAGGACTCTGAGCACTTTATCACTGCTGACCAGTGCTAAAGTGCAGGTGCTCTCCCATCTAAAGTTGGTATGATTGGCTTATACCTAATTGGCATATTTAATTTACCTATAAGTCCCTTGTACAGTGGTATCTCTATACCCAGGGCCTGTAAATTAAATACTACTAGTGGGCCTGCAGCGCTGCTTGCGCCACCCACTGAAGTAGACTTTCAAACCTGTCTCAGGCCTGCTAGCGCAGGGCCTGTGTGCGCAGTTTTCTGCCACAGGGACCTGGCATCTAAATTTACTTGCCAGACCCAGAACTCCCCTTTTACTACATGTAAGTCACCCCTAAAGTACGCCCTAGCTAGCCCTATGGGCAGGGTGCCATGTATGTAGAAAGGCAGGACATGTGCCATATTGCATGGCCTGTCCTAGTAGTGACAAACAGCCTAACTTGGTGTCTCACTGCTGTGAGTGCTGCCTTCTCATAGGATTGCATTAGAAATGCCCTGCCTTATGTGTAAGGGGTATTGTCTGATTTATGAGGGGTAGCGTAGGCGTGTTTGGTATGGTTGTGATGGGGATAATAAATACTGCTTACTGGTGTGGGTGTATTTTTTATTACTATCACAGAAATGCCACTTCTAGAAAGTGCGCATTTATCTGTGCTTATGATTCTGGTGTTTTGCAGCTTGACTCCAATCCACGTCTGGGCAGAGTGACAGTTGGGGCTTTGTGCATACTTTTCAGACAGCCTGTACACAGGGAGGGTGGAGGTGTCACCAAGGTGCATCTACATACTGAATAGTCTTCCTGGGCTGAGAGAAGGGAGAGGCGGGGCACACCTACATTTGTAAAGGCTGTGCCCTGGCCTCACACAATAGGGTTGTTAACCCCCCACTGATGTTTGGAGCCTGTGCTGAAAGGAGAGAGGGGGCACTCCCAGAACCAGTTGTCACTGGCTGGAACCTCCTCTCCCTATCATTGTAAAACACTGTAAAAATGGACTATATGTACAGGGGAATTTTCCCCACAATTTGAACATTCTTGGAACTTGAAACTGGACACAGGACGCTGATGAATGGACTCACCAGGAAACCGCCATGGACTGCTGCTGCTGTGCTGACCTGTGACCTGCCTGGTCACTAGGAGGAACTGCCACCATCTGCACCCCTTGTGCTGGCCTGTAGCTGGGCCCACCAGCCCTATGCTCCTTCTTGTGTAGTTGTTCCCAGGGGCAGGGTGCTGTGGCCCCTGACCCCTGCAACGATCTTTGACATCTGTGCCCAGGATGCTTGAAGAGAAAAAAAAGGCATTCTTTTAATAGTGGAAGCTGCTGAGGTCCTAGCGCTTTGAAAGCGCTTTTCTTTTGCTTGAGGAAATCACCGCCGCAGCCCGGGTTTTAAATCATGCCCTCGCGCTTCCTGGAGTGCGTCTCTACTAAAAAGAAATCACCGCCGCAGCCCGGATTTTAAATATGTCCTCGCGCTTCCTGGAGCGCGCCTGGACTAAAAAGGAAATCACCGCCGCAACCCGGGCAGAGCACTCAGCTGAGCGCGAGGTTTGTGTTCAGCCCTGTGCCCCCAGGGCACGAAGGAAAACTCCTTGTTGGATCCTAAGGAGCAAGCGTGCTCCTGTGGGTGCCCCCGGGGCGAGGACTGCTCTGGTGAGTCCCCCCGGGGCACCGGAAGGCCCTGCCGTGGGCCGGAAAGAATCCCGAGACGGCCGGGAGAGGAGGAAGCCTCTCCCTGCCCTGCTGAGCCTGGAGAGGCTCTCTCGGGGAGTTCCCGGGCGGACCGAGGCCTCGCCGGAGGCTCGCCCGCGCCGCTGGTCCCCAGCTTGGCCCTTGTGTGGGCCGGCACTAATTTTTCTGGGCTCCCCCCTAGTGAGGAGAGCCAGACAAGGCTCGGGGGGCCCGACAAAGTTTGCGGGTCCCAGGAGGGGCCCGCACTTGAATCGGAGGGGGTGCGTGGCGCCCCCCTCCGTCCCAAAGGTATTGGGCGACCTGGGCCCCCCTCAAGAGGGCCGGTGGAGGTCCAGGGGGCCCCCAGTGATCACGGGCCCCTGGAGGGGCCCGTTAGGAGTACGGAGGGGGTGTGTGCTACCCTCTTCACTCCCGAATTTGTGAGGAGGCCCCCGTTTTGCGCAGAGGAGCGCCGGGGCCCCATTTATTCGTTTTAGGCACTAGAAGTGCCTCTGCATCAGAACAGGTACTTTTAAATGGACAAATAGAATCATGATTTAAAGTTCTTTCTACAGACTTTCTTAATTGTGTTATGTTACCTGCCTGTACTATGATGCTTTGACATATGTGTGCACATGTTCCTTTTATGGGCATGACTTGCTAATATGTTTCCCTAACTTGCCATAGGTTTTCTAATGTTCCTACTATGGGCGTTTTATGATATTCTTATGACAAGTGTGCTAATGTGATAACGTGTTTCCTGACTACTGCTTATGTTGCAGAATACTGAGTAACCTGTGTGTTATGTGTGACTACTGCTAGTTTGCAGAGTAACCAATGTGTAACGTTCTGACAACTGCTAAGGTAGCAGGATAGTACTGTTATGTGATGTTGGTCTGATAATTACGTTGTGTGCAATACAGTATATTTTCATATAATCTGGTGTTGTGTTTCCTTTGTGGTGGGGATATTGCGTCACATGTATGTGTGTGTTGTGCAAACGCTTTACACATTGCCTCCGGGTTAAGCCTGACTGCTCGTGCCAAGCTACCAAGGGGGTGAGCAGGGGTTATCTTGGACGTGTAACTCCCTTGCCCTGACTAGAGTGGGTAAGTTCTGCCTGGCTGAGGTGCATACCCTAGCCAACCAGAAACCCCATTTCTAACATGGCTTTATTATTTGTTCATGAAATGCCAGGTTTTGGGATGTACATTGTGAATGGGCAGATATCTAAACATGCATTGTTCTTAGAGTTATAGCGAAGCATCTTTCAAGACGTTCCTGAAACACTCGAATTCCTGAGGGGAGACGGGCTTGCAGCAGGCTCCCCTGGTGTGAGTTGCCTGGCGGTATACTCTTTTTTCTTTGACTAACGATCTAGTTAGTGATCAGGTCATTGTGTTCCCTCTGTCCCCAAACGTTTTTTTTTTTCCTTCATTTTAAGAGGTTGTGCCAGAACTCCTTTTTATGAAAGGCCTGCTTTCTTTCTCCACATCGATCACATTCTTTCGTATTATAGAATAATCCAAGCAAGCACGTAGCTTCCATTGCGAATGCTCCATTTCCGAGGTCCCTGCGCTTTTTCTTTCGGGCAGAAAACATCCATTAGCAAAACTCATTTTTAGACACATAGAGAATAAAACTTATTTGACAAATTAAAGCAATTGTGGGCTGTGTAACGATGTGTGCACACCCTGCAGTTTTCGTTGGTGATACTTTTTGGGAAATAAATGTAGTTCTTCCAAATATTTGTGAATGTACAGTGCCACTTTATGGTCGCCATCTCTCGTACGGTTTACTTTTACGGTCGTCTAGATAGGACATGCGCTGTCCTGGTGAATTAACCTTTATTTGTAGACACCATTCCAATGTGATGCCTCAGTTGTTCTTCTCGTGCGGAATAGGAACTAAGCGAATCAGTGGCGGCTTTCAACACCTTCAAGCTAATAGGACAGCACTCACGGAACAAAGCAGCTTAAAGTGAACTCTTGCCCTAGCTGTACCAAAACTGGTGCTGATTGGTGTGTAAATTAAAATTACATGTTTTTAAATAATACTTTGTTCTGACGATTTGCCTGTTTCTTGGGTCACTCCTACTTTGGTAGCAGAGGAATTGAGAAACAGAAGTGGTGAAGCAATAAGTCTAAGATTACAATATATTGCAAAGTTGGGTAAAGTAAGTTGGGATAGAAACTCAGTACTCTTAATTGCAAAGTACTTGTTTAATCTTAACATCGCTAGTCGTGTCGTGCATTCTATTTATCATAATTTGTATTTTCTAGCTGGTTCATTTGTTTCTGTCTGTCCTCAAATAGGTATCCATATCTTTCTAGCGTTCGCTGTAGTGACCCATTCATTTCTGCAGTGGAAAATCCTAATTTTCAGAATGGACAGTTTCTAATGTATTTGCCCAGAGAGGAAACCTCTTTGTCAAGTTACTCTTTTTTACGTCCCCCAACCAATCTCGACTAGACTCAGGTGCAATGCCTACGGAGGTGATGGCCTTGTTGCAGTCACGTTGCTGAAACGTGTGAGAGAAGCATTTTGCTAGTTCAGAATCTGTGGGTCTGATTCAGAAATCTTATTCACACAGGTTACAAAAGGGGTTGTCCAGCTGTAAAAGTAATGACGAGGGAAGATGATTTTCATATTATAGTGTCACTATAACTGGTAAGAGAGGTCATGCATGTTATCCACAAACAACATGCTATTCGTGAACACACTGCTATTGGGACCTTTGATTTTGAACCACCAATACATGATGAAATGCACAAATCAGACAATCAGGGTTATTGTGCTGCAGCTTAGGAATTCACGTCAACTTACCCCATAATTAAACATTCACATGAATACTGCAAGCAATAGGTTCCTCCATTTTTAATCTGTCTGCATTTTTCACTTTTTGAACTCGCTAGTTTTCAGACAACCTTCTTTTGTGATTGAGTCTTGCTGCCAGAGTCTGATTCATGGTGATCTCTGTTATAATGGATTGGGAGTGCTAACCACAAGTGTCTTCCATTTAAGAGGAGGTCTGCTGCTGTGCAACTAGAGTAGAAGGCTCTGGGTAGTTTGCAAGTTAACACTCTCACCACTGTTTGTGTGCACATGCACGGGCTGAACGAGTAGGACTACCATCTAACTCTGTCAAATATGTGTGCACATGCAGCCGATCACAGAAGGGACCCTTCTTAGTGCTAACCTGGTGCAGACCATAATATATGAGCAGGCATTCCTAGTGTAAGTCTGTAGTGCCCGACTGAGAACGTGTGCTTCGTTAATTGTACCTTATGAGCGAAATCTGCACAAAGGTACAGTTTCGCCATAGTTAATCCTAGAGCTTAGTATGGCACAAAGATATTGTGGTAAAACAGGATAGAGCTCTAATATTAATTGACCCATATCTGCAGATGAAGTGTGATGTTTATTGGTTCTACCTAATATAAAGACGCCACCCACAGCCTTCAACAGGCCACGTGATGGGGCCACCCTGGAAATTCCCGACATGCTCTTCAGGAGGATTGAGGGAGAGGTGGGGTAATAATGTGTCATCGTAAAACTGAGCAGAGGTTCCTAGCTCCCAGCGCTTTCCACCCAACTTAAAACCTTTGCACAGTGGATAGACTTTTGGGAACGGCATGAACTTGGGGGAAGCAATGCCAGTCAGGTGTCTTCCCTCCTCCAGATGGAGGAGGGAAGACAACTGATCCCACTTCAAAGGTGGACTTAGGGTCTTCTGAGTTCAGTTGGCACCCAGGGCATGGATTTGTTTCTCCGGGGCCAGTGGTAGTGGCCCCATGCATCCTCTGAGTGGCAGTAGAAGGAAAGATCTGCTGTCAGGGAACATGGAGATTTCTGCAGAAGCTTCTGGGAACTGGTCCTGCAGGAGTGTGGCCTCCAGAACCTTGGGCTAAATTCAACCCGTAATGAGTTATGGAGGTTAAAGAAGTTGCCCAAGTTGGAGCAGTCCACTCTGCTCATGAGCCAGCCACCCCTCTGTTGGAATGAGCTTTTACTGACCTTGGAAGATCCATACGAAGGATTGCCTAGGCCAAAGAAATGACTGAGTCAGAAATTAGAGACCACATTAAGAAAGGAAGAACTATCTCCTGTTCTTTATCAAAACCAAAATCACCTTTGGAACAAAATTGCGGACCCAAAGTTAGACTAATTCCATCCTCAAAAAATTTACAGTTATTATGATGGAACAGAAAAGAGCCCAAATCACCAGTCCTCCTTCCAGTGATAATTGCTACCAAGAAAAAAAAACTTTAAAAGTAAAACTTTTCTTAGTCATTTTCTAAAGGTGCATGTAAGATTATGTAAACCAAACAAGACCAAGCAAATATCATAAAAAGGAAAAGATACTTAGATTTAATGTATTTAAGCCCTTCAAAATTCTAGGAATCAAGTTTTCAACCAAAGATAAAACTCTCCAGGAGGACCTAATCGTCTTAATGGCTAACCACTGAAGCCTTATAGTGACCAAAAAAACGTTTTCATCAAACCCAGGTTGAAGAAATTTCCGAATGTTTTCTGAAGGATAATCTACACATGAAAGACCCCACTATGTACCACAGTTATTAAAGTTATCCCAGTGATGGTCATAAGACCTCTGCATGGTAACTCACATAGAAGCCTGAATAGAAAGCAAAACACAAAGTGATTGGCCCTTTTTATAAGATCCGACTGCTCAACCTCTAAGCCTTCAAATTTAATCATATATAAGTGGATTAAGGAAGAGAAGGATGAATCAAAGGAGGAGGATTTAAGGAATGAATGCACCCTCCTCCACTGAAAGATTATGGAGCATAGGAAACCATGTCATTCTTGGCAAAAGAGGGACAATCAAAATAACCTCTGCTTGATCTCTCTGAATCTTCACTAGGACCCTGGGAATGGGACGAATCAGTGGGAAGGAAATATTAGCAAACTTAACAAGGGATTTAAAAGGGCATCTACCCCCACTGCCCGAGGATCCTGAAACCTGGTGAAAAGCTGGGGCAGTTGAATGTTCAATTTGCCCTCAAACTGACCTAGCTGATCTATCTTTGAGACCCCTCCCACGGAGATATATCTTTTGCAAAAGTATGGGATTCAGGACAAAATCTTGAGGACAGTCTAAAACCCGACTCAAATGATCTGTTGTAGTGTTGAGCATTCCCTATATGAGAACATCCCTTAGAAAAAAAAATAATTTCTGCCCAATACTTAATTATGTACTTCAACTGATTTAAGCACTGAGCTTATTTGCTTAACTGCCTGCCCAAATAAGAATACAATATTATATGGTATGTGTGAACTACTAGCACTCACCACCTGACATGATCTGAGAATGCCTGGAGATCTTTCCATACCACAATCCGTTCTTTCCAGATAGAGGAAAGAATCTTTCTTTGATGGGAGCATAACACAATGCTTCTAGTGTCTGTCAGCACAGTAAAAATCAAGTCCCCTGCCCCAGGGTAGAGGCATTTGCCACCATACCAACTGATTTTGAATGTTTTGAGTCAAGAAATAACAGCCTTGAAATCCTGTGAACTCAGACACTAGTGCCAAAGAATGTGAGTACACTTTGCAAAAGTTAATTCTTGCCCAAGGTGTGATGAACTGCATGTGAAGGCATGTTAATGATGTGGTGTGTCACACTAAATATTGGTGTCCCAGTAACCACATTGTGAGCTGTCACTGCTGCACGTCACACAGTTGACCACTCAGATTTACTTGATTTACTTGAAAGGAGTAACTCTAAAGGGAGTACAGGTTGCTCATTAAATCATGTTTTAACCTGACAAATGGGGTAAATTAGCTCTAAAATTGCCTTGAGCATTCACACAGCATTGTGTCTCCCCCAGTGGAACTGTAAGCAAATTCAGTTTAATGAGCAGATGAGGCCTGGTGTCCTGGGGGCCTTTGACTGGCCTACTTTCACCCAATGTGACAATGCATATGATGTTGACTCATCTTTATACTACTTCCTTCTTGGTGTTAAGCCAGTGTTTTCATGTTTTAGGCTCTCTGTGTTACCCACAGCTTATGCTGCATTGCCAGGGCAATATGTGATCTCAAGCTGGTGTATTGTAAAGTTTCCAGATGTTCTGTGCTATGTGCTCTTAAAAGAGTTATTTCCAGTGGCCAGAGTATCCAGGGATGTGCTGTGTCAGTGATGTTACTACTACTGAATACCATGACACTGCTGCACATTATACTCTAGTAGAATAACTGTGATTTTTTAGACACTTTTGCACAGCATATTTATGGTTCAAATCTATTTTATTGAATTTTAATAGCTTGCCATTATAACAATCTTACATACAACAGAGAGGCAGAATGTCCCAACACCTTTGCTGTAGTATGTGGCAGACGATACAGCATAGTCAAACATACCCCACCCATTCCCCGAATCCTCACACCCATACTCACTCATTTAAGAAGCACCAACACCACCTAGTGTAACCTTTGTCTCAAACCTACAATATTGTACCTCTTCAAATGACTTATCAGCAGTTTATGTCAATCGCAACAGATGTAGGTACCTAAGGCATGTCAGTTCATGAAATTCAGCTGACAGTAGCAAAATGAATGGCTGTCCCAGCTCTCTGTAAGTATCCAGTTGAGAGGTGAGTGCAAGAGACAATTTTACCATATCAAGTATACAAGTATACTCTATTTCCTATGGAGCCATGCAGTGTGTGTGTTGGAAGCTTACCAGTTCCTCATTTTGTCAGTATTGGCTGGAGCGCTGCTCTCAGTGCTAGGCCAATGAGTCTACCCCTATGTAATTTAAGTGGCAAGGTCAGGGGGTTATTGAGGCCCGAGGCAATGTATGTTGGAAAGTGCGGCAATTGCGTGTCAAGATACTTATCAATGTTGGCTAGTACCGATTCCTAATAGTGTGTGCGTTTGTTGCAATCCCTGAGGAGGTGAAGCAACATTCTGGGAGCACCACAACCCCTTCAGCAGTCCACACTATGCTCATGTTTGTCTCTGTAGAGTTGGTTGGGGGTTAGGTACCAGTAAGTTACAATTCTTGCAGAGGTTTCTATGCTTGTGGTGTTACACGCAGTATGCCTTACCCTATTGTAAATCTCTACTAATTCCTTCTGTGTGAGGACCCAGCCTATCTCCTGTTCCATCATTTCTGCCCTGGGGCTTTCTCCTTGGTAGGGGAATAGAGCAAGCAAGCATAGAGTTCAGTCATGATACGTTGGTCATTGTCTTTAGATAGCAGCAACTTCTCAAAGGGGATGAGTGGGCGCTTTGCGCCCGTGCATATATATGAATGAGTGACTCTGTGTTCAATTGGCATATGAACGAGCCACTCTGTTTCTGAGAGCCCATATTCTTTCTTTACCTGTTCAAAGGGGAGGGGACCGGTAACATCAAACAGATGCCCCACTGAGTGACAGTGGCTGTTTGCTATGCCGGGAAGGAGGTGGGGTGGAGAGCCGAAGTAAAGTCCTTGCTACCCAGTATAAGTGTCAGTGGTGATGGGAATGAGGACAGTCCATGTCAGATATCCACCCGGTCCCAAACTCCTAGTGTGGCTCTGGTTACTGGAGAGGAATACAAACCTCAAGCTATTTCCATGTCCATAAAACACCAATACCTTTTGAACTGCTTGCGGGTCCAGTCCACTAGAAAGCATAGTTGTGCCGCTTGGTAATAGTGCTGGAGTTTGGACCACCCTCCTGGGTCAGGCACTAGGCCTGTTCATGACACATAGGGACCATTGACCCACCGAAACAAATTCGTTGATATCTTTCTAGATAGTTTGCAGCGTGCCAACTCGGCATGCTAGAGGTAAAGCCTGAAATTTAATTTGTTTTTAATTTCAGCACTACCTTCCAACCCAGCCAGGAGAATCAATAGCTTTTTCATTGAGTCAGATTGGCATGGATCTTTCAGAGTGTGGCAAGGCCTGGAGAGGATATTCAAGTGCCAACATCACATCATATGTATAAAGGCTGATGACGTATTCTTCACCCCAGTAGTGTAGCCGGATAATGCAAGGATTGTCACACACTCTCTTCACCCGTGGTTCCATATATATCGCGCGAATAAAAGAGACAATAGTGGGCATGCCTGTCTTGTCCCTCCGCGGAAAGGGAAGGGGGCTGAGGCCATTCCAGTCATGCCCACCGTCACCTAAAGGGCTCAACAATTGCTAGTAATCCACACCCTGAATCTGTCTCCCATGCTAAAGTGTGTCACTGTTGCTTCTATATAAGGTCGAAGGACTTGATCAAATGCTCTTTCAGCATCGATGGCAAGAAGCATGAGTGCCCTCTGTGCTTGTTTGGCATGTGTGAAGGATACATTTGGTGTTATCGCTGCATTGGTGGTGAGGTGCAAATCCCGCCTGACCATAATTCATTAGCCCTGGCATGTAAGGTCCCAGTCTTGCTGCTAGAATGCTAGTGAACAATTTCTCATCCACATTTATAAGAGAAATGGGCCACACTGTCTGTTATCTTTCCCTAGTTTGGGTGTCAAACAAGGAGGGCGGAAAGGTGCGGGTTTCAGCTTGGGAGTTGAAGAGTCAAGTAAGGAGATGGGCAAGTACCTGGCAGAACGTTTTGTAGAAAGAGGGCAGGAAACCCGCCTTGGCCTGGTGACTTCAAACGTTCTGGTGCAGAAACGCCATCACCACCTCATCAATGCATATGGGCTGATCCAATAGCAGCCTGATGGGCTGTAAGCCAAGCTGTATATGCATTTCGGAGGTAGCCTCTAAACTGCTCTAGTGGCAAGTCCTGCACTGTGTACACAGACATGCAGTGAGTCCAGAATGCAGCCGGGAAAGGTGCATCTTCGGTGATTTCAGTTCCCTCAGTCCTCAGGATAGTCTCCACTCTCTCTGCCTGCCCCTTAGCCCTCTAACTGTTGGATAGTAGCCTACCACATTTGCCCCCTCCCTATAAAGAAGGAGTGTTGCAAGCGGAGCACAGTATATTTGGCCCTATCAGGTCTAAGCTATTAAGCAGTGCATGTGTCGCTTCTAATTGCTTCCAGATCTTGGGTCCCCTCTTCTCCTTTCTTGAATAGTTTCTAGTTCCCTCACTTTCCCCTCTAGCTATTTCTCTTTGCGTACTTTATTGTTGTAAGTGGAGTTATCAATGAACTCTCCCCCCACCATTGCTTTCAACGTCTTCCATAAAGTGGCATTTGGGGTACCATCCAGTTCCTTTATTGCTAAAAAATCTTGAATCATCTGGGAGATGCATTCAACTGTTTTGAGCAATGGAGGAGACCCTCTCTGCCACCACGGGTGGATGGCCTGGCTTTGAGGGGTCACACGGAGGGTAGGGGCCATGGCAGCATGGTTGGAGAGATTCCAGAGCTCAATCTCCACTTCTGCGACCGGGGTTTCTATACCCCTGGTACCCAGGAAGTAATCAAGTGTTTATAGGTTCTATACGCTTGTGAGGAGGAGTTATAACCCCTATTGTTGGGTGTGTGTCTCACCATAAGTCATTCAAGCTGATTTCACCTAACTCTCTCATCCCTTCCCAGGAAAGTGCCTCAGTCTGTCCATAGAGCTCTCCTGACCTGTCCATGCCATTGCTCATCACTAGGTTAAGATCCCTACATAGCAGTACCATCTGATCAGGGGGCATCAGCACCTCAGAAATAGCTTGTGTGAGGAACTGCTCGCGGTTATTAATAGGAGAGTATGTGGAGGCCAGTGTAATGGAAAAGGACCCCAAAGTGTACTGGATATGCTAAAAGTCGCCTCTTTAGCTCTGCAAGCTTGCAACCTACCTTACCCCTAAAGCACCTGTCTCCAGTGAGAGGTTTGTGAGCTATCAGTAGCTCCCCAGCCAAAAGTGAGTAGCTCTCCTGTGCATCCCAGCCTCCTAACATAAACAATGTTTGCTTGCTTGAATCATTAGGTAAAGCAAAGTTAAAAAGCACATATTCAAGTCAAAAAAGTGTATATTTTCAGAATTCATACCCTGATGTTTGGAGAAAAATTGTTACATTTCCAAAATGGATTTAAAGCTGTTATCTGAGTTGGAGAGATTCATGCTTCATGTCCATCAAGGTGCTAGGGTTTTGCAAATATGGCTTGTGTTTATTACCCATGTAATATTTCAATTTAATTTGTCAAAGCCTTTTTTACATTACAGCTGGAAATCCTGTTGAATGCACTGACTGAATTGCTGATAACCTTGGATGGGGTGGTCACTATTACATCACTAATATTCATAGCTCATGTGATTTCCATTGAACATAAGTAGCTCTTATTAAAGGAAAAGTTAGAGACCCCTGCCCTAAAAGGAACATGCAAAGAGGATAAAAACCCCTACAGTCTTGGCGGCGTTAGAAGAGAAGTATTGTCGTGAGAAGAGCTGTGACTTAATTTGGTGCTAATCGCTGGCTCACAACTGAGCCTCTTGTAAGAGGCAGACACTACCCCAGAGTGTTCAAGGTAGGACAAGACTACTCTGCGCTTAATCAGGCTGGTAAGCCCTTTCACGTTCACTATGAGGACTTTCATAGCTGCGTATGCAGAGAGTTGTGGTGATGGGAGCTTAATTGTGGGTGGTTAAGTGTAGCATGATCTGTGCGTCGAAAGATAGGTGGTGTTTACTAGGTGTATACAAAGGATTTGGGTAGTATAGGCCTATATATCAAGAACAGAGTGAGTAGCCCTCCCGTAAGTACCCCAACAACCCTCAGCGTAAAACAAAACCAACATATTACCACTGTCCATATGGTGGTCTTGAAAAATCTTGGGACAAAAGCACCTGACCCCCTCCGGCCTGACCCAGGATCTAACTATAGTCACATCATTGTCTGAAGTAGGCCACATTGGCCCCAACCTCAGGGAGTCTCAAGTCGAGTCTTACATTTCCGAGTCACCGGTCAGGCTGTCTAGGACCGGCTGTTGCTCCACGGTTCTCATTGCAGGATCTGGCCCAAGGCTCCCTATAAAGCTGGATACTTTACTCCACTGCTTTACGGCATCTCAACCTGTGGCTTCTGGATCAACTGGGTGACTCCTCCGTCCCACCTTTCAGGAAGATTCAGGAGGCAGCAGGCCTCTTGGAGGGATACACTTTGATAGAGTTTGTTATCCCAGCAGGAAATGAGGCAGAATAGGTGACCCCAGCTGTTGCAGAGGAAGGTGGTGATGTGGTCGAGAGCCCCTTCAGTTTTGTAGCACACCAGCTTCTAAGTCTTGATACAGCATTAGTGTGTGACCTCCAAATTGTACAGGGTGGGCATCCTGTGCTTTGCGTAATAAGGTTTCTTTTAGTTGAAAATCATGTACACAAATGGGGATAGCTGGCGGACGGGTCACCTCTGGGCTTAGGAGGCTGACTCAATGAACTGTGCCCAACTGCACCTCAGTCATCTAAGAATCCCAGTATCTACAGAAAGAAGGCCTTCACAATAGCTGCTGTTAGAAATTGGGTCTCTAGTTGGCAGGGTATTCACCCTATCCAAGTTAGGATCACAATCCTAGTCAGGGTAAGCCAGGCACACAACCTAAATTAACCTGTGCTCACCCCCTGGTAGCTTGACACAGAGCAGGCAGTCTTAAATTAGAAGTCAATGTGTAACGTACGTGTGCAACACTTAATTATAGCAAAACAGTGAAAGACACCACAAAAAAGGACTCAACACTAGGTTTAGAAAAATAGGGGATATTTATCTCATCAAAACCAGACCAAAATGACAATAATTCAATAAGACAATCAAGGGTAAGGTGCTTGGAGAACAATTAGGCTCCTAAGTGTTATAATCATAGGTGCCATTCATTTGTTATGCTCTTCTTAAACTCCTTCGCAATGTCAGTGTAAAATCTATAGGTACCAGTTTCAACGTCCTTTGTGGGCCTCCCGCTGTCTCTGTGCAACAAGGCTGTTAGCAAAGTATTGAAAGAAAATACACGGGTGCTTATTTCTGCAGGTGGCCAGCCATCTCACGGAGTACAGCCGCGGGTCTCCTGAGTATGTCTTCCGAGGTCTGATGCAGCCATGGTCCTAGTTAATCAATCAATCAATCAGCAATCTGTAAAGCGCACTACTCACCCTTGAGGGTTGCAAGGCGCTGAGGAGGGTGGGAGAAGAGGGGGTAGGTGCTGCTATTTCTCTAACAGCCAGGTCTTTAGAAGTTTCTTGAAGGTAAGGAGGTCTTTGTTCTGGCGCAGGTGTGTGGGAAGAGTGTTCCACGGTTTGGCGGCGAGGTGCAAGAATGATCTACCGCCGGTTGTAGTTCTGCAGACGCGTGGGACGATTGCGAGGGTGAGGTCGGCGGAGCAGAGATGCCAGGTTGGGGTGTAGCTGGGGAGACGTCTGTTCAGGTATTCTGGTCCGGTGTTGTGCAGTGCTTTGTGAGCGTGGGTGAGGAGTTTGAAGTTGATTCTCTTGTTGACTGGGAGCCAGTGCAGTTGTCTCAGGTGGTCTGTGATGTGGCAGTGGCTAGTGGGATCCTGGTGCGAGTTGGAGGCTCCTCGCCTACATCAGGGGATGAGCAAGGACGCCAATGGTTTGCACATTTCTCAAGACACAGTTTCGCCTGGATGGAGTCGTCACATAGGGGCCCAATGTGGTATCAGGTTGGTACCAGGTGACCCCAGCAGCCGTGCCTAGTAGCTTGATGAGGGGAGCATAGTCAGATCATTGCAGGACTGCTAGGTGGGGGCAGGTGTGAAAAGATCTCCAGTGTCCAAGCACAGTCCCACCTGGAGAGCAGTGTTACACACGGCATGTCTGTTGAGGTGTGGAGGCATCCTGCAGCCTCGCTCAGAGTTGGGAGAAATAGAGTGCAGCCCGCACCTCAGCAGGTCCTACTGCAATGCAGGTGGGCAAGGTGGGGCATGGTTCGTAATGGCAGGCACACCATCAGTGGAGCAGTGGTGCCACACTAAGTGTTTTCTTTCCCTTGGAATGATGTTTCATGTGCAGCAGTGGCAGGCTAAAGTTAGCACTGTGCTCAGTCCCTCCAAGCACAGTCTGTCATGCTCTCACCGTACCCATGCCGACAAAGAGGTTTTTGATGTCCCGGGAACCTCTGGAGAAATGACAGAAAGCCAGCAAGCCTTTGGAGACCCTCTGGGCAATTACAGAGAGACAGAGAGCAGGCCATCACGACAGAGCAGGAGCAAGTTGGCAATCTCTCCTACAGTCCACCACACAGCAGCAGTAGGTCAAATAGCAATGCAGTGCAGAGTGGCAGTCCCTCCTGGAGCCCAGCAGTCCTTTTTCCTGGCAGAGTCTGTGTCCCAGAGGTGTTCTGATTTTGTGGATTTGGGGTTCAGCGTGTATACATAAGTGCCCAGGTTGAGGAAGGTTGAGAAAGCTTTCAGGTTTCCCTTTAAATTCCCCAGGGTCCCTTCTGTGCCCTCCCCAGCTCCAGATGCTACATATGGGGTATGAGACCCTTTTTGTGAGAAGAGGCACAGCCCTATTCAGAGGCAAGTGTCAGATCCTCCCGCCCACCTAACCCAGGAAGATCCATCAGCCTGGGAATGGGCCATCAATATGTTAAAACCACACTCAGGCTCCCTTTGTGTGTAACTGTCCAGGGGGAATGCACAAAGCCCAGCTGTTATCTGCCCCAGGCATGTATTCAGAGACAGACAGAGGCACAGAATTGCTAAAGGAAAAAATGCCAACTTTCTTAAAATTGGTATTTTCAGAGTTACAGTTTAAAATCCGAATCCCCCCAACTTGTAATTTTAAATTGTCATCCCAGGGACACCAAACTCCATATTTCTATCTTGTCCCATTTGGAAGTTATACTCCAAAGATCTTTTAAGGCAACCCCAATGCTATTCTAGGGCAGAGATAGGCTTTGCAATAGTGAAAAATCAAGTCAGCAGCTTTTCACTACTTGGGCATGTTAAAGTTAAAAGGTACATGCCCAACCTTACATAACATTGCACCCTGCCCTTGGGAGTAGTAACTAAGGCCTACCTTGAAACACAAGGGAAAGTTTGGGCCTGGCAAGTGGGTACACCTGCCATATCAAAATGGCAGTTTAAAACAACACACAAAGGCTCAACAGTGGCAAGTCTGTGGCATGTTTGAGGGACTACTATAGTGGGTGGCACAATCAGTGCTGCAGACCCACTCATAACATTGAATTTACAGGCCCTGGGCACATACACTTTTCTGGAGACTTACAAGTAAATTAAATATGGCAATTCTGGAGAAGTTAATGTTACCATGTTTTAGAGCACAAGGTACCTGCACTTTAGCACTGGTCAGCAGTGGTAAAATGCACAGATCCCTAAAGGCCAGCAAAACTAGGTCAGAAAAATAGGAGGTCAGAGGGCAAAAAGGTAGAGGAGACGACGCCAAAGATGCCAGGTCTAACAGCAGCAATGTCTGATCCCTCCGCCTTGGTCAGCGATTCTTGGATGTGTATGTTGTTTCTGTGGGACCGATTTTCAAGAACTTCCATGTGTGCCTGGAGAGGAGCTTGTTGCTCTCACAGGTGGACTTATGTCTGACCTCTTAAAAGTCCTGGTACAATTCTCTCATACTGCTTGGATGTCTTCCCGCAGAGGTGGGAAGAGTGCCTCCATAAAGGATCTTGTTAGGGGGACTTCCCCCCAGGCACTACAGACTACAGGCTCACAATGTTGACTTTGCCTGCTGCACATTCTCGTCAGCTGAAACAACAGTTGACTGTGTGAGCAGGTCCTTGAGTGAACACTTCTTCCCTCTGGCTGAGGCCATGACAGCTTCCATCAATGGGGTTACAGAAAGCCCACAGTCAAATGTCCTCGCTGAATGGGGCCCTCAAGATGTAGCCCACAAGCAAGACGTTTTGCAGTCCTTAAAAGTGTCACAGCATCTCAGAGTGTAGCCTAGCACCAGCTGCTAGGGTAACATGTGGGAGCCCGGAGGGAGTCCCGAGAGTCTCCTCGCTCTGTAGATATGGGGTGCATGTCCTGCCACTGAGCTGGGCATTTTGGGGTTGTGGAGTACAATTACAGGTGAGTGGCCCTTGAAGCATTAGCAGCGCATAAGGTTTACGGTCTACCGTGACCTGGCATTGTTACACACCGGGGTGCTTGAAGGTGCAGCTGCTGTCCACTGGACAGACCAATCATGGCTATGACACCCCCTAGGGCTGAGTTGGTCTGATGTTGCATGCTGGGCACCCTGCCTCGTGCTCTTCGCCGCAAAGATCGGCCCTCGCATTCCATACCTCTAAGCCTCTGCCTCTGCAGTCTCTCCAATTGAAGGTGCAACCTTATCAATCACACTCCAGGCTTTTGTTGGCAGGCCAGCTCCCTTTATGTGGTGAAGAAAGTGGCTGCACATGAGAGGGGCCCAATCCCAAGCTCGGCAGGGAAGTCCACTGGGGCAGGTTGCTGGCTCTGCGACCCATCACTGTACTAGCTCTAGCAGATGCGGTGGGCCACGTACACCTCAGCACAGCTGGCCTGCCCCTCACTATCTGATAACTTCACCGTTACTGAAGATTCAATGAAGGCCCTGGTCAGTGGGCCAGCCTACAGGTCTGTCACCGCTGCTCCTTCATGCTGAATTCACCTTTGGGCCGACGGTAGAGGTGAGTGCCTCCCCCAGGGCCCGCTGTGTGTCTAAAGGCAGCCTGCTCACCAGGGATTCTTACGCAGCCATCACCATGGTATGAAAGCCAACCAGAGGGCCCAGCTTCCGCAGGCCGTCTGAGCCTTACCATGTAGGCCAACCACCACCACTCAGCCGAGCAGCTGCAGAGGCCCCTCTCCTGGGCCACGGGGCCATGGTACATGCTCCTGGAGGTGGCGGTCAGTGGGAGATGCAGGACGGTGCGTCCTAAAGGTCCATCCTCTGGGCCACTACCCTGCACACCATATTTAGAATCAAATTAAAATGTGGACTTTTCTCCTTTTAACATTTGCCAAAAAATGGCATTGCGCACAAATAAAAACTAAAAAAGACAGCTTCAGAAATGCAGAGTTGACTTTAGTATCTGTGCAAACATTGTTAAACTCAGCTGTAGGACCACCCATCAAACAGAAGGAATTGATTAATGTCTATCTAGTGGCAATTGACGGATCCCCGTTGGAAATGGCCCTCTCTGCAAGGTCAACCCCAAACATTTAGCCTTTTTTCCTCCACTTTTTGCTAATTCTTTTTGTTGGGCTTGGGACTCTCTGCACTTTATCACTGCTAACCAGTGCTAGAGTGCTTTTGCTCTCTCCCTAAACCATGATTTGATTGACAACTACCCAATTGCTATATTTAATTACTTATACATCCTTAGTAAAGTTCACTACATGTATCCAGGGCCTGTAAATAAAAATGCTAGTAGTGAGCCTGCAGCACTGCGTGTGCCATCCACTTAAATAGCACTTTGAAACGTTTCCCAGGCTTGTCATTGCAGTTGGAGTGCAGTGTTACACTGCCATGTTGACATGGCATTTAAAACATCTTGCCAAGTTTTAAACTCCCCAATTATTACGTATAAGTCATCCCTAAGGGAGGCCCTAGGTAGCCCATAGGGTAGGACGCTGTGCAATTAAAGCGGAGGACATGTACTTCATGTACTGTGATGTATACATGTCCTGGTGGTGAAAAACTATCAAATTCATTTTTCACAACTGTGGGTCTTACTCCTCCCATGGGATGACCTTGGAGATTTAATAAGCTGTAGTTCCTGATTGGGAAGGGGTAGATCTGTCACGTTTAGTACCTATGGAATTTTGAAAATGCCACTTTTAGAAAGTTGGCATTTTCCTGCTCCTAGCCATGTGTGCCTGCGGCTTGGCTCCAATACACGCCTAGGATTTGGTGACATTCCCTCTAGACAGCCACACACAAAGGAAGATTAGGTGTGACTGATGGGTCATCAAAATTCTAAGGGGCCATCTTGGGGGATGGGATGGAGGAGTTGGCCGCAGCCTCACACTTACACCTGAATAGGCTGTGTCCCATCCCCACACAAAGGGCTGCATAACCACCTGTAGTGCGGCTGGAGCCAAGACAGGAAAGGAAGACCTCTGTGCACTTCAGAGTCCTTCTTTGAGGTCTCCCTCACTTCAAAGGCACCACTGAGTATAAGAACTGGATTTCTGACCCTACCAACTCAGTACACTTCTGTACCTGTTGATACTCTGCCAGGAAGAAGGACTGGTGTGCAGTTACAAGGACTGCTAATCTGCTGGACAGCTGCTCTAGAGAACTGCTTTATTGCTGTGCTCACCTGCTGCCTGCTGCCCTCCATGCTTGGGTGAGCAGGACTGGACCCACAACACTTGAACCCACAACCAGAGTGACTCCAAGGGCTTGCTGGCTTGTCTTTTGTTCTTCTGAAGTCTCTGGAACAAAAAAGACTTCCAACTCATCACCTACAGCACCTGGACTCTGCCATCTTAGAGTCTTGCCCTGTCAAGTGATGCCAATCCAACTCTGGGCCCTTGAAAGTGGGAAAAGTGCTGCAACTGCGAGAATCCACACATCAATGCTGTTGCGCCACTCAGTATCGGTGCACCTCCAGCACTGTCAGTGCATCACCTCCAGTTCCAACGCATTTTCGACTGCATGGTTCAGAACCCACGCATTGTCTACATCTGAAGGATCAGTGACAATATATTGCTTCCTCTGCTCCATGCATCTCCCTTGACGTCGACTCAACCAAGGTAATGTAAATAGAATGTCTCATATAAAGCGTCCTGAAGTAATGGCAGTCACATTGGACAACACTGAAAATGAACCCTTAATGGGACATCTGCAGATCCATTTCCAAAGATTGTACCAATCTGGATGCAAGACAGATGTCGAGTGCCCCGTCAAAATGGACACCAGGACAGTAGAACACAGGCTGCACACAATAGAATCAAACTGGTTGAAAAGAAAGGGACCAGTTTTTATTCAGTTCCTCCAGTAAAAGGTACTCCAAAGTACTGTACCATATGCTCATGACACAGCTGGACATGCAGTAGTTTCATCATCATTTGGCCTTGAGGTAGGACATTCATTTTAGAGCAACAAATATCAAGAATAATACAAGTGGAATTCCTCCAAATTCACTTGAAAACAAAGAGTGTATAAATGATGGTATTGCTCTGAAAACAACCTAGAACATGCTGACAAAGCCAAACCCAACCTCTTTTAAAATGTTTATCTGTGGTGCTAAAAGCATTAAAGGCGTGACTCACAAGATCACCAAAATGTCAGGGAAAGTTTGTGTTTAACATTGATTGTATTTCAGAGGACAAACTTGCAACTGGCAGTTTAAATGTTACACGGGCAGATGTAAGTGCCATAGGCCCAATTCACAAAGGTAAACTTAGACCAAAAAGTTTAAGTTTAGACTAAAAGCCTAACTTTACATGTAGAAAAAGTTAGACTTATGGTCTAAGTTTAGGCTTTTGGTCTACATTTACCTTTGTGAATCAGGCCCCATGTTTGTCTGGAACAATAAGTCCATTAGTCTGCTCACCTTGTCAAAATTAACATTAAAGGTTGGATTGGAAGGCCACAAGCTGACTACTCTAATCTCATGTGCGGAAGGAAAGAGCACATTATTACACCAGGTGACTATTTGAGAAACAGAAACCACCTCGGGGACACCTTCTCTCATCCCACAACATCCTTGATCATTCAACATCAAATAATTTCATTTGAAAGCAACTGAAATACTGGGCGAATGAAGGAAACTGAAATTCCCACCAACTAATACGCCCGATTGGCCACAGAGACATTGCACACCCCATTCAATGTTACCTGTTTACAAGTCATGGAGTGGGCCAGAGAAGTTTCACATTTGTTTTCACTAAGAAAAAACTATTTTTATCCCACTCACACATTTGTAATGAAAGAGTTATGCCCACACCTCTTAAACAAAACTCTCCCCTGAAGCTTAATTTCTGCCTACTGGAAAATGTTTCAAGCATAATGTGAACATAAACGTTAAAATTGGCAGTGAGATAACTCCATGAATGAGCCATGCTGATGCTGTTTTGGCCACTGCGAAAGGGAGTTGTTTATCTTTCAATTATCTTTCAATATTCAGCATTGTGTAAGTAGAACCTTTCTTTGCCATTATTAGTTGTCTACATGTCAAATTAAAATACAAAAACAATTCTGTTGAGTTCATGTGCTTCCAGGGCACAGGGTTTCAGTTTAAAACTTATGACCTCTAACTCAGCTGCATAATACACCTAAGCTGACTTGGCCCACGTTGTAAAGAAGACATGTTGTTCTGTATTTTGTCAATTGCAGATGATACAAGGTTATTCAATGTGTGAATGTGAGTGGACAATGTATTCATTCCGTTGTCAACATTCAATGCTTTTTCCAAATTAGCCTAATGTATTTGACTTAAAAGAGCATCTGCTTTCATTTGAGAAAGCGTCCATATTTTATTGTAGATTGCACAAATAAATCTTTTGAAGTGTGGTGACCCAGGACATAACAAGAAATCCTGTCCTCAGAGAGGAGAGAGAGGTGTTTTTGTACTACATATAGAGTGGAATGTTGCAACCATTGTTAACATAACTTCCCCATGCTATAATTGGTGACCACCCCTGAGTGCTACGCTGGACATAACAAGGGTGCAGTCTGCTTGCTTTAAAATCATGTGAAAGGTTTAAGAAACACGCATTACAACCATTTGTGCCTACTGGTCACAATAACAACCCAGTAGCACCGGAAAGTGCAGAGTTAAATGTACCGCTCTGCCCGTCCCATTGACCTATTCTTCAATGTAATTTACTCAGTGTTGCCAAGTTTCAAACCATTCAATTGAGGGAATACTTGGCACATTCATTTAATTAATTTTTGCTACACCCAAGCAAGCGGTCTGTTGTACAGTGTCATTCAGAAAAATCATCTGTATGGGAATTAGACATGCTTTAAATAAGATTTTTATGCCTTGCATTTGCCAATGTTTTGTTCCCCAAACTGATTTTCAATCAATTGTGTCTTTCCAATATTCACAGCCTTTAATTGCAATTTGGGAAACAAAAGAACTTGAATAAGTTAATTTTGTCTCGATCAACATGTTTTTCCTTGCTTTTGAAGATACTACTTTATAGTGGTAAAAAACAGGATCTGATGTATCATGCCCAGAAAAGTATGCAAATCTGTATGGCTATGTTTTGGGACTCCCCGCTGGTGGTGTTAGGCAATGTTCCCATTGCATATATTGAAAACTGTATGAGGAGTAGTATCTCTATGTAAGTAGTGGAGGCATAATGATGGTAACAAAATATTTCACCTTAATTTGCAGAATTTATATACATAACTTTACTTCAGATACAGTACAATATTGAAGCTAAGACGGCATTGAACTCACTGTTTTAACATCCCATTCATCAGAGATAACACCTGGGGTTATTATGTCATTCATTGGTACTCTAAAAACATAAAGAATTTGTAAAATCTCTGTATGATTAAAAATATCATATGGGACATTCTAGTACACAAGTTGATCGGAAACTGGAAAAGCAGAAATGTTCATAACAGACAGGTCTCTTTGAACTTTGTGAGAAGAGGAGTGAGGTTTCAATACCTCAGCTAGTAATTCTACAGCAGAGCCTTCTGGAAGACAAAGACAAAAGACAGAAGAAAAGCAAGTAATTAAATTACAATCCACAAGTATGACCATTGATGGGTCAGATAAATCCATTTCAAATGTTGTGTGGCCATTTTAGTTATAGCTCCAGGCACGTTATTTTAACACACTAGGCCGCTGTGCACATGATACTAGATACATTTTATTCAGCTTCACATTGTTATTTTTACAATAACCATTTTTACGGTCTTGTTTTATTTTTTATCTATCTAACTGTTTTTGCTTAGCCCAGCACTGTGTTCTCAAACAAGACATTCTTGATTACTCTGTGCTTCATTCAAGGCTACAGTTTGGTACATTGCCGGTGAACGCAGTAGAGGTTTAGTCTTCAACATTCGTAGAAAATACACATCCTTACGTAGGGACATTTATTTTCTTAGAACATCAGCTGTGTTATTATAAAAACACTTCCTAGTCCCATTATACGTAAAGAGGGAGATTCTAGCCAGGGAACCACAACTGTATGCTGATTGCTGAATGCTTTGCTACAGATGCTAACGCAGACTACAGGCCTTTGCTCAGGTATGGGGGTTGATATCTCCCTGGGAGAACCTGAAAGGCAGAATTAGAAGCTTAACATGCTGTGCTCAAATTATGACTTAGATAGGAAATAATCCATCGATGGTAGTGACAATATGATAGAGTTATTCTTATGCTTCACTCTTTTTGTCACCATTTTAATACTGTCATGTTGTGTCGTCCTGGTTATTGCAGCTCACGCTTTGCTATCTAAGATGCAGTCATTTTATTAAACTAACATTAAAACATATACTGCTTCTGTTTGCCATTTATATATGAGACTGAATTGTAAATGAGAGAACCGGATGCGACCTGAGTGACCACGACTTCCCTGAGAAGCTTAATATGTCTTGCGCTTGGCTGCCCAATCATCACTATCCCCTGGTAGAGATGAGGCACTGCTAGTTAGCTGGAGCAAAACCCGGATTTAGAGGGACAGGTGTCACCCACAGTGGGTTAGACTCAGTCTCCCACACCGTGGACGATCTTGCTGCTCAAAATCCAGTAGTCTCATTAGAATAATGAGAGCCTACGCGACACAACCAATGAAGAAAATCACATACATCATCAAGTGAAGTGCGAGAAGAATCAATAGAGATGTTGTCAATGCCCACAAAATAACCAGAAGCAGTCTGTGTGTGGACAGGAGCCTCAACAGGTGAAAAAGAACTGGTAAACACCTTCGAAGTTGGATCATCATAAAAAACTCTGCTGTTTTGAGCATCAGTAGAAAAATGTAGACCTACATCTGATGTGTTTCGTACATTCCCAGGGTAACAGGAATCAACAAAAGTGTATTCTCCACTCTCCACAGCCTGATGGGAAACAATATTGGTGTTGTTCAATACCTGAAGAGGTATTTCTTGTAGGCTAGTGAGAGGGGATAGGGAACTACCCAGGAGTCCTTGTGGCCTACTGTGAAGGATTGGTCTCATGATGTAATTTTACTTGATCAATGGAGACAAAGGCCCTCATTATGAACACAGCAGTCGAAACCGCTGTGTTCATGCTGGCGGTCTCACTACTGACCGGCAGCGGTCCCGGAACCCCGCGGGCCGTATTCTGAACATTCCTCTGGGCCGGCAGGCGGAAACATTGTTTCCACCCGCTGGCCTACATGAATGCCTGGCCGGGACATTGACAGCAGCTCCACATGGAGCCGCCGCCAATGCCTCTGTGCGGTGGGTGTAGCTGCACCCGTCGCGCAGTTCACTGCCCGAGACCTGCGCGATGGGGCACTGCACCGGGGCCCCTGCACTGCCCATGCCAAGTGCATGGGCAGGGCAGGGGCACCCCCTCCACCAGCCTTTCCCTGGCAGGTTTCCTCACCAGGGAAAGACTGGAGGATTAGGGATCATTATCCGAGGGGCAGCGGTGCTGCCCTGTCGGATAATGATTCCGACCGCCACCAGGCTGCCTGACGGAGGCAGCCTGGCGGTGAGTGAGGGCTGCCGATGATGGCCCTCAAGGTGTTCTTAATGTGGCGGTGTACCCCGTCATGCCGGCTGGCGGTTTTACCCACCACCGCCGGCATGACGGGCCACACCACCATGTTCCAAATGACCACCAAAATGTTTTTCTTTACAACCAGCAAGGGACGGCAAAACAATAGTTCTGGTAGCTTGAATGACAGGGACTGGCATTGGTGCACACTATGATGGGCCAATCTCCTTCTTTACCGCAATCTTCTCCCCAACCTTTGGAATCCAGCAGGAACGTGCTTGCTGCTCCTTCACTCTATCTGTGGAAGAAAGTTTATTGTGATACTCATCCCGGAAGTCTTAGAGTTCCTGTAAGACAGCTAAAAGGTCATTTATGTCAAAAGATGAGACAGCCGCCACTGCACCAGGACCGTCAAGATCTAGCATGTATATCTGGATGCCAAACGGGACCGCATATGTGATCCAGCCACCCAAAGATTGTTTAGGCACATTGTTTAATGATCTCTGGACTCCATACAGTTGATAGATCCAACTACGACCTGAACCTAGTATGCTAGCTGTTAAGGATAGCTTGGTTTTTCTTCTCTACAATCGAATTTCCCACAGGATGATATGGTGAGGAATAATAGGCAGCTGCACCCAAGGTTTCCATAGTGTCTCTGTAGGCCTTAGAGGCAAAACCAGGCCCCTGGTATGAGCAGAATACAGCTACTGCATGTGGACTGATGAAGGCTTGTAAATCTTTAATACTGTGCAAGCATCAGCCGATCGCTGTGGCCACACCCAGGGAAATATGGAGCAAGAATCAACAGCAAATAGAATGTAATTTAAACACACCATCAGAATTTAAGGGGCCTCAATGTTCTAGATACACGCATTGCAGCAGTTTGTTTGCAACTATATGGGGTGTCTCCTGTGGGGTGCATTGGCGGAGCCTTTAATTTGTGGACAGATGTCACAACTAAGGAGATATTTTTTTGTCTGCTTGTACAGACCATGCCACCAACAGTGTTTTTGTAATAGGGAGACTGTGGCCACTACACCAGCATGGACAGATACTATACCCCCATGTGCAGTTTTAATTCATTCTAGCCTGTGTTCTTGGTTAGGTATCATATGATCACTCCCCCCTCAGAATGGTAGCAAAAGGAATGTTTTGGGCACTTAAGTAGTATGCATATTTTGCTTGGTATGTTTTTCGTAAAGGGATGTCATTGCCAAAAGAATTAACGTCAGCCATGATAGCTTCATCTACCCTTACATGGGAATGAGCACTCGTAGCTACAATTGCAGTCTTAACTGCAGATTTGGCTGCCTCATCAGCCAAAGAAATCACTACAACATGTATTCCAACATGCTGATGACTCAATCAATGAACTACATGAGCCTGTGACTGACTATCTGTGAGTTCTGCTCCCTGTCTTCAAAGCACATCATGCTTTATAGTATTCCCTTTTGAAACTCTATGAATCCATTTAGGTGCCAATATTGCATAGTTTCATTAAAAGCCTGGACACATTAATATGAATCGCACACCATCAGAATGGAGAATTCTTGATCCGTATTTTCTAGTGCCATAATTCATGCTTTTAATTCAGCCAGTTGTGCAGTGCAGTCCCCTAGGGACTGTGTGAAAGTTTGTTGAGGGTGGATTTCTCTATCCCTCATTACTACAAATATATCTGCGCATGCCACGGAGTATTGGTGTTTGGTTACTAAGGCAGGCATGGCTGAACTGGCAGTATATAATATATATTTTTACTGATCTAGAGGCATTATATTACAGGGCATGGGGTACTTGTTCATATTGGAAAAATTATTGAGTTTGTAAGGTAGGGTCAAAGACATAGGGCCTGAGTTTGAATTTGGCGGACGGAAAATTCTGTCTGCCAATCTCCCAATAGGGTGGCCGCCGCCTACCCGATGACCTCCCCGCCTGGTTTATTATGGTTTTCCCGCTAGGTCAGCGGGCAGAAACCTGAGTTTCCGCACACTGACCTGGCGAGAAACAGGCTGCAATACTGTCTCTGGCTTGTAATTGAGCCGACTGCAATGCTGTAGCCAGCAGGATTCACCAGTACCCTCGCAATGTTCACTGTCTGCAGACAGTGAACATTGCAATGGTGCTGGCCAAGGGGGCCCCTGCAATTCCCTTGCCAAGTTCATGGGCAGTGCAGGGCCCCCCTTGAGGTCCCCTGCACATGTTCTCCACCAGCCCTTTCATGGCACTGCTAAAGCCATGAAAAGGCTGGCGGAGAACAAGGTTGTAATCTGCAGGGCAGCTCTGCTTGCAGTGCTGCCCTGGCAGAGTAGGACTGCTGTTGGACCTGGCTTTTTGACAGGGTCATCCCCAAACTTTTTGCCTCCTTCCTCCTATTTTTTTATGACCTGTTGTTGTTGGCTTTTGACCTCTGGGCACTTTACCACTGCTAACCAGTGCTAAAGTGCATATGCTCTCTGTGTAAATGGTACTATTGATTGGTTTATCCATGATTAGCTATTTAATTTACTTATAAGTCCCTAGTATAGTGCACTATATGTGCATAGGGCCTGTAGATTAAATACTGCTAGTGGGCCTGCAGCACTGGTTGTGCCACCCACTTCAGTAGCCCCTTAACCCTGTCTCAGGCCTGCCATTGCAAGGCCTGTGTGTGCAGTTTCACTGCCACTTCGACTTGGCATTTAAAAGTACTTGCCAAGCCTAGAACTTCCCTTTTTCTACATATAAGTCATCCCTAATATGTGCCCTAGGTAACCCCTAGAGCAGGGTGCTGTGTAGGTAAAAGGCAGGACATGTACCTGTGTAGTTATATGTCCTGGTAGTGTAAAACTCCTAAATTCATTTTTACACTACTGTGAGGCCTGCTCCCTTCATAGGCTAACATTGGGGCTGCCCTCATACACTGTTGAAGTGGCAGCTGCTGATCTGAAAGGAGCAGGAAGGTCATATTTAGTATGGCCAGAATGGTAATATAAAGTCCTGCTGACTGGTGAAGTCGGATTTAATATTACTATTCTAGAAATGCCACTTTTAGAAAGTGAGCATTTCTTTGCACTAAAATCTTCCTGTGCCCTTCAATCCACGTCTGGCTAGGTTTAGTTGACAGCTCCTTGTGCATTCACTCAGACACACCCCAAACACAGGGTACTCAGCCTCACTTGCATACATCTGCATTTTGAATGGGTCTTCCAGGGCTGGGAGGGTGGAGGGCCTGCCCTCACACAAAGGACTGCCACACCCCCTACTGGGACTCTGGCAGACAGGATTGAACTGAAAGGGGGCTTGGTGCATTTCTTAGACACTCTTTGAAGTCACCCCTACTTCAAAGGCACAACTTAGTATAAAACAGGGCCTCTGCCCTACCTCATCAGACACTTGCTGGAGAAGAAACCTGAACCAGAAACTACATCCTGCCAAGAAGAACTGCCTGGCTGCTCAAAGGACTCACCTGTCTGCTTTTCTACAAAGGACTGCTGCCTTGCTGTTGGCCTGCTGCCTTGTTGTTGGCCTGCTGCCTTGCTGAACTCTTGTCTGGCTGTAAAAGTGCTCTCCAAGGGCTTGGATAGAGCTTGCCTCCTGTTCCCTGAAGTCTCAGGACCAAAAAGACTTCTCTCTTCCTCTTGGACGCTCTGTGCGCCGAAATTTTAGACGCACAGCTTGTTCCGCGACAAGAAAAACGCCGCACACCGACGCTGATCAACGCGACGCCTTCAGGACGACTGAATCTTTGACGCACGGCCTCGCAAGGACAACGCCGCCTGACTTCCCGGGAGAAATCGACGCGACGCCTGCCGTGAGATCGAAACTTTGACGTACGGCCTCGCAAGGACAACGCCGCCTGACTTCCCAGGAGAAATCGACGCGACCACTGCCGTGAGATCAAAACTTTGACGCACGGCCTCGCAAGGACAACGCCGCCCGACTCCCCAGGAGAAATCGACGCAACGCCTGCCGTGAGATCGAAACTTCGACGCGCAGCCCCGCAGAACAACGCGCAGCCAGAAAACAAGCAGGAAAATCCATGCACTGACCCGGGACATCTGGTACTCCCCGCGAACCACAGAAAGAGACTGTCCGCGCACCGGAAAACGACGCACGACTCCCAGTGGAAAATAACGACGCAAGTCCGTGTGTGCTGAGAAATCAACGCACACACCAGTTTTCCACGTACCTCTTCTCCTGTGGCCCTCTGAGGAGATTTTCCACCAGAAACCAGGTACTTTGTGTTTGAAAGAGACTTTGTTTACTTTCTAAAGACTTAAGACACTTTATATCACTTTTCAGTGATATCTTTACAAATTCATATTGCAACTTTGATCGTTTTGACCTGAAGATACCCAGATAAATATTATATATTTTTCTATTCACTGTGTGGTGTATTTTTTGTGGTGTTATGCTATGGTATTGTATGATTTATTGCACAAATGCTTTACACATTGCCTTCTAAGTTAAGCCTGACTGCTCGTGCCAAGCTACCGGAGGGTGAGCACAGGCTGATTTTGGATTGTGTGTGACTTACCCTGACTAGAGTGAGGGTTCTTGCTTGGACAGAGGGCAACCTGACTGCCAACCAAAAACCCCATTTCTAACAACCGCCACCTATCATCAGACCACCAGGAAGCCCTGATCCTGGTGAAGCTGGCAGTCCGCTGGTGGCCCGACCGCCAGGGTTGTAATATGGAGCTTGGACTGCTGCATTTGTGGTGGTCCAACTGCCATCCGCGGACCTGGCAGTCACATAACCGCCAGGTTCATAATGAGACCCATAATCTATATCTGTGGCCATCAGGGGAGTGGGCCATTGTATCCATCAAGGTTGTAATGCTTTCATAATCAGGATGCTAGCCTTTGTGACATCCTCTAAGGCTGGGACAGGAGTAATCACAATTATGCATTTACTTGAGCAAGTGGTCTTTCTTTTATGACAGCCACTTGAAATGTGGTCAGTATTTTCTAAGTGGATGCAAAGCACATTTCTGCATTGGAATATGGATGCAATTTATATGCAATCAGCACTGTGTTACCCTTGTTGAATGCATCATAGGTGAAACCAATGGCACGTAGTATTACACTGATGACTAAGTTTGTCTATTTGACACATGTATGTAAGTGTCAAGCACGTCAGTCTGCAATGATCTTAGAATTTGTGTATATTCTGCTGTCCAACATTTACTGGAAAAATCTAGCTGAATGAAATCTTACAAAGGCTTTATGTATTGTGCACAAGCTTTCATGTGTGTTTTTGTTTGGTGTTTGTAATAGGACACACCTCTCTAGAAGTGTGGTGCCAGGCTCTTTCCCTCATTTGTCAAATCGTATCCTAAAAGCAATTTTTTTTTTTTTTTTTAACTGAATTTGTAGCCATGTTAAGCAAATCCCATAACAATGTTATCTACTATGGCTAGATGTGTGTTTGAGTCATCATCTGTGAGATATACAACATCAACTTAGGACAGCTTCTGGATCAATATTGTGCAATATTGATGTTACTTGGCCAGCAAACAATCCAGGACTGTTCTTAAACCCTTGAAGAAGCTGACAAAAATGGCACTATGAGCTGAGCATGGAAAAAGCATAGTTAAATCCCTGCTTCCAGGTGCTATATTTTGACAGAAAAAACATTGGAAATATCCAAGGTTGTTTTTTATTCTGATTGTAAATGATTGTGTATAACTATTTAGATGTCTTTAATCAAAGACTATTCTATAGGAGTGATCCGGTTTAGCTACTGGACACATGGTTATTCACAGGGGTGAAGTACTCCTTGGAACTCAAGCTGTGTGAGAACTTCTCTCACTGGAGCTTTTGTGTCATGTTTAATTGGGTATTGTGGTTGTACTTGTGGGCTGGACCTTATGGATGGGTGGTTTAAAGATGAGTCAGCATCACAGGCATTGTTACATTGGACAAACCAAATGTAACATGACTTACTGTTGTCCCCTTGTCACACTCAAATATAAAAAACAATGGTAGTCATTACAACCCTGGCGGTCGGTGTTAAAGCGGCGGGAAGATCGCCAACAGGCCGGCGGTAAAAAAATTGCAATTACGACTGTGGCGGAAACCGCCAACAAAGACAGCCACTTTAACACTCCGACCACCACGGCGGTACAGACAAACAGCTTGGCGGTCACTGCCAACAGACAGGCGGAAGACAAAGTAACGCCCACAGTATTACAACCTACCAATCCGCCACCTTTCCGGGGTGGATTCACTGAGGATAAAAACACGGCGGAAACAGGATTTCAAAGGGAAAACGCTCACCTCTACACACCCCACGAGGAACCAGGACACCATGGAGCCGGAACTCCAAATTATCCCTGCGATAGTCTTCCTGCTCCTCTACCAGGAGCATGAACGCCGGCGGCAAAGACCACGGTGAGTACTGCACCTATGACACAGGGGAGGGGGAGGGAAAAAACAGGGACACACACACGCAACACCCCCACCCCCACCCCCACCCTCACCCACTACAACACACACACTAATACATATTTATACATGACAGTTACACCGCCCAACCCCCCCGGAAGAATGCAAAGACAAAAGAAAATGAGTGTAACCATTGTAATATATTAAAATCAAGTATTATGGTGTATATATATACACCATAAACAAAATATACACCAAGCTTAGTAGTCCAGGTAGTGCTCCAATGAAGTCCGTGGAACACTGGGCCCACACGGTATGGGCGAGGCCCACCCAAGATCCCCGACCATGAACACTGCAGGGGCATCAGAGAGCAAGAAAACAGGCACCTCAGGGGGGGTAAGGGGGGGGCACCTCAGCCGGTTGAGTGCACGACGCCAAATCCACCAGAGGGCCACATGCCCACTGTTAAATCCTGGGGAGTGCAAAGCCACAGTCTCTCAAGTCTATACAGTGGGTGGGTTGCCCACTGTTCCATCCTGGGGAGTGCAAAGCCACAGTCTCTCAAGTCTCTACAGTGGGTGGGTTGCCCACTGTTCCATCCTGGGGAGTGCAAAGCCACAGTCTCTCAAGTCTATAAGGTGGGTGGCTTGCCCACTGTTCAATCCTGGGGAGTGCAAAGCCACAGTCTCTCAAGTCTATACAGTGGGTGGGTTGCCCACTGTTCCATCCTGGGAAGTGCAAGCCACAGTCTCTCAAGTCTCTACAGTGGGTGGGTTGGCCACTGTTCCATCCTGGGGAGTGCAAAGCCACAGTCTCTCAAGTGGATGACAGTCTCCACTGGTTCTGGAGGGGGCCTTGTGCCCAGAGTGCTTCATCCTACTAAGGACAGAGGTAGTGGATGTATCTCTCCACTGGTTCTGGAGGGGGCATGGTGCCCAGAGTGCTTCATCCTGCTAAGGACAGAGGTAGTAGATGTATCTCTCCACTGGTTCTGGAGGGGGCCTTGTGCCCAGAGTGCTTCATCCTGCTAAGGACAGAGGTAGTGGATGTATCCCTCCACTGGTTCTGGAGGGGGCCTTGTGCCCAGAGTGCTTCATCCTGCTCAGGACAGAGGTAGTGGATGTATCTCTCCACTGGTTTTGGAGGGGGCATGGTGCCCAGAGTGCTTCATCCTGCTTGTGACAGACTCAGTAGCGTCAGTGCCCTTGGCGCCCATGGGCCAGCGGTGCTTGAGGCAGCAGTGCCCTTATCAGCGGTGCTTGAGGCGGCGGTGCCCTGTTCAGCGGTGCTTGAGGCGGCGGGCTCCTTTGCAGTAACTCAGCTGCTGGCGGTCCTCTCTGTCCCAGCGGGGCTTGTGCTGGCGGTCCTCTCTATCCCAGCGGGGCTTGTGCTGGCGGTCCTCTCTGTCCCTGCGGGGCCTGTGCTGGCGGTCCTCTCTGTCCCTGGCGGTCCTCTCTGTCCCAGCGGGGCTTGTGCTGGCGGTCCTCTCTGTCCCAGCGGGGCTTGTGCTGGCAGTCCTCTCTGTCCCAGCGGGGATGATGGCGGTGGCCTCCTGGGCAGCGGGGATGATGGTGGTGGCCTCCTGGCCAGCGGGGATGATGGCTGTGGCATCCTGGGCAGCGGGGATGATGGCAGTCTCCTCCACTGTGCTGCTCTTCCCAGACTTTCCTGGTTTCTTGTGGCCCTTCCCCACCTTGGAAGGTATCGCAGGTGACTCCACACTCCCACCGGGACCCCTGGGAGCGGCTTTGGTGGCTGGAGTCTTCCCCCTCTCCCGCCGGGCACTGGCCAACTTTTGATGCTTCACAGGTGGGGGACTGTCCGTGCTGTGGCTCTGTGCCACACTGGCTGCCCTGGTGGCCGGTGCACTCCAGATTCTGGTGAATGCAGGCACCACAGGTACCGGAGATGTTGTGGCTGAGGTGCTAGTTCGGGACCTAGGAGACGGACGGGGTGGGGGAGGTGTGGGAAAGAGGTCAAGGTTGGACAGGAAAAGTTTTTGGGAGACACTGGGACAGGTAGCTGGAGGGGGTTTGGGAGGGGGG
The DNA here is from genome assembly GCF_031143425.1 of Pleurodeles waltl. Classification (NCBI taxonomy): domain Eukaryota; kingdom Metazoa; phylum Chordata; class Amphibia; order Caudata; family Salamandridae; genus Pleurodeles; species Pleurodeles waltl. Next base: position 653,544,143 of record NC_090436.1, read on the forward strand.
AGGAAGAGGTTGTGGTTGTAGGAGGTGTTCGTTTGCTGACTTTGGGTGAAGGTGCATGGGCTGGAGGCTGTTGTGAGGTGGATGGCTGTTGGGTGGGTGTGTGCCTGCGTTTGTGTATCTTGAGAGGTGGCGTCACAGACACACTGGGAGAGGACACAGGAGGCGTGTGAATGGTAGTGGGGGTGGTGACTGCACATGAGTGGGTTGTGGTGGTGGGTGTGCTGGTGATGGCAGTAGTGGCTGTAGATGTAGTGCATGCAGGTGTGAGTGTAGACGAGACTTGGAGGGAGGAGGGAGACGAGGAGGAGGGGGACACAGTGGAGGCAGTGGATGTTGGCTTGTCTGCATGTGTCTGATGCTTGCGTGAGTGCCTGTGGGATGTGTGGTGCTTATGTTTGCCAGAGCTTCCCTTGTGTGTTGACGTGTGTGCATGCTGGTCTATAGGTGTGCTTGTGATAGGCTGGGGTACAGGGGATTGGGTCTGGGTGGAGGAAGTTGGAGGGGGAAGGCTAGAGACAGGGACAATGGCTGCCATCAGTGCTGAGGCCAGAGTCTGAAAAGCTCGCTGAAGGGCCGCCTGACCAGAATGAATGCCCTCCAGGAATGCATTGGTTTGTTGCAACTGCCTTTCTACACCCTAGATAGCATTCAAAATGGTAGACTGCCCAACAGTGAGGGACCTGAGGAGTTCAATGGCCTCCTCACTGAGGGCAGCAGGGCTGACTGGGGCAGGGGCTTAGGTGCCTGGGGTGAAGGTGATGCCCACCCTCCCGGGTGAGCGGGCACGGGGAAATGGCTGAGGAGCTGCTGGGAGGGCGGTGCTGAAGGGAGCTCCCATCAGAGGACGAGTCCGTGTCGCTGGTCTCAGCTCCTGTCCCTGCCGTGGAGCTCCCCTCGCCCTCCGTCCCACTGGTGAAGTCCGAGTCCGTAGTGTGGCCCTCCATGGCCATGTGCGATGCAGCCCCCTCGTGCTCCGGTGCCACTACTCCTCTGCCTGATGATGCTAATCCACACAAGAACAGGGAGACCACAAAAAGGGGGGGGACGACAGAAGAAAGACATGTTGAGTGCATGCATTACCGCTACCGTTGGCGGACACGACAGACACAGAAGCCCCCTGCACTACGCCGCGTTCTTGGGCTCCACTGTTCAATCCCTAGGAAATGGCCTACTAGGCTATGGACGACATCTGCACACATGGATGACACAGGGGCATGACTAGGTGTACTTGGCACTCTACAGAGCTGGGGTGGGGTGCCACATGGCCTGCCTTATGGAGGGACCTTGCCTACGAAACTCGCCCTGGCCTAGGGAAACCTACAGCCCGCCTCCCCCATCCAGACACCTCCACTGCGTGCAAAATCAGCAGGATGAGAGTGTACTCACCCCCTTGTGGCTGCTGTGATGCCCTCAAGTGCCCATCCAACTCCGGGTACGCCACCGCCAGGATCCTGAACATCAGGGGTGTCATGGTGCAACGGGCACACCTCCCACGTTGGGAGGCCATCCCCAGCTGAGCCTCCGCCGTCTTCTTGCTCCAGCGGCGAATGTCCTCCCATCTTTTCCAGCAGTGGGTGCTCCGTCTGTGGTAGACCCCCAGGGTCCGGACGTCCTTGGCGATGGCACGCCAAATTAATTTTTTCTGGTGGGCGCTGACCTTCATGAATTGTACAGGGGGAAGAGAAACTTATTACCAACTGCACCGTCACAGTCATTGGCCCCCATCGCTACCCTTACCATGTGGCACATGCGCTCACCGTCGTTTCATGCACGCCGCAATCTCCCCCCCTTCTTACATCCACCCCACTGCACACAGGCATAGCCCATACAGCATGCTCCCGGTGTACTTACCTGTTTGTCTGGAGGACCGTAGAGTAGCGTGTACTGGGGGAGGACCCCGTCCACGAGTTTCTCCAACTCCTCCGATGTGAAGGCAGGGGCCCTTTCCCCAGACACTCGAGCCATTGTCTCTTCCAGACCGAGGTCACAGCAGCACTTGCAGTGTAGGTCCTCTCCTGTCGAAGATCAGGTATCGAGTGATTGAAAAGATAGAAAATGGCGGTCACGTCCGCGGCGGTGCGTACCGTCACCGCCGGCGTACATCGTCATTGGCTCATGGGACCCATAGGATCCAATGTTAACCAATTCAGCATTGCGCCGCGGTCTTTGACAGCCTCCCGCAACGGTGTACAACACCAGCGCATTTACCTCACATCCCATTGTCCCACTTTAGAGGTCAGGCAGCCGCCATTTTAGGGGCCCACATGGCTTCATTTTTAACTGCGTCACACATACCTAGGCCTAGACTCAACACACACACAGGCCACTTTTTGGATTATGATTCGTGTTCTGTGTAAGCTGTGGGTACGTACCTCTGAGTTGGTTGACTCTGTGCTCGCTGTTGTCCTTCATAGCCACCGTCCGCTGGGACATGTGAGGAGATGGCGGCATCCTCCGGTGTACCGAACATTGGTGGACCTGTCGACAATGGAAGAAAGACATGTGATCATCACCTACAGGCTTGACCGTGCCACAATCCAGGAACTGTGCACCCAGCTGGAGCCAGACCTGATGTCAGCTATCCGCCATCTCACAGGAATCCCCCCTCAAGTGCAGGTACTGTCAGTGCTCCATTTCCTTGCAAGTGGGTCATTTCAAACAACAGTGGCCAGAGCATCAGGGATGTCCCAGCCTATGTTTTCCAACGTGTTGTCCAGAGTGTTGTCTTCCCTGCTGAAACACATGCAGAGCTACATCGTTTTCCCTCAGGTGGAGGATTTGCCTACACTGAAAGGTGATTTCTATGCCCTGGGACATATCCCCAACATCATAGGTGCCATTGATGGGACACATGTGGCTTTGGTCCCCCCCGCAGGAGTGAACAGGTGTACAGAAACCGGAAGAGTTATCATTCGATGAATGTGCAGATGGTATGTTTGGCAGACCAGTACATCCCCCATGTTAATGCCAAGTTCCCTGGCTCAGTGCATGACACCTAATTCCTGCGGAATAGCAGCATCCCTTATGTGATGGGTAAACTCCAGAGGCACCATGTGTGGCTATTAGGTGAGTACCTGGAAGCAAGACAGTGGGAATGGTTGTCTGGGTCTGTGGATGTCCCTATGAATTAGTGTGTGTCTAACAGTTGTCCATCGCCATTTGCAGGTGACTCTGGTTAGCCTAACCTGTCATGGCTACTGACCCCAGTGAGGAATCCCAGGACAAGGGCAGAGGAACGCTACAATGAAGCCCATGGGTGAACACAGCAGATAATCGAGCGGACCTTCGGCCTCCTGAAGGCCAGGTTCCGGTGCTTCATATGACAGGTGGATCCCTATTCTACTCACCAAAGAAGGTGTGCCAGATCATCGAGGCATGCTGTATGCTTCACAACTTAGCTTTGCAATGACAGGTACCTTTTCTGCAGGAGAATGGTCCAGATGTCGGTGTTGTTGCAACTGTGGAGCCTGTGGACAGTGAAGACGAGGAAGCAGAAGAAGAAGACATGGACAACAGGGACTCAGTGATCCAGCAATATTTCCAGTGAAACACAGGTAAGAATACAAACCTGCCTACTACATGTACTTTAACACTACTACCTCTCTACTGTCTGTCGTTTCACCCAGTGTATGGTCACTGAGTTGTCACTTTCCCTTACGATTTCACAGATGTGGGTCCCACAGTGTGACATCTGCTTTTATTCCTCATGGACTACAGCTGTGTGACATAGGTATGTTGACATTACAAATTAAAGAGCTTTTTGACACTGTAATTGCTAATACACTATTCCGAAATCACAGACTGGCTCCAGATTGTTTTGTGCTTAAAGGGTGTTTATTTTAGTGCTCAATATTGGAGGGGGTATCAAAATGGTGAGGGGTGATGGTGGAGGAATGTCCATGGCAGAGTCCAGTCTATTAGTCTCACAGGTGCATTGCCCAAATGGGCATAGGAAGTGGAGCTGGGGCAGTTTAAGGATGGACAGGGTGACAAAGTGGGACAGAAGTATGACATTCAGGGTGGTCTCATTTCTTGGCGGGGGTCTTGGCATCATTCTCTGTCTTTGTCCTGGATCTCAGGAACCGTTTGCGGGGTGGTTCTCCCAGTGCAGGGAGTGGGGTGCTGGTGTGGTGGTCCTGTGGCGGTGCCTCCTGTCCACTAGCGCCCGCAGAGGTGGTGGGCAGTTCATCGTCCAGACTAGTGTCAGGGTCCCCTTGTAGTGCCACAGTGTCCCTCCTGGTGTTGAGTATACTTCCTTCAGCACCCCTACGATGGTGCCCAGGGTGGATTTGATGGCTCTGAGTTCCTCCCTGAAGCCCAAATACTGTTTCTCCTGCAGGCGCTGGGTCTCCTGAAACTTGGCCAGTACCGTTGTCATCGTCTCCTGGGAGTGGTGGTAGGCTCCCATGATGTTGGAGAGGGCATCGTGGAGAGTGGGTTCCCTTGGCCTGTCCTCCCCCTGTCACACAGCAGCCTTCCCAGTTCCCCTGTGTTCCTATGCCTCCGTTCCCTGGACCGTGTGCCCACTGCCACTGCCCCCAGGTCCCTGTTGTTGTTGGGGTGGTGGGTTAGCCTGGGTTCCCTGTAGTGGTGGACACACTGCTGATTGACGTGTCCTGGGAACGGAGGTATGGGCCCACTGGGTGGGTGCTGTGCTGGTGTTTCCAGAGGGGGGAAGCTCTGTAGTGGCCTGTGACTGTGTGATGGCAACCGACTGTCCCGAGGTCCCCGATGGGCCGGGCTGGTCATCTAGATCCAGTTGGACAGAGGTACTGTCATCACTGTGGGCCTCTTCTGTTGGTGGTGTGGACATGTGTGGACCCTCCTGTCCGGTGACGTTGGGTAGGGGTCCTGCAGGGGTATAAAAGGATGTTTATTACATCTGTGTGTGGCATGGTGTGCAGTGGGTGGGTGACCGTGTACCCCAGTGCTTGCATTCCTGTGTGGGACCTTGTGGATGATGGTTTAGGGGGGTGTATGGGTATGTGCAGCGGACATGCTTTAGTGATGGGTGTCCATGCTTTGTTGTTGCATGCAGGGCTTGGTGTTAGGATGTGTGGTTTGTGATGTTGGGACATTTGCGAGAAGTTAGAGTGATGGGGTGAGGGTGAGGGTGGGGGTATGTGATGGCATGCAGGTAGGGTGGGGCATGTAATAGTTAAGATTTGACTAACCAGAGTCCATTCCTCCAGCTACTCCTGCGAGGCCCTCAGGATACAGAATCGCCAAGACCTGCTCCTCCCATGTTGTTAGTTGTGGGGGAGGAGGTGGGGTCCGCCGCCAGTCCGCTGAACCGCAAGGTGGTGTCTTGAGACCACGGAACGCACCTTCCCCCGTAGGTCGTTCCATCTCTTCCTGATGTCATACCGATTTCTTGGTTGCTGTCCCACTGCATTGACCCTGTCCACTATTCTTCGCCATAGCTCCATCTTCCTTGCAATGGAGGTGTGCTGCATCTGTGATCCGAATAGCTGTGGCTCTACCCGGACGATTTCCTCCACCAGGACCCTGAGCTCCTCCTCCGAGAACCTGGGGTGTCTTTGCCGTGCCATGGTGTGGGTGTGGGTGATGTGTGGGGTGGTGTGTGTGGTGAAAAGTGTGCTGATATGTAGTGGGGTGTTGTGTGAGGTGCGTGGAAGTTATGTGGGTGATGGTGTTGTGTGCCTGTGGATGCTAGTATTGTTGATGGTGGTGTCTCTCTCTGTGCTTCTTTCTCAATTGTGGTCGTAGGGGTTTGTGAGTGATGTAGGTGTGTGTTTTATATTGTATTGTGTGTGTGGGAGTGGTGTGTGTATGTGTATCAGGTGTGTGTATTTGGAATTGTCCAATGTCATTGTGTTTTGGATGTGTGTGTGTACCGCCAATGGAATACCACGGTTGAAAGACCACTGTGTGGATTCGTGGGTCATGATAGTGTGGGCGTATTTCTGTTGGCGTGACGTGGAGGTTTTGTTTCCGCCAGTTTATCACTGACCTTTGGTGTGGTGGACTTGTGTGGATGTCTGAATATTGGCGGATTCCGTGCTGTGGGTCATAATAGCTGTGGTGGAATTCTGCGGCCGCGGCGGTGTGTTGGCAGTGTTCTGCACGGCGGTAAGCGGCTTTTACCGCCAATGTTGTAATGACCGCCAATGTTTTTGCCCCCCTATGGTGTCCCTGTGGGACCCCACCAACAGGCCTAGCAGGTCAGGGTATTTTTACCCTGCCACATTGTCTTTCTTTAATGCTTTTTCTTAGGACTCGGCTGAGTGTGAGTTCCAAGATGGCTGCCACTACTTCCTGGTTGAAGTGGTGGCAGCCAATTAGATCTCAGCATGAGAGCTATTGAATCCACAGAGGATTCATGTCCATAGATATACATAAATCTTTTTTCTTCATTAACTCTTAAAATACTGACTAGATTGACACCTAATTGCAAAAAACACCAAATTTGCCAGGCAGGTAGATGGTGTTCTGCAGATTGTGTTTTTTCGTAGTGTGCTGTAAATCTGTTCAGTAGTTTTGCAGTAATTTAAGTCCAAAAAAATGTATATATATATATATATATATATATATATATTCACCCAAATGCTGCTCATCGTTACCACGTTACCAAACTCTATCAGGTAGGTGCCTCCTTCGTGCAAGCAGCACTGCACGTAATTAATGTCCAAACCAAGCAGCTCCACTACAGAGCCAGGGGGACTCTTGGATTCCACTTCCTCACCCCAGCATGACGCGTTTTGGCGAAATGCCTTCTTCAGATGCCGGTAATTACAGGACACACCCACTAGTGTTAAAATACGTTTTTACTCCTCCTTTAATTCATTCATGATTACAAACAGACTTCATTTCCCATAATGCACCAAGCTGGATATGCTACCACTCTGATTTTTCTTAATTGTTTTTACACAATCCCAATCATATTTTCTCTCAGTGGATTGTAATACCAAGAACAAAACAATTAAGAAAAATCAGAAGAAGGCACTTCTGTGTTCCTAGATTAGGTAACTTCATTGCTCCTTATGCTCCCAGACCATTTCAACTTTACCATTTAGACACTGCTCATTTTGAAATATTTACTGAGTTGTTTGAACCTCACTTTATGGGAAGTTCTGCTTTGGTTACTTATTTAATTTGAGCTAATATTATTGCCAAAGCTTTATGCTTATTGATCTCTCCCTAATTGATGCTCCCTATGGGTTCTAACTGACACTTTTTCTAACCATTATGGAATTTTTTATACATTGATTATGAATGACTAATTGCCTATTTTGATCATTCACAAAACTAATGATTGATATTTACAAATATAAATGCTGACTCAATAAAGATGAAATACTAAAAGAATTTGGGTAATTACACTTTGAAAACTCATACCAAATCTCACTGCTGACTTATTGACTTATGACAGTAATGAATTTGTGATGATAAATTAATTGATGTACACTTCTTGAATAATCTCACCTAGTGTCAACGACGACCCATCGGCCTAGATGTGAAACAGCAAGGATTTCTCCCTGATGAGTTGGTAAGCCTTACTTCATACACCGATATTCAAACAGAGATTCCAGCTCCACCATATATTTATATATATATATAGCTAGGTCAGTGTTTCCGTACAAAATGCCTTTTTTGTTTTGCTAATAACTTTGGTGTTATTTGGCGAATCTTCACAGAACTTTCCAAAAGTGCTCTTTTTCTGCCTAGTTTGTGCGTGGAGCATTTCGGGGTGATTCCTCAAGTAGGGATTGAGAAAAAGAGGGGTCCCAAAATGCAAAATTAACTTTCATTTTCCATACACTTTTTTAGGAAGCACTCCCGCAAACCTGCTGAACGTAATTACACCAAATTTGCCAGGAAGCTAGATCTTGCTCCAGAAAGCATACTTTTTGTGATTTGTTTTAAATCCACTGAGTAGTTTTTGAGAAATTAAGGTTAAAAATGTATAGATATATGAACATTTGTTGTCCAGGTATTTTCTGCTTTGCCAATTTAAAGGAACCTAGTCAACTCTGATTGGTTGGTGAAAACCTGAACAATATGTTTTGGCAGCCCTTACAAAATTCAGAGACTTGTGTGTCCTGAAAATGAATTAAAAAAATATGTAAGGGGCCTAGTAAGCACAATCAGACCCCAAGGGTATGTGTGGGAAGGGGTCCCATACGGACAACCCATTTAAAGGCTGGCCACAACATGGACAACATATGGTGGCAACTGCTACGGGACTCTGGGACATGGTTCCCATTGAAATACATTAGAGTGAATGGCAGGTTTTGAGGGTCACAACAATGAGCATGTATAAAGAATTATAACAAACCTTAGTTACAATATACATCATTTGTTAGTGGTTCCATACTAGTTTGAGGAATTGTAGTGTGTTGTAAGGTGACTTTATACTGTATAAAATGCTGACCCTCTGCTGGGATTTCATGAATTATATTTGAGAGAAAACTGTTCTCTCTCATGGTTTTCTAATAGAGGTTATAGAAGGTGTTCCAGAAGCTGAAATAAGAGCATATTTTCTGTAAATTCACGGTATCTTTCTCACCCATGTAAGAATAAAGTCTGACATTCTGAATAATACACGTACTTCCAAGAGCAGCAGCCTATCCATTGATTCCTCTGGGTTCTAGTGCAGCGTCCCAGAGTTTTCTGGCAGTCTTTCATAAGACAAAAGTGTGGCAGTCCCGAAGCCATTTTGACTGAATCAAACTGGTAAAGCTTAAAACATTTAGGCCCATATTTATACTTTTTTAACGCCGCATTTGTGCCACTTTTTGACGCAAAAACTGTGCAAACTTAAAAAATACAATTGTATTTTGTAAGTTTGCGCTGTTTTTGCGTCAAAAAGCAGCGCAAATTCGGCGCTAAAAAAGTATAAATATGGGCCTTAATTTAGAAGGTAACAAAGTGAGGGAGTTCATTTTGTTACAGAAATTATGGTTACTGCTATAGAAAGCAAAATGAATTAGGACGCATTATAAATGAGTTCCTAAATATCTTCACCTATTTCATTAAAACATTCTGACATGCAGACTGCACTTTCAACACCAGCAGCAGATTAACAGTTAACACCCTTTAGCAACTAGAGTGTTTACATTCTGAATGACAAAAGTGTGCACATCTGAATGCATTCTTGATGGAATCGAAAATTGGAAGCATTTTGTTACTGAAGATGTTGCAGTAAATGAGGAAATGAGGGAGCTTCATAGCAAAAAAAGTCTCTCAACAGACAAAGAGCCCAAATGTAGCCCTGATATCACCCCTCCAACATATTTCAAGTATAGCTCAATGATAGAAGTGTGCAAAATGCTTACATTTTTTTCATTTGCAGTTTTGTAGAGGGCAGACGTGACCCAAAGGTATTGCAGTGCTTTATGTGAGCATCAGTTACATTACACAAGGACATATTCATTTTGGTTTTAGGCACAGAGATATGAAGTGATTTGCCCATATTCACAGGATGTTGAGCTGAGGCTGAACATGGAACCTGGTTCCCCAGTTTTAAAGTCGGCAACTCCGACCGTAACGCAACATCCTCTCACCTAAGACCAACAACTAGATAAAAAAATAGCAGAGCATTTAAAAGCGCTTCTTGCTATTTGAGCACTAACCATTATTTCTATGGGAAAAAGACCTCTTCATTTTGATCACTGCTAAAGGACGTGCTTTAGGTTTTATAGTTTTGATTTCATCAAGATAACTTCAGGTGTGTCACAATTTTGTAATAAATGCAGAATTTTAGAGAGCTTGTTGTTCATCAGAATACTGTGGGAGGCAGGTGTCTGGAGCATGGACTCAGACAAATGAGTGCCAGTAGGAAGGTGCAGAGGTAGCAAGTAAACCACTCTGGGCTGTTAGAATAGGCAGTGGCAGCACAAAGGCAGGGGAAAGTAGAGCGGGGCAGCAAACAACCCATGCAGGACAGGCAAGAGAGGCTGTGGCAACACAACAGACAATTGAGCTCAAGAGAGAGAGGCAGTGGCCTACAAGCCAACAGACTGAATTCAGGTGCCAGACTCCCGATCTTTTTAAATTATAGTAACTATACCTTGCAACCTTGCAATGCATTGCTTTCACCCTCAAATATTTAATCACTCATGACATACATATTGAATACATATATAAGATCCCTAATCACCTCTAAAATGCATCATTATGGACACTACTTTGCATGGAGGGGGTGTAAGTTATAGTTTCTTTAGAGCATGAGTTATAATTACTTGAGATAACTGTAACTGGTGAATTTCAGTGGTTTTATTACTTTCGAAAGATATGTTTGAAGTGAGATTTGCCCCTATTACATCCCTTTAACCTTTGTTTTTGTCGGTGAATGTATATATTTTTGTTTTTATTTTACCCAGTGGCGCTTTTCTCTCTGTGGTTATAGTTAGGACCAAGTTTCCATAGGAAAAGCATTTTTTATTTTGCCAATTACTTTCGTAATGTTTGACAAATCTTCACAAAACTTTCCAAAGACAAAAAAAACCTCAGCACATAGCTGCCCATTTTAAGCATTTCTGTCTCTATCATGGCTGCCAGCCATAAGCATTGTGACTTGCCACTCATATTTCATTTAAACTGTAAAGCTTTATGAAATATTATCTTCTCATGAGCTGTTCAAGTCATGAGATCTATATCTTTATTTTTGCCAGTGCTTTAATTTTGAAAATCATAACATGATTAATAGTGGCCAACAATTAACATTCCTTGCTGAAACTGTCTAGCGAATGGTCCCAGGTACTGAGACATTAAAGACCGAAACACCAACGGTGCTTCCACTTCAACCATTAGCTCCATACAAAGGACTAATTCCCTTGGATGTGATTGGACTTTATCATACAGCGCTTCATGATCATCAGTTCACCAGTTAATCAGTTTTTCAAGTAATCTTTTCCAGACCCGATTAATGTATAATTGTTTTGCATATCTTTTACCCCTTGTTTTATTTCCTCAAGATGACATATTATAAAGTAACTTTTTAAAGACAGTTCTCTCATGTATTACCTGTTTTACTTCTAGACCAAATTCATTCCAACATAATAATTTACATTGCTTAACGTTATGCACTATATGATTAATTTGAGATGTTACTTTTTGGCATATTGAAAAAGATACTTAATTAATTAATACACCTTATAAATCATCCTCTTGTTGGCCATATGCCTTGTACTGATTCAGTACCCAAACTTGCAGGGGGTTATTGGGTTGCCTTTTTCTGTTTTTTGAGTAGGGGCTAGGACAGCATCTAATTGGTATGGCAGATAAATTTTCTGCATTTCAGTCTGAGATAACTCTCTTTCATTGAGTGGAAAATGAATTTCAAACGTGGACATATGATCCTTCTGCTCTTCTTGGGTTCTCTGCCACACATTGAGTTGTATATTGTCTACCTCCATTTGGAACCAAATGTGGTGCTGTTGTAGCATATGGACCAGTGGCCCCATACTTAAAAATCAGAGGTGAAAAGGGAGATCCTGGCATAACTCTACATGAGATCTGTTTAACTGTTTACTATGGTGAACTAACTCTAATTTTGGGCTTCTGTTTGACATGGATGATAGAACCCAATAAACAGTACCCTTGATACTGGCCCATATATTCAGGCATTGTAAAAGCATGTTGTGATCCTCTCTCTCATTTGCTGGTGGTAAGTTGAGAAGGACCAGAGTGGCACATGCCAAGGCAGAAGCTTCTCTAATGTCAGCAGTTGGTTTCCTTTACTCACCCTTGTCTAAACAACGAATGTAACAGAAAATACTATTTGCTTCTATTAATTCCTGAAATCACTGTGTAGCCTTTGCACCCATGATTCAACTTTTAACAGAAGGCATAAGATGGGTCGGTAGATCACTGCATTCATGAGGTAATTTATTGGTTGAGTCAAATGGAAATTATAAATTGTGTGTTTACAGGCATCAGGCTCTCCCCTTGATCAAATGACCTAGTCATAGTTACATTTACCCCCAGGCCCAATAACAGCCAAGGTTCCTTTATTATTATAGTACATCAGGGTTCAAAAGAGATGCTTGCTATGTTTAGTCAGAATGTTGTTTGAACATTTGCTTAAGGCTCATTAAGTTTGAGATGCATCTAATCATTGACAGGGTCATAGCCTTGGGGGCTGGGGGAGGTGGTTTGGGATGTTACCCCACCTCCCCTAATAAATGTATTTTGTGATAGATAGTTGGTACACACACTCTCCCCCTCTTTCTGTTTGGAAAGTCTTAAAAAATGTTGGGTATTTCACAAAATAATGTGCTTTATTACCCCTACCTCTCCCTTTCCACTGCTCCTTACGCCCCTCTGGTGTGCCCTGCTTGTCGTGTAAACTATTTTAACATTATGTTCCAGTGTGACTGTTGGGAAATATGTAGGTTACACACCCCCGATCTTACTGACCAAGCTACGCTCCTATCACTAAACATGTTTTTGATTCTTTCTCAGCAGTGTAAAAGCATTTTTAGGTAAGCCACAATTTCTCTGAAATTTTGTAGCATAGAGTTTCAATCAAATGTCCGGACTGGTCTATATAGAAGAGGATAGAAATACTATGGTATTGAACACTTTAAATAATCTGGTCAGCGTTATATTCCTTTGCTTTAATCTCTGATTAACACTGATGTGTTTCATTTTAGTGTGGTTTCATTCAGGCAAATCACAGCAGATATGATTTGAAATTCTTTACATGCAATTAGAGCATTTAGCATAGATTTATAACATATTTCTGCACTGGAAATAGGCATGGGGATCTCCTCCCAAAATACACTGTGCATCCTTATAACATTTACATTTTTCCCTACCTCCATTCTTCTTTTGCCTTTCTTGCAATGCCTGTGCAATTTCCTCCTTTTTTCCCTTCTTGTGCCATACTGTTATCCTTTTCACCTCCAACTAATCTGTGGATATTCACTTCGCACATCATTTATGACTCCTCAGGCACTGGAAATGACCCAATCCCACTCCAGCCTTCCAGGGCTTACCTCCAGAAACTGAATTGATTTAGAACATTGTGCATACCTTCATTTGGGGTGCATTTTGTCTATTGCAATTCATTAGCTAAATTAGCTAGCCTTGCTTTAAGTTCTTTTTGTAATTTCCCACTCTAGGGACTCATTCATCAGCTTGAAAGTATCATATACCACTTGAGGAATGTACTCAATCTGACACTTTCCTCTGATACAGTCTCCATAAAACACTGGCTGGGTGGATATGATTGTTTCTCTCCCCACCTTATTCTGCATGAATGTTTACAGGAGCCACTGTTGAACACTTAGGTGGTCATTGCGAGTCTAGCGGTCCATGGACCGCCACGGAGGAGGTGGCGGTCACACCGCTGCGCCCCCAGTGGAGGGGTCTACCATATTATGAGCCGGGAGACAGAACCAACAGAACACAGCCAAGTCGCTGCACGAACTACCACTGTGGAGGGACCGCCGCGGCAAGTGGCAGGCATATCCGGGCCTGTAGTGAGGCTGTTTCCCACAACCTTATTACGAGGCTGCAGATTGCCATGATTTCTGGGGCAGTCGCACTGCCATGAAAATCCTAGCAGAAATGTTAGAAATTGGGTTTTTGGTTGGCAGTCAGGTTACCCTCTGTCCAAGCAAGAACCCTCACTCTAGTCAGGGTAAGTCACACACAATCCAAAATTTAGCCTGTGCCCACCCTCTGGTAGCTTGGCACGAGCAGTCAGGCCTTAACTTAGAAGGCAATGTGCAAAGTATTTGTGCAATAAATCATACAATACCACCATATAGCACCACAAAAATACACCACACAGTGTTTAGAAAAATATATGATATTTATCAGGATAATTGTAGGTCAAAACGAATAAAGTTGCAATGTGAATTTGTAGGGATATCATTGAAAAGTGATATAAAGTGTCTTAAGTCTTTAAAAAGCAAACAAAGTCTCTTTCAAGCACAAAGTACCTGGTTTGGAGTGGAAAATTTCCTCAGAGGGCCACAGAAGAAGAGATACGTGGAAAAAGGGTGTGTGGGCATGTGGGCTTTGGGCACCATTTCTCCTTCTCCCAGGGACACTAGGGAAATCTCTACCTGTTCCCCAAAGCTATCTGGGTCCATCTCCCCCCGAGCACTACACTAGTCAACCCAGGTGTCTGTCCAGTAGTGGAAGGTGCCCTCTTGGAGCACTGGGGGTCGCCTTTATAGTGACCATATTGGTAGCACTCTAAACATTTTTGGTTGGATCTCCCTGATTTGTCATAAGTCCCTGTTTTTTTCCCAAATCTGGAAAAGGAATGGTTTCCACCCGCTCCCTAGGAATTCTTTTGTGGGCCTTTTGAGAGTTCCTTATCTGTAAGTTTATCTCCCCCCTCTTTCTTCTGTTGGGAACCCTGACCACCTTTGTGGGTGTCCCCCCAGGTACCTTTTTGGACACTCTGGTGCTAACCCAGAGGTCCGCCTCCTCAGCGAGCTTCCTGGGATCAGTCAGCTTACTATCTACCAAGTGCTGGCGCAAATCTGTATAGGTAACATTGAGTATTTGCTCTCTCAGAATCAAGTCATATAGCCCTTTATAATTATCTACTTTGTTGCCCCGCACCCATCCATTCTGTGCCTTACTGGAAAAGTCAAAGAAATCTACCCATGTTTGTGTGGTTTGTTTGGTGCTGTCCCTGAACCTCTGACGTTATCCCTCAGGGGTCAGCCCAAACTTGGCAAGTAAAGTGGCTTGCTGAAGTGGGTATGTGTTTTGATCAGGTTGATCCAATGTGAGAAGTGTGTCCCTCCCCAATGGCGGCACATAACCCCATATAGCTACCCCCCATTGCCTTTCAGGAACCTCATGAGCCCTTAGTGCAACTTCATAAGCAGCTAACCATTTATCTATGTCATCTCCCACCACAAAACTGGGCACCACATTTTTGGGTATACGAACCTTCTTTTCTCCAGCAGGTCCTGTCTGTATGCTGCCACCATTATTGCTGGATTCAGACTGTCTCGCCTTGATCTCCAGCTCCTTGAGACTCAGTTCATGAGCCAACAATAGTTTCTTTTCAGCCAAAGCTCTCTCAGCTTCCACCTGTTTGGCTGCTCTTTCAGCTTCAGCTTGTTTGGCTGCCCTTTCAGCTTCAGCTTGTTTGGCTTCTCTTTCAGCTTCAATTTGTTTGGCTGCTCTTTCAGCTTCAATCAGTTTGGCTGCTCTTTCCGCCTCAGCTTGCTTGGCTTCTCTCTCAGCCCTTCTTTCCTCCTGTTGAGCCTCAATTTTCAGTTTTGCCATTTGCAATTGGAACTCCCTTTTCTCTCTCCTTTCCTCTGTGGTCAGGATTTGCACAGAGACACTCTCCCTGGTCTGGAAGGGGGCACAATTGCAGTGGTAACATCATCCACAGATAGCAACAAATCCTCTGAGGGGCCATTTTCTGGCTCCTATTCCTCATCACCCTCTTCTAAATGGGCTTCTGCCCAGGCCCTCAGCGCCACTTGAAAGTCCTCCTTTTTGGAGGCCCCTTGGGTGGGTACCCTCATTGCCCTGCAGAACCCTCTTAGCTGTTTGACTGTATATGTATCCAACAGGACTAGGTCAAAGTCTCCCATTTGAGACCAAGTCAGAGACATGTTGAGTGAGGATTTAGTTTTTGAAAACTGACAGGAAAAAAAACGAATTTTGCAAAAAGAGATAAAAATCAAGTTGACCTTCAACTGTGGGTAGGTAGTGAAATACTTAGCTACTGTATGTCACTGCACAAACACAAGTCCTATCCTCACCGCTGATCACCAATGTTAGAAATTGGGTTTTTGGTTGGCAGTCAGGTTACCCTCTGTCCAAGCAAGAACCCTCACTCTAGTCAGGGTAAGTCACACACAATCCAAAACTTAGCCTGTGCCCACCCTCTGGTAGCTTGGCACGAGCAGTCAGGCTTAACTTAGAAGGCAATGTGTAAAGTATTTGTGCAATAAATCATACAATACCACAATATAGCACCACAAAAATACACCACACAGTGTTTAGAAAAATATATAATATTTATCAGGATAATTGTAGGTCAAAACGAATAAAGTTGCAATGTGAATTTGTAGAGATATCACTGAAAAGTGATATAAAGGGGGTCATTCTGACCCTGGCAGTAAAAACCGCCAGGGCCAACGACCGCGGGAGCACCGCCAACAGGCTGGCGGTGCTCCCATGGGCATTCTGACCACGGCGGTACAGCCGCGGTCAGAAACGGAAAACCAGTAGTGGACCGCCGGTTTTCCGCTGCCCAAGGGAATCCTCCATGGCGATTCCGACCCCCATTACCGCCATCCTGTTCCTGGCGGTCGTGACCGCCAGGAACAGGATGGCGGTAAGGGGTGTTGTGGGGCCCCTGGGGGCCCCTGCAGTGCCCATGCCACTGGCATGGGCACTGCAGGGGCCCCCGTAACAGGGCCCCACATTGATTTTCAGTGTCTGCCTTGCAGACACTGAAAATCGCGAGGGGTGCAACTGCACCCGTCGCACCCTTCCCACTCCGCCGGCTCCATTCAGAGCCGGCTTCCTCGTGGGAAGGGGTTTCCCGCTGGGCTGGCGGGCGGCCTTCTGGCGGTCGCCCGCCAGCCCAGCGGGAAAGCCAGAATACCCGCGGCAGTCTTTTGACCGCGCAGCGGTATTCTGGCGGTCCCAGCCATGCCGGCGGCTTCCGCCGCTGGCCGGGGTCAGAATGACCCCCAAAGTGTCTTAAGTCTTTAAAAAGCAAACAAAGTCTCTTTCAAGCACAAAGTACCTGGTTTGGACTGGAAAATCTCCTCAGAGGGCCACAGAAGAAGAGATACGTGGAAAAAGGGTGTGTGCGTTGACTTCTCCCCAGCACACTCGGACTTGCCTCGTTATTTTCCACGCGGGGAAGTCGTGCGTCGTTTTCCAGCGTGCGGACAGTCTCTTTCTGTGGATCGCGGGGATTACCAGATGTCCCGGGTCTGTGCGTGGATTTTCCTGCTTGTTTTCCGGCCGCGCGTCGTTCTGCGGGGCTGCGCGTCGAAGTTTCACTCTCACGGCAGGCGTCGTGCCGATTTCTCCTCAGGAGGTCGGGCGGCGTTGTCCTTGCGAGGCCGTGCGTCGAAGTTCCGGTCGTCCCAAAGGCGTCGCGTCAATCAGCGTCGGTGTGCGCATTTATCTCACCGCGGAACAAGCTGTGCGTCGAAAATTTCAGCGCACGGAGCGTCCAAGTGAAAAAGAGATGTCTTTTTGGTCCTGAGACTTCAGGGAACAGGAGGCAAGCTCTATCCAAGCCCTTGGAGAGCACTTTCACAGCCAAACAAGAGTTCAGCAAGGCAGCAGGCCAACAGCAAGGCAGCAGTCCTTTGTAGAAAGCAGACAGGTGAGTCCTTTGAGCAGCCAGGCAGTTCTTCTTGGCAGGATGTAGTTTCTGGTTCAGGTTTCCTCTCCAGCAAGTGTCTGATGAGGTAGGGCAGAGGCCCTGTTCTATACCCAAATGTGCCTTTGAAGTGGGGGAGACTTCAAAGAGTGGCTAAGAAGTGCACCAGGTCCCCTTTCAGTCCAATCCTGTCTGCCAGGGTCCTAGTCGGGGGTGTGGCAGTCCTTTGTGTGAGAGCAGGCCCTCCACCCTCCCAGCCCAGGAAGACCCATTCAAAATGCAGATGTATGCAAGTGAGGCTGAGTACCCTGTGTTTGGGGTGTGTCTGAGTGAATGCACAAGGAGCTGTCAACTAAGCCCAGCCAGACGTGGATTGTAAGGCACAGGAAGATTTAAGTGCAAAGAAATGCTCACTTTCTAAAAGTGGCATTTCTAGAATAGTAATAATAAATCCAACCTCACCAGTCAGCAGGATTTTGTATTACCATTCTGGCCATACTAAATATGACCTTCCTACTCCTTTCAGATCAGCAGCTACCACTTCAATACTGTATGAGGGCAGCCCCAATGTTAGCCTATGAAGGGAGCAGGCCTCACAGTAGTGCAAAAACAAATTTAGGAGTTTTACACTACCAGGACATGTAAACTACACAGGTACATGTCCTGCCTTTCACCCACACCGCACCCTGCTCTAGGGGTTACCTAGGGCACACATTAGAGGTGACTTATATGTGGAGAATGGGGTGGTATAGGCTTGGCAAGTACTTTTAAATGCCAAGTCGAGGTGACAGTGAAACTGCACCCACAGGCCTTGCAATGGTAGGCCTGAGACAAGGTAAAGGGCTACTTAAGTGGGTGGCACAACCAGTGCTGCAGGCCCACTAGTAGCATTTAATCTACATGCCCTAGGCACATATAGTGCACATTACTAGGGACTTATAAGTAAATTAAATAGTCCAATCAGGTATGATCCAAGGTTACCATGTTTAAAGGGAGAGAGCATATGCACTTTAGCACTGGTTAGCAGTGATAAAGTGCGCAGAGTCTAAAAGCCAGCAAAAACAGTGTCCAAAAAGTGGAGGGAGGCAGGCAAAAAGTTAGGGGTGACCACCCTAAGGCTGTCAGGTCTAACAAGAAACAAATCAAACAAAAGGTAACACTCACCTTCAGGAACACAGGTATGTCCGCAGGTGCCATGGCATGCGAATTGCAAGTCTTCCCAATGCTCCTGCTGGCCATTGAACTCCAGGATTAGTGACGGTGATGAAGACACCAACCATAAGTACACGGGACTAATGTCCTTGAGGGAAGGACATTAGTACAAACACACACACATGAAACGGCAAGCAGCGCCCACACACACACGCAAACAAACACCCGTACCAATACAAACACACACATACACACACTCACACACCCCAAATCGCATATTTATGACACATACATGTTACCATCTTCACCAATGGTGCAGTGGTGCAGATATATTAAAAATACAAAAACATTATAAATAACTATGTACAAAGGGGCCCAGGGCCCAGTCCATAATGCCCATAGTGCCCCTTGCACACTGGGCACAGAATGAAGCCCCAGCTTGACTCCTGATTGCAAACTGCTGGCCTCCACTGGGCAGGGGCATCAATGGTGTTGTAATTTAGCAGTGATTAGATTAAGCATTAGCAGAAGACATCTTGTATTTAGTAACTATTGTGAACATTTTGCGGAATCCATTTTGTATTCATGGCAGCCATTTTCTCTGCTACATGCTGCCATGTGCTCACCATGTGCTCTGTCCTACCTTTCTGTTAACTGCTCTTGAAATCTGCCTAGTGACAAGTTATATTTAGCATCTCTTACTTTCGCACATGCTCAGTAAGGTCTGCAGCTGTTAGTCCTTGGAAACTGTTAGCTCCTCCTACCTGTCGACTGTGCATTTTCCACATGACCTTACATGTATAAAAGTCTTGTTTCCATAATTGTACCATCTCCTTTTAGCCCCTGTGTGGGTATAAAAGGACCATGCTCTCTCAGTTCAATGTGCTACTTCAGACATTACCCTAGGGTGCTGTTTGAACTGTAGTACCACCTCATGAGGTTAATAAACTTTTGTCTTTTATTCCAGTTTCTGTGCCAACTTCTTCCTACATGGTCTGAGGACTGTGTGCAGAGAAAGGTGAACCCCTTGCACTAGTAGGCCTTGCTGAGGCTTACTTCAACAAATTGGCACCCGAACAGGGACTCATCGGCGACTCGGATGCCCAACGGATTGGTCGCGACAAAGGATTGGAATCTCACTGCGGACGATCAATGCCTGAGGAGACCCGAGTCTTGGCAACCATGGCGTTTTTCCCTTCTTTATGATTTGACCATCCAGGTGGCGCCGGTCCTCGACTGAGATCCTTTTTGTTCATTCGTCAAGCAGTGACCATTTGGTCGCTTTTAGAACTTGGCAGTTGGAACCTGGACACCCTGTGATTGGTAAGAGCCGTTTTACGGCACTTGCTGTGGGTTTTGATGCCTATGTTTGGTAATGTAGTTTAGCACTACTTACTGTGGCTCTCGTGATTTGGGTGACTAGTCAATTTGTATTCTTTGGATTTGATATATAAATTGCAATTTATATAGGCAGGTAATGAGGAGAATTTTCTCCAATTAAATTTTGATTTGAACGGCACCTTAAGTGATACTTTGATTATAATATTGCATATTCTGCACTATTTTTGGCATGCCTGTTTTTAGCGCACTTCGTAGGATGTGTTGCTTTTGTAATGGTACCAATTTGAGACTGGAAGAATCGCAACCGGCACCCCCAGAGGGGACGCCAAATAGAGATATGTATATTAAACATGGTGTTTCTTCTATAATGTACAGCACATTATGGAATAAATACACCCGCGCAGATCCTGAGTTACGTTGGCCTATGCATGGGTCATTTGATTTGCGAAAGATTGAGTATGTGGAACAATGTATGTGTAAGCGAAAGTCTAGGCAAAATATGTTTGACTGAGTACGAATGTGGGAGAAAGAAGCGCGTGGACGAGTGAAGCGTGAGCAAGCCTTGCTTGAGAAAGAGCAGCGGAAGAATGTATATGTGAAAGCATTGGAAATGAGAAAGAAAGAAATAAATGACTTAAAGGAGCTAGAAGAGAAAGAACGTAAGCTACAGGTAACTGACCAATACACTGTTAGGCAACCTCTCTATCCTATCCTTAATAAACCACATGATGATTTATTCTTACTAGATCGCCCTGCACCTCCGTATGTCGTCCCTTCTGCCCCTCATGATTTTCCTAAAGTCTCCAGTTCGGAGCAACAGAAGATGCGGGACAGTCGCTCTATGCTGCCTGCTGACCGCGCGTCTGAGCTTAGATCTATTGCTCGTAAAACAATTCGTAGCGTTGTTTCTGCTTCTGAACTTTTAGACAACATGAAAGGGTGGACGGAAAAGGAGCAGCTATATTTTACTGAGGCATTTGGCTCAGAAGTTATTGAACTATATCGGAAATATTCTGATGAGTTAGAGCCCGATGATGTAGCAGCTGATCATAAGCAAATGCGTGATGGTCTTTTTGTTTTCTCCCAGGTGGCTGATGCAATCAGGCGTTTAATGAAATTACGTACTGTGGCAGTCCGTTTGCAAGAAGAGAAAAGGGCTGCGGACGCAGTTGCACGAGCATCTCAGACCGAAGGAGCGCAAGCTTCCATCTTTGAAACAGATAAGACTATGATAGTTCACGCGAAACCAATGCGGGAGGCCGCGCCTTTGTATGTTCCTCCTAAAGGATTGGGTACAAATGATGATAAAACTTCTGTTGATGCTAAGGGTTATTTTATTTATAATTGGGTGTATACTCCTTGGAATAGGGCAGATGTAATGGCACTTAAAACAGCATTACCTGACCCGCGGAAAAATCCAGCCGCCTTTTATGAGGAAGTTGAGGGAGCAATTAGTTCTTGTACTATGACTTTGTCTGACATTGATTTATTTTTCGGATTGATATTACCGCCAGATATGTGGAGAACTGTTCGTAAGATTGATGATCGTACAGTTTTTGGGGCATCATGGAAAGAAATAGAACAGATGGACGGGGATAGGGAACCTGCGAAAAAGCCATATAAGTTGATTCTAGATCTTCCTGCAGCCATATTAGTTAAGTTGAGAACGATTATTCCCCCTAAAAAGATAGATTGGACTGTTTTAGCGTCTTGTAAACAAAAGGCAGATGAATTGGTCTCTGATTTCTTTACACGCTTTGAAGAAGCATTTCATGATTTTAGCGGTCAGTCATTGTCAGATGATACGGGCAGACATTTGTTTGTTGATAAATATGTCACAAATCTGTTACCAGGAATAGCTAGTCGTCTAAAAGCTAGTGAAAGTTCATGGACTACCTCTACTCCGGTTTCTCTTTTGACTATGGCTCAGTATTATGAACGACAGGAATTAGAAGCAAAAGGTAGCGAGGAGAAAAAGATTAAAGAATTAAAGACGAAGGTTATGTTGGCTCAAGCTTATGGTCCGCCTTTTAGAGGTAGTAATAGAGGTGGACGTGGATCTTATGGTTCTTCTTACACTCTTTTGAATTTGTCTGATGATCAGTGTGCGTATTGTAAGAAATTTGGGCACTGGGCTGCCAATTGTCCAGCACTACGTGTTCAGCAGTGTTCACGTGGTCGGGGACAAATGAGAAATCGCTCAGGATATTAGGGACCTAGAAGAAGCACAAATGATCATGCTAGGGTTGATGCTAATACACGAGGGCAGGATGGGTTTAACACTTTTGATAGACGGAACCAATACCAGATGTCTGACCATGTGCAGCCTGATTTCCAAGATTCTGCTTATGCATAGGATTGCCTAGGATGGGGTAAGGAATCAGTTGAAGTTCCAGTAGATCAGAGGGGTCCCTATGTTACAGCACATGTTTTGGGTCTTACTGATCAGTTTCTGGTTGATACAGGAGCTACTCGTAGCGCCTTGTCTAAACAATTGATTCCAAGGGCTCCCCTGTCTGGCTTAACCATTACATCGATAGGTTTCGATGGAACACCTTCCCCTAGCCCATTGTCACAACCACTTGCATTCCATGTTGATAAATTTACTGCTCCATGTCCATTTTTGCTTTCTCCAAATACACCAGACAATATTGTGGGTCTTGATATGCTCAAGTATTTCAGGGCTACAATACGATGATCTCCTGAAGGGGTGCGTGTTATTTTAAATGATAATCATCCTGTGATGGAAAGAGTTTGTCTTGTTAAAGAGGATGTTGCATTAGCTTCACTCCCTAGTACTTTGTGGGCTACTTGAGATACTGATGTGGGACAAATGATTATTCCACCGGTACATATTAGTGTCAAGGAGGGAGCTGTATTGCCACGTGTGCCTCAATACAAAATTTCACAGGAGGGCGAAGAAGCACTCACACGAATTGTGCATGATCTTATTGCACTTGGAGTTGTCGAGGAAGTTCTGTATAATGTTTGTAACAGTCCGATTCTTCCTATTCTGAAAAAGGATACTGATACTAGGATTTACCGATTCATTTTTGATTTACGAGAAGTCAATAAGATTGTGATACCACAATATCCTGTGGTATCTGACATCACGACACTCCTTACTTTGGTTCCCCCGACAGCAACTAGGTTCTCTGTGATAGACTTGAAGAATGCTTTCTTTTCTATCCCTATTCATCCTGACAGCCGATATTTGTTTGGTTTTACTTTGAATAAACGATCATTTAGATTTTGCAGAGTTCCTCAAGGCTATGCGGAGAGTCCAAGTATTTATAGTCAGGCATTAAAATGACAACTTGATTCCTTTGTTTTGCCTGAAGGTGTGGCTCTCATACAATATGTTGATGATATTTTGTTGGCAGATGATACCCCGGAGCAATGTGAAAAGTGCACTTTGTCCTTACTTTCTTTTCTTGCTTCACACCATTATAAAGTGTCACGAAAGAAATTGCAATATTGTAGACCAAAGGTAACCTATTTAGGTCACCTTTTGTCTAAGGAGGGCCGTGCACTTACATCAGATCGTATTCAAGCAATTTTAGACACACCAGTACCCTCTACTCAGAAAGATGTTCGTGCATTCCTTGGTCTTACTTCTTTTTGTAGGCAATGGATATTAGGGTTTTCACACATTTCCAAACCTTTGCTAGCACTTTTGACTAAAGATACTCCAATGACCCTCCCATGGACAGATGAATGTGAGACTGCTTTCCGGCAGCTGCGACAAGCCCTTTGTTCTGCACCAGTGTTAGGTACTCCAGATTACTTGAAGCCTTTTGCACTTTACGTACACGAGAAAGATGGATGTGCATTGTCAGTTTTAGTACAGACACATGGCGATAAGCAGCGTCCCTGTGCATATTTTTCAGCAGTACTTGATCCTGTCGCTCGAGCGTTGCCTGGGTGTTTTCGTTCAGTTGCCGCAACAGCTGTCTCAATACGTCAGAGTGAAGGGATAGTTTTGTCACATAAGCTGTTGGTGCTAGTACCCCATGCGGTTGATGCTCTTTTAAATCAAACAAAGACACAACATTTAACTAGCGCCCGTATGACAGGTTATGAGTTGACATTGTTGGCTCCTCACATTACACTGAAGAGATGTGCGACACTAAATCCAGCTACTTTGTTGCCATATCCGGTGACTCAGCCTCAGTCACAAGAAACACATGATTGTATATTCCTTACCGAAGAACAGACAAAGGGTCATGTTGATTTACAAGATACGCACCTTTTAGATGTAGACGGGGAACTGTGGGTTGATGGGTCTTGTTTGAAGTTGCCAGATGGTACGACCTCAGCTGCATATGCAATCACCACAATACACACGGTAGTGGAGACAGCTCGTATACCACAGAAGTCAGCTCAAGCAGCTGAACTAATAGCTTTGACACGAGCATGTGAGCTTAGTACTGATTTAAGTGTGAACATTTACACAGACAGCTGCTATGCTTTTGGAGTGGCTCATGATTTTGGTTTGCTTTGGAAGGAGAGAGGTTTTCTCACATCCCACGGGATGCAGATAATGCACGGAGAATTAGTGCATAACCTCTTGACTGCATTGACATATCCAAATAAACTAGCTATTGTGAAATGTAGTGCACATAAGAAAGTGACCGATAAGATAGGGCAAGGTAATGCTCTTGCAGACCGTGTAGCATGTGTGACTGCGATGCAGCGAAGTACTACTTCTATGTATGTAGTGAAGTCACAAGCTGAACGTTGGCTTAATACTAGACAAGACGTATTAGATATACAGAAATCTGCTTCTGTGAAAGAACGTGAGCAATGGTCTAAAGATGGAGAATTGGACGATGAGGGCTGTTGGCGGAATAAGCAGATGGATAAATGGAAATTGCCTATAGCTTTTGTACAACCTATGGTTCAGATGGCACATGGGCTGGCACATGTTGGAGCTTCAACAATAACGAAGGTGCTTACGCAAGTTTGGGAGCATCCAGAAATTTCCAGTACAGCTCAGAGAGTAGTACAGTCTTGTTTGATCTGCTTAAAATACAATCCTGGAAAAGGGACAGGTACTCCTGCAGGAGGGTTTGCTACACCAACTGCACCTTTTGAAGTTCTACAAATGGATTATATTCAGCTTGAACACTGCAACAATTTAAAGTATGTCTTGGTGGTGGTTTGTGCCTTCAGTAAATGGATAGAGGCGTACCCCACAAAGGATAATACTGCCATTACTACAGCGAAGGTGCTTTTGAAAGAATTTTTCCCTAGATTTGGTGTTTGCAGACTTTTATGGAGTGATAACGGACCTCATTTTGTTGGGGAAGTTATAAAGTATGTCCTGAAAGGATTAGGGATCAAACAGAAGTTCCATGCGGTTTTCCACCCACAATCAGCAGGGTTGGTGGAAAGGTATAATGCTACATTGAAGCTGAAATTAGCGAAGATACAGGCTTCCACATCCTTAACTTGGCCGGATGCATTACAATTGGTATTATTGTCTATTAGGTCAGTGCCACACTCCTGACTTGGCCTTAGCCCCTATGAAGTAGTATTTGGGAGACCAATGAATATTTGGGGAGTTCCTAAACCAAAATCTGTATATGATGTACCTTGTGTCCTGATGAATGATTATTTGGCACAGTTAACCGACAATTTGGTTTCTATTCATCAACAGGTTCGAGAAGCACTTCCTGACAGATCTACAGGTGAAGACCATGAACTCCGACCTGGTGACCAGGTGATGATTAAGTCTTTTGAAAGATCAAGCAGCTTGGAACCAAGGTGGCGAGGCCCAGAACAGGTGCTCCTTGCGACAAGGACAGCAGTTCGAGTGACGAACCGAAAGAATTGGGTCCATAGTAGTCACTGCAAGAGAGTGCTACCTACCTTGGTGGAACCTGCTGTGCTGACCGATCATCGAGAGATTTTGACTACGGAGAAAGGCCATGCTATATCACCTGACGAATCTGCAGAGGTCTTCCCGGACCATACGACTTCTGGAGTGTCGCGATATAATTTGAGACCAAGGAAAGAATCTGAAAATTGTTTTGAAAAGACTGGTTGAGCTACCGCCCTGGGTTAGTGAAACGGAGAGCCAATGTGGCAAGGGGGGTGGATCAGACGTGCATTAGAGTAGTGATACCCGTCTTGGCCCGTGGTGAAGAAATCAGCGGCTGCCCAGGGATAAGAGCTCCAACGATTGTTTTTAATTCATTTCTGAAAGGGTCGATTATCACTGTTGCTAAAATGAATAACAAATTGATCATTAGTATTATGGGGTTTGTTGTTGTTTTGGTGGTTACAGCAACAATCACCTGGTTTATTGCAAAGAAGTCTCCTGCTCGTGAGTTTTTTGTTGCCACTACCCCAGTACCAGAGGATCACTATTACTTTACGCTTCCCTATCAGGAGCAGAAGCACCGTCAATCGTACTTCAATAATACTTTCATTCAGATGTTGCATCATACTCATAATGCTACAAATACTACTAACTGTTGGGTATGTGGAATGATACCTGCGCATCAAAAGAAAGGAGGAACACCTTTCATTCCTCTTCCTTTTTCACACAATGGTTCTTGTCAAGCTTGGTACATGCTTTTGTTTACATCTGGAAAACGTACAGAGGGCGGACTTCTTTTTCGCCTTAATAAAGTGTGCTACCAAGACAAAGAAGGGTATCCCCAAGCTAAAGGAACTAAATGGGAATCGGAAGAGTATCAACCGGACAATGTTTCAATACCATATGTCTTCACAAATATACGAGACTCTGACAAGAAAGAACAATTTGTGATTTCTGTTACAAAAACTAAAGCAGATTTATGTATACGAAGCATTGGACGAATTCCAGTAGGGATAAGCGATTGTACCTTGATTTTAACTATTGAGGGTGTAAATAATAGTAGTTTTACAGCTTCACATAATACATATTTTGTTTGTGGTAACTATGGATATTACAAACTACCTGTTGGGTGGTCAGGTGTGTGTTATGTATCTTTTCTATTACCCCCTGTGTTTTTGGCTCCTGCATCATATCACCAAGATTTAAAACTGTTCAATGACATCATTAACAGTAGATGTAAAAGGGAAATAAGTACAAATGAGGTAGACCAAACGGATACTAGCCTGCAACAATATGTTGATTTTAATTTAGGATTGTTCCCCTTTGTAGGTGTTGCATTAAACAGTAGGAAAGTGAGACAATTGACTAGGGTTGTGGAAGCTGTTACCAATCAGGCAGCTCTGGCACTTGGGAATATTACTGAGGAGCTCCAAGTTGCGAGGATTGTAGCGCTCCAAAATCGTATGGTACTAGATGTGATATTAGCTGATCGAGGTGGTGCATGTCGAATCATCGGTAGTAGTTGTTGTGTTTTTATCCCAGATCACTCACCTTCAGTATATGATGCAATATCTAAATTGCATAAAATTGCTGCAGAAATCCATACAGAGACTGGTACTTGGACTTTTTCTGGATGGTTTTGGGCTCTTGTTTCCGCCTGGGGCTGGAAACTACTGACTATCCTGTGTGTAATAATTGCAATATTTTTTACATGCTATATCTGTATTCAGTGTGGTCCAATGTTCTGCTCCATGTGTGTTACTGCATGTATGCCTACCAAAAGAAATATTACAGAAATGAAGGCACAACATATGTTAGATAAGGAAATAGCTGAAATGATGAGCATAAATATACAAGATGAATATTTAGATTATCCCCGAAAGACGAATGTCTTCAGCTAATGCTGAAAGGGTCGTCTGTTGTAATTTAGCAGTGATTAGATTAAGCATTAGCAGAAGAAATCTTGTATTTAGTAACTATTGTGAACATTTTGCGGAATTCATTCTGTATTCATGGCAGCCATTTTTTCTGCTACATGCTGCCATGTGCTCACCATGTGCTCCGTCCTACCTTTCTGTTAACTGCTCTTGAAATCTGCCTAGTGACAAGTTATATTTAGCATCTCTAACTTTCGCACATGCTCAGTAAGGTCTGCAGCTGTTAGTCCTTGGAAACTGTTAGCTCCTCCTACCTGTCGACTGTGCATTTTCCACATGACCTTACATGTATACAAGTCTTGTTTCCATAACTGTACCATCTCCTTTTAGCCCCTGTGTGGGTATAAAAGGACCATGCCCTCTCAGTTCAGTGTGCTACTTCAGACATTACCGTAGGGTGCTGTTTGAACTGTAGTACCACCTCATGAGGTTAATAAACTTTTGTCTTTTATTCCAGTTTCTGTGCCAACTTCTTCCTACATGGTCTGAGGACTTTGTGCAGAGAAAGGTGAACCCCTTGCACTAGTAGGCCTTGCTGAGGCTTACTTCAACAATGGTGCATGAAGGCACGTCAAGGTTGGGGTGGTTGGGGGTGGGGGTTTGGTGGGGGGGTCGTTAGGCTTGGATGGGTGAAGTTTGGGCTTAGACTTAGATTTTGGGGGAGTGGGCTTGGGTTGGGGCTTGGGAGGGGTGGCCGTGGACTTGATGGAGGCAAAAGTCTTAGGTGGGGGAGGGGCATGGCGACGACCAGGGGAGGGCTGAGAGGTGGAAGACAGAGGTTTGGGGTGGTTAACAAGGAGCTTTGGGGGGCAGGGACTTGTTAACAGGTGGGGAATAGGGAAAATTCACTAATGAAACGTTTCTTGGTGCACGAGGACGGTCACGGCAGAAAGGTGAGGGAGTGGTTGAAAGGTGAGTATGTGGAGGTGAGTTGGGTGCAGGCGTGTGCAGGGAGATGTCAGGAGGATGTGTGAGTGAATTTTGTGGTGGTATCTTCAGGTAGAGTGGGTGTGCTGACAGTTGTGCTGAGTGCGGATGTGGTGTATGGGTTGCATGTATGCGGGTCTGATTTTGTGGTGATGGTGGCAGTGAGTGCACTTGTGTCAGCATTTGGGACTGATGAGGTGGTGACTGCAGGTGTGAGTGGTGTAGTGGCTGTGAAAGGGTGGTGGTGGGCGAGTCGGTGTAGGGAGTGGATGTTGTCATGTCTGCATCTGAATGTTGTATGTGTGCATGGCGGTGTCCTTGTTTGTCCTTGCGTGCCGTGTCTGTTGATGTGGATGCATGTGGGTCTGAAAAAGTGTCTTGGCTGGGTGAGGGGAGAGGGATGTGGGATTGGGAACAGGTAGCTAGAGGGGGGACAGAAGAAGAAGGGACTCTGGCTGCTGTCAAGAGGAGACCAGAGCCTGAAATGATCTCTGTAGGCCAGCCAGGACACCGTGAATGCCTTCCAGGAACCTATTGGTCTGCTGCATCTGTGATGTCAGTCCCTGGTTGGCATTCACAATGGTTGACTGTCCCACAGAGATGGACCTCAGGAGGTCAATAGCCTCCTCATTTAGGGCAGCAGGGCTGACTGGGGCGGGGCAGAGGTGCCTGCTGAAAAGGAGATACCCACCTTCCTGGATAAGCGGGCACGGGCAACTGGGTGGGGAGCTACAGGGAGGGTGGTGTTGGAAAAGGGAGTGGCGGATAAGTATGTACCTGGAGTAGTCCCAGATGGATCCGCCCTCACCATCGGAGGAGGAATCTGAAGATGGTGTGTTCGATCCTGTCTCCTCGTGGCACTCCCCTCCCCCTCCATCCCAGTGGTCCCCTCGGCTCTTCTGGATTCAGCCTCCTGGGTCCTGTGGGCTTCAGCTTCCCCACTCGCTGGTGCCTCTTCTCCTTTGCCAGATGATGCTGATGCACACAAAGACAGAGCAGGAGAGGGAGGGAGGGAGAGAGAGTCAGGGTGCAATGGGTCAATGCCAGCACAACAATCACGCAGAGTTACAACATCATCATCTGCTGCCATGTCATGCCACACCATGCCCTCACCTATACATGCTACAACAGTGGGACACCATGGGGTAAACTACAGCTATGCTGATGTGTACTGCTGCTGGTGGTACAATTGTACCCATGTACTTGATGTGAGTCATACTAGTAACACTTGCCCAGTACTTGGCAACTCCACATGGCTGTTTAGGGAAACAATTCCTGTACTCCTGTATCAACTGAATCCTGCATGGGTAGGTAACATGACTACTAAGCCATTGACAATTAGGACACTAATCTTGCCCCACTCTGTCTTACTACACATACAGTACATGGTAGCAGAACGAGGACTCACTTATCTCCCCTGGCACAGTGGTCAGAAAATGCAGATGGCTATGCCCTGACACCTCAGGTGTACAGATGACTTTGGAAGGACCTGGGTTCCAAAACATGGTTGAGCGTGACCACACAAATTGCACAATGGAAGTACTTGCCCTCATGAGTCACTGTCTGCATGGTATGGGCACACATCTGTGATACCAATCCTGCCAGGGTGACTGATACTCAGAGTGGAAAGGCATCTACCTAGTACCTGCACTACAGATTCCCACTAGTACTCAACCCAAACCCAACTAAGCAACACAATAATGAGGTGAGAGTGTGTACTTACCCTCTTGTGGTTGCTGAGCTGCCCTCAAGTGTCCATCCACCTCAGAGTAGGCCACTTCCAAAATGCAGGCCACCAAGGGGGTCAAGGTCCAACGGGCACCCCTTCCTCGTTGGGAGGACATCCCAAGCTGGGCCTCTGCGGTCTTCCGGGCCCAGCGTCTCAGGTCTTCCCACCACTTTCTGCTGTGGGTTCTCCGCCGGGCATGGACCCACAGGGTCCGCACTTGCTTGACGATGGCCCGCCAAATCCCCTTCTTCTGATGGGCGTTGACCTGCATGGGTGACACAGACAGAAGGAGAATGTCATGTAGAGTGGCATCACAGGGACAGCATTGGACAGCACACATCTCATGCCCGCACTCACATGTCTTCATGCCACTAACGCTCAGAGTCCTTACCCATCTCCATGCCTCCACTGTATGCGCCATGTCCCAATGCCTTACATCCACATACACATCACTACCAGACAGGACAGTTAGACTCACCTGCTGCTCTGGTGCCCCATACAACTGTCCATGCAGGGGTAGGACCCTGGCCGCAAGCTTCTTGAGTTCCTCCTGGAAGAAAACTGGGACCCTATCACCTGCAGGATGTGGCATCTTGGCTACCAGAGTCAGGACACAGCAGCACATGCAGTGGATTTCTTGTGTGCAGGAGTGTCAGTGTTAAGTGAGCATCGCCAAATGAAATGGCGGTCACGTCCATTGCGGGCATCACCGTCACCACCGGCGGCGATCACCATTGGCTCCAGTCTCCCATAGACAACCATGTTATCCAATGAGGGGTTGCACAGTGGTTTGCGACTGCCTACCGCCATGACATCTAACGCCAGCGGTATGAATTCACTTCCATCTGTCATGTGCATGGAGGACAGGCGGCTTCCATTTTACATGTATTTAGTGAATAGTGGCTGAATATGTGCTGCGTCATGGGTGAAATTTTGTAACAATTGCACAACTTTACTGTGTCCACACAGTCAATGCAGCTTATTCTGACTTCTCCCTCTCCTATTCCCAGATACGGTGCAATGTTGAGGATGAGGCATGACCCTAGGTGCCGGTCCCTAGTGGACCTTGCCACCCTGGAAGAGCGCCACATCATTCAGACATAACGCCTGAACCATCAGACCATCATGGAGCTGGTGACCCAATTGGAGCCTGATCTGTTGCCTGACAACAGTCACCCCAATACAGGTATTGTCAGTCCTCCACTTTCTTGCCACAGGGTCATTCCAGATGACAGTGGGCTTGGCAGTAGAGATGTCACAGCCGATGTTCATTAACGTTTTGAGGGATGTACTGTGTGTCCTGCTAGGACATCTTCCCTGCTACATCAGGTTCCTCCAATGTGCTGATTTAACCAATGTCAAAGGTGCCTTCTACGATTTGTCACATGTCCCTCATGTGATAGGAGCCATAGATGGCACACCATTTTTTTATTTTTTTTTATCAATGTGAGGGTGGTGTTTCTCGCTTACCAAGGTATTACACAAGTGACAGCCAAGTTCCCTGGTTCCGTGCATGACTCCTTCAGTCTGCGGAACACACATGATGGCATCATTACAGAGGGACCAGGCCTGGCTCATCTCTATGTATACATTCGTATTTGTGCCCTTGTACACTCAACTCTCCTCACACCCTGTCCTATCTCCCTCCTGGTCTTGATATGGGTCCTACCACTGTGCACACAGGTCACTGTGGCTATCCCAACCTTCCCTTGGCTACTGACACCTGTGAGACATCCGACTACAGATGCTGAAAACCGTTTCAATGAGGCCCATGGTGTGATCGAAAGAACCTTTGGGCTACTGAAGTTATGTTGTACCACAGTAAATGGTACTACTTACAATAAAGCACATAGACTGTGCCTGTGCTCAGTAGTGTTTATTTGTGACTGACACATGCAAGGGGTGATGAGTGTGGTCATGGTTGGTGAACTCATCAGTGTAGTCACACCATCTGTGTGTAGTCTGGGTGCAGTATAGGGGGCCATGGAAGAATGGAGAGATGACAGTGGACAGTCAACAGGGTGTGTCAGTGGCACACAAGGGAGAATGTTTAGGAGAGGGTCACTTCCTGGTGGTGGTGTTGGTCTTGGCATCAGTTCCTGCAGAATGTCTGGGTGGACATCCCTGCTTGTGTAGGGGTCCCTTAGCTACAGGGGGAGGTGTGCTGGTAGTCTGCGGGTCCTCAGGCAGGCCCTCCAATCCACTGGCTGTCGCTGTAGTGGAGGGCTCTGTTGGGATGTGGCTAGTAGAAGGGGTTTACTGGTGGATGGAGGACTCATGCAGGATGGTGGTCAGTTCCTTGAGCACCCCTGCAATGGAGGCCATGGTGGCATTGGGGGCCTGCCATTGCTGCGTGGCCTGATGGTGTGCCCTCTGCAGCCTCTGGTTCTCCTGCATGGTTGTGAATATCTGGCCCATCGTGTCCTGGGTTTGGTGGTATGCACCCAGGACTTGGGAGAAAGCAGCCTGGGCAGTCTGTTGTTGTGGCAGCTCCATGCCTTGGACTACAGGCCCCCTCCCACTATCCCTGGCCCCCTGTGCCTGTGCCCCTGGCACAGTGTGTCCACTCTTGGTAGTACCAGGACCGTCATTGTCTTGAGTGTGTGCCCTTGACTCTGGCTCCTGTACTGTGGGGAACACTTCTGATTGACCTGTCCCTGGGGCATTGGACTGGGGACGAAAAGCTGGGTACGGTGTAGTTGCCACACAGGAGGGGGAGTCCGGTGTGTCCAGGGTGGGGCTGCTTGGTATGGAATGACCAGTCATCCCTGATGGGCCAGGAAAGTCGTAACTGTCCAGACATCCACTGGGGCCTTCATCCTGGGGAGGGCTGTCTGACCCTGGCATCCACTGACGGGTGGCAGCGGGACCTGTGGATGGAAAGAGAGTGAGTTCCTTTTGGAGATGTCTTTGTTGGCCACATTGTGTGATGCATGGTGTATCCTGACTTGCTTCTAGTGATGGCAATGACAGCTGCAGTAATGCAGACATTGTTTGGGGTATGTGGATTGTGCCATTGTTTCCATTTGCCATTTAGGGTTGAGGATAGTGGATAACATTACTGTCATTGCCATGTGTTGGAATGCAGTCGAGGCTGCCAGCTGGTGTGGCATGTGGTATGGTTTTCCATGCAGGTGTTCTACTCTAAAGTGGGACTGTGATACTCTGATATGTAGGAAGTGTTGCATTGTGCTTGGTATCCGTGCATTAGGGGGTGACTGGGGGGTGACTGTGGCAGTGGGGTGGTGTGGCATGCAGGGGAGGGGCCTGGGGCGCCTCGGGGTTGCAGAAGTATGGGACGGGGTGAATTGGGGAGCGATTGGTGGTGGGGACGCATGCTGGGCAAGAGTGGTTGGTACCTGCGGGGTGTTTTTGACTTACCAGAGTCAAGCCCTCGGATGATTCCAGTCAGGCACCCAGGATGCATGATGTCCAAGACCTTCTTCTCCCAGGATGTTAACTCACGGGGTGGAGTTGGGGGCCCACCGCCAGATCTGGTGCCTGGATGCCATAGAATGCACCTTTCTCGTAGGTCATTCCACCTCTTCCTAATGCCCTTTCTTCTCTGTGGATATGTACCCATTATCAACGATCCTCTGCCATAACTCAGTTTTCCTGGCCAACGATATTTGCTGGACCTGGGCTCCAAAAAGGTGTGGCTCTACCCTTCCAATTTCATCTACCATGACCCTCAACTCATTGTCAGCGAAACATGGGTGCTTTTGACGTACCATGTTGTGTGGGGGGTATAGTGTGTGTAGTATGCAGTGTGGGGTGGTTGGTGGGGTGGGGGTGTTTGGATGTGGGTGCAGGTGGATTGTGGTGTTGGTGTGTGAGTGTGATGTGTGCATATTGCAAAACCTGCAGTTGTGTGGTGTGTGCTGAGTGTGCAGTGTGAAAGTGCCTGTGGTGTAAGGGATCTGTGTGAATGGGTCATCGCTATGTGTGCTGTTTGTAGGATTCACAAGGGATTGTGGGTGTGAGTGGGAAGGTGTTTTATAGTGCCGTGAGCAGGTGTGTGTGGTTTGTGTATGTGTCTCAGGTATGGGGTATTCAATCTGTCCAATATGGTGTTGCCTAATATTGGTGGTACCTTTTAGAACCGCTGCGGTGCGCACCGCCAAACGTGTGGGTGGACAGTATGGTGTTGGTGTGGCAGGACTGGTGGTCGGACAGTCATTCTTTCGCTGTTGGTCGGCCTGGCAGTGTTGTATTTGTGGCTGTATTTGTGTGTTTTCCACTTTGTGACTCGTAATATAGTGGTCACTGTACCACCAGCACTGATGGTATGGTGGTGGTATTCTGCACGGCGGTCCTGCCTGGAAACCACCAAAGTTGTAATGAGGGCCTTATGAACTTATTACAAGGCTGGTAGTCCTAGGACCGGCAACCTCGCAGTGATGATCCGACCACCAGAACAGTGGACGACCAACTGCCAAATTAGAACCCTGGTCGGCGGACCCACCCGTAGACCCCCGTTCCCTCCAGGAATATTGTTCTAGACGGGGGAACTCAGCGCCACCTGACTGATTACAACCCCACTTTCTGCCAGCCTTTCCAGGGCTGGGACCCCACCATGAAAAGGCTGGCGGAAAGCCAGTGTTGGGGGCCACAGGGTGACCCCTGCACTGCCCATGCCAATGGGATGGGCAGAGCAGGGGGCCCCCTGCCCAACACTATCATAATGTACACTGTCTGAAATGCAGACAGTGCAAGAGGATATTGGCCTCTGCTCAATTAAAGAAGCCGAAGCCAATATCCTAGTACTGTTCCCAATGGTCAGCTCAGCAGGAATGTGTATTGCAATGTTCCCGCCGGTCAGCCTTGCAACGAAAGGATTAACGGTTCTAGCTATACAACCTGCCAATTGTATACAACTAAAGTAATAAAGTTCAGTGTTTAAACTTTACATTTGATTTAGATTTTTGGCTTGACTACCTTTTCACACAGCGTTTCATTTGCTTACTATTTGTAATTTAAACCATCAATGTGGGTGTTCAAGACCACTATATTGCTGTGATCACGCCCCCCATTTTTTTTATGTGGCAAAAATGCCAACGTAACACTGAACACCAGAATGGAAATATCACACTTGTAATGGTTTTAACGAGCTTGCAATGTTGAGTTATTAATTCAATCTACCTTTTGTGTCCTTAATGGCAAGACTGGAGGCTCCTATTATGCTTTTTTTTTCTTGTTTTATTTAATAGCAACAGAAAAACTACAAATCCCAATAGGCATCCGAACGTGGCCAATGGGAAGAAATGAGTAGTCCATATATATGCACCAATCACGGGCCAGAATAACCTTAAATACTCATCTTGACTGTGAACAGCCCTCTTTTCTAGCTGCTCACAGTCAAGATAAGTATCTGAGGAATTTGTTGTTCATTATTTCGAATGTGTTCGTGGTTTTATTAATTAGTTTTATGCGCACTGCCCTTCTTGCGCTTATCCCGCCTTCTTTCTCTCCAGAACGGCTTGTAGCCGTACTCCCCAATGCCCCTCTTGCTCGCACGTGCTTCACCTGTGGAATCTTCAACGGTTTCTCTCACCATGGTTGCCATTTTCGGACGGCAGTTGTGAGAAACGTCGAGTTCTTTAGTTGGTTCCTCCTCAGTTTGCCTTCTGCTTCATTTCCTGGCCATTTTCCAGCCTGCTGCCCGCGTTTTCTTCTCACCAGAAGGCTTCCTGGGGTTCGTTTGCCATCCCTCTCCCTGGGCCCTCCCTTTTCGTCACTCATAGGTGGAGCTAAGCTAGTTTTCGTCTGGCTGAGGAAAAAGGTTAACTCTTTCCCAGCCAGTTAATATTGTTACACAGTTTGCCTACTGTTTTATTATGGAAATTGATAGTCTATTTCTAAGGCAATGAATGAAGAGGAGGAAGTTATCAATGAACATTTAAGTGATTTTATCCAAACTTCTGTGGAACAGGCTATTTCGGCCTCAATAAATGAACTTCAAAAATGTGGAAAATTCTGTTTTAAGCTTTGTATCAAAGACGATTTTGGCCCAGTCTGTCGGGGATAGCAGAAAATGCCCATTATCCAAAAATCTTCCCAAAGTGGCGTTATTGGTTGATGAGGGTTCCTCACAAAAGGCAGAGGACATGGCTCCTCATAGGCCTCCCTTAATGTAGGGGTTTTCAAACAACAATAAATTGTCTCTCAAATGTACGAAAAAATCCAAGCACACTTCTGCGCCTGTTGGTATTTCAGATATTATGGATACTGATGATGGCATGCAAGATGCTAATTCAGATGCAGACAAATATGATGATGATAATAGGAATATTGGCTTTCCCCTCCTCCTAAGAAAGCTAAACTTTCTGCACAAGAAGCTTCAAAACCTCTAATACTTTCTGACACAGAAGGGGACCTTATGGTTGTCCCAAGTGACATACACCATCCGCACTCCACGGAATGGTGTCCTGCAGACCATGTTGGGGATTATGTGGCTTCTAGGCTACGCACTCCCTTGGATAAAGAAACTAGGGCAAAACTTTACTCCGAGTGCCCTCGCCCTTCCCTGCACTCAAAATAACCTCTACTCCCTCCATTGATCCTTCCCTTCACCTTTTTTACTTAGTTTGGTAAGGATCCCATCAAGGGTGTTGATAAGACATGGGCAAGCTTTTAGACATTGTGGGTCTGTTGACTCACAATTTTGATTTGGCAGAGTCAGCTCATTTGGAAAATTCTGCTATTAACCCAGTTGATTTGTCCTTATGGGTTCAATGTTCCACATGTCTTCCTTCTCAAGCTTGACCCCAAACTTGTAAATCTGGCTGTTTCAGACCCTGGCATCAAGGCGGAAGGTCTCCTCTTTGGGGATTATTTTATAAAGGAACTAAGCAAGTATATGGCAACCTTTGCTTCGTTGGACAAAGCTCAGCAAAAAGACGTTTACCAATCGGGTTTTAGCCAGGGCCGGCAGAGGCAGGAACCGCTTTGTCTGCCACTCATACAGCAAACAAGGTTCCAGTGGTGCATACAACTCCTCGTACCAAGAACACAGGCCACAGTTCTACCCTCAGAGAGGCCGTGGTTTCTGCAACAAGGACAACAGAGGGTCCAGATACTCGTCCCAAACCGGTAAGTCACCCTTCTGGCCTTCATACTGCAGGAGTTCGTCTTTTATCCATGGGTGTTAAACACTGTACAAGGTTATATTATCAAGCTTTACTCAAAGCCTGTTCAGTTGGTGCTTCCTCACCCTCCCCAATTCTCTGT
Source organism: Pleurodeles waltl (assembly GCF_031143425.1). Classification (NCBI taxonomy): domain Eukaryota; kingdom Metazoa; phylum Chordata; class Amphibia; order Caudata; family Salamandridae; genus Pleurodeles; species Pleurodeles waltl. The sequence goes on from NC_090436.1 coordinate 653,581,588, forward strand.
GGAAATGACAAACCTAATCTCAACAGAAATCCAGTCACTTCTTCAGAAACGAGCAATTGTCCCTTGTCATCTAGACCCTTCAGGTTTCATCAGTTCAGTTTTTTTAGTTCAAAAGAAAAACAAAAAGATGGGTCCAGTCATCAACTTGAAGCATTTCAACCATTTCATTGTTTATCGCCATTTCAAAATGGAGACTATATTGCATAGCCAGGATTCTCTCCTTCAGGGCGACTGGATGGTTCATTTGGACTTCCAGGATTCATGTCTTACCGTTCCCATGCATCCAGATTCCGGGAAATACTTATAATTCCAATGGCTAAACCAGACTTATAATTTCTCCTCTTTTCCTTTCGGCCTCTCTTCCGCACCTTGGTGTTTCACAAAGCTCATGAAGCCAGTTGTAGCCTTTCTTAGAGCTCAAGGAGTCAGGTTAATCATTTACCTGGACAATATCCTCATCATGAATCAAAACCCTTCTTCTCTTCAGTTTCATGTCCAGTGAGCCTGTTCTCTTCTGTCAGATCTCGGTTTTCTCATCAACAGTGAAAAGTCTTATCTAGTTCCGGTTCAACAAATAGAGTTTCTAGGTTTTCTAGTAGACTCTATCTCTACTACTCAACATCTTCCTTCAGCAAAAGTAAAATCCATGAAATCCGAGATACTTTGCACAAATCGCTCATATCCATAAGAACCATAGCAATGATAGTAGGCCTCCTTTCTTCTTCAATTCAGGCCATTTTTCCAGGTCCTCTCCATTACAGAGCCCTAGAAAGACTCAAAATACGTCATCTTCAAAAGGCTTACTCAGATAGCGTTGCTCTAGACCAAGAATCTCGTGCAGAAATACAATGGTGGATAGACCATTTAGACGCCTGGTATGGCAGGACTATCTTTGCATCAGCCCCAGACCTTGTATTAGAATCCAATGCAAGTCGTTCCAGCTGGGGAGCCGGGTGTGGTCCAATCTCGACTGGGGGCACATGGTCTCTAGAGGAGTCAAAGTTTCACATCAACTGTTTAGAGATGCTTGCCGGTTCCTGTGCGATAAAAAGCCTAGCAAAAGACGAAGGTGTCATTACAACATTGGCGGTAAAAGCCGCTTACCGCCGTGCAGAAGACCGCCAACACACCACCACCGCGGAAATCTGCCACAGCTATTATGACCCACAGCACGGAATCCGCCAATATTCAGACACCCATACAAGTCCGCCACACCAAAGGTCAGTGATAAACTGTTGAAAACAAAACCTCCATGTCACGCCAACAGATATACGCCCACACCATCACGACCCACGAATCCACGCGGCAGTCTTTCCACCGCGGTATTCCATTGGAGGTACACACCCCGCGCTCAAAATAGACACACATATACAAAACCTTGCCACATTGGACAAATCAAAATACACACACCTGATACACATACACACACCACTCCCACACACCGAATACAATATAAAACACACACCCACATCACCCACAAACACCTACGACCACAATTACTGAGAGAAGGCCAGAGAGAGACACCACCATCAACAATGCCAGCATCCACAGGCACACAACACCATCACCCACATAACTTCTACGCACCTCACACTACACACCACCACATATCAGCACACTTATCACCCCACACACCACCCCACAAATCACCTACACCACCCCATGGCACAGCAAAGACACCCCAGGTTCTCGGAGGAGGAGCTCAGGGTCATGGTGGAGGAAATTGTCCGGGTAGAGCCACAGCTATTCGGATCACAGGTTCAGCACACCTCCATTGCAAGGAAGATGGAGCTATGGCGAAGAATAGTGGACAGGGTCAACGCAGTGGGATAGCACCCAAGAAATCGGGAGGACATCAGGAAGAGGTGGAACGACCTACGGGGGAAGGTGCGTTCTGTGGTCTCAAGACACCACCTTGCGGTTCAGCGGACTGGCGGCAGACCCCCACCTCCTCCCCCACAACTAACAACATGGGAGGAGCAGGTCTTGGCGATTCTGCATCCTGAGGGCCTTGCAGGAGTAGCCGGAGGAATGGACTCTGGTAAGTCAAATCTTAACTATTACATTCCCCACCCTAACTGCATGCCATCACATACCCCCACCCTCACCCTCACCCCCATCACTCTAACTCCTCCCAAATGTCCCAACATCACAAACCACACATCCTAACACCAAGGCCTGCATGCAACAACAAAGCATGGACACCCATCACTAAAGCATGGCCACTTCACATACCCATACACCCCCCTAAACCATCATCACACAAGGTCCCACACAGGAATGCAAGCACTGGGGTACAGGGTCACCCACCCATTGCACACCATGGCACACACAGATGTAATAAACATCCTTTTATACCCCTGCATGACCCCTACCCAACGTCACCGGACAGGAGGGTCCACATATGTCCACACCACCAACAGAAGAGGCCCACAGTGATGACAGCACCTCTGTCCAACTGGATCTAGATGACCAGCCCGGCCCATCGGGGACCTCGGGACAATCGTTCCCCTGACACTGGCACAGGCCACACAGAGCTTCCCCTCGCTGGAAACACCAGCACAGCACCCACCCAGCGGGCCCATACCTCCGTCCCCAGGACACGTCAATCAGCAGTGTGTCCACCACTACAGGGAACCCAGGCTAACCCACCACCCCAACAACAACAGGGACCGGGGGGGCAATGGTAGTGGGCACACGGTCCAGGGGACGGAGGCCCAGGAACACAGGGGAACTGGGATGGCTGCTGTGCGACAGGGGGAGGACAGGTCAATGGAACCCACTCTCCACGAGGCGCTCTCCAACATCATGGGAGCCTACCACCACTCCCAGGAGACGATGGCAATGGTACTGGCCAAGTTTCAGGAGACCCAGCGCCTGCAGGAGGAACAGTATTTGGGCTTCAGGGAGGAACTCAGAGCCATCAATTCCACCCTGGGCACCATCGTAGGAGTGCTGAAGGAAGTACTCAACACCAGGAGGGACACTGTGGCACTACAAGAGGCCCCTGACACTAGCCTGGATGATGAACTGCCCACCACCTGCGCCCGCGCTAGTGGACAGGAGGCACCGCCACAGGACCACCACACCAGCACTCCACCCCCTGCAGAGGGAGAACCACCTCGCAAACGGTCCCTGAGATCCAGGACAAAGACAGAGAACGATGCCAAGAACCCTGCCAAGAAATGAGACCACCCTGAATGTCATCCTTCTGTCCCACTTTGTCACCCTGTCCATCCTTAAACTGCCCCAGTTCCACTTCCTATGCCCATTTGGGCAATGCACCTGTGAGACTAATCGACTGGACTCTGCCATGGACATTCCTCCGCCATACCCCCTCACCATTATACTCCAGCTCAGCGTAGGTCACCACCAGTAAAGGGGCAATCAGGGGGGTCAGGGTCCGACAGGCAGCCCTTCCTCATTGGGAGGCCATCCCCAGCTTGCCCAGCGTCTCAGGTCCTCCAACCGCTTCCAACAGTGGGTGCTCAGCCTGCCATAGACCCCCAGGGTCTGCACGTCCTTGGTGATGGCACGCCATATTCCCTTCTTTTGATGGGCACTGACCTGCAGAGGCAATACAGACAGGAGAACACCATTAAAGAAACAGTCCAGTCTGTCACACAAATGACCCACCATACCCAATTCCATCATCATTGGCACACACATCGCCCAGCGCACACCGTGTACACTGCCACAAAACTTTCCCCCCACCCCTACACCCCCCTTACACGATGCTTGCACACAAATCTCCATGCATCCTTCCCACATGCATCTTGCCCAAAATATACTCACCTGTTGGTCTGGAGGCCCATACAGCTGTCCGTACTAGGGTAGGACCACATCCACCAGTTGCTCCAACTCCTCCGAAGTGAAGGCTGGGCCCTTTTCCCCAGTCACACAGGCCATGGTAGGTTTCAAACACAGGTCACAGCAGCACACGCAGTGTAGGTGTTCTCCTGTTGAAGGTCAGGAAACAAGTGAGGAATCAGATAGAAAATGGTCACTTCAGTGGCGGTGTACACCGTCACCATCGGCGCAGAACCCCATTGGCCACTGTGCTCCATAGAGCCCCATATTATCCGATGAGGAATTGCACGGCGGAACATCGGCGGAATTATCTAACTTCCACCTATCCCTACATACAGGACAGGCGGTCGCCATTTTAAGGGGGAGAACAGTAATATTGACAATAGCTGCATCATAGATTAGATTGGCACATACCTCACCATTAATACTGTCCCAATACATAAGGGCACCATGTGGACTGCAGTTGTGGTTTCATTTTTCCAATTGTGACAGCCTACTCACTCTTGTGTCCCTTAGATACCTACTGCTGCAGATGAATAGGAGGTGGAGACACCCACGTGTACAGACCCCTGGTGGACTTAGCTACACTGGAGGACAGGCACATTTTCCTCACCTATAGACTGGACAGGGCCACAATCACAGAGCTGTGTGCACAATTGGAGCCTAACCTGATCTCATCTATCCGTCATCCAACTGGCATCCCCCCTCTTGTGCAAGTGCTATCAGTGCTCCATTTCCTGGTAACAGGTTCTTTCCAAGTGACAGTGGACTTGGCAGCAGGAATGTCACAGCCAATGTTCTCAATTGTGCTGGCAAGAGTGTTGTCTGCCCTGGTAAAACACATGTGCAGCTACATTGCTTTCCTCCAGGTGTAATATTTGCCCGCTGTGAAGGCCGGATTCTATGCAATGGGACATATCCCCAATTTTATTTGGGCGATCAATGGTACACATATTGCGTTTGTTCCCCCGCCAGAATGAACAGGTGTTCAGGAATCGTAAGAGTTTCCACTCACTGAATGTTCAGATGGTGTGCCTGGAGGACCAGTACATCTCCCACGTCAGTGCTAAGTATCCTGGGTCGTGCATGATGCCTCTGTTCTGAGGAATAGCAGCATCCCAAATGTGAGGGCCCAACTACAGAGGCACAGGGTGTGGCTAATAGGTGAGCCTTGGTCCCCACCCACTGTATGCTATTGTATGCCTCTGGTGTGAACCCCATAGGATTGTGTGAGGCTAAATGTGCTCCCTCAATACTTGCAGATGACTCTGGCTACTTAAACCTATCATGGCTGCTAACCCCTGTGAGGAATGCCAGGACAGGGGCAGAGGAACGTTATAATGAGGCACATGGATGAACCAGACGGATCATCGAAAGGACCTTCGGCCTCATGAATGCCAGGTTCAGGGGCCTCCATCTGACAGGTGGATCCCTGTGCTACTCACCCGAGAAGGTCTGCCAGATACTAGTGGCATGCTGCATGTTGCACAACCTGGCCCCTGAGACACCATGTACCTTTTCTGCAGGAGGAGGAGACAGGAGATGCCCCTGTGGCAGCAGTAGACCCTGAGGACAATGAGGGTGAAGAGGCTGAGGATGAGGATGAGGACAACAGAACATCAGTTATCCGTCAGTACTTCTAATGACACACAGGTGCGAAAATGCAGTTGCACATTTTTATGACTAAATGTGTATTCTGTGTGGCTGTAGCATGATGGCATTAACTTCCTTTCATCTCAACTTACTGTCACCTACGGTTTGTCATTTTACAGATGTTGGTGATATAACAACTGTGTCCTGATGTGCTGACTACAGCCAGCTACAGGTCATTATTTCTATGCTCTCACAGTGTACAGTTCATTTGCAATGGGTGTGACTGTTTCCATACATTTTCAACACATAAAATACTAGTAGTCAAGTTGTGTTCAAGGGTGTTTATTGTAGTGCTAATAAATTGATGTTAAAGTGAAAAGGAATGGGGTGATGATGGAGGAAAGTCCAGGGTATTGTTCCAGTCTGTTTGTAGCACATGTGCAGTGTCCAAGGGGCCATTGGAAGGGGAGCAATGGCAGTTTAAAGTGGACAAGTTGACTGAGTGGGACACAAGGGGGAAAATTAGGAGATTCTCATTTTCTGGCAGGGGTCTTGGGAAGTTTCTCTGGCTTCTGTCTGGGTCGCAGGGAACGTTTGCGGAGTGGTTCACCTTGGATGCTGGTGGCCTGTGGGTCCTGTGGCAGGGCCTCCTGCACACTAGCGGCAGCGAAAGTGGAGGTCTGGTCAATAGACTGGCTAGTGGTAGGGGCCCGCTGGTGTGCTGTTGCCTCCCTCATGATGTTGGCCATGTCTGCCAGCACCCCTTCTATGGAGATCAGGGTGGTGTTAATGGCCTGCAAGTCCTCCCTGATCCCCTGATACTGTCCCTCCTGCAGCCGCCTGTTCTCCTGCACGTTGTCAAAGATCTGGCCCACCGTGTCCTGGGAATGTTGGTAGGCTCCCAGGATGTCAGAGAGTGCCTCCTGGAAAGTTAGTTCCCTGGTCCTGTCCTCCCCCTAGCGCACAGCAGTCCTCCCAGTGTCCCTGTTGCCCCTTTCCTCTGTCCCCTGAAAGGTGTCCCACTGCCTTTGACCCCAGGTCCCTAATTGTCTTGGGGGCAAGGTGTGGCCTGGGGTCCCTGTACAGGTGGGCACACTGCTGATTGACGTGTCCTGGGGCAGAGATGTGGGTAGGCTGGGTGGGTGCTGTGGTGTTGGATACTAAAGGGGGAGGCTCTGTGGTGGTCTGTGAGTGGGCTTGGGTGACCGGCTGTCCAGTGGTCCCTGATGGGCCAGGTAGGTCATCCAGATCCAGAAGTCCAGAATTACTGTCATCACTGGGGCATCTTCTGTTGGGGGACTGGATAGCTGTGGCACCTCCTCCCCATTGACATTGGCTGGGGTACCTGTGGCGATGTAAGTGATGTATTATGCTTCATGTGTATGACATATTGTACTTCCCTGGCTTCCTCTATCGTTGGTGTTGCCCTGCCACCTTTTGCTTGTGTATGGTGATGTATTGTGGGGTTGTAAGTTCTCCATGCTGTGCATGCTTCTGTGATGGGTGTCCATGCAGTGCTGGCAGGGCTGTCCATGCATTGGTATAGCATGCAGGGCTTGGCATTGGGGTTAGTCATATGTGTAGGTGCAGTGTTTGGGATGTAGTGGAGTGATGGGTGAGGGTTTGAGATGGCATGCAGGTATGGGGGGTGATAAATAGTAAATGTTGACTTTCCAGTGTCCAATCCTCCGGCTACTCCAGCGAGTCCCTCAGGATACAGTATTGCCAAGACTTGCTCCTCCCATGCTTTGAGCTGTGGGGGAGGAGGTGGGGGTCCACCGCCAGTCCTCTGTACGGCGAGCTGGTGCCTTGCCGCTATGGAACATACCTTCCCCCATAGGTCGTTCCACCACTTCCTGAAATCGTCCCTTGCCTTGGATGCTGTTCCACAGCGTTCACCCTGTCCAAGATTCTCCGCCATAGCTCCATCTTCCTTGCAATGGATATCTGCTGTACCTGTGCTCCAAACAGCTGTGGCTCTACCCTGACAATTTCCTCCACCATGACCCTTAACTCCTCATCAATGAAACGGGGGTGCCTTTGTGGGGACATAGGTGTTGTGTGGTGTGTGTTGGTGAGTGTCTGTTGAGTAATGTGGTGAGGTGTGTGATGTGGGGTGAGTGAGGGATGTATGGGTGCAAGTGGTGTGTGTCTAGTTGTCACAGTCGTCTTAGTGCCAGTCTGGTGGCAATGATTTGTATTCGTAAAGGGTTGTGGGTAATGTGAGTGTGTGTGTTATAGTGGTGTTGGTGTGTGGGTGTGGTGTGTGTATGAGTGTCAGGTGTGTGATTTTAGTTTTGGCCAATGTGGTGTTGTTTTGTATGTGGGTGTCCATTCTGAGCGCGGCGGTATGTACTGCTAATTTTTTACCGCCGTTGAATGTCTGCTGTGGTGATTCGTGGATCATAATGTGATGGGCGTTGTTTTGTTGACGAAACGGTATGGGTGTTGGGACTGCCACTTTTGCACTGACCTTTGGGCTGGCGAATTTGTGTATGTGGCTGTATTCTGTCGGATTGGTGTGTGTGTGTCATAAAATGGCAAACGGATATTCGCCACTACGGCGGTATGTTGGCAGCCGTCAGCATGGCGGTAAGCGGCATTTGCTGCCAATGTCATAATGAGGGCCTGAGTCTTATGGTGGGAACTACTCTAAGCGCAGTCAAAAGGTCCATCGAACCTCTAACACGTCCCCTTATAAACTAAGATAAAAAACCAAACACAGTCCATTTAATTACACATTCGAAGAACATTTAGACAATCCCTCTGGCTCTTACAAGAACCTACTGCCTTCCAAGGCCAGCTCACATCATTTTCAAACTCTCTGGTGTTTTCTAGTGCAAAAGTTGAGTGCCCCACCATACTTGCAAGCACATTCAAGATCTTTGATAGTCTATGCAGTATGTTGAAAACAAATATATGAACTTATTGGAGCTCTACAGTATGGTACCAAGGTGCACTTAGGGGGTGATTCTAACCCTGGCGGTCGGTGATAAAGCGGCGGCCAACCCGCCAACAGGCCGGCGGTCCAAAAAATGGAATTCTGACCCTGGCGGGAACCGCCAACACAGCCCGCCAACTTAACACTCCGACCGCCACGGCGGGACCGACAAACAGCGCGGCGGTCACCGCCAACAGCCAGGCGGCAGACAATGTTCCGCCCACACTATCATGACCGGCCAATCCGCCACCTTTTCCGGGGCGGGAGCACCGCCGATAAAAACACGGCGGAAACAGACTACGAACGGGAAAACGCGCACCTCTGCGCACTCCACGAGGAAGGAGGACAGCATGGAACCCGAATTAAACATCCTACCTGCTCTCGTCTACCTGCTCATCTACCACAAGTACGAACGCCGGCGCAGACGACAACGGTGAGTACTGCACCTACGACACAGGGGAGGGGGGAGGACGAAAGGTCACGTGCACACACATACGCGATACACCCACCCCCCCAAACCATGTACACACCAATGCAGAGAAACAAGTCACAGTGAAACCACCCAAACCCCCGTAAAGAAAACAAGGACATAATTAAATAGTGACTCGAAATTTATGGGAAATAAAAACCACTGATAAGTCACGGTCAAATAGCAATAACAACTCAAAAATCCAAAATCAATATCCAGTGCATACGAAAAACCGAGGCAATAAGTCCTGCACAACTAACGAGATTCAAAGTGTCCGTGGGCCAAAGTGTAGCAACACAAGGGCAAAGCCCACACAGGAGACCTGAGTCCTTTGGAGAGAACACTGCAGGGGCATCTGATGAAAAAACGACAGGCACCTCAGGGGGAAGGGAAGGGGGGGCACCACAGCCACATGAGTCCACGACGCCAGATCCACGAAGGGGCCACCATGCCCACTCGGCAATCCTGGGGAGTGCAATGCCACAGTCTCTCAAGTCTCTACAGTGGGTGGGTTGCCCACTCAGCCATCCTGGGGAGTGCAAAGCCACAGTCTCTCAAGTCTCTACAGTGGGTGGGATGCCCACTCGGCCATCCTGGGGAGTGCAAAGCCACAGTCTCTCAAGTCTCTACAGTGGGTGGGTTGCCCACTCGGCCATCCTGGGGAGTGCAAAGCCACAGTCCATCAGGTGGATTACAGTCTCCACTGGTCAAGGAGGAGGCATGGTGGGCACAGTGAACCGTTAACAGTGCATGACAGGAAGGTCCCAGCGGAGCGGTGCTTGAGATGGCGGGCCCCAGCGGAGCGGTGCTTGAGACGGCAGTGCCCAGCGGAGCGGTGCTTGAGATGGCGGGCCCCAGCGGAGCGGTGCTTGACAGGAAGGGCCCAGCGGAGCGGTGCTTGAGACGGCGGGGCCCAGCAGAGCGGTCCTTGACAGGAAGGGCCCAGCGGAGCGGTGCTTGAGATGGCGGGCCCCAGCGGAGCGGTGCTTGACAGGAAGGGCCCAGCGGAGCGGTGCTTGAGATGGCGGGCCCCAGCGGAGCGGTGCTTGACAGGAAGGGCCCAGCGGAGCGGTGCTTGAGACGGCGGGGCCCAGCGGAGCGGTCCTTGAGATGGCGGGGCCCAGCGGAGCGGTGCTTGAGATGAAGGGCCCAGCGGAGCGGTGCTTGAGATGGCGGGGCCCAGTGGAGCGGTGCTTGACAGGAAGGGCCCAGCGGAGCGGTGCTTGAGACGGCGGGGCCCAGCGGAGCAGTGCTTGAGATGGCGGGGCCCAGCGGAGCGGTGCTTGAGATGAAGGGCCCAGCGGAGCGGTGCTTGAGATGGCGGGGCCCAGCGGAGCGGTGCTTGACAGGAAGGGCCCAGCGGAGCGGTGCTTGAGATGGCGGGGCCCAGCGGAGCGGTGCTTGACAGGAAGGGCCCAGCGGAGCGGTGCTTGAGACGGCGGGGCCCAGCAGAGCGGTGCTTGAGACGGCGGGGCCCAGCGGAGCGGTGCTTGAGATGAAGGGCCCAGCGGAGCGGTGCTTGAGATGAAGGGCCCAGCGGAGCGGTGCTTGACAGGAAGGGCCCAGCGGAGCGGTGCTTGAGATGGCGGGGCCCAGCGGAGCGGTACTTGAGACGGCGGGGCCGAGCGGAGCGGTGCTTGAGATGAAGGGCCCAGCGGAGCAGTGCTTGAGATGGCGGGGCCCAGCGGAGCGGTGCTTGAGACGGCGGGGCACAGCGGAGCGGTGCTTGAGATGAAGGGCCCAGCGGAGCAGTGCTTGAGATGAAGGGCCCAGCGGAGCGGTGCTTGACAGGAAGGGCCCAGCGGAGCGGTGCTTGAGATGGCGAGGCCCAGCGGAGCGGTGCTTGAGACGGCGGGGCCCAGCGGAGCGGTGCTTGAGATGGCGGGGCCCAGCGGAGCGGTGCTTGAGATGAAGAGCCCAGCGGAGCGGTGCTTGACAGGAAGGGCCCAGCGGAGCGGTGCTTGACAGGAAGGGCCCAGCGGAGCGGTGCTTGAGATGGCGGGGCCCAGCGGAGCGGTGCTTGACAGGAAGGGCCCAGCGGAGCGGTGCTTGAGATGGCGGGGCCCAGCGGAGCGGTGCTTGAGATGAAGGGCCCAGCGGAGCAGTGCTTGACAGGAAGGGCCCAGCGGAGCGGTGCTTGAGATGGCGGGGCCCAGCGGAGCGGTGCTTGACAGGAAGGGCCCAGCGGAGCGGTGCTTGAGATGGCGGGGCCCAGCGGAGCGGTGCTTGAGACGGCGGGGCCCAGCGGAGCGGTGCTTGAGATGAAGGGCCCAGCAGAGCGGTGCTTGAGATGAAGGGCCCAGCGGAGCGGTGCTTGAGATGGCGGGGCCCTGTTCAGCGGTGCTCTTCTGCACGCCGGGGCCCTGTTCAGCAGTGCTCTTCTGCACGGCGGGGCCCTCTTCAGCGGTGCTCTTCTGCACGGCGGGGCCCTCTTCAGCAGTGCTCTTCTGCACGGCGGGGCCCTCTTCAGCGGTGCTCTTCTGCACGGCGGGGCCCTGTTCAGCGGTGCTCTTCTGCACGGCGGGGCCCTCTTCAGCGGTGCTCTTCTGCACGGCGGGGCCCTCTTCAGCGGTGCTCTTCTGCACGGCGGGGCCCTGTTCAGCGGTGCTCTTCTGCACGGCGGGCCCTCTTCAGCGGTGCTCTTCTGCACGGCGGGGCCCTCTTCAGCGGTGCTCTTCTGCACGGCGGGGCCCTCTTCAGCGGTGCTCGTCCAGTAGGTCAAGGGAGCCAGACCTGGCCTGGACTCCCTGCTCACTCACCCTCCGACCGTTCTGTTGCTGGACCCTTCGGTGACGGAGTCCTGGGCCCTTTGGTGTCCTTCCTAACACCCGGGATGGGGCTTGTGGGATCCTCCTGCTCCGCGCTCCTGCTGGCTGACTTTTCCGCCCTGCTGCCCTTTCGCTCCTTAGATGGGGCTCTCGGGCCCTTGCCTCCCCTAGCTGTTGTGGCTGGTGATGTGGGAGAACTTGGCTCCTTGGGGGCAGCCGTGTCAGTCCTCTCACGGCGGCCCTTTACCTTCCTGGTCTTCTTGCCTGGTGGGGGGCTGGCTGTCCCCTTGCTGCTGATTGAGATGTCACTGCTGGCAAAGGGTGGGCTCCAGAACCCATGCACCACAGTGACACCCGAAGCTGGGCTGGTGGTGGCTGAGGTGCTCTTGGGACTCTTTGCAGATGGAGGGGGTGGGTCAGTGGAGGGAAAGAGGTCAAGATTAGCAAGGAAAACTTTCTTAGGACCAAGATAAAAGGTAGGAGAAGTGGAGATGGAAATGGAGGAAGAGGATGTGGTTGTAGGAGAGTCAGGTGTGCTGTCTTTGGGTGCAGGTGCATGTGCTGGAGGCTGTCGTGAGGTGGATGGCTGTTGGGTGGGTGGCTGCCTGTGTTTGTGTGTCTTGGAAGAGGGGGTGACAGACACAGTGGGAGAGGACACTGGGGACATGTAAATGGTAGTGGGGGTGGTGACTGCACGTGTGCGGACTGGACTGGAGGGTGTGCTGGTGATGGAAGCACTGGCTGATGGTGGTGTGCATGCAGGTGTGAGTGTAGACGTGACAGGGAGGGAGGAGGGAGACGAGGAGGTGGGGGACACAGAGGTGGTAGTGACTGTTGGAATGTCTGCATCTGGGTGTTGCTTGCGTGAATGCTTGTGGCTTCTGTGGTGCCTGTGTCTGGATGAGCTTCCCTTGGGTGTTGAGGTGTGTGCAGGCTGGTCTGATGGTGTGGATGGGATAGGCTGAGGAACAGGAGACAGAGACAGGCTGGAGGCAGTCAGAAGAGGGAGGCTGGAAACAGGGACAATGGCTGCCGTCAGTGCTGAGGCCAGAGCATTGAACGATCGTTGATGGGCAGCCTAACCCGAATGAATGCCCTCCAGGTAGGCATTGCTGCGATGCACCTCCCTTTCTACCCCCTGGATGGCATTCAAAAGGGTAGTCTGCCCAACAATGAGTGTCCTGAGGAGATCAATGACCTCCTCACTGAGGGCAGCAGGGGTAACAGGGGCAGGGGCTGAGGTGACTGGGGCGAAGGAGACGCCCGCCTTCCTGGGCGAGCGGGCACGGAGCGTAGGCTGAGGGGCTGCTGGGAGGGCGGGGCTGGTGCGCTAGGTGGCGGCTGTACCTGGAGAGGCGGGGGGCCCGGATGTTGCCACAACCGCTAGGGAGCTCCCATCCGAGGACGTGTCGCTGTCGCTGGTGTCACCACCGGTCCCCGTTGTGGTGCTCCCCTCGCCCTCCGGATCACTGGTGCCCTCGGTGTCTGTTCCTGGTCCCACCGGGGCCTTGTGACTTGCAGCTCCCTCGTGCTCCGATGCCATATCTCCTCCGCCTGATGATGCTAATGCACAGATGCACAAGAAGACGAAGAAGAAGGGTGGGGGGAGAAAAACGAAGACCAGGTTGAGTGCATGCAATGTCAACACCGTTGGCGGAGAGGACAGACACAGGAGCCTCAAGCACTAAGCCGCGCATTCGGGGTACACTACTCAGTACTTCGGACTAGGACTACAGGTCTAGAGACGCCAAAGGTGCACATGTGCGATGCTGGACCATCGATAGCTGTACTTGTCACCCTACAGAGGTGGGGTCCGGGAGCACAGGGCCATGCCTAAAGGAGCGGACTACACAACAGAAAGCGCCCTGGCCTAATGTCACCCCCTACCCTCCTCCCCCACCCAGACGCCTCCACTGCGCAGAGAGATAGCAGAATGTGCTGATACTCACCCCCTTGTGTCTGCTGTGAAGTCCTCAAGCGCCCATCCAAATCAGGGTAGGCCACCGCCAGGATCCGGGACATCAGGGGGGTCAGGGTACGACTGGCACCCCTCCTACGTTGGGAGGCCATCCCCAGCAGTGACTCGGCGGTCTTCCTGGTCCCGCGGCGGATGTCCTCCCACCTCTTGCGGCAGTGGGTGCCCCGTCTGACGTGGACCCCCAGGGCCCGGACTTCCTTGGCGATGGCACGCCATATGTCCACTTTCTGATGGGCGCTGACCTATTTGACATGTACAGGGTGGGAAGGACAAATCATCATATTCCTGCATGTTAGATGCGATTGGCCCCCCCTCCCCAACCTTGCCATATGGCACATGATCTCATCTGTCGTGCGTTGCACTCCTCATTCGCCCCCCACCCCACCAACTTAGCATCCACCCCACTCCACACAGGCATAGCCCATTCAATGTGCACCCAGTGTACTTACCTGTTGGTCTGGAGGACCGTAGAGTAACGCATACTGGGGGAGGACCCCGTCCACGAGCTTCTCCAACTCTTCGGAACTGAAGGCGGGGGCCCTTTCCCCAGTCGCAGCAGCCATTGTCACTTCCAGACCGAGGTCACAGCAGCACTTGCAGTATAGGTCCTCTCCTGTGGAAGATCAGGTCTTGAGTGATTAAGCAGATAGAAAATGGCGGTCACGCCCGCGGCGGTGCGTACCGCGGCGGTGCGTACCGCGACCGCCGGCACACCTCATTATTGGCTCCTGAAACACATAGGCTTCAATGTTAGCCAATGCGGATTCGTATAGCGGTCTTCGACCGCCTACCGCCACGGTGTGCCGCGCCAGCGCATTGACCTCACATCCCATTGCCCCACTTCACAGGTCAGGCAGCCGCCATTTCAAGGGCCCACATGGCATTATTTGTACTGCGTCACACAGGCCTAGGCCTTGCATTGCCACACATACACGCCTTTCAATACATAGATAATCGTGTGCTATGCATGCAGTGGTGAACGTACCTGTGACTTGCTTGACTCTGTGCTCCATGTTGTCCTTCCTAGGCACCGTCCGCTGGGACTTGCGAGGAGAAGGATGAATCCTCGCGTGTACCGCCCGCTGGTGGACCTGTCGACAATGGAAGAACGCCACATCATACTACGATACCGACTTGACCGAGCCACTATACATGAACTGTGTGCCCAGCTGGAGCCAGCCCTGATGTCCCCCGTCCGCCAACCCACAGGAATTCCCCCTCTAGTGCAGGTTCTGTCAGTCCTCCATTTTCTGGCAAGTGGCTCATTCCAGACAACAGTGGCCATGTCATCTGGAATGTCTCAGCCTTTTTTTTTAAAGATCTTGTCTAGAGTGTTGTCTGCCCTGACGAAACACATGCGGCGCTACATTGTATTCCCTGAGGAGGTGATTTTTATGCCCTTGGACATATTCCCAACATAATTGGTGCCATTGATGGGACCCATGTGGCTTTAGTACCCCCAAAAGACGATGAGCAGGTGTACAGAAACAGGAAAAGTTACCATTCTATGAACGTCCAGGTGGTCTGTTTGGCTGACCAGTACATCTCCCATGTGAATGCCATGTTCCCTGGGTCAGTGCATGACGCGTATGTGATGCGAAATAGCAGCATCCCTTATGTGATGGAACAGCTACAGAGACAACGTGTGTGGCTAATTGGTGACTCTGGTTACCCCAACCTGCCTTGGCTATTGACCCCAGTGAGGAATCCCCGGACCAGGGCAGAGGAACGGTACAATGAGGCCCATGGGCGAACTAGGAGGGTCATTGAAAGAACCTTTGGCCTCCTGAAGGCCAGGTTTAGGTGCCTACATATGACAGGGGGATCCCTGATGTACTCACCAAAGAAGGTGTGCCAGATCATCGTGGCCTGCTGTATGCTTCACAATCTGGCATTGCGACGTCAGGTGCCCTTCCTGCAGGAGGATGGTCCAGATGGTGGTGTTGAAGCAGCTGTGGAGCCTGCGGAGAGTGAAGAGGAGGAAGACGAAGAGGACGACCCAGACAACAGGGACAGAGTTATCCAACAGTATTTTCAGTAGCACACAGGTAGGAATCACCCACGCCATTTACCATTTACTGAATGCCCCCTGCATCTTTAATTTGTGTATTTCCCCCCAGTTCTTTTAAACTGAAGTTTACTTTTCCCTTCCCTTTTCAGTGCTGTATGACCCACTGCGTGACTTCTGCTTGGTTAGCCCATGGACTAATGCTTATTGACATCGATATGTTGTCCACACTTAAATAACAGAACATTATTGATAAGTAATGTGTTATACATTTGTAAATAATACAGGCTGACTCCAGAATGATTTATGTGCAATGAGTGATTTATTTTTAGTGCTATATTTTGGTACATGATATTAAAACGGTGAAGGGTGAGGGTGGAGTTATGTCCATGGCAGAGT
Source organism: Pleurodeles waltl (assembly GCF_031143425.1). Lineage (NCBI taxonomy): Eukaryota > Metazoa > Chordata > Amphibia > Caudata > Salamandridae > Pleurodeles > Pleurodeles waltl. The sequence goes on from NC_090436.1 coordinate 653,597,554, forward strand.
CCAGTTCTCGGTCGCACAGGTGCATTGTTCATATGGCTGTGGAAGGATGGAGCAGGGGCAGTTCAAGATTGGACAGGGTGACACTGTGGGACAGTGGAATGACATCCGGGGGGATATTAGACTGCGGAGGTCTTGGCATCCTACTCTGTCTTCCTTTGCGATCTCAGGTTCCTCTTGCGGGGTGGTTGTTCTTCAGCAGGAGGTGGGGTTCTGGTGGCCCATCGTTCTGTGGGGGCCTCCTGACCACTAGCGCCGGCGGAGGTGGTAGGCTGTTCCTGGCTAGTGACAGGGGCCCTTTGCGGTGCCACATGGTCCCGCAATGTGGTTTCTATCCGGTTGAGGGCCTGGACTATGGTCCCCATTGCGGTAGCGATGTCCCAGAGTTCATTGCTGAACCCCATGTACCGTTCCTCCTGCTGTGCCTGGATCTCGGTGAACCTGGCCAGTACCGTCGCCATCGTCTCCTGGGAGTGATGGTGTGCTCCCATGATGGTGGTGAGGGCCTCTTGGAGAGTCGGTTCCCTGGGCCTGTCCTCCCCCCCCTGTCGCACAGCAGCCCTCCCAGTTGCCCTGTTTCCCCGGGCCTCTGTCCCCTGGACGGTGTGCCCACTACCACTGCCCCCAGGTCCCTGTTGTTGTTGGGGTGTTGGGTCAGCCTGGGTGCCCTGTAGTGGCAGACACACCGCTGATTGACGCGTCCACGGGACAGAGGCATGGGCCCGCTGGGTGGGAGCTGTGCTGGTGTTCCCAGAGGGGTTTGGGTCTGCTGTGGCCTGTGTCTGTGTGTGGGGAACCGACTGTCCAGAGGTCCCCGATGGTCCGGGCTGGTCGTCAGGTTCTAGGTCGACAGAGCTGCTGTCCTCTCTGGGGGCCTGTTCTGGGGGTGGGATGGACATCTCTGGACCCTCCGTGGCGGTGTGTTGGCGTTCGGGCCCTGCAGGGGTGAAGGAGTATGGTTATTGTTTCTGTGTTTGCCATGGCGTGCATTTTGGGTGACCTTGTCCCCCAGTGCTGGCATTCCCTTGTGGGAGGTGTTGTGAGGGTTTGGGGGGGGTGTATGGGTATGTGCAATGGTCATGCTTTGGTGGTGGCTGTCTATGGTTTGTGTTGGCATTCAGGGGTTGGTGTTGTTTAGGGTGGGTTGTGCTGGTGAGACATTGGCAGGGAGGTTATGTGCTGGGGGTGATATTGGGGGGGGGTTGGCATGCTGGTGGTTGGGGGGGGTGAAGTAGTTGAGATTCAACTTACCAGAGTCCATTCCTCCGTGTACTCCAGCGAGGCCATCAGGATGCAGGATGTTTACCACCTCTTGCTCCCATGCTGTAAATTGGGGTGGGGTGGGTGGGGGTCCGCCGCCAGTCTTCTGCACAGCGATGTTGTGCCTGGAGATCATCGAGCGCACCTTCCACCGTAGGTCGTTCCATCGCTTTCTGATATCTTCCCGATTTCTGGGATGCTGTCCCACAGCGTTGACCCTGTCTACGATCCTTTGCCATAGCTCAGCCTTCCTTGCTATGGTGGTGTGCTGCACCTGTGTGCCGAAGAGCTGGGGCTCAACCCTCATGATTTCCTCCACCATGACCCGGAGTTCTTGGTCCGAAAACCGTGGGTGTCTTTGGGGTGCCATGGGGTGGTGTGGATGAGGTGTGGGGTGGTGTTTGTGGTGATGTGCGTGGTGATATGTGGTGATGTGTGCGTAGATGTGGTGTGGGTGATGAAGTTGTGTTCCTGTGTGTGTTGGGGTTTTCTAATGCTGTGCTCGCTATCTCTATCTCTCTCGCTCTCGCCTTCGCTCCGATTTCCAACTAGTGGGGGTTTGTGAGTGATGTGGGTGTGTGTTTTATAGTTGATTGGATGTGTGGGAGCATTGTTTGTATGTGTCTCAGGTGTGCGTATTTCAAAATGTCCAATGTGGCAGTGTTTTGGTGCTGTGTGTGTATTTTTGACCGCGGCGGTGTGTACCGCCAATGGAATACCGCGGTTGAAAGACCGCCGCGTGGATTCGTGGGTCAGAATGGCATGGGCGTGTTTGTGTTGGCGTGACGGTGGAGGTTTGGTCATCTCCAGTTTTCCGCGGCCCGCTGATGTGGCGGCCTTCCTTGGATGTCGGATTTTTGGCGGTTTCACAGTTGGTGGTCAGAATGACTGTTGCGGTCTACCGCGGCCGCGGCGGTAGAATGGCGGTCTTCTGACCGGAGGTAAGGGCCTTTTACCGCCGAGGTCAGAATGACCCCCTTAGTTTGTTGAATTAAAGCTGGGTTGCTAGTGTAGAAAAAAATTATGCCAATGCTTTGCAAAAAACAGACACAGATCAGCATATGCAAATACACACAGGTATGTGAAAATGAGATATAATCGTCAATGTACTCTCTGTAAACAGGTAGAGAAAGACATTCTCGAGTTCATCTTTTAAACTTCTTGTTCATATACTAAATCTCATGTTGTCTTCTTGACATCTGTTCCTCTGCCTTGTATCCCTCCAACCTATAAAATCAAAAAGAGGTGAGACAACAGTGAGATTTAGCTCTTAGCTATTTTTATGAGGCAGCTCAGTAATGATCACAAACGATAAAGGTGCGTACAAAGCTTGTCTGGCCTCATCCAAACCACACATAATATTCACAGCATGAACCGAAATAATTTTTTTTAAACTGTGTAGAATAAGAGCAAAAATATTGAGGGACAGGGGCTCCTCATCTTCGCATAAACGTAAATTGGCTGCTTATCGAAATAGAAGTTAGATAATCTGAATAGCAAGTAATTTTTCATTTTCTAAAATGTGCTGGTAGCCTGCAGGATTGAAACCTAAATTATCATGTTTGGATAATCTGTCAGTCACGCTCTGTATTTCTAACTGCAATGACAGCTGCCTACTAGTGAATCACATGTTAAATAGGGCCAATAAGAAATATTAGCATTCATTTTTTACATATAAGCTTTGATCTTCATAAATATATAGTGAATGGCTACCTATTCCACTATACAAATTGGAAATTATCGGAATGCACGAACTAATGGAATATAATCAAGGCATTATAATTTTCTGAGCTGCATCAGAATCTGAAATTTTTCATAGGTCAGAACCCTACGATATACAATAACATTGCACAAGCTTAAATTGAGCAATTTACCTAACTTATAGCTTCTCTCATATTGAATGAAATAACCCACTAATCGGACATTCATATGTATAAATGTATAAATCTTCTTCATCTATTCCTTTCCAGACTGCAGCCAGATCCTCAATCCAGTGTTCACAACGGGAGGCGTTCCATAGGTAGAGTGTCGGTGTTCCCACGCATCCACCCATGGATTTTGGCATATTCCTAGATTCACCAACACTGGTAAACCTGAGAGTGTGTCATGCTATGCCTTCCCAGGGAAAACACAGTCTTTATTTCTCCTTGATTCTGCAGCACACTGAGGAAGAGGAAAATATGTCTGAAGACTGTTCTTGTACAAGAAGGTGCCCCTTTTTGCACAAAAACTATCCTGCCTGCAACGCAGGCGTCCTTGCACCAAGGAAACACATTGTGCACCAGAACAAGGAAAGAGCAGGACTACGCTGTATCATGTGAAATACAACGCATTCCTATCCTTTCATGCAGTGCAGTGCAGCAAAGTGGCTTGCTGTGCTGTGCTGCGCTGCATGAAATAATGCTAATTCTGCGACAATGTTTTTGAAAATTGTGGTGCATCTATGCTTTATGCATTGTCACTTGAAAGTGCCCTTTAACCTGCCTTCTAGTGGTTACCACTATTTGTCAACTAAATTGCTAACCAGCTCAAGAAAACCAGTGTCTAATCTAAAGGAGAATTCTCAATTGAAAAATAATTTTTGCCAATACCATAATCTTTATGTTAGATTCTACCAATAAATTGCAATATTAGAATTTTAACCCATGATAAAAAAGTATTTCTTATTTGAATTAATAGGTTTCGATAATTGTCAAAAAGTCTTTAATTTTCTTTAGCAATTTTGATTTTGAAATATTAGAATGGATGTACCTCTGAATCAGCCACATCTTTTTCTCAGTTATCTTTTCTTTTTTTCCTCAAGCTTGGAACTTTCAGTTGCAAGACAATCTGCTCCTGAAAGATGCATAAGGAAGTTTTTTCCCGAGAGGAATACATTACCCCCAGGTCCTCTTGTCCTTGTCTCCTTCATCACTAGTGAGATATGTTCTATCTCACATAGAGAAAAAGAACAGAGGAATGTTAGTGCTAGTGTCCCTTCCACTCCTGCTGGAGGCTAATAGCAGCCCTTACCCAGCATTCCACCTGTTCTTTTTTCAGTCCTGCGCATCGAATGAAAGGAACAAGGAGTGGTGATTGTCCCTGCTACAGGAGGAGACGCATTTTAAACTGGCTCTATGCAAGTACTGCATGGCAATTTGGTGCTGGACTGGGTCTAGATCTCTGTCTCGGCATGCTGTGTGTTTTGTGTTTTTTCCTTGGCCTGATGCTGTTCTGCCTGAAGCATGGGGAAGAACACGAGGAAGAGAAGGCATATTGAGCCCTCCTCTCCAACGTGGGATTCTTCCTCGCCCCCGTCACCCTTAGCGCCACAGGGTATGTTTGGAACACAGGTTGCGCAGATTGATTAAGGAGACTTTGAGGGAGATGCATTCTGGCGCCCTTCAGTCCAAGGAGATGTTACTCCTTGCTTCTTCAACATCCTTGGGGTCAGGAGACAGGGTCCCGGGGCCGGAGGAGCAAAAGGGGCTGTATATTGCCCAGTACATGTTGCTTAATCTGCTGGTGCTTGTTAAGGGGAACATGGTCTTCCCAAAGGAGGAGGTTCCTGGCATGTCTGCTGGGTTGCTTCTTCGCCAATTCCAGAGTTCTGCCAATGCTCGATGCCCCTATGCATCCTTGTATTTCGGACGTCCTCAAAAGGGAGTGGAGGGACCTGGATAAGATTATTCTGCTGCTTCATGGCAAAATTGTATCCATTGCAGGATATGCAGATGGATCTCACGGATTCTATCCCCATTGACTCATATGTGGTCAGGTTGGTGGAGCATACGTCCCTAGCAGAGAACACTGTCATAAATGACTTTGTTGACAAGAAGATGGATGCGACTTGAAGAAGGTTTGTTCTGGGACGTATTTGGCTCTGCGGGCTATGAGTTATGGGACCTATGTGTGCAGTCTACAGTTCCATGGTGGTTGGCTCTAATTGGGTAGGGTTACTGGAGCTCATCGAGCGTCAGGTCGAATATGTTTCTGTCATCTCCTTTGATGTGGCCAGGACTGCAGCCCTCTCTGGGGGTGCCTGTATTTTGGTATGGCGAAATTTGGTGTTAAAGGGCTGGCGCACTGATTCAGCTCAAAAGGCTTCAGCTTCCTTTTCAGGGGACTCAGTTGTTTGGGGTGGAACTTGAGGAAAATCTTCAGAAGTTGCTCAAGGAGAATAAACATTCCTCCACACTGAAGCAGCCAGCCTCTGATTAACTGTCTGTTAAGAGTACATCACCCTTTCCTCAGACCTCAAGGAGATTGCCTCAGTAGGGGAGGTGTCAGGCTCAGAGGGGTAGAGACAAGAAAGCCAAGTCGCCTTCGAAGCCTCACTCCTGACCACATGGTACCATCTCAGGAGGGGACATTAGGGGTGTCTTCAGTGGTTCCTACCTGTCTGGAGGGCATCTACTTCAGATGCCTGGGACATTCTACTGGAAGGTTACCAGATCGATTTCTCAGCACCGCCAGATTCCTCTGGTAAAGGCCTTCAAGGGTAGAGAAACATCTAGCCCTTTCCCAAGGGATAGAATCTCTTTTCCTGAATGCTGCCATAATGGAGGTCCCATGGGCTGAGCAAGGAACATGATTTTATTTTATAATTCTTCTGGTATTGAAGTACACGGGGGTATTCATCTAGTGTTGGACCTAAAAGCCCTGAACAAGTTGTTGATGACATTGCCCTTCAAGATGGAGACTCTTCAGAGGGTCATTCCTCTGGTGCTCAGGGACCATTGGATGTGTACGCTGGATCACAAGATGTGTATTATCATGTCCCATTCATCCCATTGACCAATAGTTTCTGAGGTTTAGCTTCAAGGGTGGACATTTTCAGTTCTTAGTGCTGCCTTTCGGGATGAAGTCTGCACCCTAGGCATTCATGAAAGTGGTAGCTCCGTTAGTGGTGCTTCTTCCACTTCAAGGGATCCACCTGTACCTGTACCAAGACGATAGGCTACTGCATGCTCCTATGTGATCCCAGCTGCTTCAGGATCTGGCATTGGTCTGCTCTCAGGTTCAGGCTCATGTTTTCCTCATCAATCAGGCCAAATGCCGGCTGGCCTCTTCCAAGTATCTGACATTCATCAGAGCCCCTTTTTGGAAAGACCTCATACGGGTGTTCCAGAACTGAGTGCGGCAGTCCTGCGTTCCTTGACCTTGTAAGCCATGGGTTGCCTGTCCCTATCACGGAGGCAGTGTTTGAGGTTGTTGGGGCAGATTGCAGCAGTAGTGTTCACGGTGTCCTGGACTCACTTTTATCTCTGTCTCCTGTGGTCTCATCTTCCCCCTTTTTAGAATACTGTGTCTGGGGATTTTGATTCTGTGGTTCCTGTGCGTAGGGGTGGTGTAGGTCCTGTGCTGGTGGACCCCGCCTGCCACTTTGGTCAGAGGGTTGGCTCTTCAGCAGGATCCTCCTTTGGTCTTTACAATGGATGCCTGCTTCCTCGGATGGGGGGCTATGCTTGGAGACAGGTCTCAACAGGTGCAGGTGATCTTCAAATTGGAGGTAGCTAATGGCTGTGTACAAGGCTATGATGGGTTTCAGGTCTTCCCTAATGGGTTGCAATCTGATGGTAGGATCAGATAATCAGGTTATGGTGGCCTACCTGATCAACCTGGGAGGTATTTGGTCCCTCAATGCAGTTGCTACCCTGATTGTTTACTGTGGGGAACAATTCCTGCTGTCGCGAGTGGTGGTTGATATCAGAAGGGTGGACAATGGGGTGGCAAACTCCCTCAGCAGGTTGTTTCCTCCTTCGCAGGAACTGTTGTTGACCAGGGAGGTGTTTATTCAAGTGTGCAAGAGGTTTGGTGTGCCTTTTCTACACCTCTTTGCTTTCCGGCTCAATGCACAGGTTCCCAGATTTGTTCTCAGGTTCCTCAGGAGGGTGCTTGGGACACGGTGCATTGACTCTCACGTGGCGGGAACATCTGCTGCATGCCTTCCCTCTGGTACCTTTGATTTCTCCTCGTCAGCCAGATTGTTGGGGAAGGCCATAGTGATGATAGGTGTGGTCCTTTTTGGTCCCGGCGGTCATGGTTTCCACTGCTCAAGCTGTTGGCAACGCAGGGCCCTTGGATGATCCCGTGCTCCCCTACCCCTCTTAGATCCACCCGCTTCCTGTCTCTTCAACAACTCTGTCTGTCAGCCTTGAACGTGAGAGATGGGGTTTGCAAGGAAGAGGGTTGCCCAGGTACTTAGGAGTGGCCAGCCAGAACTCCTGCATGCCTTCCACTCTGCGTTCTTATGAGCATCATTGTGGTAGTTTCCAGCTGTGGTGTATGCCTCTCTGACTTTCTTCTCTGGACTGTCAGTAGAGTCATGTGTTGCAGTTTTTGTGGAAGAATTTGAGAAACATCTAGAGATCTGCACATTGAGAGCCCAATGGCAGCTACCTATGCTTTCCGGTCTCCTTGGGAGAATTTGGCAGATGCTGAGGACTTGGTGGTGCATTTGCTGCACAGTATCTCTGTGACCAAGCCTTTAGGAAAGCCTTTGTTTCCTCTCTGGGATTTGCCTTTGATGCTGAAGGTGTTGGTGTCTTCTCCTTTTGAAACATTGGAATTGCTTGACGTTAAGTTTCTCATTTCAACGTTGTGTTTTTAGTTGCAGTTACCTCTGCTCAGAGAATTGGGGATCTGGAGCTTTGATGGCATCAGAGCCTTATTTGTCTTTTCTGATGTTGGAGTGGTTCTCCAGTAAGATCACTCTTTTGTTCATAAGGTGGCCTCGCAGGAAGTGATTCTTTCAGCTCTGGGAGATGAGTCTGAGTCTGTTTCTGAGACTCCATGGTTCCTGTTGGATGTTTGTCGGGACCTGCATTCTTACTTAGACAGGACATAGGGGGTCATTACAACATTGGCGGTAAAAGCTGCTTACCGCCGCGCAGAAGACCGCCAACACACCGCCGCGGCCGCGAAAATCCGCCACGGCCATTATGACCCACAGCTCGGAATCCGCCAAAATTGAGACACCCACACAAGTCTGACACACCAAAGGTCAGTGATAAACTGGCGAAAACAAAACCTCCACCGTCACGCCAAAAGGAATACGTCCACACCATCACGACCCACGAATCCACGCGGCGGTCTTTCAACCGCGGTATTCCATTGGCGGTACAAACCGCCACGCTCAAAATACACACACTCTTACAAAACACTACCACATTGGACAAATCGAAATACACACACCTAATACACATACGCACACCACTCCCCCACACCCAATACAATATAAAACACACACCCACATCACCCACAAACCCCTATGACCAAAATCCCGAAAGAAGGCCAGAGAGAGAGACTACAATCTACAAACAAGCACCCAGAGGCACACAACATCATCACCCACATAACATCCACGCACCCCACACAACACACCACTAAATATAACCCCACATATCACAACACACACCAACCCACACATCACCACCCCATGGCACGGCAGACACACCCCAGGTTCTCTGGGGAGGAGCTCAGGGTCATGGTGGAGGAAATCATCCGGGTAGAGCCACAGCTATTCGGATCACAGGTGCAGCACACCTTCATAGTTAGAAAGATGGAGCTATGGCGCAGAATAGTGGACAGGGTCAACGCAGTGGGACAGCACCCAAGAAATAGGGATGACATCAGGAAGAGGTGGAACGAGCTACGGGGGAAGGTGCGTTCTGTGGTATCCAGACACCACCTTGCGGTACAGAGGACTGGCGGCGGACCCCCACCTCCTCCCCCACAACTAACAACATGGGAGGAGCAAGTCTTGGCGATTCTGCATCCTGAGGGCCTCAAAGGAGTAGCTGGAGGAATGGACTCTGTAAGTCAAACCTTAACTACTATATCCCCCACCCTACCTGCATGCCATCACATACCCCCACCCTCGCCCTCACCCCCATCACTCCTACTCCTCACAAATGTCCCAATATCACAAACCACACATCCCAACACCAAGCCCTGGATGCAACACCAAAGCATGGACACCCATCACCAATGCATTGCCAATGCACATACCCATACACCCCCCTAAACCATCATCACACAAGGTACCACACAGGAATGCAAGCACTGGGGTACACGGTCACCCACCCATTGCACACAATGGCACATACAGATGCAATAATCATGCTTTTACACCCCTGCAGGACCCCTACCCAACGTAACCGCACAGGAGGGTCCAGACATGTCCACACCACCAACAGAAGAGTCCCACAGTGATGACAGCAGCTCTGTCCAACTGGATCTAGACGACCAGCCCGGCCCATCTGGGACCTCGGGACAGTCGGTTCCCCTCACACTGGCACAGCCCACCACAGAGCTTGCCCCCTCTGGAAACACTAGCACAGCACCCACCCAGCGGGCCCATACCTCTGTCCCCAGGACACGTCAATCAGCAGTGTGTCCACCACTACAGGGAACCTAGGCTAACCCACCACCCCAACAACAACAGGGACCTGGGGGCAGTGTCAGTGGGCACACCGTTCAGGGGACAGAGGCCCAGGGAAACAGGGGAACTGGGAGGGCTGCTGTGCGACAAGGGGAGGACAGGCCCATAGAACCCACTCTCCAAGAGGCCCTCTCCAACATCATGGGAGCGTACCATAATTCCCAGGAGACGATGGCAACGGTACTGGCCAAGTTTCAGGAGTCCCAGCGGCTGCATGAGGAACAGTATTTGGGCTTCAGGGAGGAACTCAGATCCATCAATTCCACCCTGGGCACCATCATAGGGGTGCTGAAGGAAGTCCTCAACACCAGGAGGGACACTGTGGCACAACAAGGGGCCCCTGACACTAGCCTGGACGATGGACTGCCCACCACCTCCGCCGGCGCTAGTGGACAGGAGGCACCGCCACAGGACCACCACACCAGTACCCCACCCCCTGCAGATGGAGAACCACCCCGCAAACGGTCCCTGAGATCCAGGACAAAGACAGCGAAGGATGCCAAGACCCCCGCCAAGAAATGAGACCGCCCTGAAAGTCATCCTTTTGTCCCACCTTGATGTAATCGTCATGCACTGAGCCAGGGAATTTGGCATTAACATGGGAGATGTACTGGTCGTCCAAACACACCATCTGCACATTCATCGAATGATAACTCTTCCGGTTTCTGTACACCTGTTCACTCCTGCGTGGGGGGACCAAGTCCACATGGGTCCCATCAATGGTACCTATGATGTTGGGGATATGTCCCAGGGCATAGAAGTCACCTTTCACTGTAGGCAAATCCTCCACCTGAGGGAAAACGATGTAGCTCTGCATGTGTTTCAGCAGGGCAGACAACACTCTGGACAACACGTTGCAAAACATAGGCTGGGACATCCCTGATGCTATGGCCACTGTAGTTTAAAAAGACCCTCTTGCAAGGAAATGGAGTACTGACAGCACCTGCACTTGAGGGAGGATTCCTGTGTGATGGCGGATAGCTGACATCAGGTCTGGCTCCAACTGTGCACACAGTTCCAGGATTGTGGCACGATCAAGCCTGTAGGTGATGATCACATGTCTTTCCTCCATTGTCAACATGTCCACCAGCTGTCTGTACACCGGAGGATGCCGCCATCTCCTCACAAGTCCCAGCGGACGGTGCCTATGAAGGACAACAGCGAACACAGAGTCAACCAAATCAGAGGTACGTAAACACAGCTTACTCAGAAAACCATTTATAACCTGAATATTGCCTGTATGAGTGTTGAGGCAAGGCCTAGGTATGTGTGACGCAGTTAAAATAAAGCCATGTGGGCCCCTGAAATGGCGGCTGCCTGACCTGTAAAGTGGGACAATGGGATGTGAGGTAACTGCGCTGGCGTTGTACACCGTCGCGGTAGGCGGTCGAAGACCGCAGCGCAATTCTGCATTGGTTAACATTGGACCCTATGGGTCCCAGGAGCCAATGACGATGTACGCCGGCGGTGACGGTACGCACTGCCGCGGACGTGACTGCCATTTTCTATCACTTCAATCACTCAAAACCTGATCTTCGACAGGAGAGGACCTACACTGCAAGTTCTGCTGTGACCTCAGTCTGGAAGAGACAATGGCTCGTGCATCTGGGGAAAGGGCCCCTGCCTTCAGCACAGAGGAGTTGGAGAAACTCGTGGATGGGGTCCTCCCCCAGTACACGCTACTCTACGGTCCTCCAGACAAACAGGTAAGTACACTGGGAGCATGCTGTATGGGCAATGCCTGTGTGGAGTGGTGCAAATAAAAGATAGGGGTGGGGAGAATGATGCGTGCATGAAATGACGGAGAGTGCATGTGCCACATGGCAAGGATTGGGATGTGGGCCAATGACTGTGAAGGTGCAGTTGGTAATAACTTCTCTTTTTCCACTGTACAATTCATGTAGATCAGCGCCCACCAGAAGAAGGATATTTGGCATGCCATCGCCAAGGACGTCCGGACCCTGGGGGTCTATCACAGACAGAGCACCCACGGCCGGAAGAGATGGGAGGACATTCGCCGCTGGAGCAAGAAGACGGCGGAGGCCCAGCTGGGGATGGCCTCCCAATGTGGCAGGGGTGCCTGTCACACCATGACCCCCCTGATGTTCAGGATCCTGGCGGTGGTGTACCTGGAGTTGGATGGCGCTTGAGGGCATCACAGCAGCAACAAGGGGGTGAGTACACACTCATTCTGCTGATTCAGCGCGCAGTGGAGGTGTCTGGGTGGGGGAGGTGGGCTGTGTGTTTCCCTAGGTCAGGGCGAGTGTGCTAGTTAAGTCCCCTTTTTCAGGCAGACCCTGTGGCACCCCACCTGTGTACAGTGCCAACTACACCTAGTCAGGCTCATGTGACATCCATTTGTGCAGATATCGGCCATAGCCTCGTAGGCCATGTCCCATGGATTGTATAGTGGACCCCAAGTGCGCGGCGTAGTGCAGGGGGGCCTGTGTGTCTGTCGTGTCCGCCAACGGTAGCGGTAATGCATGCACTCAACATGTCTTTCTTCTGTCTTCCCCCCCTTTTTGTGGTCTCCCTGAACATGTGTGCATTAGCATCATCAGGCGGAGGAGCAGTGGCACCGGAGCAGGAGGGAGCTGCATCCCACATGGCCCTGGAGGGCGAGACAACGGAGTCTGACACCAGTGATACGGACTCGTCCTCTGATGGGAGCTCCCTTGTGGTGGCGGCCCCATCTGTGCCCCCCCATCTACAGGTACATCCGCCACCCCCCCTCCAGCACCGCCCTCCCAGCAGCCCCTCAGCCTTTGCCCCGTGCCCGCTCACCCAGGAGGGTGGGCATCTCCTTCGCCCCAGGCACCTCAGCCCCTGTCACCCCTGCTGCCCTCAGTGAGGAGGCCATTGACCTCCTCAGGTCCCTCACTGTTGGGCAGTCTACCATTTTGAATGCCATCCAGGGTGTAGAGAGGCAGTTGCAACAAACCGATGCATTCCTGGAGGGCATTCATTCTGGTCAGACTGCCGGCACCAGCCCCACTGGCCAGGAGGTGACCGGCAGCACCAGTCCCGCTGGCCCAGACAGGACCGCCAGCAGCTGAGTTGCTGCCAAGGACACCGCCGCCACAAACACCGCTGCCAAGGGCATCGCCGCAACAAGCACCGCTGAACAGGACACCGCTGCCACAAGCACCGCTGCCAAGGACACCTGCCGCCACCAGCATTGCTGCCAAGGACACCACCGCAACAAGCACCGCTGAACAGGACACCGCCGCCACAAGCACTGCTGCCAAGGACACCTGCCACCACAAGCACCGCTGAACAGGACACCGCCGCCACCAGCACCGCTGGCCCATGAGCGCCAAGAGCACTGATGCTACTGAGTCCGCCACGAGCAGGATGAAGAACTCTGGGCACCAAGCCCCCTCCAGAACCAGTGGAGATTTACATCCACTACCTCTGTCCTTGGCAGGATGAAGCACTCTGGGCACAATGCCCCCTCCAGAACCAGTGGAGATTTACATTCACTACCTCTGTCCTTGGCAGGATGAGGCACTCTGGGCACAAAGCCCCCTCCAGAACCAGTGGAGATTTACATCCACTATTTCTGTCCTTGGCAGGATGAAGCACTCTGGGCACCAAACCCACTCCAGAACCAGTGGAGAAAGACATCCACTACCTCTGTCCTTGGCAGGATGAAGCACTCTGGGCACAAAGCCCCCTCCAGAACCAGTGGAGATTTACATTCACTACCTCTGTCCTTGGCAGGATGAGGCACTCTGGGCACAAAGCCCCCTCCAGAACCAGTGGAGATTTACATCCACTATTTCTGTCCTTGGCAGGATGAAGCACTCTGGGCACCAAGCCCCCTCCAGAACCAGTGGAGACTGTTATCCACTTGAGAGACTGTGGCTTTGCACTCCCCAGGATTGTACAGTGGGCAAACCACCCACTGTAGAGACTTGTGTGACTGTGGCTTTGCACTCCCTAGGATTGTACAGTGGGCAAACCAACCACTGTAGAGACTTGTGAGACTGTGGCTTTGCACTCCCCAGGATTGTACAGTGGGCAAACCAACCACTGTAGAGACTTGTGAGACTGTGGCTTTGCACTCCCCAGGATTGTACAGTGGGCAAACCACCCACTGTAGAGACTTGTGAGACCGTGGCTTTGCACTCCCCAGGATTGAACATTGGGCATGTGGCCCCATCGTGGATTTGGCGTTGTGCACTCAACCGGCTGAGGTGCCCCCTTTCCCTTCCCCCTGAGGTGCTGTTTTATTTCTATCTGATGCCCCTGCAGTGTTCTCTCCATCATGTTCGGGTATCTTGTGTGGGCCTCGCCCATGCAGTGTGGGCCCAGTGTTCCACGGACTTAAATGGTGCAATACCTGGACTTTTCTTGGTGTATCTATTTGTTTATAGTGTAAATATATTTTTGCGTACTGGAATTTAATAGATTACAATGGTTACACTCATTTTCTTTTGTCTTTGCATTCTTCCGGGGCGTTTGGGGGGGTGTAACTATAATGTATCATGCTGTATTAGTGTGTGTGTTGTTGTGGGTGAGGGTGGGGGTGTTGCGTGTTGCGTGTGTGTGTCCCTGTTTTTTCCTCCCCCCTCCCCTGTGTCGTAGGTGCAGTACTCACTGTGGTCTTCTCCGCCGGCATTCGTGCTCCTGGTAGAGGAGCAAGAAGATAAAGGCTGGAAACATGTGAAGCTCTGGTTCCATGGCGTCCTCGTTCCTTGTGGGGTGTGTAGAGGTGAGGGTTTTCCCTTCGAAGTCCAGTTTCCGCTGTGTTTTTGTTTGCGGTGAATCCGCCCTGGAAAAGGTGGCGCATTGGTAGGTTGTGATACTGTGGGCGGTACATTGTCCCACGCCTGTCTGTTGGCGGTGACCGCCAAGCTGTTTGTTTGTACCGCCGTGGCGGTCGGAGTGTTAAAGTGGCTGTCTATGTTGGCAGTTTCCGCCACAGTCCTAATTCCATTTTTTTTTACCTCCGGCCTGTTGGCGGTCTTACCGCCACTTTAACACCGACCGCCAGGGTAGTAATGACCACCATAGTCTTTTTATAGGACAGCCCCATAGTTTATTTTGTTTGGTTTCTCTTCCAGATGGGGATAAGGCTTCTTCATTTTCTAGAAGTCACTGGATCAAACAGTTGATTTCTTTGGATTATCTTGTGTCAGGAGCACCTCCTCCCGCTGGGATTCATGGACGGTCTACTAGGGGGGTAGCGGCTTCATGAGCAGAGTTGAAGGGGTGTCCATTTCGGAGATCTGTAAGGCTGCTACTGGGTCTTCTCCAAATACTTTTGTGAAACATTACAGGTTGCAGAATGTGTTATGTGGTGATACCAACTTTGGGTGGTGGTGTTCCATCCTATTGTTTCTTGATTTCATTTACTGTCTTGAATAAATCACTTATGGTGCTGCATTGTTCAGATGGTATCTGGTGTTATATTCTGTTTTTTCTTCTGATTCATGGGAATGCCGGATAGTTGGCTTTAGTATTCTCACTAGTGATGAAGGGGATGAGGACAGGGAGACCTGAAGGTAATGTACTATTACTTATCGTCAATCTTCATCACTCCTGGTCCTGATGTCCTCATCCCATTCATCATGCCCTTTTTCCCCTCCCGGGCTGCCGGCCTTCATATAATTAGGGGCTTGGTAGTTCAGGCGGAATGCTGGATAAGTGCTGCTTATGTAGATTCCAGCAGAAAGGGGAGGGCCACCAGCACTAGCATTCCTCTGTTCTTTTTTCTGTACGTGAGATAGAGTGTGTATCAATAGTGATGAATGGGACAAGGACATCAAGACCAGGAGTAATGAAGAATACCGGTATGTAATAAGACATTATCTACGTACTCCCTCGGGGTTTATTGAAGCTGTTTCTGGACAGGGAAATGTTCTGGCTTATGCAGAAAAATAGTAAAATAAACATTTCTGCTTTGCATACACAAGCAATTGTTTTCACTTGTAAGCAACTATGGAGGAACTAGTATATGCATGGAAATCTTTAGCTTTACAAAGTTGTTAGACTGGGGGCCTGATTCAGAGTTTGGCAGAGGGGGTTACTCCATCACAAACATGACAGATATCCCATCCACTGTATTACAATCCCATTATTGCCTATGGAGATCATAATACAACAGACAGGATATCCGTCACATTTGTGACAGAGCAACGTGTCCGCCAAACTCTAAATCAGGCCCCTAAAGTCCATATAATGACAAAGAGCAAACAATCTATGACATTTTTTACACAACACAAGAACAGGCAGACTTCCTAGACATCTTTGGAAGATAAAAGCTTCCCAGATATTTTGAGCAAGTGCACACTAAAAAACAGTAAAAGAACTATCACTTTTTTGTACAACAATGTAAATGTTCTTAAAAACATCCCAGACCTGTTGTAAAATTATGGAAACTGGAAATACAATGGAAGGAGTATACAAGTCAGTCAGTATTTGAAATAATTATTTTACTGAACATAGATGAGTATGATTGTCTTTAAAAACAAGCCTGCCTTTGTAAAAGTCACCTGCCAAATCAATATCATATGTAAAAGCATATCAGTATGCCTCATTTTTCAAAACGCTTTTATTGCTTTAAATGTGTAAAAAACTTGGCATACATGATTGGTACACGAGTTATATTGAAGGCTGAATAAAGAATCTACGGAGCTTTCATGGTCAACTCAAGGTCTGCAGACATATGGAGTGGTACATCTATAAATACCCCTGTAAATGACTCCACGAGGCAGATCTCATCATAAAACGTGTATTAGCCCCATGTTGTAATTGTATTAAAGCATCAAAGATACAAAAACTTGAGCGATGTTGCAGTCTATAATGTACCCATCCATGGGCCCCAAATCTTGTTGTGCTTGTGAGGACATCCTCAGGCATTGCAGACAGCTTTTTCCAGTGTGCAAAAATAGTCAATGCCCATTTTCCATTCTTGTAGGCTAGGGAGCTGTTGTGCTTGCCATTTCTTGGCTATGTCACAGTTTCTGATTAAGTAGGCAAGGACAATGAGCATGGAGCTTGCATGGGTACTCTCTATTTCAACCATTAGTCCAAGTAAAGCCACCTTTGGTTTGAGGTCAACTGCTTGGGTCAAAGTCAGTGTTCATTGAACTCTATTCCAAAATTATTGTATATCCGGGCAGTCCCAAACCATTTGTATCAATGTGTCTGTGGAAGATGGACATCTGGTGCAAGTGGGTATTTCTGTGGCGTGCATTTTGAGCTGCTGATCAACTGTACAGTATATTTGATGGAGATAGTGGATCTAGTTAAGTTGCATCGATATTGCTTCATTCGTCATCATCCAGCTCTTCCAAGTCTGCTTCCCAGGATCTGTGCAGATGAGATTTTTTCATTAAGCCGAAAAGAAGGGCCTCCAATTCTCTAAAGATAAACCTTATCTCATTTTCAATAGTACATGTCTAAAATGTGGGCCTATACACAAATTAATTACTCTTAAGTGTGCCATGACCTGATAAATAATGTATTTGAAATGGTGCTTCCCATCAATATAATTTAAATCTTGAGCAATTACTCATTTTCCAAATGCAGGCTTATACATTAATTTTGTTCAACTTTAATTCATTGTCAGACCATGATACATTTTTATCCATTCTGAAGTTGGAAAATACCTTAATATTTTCCCAGTGATCCGGCGGATAACCCTGTACCTAAATATTTTACTTTAATTATCGTACATGATCCTCCACTGGTCGTATGGACCTTTAGTTGTCGACTGGAGGCTTATGAAAGGAGCTTGCATCAGCAACACACTTAAATTTGAGTGAAACCAGTGTGGCTTTACAAAAATGACAGAGAGGATGGTATCCAAACCATGGCAGTTTATTAGCATCGTTAAGTAAGATTACAAAGCAATAAAGTAGTAGCTCAATTTAGCTAAAAACGCATATATAAAAATATGATTATGCAACTGAGTGCGAATCTTATAAAAAAAGATGTAAAATGTAATGACATACTGAGTACATGATGTCATCATCAGAAGAACCAAACTATGGTTCAGGGAAAAGATCAAGTTCAACACTCAGGGTTAGGAGAAGCAGCAGAATTTGAGAATAGTCTCCTGTCAGCAAAGTCTATGAAACATACAATTAAAACACAGCAGAAGGGTCTGGATGTTTTGCCCCACCAACTCCCTCTGGATGGTCCAATCAAAAGATGCTGTTCTCAGGGAGTAGGTTGACTGCCCAGGTTCTTATCCTCAAACAAATAAATGTACAGCTGTGCAGCCTTGAAGTTAGCAACTGTCCTGTTTGCCTAGTACAGGGCACTCTCTCCCATCCCCACGCACTACATGTCCATGGCCAAATTTCAAATAAACTGTCTTATTTAACAGTTCCCAACAGTAAACAAAGACCTCTTTTAACCAATAACCTCTCCTTGATAATGCATCTGGAGAGGGGGGGGAGAACACAAAACATGCAATGCAGCTTATGAAGAAATAATTTGACTAGTTCAGACCTAGTCATAAGTTATGTCAACATTTAGAGGAGAAAAAGATGGCAGACAACCAGGTACAAGTAGCATGAGCAAATACATTGATTAGAAGTGTTTACATATGTGACTCTCACTACAGATAAATGCATTCACCTACTATCTTCAACTCTATCTTCAATTGTTAAAGTGCATACAAGTTATGTTGTTATCACATATGAACAATGCACAAATGTATAGAGCACTAAATTACACTGGTACATCAGGAATGGTGGATTGAAATAATGTACTAAGTCTTAGATCATGGAAACATGAACTAGCAATGACTGATTCTGAGTTAGAGGATGACAAGGGGAAAAATATATGCATGCTCACCGAGGGCAAAAGTGACATAGATGCCAAGTTCTAGGGGTATGACCTTTATTGTGGATGGTGGGAGAAAATGCTTTAAGCACTTTCCCTCCAGCTTTGTGAAGTCTAAATAACCTTCTAGCATCATAAAGGGAAAACCTTTGGGATTATATTGTAAGTGTAGGTTTTAATTAAACGCATAACTAATAGGACACCAAATTAAGTTAAATAATATATTAGTTTTCATCATTGCTAGAACCTCACAGCTTACAATTCCTCAGTCTGCCCCAAAACAATATTTGGATGAAAAACAGGACTAGGTAACATTTTAATATAATTGCAAGGGCCTCTTTCTCTAAGTACCAGGGCACTAAAACATGGGTCTTTTCAATATTTTTTGTCAGAGCATTAACTACATTTGGATACCTTTTAGGGTTGATCCAAAATAACTAAAGCTGAACATTAACATTTAAAAGAAAAATTAGTATTCTGGGATGCAAACAACTAGCTGCTTTCAAAGCCACTGGGAGGTTAGGCAAACAAGGAAATCAACACAGTGGAAGAATGCATTCCAGTTTCAAACCATGCAAGAGTATGATCTTGTCGGAATACAGGCCATATCTCTTAGCAGGAACTTTACAATTCATGGATGTGTTATATTTGCATCAGGTCTAACATTCCTAGTGGTATACCTCAAGAAAGATAAGTGGCAAAAGCTGCATGGGAGTTCACAAAGAAGGCTTAGAATTGACTACTGTTTTCTAGTGAGGACATCCAAACTAAGGGCCTCATTATGGTCCTGGTGGTCTAATGACCACCAGGGTTGCAGTGGCGGTTGGATCATGCCAATGGGGAGGTCCGAGCACCATTTTACGACCTTTGACGGTAGCGCCGCAGTCGGACCACCAGCACCGCCAGATTTCGTCTATACAACAGTCTGGCGGTGCTGGTGGACCTAATCCACCAGGGCAGCACTGCAAGGAGTGCCACTCTGGGGATTACGACCCTCTTCTCCACCATCGATTTCATGGAGGTAACCTTGCCATGAAAAAGCTGGCAGAGACGGGGAGCAGGGTGCCCAGGGGGACCTATGCACTTGGCATGGGTTGTGCAGGGGACCCTCAGGCCAGCCCCGTTGTAATATCCACTGTCTGCTTTGCAGACAGTGAACATTGCAATGTGTGCTGGTGCACTCTATGTACTACAGCATTGCTGGTGGCTCAATTATGAGCTGGAGACAATGCTGCAGGCCACACTGGTAGCAACCTCCCCGTCGTACCTTTGGCGGACGGGCTTTTCCATCCACCGAAGCCAGAATGAGGCCCTAAATACCAAAGTGAAAAGATTTGATTAAATGTCTCCATAGGAAAACAGGACTTTGCCTGTTTTAAGGGGATCAATTGTTTCTTTTGAGCTACTGATTCTAAGTGGGAAAACAGTTCATAGACAAATACCTTTGCACCTATAGCCAATATGCTTCCCGGTCCATTCAGTTGGCCTTTTTAAAAAGGGATTGGAAATGAGATCGCAACCAATGGACAGGCGTTGCATCCATTCTTACAACATAGTTAAAAAATGGTTGATAAAGTTATTCCCAGTATTCTGGGGCTGTTTTATGGCATTGCTAGCTTCTGCCTATTTAAAAAAATTGCTAAAAGTTAAGCTTTTAATTGAGTGATGCAATGATTTATCATAGTGACGTTCCTAAATGGTTCTATCAAAAAGGGATTTATTATATAGGGCCATAAGATGAGCTATTAATGCTACTTCTGAGATCAAAATGTCTGTTACCTGTTACATAGGATAACATTGGGTTGCCTTATTACATTTAAGAAGTGCTAACTTTTGACTGGGGGCAGATAAGCATTTCATGTTTTGTATCTATGAATTTGTAATTAAAATTCTCTTCAATGTCAAAGTCAGATTTACAATTTCAAAAATGCCACTTTTAGAAATGTGGTACTTTTCTGCCCTTGGCCATTAGGTGCATACATCCTGTCCCAGGTCACATGACTGGTTAGAGTTGTCACTTAAACTTTGTAAATTCCTCCCAGACAGTCACACAATAGAAATATTATGTGTGTCTGAATGGGCCATGTGCCAGCAGGATGGGGGTGGAGCTGGGCATAGCCCCACTGGCAAATTAATAGGCTGTGCTCTGCCTTCACACAAAGGGCATGCCACCACTGCATTGTTCCTGTAGCCAACTTGGAACCAGGGGAGTTAGGAAATTCCAAGCACTTCATAGAGAAACAGTTCGAAGTTTCTCCTACTTGGAAGAAGACACCAGGTATAAAAATAGGGCCCTCATACCCACTCTTGAGTTCACTTTCTGGACCTATGGGAGAACTTTCAGAGGACGGCCAGCTCTTGTGACTGCTGTGTACTGCACAAAATGATTCGCTACACATGGACGGACTGTTTTACTCCGTGAAGCTTGCCTTAAACCCTCAGATGTCTGTCCTGCTGTTTGAGCCATACTTTTCACCTGAACCCAGGACTAATAGAGTGACTCCAAGAGCTAGTTTGCTGGCCTCCTGTTCAGGCCCAGAGGGACATAACATGCTCCCATCATCTTCAACCCACTTCTGGACCCAGCCTGAGTGAGTCTTAACCCCTAAGTAAATGTAAATTAGCACTTGTATAGCGCACTACTCACCCGTTAGGGTCTCAAGGCGCTGTACTTATACCACTATGGAACCCCTCCTGGCTTTTCCCTGTGAGGCGCCCACTCCTGAGCACCCCTAGGGTGAAGCCAGGCATCCAAGCGCTGTTGGGGCCGTTGTGGAGATTAAGCAAGCTATTGCCCAGAGTTGCAGAGTGGGACCCATGAATTAGATTAGGCACCGAGGCGAGAATTATCTGGTCAAGGGGAATTGAGCCCAAGACCTGCCGAAGCGGGACTTGAACCCTGGTCTTGAGCCAGATCTCTGCCTCAGGGTCTGCCGCTCTAACCATTGAGCCACGTACCCCTCCAGTCCTGAATCCATGGTGGTGGGGCTAAAGATGCCAAGATAGCTAAAATCTCTGGATCAAAACTGGTCTGAGAACTGAGAGAAGCCTGGGACCCAACCTGCTTGTCTGTTCGCCCAAGGTGCATCACCAGTCAGCCTGACATCACAGAAGTTCTTGCTACATTCTTCTCTGCAGCAGCAAATCCAGTTCAGTGGTCCTTCACCAAACGGGCATCCGGCCTCCTGGAACGCTCATCAGCTACCGCCTTCTGCCATGCCCAGTTGAAGATTTTCAACTTTAAAAAAAGTGACTAGGTCCAAACGTAGATATCTTCACTGCAGCTTCGTCCAGTGGCTTCCAGATGATGACACTTCCTCCTCGGAGATCCACTACAGCCTTGCCATTCTGAATTTAAGCTTACCAGAACATTTTTTAAAAACCTTTTCTAAGTCAGAAGGTAATCTCTGGCCAGGCTCAATAGACTTCTTGTATTCATCCTGCACTCCATTGCTGTCTGGCCATATGTTTTGACTTTGACCTGGTCTCATCAACTAGATCTCCGTGGTTGGGTGTGTTGACCTGTTAGGCACTAGTTTTCACTAAAAACATAAAAATTCCAACTCTGGTTCTACTGATTGGATTTTTTGTTATTTTGGTGTCAAATATTTAATTAAATTTAACTCAACTTTTCTAAGTTGGAGTGGGATTTGTCTTGGGTTGTTTTCACTTTAGTTCTATTTGTGTGCTGAATAAATACTTAACACATTGCCTCTAAGTTACAGATGTACACAGGACTGTTTTTTGTGCCAAGCAGTCCAGGATTACACACAATTTAGTTTAGTGAATTTCTGCAGTTCACCCTGTCAGGAATTGTGGCTGTTGCTTGACCAGGGCTCACAACCCAGTCAACCAACAGCCCAGTTTCTCACAGTATGTATATGATATTTCTATATCTCAAACCTAGCAAAAAGTCAGCGAAGTGCTGTACATAATCAGAAGTCAGCAAATAAAAGTTTATAAAGCTGGGTTGTGGACTGTCAATACATTGATATATAGGCCCTCATTATGACATTGGCGGCAAATCCCACTTACCGTCATGCTGACGGCTGCCAACTTACTGCCGCGGCGGCGGATATCCGTTCACCATATATGAGACACACACATCAATCCAACAGAATTCAGCCACATACACAAATCCGTCAGATCAAAGGTCAGTGATAAAGTGATAGTATCAAAACCCACACCGTTACACCAACAGAACAACGCCCACAACATTATGACCCATGCATCACCACGGCGGACATTCAACTGCGGTAAACCATTGGCGATACATACCGCCGTGCTCACAATGGACACCCACATACAAAACAACACTACATTGGACAATTCAAACAACACACACCTGACACCCATACACACAGCACACCCACACACCCACACCACTATAAAACACACACCCACATTACCCACAACCCTTTAGGAATATAAAGCATTGCCACCAGAGAGACACTAAGACCACTGACACAACTAGAGCCACACACCACTCACAACTATACCCCATTCACGCACTCCACATCACACACCCCAACACATTACCCAAAACACCCTTACCAACACACCTCACATAATACCCATGGCACCACAAAGACACCGCGTTTCACAAAGGAGGAGTTAAAGGTCTTTGTGGAGGAAATTGTCAGGGTAGAGCCACAGCTATTTGGAGCACCAGTGCAGCAAATATCTATAGCTAGGAAGATGAAGCTATGGCGGAGAATCATGGAGAGGGTCAACGCCATGGGACAGCACCCCAGAACTAGGGATGACATCAGGAAGAGGTGGAATGACCTACGGGGGAGGGTATGTTCCATAGCAGCAAGACACCAGTTCGCTATCCAGAGGACTGGTAATGGACTCCCATATCCTCCCCCACAACTCACAGCATGGGAGGAGCAAGTCTTGGCAATACTGCATCCTGAGGGCCTGGCTGGAGTCGGAGGAGGACTGGACTCTGGTATGTCAACTCTCTACTAGTACCACCCCCCTACCTGCCATCACATACCCTCACCCTCACTCCCATCACTCCACTACATCCCACACACCCCACCATTACATTATACTCATCCCAATACTAAGCCCTGCGTGCTGCACCAATGCATGGACACCCCTCACAGCCCTGCATGGACACTCATCACTAAAGCATTCATAGCAGAGAGAACTAACAATCCCACACAAGTGTCACATACACTAACATACACAAGTGAAAGCTGGCAGGGCAAATCCAACCATAGAGGGGAAGCCACGGATGTACAATATGTCAGACACATAAACCATAACACATCATTTACATTCCCACAGGTACCCCAGCCAATGTCAGCAGAGAAGAGGTGCCAGCACTATCCAGTCACCCAACTGAAGAGGCCCACAATGATGACAGCAACTCCGGTCTTCAGGATCTGGATGACCTACCTGGCCCATCAGGGACCACTGGACAGCCGTTCACCCAGGCCCAGTCACACACCACCACCAAGCCTCCCCCATCTGGAAACACCACCACAGCACCCACCCAGCGTACCCACACCTCTGTCCCCAGGACAAGTCAATCACCAGTGTGTCCACCTCTACAGGGACCCCAGGCCACACCTCGCCCCCAAGACAATCAGGGACCTGGGGTCAGTGGCAGTGGGCGCACAGTTCAGGGGACAGAGGCACAGGCCAGCAGGGGCACTGGGAAGGCTGCTATGCGCCAGGGGGAGGACAGGCCTAGGGAACCGACTCTCCAGTATGCACTCTCCGAGATCCTGGGAGCCTATCAACATTCCCAGGACACGATGGGCCAGATCCTGGACAACATGCAGGAGAATAGGCAGCTGCAGGAGGGACAGTACCAGGGGCTCAGGGAGGACTGGCAGGCCATCAACAACACCCTGAACTCCATAGCAGGGGTGCTGGCAGACATGGCCAACATCATGAGGGAGGCAACAGCACACCAGTGGGCCCCTACCACTAGCCAGTCTATTGACCAGACCTCCACTTCCTGCAGCTGCTAGTGGCCAGGAGGCCCCGGCACAGGACTCACAGGCCACCAGCACCCCTCACCCTGCAGAAGGTGAACCACCCGGCAAACGTTCCCTGCGATCCAGACAGAAGCCAGAGATACTTGCTAAGACTCCACCAGGAAATAAGACTCTCCTGACTGTCACCCTTCTGTCCCACTCAGTCACCCTGTCCACCTTGAACTGCCATTGCTCCCCTTCCAATGCACCTTTGTTACAAACAGACTGGAACAATACCCTGGACTTTCCTCCATCATCACCCCATCCTATTGCTCTTGCCCCCTATATGTTAGCACTTCAATAAACACCCATTGACAAAAATCCATTTGGAGTATGTCATGTATATCAAATATGTATTGATTGAAACAGGTACAAACATTGAAAATCAATTGTACATAGAATGAGCATAGATTGATGACCTGTAGTTAATGGCTGTAGTGATCACACCAGAAGTATATGTCAAGTCACCAACATCTGCAAAATGAATTGCCAGAGAGAACAGTAAGTGGGCATAGAAGTGGGAAACATCAGCATGCCGTTGCCAAACAGATTACAACCAAAGTCATTGAAATGTAAAGTTATACTGTCCTACCTGTGTGTCATTGGAAGTATTGTCGAATAATGATGTTCTGTTGTCCTCATCCTCATCCACTGCCTCCTCATCTTCACTGTCCGCAGGGTCTACCGCTGCCATACGGGCATCTCCAGTCTCCACCTCCTGCAGAAAAGGGACATGTTGTCTGAGGTCCAGGTTGTGCAACATGCAGCATGCCACTACTATCTGGCAGACCTTCTTGGGTGAGTAGCACAGGGATCCACCTGTCAGATGGAGGCACTGGAACTTGGCCTTCAGGAGGCCAAAGGTCCTTTCAATTATCCTTCTTGTTCGCCCATGTGCCTCATTATAACGTTCTTCTGCCCTTGTCCTGGCATTCCTCACAGGGGTCAGCAGCCATGATAGGTTTGGGTAACCAGAGGCGCCTGCAAATATTGAGGGACAACATTTAGCCACACACTATCCTATATGACCAACACCATATCCATACAACAACATCTACTGGGTGGGAACCAGGGCTCACGTATTAGCCACACCCTGTCCCTCTGAAGATGGGCCATCACATTAGGGATGCTGCTATTCCTCGCGACAAAGGCATCATGCACAGACCCAGGATACTTAGCATTGACATGGGAGATGTACTGGTCCGCCAAGCACACCATCTGAATATTCATGGAGTGGAAACTCTTGCAATTCCTGAACACCTGTTCATTCTGCCGGGGGGGGCAAATGCAATATGTGTTCCATCAATCGCACCTATAATGTTGGTGGTATGTCCCTTTGCATAAAACTCGGCCTTCACTGTGGCCAAATCCTCAACCTGGGGGAAAACAATGTAGCTGCACATGTGTTTTATCAGGGCAGACAGGACTCTTGTCAGCACATTTGAGAACATTGGCTGTGACATTCCTGCTGCCAAGCCCACTGCCACTTGGAAAGAACCATTTGCCAGGAAATGGAGTACAGATAGCACTTGCACAAGAGTGGGGATCCCAGTGGGGTGGCGGAAAGCAGATATCAGGTCAGGCTCCAATTGGACACAAAGCTCTATGATTGTGGCCCTTTCAAGTCTATAGGTGAGTATAATGTGCCTGTCCTCCAGTGTTGCCAAGTCCACCAGGGGTCTGTACATGGGGGTATGTCTCCATCTCCTACTCATCTGCAGCGGTAGGTATCTAAGGGGCACAAGAGTGAGGAGAATGTCACAAACTGAACATTGGTGCCACAACAGGAGTTTGCAATCTGTAAACTTGTAATGTGTCAGTGTGATTTGTCCAGCATGTGCCTATTACTCCTGTGACGCAGCTTGAATCCATAAGGCTGCCCCTCCCTGAAATTGGCGTCCGCCTGTCCTGTGTGGAGGGACAGGTGGAAGTGAGGTAATTCTGCTGATGTTGTGCGCCGTGGCGGGAGGCGGTCGGGAATCGCTGTGCAACTCCTCATTGGTTAATATCGGCCCCTATGGGGTACAGTAGCAAATGGTGATCTACGCCGGCAGAGACGGTATGCACCGCCTCGGAAAGACCACCATTTTCTATCTGATTCCTCATTTGCTACCAAACCTTCCACAGGAGAGGACCTACACTGCATGTGCTACTGTGACCTGTGTCTGGAACCTACCATGGCTCGTGTGACTGGGGAAAGGGCCCCAGTCTTCACTTCGGAGGAGTTGGAGATACTGGTGGATGGGGTCCTACCCCAGTACCTACTGCTGTATGTGCCTCCAGACCAACAGGTGAGTACACTGTGGGCATGATGCATGTGGCATGGATGCATGGAGTGGTGTGTGTGAAGGCCTCTTGCAAGGGGGGGTGGGTGGATGTCCTCTTTGCGGCATACAGCTTGTGTGCTGGGCTATGTGTGTGCCATTGGTATTGGGAACGAGTATGGTGGGCCATATGTGTAACAGGCTGGACTGTTTGTCCAATGGTATTTTCCTCTTTGTATTGCCGCTGCAGGTCAGCGCCCATCAAAAGAAGAGTATATGGCGTGCCATCGACAAGAAGGTGCGGACCCTGGGAGTCTATGGCAGGCGGAGCACCCACTGTTGCAAACGGTGGGAGGACCTGAGATGCTGGGCACAGAAGCCGGCAGAGGCCCAGCTGGGGATGGCCTCCCCAGGCGGAAGGGGTGTCCGTCGAACACTGACCCCCCCTGATGGCCCGCATACTGGAGGTGGCCTATCCACAGCTGGATGGGCGCTTGAGGGCATCACAGCAGCCACAAGGGGGTGAGTACAGTGCCCATCATTGTAACTTACGCCTGGTGGGGTGGTATCCGGGTGGTGGAGGTTTGTCAGTGGGTGCCCCTAGGCAAGGCCTGACATAGCAGTGTAGGTCCTCTGGTGGCTACGGTTCGGAAGGGATGATCCTGCCTACCTGGCTTATAAGCATCCACTACTGGTCAGGGCTGAATGAGTCCCAAGTGTGCTGCAGTTTGCAGCACACTTGCCTTGGTGGCTTGGTGGCTAGCGATGTCAGTGGTGGTGCAATGCATAGTGCGTAGGCCTGTTCCCTGTGTGTGAGGGTGCTGTGTATGCCAACGGAGATGTTAGTGCAGCCATTGACCCTGTGTATCCTTTGTCTCTTTCACCCCCTTTTTTGTTTTTGTCATCCTGTCCTTATGAGCATTAGCATCATCTGGTGGAGGAGCAGAGGCACTGGCGACAGTGGAGGGCTGCATCCCACAGGACCCAGGAAGCACAGTCCACCAACGCTGAGGGCACCAGTGGGACAGAGGACCAGAGGAGCACCACGGCAGAGACGGGAGGGGACACTTCAGACACAGATACCTCCTCCCTCCGATGGAACTTCCCTGGTGGTGGCAGACACTTCTGTGTCCACCCCAGCTACAGGTATAGCCGCCACCCCCGTACCAGCACCGCCCTCCTACCAGCCCCTCATCGAGTTGCCCGTGCCCGCTCACCCAGGAGGGTGGGCATCTCCTTCGCCCCAGGCACCTCAGGCCCTGCCCCAGTTAGCCCTGTTACCCTGAGTGAGGAGGCTATTGACCTCCTGAGATCCATCTCTGTAGGGTGGTCAACCATTGTGAATGCCATCCAGGGGCTGGCAGCCTAGATACAACAATCTAATGCATTCCAGGAGGGCATTCACACTGGATTGGTGGCCCAACAGAAATCGATTCAGGCTCTGGTCTTCTCTCTGATGACAGCCATTGTCCCTGTTTCTACCATCCTCCCTCCAACTTCCACCTCCCAGTCTCATTTTGCTCAACCCCAATGCATCCCAGGCACACATACAGACAAGCATGCACACAAGACAACACCCAAGAGTGGCACAGGCAAACACAAGCACCACACTTCATCCCACAGGCACTCACACAAACAACATTCATTTGCAGACACTACAACATCCACTATTTCCACTGTCTCCCCCTCCACCACCTCCCTCCCAGCCACGTCCACACTCACACCTGCATGCACTAAATCATCATCCACTACCACCATCCTCACCAAACTAAGCAGAACACATACCTCACTGGCAGACACCTCCACAACATCCAGGCCCAAATCTCCTGTGTCCGCTCCCACTGTGGCTGTTCCCCCCTAAAGTACACAACCGCAAGCACTCAGACACCCAACAGCCATCCATCTCACAACAGCATACAGCTCATGCACCTGCACCCAAATCCAGCAGACAAACACCTCCAACAACCAGTCCCTCACACTCCACTCTCATTCCTTCTCCCTCTTCCCACCCCAATGTCCCTAAGAAACTTTTCCTATCCACCATTGACCTCTTCCCTACCTCTTCCCCCCTCCTGCATGTATGGCCAGCGTAGAAAGAACCCAGCCAAGCACCTCAGCACACAGTCCACGGGCCTAGTTCCATCCGCACCTACTCGTGGTGGAAAGGAATCCAGGCCACATTTACTGAATGGGAAGGAGCATGCACCAGCCAGCCTAAAGGGAAAGGAGGCTGCACCGGCAGGCAAGAAGGGCAAGGAGACTGCACCTGCCACCCGAAAGGGCAAGGAAACTGCCCCAGCAGGCAAGAAGGGCAAGGAGCCTGCTCCAGCAGGCAGGAAGGACAAGCAGCTTGCACCAGGAGGCAAGAAGGTCAAGGAGCCTGCCCCTGCCACCAGAAAGGTCAAGGAGCCTGCACCAGCAGGCAAGAAGGCCAAGGAGCCTGCCCTATCAGGCAAGAAGGGGAAGGAGCCTGCACCTGACACCTGAAAGGGCAAGGAGACTGCACCAGCAGGCAAGAAGTGCCAGGCGTCTGCACCAGCAGCTGTCACAGAGCCCCCACCACCAACCATGGTTGTGCATCCTTCTGAGGGTACAGGGGATGTGCAGGAGCCTCCCACTACCAGCGGCACCACCACAGTGTGTAGGAAAGTACCATCTTTCTTGGCATGTTACCCCCATTTTTACCTGTAGGTCAGTATGTTGTTGCCTGTCTCACTGGGATCCTGCCAGTCAATACCCCAGTGCTTATAGTTCATGGCCTAATGTGTGTGTTGTGTATAGTGCTTAACTGTGTCAATGAGGCTCTGCTAATCAGAACCTCAGTGTTTATGCTCTCTCTGATTTTAAATTTGTCACTATAGGCTATTGTCTTTATTTACCAATTTCAATTGGCACACTGGACCCCCCTTATAAGTCGCTAGTATATGGTACCTAGGTACCCAGGGCATTGGGGTTCCAGGAGATCCTTATGGGCTGCAGTATTTCTTTTGCCACCCATAAGGAGCTCAGACAAACCCTTTCACAGGACTGCCACTGCAGCCTGCGTGAAATAGTGTACACTATTTCACAGCCATTTTCACTGCACTTAAGTAACTTATAAGTCACCTATATGTCTAACCTTCATTTAATGAAGGTTAGGTGCAAAGTTACTAAGTGTGAGGGCACCCTTGCACTAGCAAGGGTGCCCCCAGATAGTTATGGCCAATTCCCGTGACTTTGTGAGTGCGGGGATGCCATTACACGTGTCCACTACATATAGGTCAATACCTATATGTCGCTTCACAATGATAACTCCGAATATGGCCATATAAGGTGTCTAAGATCATGGAATTGTCCCCCCTTTCCAAATCTGGTATTTGGGAGCCAATTCCATGCACCCTGGGGGCTCCACCATGGACCTCCAGAACTGCCAAACCAGCTCTCTGAGGCTTGCAATGCAGCTACAGCTGCTGTCACCTCACAAACAGGGTTCTGCCCTCCTGGGGTCTGAGAAGCTCAGTCCCAGGAAGGCAGAACAAAGCATTTCCTTTAGGAGAAGGGTGTTACACCCTCTCCCTTTGGAAATAGGTGTTACAGGCTGGGGAAGGGTAGCCTCCCCCAGCCTCTGGAAATGCTTTGAAAGGCACAGATGGTGCCCTCCTTGCATGAGCCAGTCTACACCGGTTCAGGGACCCCCAGTCCCTGCTCTGGCACAAAACTGGACAAAGGAAAGGGGAGTGACCACTCCCCTGTCCATCACCACCCAAGGGGTGGTGCCCAGAGATCCTCCAGTGTATCCCAGACTTCAACCATCTTGGTTTCCAAGGTGTGGGGACCCTCTGGAGGCCCCTGAGTGGCCAGCACTAGCAGGTGATGTCAGAGACCCCTCCTGATAGGTCCATACCTGATAAGGTAGCCAATCCCCCTCTCAGGGCAATTTAGGGTCTCTCCTGTGGGTTTCTCTTCAGATTCTACTTGCAAGTTTCCAGCAGGAATCCTCTGCAACTACTACTTCATCCTCTCACCTCTGATCGACTGCAGATTGCTCCAGGAACCGCTGTTACAGCAACAAAGTATCCAAAAGGACAACTTTTCCTCTGCAACTTCAGCTCCCGCCAGGAACTGCAACAGTTTCCATAGTGTGCACACTCTGGGGACTCCCTGTCTTCACCCTGCACCAGAAGGACCGAAGAAATCTCCTGTGGAGTGACAGAGTCACTTCCCTGCTCTTGCAGGCACCTTCTAAGTCGATGGCTGGTTCTCTTGGATCCCTCTCCTGGTGACGAGCGTGCTCCGTGGAACACAGGTGGTGGACCTCTTCAACACAGACTGTCCTAAGGTCCTGTTGCCCCAATTTGGAGGAGGTAAGAACTTGCCTTCCCTAAGTATGACAGTACCCCTTTGCACCACGCCTTTTTCACCTCCTGAGGCCTCTGTGAACTATTTGCAAAATTCCTTCATGCACAGCCTGGCCCAGGTCCCCAGCACTCTTTCCTGTGAAGCTCATCTCGCTGAGTTGACCTCTGGCGGCGTGGGACCCTCCTGTTTAGTGCTGCACCAACTGCATTTTGCACCTCCTTTGTCCCCATGTCCTGGGACTCCTGTGAGTGCTATCTGGTTGACTGAGGGCTCTCTGAAGTGCTGAGAGCCTCCTCTTCCTCCTCACATAAAGTTGAGGCCCCCAGGTCCCTCCTGGGTCCAGACAGTGCCACTTTGATGCAAAATGCAACCTTGCTAGAACTAAGGCTTGTTGGACGAATCCAGCACCTAACCTTGCCTGGATCCAACGTCTCATTGTGGGACATCCATTGCATCATGCAAGAACCAGCTGACATTTTCCTTGGGTGCATTTCTGCAGTCTTCGTCCAATCAGGGACTCTTCTTTTGCACCCTCTTCTGGGTTGGCAGGGGCTCCTGTCCTTCCTGGAACTTCTTCTGACTTCTGGACTTGATTTCCTTCCTTTGCAGGTCTTCAGGTCCAGGAATCCACCATTTGTTGCTTTCAGTCTTGCTTGGTTCTTGCAATAACTCTAATCACGTCTTGTAGTGTGTCCTAAGGAAGCTTGCAGTACTTTACTCCTACTTTTCTGGGCTCTAGGGTGGGGTATTTTACTTACCTTTGCTGTATTCGTACTCTCCCAGCAATTCTCTACACACTACACTTGCCTAGGGGGGAATTTGTGATTCGCATTCCACTTTCTTAGTATATGGTTTGTGTTGCCCCTACACCTATTTTCTCCCATTGCATTCTATAGCATTTCCTATTGCTTGCACTAACCTTTGTCTAATTACTTACCTTATTTTGGTGTCTAGTATATATATTGTGTATAATACTTACCTCCAGAAGGAGTATTGCCTCTAAGATATTTTTGGCCTTTATTTTTGGTAACACTGAGTATTGTCTTTTCTTGTGTATAAGTACTTTGTAACTATAAGTGGCATTGCAGGAGCTGTGCATGTCTCCTAGTTCAGCCTAAGCTGCTCTCCTTTAGCTACCTCTATCAGCCTAAGCTCCACTACAAACCAGGCCAGCCTCCTACACAGTGCATCCATCCGAGGGGGCAGGGGATGTGCAGGAGCCTCCCACCAGCACCACCACAGTGCATCCATCCGAGGGTGCAGGGGATGTGCATGAGCCTCCCACCACCACCACCAACACAGTTCAGCAGTCACCGCCGGCGAATGCAATGTAATCCTGTCTCCATGGGCTACTGTGCGGCCTGTCCACTCCAGAACCAGTGGGTAAGACACTCACTTGAGAGACCGTGCCCTATCACTCCCCAGGACCAAGCACAGGACATGTAGCCCCCTCCAGAACCAGAGGGCAATCACCCCTTGAGAGACTTGGCCTTGCACTCCCCATGACCAAGCACAGGGCATGTTGCCCCCTCCAGAACCAGTGGGTAAGTCACCCACTCAAGAGAGTGTGGCCTTGCTCTCCCCAGGACCAAGCACAGGGCATGTAGCCCCCTCCAGAACCAGTCGGCAAGTCACCCACTCCAGAGACCGTGGCCTTGCACTCCCCAGGACCAAGCACAGGGCATGTAGCCCCCTCCAGAATCAGTGGGCAAATCACCCACTCCAGAGACTGTGGCCTTGCACTCCCCAGGACCAAGCACAGGGCACGTTGCCCCCTCCAGAACCAGTAGACAAGTCACCCACTGGAGAGACTGTGGCCCACGCGAACTGAGGACTGGGCGGTGTCCCTTGTTCTGTACATTTGTGTTAGACCTGACAGCCTTAGGGTGGTCACCCCTAACTTTTTGCCTGCCTCCCTCCACTTTCTGGACACTGTTTTTGCTGGCTTTTAGACTCTGCGCACTTTATCACTGCTAACCAGTGCTAAAGTGCATATGCTCTCTCCCTTTAAACATGGTAACCTTGGATCATACCTGATTGGAATATTTAATTTACTTATAAGTCCCTAGTAATGTGCACTATATGTGCCTAGGGCCTGTAGATTAAATGCTACTAGTGGGCCTGCAGCACTGGTTGTGCCACCCACTTAAGTAGCCCCTTTACCTTGTCTCAGGCCTGCCATTGCAAGGCCTGTGTGTGCAGTTTCACTGTCACCTCGACTTGGCATTTAAGAGTACTTGCCAAGCCTAAACCTCCCCTTTCTCCACATATAAGTCACCTCTAATGTGTGCTCTAGGTAACCCCTAGAGCAGGGTGCTGTGTGGGTGAATGGCAGGACATGTACCTGTGTAGTTTACAAGTCCTGGTAGTGTAAAACTCCTAAATTCGTTTTTGCACTACTGTGAGGCCTGCTCCCTTCATAAGCTAACATTGGGGCTGCCCTCATACAGTATTGAAGTGGTAGCTGCTGATCTGAAAGGAGTAGGAAGGTCATATTTCGTATGGCCAGAATGGTAATACCAAATCCTGCTGACTGGTGAAGTTGGATTTAATATTACTATTCTAGAAATGCCACTTTTAGAAAGTGAGCATTTCTTTGCACTTAAATCTTTCTGTGCCTTACAATCCACGTCTGGCTGGGCTTAGCTGACAGCTCCTTGTGCATTCACTCAGACACACCCCAAACACAGGGTACTCAGCCTCACTTGCATACATCTGCATTTTGAATGGGTCTTCCTGGGCTGGGAGGGTGGAGGGCCTGCTCTCACACAAAGGACTGCCACACCCTCTACTGGGACCCTGGCAGACAGGATTGAACTGAAAGGGGGCCTGGTGCACTTCTTAGCCACTCTTTGAAGTCTCCCCCACTTCAAAGGCACATTTGGGTATAAAACAGGGCCTCTGCCCTACCTCATCAGACACTTGCTGGAGAAGAAACCTGAACCAGAACCTGCATGCTGCCAAGAAGAAGTGCCTGGCTGCCTAGAGGACTCACCTGACTGCTTTCTACAAAGGACTGCTGCCTTGCTGTTGCCCTGCTGCCTTGCTGAACTCTTGCCTTGCTGCTGAAGTGCTCTCCATGGGCTTGGATAGAGCTTGCCTCCTGTTCCCTGAAGTCTCAGGACCAAAAAGACTTCTCTTTTTCATTTGGACGCCTTGTGCGCCGAAACATTCGACGCACAGCTTGCGTCTCGGTGAAAAATTCACCGCACGCCGATCCGGAAAGATGCCCCTCGACGCGACGCCTGCGGTGCTACCGGAACTTTGACGCACGTCCTTGCCTGGACAACGCCGCCCGACTCCAGAAAGGAAATCGATGCGACGCCTTCCGTGAGGGAGAAGATTCCACGCACAGCCCACCGGAACGACGCGCAGCCGGAAAACATGCCTAGGATTCCACACACAGACCCCGGGACATCTGGTAATCCCGCGAACCACAGAAAGAGACTGTCCGCGCACCGGAAAACGACGCACAACTTCCCCACGTGAAAAATAACGACGCAAGTACGTGTTTGCAGGGGAGAAATCAACGCACACACCATTTTTCCACGTATCTCTTCTTTAAACCAGGTACTTTGTGCTTGAAAGAGACTTTGTTTGCTTTTTAAAGACTTAAGACACTTTGGCGGTCATTCTGACCTTGGCGGGCGGCGGAGGCCGCCCGCCAAAGTCCCGCCGTCAGGTTACCGTTCCGCGGTCGAAAGACCGCGGCGGTAATTCTGACTTTCCCGCTGGGCTGGCGGGCGGTCGCCTTCAGACCGCCCGCCAGCCCCACGGGAAAGAGGCTTCCACGATGAAGCCGCTCGGAATCGAGCCGGCGGAGTGGAAGCTGTGCGACGGGTGCAGTTGCACCCGTCGCGTATTTCACTGTCTGCGCAGCAGACAGTGAAATACATGTAGGGGCCCTCTTACGGGGGCCCCTGCAATGCCCATGCAAGTGGCATGGGCACTGCAGGGGCCCCCAGGGGCCCCGCGACCCCCCCTACCGCCATCCGGATCCCGGCGGTCGGACCGCCGGGATCTGGATGGCGGTAGGGGGGGTCGGAATCCCCGCGGCGGTGCAGCAAGCTGCGCCGCCATGGAGGATTCAATGGGGCGGCGGTACACTGGCGGGAGCCCGCCAGTGGTGCCGGTCCCCATTGGAGCACCGCCGGCCTGTCGGCGGTGCTCCCGCGGTCCTCCGCCCTGGCGGTCTTTGACCGCCAGGGTCAGAATGACCGCCTTTATATCACTTTTCAGTGATATCTCTACAATTCCACATTGCATCTTTATTCATTTTGACCTGCAATTATCCAGTTACATATTATATATTTTTCTAAACACTGTGTGGTGCATTTTTGTGGTGCTATATTGTGTTATTGTATGATTTATTGCACGAACCCCATTTCTAACATTGGTGATCAGCGGTGAGGATAGGACTTGTATTTGTGCAGAGACATACAGTAGCTAAGTATTTCACTACCTACCCACAGTTGAAGGTCAACTTGTTTTCTATCTCTTTTTTGCAAATTTGTTTTCCCTGACAATTTTCAAAAACTAAATCCTCACTCAATATGTCTCTGGCTGGGTCTCAAGTAGGAGACTTTGACCTAGCCCTGTTGGATACATATACTGTCAAACAGCTAAGAGGGTTCTGCAGGGTGATGAGAGTACCCACACAAGGGGCCTCCAAAAAGGAGGACTTTCAAGTGGCGCTGAGGGCCTGGGCAGAAGCCCATTGAGAGGAGGATGATGAGGAAGTGGAGCCAGAAAATGGGCCCTCAGAGGATTTAATGCTATCAGTGGATGATGTTACCACTGCAATTGCACCCCCTTCCAGACCAGGGAGCAGTGTCTCTGGGCAAAGCCTGACCGCAGAGGAAAGGAGAGAAGAAAGGGAGTTCCAATTGCAAATGGCAAAACTGAAAATTGAGGCTCAACAGGAGGAAAGAAGGGCAGAGAGAGAAGCCAAGCAAGCTGAGGCTGAAAGAGCAGCCAAACAGATTGAAGCTGAAAGAGCTGAAGCTGCAGCTAAGAGAGCCTTGGCTGAAAATAAACTTTTGTTGGTTCATGAACTGAGTCTCAAGAAGCTGGATCTCAAGGCAAAGCAGTCTGAATCCAGCAGTAATGGTGGCAGCATACAGACAGGACCTGCTGGAGAAAAGAAGGTTCGTATACCCAAAAATGTGGTGCCCAGTTTTGTGGTGGGAGATGACATAGATAAATGGTGAGCGGCTTATGAAGTTGCACTAAGGGCTCATGAGGTTCCTGAAGGGCAATGGGGGGTTCTTATGTGGGGTTATGTGCCGCCATTGGGGAGGGACACACTTCTCACATTGGATCAACCTGATCAAAACACATACCCACTTCAGCAAGCCACTTTACTTGCCAAGTTTTGGGCTGACCCCTGAGGGATACCGTCAGAGGTTCAGGGACAGCACCAAACTATCGACACAAACATGGGTAGATTTCTTTGACTTTTCCAGTAAGGCACTGAATGGATGGGTGCGGGGCTGCAAAGTAGATGATTACACAGGATTATATAATTTGATTCCGAGAGAGCATATGCTTGGTATTTGTTTTACAGAGTTGCACCAGCACCTAGTAGACAGTAAGCTGACTGATCCCAGGAAGCTTGCTGAGGAGGTGGACCTCTGGACTAGTACCAGAGTGTCCAAGAAGGTATCTGGGGGGACACCCACAAAGGTGGTCAGGGTTCCCATCAGAAGAAAGAGGGGGGAGAAAAACTTAAAAACAAGGAGTTCTCAAAAGGCCCCCAAAATAGTTCCCAAGAGAGTAATGGTAACCAGTCCCGGTCTGATTCTCAAAAGAAAAGTTTCACTGACCATAAGACAGGGAGGTATGTACACCACTGTTCAGAGTGCAATAAGTATGGGCACTCTGAGGGCGACTCCAAGTGTCCCAAGAGGGCACAGCCCCCCCAAGGAGGGCAGACACCTGGGTTGGCTAGTGTAGCGCTCGGGGAGGAGATGGTCCCAGACAGTTTTGGGGTACAGACAGAGGTAACCCTAGTGTCCCTGGGGGATGCAGAGATGGTGCCAAAAGCCCACATGCTTGCCAATACTTCCAAGTATAGACAGTAGGTCACCATCAATGGGCAAAGGGTGGAGGCTCTGCGTGACACAGGAGCCAGCATGACTACTGTCAAGGGTCAGCTGGTGTCAGCAGAGCAGGTCATCCCCAATACATTTCACCAGGTCATAGTCGCTGACAATCGTGAGAGCCACCTACCGGTAGCTCTGGTTCCCTTTGAGTGGGGGGGGTCTCTGGTACTCTGAAAGTAGCTGTGAGTCCTGCCGTGCCAGTAGATTGTCTGTTAGGCAACGACCTTGAGCACACTACCTGGAAGGAGGTAGAGCTAAGGTCTCACTTGGAAATGTTAGGATTGCCTGAGTGGGTCTGCATGACCACACGGTCCATGGCTGACCGAGAGGGAAGTCAAGGGTGTCTGGAGCCTGGAACAATGGCCCAGACAACTGCCAAGAGGAGGGGCATGGGGTGCGGGAAACCGGTCCCAGAAGTTCCCGCAGTGGTTGACGGGGTTCCTGAGGAGAAGGCCCCCGAGCCAACTGGGGAAGACATTGCCACCCTAGGTGATCTACCTGAGCTTGCTGGCTGGCAAGTTGAGGGTAGACCCACCAGGGAGGAATTCTGCAAGGCGCAGAAAGAATGTCCCACTCTAGAGGGTATGAGGAAGCAAGCCTCAGCCCAGGCAGCAGGTGAAGCCTCTGGCGATCACCACATATATTGGGAGAATTATCTCCTCTACAGTGAGCCTGAGGTTCCGGCCATTGGGGCACCGCGTGCGCTGGTGGTCCCCCAGTGTTACCGAACCTTCCTACTCGGTCTTGCTCACGACATTCCCCTGCAGGACATTTGGGGCAAGACAAGACCTTTGACGGGCTTGTCACCCACTTTTATTGGCCCAGAATAAGGACAAACTCAGATACGTTCTGTAGATCTTGTCCTACCTGCCAGGCCAGTGGTAAAACCCCTGACCCCCTGATTCCACTTCCTGTCGTTGGCACCCCCTTTGAAAGGGTGGGCATCAACATCATTGGTCCGTTGGACCCCAAAACTGCCCTAGGCAACAGGTTCATGCTGGATTTGGTGGACCATGCCACCCGTTACCCAGAGGCAATCCCTCTGAGGACCGGAACTGCACCGGTGGTGACCAGAACTCTGATGGGGATATTTACCCGTGTGGGATTCCCAAAGGAGATAGGGGATCATTCCAAGCGGGAACTGCCAGAAGACCGTACCGCGGTCATAAGACCGCGGCAGTCATTCTGGGTTTCCCACTGGGCTGGCGGGCGACCGCCAAAAGGCCGCCCGCCAGCCCAGTGGGAAACACCCTTCTACGAGGAAGCCGGCTCCGAATGGAGCCGGCGGAGTGGAAGGTGTGCGACAGGTGCAGTAGCACCCGTCGCAAATTTCAGTGTCTGCTAAGCAGACACTGAAATTCAAAGTGGGGCCTTCTTACGGGGGCCCCTGCAGTGCCCATGCCATTGGCATGGTCACTGCAGGGGCCCCCAGGGGCCCCACGACACCCCTCACCGCCATCCTGGAACAGGATGGCGGTGAGGGGGTCGGAATCCCCCATGGCGGCGCAGCAAGCTGCGCCACCATGGGGGATTCCTCAGGGCAGCGGAAAACCGGCGGGACACCGCCGGTTTTCCGGTTCTGACCGCGGCCATACCGCCGCGGTCAGAATGCCCTTAGGAGCACCGCCAGCCTGTTGGCGGTGCTCCCGCCGACCCCGGCCCTGGCGGTCAAGGACCGCCGGGGTCGGAATCACCCCCATAGTGTCTGACAGAGGCACTAACTTCATGTCTGCATACATGAAGTCTATGTGGGATGCGTGTGGTGTAACCTACAAGTTCACCACACCCTATCACCCCCAATCTAATGGTCTTGTGGAGAGATTCAACAAGACCTTGAAAGGCATGATTGGTGGCCTCCCTGAGGCCCTGAGGCGTAAGTGGGACGTCCTCTTACCATGCCTTCTCTTTGCTTACAGCGAGGTACCCCAGAAGGGGGTAGGGTTCAGTCCCTTTGAGCTTCTCTATGGGTACCCTGTCAAGGGACCCTTAAGCATTGTCAAGGAGGGGTTGGAGAAAGCTCCAAAGGCACCCCCTCAGGATGTGGTCAGCAACATGTTGGCCCTCTGCAACCAGATGACCCGCTTCTGGAAAGAGGCCAAAAGTAACCTTGAGGCCAGTCAAGAGGTAATGAAACGCTGGTATGACCAGAAGGCAACCCTGGTAGAGTTTCAACCTGGAGACAAAGTGTGGGTAATGGAGCCAGTAGAGCCTAGAGGTCTCCAGGACCGCTGGTCTGGCCCATTTGAAGTAAAGGAGCGGAAAGGGGAGGACACTTACCTAGTGGACCTCCAATCCCCTAGGAACCCCCTAAGGGTGCTCCATGTCAACCGACTGAAGCCTCATTTTGAGAGGTCTGAAGTCAACATGCTTTTGGTCACAGATGAAGGAATGGAAGAGGAGAGTGAACCTCTCTTTAACGTCCTCTCTGCCCAAGAAGGTGATGGATCAGTGAGAGGTGTCATTCTCTCTGACTCCCTGACCCTAAACCAGAGAGGAGACTGCTATGAGCTGTTGGAGCAGTTCTCCCCCCTGTTCTCCCTTACTCCTGGACTGACCCACCTCTGTGTTCATGACATTGACACAGGTGACAGTCTCCCTGTGAAGAACAAAATTTACAGGTTATTGGATAAGGTGAAGGCCAGCATCAAGGAGGAGGTCTCCAAGATGTTAGCTTTAAGGGTTATTGAGAAATCCAGTAGTCCCTGTGTCAGCCCTGTGGTGTTGGTACCTAAGGCTACTGCCCCAGGTGCGAAGCCAGAACTCAGGTTCTGTGTGGACTACCAGGGTCTCAACTCAGTCACACGGACTGATGCACACCCCATCCCCCAAGCTGATGAGCTCGTTGACAGACTAGGTGCTGCCAAGTTCCTGAGTACGTTTGATCTTACTTCAGGGTACTGGCAGATCGCCCTGACTGAGGGGGCTAAAGAGAGATCCGCATTTTCCACACCTGATGGCCATTACCAGTTCCGGGTGATGCCATTTGGGTTGAAAAATGCCCCGCTACCTTCCAACGGTTGGTTAACGGGGTCCTAGCTGGCAAGGATGCCTTCTGTGCAGCCTACCTGGACGACATAGCTGTCTACAGTTCCAGATGGGAGGACACCTGCTCCACCTCAAGGAGGTGCTTCAGGCCCTGCAACAGGCACCTGACCATCAAGGCTAGTAAGTGCCAGATTGAGCAGGGTTCCGTGGTGTACTTGGGACACCTAGTGGGTGGTGGCAAGGTGCAGCCACTCCAGGCCAAGATTGAAACTATCAAGGCCTGGCAACCACCTAGAACACAGACTGAGGTGAGAGCCTTTTTAGGCCTCACTGGATACTACCGCAGATTTGTCAAGGGCTATGGTACCATTGTGTCATCCTTGACAGAACTCACTTCCAAGAAACAACCTAGGTTTGTGAATTGGACAGAGGCTTGTCAGAAAGCCTTTGACTCTCTGAAGGAAGCCATGTGCACGGCCCCGTGCTCAAGGCCCCTGACTACTCCAAGGAATTTATCGTGCAGACAGACGCTTCAGAGCATGGCATAGGGGCGGTCGTAGCACAGCTAAATGAGGAGGGCCTAGACCAACCAGTAGTCTTTATTAGCAGAAGGCTATTACCACGGGAACACAGGTGGAGTGCTATTGAGAGAGAAGCGTTTGTTGTGGTCTGGGCACTAAAGAAGCTGAGGCCATACCTGTTTGGAACTCACTTTCGGGTTCAGACAGACCACAGACCCCTCAGATGGCTCATGCAGATGAGGGGTGAAAATCCTAAACTCTTGAGGTGGTCCATTTCCCTACAGGGGATGGACTTTCCGGTGGAGCATCACCTAGGGGTTGACCACGCCAATGCTGATGGTCTCTCCAGATACTTCCGCCTTAGCGATGAGAGCTCCCCAGAGGTCGGGTAGCTCTCCCCACTTTCAGCTGGGGGGGGACACATGTTAGACCTGACAGCCTTAGGGTGGTCACCCCTAACTTTTTGCCTGCCTCCCTCAACTTGTTGGACACTGTTTTTGCGGGCTTTTAGACTCTGAGCACTTTATCACTGCTAACCAGTGCTAAAGTGCATATGCTCTCTCCCTTTAAACATGGTAACCTGGAATCATACCTGATTGGACTATTTAATTTACTTATAAGTCCCTAGTAATGTGCACTATATGTGCCGAGGGCCTGTAGATTAAATGCTACTAGTGGGCCTGCAGCACTGGTTGTGCCACCCACTTAAGTAGCCCCTTTACCTTGTCTCAGGCCTGCCATTGCAAGGCCTGTGTGTGCAGTTTCACTGTCACCTCGACTTGGCATTTAAGAGAACTTGCCAAGCCTAAACCTCCCCTTTCTCAACATATAAGTCACCTCTAATGTGTGCCCTAGGTAACCCCTAGAGCAGGGTGCTGTGTGGGTGAAAGGCAGGACATGTACCTGTGTAGTTTACATGGCCTGGTAGTGTAAAACTCCTAAATTCATTTTTGCACTACTGTGAGGCCTGCTCCCTTCATAGGCTAACATTGGGTCTGCCCTCATACAGTATTGAAGTGGTAGCTGCTGATCTGAAAGGAGTAGGAAGGTCATATTTAGTATAGCCAGAATGGTAATACCAAATCCTGCTGACTGGTGAAGTTGGATTCAATATTACTATTCTAGAAATGCCACTTTTAGAAAGTGAGCATTTATTTGCACTTAAATCTTTCTGTGCCTTACAATCCACGTCTGGCTGGGCTTAGCTGACAGCTCCTTGTGCATTCACTCAGACACACCCCAAACACAGGGTACTCAGCCTCACTTGCATTTTGAATGGGTCTTCCTGGGCTGGGAGGGTGGAGGGCCTGCTCTCACACAAAGGACTGCCACACCCCCTACTGGGACCCTGGCGGACAGGATTGAACTGAAAGGGGACCTGGTGCACTTCTTAGCCACTCTTTGAAGTCTCCCCCACTTCAAAGGCACATTTGGGTATAAAACAGGGCCTCTGCCCTACCTCATCAGACACTTGCTGGAGAAGAAACCAGAACCTGCATCCTGCCAAGAAGAACTGCCTGGCTGCCTAAAGGACTCACCTGACTGTTTTCTACAAAGGACTGCTGCCTTGCTGTTGCCCTGCTGCCTTGCTGTTGCCCTGCTGCCTTGCTGAACTCTTGCCTTGCTGCTGAAGTGCTCTCCAAGGGCTTGGATAGAGCTTGCCTCCTGTTCCCTGAAGTCTCAGGACAAAAAAGACTTCTCTTTTTCATTTGGACGCCTTGTGCGCCGAAAAATTCGATGCACAGCTTGCTCCGTGGTGAAAAATTCACCGCACGCTGATCCGGAAAGACGCTGCTCGACGTGACGCCTGCGGTCCGACCGGAACTTCGACGCACGGCTTCGCCTGGACAACGCCGCCCGACTCCAGAAAGGAAATCGACGCAACACCTGCCGTGAGGGAGAAGATTCCACGCATAGCCCACCGGAACCACGCGCAGCCGGAAAACAAGCCTAGGATTCCACGCACAGACCCCGGGACATCTGGTAATCCTGCAAACCACAGAAAGAGACTGTCCGCGCACTGGAAAACGACGCACAACTTCCCCGCGTGAAAAGTAATGACGCAAATCCATGTGTGCAGGGGAGAAATCGACGCACACACCATTTTTCCACGTATCTCTTCTTCTGCGGCCCTTTGCGGAGATTTTCCACTTTAAACCAGGTACTTTGTGCTTGAAAGAGACTTTGTTTGCTTTTTAAAGACTTAAGACACTTTGGGGGTCATTCTGACCCCGGCGGGCGGCGGGAGCGCCCTCCTGGAGGGAACCACCAAAATACCGCTGCGCGGTCAAAAGACCGCCGCGGGTATTCTGGGTTTCCCACTGGGCTGGCGGGCGACCGCCAAAAGGCCGCCCGCCAGCCCAGTGGGAAACACCCCTCCATGAGGATGCCGGCTCCGAATGGAGCCGGCGGAGTGGAGGATGTGCGACGGGTGCAATAGCACCCGTCGCGAATTTCAGTGTCTGCTGGGCAGACACTGAAATTCAAAGTGGGGTCCTCTTACGGGGGCCCCACGACACCCCTCACCGCCATCCTGTTCCTGGCGGGCGGAACCGCCAGGAACAGGATGGCGGTGAGGGGGTCGGAATCCCCATGGCGGCGCAGCAAGCTGCCCCGCCATGGCGGATTCCCATGGGCAGTGGAAAGTCGGCGGTACACCGCCGACTTTCCGTTTCTGGCCGCGGCTGTACCGCCGCGGTCAGAATGCCCGGCGGAGCACCGCCAGCCTGTTGGCGGTGCTACCGCCGACCCCGGCCCCAGCGGTCCTTGACCGCCGGGGTCAGAATGACCCCCTTTATATCACTTTTCAGTGATATCTCTACAATTTCACATTGCATCTTTATTCGTTTTGACCTGCAATTATCCAGATAAATATTATTTATTTTTCTAAACACTGTGTGGTGTATTTTTGTGGTGCTATATTGTGTTATTGTATGATTTATTGCACAAATACTTTACACATTGCCTTCTAAGTTAAGCCTGACTGCTCGTGCCAAACTACCAGAGGGTGGGCACAGGATAATTTGGCTTGTGTGTGACTTACCCTGACTAGAGTGAGGGTTCTTGCTTGGACAGAGGGTAACCTGACTGCCAACCAAAAACCCCATTTCTAACAATTTGTAAATATCTGTTAGATTGGCTAGCTTTATTATTTTTTACTGTGTTGATATTATTACACTCACTTTGAT
Organism: Pleurodeles waltl; assembly: GCF_031143425.1. Taxonomy (NCBI): domain Eukaryota; kingdom Metazoa; phylum Chordata; class Amphibia; order Caudata; family Salamandridae; genus Pleurodeles; species Pleurodeles waltl. The sequence continues at coordinate 653,641,434 of NC_090436.1, forward strand.
AAATGTGTTTTGTACTTGCATTATTCAGCCGATTTAGGAGGATTAACTTGTTTTCTTGTACATCTGGTTGTGTGTATGGGGTGTGTGTGGTGCGTGTGTGTGTCACTGTCGTTTTCTCCCCCCTCCCTTGTGTGCTAGGCGGCTGTACTCACGGTTGTCGTCTTTGCTGGCATTGGTGTTCGTGGTGGAGCTGAACGTAGAATATAATCGGAAATACATGCAGTTTAGGTTCCATGGCGGCGTGGTTCTTCCCTGTGTCTCCAATGGTGAGTCCTTTCACTTCTGAGCACAGTTTCTGCCAGTCTTTTGATGTTGTTGGTACTGCCCCGGAAAAGGTGGCAGATTGTTTTGTTGTAATATGGTGGGCGGAACTTTGACTTCCTCCTGGCTGTAGGCAGCTACCGCCGTGGTGGCTGTTGTTTCCACCCTGGGGGTCGGTGTGGTACATTGGCTGTCTTTCGGTGATCTTTCCATCATGGTCATAATTTGGCAGTAATTACTGCCGGCCTGTTGGCGGTATTACCGCCGCTTTATCACCGACCACCAGGGTCGTAATGAGGGCCCTAGTGTTCTTTAAAGAGGTGAGTCTTCAACCCTTTCCCAAACCGGAGTGGTGTTGGGGTGGTCCTGATTGATACAGGGATGCTGTTGCAGACCCTCAGTGCATTGATGGAAAAGGCCTGCTTTCCTGTTTTGGTTTTTTACACTTCTTAGTGTGCAGTCTGATGGTATACTGGCTGTCGATGTGATGAGAACCACCAGTGATGGAGAGCTTGTTTGTCAGATAACCTGGATGCTGGTTCTGATGTTTATGCAAACGGTGCAGCTGGCTTTGAAGAGTAAACCAACAACCTCTTTGTTAGAGCATGGAACATCCATTGACTCTTGTCTTTGTTCAACAGTAAGTGGAAAATTCTAATGTTAAACTTTTCATATTTAAAAAAAAGTGTAGGATCAGCAACCAAGCAATCATTAGGGCGATATTTTTCCCCAAAACCACAGGCATTTCTAGCAGGTGCATGTTCCATGAAGCATCCATTTAATGTGCACCTTCTAAGAGCCAAAATATATTTCTCATCAAAATTCCCTTTAACAAAGCTAATAGTAAGGATAAATAGCGTTAGTGATTTCAACAGGAATCTCAAAAGCAATCATTAAATCATTAGATGTGGGATCTCTCTCATACCAGCTTCAAAGTCACCTCCTAGCATATCATTCTTTGAATATGCGTCTTCGATTATTAGCTACGAATACTACTTAGCTGTTTTTTATTATTAGATGTGTAATACATATTTAAAAATACATTGAATTAACTCTCCCTGTTCATACCAGCACAATATCAACAGCTGAATGTGGCAAAACAAACATTGCAAATCCACATGAAGGCTTGCCATGATTATTTTATGTTCTATTAATGGAAAAACACACGAAGCCATTTATTTAAGGGGGACTAGGCGATCGTATCTTCTGAATAATCAGTAGTCAAATAACCTGAACTCACTGTTTCAATCAAGCATATCCAGCCAGCAACTGAACCCATATACGTTCCTGGAAAGCATTTGCTGGCTTACTTCCCCAGTGATATGTTCTCCCTCTCTTCTAATGCATATTTCTTACTCAATCAACAAATAGAAATCTACTTAATGAATTATCTAATCTATGTGTCATAAATGTCCATAGTTTTCCCAGATTATATTGTATTGGGCACATAGACAGAAGCAATGCACATAACCAAGCACACACCATTTTGGCATGCATGGCTTTTGGATGCGTGTATGGTGGTATGTACCTGAATGTCCTTGCTGTATATGAATATTGCTAACTTATGTTTGTGCATTTGATGTATTCTAGTCTGTGCTGATGGTTTGGGCCTAAAATACTGCTGTTTACTACTAACGTGGGTGTTTTAGCTTTAGGCAAGCCCTAGGAATTGTGTGTGCTCAAGTGTCTTTTATTTTCTGTTACTCATGTTAGCCAGCCAGAGAAGGGAGTTTTCCAATCTCTGCAGCAGTGTGCTTTTGCAGTAGCTGTGGATCTGTCCTCAAAGTATAAAAAGTATTTCATGGTTCTGCATCAGGTGAACTAAGAATTAAAATGACAGCAGCTACCACATAGTTCCTGAAATCTGAACAAAAGCATTGTTTACTGTATTGTGACACAAACACAGGAGTACATCATGAGGAAGCCCGAACTCGCTCAATAGATTTCTCTGTTTGAAGAAAAACATAGAAGATACGACTTATTAGTGATAAAGTTGGTTGCTTAAATAGTAAAACGTCAATGCTTAAAGTGTAAAAATTTATATTTTATTTAATTTAGGACAATTGTCTCATCGTCCATCTTGCTGTGACGTCACTGTCTAACGTCAATTGAATCACTGTTTATTCTGTCTGAGCAGAGTGTACATTTCCAGGGACATAACCATCCCAGACTGAATAAGATATTCTGTAACATTTCGGGGCAGATTTAAGAAAAGTGGCGCTGCACCTAGTGCAGCGCCACTTTTCCTGCGCCCCTTTAAAACACGGCGCACCATGGTGCAAGGTAGGGAAAAAAGCATTTTTTTTTTTTAAGCTATTATGTACTGTTCATGGTTAGGGCCAAAATGTTGCGCGAACCCTGAACAGAACATGGGGGCCATTGTAACCAATGACGTGCCCTCTTTTTTAACGCCTGCTCTGAGCAGGCATTAAAAGTAGCGACAAAAGATGACGCAGTGGAATCTCTTATATTCCATTGCGCCACTTTTGTGGTCCCCCTAACAGGAGAACACCCCCTCTGCATATATAATGCATGACGCATGCATAATGTGGCACAAAGGGTTACAAAGTGGCAACCTAGCAGCTGTGCAATGAAACCTACATTATAGTATTCATAAGCAATGGAAACAGTAACACTGTTTTAGCCTACATAGCGTTTTCATTGGCGTAGATTGAAGACAGTATTCCAGTCTGTGCCTGTGAAAAAATCGCATTGGAAAGCGTGTGCATTTTCTTCCTAGCTAACCTTAAAAGCCTCTATAGTATAGTGTACTATTCATTTTGTCAGACATGCAATCCAGTCAGTATAAATAAAAATATGCTTTAATATTAGGAAAGAAGTGCTGCTGTTGTTTACCTTTATTGCATTTAACCACTTTATTCAATATTTTAAAGTAACTAAATAGCTTCCATGCCAAAGAGAATGATGCCTGCTTTACTTTTCCGCCTCGGGGATTAAAGATTTGCTTCAAATAAGATTAAAGCACCTAATAACGTTTGTTTTTTCGTTGCATTTCGTTTAGCTTTCACATCAAAGCAATGTGGCTGACTTATCAAAAGAGAAGTGAAAATAGTTCAAAGTTAAAACAATTCTTGAAAAAGGAGCAGCGTTCCTGCCAAGGTTTGCAAGAAGGGATTCTTTCAAAATGATCTTTCCCGCTCCCTGTCACCACCCACCTCAAGTGAGGGTACTAATTACTTCAAAGTACCCTCGGACTGAAACCTGCATGCCTGACATGTATTAATGTAAACGAACCATTTGAGCATGCAGTTTGAATAACTGTTTCAGAGGAAATTAGTTTTGTTTATGAAATCCTATACGTGTCGAAGTATTTAACTACTTCCCAATACCGTGTGCGCTAATGAACATAAAGATACAGTTATTGGCATAATCCTGGTTTGTGTACCCTTTATAACATAGAATTAGGGGCTTTGACAAGATCTGTGGTGATAAATTCCTAAGTATACTGCAAATGGTAGTTAGTAAGTATGGACTTAGCTTCCACTGAGGTATGGGTGGGCATTAGACATGCTAGCTAAGTATAAAAATATAAAACCATGACATCAATATTAGAGATACACGAGATTTACTTTCTGTTGGCAAACTTGACAAACTTCGCAATGCCAGTCTGTGTAGTTTGTGCGGTGGGACACATGCACAAATCGGCCTGCAGGTAAATATTTTCACAAAACAAGGTATGTTCTGAATATGTATGCAACCAGTTGTCTTACCAGACATTTGATCTATTTCACCCCGCAATTTCGAAACAAAATAAAACAAATATACAGAAAACTTGAAATGTTTTAGAAAAACTTCACAAAGTTAGCTGAGGAAAACCTTTGCAACTATGTAACAGCCTTTTGCAGTGTGCAGCTCAATCAATGTTGTGCAGATGTGGTATTTTCAATTACTTTGAGACATATAAACATCTCTTCTGCCTTTCTTATTTGCTAGGATTTTGAGCGGAGTGCAATTACAAAACACTTTTAAGGAGCATATATGAGTTCTAGATGTTCAAAATGTTCTGTAATGTACACCTGAGGATCTGCTCAGACCCCGGCGAGAAAATAATAGCATGACCTTGGAAACAGTGAACAGTAACGAAGTTATCAATTTTCATCAGATTTGTAGATAAATGTTGGGCCAGAATCACTAAGAATGTGAAGGAATGCACTAAAGCACGGCCATACGAGTCTGTAGTTCAAGAGACTGCACCGCCAAGAGATGGGCGCACACCAGGCCATCATTTATTTATTGGTCCACTGCTTGAAAAACTAAAAGGCTCTTATGGGGGTTGACATGCAGAGACTGGGACAGGGAGAGATGAGCGTCAACAATTCAGAACGTACAGTAACTCTCTTTTACCATATATAGAGGGTGTGCGATTAATTATATGTAGTGATTGAGGATGGCCCAGCTTCCAGTATCCAGATAGCAAGGCATCGAATATACTACATGAGCATCGAGTCTATAACATGGGACTTAGTGTATATTAAGACCTAGAGCATTCATCCAAACCAGTTGCATATCAGCAGGGTAATGAGGGGTACCGTTCAATTCTACATATGGAAATAAGCAAGGGGCACAACATTTCTTTAACAGGCTGTAGCTTTTGAGTAAGTATTTCAGAGATAAACTAGGATATCAAATCTCTTATGCAGCCAATCTTTTTAAACAGTACAAAAGGAATATCAACTCTAAAGGAGCTAAATACTACATTCTCAAGAGTGCTTGCAAGAGCAAGCAGACATTTCAGGATCAGTCAAGCTGCTACCTAATGCATTGAACCAGGAGTAGTGTTGTCACATCTTTAGGCATATTGTGGCTTTGGGACTGGTAGTCGAACCTGAGAAGGTGTTTATGACACCTCTGTTGTACTCTAACCCTTCTGACGGAGAGGTGTGTAAAGATTTACCAGCTCCTGTTATTGGTTTTTATAGAAGGCCTACACCAATACTCCAAGATAATCAATACCTAGCACTTAAGTGCTGCCATGTTTGGCTACCAATCCACCCTGCTTTCATAATTTAACATTTGTATATCCTTGTGTGAAAGCAATAGTCATGGGCTTACTATGAGGAATAGAGTAACCACCATTCAGTACTTGTACTCTAGATACCTAGTATAAACCAGATTGATGTTACAGCTGCAGCATTTAAAGGAGTGTCCAAAACACAAAGATCCTGTACATCCTAGGTTTTTCAGAAAGAGAGAATCAGTACATTAGATGAGTTTGAGGCCTGATTTGCCTGAGATGCTCCACAATAATTTTAAAATGAGAACTCAAGAGCCAGCACTGGTGGGAGGATACGGATATTAGCATATTGGTGAAGCAATGCAACTGCTGGGGGAGGAACTGGCAGAGAAACCATAAAGTAGAGCAAGAATACTGATCCCACAAAGCCAGCAATTCTAGTTCATAAAAACACAAGCCAACTGTTTGAAATAACAACATCCATGAGTTGATTTCACATATGCTCATTTTCTCTAGCATGTCTCCCAATAGCTTTTGGTGAGCATAAGTCCCCATCTAGTTATCTGAAAATCATCAGCTGCAACCCTTTGGCACGTTAAAGCAGCAGTGAAGGTCCTGTCAGGGATTTCAAAATGGAATCTGTAACAATAGTCAAGGAAATTACCACTGTTGGCTGTGTAATGGATATCACACGGAATATTGAATATTGTAATAAAAAACCTTTCAGAATGCTATAACAGATTAATTTGACATAGTAACATAATTGGAGGTTTTAACCCACATTGTATAAATCTTTCAAAATGTTCTCATGAGCTGCTACTAGCCCTGATGTAATATTTACCGAAAATTATTTTAGGCGATGAAAGCTGAAGGGAGGGCCTGTCAACTTTCTTATTAGTTATCAAAGGATTTTTGAGGCATTTGGATCTGGAAACAAATATTCCATAGCTACTAAATAAACTTAACAGAGATGTTTTTGCACTCCTACATTGAGCTTATAAAGTGCTGATTACTGATAATAAACATATCTCAATATCAGCCTGGTAATCTTACAGTATGTGTGTGATTCCACATCAACAAGTGCTGCACTAGAAGTGAAGGAACACTGTACATGTAACTGAATCATAGTAAATGTCAGTTGGGAATAGAGGTAAAATCAAATAGTCCTAAGATCAAAAACCGTCGAGGGAACACCGTACACAAATGGAATTTATTTCAGTAATACTTAACTGGCTAAGGTATAGATACGTGATGAGTGAAAACAATCAGATTAAGTGGAACACCACACCACATGTGCTTCTGGTCTCAAAAAGCGTTACAGTGGTCATCTTACCCAAGATGAGGACATAGGCGAAAGGTGTTCATGAAGGAAGGATGAAACAACACAACAAACACCAAGTGGACAAACAGGTCTCCCTTGCAGGACCTGACTGTAATTGTCTGGAGGCATCATGAACATTGCTGGAGGGGAAGAGTCAATGAATAACAGGACATGAGTATATTGATGGAGATCATTGCAGGACTACATGGATAGGATGAGTAAGGACAAAGTGTAAGGAAAAAAGGGATATGTTCACAGGCAAGTCAGTACACATGTTTTCCACCTCAGGAAATGTCACCCACCTGAAAGAAAGTGCAACACATCCATATCAGCCTACCTAAAAAGTGCAATGGGAAAACATTTGAAATCTTACATGAGAAACTGAGCTGCAATGGAGGTTGACCCAGATTGCAGTTATCTGGAGAGGAAAAGAAAGGAAAAGTCATTCCTATTGTTAGACCTGACAGGCTTAGGGTGGTCACCCCTAACTTTTTGCCTGCCTCCCTCCACTTTTTGGACACTGTTTCTGCTGGCTTTTAGACTCTGCTCACTTTACCACTGCTAACCAGTGCTAAAGTGCATATGCTCTCTCCCTTTAAACATGGTAACCTTGGATCACACCAAATTAGACTATTTGATTTACTTGTAAGTCCCTAGTAGAGTGCACTATATGTGCCCAGGGCTGTAGATTAAATGCTACTAGTGGGCCTGCAAAACTGGTTGTGCCACCCACTTTAGTAGCCCCTTTACCTTGTCTCAGGCCTGCCATTGCAAGGCCTGTGTGTGCAGTTTCACTGTCACTTCGACTTGGCATTTAAAACTCCCCTTTATCTACATATAAGTCACCCCTAATGTGTGCCCTAGGTAGCCCCTAGAGCAGGTTGCTGTGTGGGTAAAAGGCAGGACATGTACCTGTGTAGTTTACATGTCCTGGTAGTGTAAAACTCCTAAATTCGTTTTTACACTACTGTGAGGCCTGCTCCCTTCATAGGCTAACATTGGGGCTGCCCTCATACATTGAAGAAGTGGTAGCTGCTGCTCTGAAAGGAGTAGGAAGGTCATATTTAGTATAGCCAGAATGGTAATACAAAATCCTGCTGACTGGTGAAGATGGATTTAATATTACCATTTTAGAAATGCCACTTTTAGAAAGTGAGCATTTCTCTGCACTTAAATCTTTCTGTTCCTTACAATCCATGTCTGGCTGGGTTTAGTTGACAGCTCCTTGTGCATTCACTCAGACACACCCCAAACACAGGGTACTCATCCTCACTTGCATACATCTGCATTTTGAAAGGGTCTTCCTGGGCTGGGAGGGTGGAGGGCCTGCCCTCACACAAAGGACTGCCACACCCCCTACTGGGACCCTGGCAGACAGGATTGAACTGAAAGGGGACCTGGTGCACTTCTAAGCCACTCTTTGAAGTATCCCCCACTTCAAAGGCACATTTGGGTATAAAACAGGGCCTCTGCCCTACCACCTCAGACACTTGCTGGAGAAGAAACCTGAACCAGAACCTGCACCCTGACAAAAAGAGCTGCCTGGCTGCCTAAAGGACTCACCTGACTGCTTCCTACAGAGGACTGCTGCCTTGCTGTTGCCCTGCTGCCTTGCTGAACTCTTGCCTTGCTGCAGAAGTGCTCTCCAAGGGCTTGGATAGAGCTTGCCTCCTGTTCCCTGTAGTCTCAGGACCAAAAATACTTCTTTCTTTCAACTGGACTCCTTGTGCGGCAAAAAATTTGACGCACAGATTGCTCCGCAGTGAAAAATTCACCGCACGCTGACCCGGAAAGACGCCGCTTGACTTCGTGAGGAAAAGATCGACGCAGCGCCTGCGGTGCGACCGGAACTTCGACACACGGCCCTCCTGGACAACGCTGCCTGACTTCCAGAGGGGAAATCGACGCAGCGCTCCCTTGAGGAAGAAAATTCCACGCACAGCCAACCGGAATGTTGCTCAGCGGACCACAAGCCCAGGATTCCACGCACATACCCCGGGGCATCTGAAAACTCCGCGACCCACAGAAGAGACCTGTCCGCGCGCCGGTAATTGACGCAACGTCTTCCCCGCGTGGAAAATAACAACGCAAGTCAGTGTGTGAAGGTGCGAAACCGACGCACACGCCATTTTCCACTCATTTCCTCTGCGGCCCTTTGCGGAGATTTTTCACTCCAAACCAGATACTTTGTGCTCGAAAGAGACTTTGTTTGCTTTTTAAAGACTTAAGACACTTCATATTACTTTTCAGTGATATCTCTACAATTTCTTATTGCATCTTTTATCGTTTTGACCTGCAAATATCCAGATAAATATTATATATTTTTCTAAACACTGTGGTGTATTTTTGTGGTGTTATACTGTGTTATTGCATGATTTATTGCACAAATACTTTACACATTGCCTTCTAAGTTAAGCCTGACTGCTCAGTGCCAAGCTACCAGAGGGTGGGCACAGGATAATTTGGATTGTGTGTGACTTACCCTGACTGGAGTGAGGGTCCTTGTTTAGACAGTGGGTAACCTGACTGCCAACCAAAGACCCAATTTTTAACAGTAACTTTCTGTTGTGCATTCACTTGTTTACTCTTTAATTTGAGCTAATTGATGCAGACTAGTAATTTGCCTGTTTATTGTACTAATATGAAACCTAACATATAATTATACATGGGCGAAATTTAAAATATGAAAAATTCTCTAAAATAGCTTCATGTTATTATGCTGTGTTTGTGGCAAAATTATAGTGCGAGAGCATAGGGACGACAAGAATGACCAGAATAGGAGTAGTTTTTCTTTCCAACAGTTATGTTTTTGGCATATTGTTTTATTTTGAAATATGTCTTTATGTTCAACACAGATATGAGGCTGCACTTTGTGCAAAAATATATTGCAAAGTGCCTGATTTGCATTTTGCCTAATTACATGTAACTTTGAGTAATTTTCCACAAATTGTGTGTACATACGTGGAAGCATATTACATGGATTTCAAACACCGCTACAAATGAGCTCAAAAATACTCCTCATAAATTAACAATTATCTCCTTTCTTAATAATTTGCTGAACTGCAAGTATTTATTTTCACAGATCCACTTGTTGCATGAGGAATTTAACATTATCTTGATAATGAGGATGCCTTATGCTCCAGTCCTCCATTGAAGTCCCTAGGGTTGTTGCTGTCAATCTTATCGACCTACCAGGCTTCCCTTTCCAGAAAGTCTTTTCATGTTCAGTTCCAGGTTAAGTAGGAACCATCTCTCTTGGTTACTCTCTTTTTTTCTAATGGTGATCCTATGTTCAAGACATTTTAGTTTGACTGTTTGTTTCAGTTTGGCCAATGTACCTAAGAAAAAGATCCTGCATGGGCATTTCATCGAACAGATGCAATTTTGAATATCAAATGTAACAATAATTTTATACAGTATTAGATTTTCAGTATGTGGATGACAAGCTGTATGAGATTGGTTAACATTATTGCAATGCACACAGTTAAGAAAAGGACATGCACCACTCTTAGGCATCTATAGATGGCTGTGATTCAAAGTTGTACATTTCTGATATTGAAAGATATTCGATATGCATGTCTATTTTATTGCTTGAATACATCCTTCATATTATTCTTAGCATTGTGCACAATCACCATTGTGTATTGACAATAGTTCAGATCTGCCCACTCAGAAAAGCGTATCTAGACACAAATGTGATCTGATTACTTCCCCATTTTGGTTTACTCTATTACAATTGTCACCACAGTAGTCTCTCCATTTTTGTTAAAACCTCATTGGTAATATAGCTTAGATACCCCTTATCCTCATATTTCTCAAACATCACTTTACTCTGTTGCTCAAACTTTTCTTTGTAAGATGTCACTCTCTTCACTTTGAAGTGGGTGAAACAGTCCAAATGTCATATAGTATTTCAATTGGTTGTAAGAGAGTACTTCATTGTGTGCATACTACCAATATTCAACACAATGTTAACTTTCAAATAATGGATCTTTCAGTCATCAATGGCATGCATGAATTTAATATGTTGATGTTTTTTGTTTAATTAATTTATAATGTCTTGCAACAATTCACATATTCCATTCCAAATCAGGAACTGTCATAAAACATGCTTTGTACATTTACCAATTGACAATAGATGTACATGCTCCTTCTATCAAAGTGATACATAATTACATTTGCATATGCCGGTACACAGTAATATCCTTTATATCTATAAACACAAGTTGGCTTTCCAATGAAAAAAAGTTACTGTGAAGAATGCATTAGTTATACTAGGTGTAGTAGGAACTCTGGTGCAGCAGCAGTCTGTTCGTAATTCTGTAAAATCAATTATGTTCTCTGTAAACCTTCTTCATGGGTAATAAATATGTGCAATGCACTGTACAGAAGTTTATTGCTACATTAATTCACTTATTTATTAAGGAAATATGTGGTATCTTGGATGTAAATTTAAGTTGATTTAACTAAAGGTTACAGTATCATGGCCATGTATATTCTCAAAGGTTGAAATATTGAGTGAAGGATAGATAAAGGAAGTCTACATGTAGGGTCCATAGGATTCTTCACTGTTTTGGGGATAAAATATGTATGCATAATCTTTGACTGTTTTTTGAGTCAAGAATATTTAATAGGGTATGTGAGGGTCTACAAAAACAATGCAGGGTTGCTCACATTAGGATTGTTACCCAGTTAGTTGTTTGGCTGATAACACATGGTTGTAGGATACCTTTATTGTAGTAGTTCCTCCTACACACTGACTGTTAAGAAATGGGACATGAGTCAGCAGAACCTACTATAAGTAGAGAGGGAGGAACTAACAGGAACCAAGGACATTATAGCGAAAAAAATAACTATCAGTAAAGGGTCAAAAAATGACGCAGTGTGGATTGGAAAGCCAATGCAACCATGCAACATGTTGCCAGGCTCAGGATTATTTTCCTATAGGGTCACCATCCTCCTTGACCCAGAAAGGACCACAACTAAGGAAGTGAGTACTTGTGAGTTGCGTATAGTTGTAGTCTAGTGTGCCCTGCTGTTTAAGCTTCCTGTATAGTCCTTCCATAGAGTGAAAGTCAGTTTAAATATCAAGCTGAAAGTTATAAAATCTATCATAGAAACTATTTTTTCTACAGACTGCTAACTTTAATTGTGCTTTACGTTCCATATGCAGCCCCACCATTACACTTCTTTCTTATGTTTAATGCTGTCCCTCATGAATTTCGTAATTTTATAATGTACCAAATATTTTTTACACTAATTCCTAAACAATTGCCTGATGTTATTTTAATTCATCTTCCTTTAATTCAAATTCTTAAATTTATGTCATTATTTAGCGTAGCCACTATTTTTGATAATTTCTCCACTGTCAACAATATTAAATGCAAAAAACTATTATTGATACCACTTTTCATGAGAGTCTTTCCTTTCCTTGCACAGCGACGGTTTCGGACGTATGCCTAGTTTCAAGGTGGTTATTGGTGTTTGTAGCATTGTATGAATGTTAAAGCATGTAGTTTTTGATTATTTTCTTTTCTGGTACAGTCTTCTTTATCTTTTGAAGAGTGCTCTGGTTTGTTTGATGTGGTAAGGTTGTTCTCTGCCTTTCATCAAGCCAAAGTGCCCTGCCTACTCAGTTGTAAAGCTGTAAGTAGAGGTGTTTTAACTGTATATTTTTGCATCTCATTGAAAAACATGATTCCTGTGGGAGGTAGGCAAAATTAAAATTGGATTCAAAATTGTAATTTGTTGAAATGGCTGCTCTCCTTTCTGACTAATTTCTTCTGTCCTGATTACTAGTTTGGTGGTTGGACTGCCAGCCAGCCAAAGTGGGGGCCGCCAAAAGACTACCATGTTGGCAGTCTTCCAGACCACCGTATTATGGGTTACATAGGCAGGACTGGAATTAGCAAGTCAAAAAACCCACACAGTCAGTACTGTTGAGGGTGAGATATGGGCAGTCTGACCACCAGTACTGACAGCCCATCAACCAACCACTGAACGCATTACGAGTCAAAAGTCACAGTGGCGGACACCCATGGTGGTCTGCCAATGGTGATCCGAAACACGGCAGTTTGTGGTCAACAAAGTTATACACAACACCACTTTGTACGGATTTGAAAACAACAGAGCTGGCACGCATTGCAACACTTGGCACACCTGCAAAGCACACCATAAAACACACCCGTTCACAAACCACAATCCTTTGCATCTCCAATGCCAAACACCCTAACCAGAGCACATCAAAAATTCATCAAACCATAGATTAGGCACCCCCACAACTTTCCCTAAGCACATATCCAACACCCACATTTCCAATCACATCCATTTGCAGTTCCCAGTCCCATTAACTGACCGTCACCTGTTCATTTCCCACCAATAAATTTTTTTATTCCCATCATGTCACACCAGAAAAATCCCTGTTTTACTCAAGATGAGTTAAGAGTTATGGTGAATGAAATCATAAGAATAAAACCACATTTATTTGGAGTCCAAGTCCAGCAAACTACTATCGCCAGGAAAATGGAAATGTAGCAAAGAATAGTAAACAGAGTGAATTCTGCTGGCCCCACCCTGCACACAAGGAACAACATCAGGAAGAGGTAGAACAGCCTCAGGGGAAAGGTATGTTCCATGGCATCCAGGCACCAGTTGCATGCCCAGAAGACTGGCAGTGGTCCCCGCCTCCTCCCTTACAGCTCACATTCTAGGAAGAGAAGATCTATCCATCCCGCATCCAGAGGGTTTTACAGGAATACATGGGGGGGTGGAGTCTGATAAGTCACAACACAAAAATGTCACCAAAATGTATTGTCTAGCATGCTCACCGATCACCTTTTGCCACCTTCACTGTCACCCCACTCACCAGTCCAGTGTCCACCTATCCATAGACCCTGGTCCATCATCCCCAAAGTGAAGTAGACTTACCTGAGAGAACAACATCTCTGTATAGTGTGTGTAATACAGGGACTGGCTGCACTACAATTCCCAGCAAGCACAAGTACAGCACAGTGTATCCCACTCATAATTACCTTGTATGTCAACTCCCCATTGGAGTGTACTCACCTGGGAGGAAGGCATCAGTATAGTGTGTGTAGTACAGGCACTGACAGGACTGATAAGGCCTAGAGGCACTGCCACTGTAGCTCCACTCAGTCAACACAGAATCCTCTGCTTCAATGACCCGTGTCCCTGAACACCCCATTGAAGGGTACTCACCTGGAAGGATTACAACTGTACAGTGTGTGTGTAGTACAGGCACTGACAGGACTGCGAGGGCCATGAGGCACTGCTACTGTCACTCCACTCAGTCAACGCAGTGGCCTGTGCTCCAATGACCCATGTCCCTGAACTCCCCATTGAAGGGTACTCACCTGGAAGGATGACAACTGAACAGTGTGTGTGTAGTACAGGCACTGACAGGACTGAGAAGGCCAAGAGGCACTGCTGCTGCCACTCCACTCAACCAACACAGTGTCCTCTGCTCTAATGACCCTTGTCCTTGAACTCCTCATTGAAGGGTACTCACCTGGAAGTATGGCACTTGTACAGTGTGTGTGTAGTACAGGCACTGACGGGACAGAGAAGGCCAAGAGGCACTGCTACTGTCACTCCACTCAGCCAAAACAGTGCCCTATGCTCCAATGACCCTTGTCCCTGAACTCCGCATAGAAGGTACTCACGTGGAAGGATTGCATCTGTACAGTGTGTGTAATACAGTCATTGGCTCGACTGATAGGGCCAAGAGGCACTGGTACTATCACTACAAACACCAGAACAGGGTCCCCTTCCCTGAAGACACCAGTATTTCAAATCTATAATGTGATGTGTACTCACTGGAGGAGTTGGCATCTCTCAGGTATTGTGAAGCAGTAGGAGTGATAGGTCTGCAACTCACAGCAGGCAATGCTTCCCTTACTTCATAAAACAAAACTCTGTCCATCCCCAAAATACACCTGTCATTATTGAAGTGTACTCACCTGGGAGGAAACCATCGGTATAGTGTCTGTAATACAGGGAGTTACATGGCTGCAAGTCACAAGAGGCTTTCTTACTGTCACTCCATACACCCGTCCAGTGTACACTTCAAATATACCCTTATTTTGGAAAGGGCACATGAAGTGTACGCACCTGGGAAATGACATATACCAGGTGCATGAAGTACAGGGAGTGACATGACTGCTAAGGCCAGGAGGCTTTGTCTCCCCAAATCCAAACACTAGCCCAATGTGCATCTGTTCAGAAATCCTTGTTGGTTAACTTGCAATTGAAGTGTACTCTCCTGAGAGGATGGCTCATGTATAGTGTGTGTATTACTTGGAGTAAAATGACTGTAGATCCCAGGAGGACCAGTCCCTGTAACTCCAATATCCAGGCCAGTGTCCATATGACATTGCACATCTGTCTGTGAGCTCACAAATTAAGTTTACCCACCTGGGAGGGATCAAGATACAGATCATAGCACACTCTTTGATGTGGCTAACCACTACCAACTAAGCCAAGATGAAAATATTGTGGAAAGGAAGGACAGCTCAACCTGGGTGCAACAAATTAATGAAAAAATCAAAGGCCTCAAGATGCATCACCCGAATGCACAATGCACTGGCCATGAGATGGAAACAATCACATACACAACAAACTCCTGGGTCTGCCTACATAACAGTAAACTAGGCCATAAAGTGATCTAAACCACCCTCTGCCCAACCTCTGTCTTGAATGCATTGCTGGCAAGATCTAAGTATATGACCATCCTCCCAAGTGCTAATGAACTCATACATTCTGCAGCTGTTTGACTGAAAATGAATTGGTAAGTTATTCAAATTCCAGGTCAATACATTGATTGCACGTGTTCCTGGCACATAAGGTAAACCTGCAAATTCAATGTGTAAATGTGTACATGGCCCTTTGCTAAATGTCACTGTAAACTGTTGGAGGTAGATGTCACAAGGCAACTTTTAACATCGTATCTCTCACATCAACAGGTCTAGCTGCCACTGGGAACACCAAGCCCACTCAAGAGACTGCCACTATCCCCATGGATAAAGCCCTCAGTGAGGACAACACTCCTGGACATCTGGACATTGAGGATAGTTCTGGCCCATCAGGTAAACCTGGTCAGATAACATCGGTGAGCCTCACCGTGACCAAATCAAGTCCTCCCAGCCTGGTTGCACACAGCAATTCACCCTCCCAACCTGTGTCCGGAGGACCTTGACAACCATCTTGTGCCCTCTAGTCCAGGATCCTGAGTCACAGCAACACACCTCCAACAATGATGGTCCTGGAACCAGTGGTAGGGGGCAAGCTGTGCCAAGGCATAGACACTTGGGGGTAGGGTGTGTTGGACAGATTTTGTGGGCTGGTGGCATGAAGCTACTGGGGATGGTCCTGGCCAGGACACCATCAGCCAAGTCTTGGGAACCTATCTAGAATCCCAAAGCATGATGGGACAGATACTTGCCAAACTCAGTGAGATAAAGCAGCTGCAGAGGCACTCCCACCTTGAGTCTCTGGAAAAGTGGGAGGCCACCAACATCATCCTGGCCTCCCCATCAGGGGTGTTTAGGGAGATGAGAAGGACCCTGATCAGGGACTGTGAGCAACACCACACCCTTTCCTTTGGCCACGCAACACCAGTCCCATCAACATCTGTGGCAGCCACTGGAAGGAAGGCCCTTTCAGCGGAAGGTCCTCCCTCAGATACCCTTGCCTCTGTAGCAGCATAACCCTCCCACAAGCAGGGACTTCCATCCAAGCATCCAGGAGGTGCGGATGGCAATACACCAACCACTGCCAGCAAGTGACCTCTTCAGGAAGGAAATCCTTTGTGTGCCACATATTTACTCTGTTGACTGTTCTTTGACCACCTTCCATTTCCTATGGTAGTAGAATACTGTACTTTGGACTTCAAATGTTGTGACATCTTCTAATATGATTACATCCACCATGACTGATTCCTCCACTTTACCTTTCTGTTGCATCACTCAATTATTTCCAGCAACTATGGCAATAAACTCGTCTATCACTAAAACATTGCCTGTTACCTACTTTTCCACATTTTGTAATGTTTAAATGTAAGCCCATGTGATGCACATGAGGAAGAGACAGGGTGGTAATGGAAGGAGAGATATCTCTCAGGAAATGTCATGCTGAGGATTACTTGCAACACAATACCAGTGTCCAGTCACAGCAAACATTGTATTGCACTGTACAACACATAGGCTGTTAAAATGTCTGAAATGTTGTAGCCAAGAATGGCTGAACCATATTGAGTTAGGCTAGATATCACAAGGTACTGTCCTCCAGATCACAAAAGAAAGGGCTTTGTCAGACCTCAGCCCATAGAATAGGCTAATAGATTGGTGGATGTTGTCACCAGCTTGAGCTTTATCACATACCAAAAATCAGGTCTGCCAACATAACATATGCCATAGCAAAGACAGAGGGCAGTATAACGGTCACTGATCATAGGACCATCCGATTACAATAGCCAAGCATCTTGTGGTGTGATACAAACCTATTTCAGTTATTGTGGCACAGGCACTCTGGCCTGCAATGATGAAACACATCTACAGCTACAAGAATGTCATACTGGATCTTCGTCTACACAATGTAAAAGAAGAATGCATGGATTGCACTGGATGAGAACATATTTCGAGGCCATTTGATCACACATCTGAGACAATTGGACCAACACACCACATCAAACCAGTGTAGTC
Organism: Pleurodeles waltl; assembly: GCF_031143425.1. Taxonomy (NCBI): domain Eukaryota; kingdom Metazoa; phylum Chordata; class Amphibia; order Caudata; family Salamandridae; genus Pleurodeles; species Pleurodeles waltl. The sequence continues at coordinate 653,658,709 of NC_090436.1, forward strand.
TGGAGTTCAGAATTCCTCCCACCCACTGTCCAAGCTGCATTTGCACAGGACTGATACACCCTAAATCTGTGACCAACATTAAGTGGATCAATCCATGTCCACTTAATATGTCAGAACAGCAACAGACACCTGCCGATGTCACAACTCTGAAATGCCCAAATCAGGATGGCATGTTAAAGGTATCTAGTTAAAAACACTACAAGGAGTTTAAAATGATACTTATGACCAAAACCTCATATCAAACATCAGTAGATCCACTTACATTGCAATGGGACTGACACAAACAAAGCAGATAATTAAGGTAGTGAAATGTTCAAGTCTGAATTAGCAATCAAACCTTGGCTGTATACCGCAAAGCATAAGATCCCTGTCTTTTGGAAAGGAAATCCTACTCTACACATCCTGACAACTACAGTTTCTCAAGCGGTTACAGTAATCACATAACATTACATACTTACAATAAAGTAAAGTAGTGATTGATGAGATCTGCCCTCAAGAATTCACCTTCATCTTTATCAATGTCATCCTTACTTGCCATTTCAGTATTCTCACTCAGTGGTATCGCTAGCTCACCCTCATCTGGAATGTATAAGATATCCACCGCAGAGCAATAAGGAGGGCTCCAGCAGTCCTGTCCAGACAACTAAATCGGCCCTTCAGGAGCCTGAAAGCATGCTCTACAACAGGCGTGTTCTTCCATGGGCACCGTTGAAGCTTGCTTTCCCTGGAGTAGTTGGGTTCCTCAGTGGCGTCAACAACCATGGATGGTTTGAGTAGAGTATGCAGAGTACCCTGTTATGTAATGGGACATATGTGCAACTGTTAGTCCCTCTCATTGCAATTTTTGAAGCAGGCATTGAACACAAACAGGACACATGTGACATATGTGACTTACCATCCAGCTACAACCTCTCTAGGTGCAGTCATGACACCAGCTGGGGGATTGTGCTGTTCTGCAGCTGGGGGATTGTGCTGTTCTGCAGGATGAAGACATCATGAACTAAATCCGGCTAATGGGCACAGACCTGTGAAATGTGGAGGTCTGAGTAAACAAACAACTTGGACTTTGGTGGAATGGAAGCTCTTTCTGTTGCAGTACACTTGCTCAGTGCCATGCAGTGGGGCCAAGGCAACATGTGTACCATCAATGGCTCTCACCACATGTGCGATGTGTGCCAAACTGTAAAACTCAGGAAATTGCCATATGTGCCTAACAATGTACAAAAATGGTGTCCGAGTAGTTGGAGCTACATGACAGGACAAGACAGGCACTTATCACTGAAAACAATTTTTTTGAGTTGTGATGCATTTTTCGGAGGCATATAATGCATTTTAGGCATCTAAAATGGTGGCTGCCTGACCTACTCCACTGGACATTAGGAACCGCTTGCGAGCGCTGGTGGAGGTGGTCATGGCTGTAGGCGGTTGCAACCGTGGTAGACACAGCCATAGGCTAATGCTGTTGCCAGGGGCGGGTGTGGGCCAATGGCTGTGTCTGCTAGCGGTGAAGGCCAAGTATGTGGTGGATGTGACCGCCATGTTCTGCAAAACACCTCACTTGACTCCTGACACTGTTGCCAGAAAGACCTCCACTACCTGAGCTGCTGTGTACTGCCAGTGGGAGAAATCATGCCACATCTAGCAGGTGAGAGGACCCCTGCCTTCTCCCCGGCGCCCCAACTACTCAGACACCATTTTTGCACAATGTTACAAAAGAGGCTGGTTGCAGACTGGCTACCCCTGTATGAACAGCTCCATGGTGCACCAGAGGAGCAGTTAAGTGACTCATGTCCACATTTATTTTTTCTGTACTTCACCCTATAGTCCCTCCTCACAGGCTAGATTGTGCCCATGTGTGCCAGAATGTACAGTCAAGGTTTTCGAGATGCAGTTGGTGTGGCATCAATAGGAGAGTCAATGTGCATGCATCTGTGTTCTGTGTCAGATGTTGAGTTCTAATACATTGCTGTGTGTGTTTTGAGTGTACCCTCATGTACACTTATGTTGGATGCACAAAAGTGGGGGAGGTGACATCACAGCCATCCCCATATATCTGTTAACACATGGATGTTGTCAATATGAGACAACATGTATTTGCATGACAGAATGAGCTGTGTATGAATATTGTATGTGTGAGATGTATGTAAAGTGAGCTATGTGTATGTTGCCAGTGAGATTTCAACCCACATCTTGCTTTGATGAAATGTTGTCTTGAAGGCAAATCCTGACTTACACTGCCCTTCAGCTTGCCATGTATACAACACATGCCAAATAGCTGTTGGCTACATGATGTACTATCATGGATGAAAGTGATGAGAATGGAGTTTCATGTAGGTTCTGTCAGCTCAGATTGAAGAAACCTGGGACAGTCACATGTATCTCCCAGTATGGGTCCAAGTCTAAGCTGTTGTTGAGTCACTTTTGCTATGCAACTGTGGCACTGTACCCAAACCCTGTATTTTAGTTGATCCTGGCATGTGTCATGTCTAGGCATTGTGCTTATTTGCAGCTTATGTAAGTCTCTTCTTTGATGAGTATGAAAAGTTTTTTAAGGGAGAGTTGATGATCTGTGACCAATCTGCACTTAGCATCAATGTTTTATAAAGCATGCAAATAGCCAAGGGTTTCCTGTCATGGCAGACTGTTAGAGGAGGTAATGGCTTTAAGAGAGAAATTCACAAAGTTCTTGGAACAAATGCGCGTTGCTTGATTTGATTTGATTTTAAGTTTTAAAAGCAGTTTTATAAGCATGCAAATGTTATTCTTCCATAGTTAAAATATGAAGGAATGCAATAGGGGAAGGCATTTTGCATCATCATTTTAAGAGTCATCATTTCTCTTCCTGCTTGCTGCTATAAAGTTCAGCTTTCTCAAAAAACTAACCAGTAAGTAGCTCAATCAGTTTATGATTACGTCCAAAGTGAAAATGACTATGAAAATAAGATCTTTGGGATTCTGTATGAAGGGAATGACAATTGTTTCCTCAAACACACTAGAAAGGATATGAGCTGGATGCCTACTCTTGGGGACTTGCCACTATTGTTCTGGTGCCACAGTTGTCACAGGTATTTTGTTGTAACAACCCTTAATAAGCAGAGGTTGAGAAGCATTGAAGCATCCTGCTAAAATCTATCTGCAACATCCTGATAGGAATACTCTCTAATACTAAACACCCTATTGCCATCAGATTGGTTGATTCGTAATCAGTGGTCCAGATAATTACAGTTAAAAGCCATAAGGAAATACAGGAGAGTTTAGCATCTGAGGACACATGGAGAATGATCCCAGAAGTGCTTGGTAGAAGTTGAGTTGGCTTCTTTTTGTGGTGACATGCCAGGATACTAAAATATCCCTATGTTTGACTTTCGCCTCTTGAAATGTATACATGTTCCATCTTTAATGAAAAATAGACACAATGGAGCATGAAGCATGTTAAGGGGGCACAATCAAGCTAGTACACATTATATGGGATGAATTCAATCTCTTCACTGCTTCTCTGATACTGAGTTTAGCTAGTCCCCTGTAGACTGCAGTACTTCTGACTCTTTCCTGCTTGCCTGTTGCACTGTTCCAGTGCTGTTAAACTTTATATTCCAGTGATATCACAGGCCTTTACCAGAGATGTCTTAATCATGCCTGCTAAGGTTTCCAGATATGAGGTAGTTTGGGGAAGTCTAGTGATAGTGTTATTTATCATGGTTATCATTATTGTGATTCTAGTGAACTGTTGAACATGCTGTGCTGAGATTAGAATCTTTTCCCTTTGCATTTTTATAGATGGAGATAGCCTCCTACTGTTATCACCCTTACTCATAACCATACTTGGACAGGTGGTGGTACCTCATCGGCTAATTTTGATAGTTAAATAGGTGACTGTCTGAATTTTACATTTTGTGCTGACTTACAAGGAAACATTTGCACCAACTGATTTGGTACTTTTCATCAAGCCTGGTTTATCTCTTTGTGGAAAAAGAACACATGACAAGTAGATTAACTCAAGGTTTTTTACATTGTCAAATGTGCAGTAAGCAAACTATATCTCATTTGCGTAGACATCCATTCTTCATACCAACTAACAGTGTGCACATAGTCTAAAACAAACATCACAAGGCAGGAGGATAGACATGAGTAACTAAATTTGAGTGGGGGAAGAATATAGCCTTAAAATATTTAAGTCTTCATGTGATCTTTGACCTGCATTTTTTAAACAACGTATCTCCACAAGTGGCATGCATATAAAGGTGCTTGAAATGAGAAGTGTTCAGGCAGTGTCTTTATGCTGCCAAGCACAGAGGAGTGGAAGGTTGCAAATTATGCAAAGTGTATGGTGATCATAATCCCCAGGGCAGCGGTATTATGAGTCCCCGACCGCCAGCCTGTCCGTGTTGGTAAACACCGCCATGGAAAGGCTGGCGGTAAGGGGACTTGGGGTGCCCCTGGGGTCCCCTGCACTGCCCATGCATTTGGCATGGGCATTGCAGGGGCCCCCAGGCATAGCCCTGTCGCGCATTTCACTACCCGAATTTCGGGCAGTGAAATGCACGACAGGTGCTACTGCACCCGCTGCACATCAGCATTGCCGCCGGCTCTTTTACGAGCTGGTAGCAATGTTGATGTGACCTTTCCGCTGGGCCAGCAGACGGTAACAATGTTACCGTCCGCTGGCCCAGCGGAAATGTCATAATAGGGAGCCAGGAATACCGCCGGCAATGGCGGTATTCTGTCTCCCGCAGTCTCAGCGGTCTTTTTGCAAGACCGCCGAGGTTGTAATGACCCCCTTAGTGTTTCATTGTGGTTCACCACTTACTAGGTTGTTAAAGAACATGACTGGTCTGTTGCTCTGTAACACAATAATAGTTTAATGTCACAACATGTTATACTCTCATCGGCATGCTGCACACTGATATATGTTTGCATGTTAGTTGCTCAGTTTTGTGTCGAACCACTTTGCTATCATTTAATCAAGGTTTAACTCCAACCTGAATTGTTTGCTTTCCTCGAGTAATCATCAAAACAGTAGAAAATAAATTAAAGAGGGTTTATTTCCCTTTAAATAAGAAGGGACATGTATATATCCAACAATGACCCATAACATGATTTTAAACCATCCCTGCAAACATGAACTTCACAATAATTATAAAATTAAAGACATAGGGTCTAATTTAGATGTTGGCAGGTGGCCCATTTCTCTGTCAGGAAGACAGAATAAAGTACTCTTTCGCCTTGACAGAGGTGTCACCCCTAAATAGAGAAATGACAGACATGCAGGCAGTCATTTCTTAATGCATTTGCAAGAATTGCTATCACTGTGGTTCCTGTCAGTGCTTTTTGAAGTTTGGTGTGTGGCACTGTAAATATGAAGGAGCTTTGCATCAAACGTGTTTCTTTTTTATTTTGAAAAAGAAAATTCTGAATTTGCATTTTGTTTTTGAAAATAAAAAAGAGAATACCCCCCACCATGGGAGTGCCCATAAATCAGGTCTATAATAATGTGTGATAAGTTTAAGAAGAAATGCTAGATTAACATAGTCAATAGTCCTAGGAGGACAATATCAACTGTGAGCAAAATCAAACTATGAATAGAAGTTGAAATTGCAGTTTTTCATCCAACCTTAATCATTTGAGTGAAAATAGTTTTTCTTCTGCAGCTGGCCCACGCCCATAAAAGGGAGAGCAGGAAAGAGGATATTTATACAACCACTAAAAATGTCCTCAAGAACAATTTTATTTTCCTCAAGTATTGATAAGTGGGTGCACCAATTGCTACTTACCAGTTACAGGGAGTCAGTGTGCCAAAACTCCATTCTTGACATAACGTGACTTCAGAACTGCTGTTAAAGCCCTTGTGGTCTCTGGTGACACACTGCTCACTGGCTTTATAGACTCTACAAAGGGGATCCATTAAGGGCATCCTACACATGTCAAGATGTCTCATCCAGTGCCTGAAGAGACAGGATCACATCACCTCCCATCCTGTTTAAACTCTATTAGCTCCCCTTGGTGGCCCCACTATCTTCAAACCCAGCTGCATCATTTAAAAAGCTGTTATGATCAGCACCCCTGCTTATCTTGCAGACAAGTTCTCCATCAATGGTGGTTCGTGGCACACCCATGCCTGGATACCATCATAATGCAAACAAATAATTGTAACATAGAAAAAACAAACCTGAAAGATTTTTCCAGTTATGTGCCCAGGATTTGGAACAAGCGTTCTCATATCCATCTGGACTCTTCCAAAGCTACTGCAAGTTACAAAAAAGTTGAAGATGTAACTCTTTAAAGAACACTACATTGAAATGGATTAAAAACTCTGCAAACCATCAGATTTACAGTTTAATCTTCAAAAAATCATGACTCAAGTTCTACTTATTGGATTTTTGTCAATTTGGTCTTGTTTTATTTATTGAATGTTACTCTATTTCTAAACAGGTGTGGATCCATTTTGTGAAGTGTTTTCACTGTTTTACTGTTTGACGTGTTGCAAAAATACTTTAAACAATGCCTCTGATTTAAAGGTGACTGTTCTGTGCTAAACTAGCAAAGGGTGAGCAAAGGTTAATGTAAAGTTTGCCTGATACTTAACTTGGCTAGGCTTACTGTTGCTGTTTGACCAAGGTTCCCTCGCAAGTCAACCAACAACCCAATTTCTAACAACACCCAACACAAGAAAGAAGTTCACCTCCGACACAACAAATGTCACTAACTGGGTAAAAGCCACCTGCCTCAAGATCAGGACAAGACAAAAAGACTGATCTTTGGCAAGCACACAACTCACGATGGTACATCAACTGGTGGCTGGCCAAACACAGACCACACTCAGCACTCATGCCAGGAACCTTGGAATAATCAGCAACAACAAACTGTACATGATTACGCAAGTTAACGCTGTCATTGCATCCTGCTTCCACTGCCTTTAGATGCTGAGAACGATTTTTCAAATGGCTCCCAATAAACACTAGAAAAGTTGTCACTCACACTCAAGTGACCAGTAAGTAGGACTTTGGGAACATCCTCTGAACAACTTGCTAGAAGACTACAAACCATCCAGAACTGGCAGTCAGACTCTCAACCTCCCACACAGAACTCACATCACACCACACTTCAGGAAGGTCCACTGGCTCCCAATAGACAAACACCCTCATTTCAAACTCCTCACATGCATTTTTAAGGCACTACAGAACTAATGCCCCACCTACCTGAACCGTTGTATTTCCTTCAACCATCCACTTTGACACCTCCACTCTGCAGAATTCCTACTTGCACACATCCCATGCACACACTGAACTAAAATCAGGATGGGCATTATCTCACGTCACTCCTATAGCATTGTATAGCCTTCACTCCACATCACCTCCTCTCTTCTTGAATTCTGCAAAAATCTGAAGACTTGGCTTTTCAGTACCCAACCTTCCATGAGTGATGATGCACTTTAGAAATATGCATAACACCCAGGTTGGGGAGCTCACCAGCTGTTCCAGCCACTCCCCTTCAAGGTTCTCCACCACCATGCTCTTGTATGTCTCTAGATGTCCCCCTCTCCACTTCCTGAAAGCGTATATATTCCTGGTGATCTGGGAACTACCTTTACCAGTGCTGATCATGGTGCCTTGCCTGCAGGTAACAGGGAGTGATTTTTTTTAAAAGGAGGAGGAACTTACACCTGTGTCAGACTTCTTTGCTCTCATGGATTAGCTAGCTTGTACATTGTTCCATCACATTTTCTCTTGGCTCACTGGTGTTTCAATAGGTACTGGTAACGATCAACCATGAGGAATTGGATCAAGTATTGTTCGACTTGAACAGGACATCAGCAGGGGACCGGCGGATGATAGTGTGGGGTGTTTGCACATAAGCCCCTAAGAACACTATGAGCACTTTATTGATGTCTTCTTGCTGCTCGTCACCAATTCGGATAGCTTTATTGGATCTCCTCATCAAACTTTCTACCACTTCACTGGGTTGCAGTCATTGAGGGGTGATAGTCCAGTGAAGATATTGAGGGACACTGTGTATTCCTTAAACTAATTCCCTTGAAAAGGTAGGCCACTGTCAGTTCTTAGTGTTTTCAGAATCATAAAAAGTAAAACATCTGAACCATCTTGTTGATGGTCTGCCCAAAGCTGTTGGTTGTGAGTGTGGCAACAATTGGAAATTTGCATAAACATCTGATACTAGTGTCATGTGATACCCTTCAGAGAGAGAGAACCAAAATCCACACTAGCATCCTACCATGACCCTTCATTGGGCTTTGGGTCAACCTGTCAGGAGGGCTGTTGGTTTGGCACCATTGCAATTGAAGTATCTCTTCCACACTTTCATCCATAGCTAGGAACCATACCTTGTCCTTCTACTTGTTGGAGTTGGTTACTGTGCAGGCCCACTGGAGTCAAACATCTGCCTTAGATGCTTTTGCTATTTCTCCTAGCCCTACTGATGGCAGGCAATTCACTGATGTGAACCAAGCCATCTATATCCCTGCTCTTGTAGCATGACTCACGCTGTCCCACTGTCTGGGGTTTTAGGAGAGGTAGTGCACTCAATTTGTGCATCTGAGCTTGTAGCCTAGGGAAAATTGGTAACTTTGGAGCTGCAAGACCCACTTTTCTGTTCTTGTTCTTGGAAGAGGGAGAGGCACCGATGAACAGTGAGAGCAAAGCAGTGTGGTCAGTCGTGACTTTAACTGTGTTCCGTATAAGTCAAGGTGAAAATGGGTGCATCCTGATTTCTTCACCAGGGCTTCTTTTTCTAATTTACACATATCTTTTCTCTGTGCCAGTGAGTGCCCAGATGGTGCACGTGATGGGTATCAATCCATTGGGTATCATATGTTGCATTAGTATTGCTCCATGTCTGATGGGGCTGTTGTTGACAAGCTTAGATTCTTTTGTGGGGTCAAAGGAACTCATTGTTCCATTTTGCAAAAGGGTTGATTTGATGTTTAGCAACATGTTCTCTTCCTCTTGTCCCCAGACCCATGTTGTTGGCTTTGGCCAATTCTCTAAACAGACTGGCCAGGGTAGCCAAATTTGGGATGAATCTCCTGCAGTTAGTGGTGAGTCCCAGGAAGCTCCTGACTTCTGGTGGTGATTGGGAGGTGCTGGTGTCATTGGTAGCCACAATTTTGGAAGGGTCCCTTCTAATCCATTCCTCTGAGATGTACCCACAGAATATTACCTTCCGATGGTGAGTCTGGCATTTGGCTAATTTTAGTGTGTCTCTCATGTTAGCAATCCTCTTGAGTGCCATAATTAGCCTGTGATGGCGGTCTACTATGCTGGGGGTGTGGAAGAGAATGTTATCACTGACATTTAATGTGCCCTTCAGCCCAGAGAGTACCTCTTTAATTGCATTTCGAAATACCTAGACAACTGAAGAGAAGCCAGAGTTAAGGTGGTGTAATCTCCAGGGGCCAAGAGTTAAGATCTAGCTTCAAAAACCAACGGACTCCATTAAGGTCTTGAATCAAGTCATCGATTGTCGATCTGATGTGGCACTCTCTTCTGATGGCTCTGATCGGAGCTGCATTTCAACACAGATTCTTATGCAGGCTGACTGTTTTGGTTCATCTGCAACAACCATGAGGGAATCCCCGGGGTGGACCTCAATATTTTTTCAATTACTCCTGAGGACTTCAAACTTCTGAAGCTCTGTTTTAACTGCTGGGCTGGACCCTCCGGTGTCTGAGGGCAACAGGTCGAATCGTAGTCTCAGTACTGAGTGATACCAGTGGGCCTGCAGCCTTCTGTGAACAGATGCTGGAATTTGGCTAGCTCCATCTCCATGCTCCTCGTGTGAAGCGCTACTGTGAACTGGATAAACTGCAGCTCTTTTGCAATAGAGCAGCCTAATAGTTTCTCAGTTCTGCTGAATGTGACGAAAAATGATGCTGCACAGGTGTCGCTATGGGATACTTCAAAGTCAAAAGTGCCTTTGAGTGGAATGGGTTTGGTTCTGCCATAGGCAAAAATCTTTACTCTAAAGGGTCTCAAAGGCGGTCATGATTGAAGATTGACAAACTGACCATCACACATTACATTAACTGATGCTCCTGTGTCTATTATTGTTGTGAGCTGTGTTCTACCCAGAAACATGTTACATTTTGGTCACAACTTACCACATGAACTTTGGATTCCAATGACACAAGAGATGAAGAAGATCTCGTCCTCATTTCCCTTCAGCATAGTTGCTCTTTAATTCTTTAATGTGGGTGTTTCCCAGCTGGTCACAGTTAGTTGAGGCCTGGACACCATGGTATGCGCGTCTTGAACAGGCTTCAGCCCTGATCTCATGGAGGGACTGTGTAGCAACCGCCTCTCCACACTATTGCAGAAGTGGCTGGTTTGCTGACAGGTAGAGGAACATTTATTTTTGTCTCGACATTCCTGTAGAGGGTACAAGTCAAGTCAAGGTGGACTTGTAACTTGGTGTGTTGCATCCGTGGAATTTCCTTCTGTTTTGATTTTGGGGTGAGTTTGGAGAAAGCCTGATTTATTTGGTCCACATGATCATTGGACGGGCTAGGCTGATGATTTTATTGAGTTTGATATCTGGTTGTTGCATGATTTGTCATTGGAGGGCACCAGATTTAAATCCTTGAACAACTTTGGTCCTCACCACTTTCTGAGGGTTGTCGTCTATACAAGTGCTTCCCAGTTCACGCAGCCTTGAAAGTGTCAATGGACTGTCCTTTGACATTGTTGTTCCTGCCTAAACTTGAATCTCCCAAAGCCCGGGGTTAAAACAGGACGCCATAAGGTACTTCAGCAATACGTATGCCGACTGTGACCAACATGAAAACAATCCGCTCTGCAAGACCCCTCTGCAACCAACTGATGCCATAGAGCGCTTAAAAAGGGAGACGGGGCTAACAAATCTGAGAGAAACAACCTGGATGGAAATTTGCAAAACATGGGAGCTTGCAGATGTGTTCTCATAACAAGAGCCAAACTGCTGCACAAAAGAGCCCTAACAAAGTACACAAGTGAAGCTGTCCTGGGAGCGTGCCTATGCAACAGACAAACAACACAAAATCAGAAATAATATGCTTTCCCCTTTAAGACAAGCCGCCTGGAGACATTCTCCTTGGGAGATTATGAAACTCTTAACAACAAATAACAGATAAGAAATAGCAGTCTTCCTGTCAGTCATGGGCAAAGCTGAAAGGTTCCGCCAAAAAAGGCGCTGTAAATGAGAAGGTTCAGGTTACATTTATTAACTAATCGATATAATCAGTAAATGTGGGATACCTCATATCATTTAATCCAGGATCGGAGATTGCTTTGAATAGGGATATGTGCAAGGTCAACCATAAAAGGTGATGCCTGAAAACACCTACGACAACAAGATTTTTGCGTCCTGTAAAAAGTTCAGGGATCCCACAAATGGCTTTCATCATCTGAACCAAGCAGAGTGCACTTTGTGACACCTTGTGTAACAGTGAGGTGAGGAGGTGTGAGAGATTGGTGCTCACACATTCATGCAGATGTTGTGCATACAGCTTAACCTTTTAAAACACCCAAAAATAAACTTTTGAAAGTATTGATCGAAGTTTGATATTAATTTGGACAGGAAAGCCAGGTGAAATTCAAAACTCTTAACTGGTGGTACATGCAGCTTTCACTGCGCCACAGGTATGTGCTCAAAAATGGAGGTCTATCTAGGTATTCTGCGTGTACTCTTTCATCTGGCAGGCTCTTGTTTCGATTAACAGAAGGAGGCAAATTGCATGCAATTGTGCGCTAATGGCGCCTTTGAATTTAAAGTTGGAAACCGTGTGTAATCAATAGTGTGCTTGTGGTGCAGAAAAACCTCACACCATATATTTTAATAAATTTGAAAACACACTCTTTCGGCACTGAGGCTTTTTATGATACCCATTGTGTAAATCTGCTGAGACTGTAATTGCTCTATAAAAAAGAAACCATTCATTGTGGGAGGTTTCTCTCATGCAAATGTGGGGCTAATGTACTGTACAAATAATGGGCACATAAATTCATACATGTGGAAGTACGGATGAATATAACAGCGTGGCAGATATTACAAAAGTGATTTTGAAAAGCGTATTTGCAGTGGGCTAAGTCCCCACAATTGTTGTTTTCTAAGGACCGTTTCGGTTGGTATTCTGTAACTCATTTGCAGTTTCTACCTTTGTGTTTGAATGGCTGGAATGTTTAAATATTCATGGGTTTCAGCAAAGTGTTTGCGGACGTCATTCGTCTTGACTAAGCTTATTTAGAGCGCGTTTGAGGAACGAGTGAAGCGTGCTTATGGGGGGAATGTGACATTATCAAATAAAAATATCGCTTTTTTGGACTCAGACTGAAAGATAAAAGCTTTTACATTTTTTTTTAATCATCAGGAAAATACTTTTGACCGAAGACACCAAGTTAAATTAAAGGAAGTGGAATTAAAATTGTATGTACAGTATTTACAGTTACATTAAGGGAACTGAAGCCTAGCCAATAGTTACAGTTGGATCATAAGGGCCTGATGTCCAGAAGAGCAAATTCATGTTTTTGGTGTGGTAAAAGGGCACTTTGTGGTGTGTCGCAGATATCAAATCACTCTATCGATTGTACACATTCCTGGACGTCGTTCTACCAATGAATGACAGGATTTCGGGAAGAAAGGGCAAAGTAAATCCTCAGTGCCAGAGTTTGGAATATAAAACGAAATAAATGGACGGTAAAAACACTGATGAGAGAGAAGAGTCTATGAAAACAGGTCACATTAAGGTACCTTTCTTTGGACGCCATAGACCTAAGAGATTTTCAGCCAACACTTCTTATGACTGTGGTCACACTTGCACAGAATGTTCAGAGAAGCATTCGGGAAATGGGGCATCTGGACAGCAATATGAGAATTGTTTGTGCATTATATCAAAGGATTCCTGGAACCAGCTTTTACCACACCTCTAATAAGTGATGGCTGCACACCTGGCGATCACAACTACTATTGGACTAGAAAACAAGATTCTTCAGACAGTGGACACCATGACCGAGTCTGAGGCTACCAGAAATTGTTTTTCTCTTTTTCGCCAAAAACTTAAACATCAAATCGGTTCCAGAGGCATTAAAGATGGAATGTTTAATGTGTATGCAGTATATTCTTGGGGTATATCGTGGCACAAACATCGATGTTAAAAAGCTTAACAAACAAGCTTGAGCCTCTCTATTGCACAGTGATTATAGCCTTGCTGTTTGACAGAGCATCATCCTTGGATCCGCCCTTCAGGCTCTAGCCGGCAGGGTATGAAATGATTACTATCAAAATCATAGCATAGAGCTAAGCTAGGAGATATCGGAGCAACATACCACCTCAAGGCTACCATGAAGGGCTGGTGACCTACATAATATTGAGGCAGTAATGGAGCACCACTTTTAAGTAAATATGCAGGTTATGCTGATCTATAAAGTCTAACAGATTTGACGACTTTATTAGGACATCCCAATGAATTGTTGACAAAATATACATTCCAGACAGAGTCTACTGTAACATATTGTCCAGTCTATCTAATAACAGATGCTGAGATCCAGTAATTGCAGCACTATGTAAGCAAGCACCTAGAACACAGTTTTATTAAACTATCACAAACATCAGACTTTTAATCCCTTTTCATTTTTCCAAAGCAGTATGAAGAGATCAGAATGTGTATTGAATTTAAAGCCATCAGAAAATTATAATCAATTGAGGCATCACCTACCTCTCATTTCTGTTTGATAAACTTTACAAAGCAAAACACTTATCACATTACAGTACATGCAAGCCAAACTCAAGCTACACCAGTGATTGTACAGTCTAACTAGAGCACCAGAGTTGCTTAAATATATTGATGGTGGCCAGCCTAAAAACAGACATCATTCTTTACATGCCAACAGAGTGAAATAAGGCATTATGGGCCAGATGTATAAAAAAAAATTGCACTCGCAAACGGCAAAATCGGCGGTTTGCGAGTGCAAAATAGTGGTCTGCAATGCATCAAAGGCATTCGCAGACCACAAAATAGAAATCGCAAAAATTGCGATTTTTTGCGTTGCGACCTGGATTTTGCGAATCGCAATTTGCGATTCGCAAAATCCAGGTCGCAAGGCAATTCTGCAAAAAATCGCAAATTGCGATTTTTCGCAGAAAAATACCATGGTCTGCAACCAGGTGGTAACCTGGTGCAAAAATAAAAAATGCAGTAAAACTGCATTTTTAAATGTAACATGTAAAGCACACATGCCCTTTTGGCATGTGTGTACTTTACATGTAAAAAAACAAAAAATTGGGGTGCAGGAGAGGGGGCCTTAGGCCCCCAGCACCCTGCCCTTTTGCATTTCCAAAATTGCGATTTCTGGTTCAGAAATCGCAATTTTGGAAATGTAAAAAATTTGCAGCTATGGGCCAACAGGCCCATAGCTGCGAATGGGGCCAGTATCACAATTTGCGATTCAGTGTTTGCATTTGTGATTTTTAAGAAATCGCTATTACTGATTCGCAAATGTGATACATGGCCCTTTGCGAGTCGGTACTAGCGATTTCTTAAAAATCGCAATTACCGAATCGCAATGGGCCAGAATCATACATCTGGCCCTATATCTCCTTAGTGAAAGCTGAGCCCTTTGCACACTTCACTACACCAAAAGTATACAGTTACTTTGGGTATCATAATCTATGTACCAAACTATTTCATTTTATTTGTTTATATATAGTTTCTAAAACCACATAAGTAAAGACTTAAAGACGTACGCATAACATTCACTAAATACCGTCACATCCTCACCAAACATAAAAACAATAAACTTAAAGAAAATAGGCACAATCCAGCATGTCCCATCAGTGTCCAATCACAATGTCTGCATGCTGTGACACTGTGAAAGGGTAAGTTCCGACATCAAAACATTACTTAGAAATCCTCCTTGACCTGGTATCAGATAGCTTCTCCAACACCTCATGCCAAGGACACTGGGTGCACAGCCGTAGCTGGTTCATCTACCTAAATGCAAGGCAAATTAAGGACAATTTGTACTCTTAGAGAGAAAATATTACTAATCAAATATGAGTAAATCAATTGTATTAATAATATGTACTAAAAGAGCTTAATTAGAGAAACGTGTTAGAAAAATAAAACGTGCATGTTTGAAATGTGATTGAAATGGTGTCTGCCACTTTGGGTTCTTTGTGAAATAATAAATAACTTTGAAAATGTGTTTTGATGAATCATAACCATTTGTACTGGCAAATTATACTTAATATTGATAAATAAGAACAATAATTTGAGAATATTATTGATTAATTAAATGTGCTAAATATGATTCTTCATTTAGTAGCATTAGAAAAAGATCTAAGCTTTAGTATTTTTCCACAGTATAGTGTTTGAGACTTATTCTGACTTCACTGAATTT
This sequence comes from Pleurodeles waltl, assembly GCF_031143425.1. Lineage (NCBI taxonomy): Eukaryota > Metazoa > Chordata > Amphibia > Caudata > Salamandridae > Pleurodeles > Pleurodeles waltl. The sequence continues at coordinate 653,674,095 of NC_090436.1, forward strand.
TTTTTGCAAACATTGTTTATTCACTGTCCATTGAAAGGCTCACAGTGGAAATCTACTGCCTGTTCCACTATGCTCATTCAGAACTTCCTTGTGATAATAATTGAAAGTTTAAACAATGGGCTTTAGTTTCTGGTAGAAAGTAATGTTAGCTAAAATGTCATGTTCTGTGCTATTTTCTACAATGTTAATTTTCTGGGGAAACTGCCCACCGGAGAGGAGTGTCAACATGGGCTTATCCTGAAGAAGAGTGAAGAAAAAATACAAACTGAGAAGTGTAATTCAGTTTGCTGCTCGCTATCACACCTCAGTCTTGTCCAATAGAAGTCTGGCTAGTGATTTTTGGGAGTTTAATTTAGCAGAGTTTCGCATGATGTGCAGCAGTTGATGAAGAGAAGAAGTGCAGTTATGTTTATGATTTTAACAGTTCAGATACTTTAGGGCCATAATTAGTGAACTGTTGCCCCTTTTGTGCTCCTGAAGCTGAAGATCTGATGTTCCTGTGCTCTGCTGAGGAAGACTCTGCTAACTGCTGTCTCATTTAGGAGAGGTATAACCCATGTGCATTTGTTTTGTTTTCTTTTTGCAGGTTTCCCTTAGAAATCCAACCACATATTTTTGTTAGCGACATAGTTAGATCTTTTTCAAATTAATTTTTGTCTTATTATTGATTTTTGTATGTGACAAAGCCCAGCCCCACACATGCTTGTCAAATTAAAATGTGGTTGCTAGGATGACTGATCCCATAATTAAATTGAATGTTTATTAATTGATTATGGTTGATTCAACTGCACAACTAATGACATCTGTTGCTATTTCTCAAATAATTCTGTTGTTATTCTGTATAATTCTTTTGGAATATTTAATGGTGATTGTGCTTGTTAGGCTAAGATTCTTTCGAAATTTTGGACAACCTGTTTTGTTTTTGTATTGCTATCATATGGCTTTGCATATACTTTACATGACTTTAGCATTGTTAATATAAGGGCAATAAAGTTTAAACTTTATGAGGTTGGTGTGGTGATTCATGGTCACATAGGTCAGGGAGTGTATAAATTAATGACTCCCTATTGCAATTCGTTGTTGTTTGTGGCTATTGGTTCTTATTGTTTGATTTGATGATCCTATTACTCCTGTCTGAGTCTAACAATTTAAGTTGGCCTCTGAGGGTCGCAGATGTCACTGCCCTGTTACGTGTCACCTTAGCCTAATTCAGGAGGTCATACGGCCACAGAATTTCCACAGACTCAATCCCTACCCCACAAAATCAACACAGCCTAAAGTTTTTGTCAATAACTTGCCAAGCCCCATTACGCTAAATAAAATTGAACATGCCACATTTGAATAAATTATCAATTATCAATGTTTCTACCTTTTGGACAGTCTCCACTGGAAGTAAGGCTGGGTGCTCTTTAAACAAAATTACAAGTATACATCACTAAGGAGAGTTTTTCCATTAAAGACTACAAATTAACATTAATAGAACACAGGGGGTCATTATGAACATGGCGGTCAACACCGTCATCCGCAGTGACGACGGTGAACATAATACCGCCATTGGCAGTGAACAGAAACCCGCGATATAAAGATGCCAAAAACAGAAACCGCCAAAATGTTTGTTGCCACCGCCATAGCCTTGTCGGCGAAAAAGCTGCACATCCCACCCCACCACTGCGAGCACACAAATCCCCTGCCCTCCAAATAATGATGCACAAATCAATGTGGCGGCCAGTGGAGGCCGAATGACCATTGCCGGTACAGACCACCACGGTCAGCAATAAGACCCAACAGCAAGAAATGCACACATTGGCAAGTTTGAAACCCACACACCTGACACACATCCACAACACTATAAAACACGCACCGACGCGCCCGACAAGCCTTTGAACTGCCAATAGGAGAAGCCAGACTGACAACACTACAAGCAGACTCTGAATGCAACAACACACAACTCACACACCCAACCACACAACAGCACCCTCACCAATATCCACACAACACACCACCCAAAACACACACCATGAACCCCCTAAGCACCCATGCTTCACAGAAATGGAGCTAAGAACAATGGTGGATGAGATACTCAAGGTCGAGCCACAAATATTCGGGGCACAGGTCCAGCACACACCCATCACCAGGAAGATGGAGTTATGCCAGACAATAGTCAACAAGGTCAACGCAGTGGGAAACCATCCACGCACAAGGGATGACATCCGCAACAGATGGAACGACCTGCGTGGGAAGGTGAGGTCCATGGCATTGAGGCACAACATTGCAGTCCAGAAGACTAGGGGAGGACCTCCACCAACACCCCCCAACTACACTGACTAGGGGAAAATGGTACTGGCCATCCTGTACCCTGAGGGCCTCACTGGACTCACTGGAGGAATAGACTCCGGTATGTCATCTACAATTATCCCATATCCACCACACCTGTAATGCATGCACCACCTCACCCCTCCAACTACCACCAGAACCACTACCCCACCCAGGCCACAATCACTACATACAGTCACCCTGTACAGTCAAACCTGCTCTCTGAGGCTACAGCTGCTGAAACCTCACAGACAGGGTTATGCCCCCCTGGGGTCTGGGCAGCCAAGTCCCAGGAAGGTAGAACAAAGCATTTCCTCTGAGAGCAGGGTGTTACACCCTCTCCTTTTGGAAATAGGTGTTACATGCTGGTAAGGGGTAGCCTCCCCCAGCCTCTGGAAATGCTTTGAAGGGCACAGATGGTGCCCTCCTTGCATAAACCAGTCTACACTGGTTCAGGGACCCCTTCTCCCCTGCTCTGGTGGGAAACTGGACAAAAGAAAGGGGAATGACCACTCCCCTGTCCATCACCACCCCAGGGGTGGTGCCCAGAGCTCCTCCATTGTGTCCCAGACTCCAGTGATCTTGCTTTGCAAGGTGTGGCGGCCCTACCAGCAAGTGACGTCAGATACGCCTCCTGATAGGTCCATACCTGATAAGGTATCCAATCCCCCCTCAGGCCTATTTAGGGTCTCTCCTGTGGGTTATCTTCAGATTCTGCTTGCAAGTTTCCTACAGGAATCCTCTGCAACAACTTCAGACTCTTCTGACTTCGGATCAACCACAGCCTGCTCCAAGAAATGCTGTAACTGCAACAAAGTGTCTACAAGAGATACTTTTCTTCAGCAACCTCAGCTCCAAGTCAGCAACTGCAACAGTTTCCATGTTGTGCATGCTCTGGGGACTCCCTGTCTTCATCCTGCACCAGAAGGACCGAAGAAATCTCCAGTGGAGTGATGGAGTCACTCCCCTGCTCCAAGCAGGCACCTTCCAAGACGACGACCGGTAACCTGGGACTCCTCTCACAATGATGAGCGTGCTCCTAAGGACACAGAGGGTGGACATCATCAACATAGACTGTCCTGAGGTCCTGCTGATGCAATTTTGGAGGAGGTCAGACCTTGCCTTTCCTGAGAACGACGGTACCCCTATGTACTGTGTTTTCTTCACATCCTGAGTCCTCTGTGCACACTTTGCAAAATTCCTTCATGCACAGCCTGGCCCAGGTCCCCAGCACTCCACCCTGCAATGTTCAACTCGCGATGGTGTGGAACCTTCTTTTGTTGTGCTGCATCAACTGTGCTTTGTATCTCCTTTGAACCCAGATCCTGCAGCTTCTGGGGGTGCTGCTGGTATCCTGAGGGCTCTGCAAAGCGCTGAGAGCCCCCTCTTCCGCCTCACACTGAATTGAGGCCCCCAGGTCCCTTCTGGTCCATCCAGTGCCATTTTGACAAAGAATGCACTTTTGTCGTAGCCAAGGCTTGTTGGCGCCGTCCAACACGAAATCTCATCTGCAACAATCTTCACACCGTGGGACATCTTTTGCATCATACAGAAACCCGCTGGCATCTTCCTAGGGTGCATTTATTCAGTCTTCAACTAACCAGGGACTCTTCTTTTGCACCCTCTTCTGGGTTAGCAGGGGCTCCTGTCTTTCCTGGAACTTCTTTCGACTTCTGGACTTGGTCCTCTTCCTTTGCAGGTCTTCAGGTACAATAATTTAGCAGTTGTTCTTTGCAGACTTGGTTGGCTGCTGCAAAATCCCCAAAACGAAGTGTAGTGTGTCCTAAGGAAACTTGCAGTACTTTACTCCTGCTTTTCTGGGCTCTGGGGTGGGGTAATTTACTTACCTTTTCTGTATTCTTACTCTCCCAGCGATTCTGCACACACTACACTTGTCTACAGGGGAATTTGTGATTCACATTCCACTTTTTTAGTATATGGTTTGTGTTGCCCCTAGACCTATTTTCTCCCATTGCATTCTATGGGATTTCCCACTGTTTGCATTGATCTATGACTATTTACTTGTCTAATTTTGGTGTCTAGTGTATATATTGTGTATAATACTTTCTTCCAGAAGGAGTATTGTCTCTAAGATATTTTTAGTACTGTGTCACCCAAATAAATACCTTTATTTTTGGTAACACTGAGTATTGTCTTTACTTGTGTATAAGTACTGTGTAACTATAAGTGGTATTGCATGAGTTTTGCATGTCTCATAGTTCACCCTAAGCTGCTCTTCTATAGCTACCTCTATCAGCCTAAGCTGCTAGAACACTACTACTTCACTAATAAGGGATAACTGGACCTTGTATAAGGTGTAAGTTCCCAAGGTACCCACTACAAACCAGGCCAGCATCCTACATATGATTTTTAGTAGACATATGTGGAAAGGACCTCTAGACGCTATTTATTCAGATAATCTAAGATGAAGTGCCAAAACACAATCAGAGGTGGTGTTGTCCTCAAGAATGTAGGAGGAAATAGAACATTTCAAATCCACTGTCTACAGGAAACAACCATTCCCAAAAACATTGTCACTTTTCTTTGCTGATGTGTTGGATTCATTTTGGGAATTGCAGAAATTCATTCCTAAAATACTTTTCTTGACAATATGGTATCCCAAATAAATACATAATTTCATACAGTATTGCATTTTTATAGCTGATACCATATGCCTATTTCCTAAAGATGATTCAAAGCGCAATTGCATCTAACTTACAATTTTCTTTTGTTTTAGATGCAATCATTAGATCATCTATTTGGACTAACACTGAGATACAGGCATCTGCTTATTTTCCAGATTTTTTTAAAGATTGAAGAGATTTGTTTATACCCTTTTGGAATACAACACAGAAGTAGGACTGCATATTCAAAAATCTAAATCCAAAAAGATATTGGCTATCCTTCAGAAGAAGAATGGAGAAGAACGCTTGGCACAAGTCATTGATGGTGTATCTGCATCACCTTGAATCTGATTTGGTACCGCAGGACAACAAGGGACTAGAACAGTATTGATTTTGCCAGATCTTGAAATACCTTCCATTTTCCACTTTTTTATGCCTATGATCATTGACTTACATGGGCTTCCTAACACTGCCTTTAAAATGCCCTGTTCATCATCCTTTCAATAACTGTTTTCATTTCCTCTTCTGCTTTCCAAGTGAGCTTGTACTGAGGAATTTGAGGGAAATTGCATTTGCTTTTACTGTAATTTCACTACATCTACACTTTTAATTAATCTAATGTAAAGTCCAATACCCCCTCTCTTACTCTGACTTAAATCAGGAAATAATTTTTCTTTTGTAAGAACTGGTAATAAATGAGCTTTTGACTTTTGTGATTTTTTTATTACGTCAGAGTTCTTGTCTTGCATCTGAATTGGCACAGCATCTAGTGTACAGTAAATTGCACCATTTATTTTGAAAGGAGGTTTCTAACTAATAAGTTAACAGGGCTTGTATTACATATTATGAATTAGTGTTTTTTAATTGGGTCAATTTTGACCGGAACATTTGCTGAAACCTGTGTTGTTATTTCCTTGATTGATACACATACAACTTCAACTTTTATTTCCGAGAGGGGTAGGTCGGTTGAACAGTGGAGCAGGTTGCACCTATGTTGAATAAAAATAATACTGGTTGGCCATTCACATTACCTTCTGCATATATGGGCCATGCATGCAGTCCCTGCCCCACCATCCTCTCAGGCACTGCCACTGCAACTGATTCAGTCCAGGAGGAATTATATTAAAAGTTCCTAATATTGTTGAACACTCAGGGAAATCATTATTAATCATCAACGGGTCTTGCTGAAAATAGGAATTCTATTGTAAATTAGGCATTTTATTTTGAGTGATCTGCAGTATTGCTGGCTACAAGTTTCTTCACATGAAATTGCTCTTGATTCTGCATGTTCTGCACAAAAGCCAGTTGTACTGGGAACATTGATTGAAACATCCCATATTATCTGGTTTGCATTGTGCTGCATTTTGGAACCATTATAATTTGCTTTGAATTTGATCTGGATTCTATCTACATTCATGTTTTGCAGTGTCTAAGACACCAACAATAGTGGCAAGGAGTACTTCTCCTCAAATTTTTAATGCAGTCATTCCATTACAAATATTAATAAAGCCTCATCTACCTCTGCCTTGAGTTAGAGCATTCGCTCATTCTGTCATTTGCATGTTTCATCCTTGCACAACAATTACTTGCACAAAAAAGTTTGTACTGGAATCTACCCCACAATCAAAACCAGAATCAGTCTCTGAAATGGACATCTGCAAGCACTCTTACTGCTATTCTGAGAAAGCTTTATCTGAGCAATCATGAGCTTCTCTTTCAACTTCCTCTGTTTAGAATCGAAGCAGTCACTGAATACCTAGGTATCTCATCAATACTTTTGGCCTGCCAAAATATTACACTCTGTTGAAGATGAGAACTAAGCTTTGAGGCAAACCTAACACAAAGGCTGATACAAAACCAGTAATGCATTCTGTTGCTGGATTTTTTACTCTGCTAAACTTTCTATATATTTGCATCAATCTTGTGTAATATTCATGCACTGATTCTTTCAGATCTTAAGTAGCTCTGACCAATCCTCCTCTTTGTCTGGGAGCTTTCCCTTCAAATGTTTTGCCATTTCTCTATATTTTTCCAGAATAATAAGAGCTAGACTATGTTGAGCATGTACTCAGGGAGGCTCCTTCACAAATGCAAGGAGATCAGATTGGTTCCAAAGGACATGCACTTGTGCTCATGCATGCACTTCTCTAAAAAATAATCCTACAGCAACCGTTCCTGATTCAGGTGTACTCACACTTGCACTCACCACATATTCTGTTTCTGTTCTTTTCTTTTGCACCTTGCCTCGCCCTTTTTTCCTCAACTTATCTCTATATTTCTTTTAATCTGTCCACTCTTTTGTGCTTTTGACTTCGGGCTGAATTTGGACTTTGGCAGATGGGTTACTCCATAACAAATGTGATGAATATCCTGCCCTCCGTATTACAAGTAAATGATATCCAATGACACTTATAATACAGCAGATGGGATATCTGTCACATTTGTGATGGAGTAATCCATCTGCCAAATTCTAAATCAGGTCCTAAATCTTTAATATGTGCTTAATTAGCTAGTATATTGATTTCTTTCACTCTTAATTCTTTAATTTCTGGCAGAATTTTATTTTTGTAGGAAGTACTGTTTTATTCTTCAGCCAAATGCTCAAGCTTTTCATCTGGTTCACTTGCACATTTAACTTATTCCTAACTCAGATGTATTAATTTAACCTCCTTGTTTGTGGTTAGTCTGTCTGTGCCAATTATACTCTGTGACAGTTCTCCAAATTTAGACCCTCATTACAACCCCGGCAACAGGACAGCGCTAAATAAAATTGAATCACGACCACGGCGGAAACCGCCAACACATACAGCCACTTTAACACTCCGACTGCCACAGCGGTAGCAACAAACACTGCAGCGGTAACCAGCAACAGCCAGGCGGAAGACAATGTACCACCCACCCCATTACAACACACCCATCCTCCAGCTTTGCCGGGGCGGTACCAATGCCATCAAAAGCACGATGGTGCCCATCTCTGCATAAGCCAGTCTACACTGGTTCAGGGATCCCCCAGCCCTGCTCTGGCGCGAAACTGGACAAAGGAAAGGGGAGTGACCACTCCCCTGACCTGCACCTCCCAGGGGAGGTGCCCAGAGCTCCTCCAGTGTGTCCCAGACCTGTGCCATCTTGGAAACAGAGGTGTTGGGGGCACACTGGACTGCTCTGAGTGGCCAGTGCCAGCAGGTGACGTCAGAGGCTCCTTCTGATAGGCTCTTACCTCTCTTGGTAGCCAATCCTCCTTCCTAGGTAGCCAAACCTACTTTTCTGGCTATTTAGGGTCTCTGCTTCACCAGATAACGAATGCACGAGCTCATCAGAGTTCCTCTGCATCTCTCTTTTCACCTTCTGCCAAAGGATCGACCACTGACTGCTCAGGACGCCTGCAAAACCGAAACAAAGTAGCAAGACGACTACTAGCAACCTTATATCGCCTCATCCTGACGGCTTTCTCAACTGTTTCCAGGTGGTGCATGCACTGGGGGTAGCCTGCCTCCTCCCTGCACCAGGAGCTCTGAAGAAATCTCCAGTGGGTCGACGGAATCTTCCCCCTGCTAATGCAGGCACCAAAAGACTGCATCACTGATCCTCTGGGTCCCCTCTCATCCTGACGAGCGTGGTCCCTGGAACTCAGCAACTCTGTCCAAGTGACTCCAACAGTCTAGTGACTCTTCAGTCTAAGTTTGGTGGAGGTAAGTCCTTGCCTCCCCACGCTAGACTGCATTGCTGGGTACCGCGTGATTTGCAGATGCTCCGGCTCCTGTGCACTCTTCCAGGATTTCCTTTGTGCACGGCCAAGCCTGGTTCGCGACACTCCTTCCTGCAGTGCACAACCTCCTGAGTTCTCCTCCGGCATCGTGGGACTCCCTTTTGTGACTTTGCATGGACTCTGGTTCACTTTTCTTCCTAGTGCCTGTTCAGGTACTTCTGTGGGCTCTGCCTGCTTCTGTAAGGGCTCTCTGAGTTGTTGGGCGCCCCCTCGGTCTCCTCCTCCAAGTGGCGACATACTGGTCCCTCCTGGGCCACAGCATCACCCAAAAACCTCTACCGCAACCCTTGCAGCTAGCAAGGCTTGTTTGAGGTCTTTCTGCGTGAGAACACCTCTGCAAGCTTCATCGCGACGTGGGACATCTTTCTTCCAAAGGAGAAGTCCCTAGCTCTCTTCTTTCTTGCAGAACTCCAAGCTTCTTCCATCCGGTGGCAGCTTCCTTGCACCCTCAGCTGGCATTTCCTGGGCTCCTGCCCACTCTCGACACTGTCGCGACTATTGGACTTGGTCCCCTTGTCTTACAGGTACTCTGGTCTGGAAATCCACTGTTGTTGCATTGCTGGTGTTTGTTCTTCCTGCAGAATCCCCCTATCACGACTTCTGCACTCTCTGGGGGTAGTAGGTGCACTTTACACCTACTTTTCAGGGTCTTGGGGTGGGCTATTTTTCTAACCCTCACTGTTTTCTACAGTCCCAGCGACCCTCTACAAGCTCACATAGGTTTGGGGTCCATTCGTGGTTCGCATTCCACTTTTGGAGTATATAGTTTGTGTTGCCCCTATACCTATGTGCTCCTATTGCAATCTACTGTAATTCTACACTGCTTGCATTACTTTTCTTGCTAGTACCTGAATAATTTTGGTTTGTGTACATATATCTAGTGTATATAACTTATCCTCATACTGAGTAATTCTGTGTATTGTGTTTTCTTATGATATTGTGCATATGACACCAGTGGTATAGTAGGAGCTTTACATGTCTCCTAGTTCAGCCTAAGCTGCTTTGCCATAGCTACCTTCTATCAGCCTAAGCTGCTATAAACACCTCTTCTACACTAATAAGGGATAACTGGACCTGGCAAAAGGTGTATGTTAGACTTTTCATCCTTGGCGTGGTCTCCCTTAACATTTTGCCTCTGTTCCACAGGTTATTGATGTGTTCTGGACTCTGATTTTGCTGTTTTTATTACTCTGGGCACTTTACCACTGCTAACCAGTGCTAAAGTGCAAGTGCTCCTGTTTAAAATGTGTAGGTATTTGGTTCTCCATGATTGGCATATTTGTTTTACTGTTAAGTCCCTAGTAAAGTGCACCAGAGGTGCCAAGGGCCTGTAAATCAAATGTTACTAGTGGGCCTGCAGCACTGGTTGTGCCACCCACACAAGTAACCCTGTAATCATGTCTCAGACCTGCCACTGCAGTGTGTCTGTGTGTATTTTTACACTGTAAATTCGACTTGGCAAGTGTACCCACTTACCAGGCCTAAACCTTCCCTTTTCTTACATGTAAGGCACCCCTAAGGTAGGCCCTAGGTAGCCCCAAGTTTCTGGAACTTCATTTGGGAACTTGTTTCTGCATTTGGAACTTTGCACTCTTTTAACCTTTTATCATGTCTCTACTTGGAGATGCATCAGTTGAAGCTGTTTTTGACCTGAAGCAATTGGATAGTTATAACAAGGCTCAGCTAAAGCAGTTTTGTAAAAATGTTGGTTGTCCCATTAAGAGCTCTTCCAAGAAGGATGAGCTGAAAAAGGCGCTGAGGGCCTGGGTGACAACCAGAAGCACTGGAGGGCACACTGAGGATGAGGAGGAGGGTGAGGATGAGGAGGGAGGGCAATCAGTACATAATGGTATAGTGGGGGGACCTGTTATTCCCAGGGAGAGAGTCTCCAGGGCAAGTATCAGCGTGTCCTCCAAGGGTCTGACACCTGAAGAGGTACTGGACAGACAGGCAGAGAGGGAGTACCAATTGGAGCTGAAAAAGCTCAGTCTAGAGATGGAACAGAGAAGGCTGGCCATTGAGGAAAGGAAGTTAGCAATGGCTCATGAGCTCAGTTTGAAAGAGATAGATCAGAGGAGTCAGTCCAATAGGGATGGTGGCAGCAATCCTACAGTGCAGCCTGAGAGAAGGGTACACATCCCAAAATATCTTGTGAGGGATTATAAGAGGGAGGATGATATCTACTTGTGGTTCAAGGTTATGAGTCAGCTCTCCACATGAACCTGGTCCCTGAAGCTCATTGGGGGGCAGCCCTGTGGAAGCATTTTGAGGCAGTGGGGAGGGACACACTGACAGCCTTAGGGGATGCTCAGAGTCTCACCTACCCTGTCATGAAGGAGGCCTTACTCACAAGGTATGGTCTCACCCCTGAGCAGTACAAGGAGAAGTTTAGATCCTACAAGGGAAAGGCATCCCAAACATGGTTGGAATGTGTTGATTCTTTTTGCAGGTCACTGGATGGTTGGGTGAAGGGCAGTAAGGCAAACACGTATGAGGGGCTTTACAATTTAATTGCTTGGGAGCACTTGAACAGTTTATGTTTTCCAGAGCTGCGCCAGCACCTCATGGACTGCAAGCTGACTGACCCCAGGAAGCTTGCGCAGGAAGCGGACAGCTGGGAGAGCACCAGGGTCCAGAAGAGGTATGGGGGAGACCACGCTAAGGATGGGCAGGGTCCCTCTCAGAAGAAAGGGGGGGTAAGGGCAAACAGGGAAAGTTCTCTAAAGGGCCCCAAGCTGATTCCCAGGGTAAGGATTCCCAACCCCCCTGTGAAAAGAAGCCATGGTTGTCCAAAGGGAGGCCAGTGGCAGGTGTTCCCCCACGTAAGTGCTATGCATGTGGCCAGGTGGGTCATGTGAGGGGGGACCCCAAATGCCCCAAAAGTACACCGGCACCCACTGGTGCACCGTCCCAGGGTTTGGCCAGTGTAGCGCTTGGGGAGGAGTTGGTTTCAGGTGGGTGGGAACCAGCAGAAATGACCCTTGTCTCACTAGGGGACAGTGAGATGGTCCAGAGAAACCTAGTGCCTGATAACACCAAGAAGTACAGGCAATGGGTGACCATCAATGGACAGAGGGTGGAGGCTCTGAGAGACACAGGAGCCAGTGTGACTACAGTGAGGGGTCACCTGGTGTCTGAAGAGCAGATTGATCCCCAGGTACTTCACCAAGTAGTTGCGGTAGACAACTCTGAGCGCCTCTGCAGAGTGGCGCAGGTTCCCTTTGAAAGGGGGGGTCTCAGGTTCCTGGAAATTAGCTGTGAGTCCAACCATGGCTGTTGATTGTTTGCTAGGTAACGACCTGGAGGATTCCCCTTGGGAGGAGGTGGAACACAGGTCTCACTTGGAGATGTTGGGTCTGCCTGGGTGGGTATGCGTATCCATCCGGTCTATGGCAGCCAATCAGGGTAGTCAAGAGCCCCTGGAGCCTGAAACATTTGCCCAGGGGACTGCCAAGAAGAGGAAGGGTCGGGGCGTGGGAAACCGGCCCGAGGTTCCCATGGCCCGGGAGGAGGCGGAGCCTGAGGGTGACGCCCCGGAACCTACTGGGGAGCAGGTGGCTGAACTGGGGGAGGTCCCTGAGCTGTCACAGTGGCAGCAGGAAGGGGGACCCACCAGGGAAGCATTCTGCACAGCGCAGAAGGAGTGCCCTACTCTTGAGAGGCTGCAGCATCAGGCTGCAGCCCAGGCGGCTGTCGAGGCGCCAGGTACTCACCTGATATATTGGGAGGATGGCCTCCTGTATAGTGAGCCTAGGGTTCCTGAGCCTGGGTCAGCTCATATGCTGGTGGTACCCCAGTGCTTCAGGGCCTTCCTACTGGGTTTGGCTCATGATGTGCCTTTGGCAGGACATCTGGGGCAGGACAAGACCTATAAGAGGCTTGTCTCCCACTTTTACTGGCCCTTGATGCACAAGCAGTCAGCTGCTTATTGTAGGTCTTGTCAGACTTGTCAGGCAAGTGTCTTACTCTGCAGTGCTGCTTCAGCCAGAGTAAGAGGGCAAAGTCTGGACTTTGTGTGCCTTCCATCTTGTGAAGAAATCTCCAAGGGCTTGATTTAGAACTTGCCTCCTGTTGTTTGAAGTCTCAGGGACAGCAAAGACTTCTCTCTGCCAGCACCTGGAGTCTCTGGAGAGACTCCATCTCTGACAAGTGGTGCCCTATCCAGTCCCTGGGCCCTTGAAAGGAAAGCTGGTGGAAATCCAAGGAAACCGACTTCGGATGACTCCGGACCGACGCCGCTGCTGAATCCGGTAACGCCGCCTGCACTCGGCGCCATGACCTTCGCTGGAACACGACGCTCTTCGCAGGTCCGACGCCGCTGCAGCCCCACTGAGGTCCGCGGCTCCGTGGAAGTCACCGCACCCCGTTGTGACCGACGCCGCTCGAAGCGCGTGGATTCAACGTTTCGCACAGACGCCGCGATCCCCGACTTCACGCATCAGCTTGTTTTCACTCTTCACCAAAGGTACTGTACTTGGGGGTCTACACGACTCAGTGTCCGGCGCCGCTGGTGTCGGCTTGTTGGGAATGAGTCCGTCACAATGACGTGTTAACATCTCATCAAAGCATTTTTGTTTATAAGCGCTATTTTTGAGTTTAATCTTTAAAAAATTCATAACTTGACTTGTGTATGTCGGATTTTTGTCGTTTTGGTCTTGTTTTGTTTAGATAAATATTTTCTATTTTTCTAAACCAGTTTTGTGTCATTTTGTAGTGTTTTCATTAAGTTGTTGTGTGTGTTGGTACAAACACTTTACACCTAGCGCTCTGAAGTTAAGCCTACTGCTCTGCCAAGCTACCAAGGGGGTAAGCAGGGGTTAGCTGAGGGTGATTCTCTTTTACCCTGACTAGAGTGAGGGTCCTTGCTTGAACAGGGGGTAACATGACTGTCAACCAAAGACCCCATTTCTAACAGTGTAAGTACCGATGGTACCCACTACAAGCCAGGCCAGCCTCCTACAAGGGGGAGGAAAGAGAGAGTGACACACACACCCAACACGTAACATCCCCACCCCCACCCCCCACCCCCCACCCTTCACCCCCAACACCATACACACAAGCACATGCAACAACATTACATATACATCCCGTAACTCTCAGGAATAACGCAAGACCAAAAAGAATTGAGTCAAATTAGTGTTATATTATAAATACTCAGAAATAAGTTAATATCTTAAAAACTGTATTTACAAAATATACAATATGGTCAAAAGGCTGGACAATGTCTACCCAAAATGTCCGTGGCCCACTGGGCCAAAACACATAGGCCAAAAACCCTAGTCAAGTGTGACTCCTGCCTCAATACAGAGAGAGCACAGCAGGGGCATCAGGTCGAAAACATACAGGCACCTCAGGGGGACAGGGAATGGGGGGGCACTTCAGCCAGAAGATGATACAATGCCACTGGCCTGGAGGGGGCTACATGCCCACTGCTTGCCCTGGGGAGTGCAAAGCCACAGTCTCTCAAGTCTCTCCAGGGGGTGGTTTACCCACTGCTTGGTCCTGGGGAGTGCAAAGCCACAGTCTCTCAAGTAGGTGGTTTGCCCACTGCTTGGTCCTGGGGAGTGGAAAGCCACAGTCTCCCAAGTGGGTGGTTTGCCCACTGCTTGGTCCTGGGGAGTGCATAGCCACAGTCTTTCCAGAGGGTGGTTTGCCCATTGCGTGGTCCTGGGTAGTGCAAAGCCACAGTCTCCCAAGTGGGTGGTTTGTCCACTGCTGGGTCCTGGGGAGTGCAAAGCCACATTCTCTCAAGTGGATTGCTTCTCCACTGGTTCTGGAGGGGGCTTTGTGCCCAGTGTGCTTTATCCTGCCAAGGAAAGGGGGAGTGGATGCCTTTCTCCACTGGTTGTGGAGGGGGCTTTGTGACCAGTCTGCTTCATCCTGCCAAGGATAGGGTGAGTGGATACCTTTCTCCACTGGTTCTGGAGGGGACTTGGTGCCCAGTGTGCTTCATCCTGCCAAGGATAGGGTGAGTGGATGTCTTTCTCCACTGGTTCTAGAGTGAGCTTGGTGCCCAGTTTGCTTCATCCTGCCAAGGATATGGTGAGTGGATGCTTTTCTCCACTGGTCCTGGAGGGGGCTTGGTGCCCAGTGATGCAGTTCTTGGGGGGTGCCAGGTCACAGTCTCTCACCCGGGTGTCAGAGCCATGGGATTTTGCAGTGGTCAGGATGCATGATAGTCCATGGAGGCAGGGCTACAGTCCATCCAACGGTGGCTACAGCTGCACAGTGGTGGTAGTGCCAGTGCTGGTAGGGGTGCTGCCAGTGGAGGGGGGAGGCTCCAGCCCTTCTCCTGCAGCCTCGGACAGCTGCCCACTGGGGATGCTGCTGCTGGCAGTGGTGCTACTGTCAGCGGTGCAGATGGCGGTGCTTGCGGCAGGACAGGTGGCAGTGCTTGCTGCGGTGCAGGTGCTGGTGCTGCCAGTGGTGGGGGGAGGCTCCAGCCCTTCTCCTGCAGCCTCGGACGGATGCCCACTGGGGCTGCTGCTGCTGACAGTAGTGGTGCTTGCGGCGGTGCAGGTGGCGGTGCAGGTGGTGGTGCAGGTGGCAGTGCTTGCGGTGGTGCTTGCGGCGGTGCAGGTGGTGGTGTTGGCCGCGGTGCAGGTGGCAGTGCTGGCAGTTGTGCTGGTAGCCACCAGGCCTTCACCTGCAGGCTCAGACGCCTGAAGTGCCCTTGGAAGATGGTGGTGTCACCTTGGGTCTGGCAGCTGGAGTCTTTGAAGTGGCCTTGCTGGGTGGTTGTAGCTCCTTCCCCTTGCTAGATGCTGTCCCCTTCTTCACCTTGCCAGATGGCGGAATGGTCTTGGCCTTGACAGGGGTTGGTGGCACACTTGCTGGGCTAACGGGTGCCCCCTTTGAGCCTCTGACAGCTGCAGGAACCACAGCAGATGTGGACTTGGTGGCTGAGGTGCTGGGCTGTTTTGGCCACCCTGGCCAGAGGGGAAGGATGGGGGTGGAGGGGTAGGGAACAGGTCAATGTTGGCTAGGAAAAGCTTCTTAGGGACATTGGGGCGGGAAGAGGGCGAAGGTTTGGGAGTGGAGGAAGAGGGAGTGCTTGTAGGAGGTGTCAATCTGCTGTGTTTGGGTGCAGATGCATGAGCTGGATGATGTTGTGAGGTGGATGGCTGTTGGGTGGGTGTGTGCTTGCGTTTGTGTACTTTGAGAGGAGGGGGCACTGACACAGTGGGAGAGGACACAGGGGATGTGTGCATGGATGTGGGGGTGGTGACTGCCAGTGAGGGGTGTGTAGTGATGGGCGTGCTGGTGATGGAGGTAGTGGATGAGGATGTAGTGCATGCAGGTGTGAGTGGAGATGCTACTGGGAGGGAGGTGGATGATGACGAGGAGGGGGACACAGTGGAGGCAGTGGATGTTGGTGTGTCTACATGGGGATGGTGCTTGTGTGAGTGCCTGTGGGATGAAGTGTGGTGCTTGTGTTTGCCTGAGCCACTTCTGTGTGTTGATTTGGGTGAATGCTGGTCTGAAGGTGTGCTTGGGATAGGCTGGAGTTGAGGGGATTGGGCTGGGTAGAGGAAGTTGGAGGGTGGAGGCTAGAGACAGGGACAATGGCTGCCATCAGTGCAGAGGCCAGAGCCTGAAATGCTCTCTGTTGGGCCGCCACAACAGAGTAAATGCCCTCCAGGTATGCATTTGTTTGTTGCAAATGCCTCTTGACACCCTAGACGACATTCAGAATGGTTGACTGCCCAACAGTGAGGGATCTCAGGAGGTCAATAGCCTCCTCACTGAGGGCAGCAGGGCTGACTGGGTCAGGGCCTGAGGAGCCTGGGGTGAAGGTGATGCCCACCCTCCTGGGTGAGCGGGCACGAGAAGCACACTGAGGGGCTGCTGGGAGGGCGGTGCTGGTACGGCGGGTGGCGGATGGACCTGTTCTTGGGGTGGCCACTGCCAGGGAGTTTCCCTCGGAGGAGGAGTCACTGTCTGTAGTGTCCCCTCCTGTCTCTGTCGTGATGCTCCCCTCGCCCTCCGTCACACTGGTGCCCTCACCCTAGGTGGAGACGGCCTCCAGGCCCATGTGGGATGCAGCTCCCTCCGCCGGATGCAGGTCCCAGCTGGGCCTTCGCCTTCTTACGTGCATAGCGGTGCAGGTCCTCCCACTGTTTGCAGCAGTGGGTGCTCCGCCTGTCAAAGACCCCCAGGGTCCGCACCTCCTTGGCGATGGCACACCAAATACCCTTATTCTGATGGGCACTGACCTGCAGGAAAAATAGAGCAGAAAAGGGATTAGTAAAACCGTCCGGACCGTCACACTCATTGCCCACCATATCACTTCCATCCACGAACGCACATACATTGACAACCATACATGCAGCACTCTGCCCAGGACACCTCAGCCCCCCCTACATGTGGCTTACACACACAGCACTCCATACATTCATGCTCACAGTGTACTCACCTGTTTGTCTGGAGGACCATAGAGTAAAGTGTACTGGGGTAGGACCCCATCCACAAGTCTCTCCAACTCCTCCGCAGTGAAGGCAGAGGCCCTTTCCCCATACACATGGTCATAGCAGTCCTCTCCTGTTGAAGGTCAGGTAGCAAGTGAGTAAATAGACAGAAAATGGCAGTCACGTCCGCGGCAGTGCGTACCGTCACCACCGGTGGCTCCTGGAACCCATAGGGCACAATGATAACCAATGCAAAGTTCTGCGGCGGACATCGAGTGTTTACGGCAACGGCGCACAACGTCAGCAGAATTACCACATTTCCACCTGTCCCTCTTCACAGGCAAGGTAGCCGCCATTTCAGGGGGCACAGGCGATGGCACCTAACTGCGTCACAGCAGACATTGGCACATCAACTGACTCTCGGATTCACATACTGGTTCTGTAAATGAAGATATGCATCATTATTGCAATAGATGTGTGAATACGACCCTCTGCTCACCGTTTTCCTCCCTAAGCTTCAACCGCTGAGGATAAATATGAGATGGAGACACCCTTCAGTGTACAGACCCCTGGTGGACCTGTGCCAAATTGGAGCCAGACCTGATGTCAGCTATCCGCCAGCCTACAGGTATCCCCCATCTAGTGCAGGTCCTGTCAGTACTCCATTTCCTGGCAAGTGGTTCCTTGGATACAACAGTGGCAATGACATCAGGGATGTCTCAGCCAATGATCTCAAACGTGTTGACCGGAGTGTTGTCTGCCCTGCTGAAACACATGCACAGCTACATCGTATTCCCCCAGGTGGAGGATTTGGCCACAGTGAAAGCTAACTTCTAGGCCCTGGGACATATCCCCAACATCATTGATGCCATTGATGGTACCCATGTAGCATTTGTCCCCCCTCCCCGGAGAAATGAACAGGTGTTCAGGAATAGAAAAACCTATCACTCTATGAATGTGCAGATGGTGTGTTTGGCTGACCAGCACATCTCTCATGTGAATGCAAAGTATCCTGGCTCTGTGCATGATGCATATATCTTGAGGACTATCAGCATCCCATATGTGATGGCTCAACTCCAGAGGCACCGGGTGTGGCTAATAGCTGAGCCCAAGGCCCCCACCCAGTTTAAATTGGTGTCTGGGTATGGGGTTGTTCCTAAGGGTTAGTGTGTGTCTAACAGTTTTCCCTCGATATTTGCAAGTGACTCTGGCTACTGCAACCTCTCATGGCTACTGACCCCAGTGAGGAATGCCAGGACAAGGGCAGAGGAATGTTATAATGAGGCACGTGGGTGAACAAGGAGGATTATTGAGAGAACCTTTGGCCTCCTGAAGGCCAGGTTCCGGTGCCTCTATCTGCAGGTGGATCCCTGTACTACCAAGTAGGTGTGCCAGATCATCGTTGCATGTTGCACAACCTGGCCTTGAGACAGCAGGTGCCTTTTCTGCAGGAGGATGAGCCTGGAGATGGTCTTGTGGCAGCGGTAGAGCCTGTGGACAGTGAGGAAGAGGAGGCAGAGTAAGAAGATATGGACAACAGAAGTAATATCATACAGCAGTACTTCCAGTGGCAAACAGGTAAGGCACTGTAACTTCACTTTACTTTTCAGTTTTCTGTTGGACATTGTACATGGCAGCATAATTTCCCTATGTCTATGCCCATTTACTGTACCCTTTGGCATCTCTATTTTCAGATCTCTGTGCCCCACTCTGGTTCCTGCTGTGTTTACTGCTGCCCACTACAGGTCATAGCAATGTATTAATTGCTGCACATGTGAATTGCAATGTTTTCAGAATGTTGTACTAATACATATTTCAATCAATTGAGAGACTCCAGAATTGTATTTGTTCCAAGGGTGTTTACTTAAGTGCTAATAAGTAGAGGGGAATGTGCAATGGGCTGGGGTGATGGTGGAGGAATGTCCACTTAGAGTTCAGTCTCTTGGTATCACAGGTGCATTGTCCAATGGGGCATAGGAAGGGGAGCAATGGCAGTTCAAGGTGGATAGGGTGACAGAGTAGGACAGAAGGGTGACAATCAGGAGTCTTACTTCCTGCCTGGGCCTTAGCAATGTTCTCTGGCTTGTGCCTGGATCCCAGGGACGGTTTGCGGGGTGGTTCTCCTTCTGCAGGAATTGGTGTGCTGGTGGCCTATTGTTCCAGTGGCGGGGCCTCCTATCCACTAGCGCTGGCAGAGGTGGAGGGCTGTTCATTGGTGGGGCTAGTGTCAGGGGCCCATTGGTGTACCACTGCCTCCCTCGTGGTGTTGGCCATGTCAGCCAGTACCCCTGCAATGGTGACCAGGAAGGTGTGGATGTGTTTGAGGTCCTCCCTGATTCCCTGGTACTGTCCCTCCTGCAGCCGCTGGGTCTCCTGCAACTTGGCCAGTATCTGGCCCAAGGTCTCCTGGGAATGTTGGTATCCTTCCAGGATCCCTGCAAGTGCCTCGTGGAGAGTGGGTTCCCTGGGCCTGTCCTCCCACTGTCACACAGCAGTCCTCCCAGCTTCCCTGTTGTCATGTGCCTCTGTCCCCTGAACCGTGTGCCCACTGCCACTGACCCCAGGCCCCTGATTGTCTTGGGTTTGTGGGGTTACCTGGGATCCCAGTAGTGGTGGACACACTGCTGATTGATGTGTCCTGGGGATAGTGGTATGGACCAGCTGGGAGGGTGCTTGGTTGTATTTCCTGAGGGAGAAGGCTCTGTGGTGGTATGGGACTGTGGTAGGGTACCCGACTGTCCAGAGTCCCTGATGGGCCAGGTTGGTCATCGTGATCCAGGCGTGCAGAGCTGCTGTCATCACTGTGGGCCTCTTCTGTGGGGGTGCTGGATGTGGCTGGCACCTCTTCTCCGGTGACGTTGAGTGGGAGTCCTGTGAGGATGAAAATGCAGTGTTATTGTATCTGTGTGTGCCATCTTGTGCATGGGTGTGTTTCCCTCTATGGTTGTGATTGCCCTGTCAGCTTTGCCTTGTGTGCGTGGTGATTTTGGGGGCTAGATGATTATCTCTAATGGGCATGCTGTGGTGATGGGTGTTCATGCAGGTCTGTGATGGGTGTCCATGCATAGGTGTTGCATGCAGGGCTTGGTATTGGGATGGGTGGGTTATGATAGTGGGGTATACGTGTGGTGGTGGAGTGATGGGTGTGAGGGTAGGGGTAGGAGTTTGTGATGGCATGCAGGTAGGATGGGGGATATAGTAGTAAAGATTTGACTTACCTGAGTCCAGTCATCCTGCTACTCGTGCCAGGCCCTCAGGATTTATGATCATCCAAGACTTGCTCCTCCCATGTTGTTAGTTGTGGGGGAGGAGGTGGGTGTCCACCGCCAGTCCTCTGTACAGCTATCTGGTGTCTTGCAACCACGGAACGCACCTTCACCCGTAGGTCCTGATGTCATCCCTTGTTCTTGGGTGCTCTTCCATGGCGTTGACCCTGTCCACGACTCGCCACCATAGCTCCATCTTCTTTGCAATGGACATCTGCCGCACCTGTGATCCGAATAGCTGTGGCTCTTCCCGGATGATTTGCTCCACCATGACCCTTAGCTCCTCTTCTGAAAACCCAGGGTGTCTTCGGGGTGCCATGGATGTGGTGTGAGTGGTATGTGTAAGGATGTGTGGGGTGATGTATGGGGTGATGTGTGGGGTGATGTGTTGTAGTGTGTGCTGTGATGTGTGTGGATGGTGTATGGGTGATGGTGTTCTGTGGCTCAGATTGAGTGGGTGCTCCTGGCTTGTCTGTCTCTCTGTTCGCAATCTTTTTTTTCGTTGAAAGGGTTTTGGGTAATGTGGGTGTGTGTTTTATAGTGGTCTGAGTGTGTGGGTGTGGTGTATGTATGTGTGTCAGGTGTGTGTAGTTTGAATTGTCCAATGTGGTGTAGTTTTGTTGGTGTGTGTGTATTTTGAGCGCGGTGGTCTGTACCACCAATGGTTTACCGCAGTTGAAAGACCGTTGCAGTGATTTGTGGGTCCTGATACTGTGGGCGTAGTTCTGTTGGTGTAACGGTGTGGGTTTTGGTACTGCCAGTTTATCACTGCCCTTTGGTCTGGCGGACTTGTGTGGGTGTCTGTATAGTGGCAGGTTTCTCTGAGTGGGTCATAATACCTGTAGCGGTATACCGCCATGGTCACGGTGTGTTGGCGGCCGTCAGCACGGTGGTAGGCGGCATTTACCACCAAGGTTGTAATGAGGGCCTTAGTTTTTAATGGGAAAATATTCATTTCCTCATCAATTCACTCAATTGTACATCTCTAACAGTATTAGTATCTAATTCATTCTTGGTTTCACTTTGCGCTCCCCTGAATATGCACTCATAATTCATTCTTGGTTTTCTTGCCTCTTTATCCTGATCATGCGGTCTAAGGTGGTCATTACAACTCTGGCGGTCGGTGTTAAAGTGGCGGTAAAACCTCCAACTGGCCAGCGGAAAAAAAATTGGAATCACGACTGTGGCGGAAACCGCCAACATAGACAGCCACTTTAACACTCCGACCGCCAAGGCGGTACAAGCAAACACCGCAGCGGTAACCGCCAACAGAGAGGCGGAGGACAATGTACCGCCCACAGAATTACAACAGCCCAATCCGCCACCTTTTCTGGGGTGGATTCACCGGAAACAAAAACACGGCGGGAACAGGACTTGGAAGGGAAAACGCTCACCACTACAAACCCCACGAGGAATCAGGACACCATTGAACCGAGCTCCAGATACTGCCAGCCTTTATCTTCCTGCTTCTCTACCAGGAACAACAAAGACGGCGGCGAATACCACGGTGAGTACTGCACCTACGACACAGGGGAAGGGGGAGGGAAAAGAGAGTGACACACACACGCAACACCCCCACCCCCACCCTCACCCACGACAACACACACACTAATACATCATGATACATTACAGTTACACCACCCAACCCCCCCGGAAGAATGCAAAGACAAAAGGAAATTAGTCTAATAATTGTAATATATTAAAATACATGAATCAAAAATAAATACATGTATAAAGATATTCACACTATAAACAAATGTATACCCCAAGAATACAAGTCCAAAGGATTCCACCATCATAGTCCGTGGACCACTGGGCCCAAAATGCATGGGCGAGGCCCACACTCAATACCCGATCCAGATGGAGAGAACACTGGTGGGGCATCAGATAGAAATAAAACAGGCACCTCAGGGGGAAGGGAAGAGGGGCACCTCAGCCTGATGAGTGCACGACGCCAGATCCACGAAGGGGCTCCATGCCCATTGATGTATCCTGGGGAGTACAAAGCCACCGTCTCTCAAGTCTCTCCAGTGGGTGGTTTACCCACAGCTTTATCTTGGGGAGTGCAAAGTCACAATCTCTCAAGTCTTTCCAGTGGGTGGTTTTCCCACTGCAGCATCCTAGGGAGTGCAAAGCCGCAGTCTCTCAAGTCTCTACAGTGGGTGGTTTGCCCACTGCTGCATCCTGGGTAGGGTAAAGCCACAGTCTCTCAAGTCTCTACAGTGGGTGGTTTGCCCACTGCTGCATCCTGGGGAGTGCAAAGCCACAGTCTCTCATGTGGCTAACAGCCTCCACTGGTTCTGGCGGGGGCTTTGTGCCCAGAGTGCTTCATCCTGCCAAGGACTGAGACAGTGGATGCCTTTCTCCACTGGTTCTGGAGGGGGCTTTGTGTCCAGAGTGCTTCATCCTGCCAAGGAAGAGGTAGTGGATGGATCTCTCCACTGGTTCTTGAGGGGGATTTGTGCCCAGAGTGCTTTATCCTGCCAAGGACTGAGGTAGTGGATGGATCTCTCCTCTGGTTCTGGAGGGGGCTTTGTGCCCAGAGTTCTTCATCCTGCTCGTGGCTGCCTCAGTAGCGTCGGAATCTTTGGTGCTCACTAGCCTGCGGTGCTTGTAGCGGCGGTGTCCTGTTCAGCGGTGCTGGTGGCGGCGGTGTCCTGTTTAGCGGTGCTGGTGGTGGCGGTGTCCTGTTCAGCAGTGCTGGTGGCGGCGGTGTCCTGTTCAGCAGTGCTGGTGGCGGCGGTGTCCTTGGCAGCGGTGCTGGTGTCGGACCGGCGGTGTCCTGTTCAGCAGTGCTGGTGGCGGCGGTGTCCTTGGCAGCGGTGCTGGTGGTGGCGGTGTCCTGTTCAGCGGTGCTGGTGGCGGCGGTGTCCTAGGCAGCGGTGCTTGTTGCGCTCTTGTCCGCCGTGCAGGTTTACCCAGACTTCCCGGTTTTACTGTGCCCCTTCCCCACCTTGGATGGTGGCGCAGCTGTCTCCACACTCCCAACTGTACCCCTGGGAGTGGCTTTGGTGGCAGATTTTTTTCCTCTCTCCTGCCGAGCACTGGCCAACTTTTTATGCTTTTGAGGTGGGGGACTGTCCGTGCTCTGGCTCCTTGCCACACTGGCTGCCCTTCTGCCTGGTGCACTCCAGAAGCCGGTTGCTACTGGCACCACTGTTCCCGCAGATGTTGTGGCTGAGGCGCTGGGTTGGGACCTGGAGAGGCGGGCCCTAGGAGACTGAACGGGTGGGGGAGGTGAGGGAATGAGGTCAAGGTTGGACAGGAAAAGTTTTTTGGGCACACTGGGACAGGTAGATGGAGGGGGTTTGGGAGTGGAGGAAGAGGTAGTGGTTGTAGGAGGTGTACGTTTGCTGACTTTGGGTGAAGGTGCATGGGCTAGAGGCTGTTGTGAGGTGGATGGCTGATGGGTGGGTGTGTGGCTGCGTTTGTGTACCTTGGGAGGTGGGCTCACAGACACACTGGGAGAGGACACAGGGGATGTGTGAATGGTAGTGGGGGTGGTGAGTGCACGTGAGCGAGGTGTGGTGGTGGGTGTGCTGGTGATGGAGGTAGTGGCTGACGATGTAGTGCATGCAGGTGTGAGTGGAGATGAGACAGGGAGGGAGGAGGGAGACGAGGAGGAGGGGGACACAGTGGAGGCAGTGGATGTTGGTATGTCTGCATGTCTATGATGCTTGCGTGAGTGCCTGTGGGATGTGTGGTGCTTATGTTTGTCTGAACTTCCCTTGTGTGTTGACGTGTGTGCATGCTGGTCTGATGGTGTGCTTGGGATAGGCTGAGGTACAGGAGTTTGGGTCTGGGTGGAGGAAGTTGGAGGGGGGAGGCTAGAGACAGGGACAATAGCTGCCATCAGTGCTGAGGTCAGAGTCTGAAAAGCTCGCTGTTGGGCTGCCTGACCAGAATGAATGCCCTCCAGGTATGCATTGGTTTGTTGCAACTGCCTCTGTACACCCTGGATGGCATTCAAAATGGTAGACTGCCCAACAGTGAGGGACCTGAGGAGGTCAATGGCCTCCTCACTGAGGGCAGCAGGGGTGACAGAGGCAAGGGCTGGGGTGCCTGGGGCGAAGGAGATGCCCACCCTCCTGGGTGAGTGGCCACGGGGCAAACGCTGAAGGGCTGCTGGGAGGGCGGTGCTAGTGGGGGGGTGGAGGCTGTACCTGTAGATGCGGGGGCACAGATGGGCCCGCCACCACAAGGGAGCTCCCATCAGAGGAAGAGTCCGCATCGCTGGTCTCAGCTCCTGTCCCCACCGTGGAGCTCCACTCACCCTCCATCCCACTGGTGAATGCAGACTCCGTTGTGTCGCCCTCCAGGGCCATGTGGGATGCAGCTCCCTCCTGCTCCGGTGCCACTGCTCCTCCGCCTGATGATGCTAATGCACACAAGAACAGGGAGACCACAAAAAGTGGGGGGGGAGAAGAAAGACATGGTGAGTGCATGCAATACTGCTACCGTTGGCGGACACTACAGACACAGAAGCCCCCTGCACTACGTCGTGCACTTGGAGTTCCCTAATCAATCACAGGGACATAGGTTACAAGGCTATGCCCGATTGCTGCACACATGGATGTCACAAGAGCCTGACTAGGTGTAGTTGGCTCTGTACACAGGTGGGGTGGGGTGCCACAGGGCCTGCCTTCAGAAGGGAACTTGCCTACTATTCTCGCCCTGGCCTAGGGGAACCCACATCCCACCTCCCCCACCCAGACACCTACAATGCGTGCTGAATCAGCTGAATGAGAGAGTACTCACCCACTTGTGGCTGCTGTGATGCCCTCAAGCGCCCATCCAACTCCGGGTACGCCACCGCCAGGATCCGGAACATCAGAGGGGTCATGGTGCGATGGGCACCCCTCCCACGTTGGGAGGCCATCCCCAGCTGGGCCTCCGCTGTCTTCTTGCTCCAGCGGCGAATGTCCTCCCATCTTTTCCGGCAGTGGGTGCTCCGTCTGTGGTAGACCCCCAGGGTCTGGACTTCCTTGGCGATGGTACGCCAAATATCCTTCTTCTGGTGGGTGCTGACCTACAGGAATAGTACAGGGGAAAAGGAAAAGATATAACCGTCCGCACCATCACAGTCATTGGCCCGTATCCCTACCCTTGCCATGACGGACATGCACTCACAGTCGTTTCATACACACCTCATTCTCCCCACCAGCTTTCATCCACACCACTCCAAACAGCCGTTGCCCATTCAGCATGCTCACAGTGTACTCACCTGTTTGACTGGAGGACCGTAGAGTAGCGTGTACTGTGGGAGGACCCCATCCACTAGTTTCTCCAACTCCTCCATGCAGAAGGCAGGGGCCCTTTCCCCAGACACACGAGCCATTGTCTCTTCCAGACTGAGGTCACAGCAGCACTTGCAGTGTAGGTCCTCTCCTGTCGAAGATCAGGTATCGAGTGATTGAACAGATAGAAAATGGCGGTTACGTCCGCGGCGGTGCGTACTGTCACCGCCAGCACACATCGTCATTGGCTACTGGGACCCATAGGGTCCAATGTTAACCAATGCAGCATTGCGCCGCGGTCTTCGACCGCCTACCGCGACGTGTACAACACCAGCGCAGTTAACTCATATCCCCTTGTCCCACTTTACAGGTCAGGCAGCCGCCATTTCAGGGGCCCACATGGAATTATTTTGGACTGCATCACACATATCTAGGCCTTGCTTAAACACAAATACAGCCATATGTTGATTTGCAAACATTTTCAGATTAAGTTGAGTTTACATACCTCAGAGTTGGTTGACTCTGCTCACTGTTCTCCTCCATAGGCAACGCCCGCTGGGGCAGGTGAGGAGATGGCAGCATCCTCCGGTGTACAGACCGCTGGTGGACCTGTCGACAATGGAGGAGCGACATGTGATCATCACCTACAGACTTGATCGTACCACAGTCCTGGAACTGTGTGCCCAGATGGAGCCAGACCTGATGTCAGCTATCCGTCATCCAACAGGAATCCCCCCTCTAGTGCAGGTGCTGTCAGTACTCCATTTCCTATCAAGTGGGTCTTTTCAGACAACAGTGGCCATAGCATCAGGGATGTCCCAGCCTATGTTTTCCAACGTGTTGTCCAGAGTGTTGTCTGCCCTGCTGAAACACATGCGGAGCTACATCGTTTTCCCCCAGGTGGAGGATTTGCCTACAGTGAAAGGTGACTTCTATGCCCTGGGACATATCCCCAACATCATAGGTGCCATTGATGGGACACATGTGGCCTTGGTCCCCCCACGCAGGAGTGAACAGGTGTATAGAAACCAGAAGAGTTACCATTCGATGAATGTGCAGATGGTGTGTTTGGCCGACCAGTACATCTCCCATGTGAATGCCAAATTTCCTGGCTCAGTGCATGACGCTTACATTCTGAGGAATAGCAGGTTCGCTTATGTGATGGGGCAACTCCAGAGGCACTGTGTGTGGCTATTAGGTGAGGACATGGACCCTATACAGTGTGGATAGGTGTCTGGGTCTGGGGATGTCCCTATCAGTTAGTGTGTGTCTAACAGTTGTCCCTCGCCATTTGCAGGTGACTCTGGTTACCCCAACCTGTCATGGCTACTGACCCCAGTGAGGAATCCCAGGACAAGGGCAGAGGAACGCTACAATGAGGCCCATGTGCGAACTAGGAGGATTATAGAGAGGACCTTCAGCCTCCTGAAGGCCAGGTTCCGGTGCCTTCATATGACAGGTGGTTCCCTATTCTACTCACCAAAGAAGGTATGTCAGATCATCGTGGCCTGCTGTATGCTTCACAACTTGGCTTTGCGACGACAGGTGCCTTTTCTGCAGGAGGATGGTCCAGATGGAGGTGTTGTGGCAGCTGTGGAGCCTGTGGACAGTGAAGACGAGGAAGCAGAAGAAGAGGACATAGACAACAGGAACACAGTGATCCACCAATACTTCCAGTGAGACACAGGTAATAAGACAACACTGCCTGCTACATCTGATTTAATTCTACTACCTCTCATCTGTCTGTCATTTTCACCCAGTGTATGGTCACTGAGTTGTCACTTTCCCTTACAATTTCACAGATGTGGGTCCCACTGTGTGACATCTGCTTTGTTTCCGCATGGACTAGAGCTGTGTGACATAGGTATGTTGACAATACAATGGACATTGCTATTTCCCTCAGTTATTGGAAATACACAATTGTGAAAGCACAGACTGACTCCAGATTGTTTTGTGATTTAAGGGTGTTTATTTAAGTGCTAAATAGTGGAGGGGGTTGTAAAATGGTCAGGGGTGATGGTGGAGGAATGTCCATGGCAGAGTCCAGTCTATTAGTCTCACAGGTGCATTGTCCAAAGGGGCATAGGAAGTGGAGCTGGGGCAGCTTAAGTATGGACAGGGTGATAAAGTGGGACAGAAGGATGACATTCAGGGTGGTCTCATTTCTTGGCGGGGGTCTTGGCATTGTTCTCTGTCTTTGTCCTGGATCTCAGGGACCGCTTTTGGGGTGGTTTTCCATATGCAGGGGGTGGGGTGCTGGTGTCGTGGTCCTGTGGCGGTGCCTCCTGCCCACTAGCGCTGGTGATGGTGGTGGGTAGTTCATCGTCCAGGCTAGAGTCGGGGGCCCCTTCTTGTGCCACAGTGTCCCTCCTGGTGTTGACGAGTTCCTTCAGCACCCCTACAATGGTGCCCAGGGTGGAATTGATGGATTTTAGTTCCTCCCTGAAGCCCATATACTGTTCCTCCTGCAGCCGATGGGCCTCCTGAAACTTGGCCAGTACCGTTGCCATCGTCTCCTGGGAATGGTGGTAGGCTCCCATGATGTTGGAGAGGGCCTCGTGTAGAGTGGGTTCCCTGGGCCTGTCCTCCCCCTGTTGCACAGATGCCCTCCCAGTTCCCCTGTGTTCCTGGGCCTCTGTCCCCTAAATGTGTGCCCACTGCCACTGCCCCAGGTCCCTGGTGTTGTTGGGGTGGTGGATTAGCCTGGGTACCCTGTAGTGGTGGACACACTGATGATTGACGTGTCCTGGGGACAGAGGTATGGGCCCGCTGGGTCGGTGCTGTGCTGGTGTTTTCAGAGGGGGGTAGCTCTGTAGTGGCCTGTGCCAGTGTGAGGTGAACCAACTGTCCCGAGGTCCCCGATGGGCCGGGCTGGTCATCTTGATCCAGTTGAACAGAGCTCCTGTCATCACTGTGGGCCTCTTCTGTGGGTGGAGTGGACACGTCTGGACCCTCCTGTCCAGTGAACTTGGGTAGGGGTCCTGAAGGGGTGTAAAGGCAAAATTATTGCATCTGTGTGTGTCATGGTGTGCAATGGGTGGGTGACCCTGTACCCCAGTGCTTGCATTCCCGTGTAGGACCTTGTGTGATAATGGTTTAGGGGGTGTATGAGTATGTGCAGTGCACATGCTTTGGTGATGGGTGTCCATGCTTTGGTGTCACATGCAGGGCTTGGGTTTGGGATGTGTGGTTTGTGATATTGGGACATACGTGACGAGTTGGAGTGATGGGGGTGAGGGCAAGGGTGGGGGTATGTGATAGAATGCAGGTGGGTGGGGGATGAAGTAGTGAAAGGTTTGCCTTACCAGAGTCCATTCCTTCAGCTACTCCTGTGAGGCCCTCAGGACGCAGTATAGCCAAGACCTGCTCCTCCCATGTAGTGAGTTCTGGGGGAGGAGGTGGGGGTCCGCCGCCAGTCTTCTGAACCGCAAGGTGGTATCTTGAGACCACGGAACGCACCTTCCCCCGTAGGGAGGAAGGTGGCGGCTGCTAACCAATTTATGAGCTCATCAGCTCTGGGGATGGGATGCTTGTCAGTCTTTGTGATGGAGCTGAGTCCACAGTAGTCCACACAGAACCTGAGTTCTGGGGTGGCACTGGAGACAGCAGCCTTTAGAACCAAGACCACCGGGCTGGCCCAAGGACTGCTGGAGATCTCAATAACTCCTAACCCCAACATCTTGGAAACTTCATCCTTGATGCTAGCCCTGACCTTGTCAGTCATCCTGTAAATCTTGCTTTTTACAGGTGGTCTGTCCCCAGTGTCTTTATCATGTGTACACAGATGAGTGACCCTTGGGGTAAAGGAAAACAAGGAGGCAAACTGCCCCAACAACTGGCAACAATCCCTCTGTTGCTCTGGGCTCAGTGTAGGGGAGAGGTTCACACCTTCCAGAGACCCATCTTTCTCCTGAGCAGACAGGAGGTTAGGAAGAGGCTCCACCTCCACCCCATCATCTGCTGCCAAGAGCATTGTTAGTTCAGACCTCTCAAAGGGAGGTTTGTGGCGGTTCACATGCAGGACCCTCAAAATGATCTTAGGAGTCCGCAAGTTCACCAGACAGGTGATATCACTCTTGCGCTCCACCACTTCAAAGGGCCCAGTCCACTTGTTTTGGAGGGCGCGAGGCTCCACTGGGGCCATGACCTACACTTTCTGGCCAGGCTGAAATACAGAGTGGCATTCTGTAATACCAGCGTTTCAGTCCTTCTGGCTTGCTTCTAGGTTCTCCTGAGCGAGTCTCCTGAAGAGGGCTGTCTGGTTTCTAAAGGCCAGCATGTAACTAAACACATCCTGTGGGGGGGGAGGCTTACTGGAGGTCTTCTAAAAGCCCTCCTTCACCAGACTCAGAGGTCCCCTCACAGGGTGGCCATACAACAGCTCAAAAGGGATAAAACCAAGTACTTTCTGGAATACCTCCCTCTAAGAAAACAGAAGGCATGGCAAAAGGGGGCTCATTTGGTTTGGCTTTGGGAGGTGTCTCCTTGGTTTAGGGTTTTGGTTTGGGAGGGGCGGCACTTTAGCTTTCCATTTTGGGGCTGGAGTAGTGGGCTTGGGGTGGGTGGCGGGGGGAACCGGAGTCACACTCATGTGCCCCTTAGTGGCAGCTATAGTCTTCAGGGGTGGTACCTTCCTCCTACGGGCAGGACATGGGGTAGGGGGAGGGAAGAGGTCTAGGCGGGAAAGGAAAAGCTTCTTAGGGCCAATGGGGTGGTTTGTGGGAGGAGGGATGGGAGTGGAGGGAGAGGGAGTGGTTGTAGGAGGAGGAGGTGTGCTGGACTTGGGTGCAGGAGCATGGACAGTGTGCATGTGTGAGGTGGATGGCTGTTGGGTGTCTTACTGGGAGTGTTTGTGTGTCTTTGGAGGGGGGCAGACAGGGTCAGGAGGTCAAACAGGACGTGTGGATGGATGTTTTGGTGATGTCTGCAATTGAGGTGGCTGTGCTGCATGAGGTGGTGATGGTGGTGGTGGTGACTGTGCATGTGGTGTGTGGGGTGCATCTCTGCAGGTCTGCTGTTCTGGTGACTGTGGGCAAGGCTGTGTAGGTGGCAGGTTCAGGGACAGTTGATGCGGTGCATGCAGGTGTGAGTGCAGATTGACTGTGATGGAGGAGGAGGAGGAGGAGACAGTGAAGGCAGTGGATGATGTGTGTGCTTCTGTGTGTTGGCTGTGTGAGTGCTTGTGGAATGAAGTGTGCTGCCTATGTTTGTCTGTGCGAGTCTTGTCTGTTGTTTTGGGCGCATGCTTGTCAGAATGTGTCCGTGGGATGGGCTTTGGATGAGGAGACTGGGACTGGGAAGTGGTAGTTGGAGAGGGGACAGAAGTAACAGGGACACTGGCTGCCATCAGGGAGGAGGCCAGGGCCTGAAATGATCTCTGTATGGCCACCAAGCCATTGTGAATGTCTTCCAGGAAGGCATTGCATTGCTGCATCTGGGATGCTAGCCCCTGGATGGCATTCACTATGGTTAACTGCCCTACAGAGATGGATCACAGGAGGTCAACAGCCTCCTCAATGAGGGCAGCAGGGGTGACTGGGGCAGGGCCTGAGGTGCCTGTGGCGAAGGAGACACCCACCCTCTTGGGTGAGCGGGCATGGGCAACTCAGTGGGGGCTACTATGAGGTCGGTGTTGGTACCAGTGTGGCTGAAGATCCTGAACCTGGGGTGGTCGCTGAGGGGTCCGCCACCACCAGGGAGCTCCGATCGAAGGAGGAATCAGAGTGGGTTGTATCAGCTCCTGTCTCCCCCGTGGTGCTCCCCTCACCCTCCGTCCCACTGGTCCTCTCAGTGTTTGTAGACTCTGACTCCTGAGTCCCATGGGCTGCAGCTCCCTCACTTGCTGTGCCCCTGCTCCTTCAGCAGATGATGCTAATGCACACAAGGACAGGATGACAAAAGGAGAGGTGGGAGAAAGTGAGCACAGAGTCAATCACAGCACCAACAGCGCAGATGGCATACACATCACCATCACTCTCTGAGAATAAGAATGGGCAGTATGGACCACCCTGGCATACCATTGGCTAGGTACTACAGCATGTAGGAGCCAAACACTGCCATCTGCACACCAACTGAGACCAACTAAGCTCTGTCTGACATGAAAAGCCAGCTACCTAGCTATCACAAATATGCATCACACCCAGAATACCTAAGCTGGACCACGCTGCAATGTCTAAGCTGTCATATTGGGGCATCCACTGACCACAACCCTGCACCTAAATCCCATGCCAGACAACATAGATGGTTGTCACACACACTGTACTCACCCCCTTGTGGCTGCTGTGATGCCCTCAAGCGCCGATCCAGCTCTGGGGAAGGCCACTGCCAGTATGCAGGCCATCAGGGGGGTCAGGTTTCCGATGGGCACCCCTCTCTCATTGGGAGGCCGTCCCCAGCTGGGCCTCCACAGTCTTCCAGGCCCAGCATCTCAGGTCCTCCCACTGTTTTCTGCAGCAGGTTCTCCGCCGGCTATAGACCCCCAATGTCCACATTTCGTTGGTTATGTCATGCCACAATCCATTCTTCTGATGGGCGCTGACCTGCAGAGGGAACACAGACAGAAGGACACCATTAACCATACAATCCAGGCTGTCAAAGAAATGGCTCACATACTGCATTTTCCCATCATCAAGCACACACATGGCCCGTACCACTGCACAGACACCTCCACCAGCCATACTCCCACAAAATGACACACTGTCAGCACACACACATCTCCATGCAGCCATGTTGCATGCAAAGTACTCATGGTGTACTCACCTGTTGGTCTGGAGGCCCATACAACTGCTCATACAGGGGTAGGACCCACCCACGAGCCTTTCCAACTCCTCCGACGTGAAGGCTAGGGCCCTTTTCCCTCTTGCACGAGCCATGGCAGTTTCCAGACACAGGTCACAGCATCACATGAAGTGGAGATGTTGTCCTGTGGAAAGTCAGGAATTAAGTGAAGTGGTAGAAAGAAAAGGTTGGTCATGTCGCGACGGTGAACACCATCACCACCGGCATTGATCATCATTCGTCCCTGTTCTCCATAGACCCCAATGTTAGCCAATGAGGAATTGCACAGCAGTGCAGACTGCCTCTCGCCATGAAGCCTAATGATGGCGGAGTGAGGTCACTTCCACCTGTACCTGCATACAGGACAGGCGGTTGCCATTTTCTACTGTTAGTACACATGTACTGATTTAAAGTGTGTCATTGTTGTCAACTGTACACACCTAGACAATGCCAGTGTCCAACATACAAACATGCTCTATGTATACTGATGTAGTGTGTCCATAGTTCCTGTTGTCAGTCCCTTCTTACTTTTTCGATCCCTTAGGTACCAACCAGTGCGGAGTAATAGAAGGAGGAGGCAAGCACCCGTGTACAGACCACTTGTGGACTTGGCTACACTGGAAGATAGGCACATCATACTCACCTATCGTCTGGATAGGGCCACAAACACAGAGCTGTGTGCACAATTGGAGCCTGATCTGCTACCTGCTATCCGTTGCATCACAGTAATACCTCCTCTTGTGCAGGTACTATCAGTGCTCCATTTACTGGCAACTGGCTCTTTCCAGGTGACAGTGGGCTTGGCTGCAGGAATGTCACAGCAAATGTTCTCTATTGTGCTTGCAAGGGTTTTGGCTGCCTTGCTCAAACACATGTGCAGCTACATCACATTTCCCCAGGTAGATTAATTGCCCACTTTGAAGAGTGGATTCTATGCAATGGGACACATACCATACGTAATAGGGGCCATTGACGGGACCCATATTGCCTTAATCCCCCCCAGCCAATGAACAGATATCCAGGAGTAGGAAGAGGTTCCACTCACTCAATGTCCAGATGGTGTTGTGTGCCTTGTTGAACAGTACATCTCCCACGTCACTGCCAAGTATCCTGGGTCAGTGCATGATGCCTTTGTCCTGAGGAATAGCAGCATCCCACAGCTGATGACACAACTACAGAGGCACAGAGAGTCCCCACCCAATCTATGTAAGTGTATGCCTTCAGGTGTCATACCCTATGCCATTGTGCATGGCTAATGTGTGTCCCTCACTTCTTCCAGGTGACTCCGGCTACTCAAACCTGTCCTGGCTCTTGACCGCTGTAAGGAAACCTAGAACGGGGGCTGAGAATAGTTACAATTATGCCCATGGGCATACCAGGAGGATTGTTGAAAGGACCTTTGGTCTCCTGGAGGCCTGGTTCAGGTGCCTCCATCTGACAGGTAGATCCCCATGCTACTCCCCTGAGAAGGTCTGCAGGCAGCATGTTACACAATTTGGCCCTCAGACATCATGTGCCCTATCTGCAGGAGGAGGTGGTGACAATGCATCTGTGGCAGCAGTGGACACTGAGGACAGTGAGGAGGATGACGAGGAGGAGGATGTGGACCACACAACACAAATGATACTGCAATACCAATACTTCTACTGACACTCAGGTAAGGGTGATGAACTATATATTACGCCTTTAAGTTTTGTGCTTTGTGGCTATAGCATAATGCCAGTCACTAACTTTGCATCCCACCTGACTTTCACCTGTGCCTTTCCTTACTGCAGATGTTGGTGTGGTTTCAACAGTGTAATGCTGTGATGTGTACAGACTGCTGAGAGACATATGTAGTATCGATCAATACCAGACAATTGCTCAGGATCATGCAGTTCAATACAGTACAATACATTGTACATTTCCTACACATAAAGCACTATTACTCAAGTTGTGTCCGAGGGTTTTTATTTGAAAATGTGGTAAGCTATGCAAAGTGCGATGGAGTCGGTGATTGTTGGGAATAGTCCAGTGTAGTGGGCCAATCTGTTTTTAGCACAGGTCCAGTGACCAAGGGACCGTAGGAAGGGGAGCAATGGCAGTTAAAAGTAGGCAAGGTGACACAGTGGTACACAAGGGGGACATTCAGGAGGGGCGGTGGTGGTCTTGGCAACTGTCTCTGGTGTCTGTCTGGGTCACAGGGAACGTTGCAGGGTAATTCACCTTCTGCAGGGGGAGGGGTGGTGGTGGCCTGTGGGTCCTCTGGCAGTGCTGGGTGGAGTGGCTAGTGGAAGTGGCCCGCTGGTGTGCTCTGTCCTCCTGCAGGGTTTTGACCATTTCACCCAGCACCCCTACAATGGAGGCCATGTTGCTGCATGTCCTCCTGGTTGTGTACCCACAGCAACCACTTGTTCTCCTGCACGATGGTGAACACCTGACCCATCCTGTCCTGAGGTTGTTGGTATGCCCCCAGGACATTTGTAAGTGCCTCCTGGGCAGTCGGTTCCTGAGGCCTGTCCTCCCCAGGTGCACAGCTATCCTCCGAGTGTCCCTGGACCCTTGTGCCTGTGTCCCCTGAACGGTGTGCCCACTCCCACGGACACCAAGACCCTCATTGTAGTGCCTGTGTGGTATGGACTTGGGTCTCTGTACAGGTTGGAACACTACTGGTTGATGTGTCCGGGGGACAGAGGTATGGGGGTGTTGGCTGGCTGCAGTGGTGTTATATTCAGAGGGGGGCCCTGTGGTGGACTGTGTGTGGGATGGGGTAGCCGCAGCCCAGTGGTCCCAGATGGGCCAGGGAGTTCATCCAGATACAAAGCTCCTGAGTTAATGTCATCACCGGGGGCATCTTCAGGTGGGGGACTGGGTAGCCGTGGCACTTCCTCGCCACTGACATTGGCTGGGGCAACTGTGGGGATATAAGTGATATGTTATGGTACATGTCAGTGACATATTTCGCATTACTAGCTTTCCCAGTGTGATTGCTGTTGTCCTTCCAACTTTGGTTGTGTATGGTGATGGTCTGTGTGGTTGTTAGTTCTCCATGCTGCGCATGCATTCGTGGTGGGTGTGCATGCAGAGCTGGGAAGGATGTGCATGCAGTGGGTATGGAATGCAGGGCTTGGCATTTAGATTTATTAATTGGGGTGATTCACTGTGTGGGATGGAGTAGGGTGATGGGAGTCAGGGTGATGGTTTGAGATGCATTCAGGAATTAAGGGGTGATAGGTAGTAAATGTTGGCTCACCAGTGTCCAGTCCTCTGACTACTGCAGTGAGCCCCTCAGGATGCAGGATTGCCAAGACTTGTTCCTCACATGTGTGGAGGACTGGCGGTGAACATGTGGTACACCACCAGTCCTCTGGATGGCGAGCTGGTGCCTTGCTGCAATGAAACGCACCTTACCCCATAGGTCATTCCACCTCTTATGTCGTCCCATGCTCGTGGATATAGTCCCCCGGCGTTCACCCTGTCTATGATGCTTCGCCATAGCTCCATCTTCCTGGCAATGGATGTCTGCTTGACCTGTGCTCCAAACAGCTGTGGCTCTACCCTGACTATTTCCTCAACCATGAACCACAACTCCTCATTGGTAAACCGGGGGTGCCTTTGTGGGGACATCGGTGTTGTGTGTGTGTATGTTGTGCAGAGTGTTATGTGTGAAGTGGTGGTGTGTGTGTTGTGTGGTGTGTGATGGATGATTAGGTAATTGTGATATGTTTGTGCAGTTCTATTTAGGATTTGTGTAGCAAAGTGTAACTGTCTTATTGTGTTTGTAAAGGATTGTGGGTGATGTGGGAGTGTGTTTTATAGTGCTGTTGGTGGGTGTGTTTATTTGTGTTAAGCGTGTTTTTTTTTGTTCAGGTCAATGTTGTCTTGTTTTGTATTTGGGTGGCCAAATCCACCATTGAATGTCTACTGTGGTGATTCGTGGTCATTATTTGGAGGGTGTTGTATTGGTGGTGTAATTGTATGGGTGGTAGTACTGACAGTTTATCACATTCAGTGGATCTGGCAGATTTGTGGTTATGGCTGTTTTCTATTGGTTTTGTATGTATATGTCATTATCTGGTGGATGAATGTCTGCCTCTGCGACGATATGCAGGCGGCAGTCAGCTTGGCAGTATTTGGTATTTACCACCTATGTCATAATGAGGACCTTGGTCTCATCAATCTGGCTTTGGTGGAAGGCACATGTGCCCCATTTAGAATGGGAAAGGGGTTTGAGATCTGTGAGTATTAGAAATGTCATATCCAAAACATATGTCTTGAACCGCTCAGGAGCCAAAGTACAAGGGAGCATTTCACATTCAATGACTGAGTATGCACATTCTTGGCTAGTAAAAGTGTGTGAGGCAACCACTACAATTCCCTCTGAATTACCTTTCCCTTGAGATAGAATTACCCCAGCCGCACCACTAGCATCAACAGTGATACATAATGCTTTACTAGGGGAAAATGGGCTTAACAGTGCTGTCATGCTTAATTCTGCCTTTAACTTCTTGAATGCTAAGGCCTGCTCCTACTTTTACGGAAAATTCATATTCTTCTTAAGTAGTAGATGCAGAGGTTCAGCTTTTAATGCTAAATGTTCAATCAACTTAGTATAGTACTCACACAACCCTAAAAATGCTTGTAGTTCTTCATGATTTGAAAGAACAGGTACCTCTTCTATTGCTTTCAGTAACCAGGATGTGGGGAAATACTGTTGTCTAACACTAAGGCCCTCATTATGCCACTGGCGGTAAATCCCACTTACTGCCACGCTGATGGCTCCCAACGTACCGCCGCAGGGGCAGATATCTATTCACCATATTATGACACACACACCAATCTGAGAGAATACAGACACATACACAAATCCGCCAGACCAAAGGTCAGTGATGAAGTGGCGGTCCCTAAACCCATACCGTTACGCCAACAAAACCGTGCCCATCACATTATGACCCATGAATCACCACAGGTGACATTCAACGGCGGTGAACCACTGGTGGTACATACCGCTGCTCAGAATGGACCCCCAAATACAGAACAACACTACATTGGCCAATACAAAAAAAAAAAATACCTGACAACAATACACACACCACATCCACCCACCCACAGCACTATAAAACACATACCCACATTACACACAACCCTTTACAAACAACAATTACTGCCAGGAGACTGAGAAGAAGAGCACAGAGACAACTAGACACACACACCACTTAGACCCATACACCCTTCATGCACTCTACATCACACACACCAACACATCACCCGACACACCCTCACCAACACACATCACACAACACCCCAAAGGCACCCCGTTTCACTGAGGAGGAGTTAAGGGTCATGGTGGTGGAAATTGTCAGGGTAGAGCTCAGGTACAGCAGATATCTACAGCAAGGAAGATGGAGCTATGGTAGAGAATCGTGGACAGGGTGAAGGCCATGGGACAGCACCCAAGAACAAGGGATGACATCAGGAAGAGGTGGAATGACCTACGGGGGAAGGTACGTTCCATAGCAACAAGGCACCCGCTCGCCATACAGAGGACTGGCGGTGGACTCCCACCTCCTCGCCCACAGCTCACAGCATGGGAGAAGCAAGTCTTGGCAATACTACATCCTGAGGGACTCGCTGGAGTAGCCGGAGGACTGGACACTGGTAAGTCATCATTTACTACTTATCATCCCCCATACCTGCATGCCATCTCACACCCTCACCCTCCCTCCCATCACTCCACTACATCCCACACACTGCACCTACATATCTCATTAATCCCAATGCCAAGCCCTGCATGCCATTCCAATGCATGGACACCCCTACTAGCCCTGCATGGACACCCATCACTAAAGCATGCACATAATAGGGAAACTAACAATCCCACAATACATCACCCTACACAAGCAAAAGCTGTCAGGGCAACACCAACTATAGAGGGGAAGCTACGGAAGTACAAATGTCATATATTTGAAGCATAATACATCATTTACATCCCCACAGGTACCCGATCCAATGTCATTGGAGAGGAGATGCCACCACTATCCAGTCCGCCAACAGAAGAGGCCCCCATTGATGACAGTACCTCTGGACTTCTGGATCTAGAGGACCTACCTGCCCATAAGGGACCACTGGACCACTCACAGACCCCCACAGAGCCTCCCACATCAGGAACCAACACCACAGCACTCACCCAGCGTTTCCACAACTCTATCCCCAGAATACATCAATCAGCAGTGTGCCCACCTGTACAGGGACCCCAGGCCACACCTCACCCACAAGACAGTCAGGGACCTGGGGTCAGTGGGCACACCGTTCAGGGGACAGAGGCACAGGCAAACAGGGACACTGGGAGGACTGCTGTGCTCCAGGGGAAGGACAGGAGCAGGGAACCAACTCCCCAGGAGGCACTCTCTGAGATCCTGGGAGCCTATCAACATTCCCAGGACACGATGGGCGGGACACTTGACAACGTGCAGGAGAACAGGCAGCTGCAGGAGGGACAGTATCAGGGGACCAGGGAGGACTTGCAGGCCATTAACACCAGCCTGATCTCCATAGCAGGGGTGCTGGCAGACATGGCCAAAATCATGAGGGAGGCAGTGTAACACCAGCGGGCCCCGCCACTGTCCACTATTCTCATCCTCTGCCTCCTCATCCTCACTGTCCTCAGGGTCCACTGCTGCCACAGGGGCATCTCCAGTCTCCTCCTCCTGCAGAAAAGGTACGTGCCGTCTGAGGGCCAGGTTGTGCAACATGCAGCATGCCACTCCTATCTGGCAGACCTTCTCGGTGAGTAGCACAGGGATCCACCTGTCAGATGGAGACACCTGAACCTGGCCTTCAGGAGGCCGAAGGTCCTCTCAATTATCCTTCTGGTTCACCCATGTGCCACATTATAACGTTCTTCAGCCCTTGTCCTGGCATTCCTCACAGGGGTCAGCAGCCACAATAGGTTTGGGTAGCCAGAGTCACCTGCAAGTATTGAGGGACAACATTTAGCCACACACTATCCTATTTGGCTATCAGCAGAGGCATACACCAACATACAGTGAGTGGGGACCAAGACTCACCTATAAGCCATACTCTGTGCCTCTGTAGTTGGGCCATCACATTTGGGATGCTGCTATTCCTCAGGACAAAGGCATCCCGCACCGACCCAGGATATTTAGCATTGATGAGGAAGATGTACTGGTCTGCCAGGCAAACCATCTGCACTTTCATTGAGTGGAAACTCTTATGATTCCTGTACACCTGTTCATTCTGGAGGGTGGGGACAAACACAATATGTATATCATCAATCTCCCCAATAATATTGGGGATATGTCCTGTTGCATAAAATCCGGCCTTCACAGTGGCCAAATCCCTCCCTTGGGGAACAGCAATGTAGCTGCACATGTGTTTTACCAGGGCACACAAGACTCTTGCCAGCACGATTGAGAACATTGGCTGTGACATTCCTGCTGCCAAGCCCACTGTCACTTGGAAAGAACCTGTTGCCAGGAAATGGAGCACTGATAGAACCTACACAAGAGGGGGATCCCAGTCGGATGACGGATAGCTGAGATCAGGTCAGGCTCCAACTGGACACGCAGCTCTGTGATTGTGGCCCTGTCCAGTCTATAGGTGAGTATTATGTGCCTGTCCTGTAAGTCCACCAGGGGTCTGTACATGGGGATATGTCTCCATCACCTATTCATCCGCAGTGGAAGGTATCTAAGGGACACAAGAGTGAGTAGGCTGTCACAATTTGAACAACTATCCCACAACAGCAGTCCACATCATACAATCATGTTTTGGGACAGTGTAATTTAAAAGTATGTGCCTATTTATCCTGTAATGCAGCAATTATTGATAGGCCTGTTCACCCCCTTTGAAAAGGCGACTGCCTGTCCTGTATGGAGGGACAGGTGGAAGTGAGGTAATTCCGCCGATGTTGTGCGCCGTGCCGGTAGGCGGTCGTGGGCCGCTGTGCAATTCCTCATTAGAAAATATTGGGCCCTATGAGGTACAGTGGGCAATGGGGATCTAAGCCGGCAGTGATGGTGTACATCGCCGCGGATGTGACTGCCATTTTCTATCTGATTCCTCACTTGTTTCCTGACCTTCCACAGGAGAAGACCTACACTGCATGTGCTGTTGTGACCTGTGTCTGGAACTTACCATGGCCCGTGTGACCGGGATAGGGCCCCAGCCTTCACTTCGGAGGAGTTGGAGCAACTGGTGGATGGGGTCCTACCCATGTACAGACTGCTGTATGGGCCTCCAGACCAACAGGTGAGTACACTGTGGGCAAGATGCATGTGCATGGAGATGTGTGGGAAGGCATCGTGCAAGGGTGGGTGGGAGTATTGTCCGTTGGCGGTTGTACATGTTGTGAGCTGGCCTGTTTGTTTGCCAATGGTGATGGGATCAGGTGTGGTGGGCCATGTGTGTGACAGGCTGGACTGTTTGTTTAATGGAGTTCTCCTGTAGGTATTACCTCTGCAGGTCAGCGACCATCAAAAGAAAGGATTATGGCGTGCCATCGCCAAGGACGTGTGGACCCTGGGGGTCTATGAAAAGCAGAGCACCCACTGTTGGAAATGGTGGGAGGACCTGAGATGCTGGGCATGGAAGACCGTGGAGGACCAGATGGGGATGGCCTCCCAATGAGGAAGGGGTGCCTGTTGGACCCTCCCTGTAGGCCCGAATACTGGTGGTGGCGTACCCTGAGCTAGATGGTCGCTTGAGGGAATCACAGCAGCCACAAGGGGGTGAGTACAGTGGGTATCATTACAACATATGGCTGGTGGGGTGGTATCCGGGTGATAGTTGTGTGTTAGTGAGTGCCCCTAAGGCCAGGCTAGACATTGCAGCGTGTGTACTCTGAAGGGTAATGGTTGCATGGCAAATACAGGTAACCTAGCTTGTTAGTATTCACTTGTAGGCAGGGCTGCATGGGTCCGACATGTGAAGCACTTGGCGGGGTGTGCTCCTCCTTATGCCTTGTTAACTAGCCATTTTACTGGCATGTGTGAGGGTGCTGTGTACGCCAATGTTGGTGTTGTTGCAGTCACTGAACCAGTGTATCCTTTGTCTCTATCCCCTCCTTTCTTTTTTTGTCATCCTGTCCGTGTGTGCATTAGCATTATCTGGTGGAGGAGCAGAGGCACCGGAGCTGCATTCCACAGGACCCTGGAGGCAGAGTCCACCGATACCAAGGGAACAGGTGGGATAAAGGGCGAGGGGAGCACCATGGAGGATATTGGAGATGACAACACAGACTTTGATACCTCCTCCGATGGGAGCTCCCTGGTGGTGGCTGACAACTCTGTGACCACCCCAGTTGCAAGTACAGCCGCCACCCCCTGTACCAGCAATGCGAGTTTCCCTTGCCTGCTCACCCAGGAGGGTGGGCATCTCCTTTGCCACAGGCACCTCAGGCCAAACTTCCACTTCCCAGTCCCATTTTCCTCAACCCCAACCCATCCCATGCACACCGACAGATGAGAATGCACACAAGGCAACACACAAGAGTGGCACAGGCAAACACAATCACTACACTTCATCCCACAGGCACTCACACAAACACCATACCGTTGCAGGCACGACAACAGCCACAGCCTCCACGGACTCCCCCTCCTCCTCCACCTCCCTCCCAGTTACGTCCATACTCACACCTGAATGCACTACATCTACATTCACTATCAGCATCACCACACCAAGCAGAACACACACCACATGAGCAGACACCTCCACAACAGGTATGTATGCACCCCCTGTGTCCTCTC
Source organism: Pleurodeles waltl (assembly GCF_031143425.1). Taxonomy (NCBI): domain Eukaryota; kingdom Metazoa; phylum Chordata; class Amphibia; order Caudata; family Salamandridae; genus Pleurodeles; species Pleurodeles waltl. Next base: position 653,716,232 of record NC_090436.1, read on the forward strand.
CCACTGTGTCTTTCCACCCCCTCATAAAGGACACAAATGCAAGCACTCAGACACCCAAAAGCCATCTACCTCACAACAGCATACAGCCCATGCACCTGCACCCAAATCCAGCAGATAGACACCTTCAACAACCACTTCCTCATCCTCCACTCCCATTACTCCTCCCTCGTCCTGCCCCAACATCCCTAAAAAGCTTTTCCTTTCCCAACTTGACCTCTTCCCTACCCCTTCACCCATCCTGCACGTATCAGCAGGGTACCAAGAACACAGCCCAGCACCTCAGCCAAACAGTCCACGGGGACAGTGGTAGCACCACCTACATGTGGTGGTAAGGATACCAGACCTACAACACTGAAGGGGAAGGAGCTAGCACCACCAGGGATGAAAGGAAAGAGTCCTGCACCAGCTGTGAGGAAGGGGAAGGGATCTGCACCAGCTGTGAAGAAGGGAAAGGAGCCTGCACCAGCTGTGAAGAAGCGGAAGGAGCCTGCACCAGCTGTGAAGAAGGGGAAGGAGCCTGTACCACTAAGCAGAGAGAGGAAGAGCCCATTCACCCCTGACAGGAACGGTAAGAAATCCCCAACCCATGAACAGGAGGAGACCAGGCACTCTACACCAATGGAAGCTGTCTGGCTAACACTGCCACCACAACCAGCTGTCACGGGGCCCCCACCACCAGCTGTGGATGTGCAGCCATCAGTGAGTGCAGGGGCTGCCCAGGAGCCTCCTCCAACAACCACCACAATGCAGCCATCATTGAGTAGAGGGGCTGCCCAGGAGCCTCCTCCAACAACCACCACAGTGCAGCCATCAGGGAGTGCAGGGGCTGCCCAGGAGCCTCCTCCAACCACCATCACAGTGCAGTCATCACTGCCGGAGGACGCCATGTAGTCCACCCTCCAGGGGCTACTTTGCGGGCTGCCCCCTACAGAACCAGTGGGAAAGACACCCACTTCAGAGACTGTGGCCTTGCACTCCCCAGGACAAAGCAATGGGCATGTTGACCCCTCCAGAACCAGTGAAAAAGACACCCACTCCAGAGACTGTGGCCTTGCACTTCCCAGGACAAAGCAATGGGCATGTTGCCCCCTCCAGAACCAGTGGGAAAAGACACCCACTCCAGAGGCTGTGGCTTTGCACTCCCCAGGACAAAGCAATGGGCATGTTGCCTGCTACAGAACCAGTGGGAAAGACACCCGCTCCAGAGACTGTGGTCTTGTACTTCCCAGGACAAAGCAATGGGCATGTTGCCCTCTCTAGAACCAGTGGGAAAAGACACCCACTCCAGAGACTGTGGCTTTGCACTCCCCAGGACAAAGCAATGGGCATGTTGCCCCATCCAGAACCAGTGGGAAAGACACCCACTCCAGAGATTGTGGTCTTGCACTCCCCAGGACAAAGTAATGGGCATGTTGCCCCCTCCATAAATAGTGGGAAACACACCCACTTGAGAAACTGTGGCCTTGCACGCCCCAGGGCAAAGCAATGGGCATGTTGCCCCCTCCAGAACCAGTGGGCTTGTTCCCGTATCTGGCTGAGGTCCCCTCCTCCCCCTGAGGTACCTGCCTATTTGCAAACTGATACCTCTGCAGTGTACCATCCGGATGTGGTCAGGATTCAAGTTGGGCCTTAGACTGTGTACTGTGTCCATGTGGGCCCTTTGAACATTGGACTAGACATTGTCCCTTTGTGTACATGTGTACATATCTGTTTCAATCAAATTATTAATTTATGAATTTGATCTGATTACAATCACTTTGGTCAATTCCTGTTGTCCTTGCATTATGCTGACATTTTTCAGAGACAAATTGTTTTTCTTGTGCAGCTGGTTGTATGTATGGTGTGTGTGTGTCGTGCATGTGTGTGTCACTCTCGTTTTCCTCCCACCCTCCTTTGTGTACTAGGCGGCTGTACTCACCATCGTTGTCTTCGTTGGCGTTGGTGTTCCAGGTGGAACATAATGTAGAAGATCATTGGGAAAACATGCAGTTCCGGTTCCATGTCAGTGTGGTTCTTCCATGTGTCTCCAGTGGTGAGTCCTTTAACTTTGGAGCTCTGTTTTCACCAGGCTTTTGTTAGCATTGGTACCACCCCAGAAAAGGTGGTGGATTGCAGGATCAAAATATGGTGGGCGGTACTTCATCTTCTGCCTGGCTGTTGGCGACTACCGCCGTGGTAGCTGTTTTTTCCACTATGGCGGCTGATGTGGTACATTGGCTGTCTATGGGAGTTATCACCGCCATGGTCAGAATTTGGCAGTACTTACCACCAGCCTGTTGGCAGTATTACTGCCACTTTATCACCCACCACCAGGGTCGTAATGAGGGCCTAAATGTCTTAGAAACTCTACTTCTTGTGCTTCAAATACAAACTTGTCTTTCCTTCAAGTTTGAGTACATTGAAATTCCACCCAGTCTTACTATATGATCCTCTAAATGTCTCCAAACACTAGTATGTTGTCCTGAAATACTAAAACCCAAGGAAGACCCTTCAAAACATTACTGGTGACACATTGGAATACAGAATCTGTGACGCTAGGCTGAATGGCATGCTGCAGTATTGAAATACCTCAAATGGAGTGGTAAAGGCTATGAGGTGCCTAGACTCTTTGGCCACAAGTACTAAGCTGAGCACATATCTAGCTTAGAAATGTTTTAACTCCAACCAATGTGACCATATTTTTGACAATTTTCGGTAATGGATGGTAATCACCCAAATAGATATGTTAAGCCTCCTATGCTGTATATACATTCATGATTCATTGTTCTTTTTACGAGCAAATACAATTGATGACATCCATAATGAAGATTCTTGGGCTCAATAACCCCTTCAGAGCACAATTGCTGAGTCAAAATGTCCAACACTTCCCTGACAGTCATTGGTACAGTTCCCAATTTATGCTTGATCAGAATACCTCCATCTTTTAGTTGAATGACATGTTCAAAATCCTGAAGTTTCCCTAGATAATCTTCAAAAAACAAGAAGTTTTTCTCCAAAATGCAATGCAAATTAGAAGACATATCTCTAACAGCATTTACATCATCAGCACTTAACACCTGTTTCTCATATCCAGGTTTTAAAGTTATACCCAAACAACCCTGATAATGCTATCACAGAATGTTAGGACCAGAATGTAATACATAAACGTTCCCCATAACAGATCATCCCTTTCATACAATTGTGGTTTGAAAATAACCCCCAATATAAACTTTGGTATAATTGTAACTCTGAAGAGGTTTATTAGGGGGGTGACAAAGCTTTCTGCAAATGTTTTTTAGAATAAATTTGTTCCTTGAAATTATAGTTATCTTGCATCAAGATCTGTCAAAAAGGTTATTCACACATTCTCTATGCAAAAATCCTCAATAGTATCACAGGACGTAGGAAAATCATCCTCATGGATCTGTACATACAGGACTAGATTATCAATACTACTGGCCTCTTCATCTATTTCCGTCATCCAACATATTGACACCATAAACTGACTTGGTATTTTCCTTAAAAACTCTAGCAAAATGTCCAATGACATCACATTTGGCACATTGTTTACTAATGGCTAGACAGTGTTTTAATGAAGCCATGTGGAATTTAGATCTGCAGCAAAAGCCAAAATATTGAAAAATGTCTTTCTCTGTGCTGTGTTCAGTTTTCTGCTCTGATTCTCTGATTTACAAAACAAACTGTTCCCTCATTTTCTATATTAAGAACCTTGACTAATTCTCTTGACTGGTGTATGCTATTGGCTATTTCTACTGCTTTGTCAAGAGATGGAATTTTGCAAGTAATCTTTCTTGTTGAAACATGTTGTAACTAATTGATCTCTGATACGTTAATCAGTGAATGAATCAAACTCACTTTTGGATGCCAAAACTTGCAGGGAAACTATATGCATATCTGCAGTTTCTGTAGCCAACTGTTCTGTTGAAAAAATATATGCCTTCTGACTGCTAAATTTGGAGGATTTGAAGAATGTTTCTCTAGTCTTTTTATAGCCTCCTCATACTCATTGAGATATTCATCCTCATCCTTTGGAATTACCTGGTATAGTGAATGCAATTTAGCTTTTACTGGGACTCAGGAGGTTAGCTTAGCCTTTTGGTTTGCAGGCCTGTGCTCACATCACCTAGTGACTTTTAACCAACTTAGGCCCATATTTATACTCTACTGGCACTGGATTTGCATAATTTTATTTGATGCAAATTCGGCGCAAAACTAACACCATGTTTATACTTTGACGCTAGACCCTGCTAACGTCAAAATATCTCAGTGTGTGTCATTTTCTGGATGTGTGAAACCGCCTTGTGTTAATTACATGCAAGGTAGGTGTTCCCACCCAAAAAATGACTTAAACACCCATGCATCATATTTATCCAACCGCGCAAAAATGTCGCACAGCTAGGAGGCGGAGTCAGAAAATGGCGCACATCCCGATTTTAATAAAAAATTAAAGCTTGGGTCAGGGCAGGCATTAAAATGGGGCAAACACACCAGTACTTTAGGAAAACACGCAGAAGCAACATCAGAGATCCAAAAGGAAAACATGGAGGTGCTATTCATCCAGCATCCATGAAGACGCAGAGCACAGGGGCAACAGCAGCAGCTTCCACCACACCAACAGGGACCCCAAAGGCAACAGCGAAGGCAGGAGAGGATATACCTGACCAGGACAACCCTTCAGGGCCTCAGGGAACATGACATCATCCAGAGGTACAGAGTAAACTGGCAAGCCATACAGCAGCTGTTGTGCCAGATTGAGCCACAGTTGGCAACCAGCTTGCAGACACCCCACATCATTCCACCAGAGACCAAGCTGCTAGCTGTCCTGCACATGGTGGCAAGTGGCTCATTCCAAACCACTGGTGCCCTGGTTGTCGGGATCTCACAGCCCTCATTCTCTGCCTTCCTTCCCAAGGTAATGGATGCCATCATCTCCCTCACACCCCACCACATCAGCTTCCCCAACACACAGCCGAAGCAGCAGCAGACCAAACAGGGGTTCAATCAAATCAATGGCTTCCCACACGTGCTTGGTGCCATTGACTGCACACATGTATGGATTGTGCAACCTGCTGCAAACGAGCATCTACACCACACACGCACTCCATCAATGGGCAGGCCATTGTGGATCACCGGGGATTGATCACCAACATCATGGCAAAGTATCCTGGGAGTGTACATAATTCATTCATCTTCCGCCACACCACCATCAATCAACACTTCCAGGATTGACGATATGGAAATGGCCTACTTGTTGGTAAGTACAGAAACCTAGTTATATACACACTGCACAGCAACCCTGTAGGACACACAACACATTTACCACTACATTGACACGTGGCCAGGAAGACACTGAGGTTGTGACACTGCTAGTCATGTTTGATATCCTTACCCAATGGGATACACACCTATGGACAAATGACAGATGCAAAAAACAACAGATGCCACTCCAGAGCCACACGGGACCAATTTAAAACCACACAGTGACAATGACATGGCCTTAACTTGCAGTACAACGTGGAAGATGAATCTTCCAATATCACATCAATATCACTCAATCACACCCCCTTCCAAGCAATACGTACTGTGTAAGGGGTGTGTAATGTATTTTGCTGCAATGTATTTTGCTGCAGGTCAAACACCATGAGACATATAGCATGATGATGCTGACTATAATGAAGGTGACATGGAATCATTGAGGCCGTACCAACATCTCACATCACCCCTGGGGTGGCATTGCTCACTACCAATAAGTAAGTGTACTGTGCTAAGAACACATATTGATGTGACAATATTGCAAAGTGCACACTGGTACACATACGGATTGAGACAATTACACACATATATATATAACAGATGTACAGGCACATGGACCTTCTGACACTTAAACCTTCACCCCCACAACCAAGTTAACCAGCTTACCTGGAGCAGGTTCAGTAGTGTAGGTACACATTTGCACATGAGCCAACTTGGTGAGGGCACAAAAATAGGTTTGCATAGAACTTGTCACACATGGGATATTTGTCCATTGTCAATTGTGAACACTTCAGTGCTGCCAACTAATGGACATGTGTTGTTCATTGTCACCTAGCCAAATCAAAGGGCCTCACTGTTGTTCTTCACATGCTATTACATATGTTGAATCGGATGGGATATGCAGGCCATATAGTGCAACTGTGTTACCACCACAGTGGAATCATTTGTGTGTGTGGAAGTATCATGTCACCTCCAGTGAAGGCACATGGATACTTCATTCACATGACATAATGCTTGGAAGATACACAATGAGCTGCAAGTTTACAAATATTCCGCTGATATCAGGTCAATCAGCCAAACACCAGTTTTGATAATTAAACAACCCAGTGCAGAAAGAACATCCTAGAAGCATAGGATCCCACACAATAACACAAACACAGATGAGTCACAGACGACACAAGATAACAACTGCCATGCAAAGTGATAATCAAGGTGCAACCAACATTCAAATATTTACACTCATTTTCTCTTTCAGCTGATCAGGGTTATGGGATCCAGCCATGGATCATGACCCCATTTGCCAACCCAAGCACAGCAGCAGAGCGTGCCTATAATGAGGCACATTGGAGGACACGCACCATAGAAGAGAGGACTTTTGGCATCCTGAAGTCCAGATTCCGGTGCCTCATCATCACCGTAGGCAGCTTCCTATATTCACCTGAAATGGTCTGCAAGATCGTTTTGACCTGTGCCATCCTGCACAACATTTGTGCAAGGAGGAACATTCTCCTCTATGAACCAGACCCACAAATGCCTGAAGAGGAGGAAGAGGAGGATGCTGTTCGTGAACATGAGGGGGACCATCCAAATACTACAGCAGGATTGCGTCGGAGACAACACATTGTACAAAACTTCTTCTAACTATAGTCACCATCACCACTTTGTTAGCATATGCCATTAAACACCTACCTTCATCACTCAATCATGCTCTGGGTAATTTTTATGCATCACATGATCCCTAGGAATAATAATCAGAGTTTAGCCTTATGGAGCATTGCTGAAATACAGATTAGGATACTGAAAAAGCAACATCACATTTGATGGGTATCAATGTACAGCCAACATCACACACAATGTAAATGACATATGTTCTGTCTATTTGACATGTGAAGGGCAATATCAGAGGACCACAGCTATGACACACATCCATGTTGCCAACATGGTTCATTGCAGCACATGACACACAACTAAGACACCATCAATCATAAGGTAAAAAAGTGTTTCATATATGAGGCAGTGGATGTGCAATTGCATTGGTAACAGGAATGTATGACCAGACCCTTGACAGCAGTAAATGTGGCATCAGCTATCTTTGCAAGGAGCAAGTGTGACAAGGAGTCCATCTAAGCAGAAAATGGATAGCACGAGTGCCCCAGGTATGACAAGCATTGCTCACAATACATGCTCTGCGCAGTCCATCCCAGGTAATAATTCTTCCCACTGCCATGTTTTCAGTCTCGGCCCACCCTTCTCTAGGGGGCCCTGTAAATGGACTATCTGTACCCTTATAACCTTCATCTACACACACCCAGACTCCCATTCTGACTCCTGCGTGCTTCCCTCTTCAGTATGGCATGCCATAGACACAGTACATCAGTCTGCATGGAATTCAGGTCTGATAATGCACTGCCTGGTAGTCTGTAGGACCTGTAATCAGCTGTCCATTAGTTCCCATGTGAAAGGTCCACTTGGCCCTTTGAACTTGATTCTCAACTCCAGGACTTGTGAGAGACTGAAGCTGCACACACCTGTGAGCACTTCCATGCAGACCAGCCATTTGAACCTGCCCTGCCATTGCTGCTGCCTAGAACTGCTTAGAAGCTTCCATTTTCTGAATCTCCTTGTTGGGCATTGGTGTACACATCACTTGTGTAACGGAGCCCTTGAGGGATTGTTTAATGTTGCAGACCAAAGCACAAATACAGTTTTTAGTTCCAGCTTTTCACAGTTAGAGTCTTCTCACTGTGTATTTGCCTTGTTCGTTTGTTCCTGACAGAGCCTGCATCCTGTTAGCCAGACTGGTTCCTGTCTTTGAATTAACCATAGAGGTTCCCTGTGGCTACATTTGTCTCATAGATGTTTTCCATGCCCTCGCTTTCCTCATGGGGTATTTTGTTTGGTAGGTCTATGATGAATCCTCAAATATACAGTATAGTTTAATCAGTTTCCTTATAGTATTCTGTTCTGGGACATGTACTCATATTGCCTAATCTAGCCCCCATCCCTTGTCTGGTTTTGCATGTATTCATTAGTGCCAAACAGTGACAGTGTGCTATGGCTGTATGCATGGATTCGGTAGAGTGCCTCCAGCACAACAAACAAGGGTTGCCAATGTGTATGCAAGGGCAAAACATGTTTGTGCCCTGACGGTCCACACACAGATTCACTTCTGTAGCCACCTTTTGATGGGGCTTGCGTGATGACTAGCTGTGACATTAATCAGCACAGAGGCACTGATGTTCCCTGTCGCAGTGGGAATTTTAGAGGCCACCCTGTGTACAAATGTTGTGTTGAAACCTGCCTGTTTCCTATTACTGATCCAAAAAGGTTTTAAGCACACCAAGGTTGCCCTGTCGTCTGCCTTATTAATGGTTTGCAGTGCCATAGCTGGACTATCCCCAAGTGTGTAGTTAGTTGTTCTTTGTCTTTAGGTCAAATCTGCTTTGAAGGATACTCTGTTAATCCAGGGAATAGCTCCACAGACTCGTGACTAGACCTGCACGTAACTGTGACAACATGGAGGCCAATACTGACACAGGCTAAACATGGCCACACAGCTGAACTGGACACTTTTATGCAATAAACCACTGGAAATATGTGAACACATGCAGCATGGTCTGCTGGTCCTCCACAGCTAGAGGAGAAACATAGGTCATTTACATGACTCAAACTGTGGGGTACCATAATTATTTTGGATTGGATTTGGGACTCTGTGTCACAAACACTGTACCTAACTAGCATGTTCAAATGCCTGACTCATGGGTAGTATACACACAAGTGACCATGAAGTGGTATCCAACATTCCAGTACATGTGATGTCTTACCTTTGTAACATTGTCATTATCAACCGTCCTCTATCTATCCTGTGTATAGTTTGTCATGGGAGATGTCTTGCCCCCAAAGTCAGGGAAGTTCACGCAGCATAAGACACTACGGGTATGACAAACACATATCCTGACTGATGTACCTCAATGAATGGCATCTGATGGTTATCCACAATTACAACACATGCATACGAGCACATTATGCAAAACACATCTTGTGACTTTCACACAGAGGCACAACAACAATTGAAATAGCCAATTCACAAACATTAACACACAGGCCATGAGTTAAGTTTTTAAAGTTGCATAGCCTTGCTATCCTCTATTGATGACTACCTGCTCAAACTAGGGAATACCAATTTCAATTCCAAATGTTTGGGTTGCTGTTGCGTCAGTTAGGAGTGCTAATCCGGCACAACAACATGAGTATCATGGTCCGCAGTAGTGTGGTCTGCACATGTGCCCAAACACTAGAACACACACAGCAGGCCCTAACAGCCTATCTTTGTATAGTTGTAGCTTTCATGTATGTTAAAAATGTGAAAAATTACACAAACACAGTTAAAGACAGATATTTTGACGCAAACACGTCAAAAAGACACAAATGCCTCAAAATTTGATGCATCTGCGTTAAAAAATGACGCTCACAGCCATAATACATCGATTGGATCCTAGAGTTAATTCCAACACTGCACCCCTTGAAATTGGTTATCCATGAAAAATATATTGATCCTTGAATGCGGGTTAATTTGTAAGCATATGCGTCAAAAAATATTGACGCGAAGCCTGTGAGCGTCATAAAATTTCACACATCATAATAAAAACGCACCACATTTGAGACAGGAAGTCATATAATAGGATATCTTGTTTACAGAAATGGTACAGTGGGTGTCCTTTCACTTTCACTTTGCAGTCTGTGATTCTTCTAGACTGTGTGGCTGTGTTGAGAGTTGTGCCTGTCCAAATTGTGCTTTTGTCTCCTGTGTGCCATTCCAATTGTCATCTGTTGTTTTAGTAATTGTCTCAGTAATTCAGTGTAAGTGTGGTTTTGTCATTTTTTGTGTCTAAGTCTTTGTACTGTTGGGAGTCTGTAGTGGGTATTGTTGGGCTGTTTGTGGGTTCTTTAAGTTTCATTTTCCTACCTCCTTTCCCTGTATTTCCCTTTCATATCCCTATTATTTTTTGTGATGTTGGGCAGGCCACGTCTGGGGAGAATGGGTGAGGATGAGCTGGGGGCTTTCATTTGGCTGGTGTGCCACTTCCTCCCCCTGATGTTAGAGGCTGGTGGCAGGGTGATACAGGTGTATCACACTGAGGCGAGGAGACTCAGGTGCTCCAAGGTGCTCTTCCACCTAAAAAGAGTATTCAACAGCCAATGCAACGACCACCAACTCAAACATCGCTGGGCTGACCATGTGGCCAGAGAGCAAGACCTGCCAGACCACCTGGGTGTGGTGACTGGTGGCCCTGTTGGTGAGTACAAATCAAACTAATGTGTACAGTAAAATGCTCTGTAGTGACAGTAGCAGATTTGGTGGCATGGTGCATGCAATGTTTGTGGACATGTGGAATGCAAGTTGAACATACAGTGGCCCTGATTTATACAATATTTGCTATGCATTTCCATCATTTGTTGACACAAAAGCTGCACAAACTTACAAAACACAACTTGATCTTGTAAATTAGTGCTGCTTTGAATAGATGATGGTAATGCAGCACAAACAAATGTTTTATTCATGGTCTGTGAGTGTACCAGGAATGAGATGTATTTCACATGCCAAAGCAAGAAATGACTGTAGTCTCCAATTATTTGGAATACATGTCTGAACTGTATTCATGGCCATACGTACAAAGATCTTCCTACCTCTGGTAATATCTTAGGCTGATATTTTGACTTGGTTTGTGCAGCATTTCAAATAATTATGGATGCCAAAGTAATGCACACAGGATAACTTGTAAATGTTTGGTGCTACTTTCCATAGCTGTAGCGTAAAAACATGAAGCAAATGCTACACATAAAAAAAAAAAAAAATCTGACCCATTTTCATTGTTCCTGTGTGTGTTTAAATTTGCTTTGTACACAATTGTTGGTACAGAGCTTTGCCATCTGTGTTACTTTATAGCAAAGCAATTTTCTTAAGTTAATGGGTCATCATGGGATCCCTGAACTTTGTGAATGCATGGTCACAAATTATTTATTTGCATGATGTTGTGCAAGGGACCCCTGATTGCTTCAATCATACATTTAAAGTGACGAAATAGTTTGCTAGTTTACGTTTGGTACACCCCTGCTGATCTATTGCAGCACATGTACAATTGTTAACTTCTCAGTATGAAGGCTATCACAGACATGGGTGTATGCTAGGATCAGCAGACTAGCATTCCTGTGACTGCTGCCATTCCCAAGGTGCATACAAATTGAGACCTACCTCATCAAGATTGCCACAGTGGTTCATTTGCTAAACCAAGTTGTATAACCACAGATCACTCAAATTGGCAAATGTAAGATGATGAATGTGGCTATCTGTGAACTACAATACCTGATATAGGTACACAGAGCCCTGAGTAACACATTTCAAGTGTAATGACTACACCTGTGCCCATGCATTCTGTTACGGATGATAATATTAGACATTGTCAGCATATATTTCTTTGTTGTTTTGTTTTCGATAAATGGCCAATCTATGTTTAGAGTAACATTGTCATCAAGTAACACACAGAATCCCTGCCATCATGGTGTCATAGGGGTCATATACGGCTCTGGGTACACTGGCAATGTTGCATATGTAACCTACAGACAACACAGGTCCACATATAATGGACCATAGAAAGCACAATAATTCCTGAATTAAACTCAACCCGCATGAGCATCACACAGTAACTGATTGTCCCTTGATGCAGAAGCCACAATACCTGAGTGACTGGTATTGCAGTGCACCAGGAATGTGGCTTTGCATGACTCTCATAACAACAAAGGAAGAAACGGAGTACCCTCTAGAAAGAATTCAGCACAACATTGAGTAATCATGTTTGTCACCACATGATTGTTAGGGCCAGTGCATGTGTGTATATATGTATCTATCACTCACTTGAGTGACAGGGTCAATACATGTTTGCAGTAGTATGTCTGTTGGGGTATCTACATGCCTGAGGGGCTGCTCTATCATATAAACTGTCACACACAGTGATTTTTTGTTCCGAGTTTTTTACAGTGAGCAGACATTGAGCACACTTCACCCTTTCATGTTTTACAGGTGGACCAACCCCCTACACAATTGGAGAAGTGGCTCGATTTGCAGACCCAGACATATCCAGTAAATGTTGATATGTTAGTTCTGTGTTGTGTTTGCAGCTGTTGTGTGATTGACTCCTGTGTGTAGGACACATTGCCTGGGGTTTGACATTTTGTTCCATGTTTGAGCTGGACAATCAGTGGCGGAGAGTCATATTTTGGCATTCTAGTGCTGTGCTATAGGCATGAGCAGATGAACAGGGTGATATTTGTTGCAACATTTATTCCAATGATAAATTTGGAGGTGGTCATGTTCTGTTCATGATTTAGTCAGCAAGTCATACCCTGATTCACACAGACCAGTGATGCCGAAGTATTACCCACAGACTTGAGCCTCCCTGTTAACTAATGAACATTGGACTGTATGTTTGACTTCCTAGCACCATTTAGCTCCACATGTTGTGCTACATTTATGTGGCACTTGAGTAGAATGTCATAGGTGTGCATGCAGCTCAGGCCCAGATGGCTGTTTGCATTTATGTGCTTGTTTTTGGAAAGGTATTAGTGAGATCAAATGGTGTTGATAATTGTCCGCAATTAGGAACATAGATGTGGATGTGATTGTCCAATGTTTGAGTCAGTCCTAGTTGGCAGCCCTCCTTACCTGTGGTGGACTGACTAAACCCATGGACAGCTGTCCAAAGCTTCCTGGCTGTCCTTGATGTTTGAAAGTATGGGTTGCATGTCCATCACCCCCGGAGGCACAGGGTTAGGGTTATGAATTATGTGTACCTAGGTGTGAGGATCCCAGTGTAGAAGACAGACATGTAATTCCAACATTCATTTGTTCCAACCTAGGATACCCCCTCATGATTAGCAACTGCATACGGTCCAGGCAATTCCATTTACAAATCACAGATCTTGTGGGTCTTGATTGTCATCCAGAAGATAGTCATTAGTTGGTCTGTCACATGTGGAGTACTTGCAGCATTTGTTATGTGACTATTGGCAGAATAATGATGCACTGATCATTTAAGTAGGTACACACCTTTTTGAGCATTGCTGTGCTGTTAGATAGGAGATGTGCAGGCTGCGTTGGCATGTCATTCCTCAGGGACATTCTATGATCTGTACTGTGATTTGGACTGTTTAAGATAATTTTGATGAAGTGTTAGAATATCATCTGTAGATGTATCACACAATAATGTCACTAATGTTTGTCTTTCTCTATTTTTACAGCTGCCAACATGAATGCCCGTCAGATCAGGGAATTCCAGAGGCGGGTGGTGCGTTACCACCACATACTAGATGTGGAGTCTGGGTTCCGCAATATGGCACAGCGTTATCGCCATGAGAGAGCCACAGGGGTCTGGAGGGCATTTGCCCAAGGGGGCCATCCTTGCCCTCAACAGCCACCACCATCAGCACAACCACTCCGACAATAGTCGCACAAAGGATGACAGCCACTGTTGCAGGTCCCTCTACCTCATCAGCTCCAGGCCCACAGACAATAGCTCCTGCACCTCCCCCTCCAAGCATGGCACCGGCACCAGCACTACCATCCACTAGTGGTACACAGACAACCCCAGCTGCAGTGATAGACAATGCAGAATTCCAAGCACTGAGACGTGACATGCAACGGATGTTGCGCAGGATGGACAGCCTGCAGCAGGAGGTGTCCCGTAATAGCAGGAGACTGCGGGGAATAAAGATGATCCTGCGGAGGGCAAATTTGTGACTTCGGGACCCTCAGCCATGATTCCCTTCCCTCCCTCCTCTTTCCTGGTTTTTATATTTAGTGGTTTTAGGGGGCTTAGTGTTAGGTTAGAAAAGGCTGTTAGTTTAGTCAGTATAAGTGGGTTGGGGGTGGAGGGGGTTATATTGTTACATGTGTTTTTTTGGGTGGGTGGGTTGGTGGGGGATGATGTTGGGGTTTATGTGTATAAAAAATATATATATATATATATATAAACAAATAAATACCAACAAAATATTTATTTGTTTAGGATAAGATAGTATGTGTTTAGGTTAGTATATGTTGTCCTACATGTGTCCCATCATATAAGGGGGTGGGGGGTTGATGTTTAGAGTGTTTAGTTAAATGTGATAGGTAAGTTTAGATTAGGGTAGTTAGGGCCAGTTGTGAGTAATGTGTAGTTAGGATAGGTTAGGTTAGTCAAGGTGTTTCTCCTAGTTTTATTGTCCTTTTTTACTGTTAAATAAATATTTAGGTACTCTGTAACAGTATGTGTCATATGTTTGGGGATCAGGGCCTTGGCATGGGTGAACAGTGTCAATTTAGTATTTGCATTTGTGTACCATCCTGCATCCAAATCCCATTATTGACATGGTTATTCACAATTCCTAATGTGCAGTCACATTGGCAGCTACACCACAGCTACTTCTCAATGCACATGTATCCATTGCACCCACCACACAAGGTTACTATGGTTCCCAATGTGTTGTGAAGTTTGGATGTGTGTTTTAAATCTGTCATCGTTTGAGACCTGATTTGGAATCTTGGCCACTGTGGTATGTCTGCCTGCAGCCTGATGTTCATGTGAACCCTGAAAAGCTGAATAATGTTATAATCTTATGTAGTATTGTATACATAACTCACACCTATAATTTCTTACATTGTACTCCCAGGTTACATAAATGTCTATACACTCGTACACATCCATTCCTGCTGTATGGTGTGTGTGTGTGATGAAAGTTTTTAGTCAGATGTCACTTACATAAAGATTGTCTTGAAGGGAATTTTGAGCACATTGATTTTCAGCTTAAACATACCTTGAAGCGGACTTCAGTCCAACACAGCATTATACTGTTAGCTTTCAATTTACTTCTGAAATAAGCCTCAGGCAGCGCAGATGAAGATACAATCCAGACCCCAGTGCATAATTATCAACCCACAATCGTTCAATGCAGTTGTATTGACAGTCTATGGCCATTGACATGTGACATACATCACTAATCTCCTACACAGTTGATGGGTCACATTACACAGAGACAAAGTAGTTGTGTAAGTGCTATTTATTTGAAAGTGCTATAGTGCAATATTTACATAGGATTTTGAGATTTTGAGTCCATTAGTGTGACGCCTTCTATTGTGATGCTACACAAGTGCAATGGGCCATGTCATTGGACATGCTGGGGTGAAGTGTCATACAGTGCAGAGGAACATGAATTGCCAATGATGTAGTGAGAGACAATCACAGAGCATAGTGTCAAGGTAAACAGTGTGCTGAAGAACAGTGCATGTAAGCAGCAGTTGCAAGACTGGCATGTTAACAAGCGCAGGACCTAGGATATCAGTGCCCATGTGGCATGGACTTGTGCTACCGGGTACTACTACGGGAGAGGCTATCTGTTCCACTTCTTCATCTTCTGATGTGTGTGTCGTCTCCTCTGCCCTTGGTGGCGGTGGGTTTGAAGGGGCAGCACACACTTCAGTGTTTGAAGACATGGAGCCAGAAATTCCGGTAGCTGCCAACTGTGGGGCTATTAAGGGCATTACCGCAACAAGGAGGAGCTGCTGGTTCTTGAGTATAGCAGCTAAATCACTGTACGAGGCAGCCAGGTCGACCATGAGTGGGTCATGATTGCATTTGTGCACACAGTGAAAGGTTTGGGGTGCCTGGTGTTGTGGCAACTCCCTTACTGCAGTGGTGAATTCCCTTACACTTTGTTGTAGTCCTTGCAGGATGGATGTTAGCGCTTGCATGGCTGCTGCCTGTTCTGCAGATGACATCATGTATGAACGCATCCCCTCAAGGCTGGCTGCCATATTTTGCATCCCCACCCACACCTCCCTGGCCAGCTCCCGCTGTACTCCAACTACAGTCCTCTCAAAGGTGGTACGAGTGTCCTCAGAGTCCTCAGCTGGGTTAGAGATGGCAGGCCGTACTATTGGGGTGGTTGGTGGGTCCTCTTTGATGGCTGCTACTTCTGTGCTCCTCCTTGCGACTGAAGGTGGGGTCTGGAGGGTTCCAAGGACATCTTGGAGGGTCTGCTGGCTAATGTTTGTCAGCTCGTCATCCATGTCATCAGGGAAGTTCAGGACAGGCATATCCTCAGGAGAGCCATCGTCCTCTGCAATGAGATATTGTACAATTAGTGTGTCTGTGTTGTGGCATTTGTAATGTGACGTTCCTGACTTTCTATTAGTTGCACATTGTGATCTTAGTTCCTGTTCATTGTTCCTGTCATTAAGATTAGAAGTCTCCCAGGCCTATGCCCCACCTGCATGTCACATGCAATGTGGGCAGTTTGGTGAATTGTGTGCGTCACATCCTCTAGGTGTAGGTTCTGTCCAAATTGTATGTTGCCACCTTCTTGTACTACTCAACCCTCTGTCTACTTCCATTATCATGGTGTGGCCTTGCACTGGCTGTGGGTGTTCTGATAGCACTTGCACCACACTTAACAATATGGAACTGACCCAGTCTCAGATATTTAACATTCACCTATATGTTGCTGAGACCTAGGATATACTATGTATAGCTTTGGGATGGCACAATAAAAGTGTCAGCATTGGTACTGTGTACTGCTGATGTTGGGGAATGTGTGCTACATTGGATTGCAGTGATGGTCCTGGCAGTGTTCCTCTTATGACTGTGTGGGAGTGTTTCACTAGCTAGACACATATGTCCTCCCCCTCAATGCTGTTGTCTTAGCACTGTGACACTTGAGATGTTACATGGTGGATTGCAGATATTGTAACACAGGCACAGGGTAGACCCAGAAATGGGCAGCATGGGTATGACATTACTGCTGTTTATCTCATGATGTTACTAACAATACCTGATGTTTATTGCACCTATAGAGATGAGCATTTGACAGGATTTGCACATCATTAGGAATTACAGGGGATTGATAATGTCGTCATCCTGGTCCCTCAATTTTGGGTGTGTTTGATCCATGGGCACATAACTGCCATTGGCTACTTGACCTGCACACACAGCACAGGTGATAGTGGCAACTGTTGTCAATGGTAAATACCACTTGCGGATATGGCCTGACACTGGAAAATGAGCCCTAGTTCATGTAGCGACTATACCAGCTGTTGTGTGACAGCAGGCCAGTTTTACGTTGTACCCTACCCTCCTGGACTGGCTTTGCCTTTCCAACAGCCTTGGCATGTCAGAGTACCCCCATGCAAAGGTTGTTGGTGTACTGTTGTGCTGTGCCCCAGGTTTCCCCTGCACAGCCCATGCACCCGTGCTGTGCCCCTTTACCCTTTCCACTACCTGATTATCCTGGCTGCCAGGCATTGTGTAATAGGTATTTCCCCCCTGTTTACAGTTAACATTTAGCCATTTTTGTCCCCCATGCAACTTACCCTGCATTTGTGTTGTTTCCTGGTAGTCTGCACTGTCTTGTCCTTGAATACCTGTGACGATCTCCTCAGGGATGATGGCTGCCATCATCTCCTCCATGTGGACTCCACCTCCAGCCTGCAGTGCTGCCTTCCTGTTCCTTGCCATTTTTTCCTTGGTCCTGCGCTTGCAGTCATGCCAGCATTTCTTGCACTCAGTGACTGTTCTCCGTACTTCTGCCATTCTGTTGATCTTATTGACAATTTGTTGCCAAATGGCTTTTCTCCTCCTAATTGGCAATTTAGAGGTGACAAAAAGTTAATACTGGTGTTCTGTCACCTCTTTCACCAGTATTTCCTGCTCCTGTGCACTGAACCGACACTTCCTTTTCTTCTTCTCCCTCTCCTGGGTCTTGTTTTGGTTCTCCTGGCTGGTTCCTGGTCGGTTGTAGTCTTCCAGGGGTCTCTCATGGCTTCTAGAATCCATTTTGGGGCTCCTTTGCACATTTTGCTGTGTTTGTGCCACTTTTTGACGCTATTGCAGCAAAAAAAGGCGCGTATCCGGTTTGAGATGTCGTAAACCCAATTAAAGTAATTTTCGCTGCATTAACGTTGTTTTTATTTACGATGTCGCGCAATGGTTTGAGTAAAAAAAATTACTCTAACCCGTGGTTTGCGCCATGGTGCGTCAAAGTACAAATTTGACACCCGGGTGGCGCAAAGAAATGGCATTAGCAGGCATTAAACTTTTTGACGCAAAACTGCGTCTGCGCAGTTTTGTGTCAAAAAGTATAAATATGCCCTTCAGTGTGATCTGTTTTAACCCATTTATTTTATTATTTCTTTTAATATGGCTGCCATTGTTTATAGTTATAAAATGTTTGATTTGCATTATCAGTGACACTCTGTGAAGGTGTCACTATCAGTGTCATAATCAATTGATGTACATTGATATTCACATCATTTCCCTTTCTCAATTAAGTGTGACAGGAACATATGTACACTTGTTAGGAATTTTTACATAATTACTGCCACAAGTCTGCCTCCTTATCAACTTATTACTTGGCCTCAGACGAGCTGCCTGAGGCCAAGTAGACGCCCACCCTCCTGGGTGAGCGGGCAGGGGATCTACTGGGAGGACAGTGATGGTATGGGGGTGGTGGAAGATGTTAAGGAATGGCTGGGACTAGTAGGCTCCACCACCGCCAGGGAGCTGCCATCGGAGGAGGTGTCTGGGTCACTACCCCAGTGGTAGTTGTCTCCCCGTGGTACTCCCCTCCCCCTCCAACCCACTGGTCCTCTTGGCGTTGGTGGACTCTGCCTCCTGGTAATCATGGGCTGCAGCATCCCCACTCGTCGGTGCCTCAGCTCCCTCGCTAGATGATGCTAAATCACACAAGGACACAAGAGCACAGGGGGGGACAAAACAACATACACCCCCATCCATCTAATGCACTAACCCCCAGCAGACAGAATTATCTACCTGAATGTGCCCCTGACTGCTAGGCAACATCCCACAGTACTCTACACGACCATCCTGGCCCTCTACTACGTAACACTTTGCAATGGGACACAATGAGAGACGCTGGCAAGACAACAAATCTGCCAATCCAAGAGGCCACATCAGAACCAATAGCCCAAACAGGTGACCCCTCACAGGCCTACATTCCCAGCCAAGGACACTATCCCTTAGATGTAGAGGGGGAAAGGACTGCTGGGACACACATTTGGGCCTTCACCCCATGGCACCTAACTACACTCAGCATAGTAGGATCACATTAGGGCATGTACTCACCCCCTTGTGGCTGCTGTGCTGCCTTCAAGCGCCCATCCAAATCGGGGTAGGCCACCGCCATTATGCGGACCATTAGGGGGGTCAGGGTCTGAAAGGCACCTCTTCCTCGCTGGGAGGCCGTCCCCAGCTGGGCCTCTCCGGTCTTCCTGGCCCAACGCCGCAGGTCCTCCCACGGCTTCCTGCAGTGGGTACTCCGCCGGTTGTAGACCCCCAGGGTCCGCACTTACTTGGTGATGGCTTGCTACATTCCTTTCTTCTGATGGGCACTGACCTGCATGGGACACACAGAGTAAAGAAACAGACATCAGTGTGGGTGCCCCATACACATATGCCATGCCAGTTCGACCTTACATGGCCAATGGAGACACACATATTGACAATAGCCAAGACAACAACTGCCAGACACATCACGGGTAAGCAACCACCCAGCCACCAACAATGCCTACAGGCATTCTCCACATTCACACATATTCAAGGAGGACTTACCTGAGCCTCTGGTCGCCCATACAGCTTCGCATACAGGGGTAAGACCACATCTACCAGCTTCTCAAGCTCCTCCGTGGTAAACGCCGTGGCCCGTTCACCTGTAACATGTGCCATTACTAGGCCCAGAGTCAGGAGACAGTAGCTCACGCAGTGAATTTCCGTTCCTCTCGAGGTGTAGGAGTCAAGTGGCAAGGGTATGAAAAATGGCCGTATTTACCACGGCGGTGTGCACCATCACCGCCGGCGGTGATCATGATTGGCCCTGCTTCCCCATAGACGCCAATGCAATCCAATGAAGAGGTGCACAGCGGTGAACACCACCTACCGCCATGACGACTAACTCCAGTGGAATGTAGTCACTTCCTACACTACACTACCTGTAAGGAAAGGGGCTGCCATTTTGCATACACCACACCTTCATAGTCCTAATTCATGGCTCCATTCCCTCTACCCTTCGTTGATTAATGGTATGATGAGTGATCCTCCTCATGGAATCATAGTGGGAAGAGTGCCTACACTGTGATGCAATGCACCATACATACCACACCAGGCAATACCCAGACAGGATTACCATGTTGTCTGCGTCTGTGTGAGGGGCAATAGTGTTGCATGTATAAGTTGAATTGTGGAATATTGTGACTGAAGTGTATGTGGCAAATCAATGTGTCTCTCTTTCTCCCATACGTACAGACCCATGTGGCGAGGGAGGGTACCATCTGTTTACAGACCCTTGGTTGATCTAGCCATCATGGAGGAATGTCACATCATCATCACTTACCACCTGAATCGTGCCACTATCCTGGAACTCTGTGCACATATGGAGCCTGTGCTGATGCCAGCTAAAAGAAATCCCCATGCCATGCCTACAACTGTGTAGGTACTATCTGTGCTACATTTTCTTGCCACAGGCTCATTCCAAATGACAGTGGGCATGGCAGCGGTATATCTCAGCCAATGTTCAGCCACATCCTGTCCAAATTTCTGGATTCTTTCATGCAACACCTGCAGAGTTATGGCCAGTTTCCTCAAAGGGCTGATCTCACCTCCATCAAATCTGGATTTTATGCTTTTGCAAATAATCCCCATGCGGTAGGTGCCATTGATGGTACCCACATAGCCCTCATATCCCCAAGAGTAAATGAACAGGTGTTCACAAATCGTAAAATCTTCCACTCCACTAATGTCCAATTCATGTGCACCGCTGATCAGTCCATTACTCATGTCAATGCAAGGTTCCCAGGATCAGTCCATGACTCCTTTGTCCTAAGAAACAGCATTGTGCCACACATGATTGGACAGCTACAGGGGGACAGAGCTTGGCTCATAGGTGAGTGTGTATGACACTGGATCACTTACGTAGCTGACAGGCAGGCTGAAAAGTAAATTGCGTGTGTTTCAACCCTATTTCACCCACTTTTGCAGGTGATTCTGGATACCCAAACATGCAATGGCTACTGACACCTGTGAAGTATCCCGGGACAGATGCTGAAATCCATTATAATGAGGCACATGGTCGTACTAGGAGGGTTATTGAGAGAACCATAGGACTCCTTAAGGGAAGATTCTGCTGCCTTCACCTCTCTAGAGGGTCCCTGTGCTATGTCCCTGACAAGGTGTGTCAAATAGTGGTGGCCTGCTGCATGCTGCACAACTTGGCTCTGAGGAAAGCTATTCCACTACTGGATGAGGTGGATGCTGTCCAACCACCCCTGCCACCTCGGAGGATGGATGAGAGTGAAGGGGAAGAGGAGGGGAAGACATCAACTCCAGGACCCAGCTAACCCGGCTATACTCCCAGTGTCTCTCTGGTAGTGTTCCATGTTACCAATGGGTTTACTGCATTGTTTCAGGGTGACTTATGTGCAAAGTGCTGTGGTGTCCCTTACCAGTGATGTATAGATTTCATGTTTGAAGAAGGAGATGTATGTTACAGCAATGGAATGTGCAGTGTGACATACTTGGAACAATGCAGTCTTTTGGTCTCCCTCCTGCAATAAAACAGCATTATGATGTAAACTGCCCACTATATTCACATTTGCATTTGTCAGCACATATAAATGAAGGACAGATAATTTGAGTGCACTGGTGTTTTTTATTGAAACAAAGCACACCCATGACTGAAGGGACAGTGGAAGGGAGTGGGCACAGGGTGCACAAAATACTCATGTACATTTCCACAGCTGTTGGTTGCACCGGGGTATAGTCCATGGGGCCATTGGAGGATGGTGCAGTGGTAGGGGAATGTCGACAAGGTAGCTCAGTGGCACACAAGGGAGACAGTTCAAGGCAGTCACTTCCTGGCGGTGTGCTTGTTCTTGGCTGGTGTTTCACAGGGATGTCTGGGTCTAAGGGTACGTTTTCGAGGGGAATCTGGGCTGCAGTGTAAGGGGTGCTGGTGTCCTGTGAGTCCTCTGGCAGCGCCACCAGTCCACTAGCAGCTGCTGATGTGGATGGCAAGACATTGTCCTGGCTAGTGTAAGGGGTCTGCTGGTAAGTGGAGGACTCAGGGTGGCTGTTGTACTGGTGCTGCAGCACCCCTGCAATGGTGGCCATGATAGCATTGAGGTGTTTCCATTACTCCATGGCCTCTTGATGGTGTGCTACCTGCAGCCTCTGATTCTCCTCCAGCGTGGCCAGGATCTGGCCTATCCTGTCCTGGGAATGGTGTTATGCTCCCAGGACCTCAGCAATGGCCTTCTGGGCAGCAGCATCCCTCCTTGGGCCACCCCCTGACCCACTGCTCCTGTCCAAATGGCCCTAGCCCCCTGTACCTGTGTCCCCTGCATAGGTCTGGCAGTCCCACTTGTACTGGGTCCATCATCCTGCCGGTGGTGGGTGAAGACTCAGGACTCTGTACTTGTGGGCAGCCAGTCCGTGGCCTGGAGACACTGGTGTGGGGGTGTTGGGCCAGAGCTGATGGTGGTGGCTGAGTGGTAAGAGTGTCAGTGATGTCCTGGGTGGGGCTACTGGGGAGTGAGTGTCCAGGGCTGTGGGATGGGCCAGGGGTCTCCTCTGTGTCCAGACATCCCTCTGCACTCTCCTGAGTGGGGCCTTCATCTTCAGGTGGAATACTGGCATTCCTTGACATCTCCATCTGGGTGGCATGGCTGGTGATGTCTGGGGGTATGAGAACAGAGATGTGGATGTCCTGCACTTTCATGTCCCTTGCAGCTCTGCTTAGGTGTTATTGGTGGTTCTATTCCCATGTGGTGGCATGCAGGGTCCCTTGTTGTTCTTTTGGATGCCTTTGTTGAGAGGGGAGTGGTGCATGCTGGGTGTTGTGGTGCTCCTGCCATTTCATGCATGGGTTGGTGACTGTGCACAGGGGGCTGGATAGTGTTTTGTATGGGGGTTGTGGGCATGCCGGGGACATGGGTAGGTGTGTGTGGGTGTTGTGGGCTGGTTAGGGGTGGGGGTCATGGTGGTAGTGAGAGGAATGAGGTGATACAAGTACATTGCAGGTGTAGTTGACTCACCCATGTCCAGTCCTCCAGTGAGTCCAGCCCTCTGGGTGCAGGATGGCTATGAACCTCTCCTCCCAGTCTGTGTGTTCGGGGGGAGGAGGTGGGGTGCCACCGTCAGTCTTCTGTACGGCGATGTTGTGTCATGATGCCATGGAACGCACCTTTCCCCGCAGTTCGTTCCATCTCTTCCCGATGTCATCCCTTGTGCATGGATGGATTCCTTTTGCTTTGACCTTGTTGACTGTCCTCTGCCATAGCTCCATCTTCTTGACCATGGGCGTCTCCTGCACCTGTGTCCCAAATAGGTGCAGCTCGACCCTGAGTATTTCGTCCACCGTGGTCCTGTCAGTGAAGCGGTGGTGCTTAGGGGGTGCCGTGGTGTGTGTTGTGGGTGGTGTGTTGTGGGTGTGACTTGGGTGGTGGTTGTTTGTATGTGTGTTGTGGTGTGGCTTTCTGTGGTGCTGTTGGGGTTGCAAAGGATTGTGGGTTGTGTGTGAGTTTGTTTTATAGTGGTGTGGGTGGGTGTCATCTGTGTGGTTTTCTAAATTGCCAATGTGTACTTCTGTTGATGGCGGTTCCCTTTGCTGAGCGCGGCTGTCATTACCGCCTATGGCCGTTTGACATCCACTGTCCGCCGCGCTGATTTATTTGGTGGGCGGGGATTTGTAGGGATGACGGTGGCACGGTGCTGGTTCCTGGCTTTCCGCCATCATTGTCCCTGGCGGTGAGTGGAGGCTGTACATTTTTCGGCGTACTGTGTTTTGGCATCATTATTTGTGCAGTCCACCGCCCCTGGTGGTCTTTTGTTCACCAGCAGCTCGGCGGTCGGTGGTGATTACCGCCAGTTTCATAATGGGGGCCTTAATCTCAGAAATAGAGAAACTTTAAAAGCTCCTGACAGATATACTGATTCACGTCCCTCTGATTCCTTTTAGGACACATCGGATAGACCTAGTGAAAGAGTGGGCCGTTCAGAACAACGTCCTGACTAGGAGAAACAGAAAAAAGATTTACACCGGTCATCAGACAAGAAAGAAGACAAGTCCTCACAACAAAAGCCACAATTTAAAAAGAAAAAGGTCACAGCCATTTCAAATAAACATGCCAGCAAACTTGAAAACATTGCTGAGGACCAAGATGTGGGAAGTGACCCTGCTGGACTGCACAGCAGAAGTCACGATATGTCGCCAGAGTCTGAAAGATCATCTGGATGGGACAGCAACTAACGACTTTCTTGCAATTGAGACTGCGGACTGGTGCGTTCTACTACCAGACAGGGTTTATGATTTAAATATCCAGATTGAGGGATGCATAGAACACACCATTTTCCTGGGAAGAACTTAATTGTGATATCCTATTGGCAGAAAGAGACTGGCTACGCAAACACGTCTGTAAGGTCCCACATGGGGAAGATGCCATTTTGCCTTTTTTCTCAGATCTTGTTCCGGAAGCTGTAAAAAAAGCCTGTGCTGTTGACTGGGCTTTGCTGTAACCATGTAGGTTGGGACGTGGATTCCCCCTACCATGTAATACCCATCAGGTCTACACTCCAGCCTCATCCCCAAAATCCTGTTAAACACGAAGCTAAAGCTCCAGTGAGAGAGATCCTCACTCAGCTTGAGTACCAGGGAATAATAGAGCCCTGTGTCTCTGCAATGAAAAACCCGTTATACCCTGTTGGAAAACCAGACCATTCATATAGAGTAGTCTTGAATTAAAGACACTTAAACAACTATACACACACATATGCAATTCAAAATGCCGACAGCAACACACAAATTAACAACATAGTGCGTAAAAAATACAAAACAACCTCAGATATTTCCAGCATTTTTTTTCTGCCAAAACCGAGCACATGCAGGTCAGGACCTGAGTGCATTCTCATTTGGCTCACAACAATAGTCTTGCTGTTTGCCCCAGGGCTATAAAAACAGTCTAGTGTTGTTTTCTGCCTGTGTAGCATAAATATTGCATGATATTGATCCCAAGGCGTTGTCCTCTGGATGACATCTATCTCATCACCTCAACATTCATCTTGCCAGGGTTGATCGCATTGTTCTACAATTCGCAGCTCTTGGCTACAAATTCAATTTCAAGTAAACTAAAATAGCTTTCCTCAGTGTATTGTTCCTGGGAAACTAGCTATCAAACAAGGGCAATAGCCTGGTCCAGAACGTTTTAGAAAAATGTGCTCAATTACAACCACCAAACGCAATCAAGAAATTAAAGTCTTTACTTGGTTTCTTTAACTTTGGCAGAACTTACATTCCAGGCTATGCACAATGCATCAAGCCACTCTATGATTTAATTCACCCAGATTTCTCAAGCAGACAATGGACAGTTGAACACACGTGCATCCTTAGAGGATTGCAGCAAGACATGCTAGAAGCAAAATACTTACACACTTGTGACCACAAAACAAACTTGGTCTTTAGAATAATTGCTGCTGCCATTGGGTTCACCTATATCACCTTTAATGAGGGTGACACACTGCCCATAGTATAACGCTTTACACCCACAGAAAAAATTCTGACTGCTGTACAGATGGCTGTCATCAAGGAGAGACCACTTGCCCAAGGGAAACTCATTTTTGTTGTTAGCCTTGTGCCGGCCTTAGAGGCTGTCACCAAAGCAAGCATCAAACAGAAGAATTTCTCCAATATGAACAGGAGTACTCTGAAACTCTTAACATCTTGCCACTAGACAGATACCAGACTGTCATTTACACTGATGGTTCAGTACAACCAGTTGTAGGTACAAAACATTAATACTCATCCGCTTGCGCACCCGTGAGCGGAGTGATGAAGAATAGTGTATTTCACCCTCAGAATACCTACATGCAAACCCTGGGGGACTGCGCATCACAATTGGCTGAACTTAAAGCTCTTATCTTGGCACTGGAACAAACATATCCAGAACGACCCACATTGATTGCGTGTGATTCGTACTACTATGTCCAGTCCTACAATGATTACCTCAATCGTTGGCGGTTGAACGGGTTGAGAGACTCAAAGGATAACACCATAAAACACTGAAGTCTGTGGGGGAGGCCACCTGATGCTCATGTAATACATACACTGGGCCACTAACGTGTAGGAGTACACCTTATGGGAAACACCTTGGCTGATGAAGCGCCCAAATCAGCCATAGTTACAGCTCCTGTTGCTGCAGTGACTTGTTCTCACAGGAGATTGGATAATGAAATTCAGGCTGCCGTGAAAGCCTCAGCTGATGGCAAGCCGCTCCCAAAAGCGAACCCTACTAAATAGTTCTACCATGTCAGTACACAGAATGTTGGTTTTGCGATAACTTCTGGGGTTGGAGATCGAGTGATTCCCCAACCAGGACCAGAAATTAGATATCTTTAAAGCAGCGCATGAGGATGTCGCATCTGCTCATGCTGGTGTCGTGGCCATGATATCACTCTTACAGAAACGCTTCTGGTGGCCAGGTCTATACCAACAGAACAAGCAATATGTCCTTTGCTGTGACAATTAAACGCCCACCACAGACATTCCTCTTAGTGTCCAACAGGCCACTACAATGCATTTAGCTGGACCATTGTGGTCCGTTACAACCTGATGGTGCATACAAATACATTTTAGTCGCTGTTGATTCTTGTTCTAGATTTCTGTGGGTATGGCCACAGTGATTGGTTGATGCTCGAACTTCTACAAAAGACTTGTTGTTTTTTTTGGTACATATGCAGTTGCAGCATTCCACTCGGACCAGGGCCCTGCTTTAGCCTCTAGGGCATTCAGGGACACCATGAGGTTGATGAGTGTTGAACTCCATTACTCTTCCCCATATCATCCCACGAGAAATTCTGCTGTGGAGAGGAGGAATCATGACCTAAAGCAGTCCTGAAAACTTATTAGGTTCAGGCTGCAGTTAGCTTCATCACCCATATGGGGTACACAAGGCACTGAATAATCTGCCAAGTCAGTCTTTGGGAAGACACACTGCTTAGGAGGGCCTCTTTGGGATACCTATGTATGTCCCAGATGTAGATGGCCTTTGTATGGTAGCAGCAGACACACCTTTTGACATGAATGAACATTTCACTTTCTTTCAGGAGCTTCAACAATTTTGTGATGATGATTTATCCATGAGGGCTGCCACCTTAGGGATTTGCCAACAACTTCTACAGGCTGGATTCCTAAAGCTGGGGATCTGGTTTGTGAGAAGATTGCTCTGAAGAAGGAATTTGGCCCAACCTACTGAGCACTGGTTCTAGTCCTGGAAATTCAAAGCACCAGATCTGTCATTCTTACACCGCTGCCAGGTTCCAAAGGAAACAGATTTGTCTCTATCAACATTGGCACTATGTGGCCAATCATGCACAGTAGACCCAGAGGTCCCTTGGGGCAGTCTCTGGTCCTCTCTCACTACCCAACAGGATATACCTCTTTAAAAAAGATACAACAATACTTCTGAACATACCAGCATGTCCAACAATGCTACAAATGCCAGGGGAGGTCAGAGAATGAGCAAACTTCTACTGATTCCTGTTACCACTTCACCGAAAAGAACTGTCCAAGATGTGGCTGTTTTCTAATCCAATGCAATGCAAACTGACAACACCATCTACTATAAACCTCCACACGTAGTGGATCCACTCACCAGTAATGCACCATCTCCTGTGTTTGCTGAGACTGCTTCTGGTTACTTCATCGACATTGATGATTTTTCTACAACTTCATCTACTTCTGCAACTGAAATTGTTTCAGAGACACATAATCTACATATATGGCTCAAAAATAATTATTTGGTTTATCCATGGAATTATCTGTGGATATTATTGACAGTGCTTGTCTTTCTGTCATGGATTGGTTTTGTGACTGTTTTCTTTCTTTTGATGAATGGTTATGAGCTTCCTGAACGTTCTTCTGTCGAGCCAGTGGATGAAGTTTTAACACCCTATCTTTCCGCACATAAGGTCTGAAGAAACTTGTTTTTTGTGAACATTTCAGCAGTACCAATTTCAGATGGGATTGTTTGGGATAAAGTTTCTTTTGATATTTATGGGACTACAGAGGGTATCCAAATTCCACATGTATTCAAAATTTAAATAACAGATGTAATTACACCTGATGTTGTTTCTGACTACTGGGATGTTAAAACTGTTAATTCTATACTTGCTGAGCTTCAGGATTACACTGTATTTTAAAGTGATGGTCTATACATGAACACAGCACATTTTGGTGAAATGTTCTTTTATAATCATTGGGGACATCACCATCTGCCCTGAGCAACTACACATAGATCAGTATTTAATTACACACAGTGGGAACACTGTTCAACTCTACCTGCGGGGAGCCCCAAAACATATGTAGACAAATTTGAAGATTTTTGGGGGTAATACACTACAAATGCAAAGTCATATTATTTCAAATTACCACCCTCCAAAATGGGGAACATTTTGCAGACCACCACCAAATTAATCTGTTCAGATTCTTTTGTTTCCAGACTTGCTATTGAAGGTTATCAAGAAAGGAAGAGCACTATTGATGTTAAAAGTGTATGAGGAACACATGATTGACAAATAGTGGGTAGGGAAGCTTTGTTTAGAGCATGCCTTATTCCTGTCCAAATTATTTTTTTAAATGTTCAACAAACATCATGCCTACGGTTACCAAAATGAAAGAAATGAACGTGCCCAGTATCCCCACATCAGTCAAATTCGCCAATTGGTAATCATTTCTAAATGTCACTGAGGAAGAAATAAATGATTGGGTTCAAGATGGTACATATAATTCCACACTTTAAGGTCATGGCGAGTGGTTATGGTGGCCAATAGACACAAATGGGTGTCAGGCGCATTTTGTGAATTCCTCAGGGGGGTTCAAGATCATCCAGCCAGACTCTTGCTGTATCCACACGGTTATGTGGGTAAACTGTGCCAACACTGGTTACACACTAAAACCTTAGTAGCAGTTAAGGAATATCTATGTCTCCTATCAGAGGAAGTAGACTTGCAAGATTTCATGCTAGGTTCATGAAAACCCTGCTCTAAACGATTTTTGTATGCCATATCCAATGAAATATGGAAACTTTCTCAAATGGAAGCAGCTGCATGTTTAAGGCATCTAGATCAGGAAAATATGGAATACTTTAGCTGTGGTCGATAATGGCATGAATACTCTGTCCAACAGAATCTACACCCTTAATAACATAGTGTGATCTGAGTTTGATATCATACAGAATGATTTGTCCCTGTTACAACATGGGCAAAGTCATCTGTGTTCCATGATGCAGTTGGGTTGGACATTACAGATTGTGAAAAACTGACGCGTCCCATGGAAATACATCAACAGTAGTGACTTGTTTGCTGCTTTTAATTTGTCCAGGGAGCAACAGACAATGGCTTAAAAAGAAGCTAGTCACAATACTCTCAAAATAGAAAAGTTAGAAAGCTTCCTTTCACCGCAGCAGAGACACCATCAACAGTATGGCTCATACATGGCATTAAAAATCTGCCAATTTCAACATTTTGTTTCTTAAAATGTTTGAAACATTTTGCTGCGGGCGGATGCGAGCGGCTGGACAGCTACATACAAGAAGAGTGGAAGTTGTCTTTCAAGTTTAAATGTCTGAATGGCGAAACAGGGGTTTTTCAGAGCAGAAACAAATGTGAGACTACTGTTAGTCATTCAATGATCTGCAAACAGGTGTCACTTCATGGCCTCTGCAATTCGGGGTTTACAAACTTGCCATGCTTTCTTAAGGGTGCTCCCGTCCCTTTGATTCCTCCAGCATTTCATATTCTTTTGAATGGAAGTTATGTGGTCCTGAGCAATCAGAGCTGTTGCGGAATGAGACCAGGAATTGCCTACGCGATTTCAGTCTCTCAAATTGTAACTTGCTGTGGACAAGTTCTATTCCCTCAACACAAGAGATAAGAGTAGCAGAAATAGGGCCTCACATTGATACCACTAATGTAAATGATGACAAGCTGAGCAGACTAAAGGTGCTACTGTTCCAAAAACAAGTGGTGATGACATCGGCCAGAGAGATGTATGCTCTCCAGACAGCAAGATCATCAGCTACAATTCCTATTAAATACCAACTTCCCCAAGCACTTTGCAGAACTGTTCTTCAGAATATTTAACGCCTTGAGCACTGCAGGGTTGTACACTTTTTGAAGGCTGTTGGGTCTGGATTTGATTCCATCTTCCATACTGTCTTCGGAGTCATTCCATCAGCTATCCATTCATTCTTTTCAAGTGGGTTTGGCGGCTTTCTTCTGACTTTGGAACTGATTGGCGAATTACGGTTGCTGCTATTCATAATATGCAGTGGTTGTGCCTTCTCAGTTAAGTGAAGTGATGTCACTACTACCACCAGTCCAGCTGTGCTGTGATCGCATGGTACAGTTCTTTGGTGCTGTGTTGCTGGAGGAATTGGAGCATGATTGGTTACTATTATTCTGATCAGTCCTTTGGTGTGTGCAATCTGTCTTTCATTGCATCTTGTGCCTTATTGAGTGTCTGCCATAGGTGTGTCTTGCTGTTCAGCTACTACCTCCTGCGGACAAGGAATTGCTGATGTTCCCGATGAGGGTTCATTCATGGTCGTGCCCCATGAGACTGCTGTTAATTCACGAGGCCACTTATGAGCCACCTCTTGTAAACTGTTTAGCTCCACCAGCCACTATGGATGATGCTGCCTTTGTGGGTGATCCTGTACTTGAGGCTTCTGCGCACTTCTACTCTGTAGATCCATCTGCCAATCCTGTAATCGATGTGACATCTGGCGATGTGGAGTAATTCCTGAATACGCTCCCATTTGATGACTTTGGAGACATTCTTCAAGATCAAGATTATTGTTGAATGATTTGGCTGTTAGCCTTATTCAAAAGTTTCAAAAGTTCATGCCAAACTGACTCATTAATTCGGTTCACATTTGGCCTGCAGTGCTTGTCATATTCAAAAGTTTTAAAGGTTCATGCCAAACTGCCTCATTAATTCGGTTCACATTTGGCCTGCAGTGCTTGTCATGGTCGACATTTTACCTGTTTGTATGATTTTAGCACAGTCTTTAATTATATTTTAGCCAGTTTTTAGCTGAGAGCATTTTAGCTTGGACTCATGCACCCTCTATAGCGTCTTAGCTTCCTTGTTCCGGCAATGGGGAGGGTGTAGTTAATCCAATTTAGCTTTTATTGGGGCTCAGGAGGTTAGCTTAGCCTTTTGGCTTGCAGGCCTGTGCCCCCATCACCTAGTGACTTTTGAACTACTTAGCATGCTCGGTTTTAGCCCATTTATTTTATTATTTCATTTAAGATGGCTGCCATTTTTTTTTATTTACATTATCAGTGCCACTATGTGAAGGTGTCACTATAAGGATCATAGTCAATTGATATATGTAGATATTCACATCATTTCCCTTTTGCACTTACGTGTGACAGGAACATAATGTACACTTGTTGGGAATTGTTTACATAATTGCCACCACAAGTCTGCCTCCTTTTCAATTGTTTGGGAACATACCTGCATCAGAGGTACTACGTGATTTGTATAAATACATCTCACACAGGCAAGATTAACAGAGAGATTCCTTACAAATGCCATCTATGCCATCTAGGCTGTACGTCACCTCGCTGCAGAACTCAGCCTTGCTGTCACCATGGAGTCTGACTAGAGACCTTATTCTAAGGTAACGAGGGTTGGGGCATTTCTTATGGACATGGTACTGGCAGAATAGGTTTATCATACCTAGCTCTCATTAGGTTAGAGATTAGGGCCCGTATGTATACTTTTTTTAGCGCCGCATTTGTGCCTCTTTTTGACGCAAAAGCGACGCAAACTTACAAAATACAATAGAAGTTTGCGAGTGTGCGCCGTTTTTGCGCCAAAAAATTACGCAAATGTGGCGCTAAAAAAGTATAAATATTGGCCTAGGTTCTCCGTGCTAGGAATTTTACATTTCATGTTTATTGTAAGATGATGTGGATCTTTGTATTCACAATTCTCTCCTTCACAATTATACTGCTTTTATTGTTTGTTATCCAAATCATTGCAGCTCATGCATTTTACCAAAGATTGCAGACTTTTAAACAAACCTATTGAAAACTTTCCTGCATCTCCCCCATTGCCTGTGTGTCACTGAGACATATTGCTAAACGAGAGAAAAGAGTAGCTTCCCTTTTACTACGACTCCCTTGAGATTTCACAATCTAGAGTCCATGTGTAAGACTGCCGGAAATCACCTTATACTGTTTGGATTTTTGGTGAGGTACTGCTTGTGAGCCGGGAGGGTTAGTCTGATAGTTGAGACTTGTTGTAGGAATGACTCAGTTGCCTACAAACAAAGGTGTTGTCATCCCTAAACCAGCAGTCTCGCCTAGGAGCAAGAGTCCAACTACGACATCTGGGTAAATGTTCAAAAATGTCTTGTCCTTTCAATCCCAAGGAATGATCCAATAATCATCTCTTCCTGTCAGCCTTAAATTTAAAACGATTGATTGCTCTAAACCACATCTTCCAGGGAATGGCAGGTTCACCTGGTGATTGCAGGAACGGTGGGTGCATAAATACATTGCAAAGCAAAAAAAATCTGATATCAAATTCATTATCAGAAACTTAATGAAATCCTTTATTTGCCTGTGGGATTAATTCAGTAATAATACTAGTAATACCAGCAAGAGAGCACAAAAGTGTAATAGCCGTAGTGACAAAGAGTTAACGTGTTTTTAATAGTGGAGATAACTGTAGAAGGTGTGAGCGCATCTGTCCTTATTTGGTCTCTAGTAATTTATTTATAAGAGGACGCACTAGAGGTTCGATGGACCTTCTGATTACGCTTAAAGTGATTGCACTATGTACACAATCTTTACTCATAATCTAAACCAACAACAATACAACATGTTTAACAAATCAATTATCAGAAACTTTGAGTCATTAATCTTCAAGCACCATGACCCACGTGGCCATGAATAACCACACCTTTTTGTAAAGTTAGAAAGTTTATTTTCCTAGATTAACAATGCTAATATTACTTAAATTAATATCAAGACCAAATGATAGACATATACAAACAAAACAGGCTGACCAAAGTGGCGAAAGAATATCAATATGACCAAAACATTAATCATTATCACTCAAGATTTACAGTACAAATTAATCACAACAATAACTGAACAATAGAGATGGTATACATCCAGATTCAACAAAACAGGTGAACAAAGTCAATTCCTTATTAGTAACATTTGTTAACGCATAACTCACTAACTAAACTGCCAATTCAAATGGCATGTTTGGGCTTCATGTAAAAGTACTTTTAGTCAAATGTTAATTTGGAAAACATCTAACTATTGCTTTATCAAAATAGCGGTTGGTACCTAAAAGAAAAGAACAAAAATGTTTAATGGAAACAATAGCATTTTGCTATATCTCTCCTAAATGGATCAGCAAGCTGTGATTTCTTCATCAGTTGGACATCCGCCTGGTCAGCTTCGGCAAAGGACAGTGAAAGGGAATGGCTCAGCCACAGTTGGGCTCTAAGTCAACTGAACCAACTTAGAAAGGGCATCATGCTAAGAAACAGCATGAATAGCATTTACAATTAAGCTATAAGGCTAACGTAAGGATAAAGGGACATCAAGAACTGCTGTGCTCCTCGCACGGGGCTGGAACAAGACTAACTAACCCAGAATTGAAGGGACTCTCCACACATGGGCACAAAAACAGTTGTCACCAGTGTTGCGGTGCAAATGAAGAATGACTGCAGGAATGATGAAAGGTGAGCTGCAAGGTTTGATGAAAATAAAGAGAAGCAAACAGCTATGCAGCCGAGAGTATCCTCAGCCGTTTTCTTCTCAGTTCTGCTTCTAACGGTCTGATCAACATTCTCATTCTCTAAGGTTGATCAGAGACGCACGGAGAAGAGAGAAAGAAATCACAAAAACCCGCCCTTCAGCAATTTTTATAGATAGTGTCTATGGGCTCAAAGTTTTCAGACTTGATAATTCCAGACCTGGACACACTTGGAATTTTGACTTGGGGGATTTCACCCAGCGTTATTGCTCAAATTATTGCTTACATAGATTCTTAATCTTATCACCTGTTGACCTATATACTCCATGAAATCTAACATCATGTAAATGGGTTGCCTCCTAGTCCTGGTCGAGCAATACTACAACCCAAGGCAAATGATACAGATCTTTGGACAGAGGGTGTTTAGCTTGAGAATTGGAACATGGCATAATTCATTTGAATAAAAATAAAATATAATCACACTACCGGAGAGTAGTGAGGGAGATTAGAAACATGTATTTGGTGGAAAACGTCCCATACTAACTCCCTCTTCAAAAGACTAGTTACCACAAGAAAGTATGGGGTTCACCAATGAAATGGAGCTCAGTCCACGAGAGATTATCCGTGGGCTCCTGTACCTCGCTGGGTTTAAAAGATGAGTGGTGTGGGTGCTGTGTTGGGTGGAAGGGGGGATTTCCTTTTATGGACTAGGTGGTCTCACACACTATATAGTGTCATGCTTCATAATTTGACCACCTAGCCCCACCCAGGTAGGATAGTACCACCTGGGCGGACTCAACCTCGCCGTTAAAAGAACGGGAGGGAGTGCGTAAATATATTATATCTGGAGATAATGGGATCCAGCTAAGCTACCGGGATATAAAAGCACCTAGGTAGTTACCTGTGTGTAGTCTACACTTTTAATAGTGGTAATTGCTGGTGCAACTAAAAACAGGGTGGAACACCACGTGAGCGGTCTAGCGAGGGGTCGGGATAGGCACACAGCGAGCACCTCCTTAGATGTAAGTATGACTATAAGGGGACACTCCCCCTCCTGGAATCTGAGGCCAATAGCCTCAATCATTAGGGCCTCCACGAGGTAGTTCCTTGCTACAGGTAGGCCCACTCTATCAATATATCATAATTTCCCCCCCTTTTTACGAGGGGAGGCTCATCTATCTGCATCTTGCATGATTGTTAGGGATCCTAGGCCCTGAAGAATGCCCCTAGACCTTCCACGGCTCCTAGTAAAGGGCAGAAACATGTCGGCCAATTTTTTGTGAGGTGACCCAGTGAGTCCTTGTTCTCACTGTGGTGTCCCACCCTGTTTTTAGTTGCACCAGCAGTTACCACTATTAAAAGTGTAGACTACACACATGTAACTACCTAGGTGCTTTTATATCCCTGTAGCTTAGCTGGATTCCATTATCTCCAGATATAATATATTTACGCACTCCCTCCCGTTCTTTTAACGGCGAGGTTGAGTCCGCCCAGGTGATACTAACCTACCTGGGTGGGGCTAGGTGGTCAAATGATGAAGCTTGACACTATATAGTGTGTGAGACCACCTAGTCCGTAAAAGGAAATCCCCCCTTCCATCCGACACAGCACCCAAACCACGCATCTTTTAAACCCAACGAGGTCCAGGAGCCCACGGATAATCTCTCATGGACTGAGCTCCATTTCATTGGTGAACCCCATACTTTCTTGTGGCAACTAGTCTTTTGAAGAGGGAGCTAGTATGGGATGTTTCCCACCAAATACGTTTCTAATCTCCCTCACTACTCTCCGGTAGTGTGATTATATTTTATTTGTATTCAAATTAATTATGCCACGTTCCAATTCTCAAGCTAAACACCCTCTGTCCAAAGATCTGTATCATTTGCCATGGGTTGTAGTATTGCTCGACCACCCGACACAGCACCCACACCATGCATCTTTTAAACCCAGTGAGGTCCAGGAGCCCACGGACAATCTCTTGCGGACTGAGCTTGGCCTGGTTTGTAGTGGTACCAAGGGGTACTTACACTCTGCACCAGGTCCAGTTATCCCTTATTAGTGTAGAACAGGTGTCTAGCAGCTTAGGCTGATAGAAAAGGTAGCTTAGCAGAGCAGCTTAGGCTGAACTATGAGACGTGTGAAGCTCCTACTATACCACTGGTGTCATATACACAATATCATAAGAAAACACAATACACAGATATACTAAAAATAAAGGTACTTTATTTTTATGACGATATGCCAAAAGTATCTCAGTGAGTACCCTCAGTATGAGGATAGCAAATATACACAAGATATATGTACACAATAGCAAAATTATGCAGTAATAGCAATAGAAAACAGTGCAAGCAATGTACAGTCACAATAGATTGCAATGGGAGCACATAGGTATAGGGGCAACCCAAACCATATACTCTAGAAGTGGAATGCGAACCACAAATGGACCCCAAGCCTATGTGAGCTTGTAGAGGGTCGCTGGGACTGTAAGAAAACAGTGAGGGTTAGAATAATAGCCCACCCCAAGATCCTGAAAAGTGGGTGCAAAGTGCACCTAAGTTCCCCAGAGAGCACAGAAGTCGTGATAGGGGAATTCTGCAAGGAAGACCAACACCAGCAATGCAACAATGATGGATTTCCAGACGAGAGTACCTGTGGAACAAGGGGACCAAGTCCAAGAGTCACGATCAAGTCGGGAGTGGGCAGATGCCCAGGAAATGCCAGCTGTGGGTGCAAAGAAGCTGCCACTGGATGGTAGAAGTTGTGGATTCTGCAAGAACGAAGAAGACTAGGAACTTCCCCTTTGGAGGATGGATGTCCCACGTTGTGAAGAAGCTTGCAGAGGTATTTCTGTGCAGAAAGACTGCAAACAAGCCTTGCTAGCTGCAAGGGTTGCAGTTAGGGTTTTTGGATGCTGCTGTGGCCCAGGAGGGACCAGGATGTTGCCAATTGTGTGAGGAGACAGAGGGGGTGTCCAGCAAGACAAAGAGCCCACTCAGAAGCAAGCAGCACCTGCAGAAGTGCCGGAACAGGCACTACAAAGTGGAGTAAACCGGAGCTCACCCGAAGTCACAAAAGAAGGTCCCACTACACCGGAGGACAACTCAGGAGGTTGTGCACTGCAGGTTAGAGTGTCGGGGAACCAGGCTTGGTTGTGCACAAAGGAAATCCTGGAAGAGTGCACAGGAGCTGGAGCAGCTGCAAATCACACGGTACCCAACAATGCAGTCTAGCGTGGGGAGGCAAGGACTTACTTCCACCAAACTTATACTGAAGAGTCACTGGACGGTGGGAGTCACTTGGACAGAGTTGCTGAGTTCCAGGGACCACGCTCGTCGTGCTGAAAGGGGACCCAGAGGACCGGTGATGCAGTCTTTTGGTGCCTTCCGGTTGCAGGGGGAAGATTCCATCGACCCACAGGAGATTTCTTTGGAGCTTCTAGTGCAGAGAGGAGGCAGAGTACCCCCACAGCATGCACCACCAGGAAAGCAGTCGAGAAGGCAGCTGGATCAGCGATACAAGGTTGCAGTAGTCGTCTTTGCTACTTTGTTGCAGTTTTTCAGGCGTCCAGAGCAGTCAGCGGTCGATTCCTTGGCAGAAGGTGAAGAGAGAGATGCAGAGGAACTCTGATGAGCTCTTGCATTCGTTATCTAAAGAATTCCCCAAAGCAGAGACCCTAAATAGTCAGAAAAGGAGCTTTGGCTACTTAGGAAGGAGGATAGGCTAGCAACACAGGTAAGAGCCTATCAGAAGGAGTCTCTGACGTCACCTGCTGGCCCTGGCCACTCAGAGCAGTCCAGTGTGCCAGCAGCACCTCTGTTTCCAAGATGGCAGAGGTCTGGAGCACACTGGAGGAGCTCTGGGCACCTCCCAGGGGAGGTGCAGGTCAGGGGAGTGGTCACTCCCCTTTCCTTTGTCCAGTTTCGCGCCAGAGCAGGGCTGGGGGTTCCCTGGACAGGTGTAGACTGGCTTATGCAGAGATGGACACCATCTGTGCCCGTCAAAGCATTTCCAGATGCTGGGGGAGGCTACTCCTCCCCAGCCCTGACACCTTTTTCCAAAGGGAGAGGGTGTAACACCCTCTCTCTGAGGAAGTCCTTTGT
Source organism: Pleurodeles waltl (assembly GCF_031143425.1). Lineage (NCBI taxonomy): Eukaryota > Metazoa > Chordata > Amphibia > Caudata > Salamandridae > Pleurodeles > Pleurodeles waltl. The sequence goes on from NC_090436.1 coordinate 653,754,463, forward strand.
TCTGCCTTCCTGGGCCAAGCCTGGCTGGACCCCAGGAGGGCAGAAACCTGTCTGAGGGGTTGGCAGCAGCAGCAGCTGCAGTGAAACCCCGGGAAAGGTAGTTTGGCAGTTCCCGGGTCTGTGCTAGAGACTCGGGGATCATGGAATTGTCTCCCCAATGCCAGAATGGCATTGGGGTGACAATTCCATGATCTAAGACATGTTACATGGCCATGTTCGGAGTTACCATTGTGACGCTATACATATGTCGTGACATATGTATAGTGCACGCGTATAATGGTGTCCCCGCACTCACAAAGTCCGGGGACTTTGCCCTGAACAATGTGGGAGCACCTTGGCTAGTGCCAGGGTGCCCACACACTAAGTAACTTAGCACCCAACCTTTACCAGGTAAAGGTTAGACATATAGGTGACTTATAAGTTACTTAAGTGCAGTGGTAAATGGCTGTGAAATAACGTGGACGTTATTTCACTCAGGCTGCAGTGGCAGGCCTGTGTAAGAATTGTCAGAGCTCCCTATGGGTGGCAAAAGAAAGTCTTCAGCCCATAGGGATCTCCTGGAACCCCAATACCCTGGGTACCTCAGTACCATATACTAGGGAATTATAAGGGCGTTCCAGTATGCCAATGTAAATTGGTGAAATTGGTCACTAGCCTGTTAGTGACAATTTGGAAAGAAATGAGAGAGCATAACCACTGAGGTTCTGGTTAGCAGAGCCTCAGTGAGACAGTTAGTCATCACACAGGTAACACATACAGGGCACACTTATGAGCACTGGGGCCCTGGCTGGCAGTGTCCCAGTGACACATACAACTAAAACAACATATATACAGTGAAATATGGGGGTAACATGCCAGGCAAGATGGTACTTTCCTACACAGGAGCCCACGGATAATCTCTCATGGACTGAGCTCCATTTCATTGGTGAACCCCCTACTTTCTTGTGGTAACTAGTCTTTTGAAGAGGGAGCTAGTATGGGATGTTTCCCACCAAATACATGTTTCTAATCTCCCTCACTACTCTCCGGTAGTGTGATTATATTTTATTTGTATTCAAATTAATTATGCCACGTTCCAATTCTCAAGCTAAACACCCTCTATCCAAAGATCTGTATCATTTGCCATGGGTTGTAGTATTGCTCGACCACCTGACACAGCACCCACACCATGCATCTTTTAAACCCAGTGAGGTCCAGGAGCCCACGGATAATCTCTTGTGGACTGAGCTCCATTTCATTGGTGAACCCCATACTTGTGGTAACTAATAATTAATTTGAAGACACTTCCTATTATGTGCAATAGTTTTTTCTGCTGGTTTAAATTAATAGATATACTTTTCCACGGGGTACACTTTCGTCCTTTCTGGATTTGTAACCTAATTATGGGAGGAATGTGATGTTAATTGCTCTCATTTTTGGGCTAAATCGATACCCTGTTCCTGGTTCATCTGTGCAAAAAAGTCTCCAACTTCATACACATTGTATTATTTGTAGAAATAACTAGTCTGTTGCACAAATTATATGAAATCCCCAAAAGGTAAACACAGTTTTGCAAACTTTACATGAAATGCTGATCCGGCACATAATTTCCAAATAATAGCATTAAAGCATGTGTGACACAAACAACCACTTGGGTTCTGTTCATTCACGTTGGTCCCATCCTGCCGCAATAGGGTTATTACCTGAATTAAAAGATGTTAAATTCTAGTCCAGCACCTCACGTCCAAAATGGACACCAGCATGCATTTAACACTAAAAAAGCATAACAAATCATCACATGTACCATTGGACATCTATCCAAATGAAATTGCATTCATCCAGTGATGTTTAATGGTTTAATATTGGGCTTTTCATGAAATCATCATGTGTTGAATTGACAAAACTATATGCCTGAAACTAATACTGAAATAACCTTTTGTCTAGGCCTAGTGTGAACACCTTTTCTTCACCATAACTAACAACTAACCGTTTATCCGTAAGTTTATTAACATTTGATCTACCTTTAAGTTAGTTAGGTAACCAAACTGATCTTTAAATGAAAGTAGAGTCAAAATAAAGTCTTTAAATTATTCTTTTAAACTGCTGTAGAATACAGGAAATCATCTAAATAGTGTTCGTATTGGGAAATGGCAGATCCCCGACTGTGATTTATTTCAAAGCAAATAGGAAATCCTTTGCACAAGCCATGCATCATATGTTGCCTAACGTTATACTAACACATGAGCTACATCTCCCCATCCACATTATTCCCTCATCAGCTGTCTAACATATCTCCTCTTCCTTTAAGACAGATAGCCAATGTTGTTATACTTAATCACTCCAATTCTTACAACATAATCCCATCAGCTTTCTTTCTGCCGTGCTTGCCCATTGTTGTCTCTGTTTCTTCGCTGTTGCTGCTCTGACTCCAAGTTTCTCACTCTGTACCCTTTTCTGCTGTCTCCTTGCCTTAACATGAGCTCTCAACTACCGCCAGAAAAGCCTGCCCCTTAGGTGCTCTTTCTGTACCTCTCCCCCACCATTGCTTTTCACCTCTTCTTACCCCACCAGTTTTTCTGTATCAAATTAGTCCAGAGATGTTTTAAGGCATAAGCAAAGTAGGCAATTTCCCATGGCACCCACCTTCCAAAGGACCCTCAGTAAAAGTGAACATTCTCCCGGTTTGACCTCTGTGCATTCTAATTCTTTCTGCGCCTACCTCTACCCGTCTCTCTGCACAGTGTCATATTAGGGATTCTTGGGGTCCCAGGCAAGACATATTTCAACTGTTGTTGAGCTACTCGGGTAAAACTAAACATATAACTTAGTACTCTTTGGCATCAGGGAGGCATGTATCATCAGGAAACCAGTAATACAATTCATCTCCGTTCCATACAGGTGCTACCAAACACCTGAGGACGACACTGACATGATCAGGTGCATTTTGTTTCCCAGGAGATATAAAGTACATCTCATCATGCCTCGAGAACATTTGACATGTATACTGCATGTTCTCGTGCTGCACTACTCCCATGGTTTAGACTTTACAAATATCTGATATCTCTCTGTTCAAATCCTTTGTGCTCCATTTATTTCAACAGGCTTGTAATCCCCTTTAAAAAAACGCTCTTTAGTTGCAGCTGGCTCCCATCCGCCCTGGGCCACCTTCATGTCCTTTTTCACCATCTTTAGAACCTCTAGCCAAGTCATTCTCCCACAGCTGAATTACTTCAATATGCAACCATGGGCCTTTCTCTCTTAATTCGCAAAGCATGGGTAACAGCTAGAATCATCTCGTGTCCCCTATTCCATGTCACACCACCTATAGGCTTGCATCTTCCAGGCTGAAGTACTACCAACAAGATTGGCTAATCATGTGAATTTCTTCTGACTTCACAATAGAGTGGCTGCAAGCCTTCCTCTGTTCCCTTCCTACTCTCTGTCATGTTAAAATATCTCATTAGCACTTAATTCCCTGCCCCAGGCCTTTTTGGCTCACATATTCCCAAACTGTAGCCAATGTCCACCTGCCCACTTTCTCCAGTCTCTCTTAAACCTATCCCAGCCCATTCCCCTCAGTCACTGTCCCATCCTGAAGGAGTATATCCTATGCTGATCAGGCGGCCACCCTGCAGCTCTTAGCTATTTCTTTAACACCCCTAACACTTGCCTATCTTTCACTCCTCTCCCATCATTGTACCTGAATACCCAGCCCTGCTCCATACATCTCAGACCTGCATTTTCCTAATTGGCAACACCTGGCAAACTTCTGTACTGCCTGACCTCTCCCAGTATGCAAGAAACCCCTTCCTCTTCTGGTCTGCCTTGCTCATGTCATCATGTGTACTCTAATCCACATTCTAACTTAGCATCTTATCCTCCTGATGTATACCTCCACAGTTTCTTGTCAAAACATCTTCACAAACCCACTAAGCTCAAAATAAACATGTTTGGAATAATGACATCTTTGCCTCACAAGTGGAAGCACAAACAATTATTGCCTGCCCCTTTACCCTCTCAGAAAGGTCCTCCATTAGAGCATTCCTTTTGTCTTTTGTCCTGCCCATCTCTCTCATCCGTCCTTTCACAATTCTCCTCACAAAATCGTGTCCGTTTGGTTCATAGCCCCAAAAGCATTTTCCATAATCCCTCGCCAATTTCCTGGAAATGCACATTAGTGATACACATTCTTTACCCAGTATGACCATCTTTGCACACTTGCATGCCACCTTTGTCAGGACTTCTCTTCTTTCTGCTCCTGCCAAATGCATTCCATTGTGGATGGTACAGTTAATTCATGGACCTGGCCAGCTGTGCTTCCTATAGCTGCAACACCCTCAGTATCCTACATTCCACATTTCTCTGGTACTTCATTCCTATAGTTTTCCACTGTAGACATTTTAGTCAGCCAAGGACCCAACAGCCGATACCACATTTCCTGTTGTTCACTCTCATTACTGCTTCATTATCTATGATAGTGGTTACCTTCCTGTTTGTCAGTCTGCTGCCTCACAGTCGGACTGCCAATACCACCAGGAACAACACCAAAAAGGCATATTGTGCCTGTGATTTTTCGCTCCTGGATCGATATTTCATCATAGCAATGCCCTTTCCATTGTAGCTTGAACCTTCCTGACCTGAGAATATCTCCATCATCCAGGTCAGAGTTTCCGACTGTAGACACATTCTTATTTCATTATAGATTGTTAAGAATTTGCATCAAATCCTCAGATCCTCCCTTCCATTATTTTTAACTTGCGGTCCAGTTTTACTGCCCCTTTCATTGACGCAGCCAGGCACCTGAAAAATGCCTGGCCCAGAGGTACCGACTTTTATGCTGAGTTCAGACTGCCCAGAAACCATTGTATTATTTCCAACATTTACATTTGTTCCACCTTTCCCCGCCGGTCTCGTATGTGTCCAGCTTGTCCTTCAGCAGACGTGACACCATGACAACAGAAACCAGAATGCACAAAAAGGTAATTGCCATTGCTGGTCCTCTTTTTGGGAGGCAGTGGCACTCTGAATATGTCCGCTCACCTTACTAAAGTCATCATCCGATTCCTGCATTCACCATGTTCACTTCTCTTTCCCATTAGCAGAAAATCATCAAGGTACTGCTGTATCTCTGCTTCCTCTTGCACTGAGCATTCTAGGGTGGGTCTGTTTGGAAAGGGGGCGGGAGGCAGGGGCAAACTACTTGCCATGTGTACTGTTAGTACACGTCTTGTGTGGGTCATCCATTTGGAACAAAAGCTCGTTATCTGCTTCTCACAATGGCTTTGACAGGTTCAGTCTCCTCCTTCCTCTGAATTCACCCAAGCTGATACGAGCTGTCATAATTTTATCTAGATATTTGAAGACTGAAATGCTTCTCTCTGGATACTTTCCACAGTAAATACTTGCATAAATGGTGAAGGTTTCCACCTATGTACAAGTGGATTAATCTGCCTCAGACCTTCAGTGCTACACATTTCCCTATGGAAAAGCTTGAATAGATCCATAAACACACTCACCCATATATTTATTTGGTGGGAGTCAAGATATAGATAGAGAGCCCGCCACATCCCCCATGGAACAGCAATGCCAACATAGGATGCTTCATAAGTGTGCTGACTTGCATTAATGACTGATCATCTTTTCCCCGTTTTTCCTTCTTTTTACTTTTCCATGCTGTTGATCTTTATCCACATTCACTGTTGTTTTCCTTCCTTCTCTTCATCCTTTCTCACCCCCTTTCCCTCTTGCTCCTTTTGTATTGTTACTTTTTCTGGCTCACAGTGTTTTTCCGCCTTCTTTTGGAGTGTTGTCCTTGCAGCCCAGTCTCTCCTGTCTAGAAACTTGTATCATGACTTCTTCCAAGGCATCTAGAACATTAACCTCTCACACTTCATACCCTGTGCCACTGTCCTTGTCTCCCTATCTGTTTCCTCCCCTCATCCTTTACCCTCCTACCAATCTGCTTCATAACCACCTCCTGCTGGCACCCCTTCGGCGTCATGGCCTCCAGACCATTTTGGTCTTTTAGACATTATCTCTCCTCTACACATGTTTTCCTTGTGAGAGCTGTCTCTTTTATTTTCCCTGAATATTCGTCTGTTTCCTTTTCTAACCTCTTGTGTCTTTCACTCACCCTTGATTATCTACCATGGCATCGTTCACTCTCAACTACTCTGGCATCCCCCTGAATAAGACCACCAAAGAGTGCTCTTGAACCCCATTTCCATTACGTCCTACCATCTTCTCCTTCTGACTCATTCTCCCCCTACTCAAAAGATACCTTTCCTTCCTCCACACCTTTCAATTCATATGCCCCAAAGCCCTTAACTGAGCCCCTAACAAAGTTGTGGTGAACATGCACCATGCCCCCCTATGAGTGCAGTTGTTCAACCCACTCCCCTCGTGCCCTAATCTCATCCTTTCCGGTAGCCTCACGGCCCTATGTTCCAGAATCACATTCAGTCTTACTTCCAACCTTCTCACCCAGTCTTAGTGTTCATTGTTCACCTTCTTGAAGTGGCAGGTGCCCTACAAACCACAACCCTTTTTGTGCTGTCCTTTGCATAGTGCTAGTGTCATCAACTTGTGGACATACACCCTTGTAACTCTGCTCTTCCATATGTGGAACCTGCATCTGCAGAAGACATGGCACTGCTTTTACAAGGTGCCCACTTTCTCTGGTAGTTCATTCTGGCCTGCTTCTCGGGCCTCCCCTGCCCCAGTCCTCCTTTTCTGGTCCCTTGCCTTTGTGTCGATATGCTTGTGACTTGATGGGAATGCGGCATTATGGACGTATATTGATGAGAAGCTCACTTCTTCATGTTTTTAAACCCTGCTGGAGAGGACTGTCCCTTAAAGGGGGGAAACACCCGGAAGAATGAGTCCGGAACCACGAGGTTGTGAAAAAATAAAGCGAAACAACGCTTTCGTTTTCCACGACTTCCTGGTTTTGGTCCCTTAACCACGCATGTCTGAACAACGTACATGCGTGGTTAAGGTACAGAAGGGAGTCGGAGTGGACGCGGTGAAGGAGGAGGTAAATTGGGCTGGGACTGGGGCTGTTTTTTGAGGGGGCTGGGGTGATTAGGGTTTAGGGGGCAGGGTTTAGGTTTTAGGGGTGGGGGTGGGAACTCGGGGTAGTTTTAGTTTTTGGTGTGGGGTGGGGGCTTGGGGTGATTAGGGTTTGGGGGAACGGGGTCAGGGTTTAGGTTTAAGGGGTGGGGTGGGTGGGCTGGGGTGGAAGCATGCTGGGTCGTGCATGCTGATTGGTAATGCCTTTACCAGGCATGCGTTTACAACGGTAAAATCGTTGTAAACGCATTCGTGGTAAAGGCATTAGTGTTTAGAACGAGGTCGTTGTTCCTACCTCGTTGTTGAGCCACGGGTGGTTTAGGCACCTGCGGTTCCAACATGTAACCCTTAAAGGGTGGTGCCCTATTTTCGTTTTAGCAGTGCTGACAGGCAGCTCACAGAAGGACTCTTAACACTTATATGGAGGGATCGCAACAACCATACACAATGCACCATGTAACATAAACTCCACCCTTCCATTCTAGACATATTAGAAGGTTTAGACGAGCAGAAGATGATGTGGCTTGATTAGCAATCGAACGAGCCATCATGCATTTCTTCCTATCTTCCTCTATTCTTATTTCTTTCTTTTCTTTATTATTTCTGCCCTGCTTTCCTAACCTCAGTGTCCAGTCATTCCTTCTTTCCAAAACCATTTTCGTTATACTCTCCTTCTTTCCTCAATGATTTCCTGCCTTTATTTTTTCAATTTCCCCTTTGTCCTTCTCCTCATCCATGTCTCTTACCTTAGTTCCTTCATTGCGTTCTCCATTCTTTCTAAACTTTTATCCTTTCCTCCTTTTCTTCCATTTTTGTTTCCTTTCTCTCTTCATTCCTTCCACACCATCCTCCTTCCTTCCCTACTTATTTTATTCTTCCTTCCTAATCCTTCTCTTCTTTCTTTCATTCAAAGTATTTCCTTCATTCTTCCAATCCTCTTGCCCTCCTTCTTTCTTTACTTTTATGCTCTCTGCTTTCATTCTGTGTTTTCACCTTTATATTCGTGATGTAATTTCCTTCTTTCTTCTTTCCTTTTTTCATCAATCCTTGGTTCCAGATTCTGGTACAAAACCAAAATATTTAAGAATGCAAAAATGTGATTAATATGTCTACGATGATATGAAGTAGTATTTAATGAAGTGTGTTTCTATTTTATCTCAGCTGGAATCAGATAAACAAAAATCTCAAAGATGTTGTCAATTATAATCAACAGTAGTTTGGAGGAGGGCAAAAGAGCACTCGAAGATATACTTGGATTTAATTACTAATCATGTGCCTACATTCTGCATAAGTATAGGGGCATCATCTGTACAAACTAGAGAACAAAACTAGGCTACGGTAATATTTTTATAGTTCTCTCATGAAAAGGCTATCGTGTATAAAATAGAATAAAATAATATCCTTTTTATATACGGACTACAATATAATATCAGGAATTAATTTCCATGACTGCGTGTAAGACCTTCGGTGACACGTGTGCCACTATATATTCATAATAGAAAAATACTAATAAAAAACATTTTTTGTTCAGTAAAACTAAACAAATAGATAGACGGAGAACATGCACATAGTTCACATTACACTTGCTATTCAAATTCCCAAAACTATGCGTAATTAGTTGCAATTCACGGTACAAAGAAGCACTGCAACTGTGGCATTCACGGTTAAAATGTACAGAGAATGCACGGGAACAATGTGAACAACAGAACTAGAGAGGCTTTTGTTCACAGTGCTTTTTGTTTCTTTTGCACTTTTTTTGTAACGCAAAATGCATCCTTGGGTCCAAAGTAGACTTAAAGACAAATTTCCAGCTAAATACAGCACCAACCCACAGTTTGATATTTCACCTAATTATGTGTAATTGTTACAAAAGTTTGCAATAGCACAAAAGGAAATTATGGTCATTTTGCATACGCCTACTAAAAATTAGACACTCCTCCCTTCTCTTTTCTGGTTATCACATCTTTTCATGAATAGTAAATCTTTCCTGATTGAGCTCATTTGCCTGCTATGAGTTCCAAGTTAAGTTTTGATATATTCCGGCCATGCACTATTTTATTTTATATATCAGAAATAGAATTTTGAGCGGATGTAGGGATTTGTCCCTGGTAAATACTTCAAATCTGGACATGACTAGGGTCACATTTTGATTCCAGTGTTGGACTGGCATTATAGGCAGTCGGGTATTCTGGTACAGTGTGTCGGATTTTTTTTTTTTATATTGGGCCTGTAGACCATGACAAGAAGGACCAAAAACACAGCCTGCACACTTGTCCTTTCAAGATGTCCCATCTGGATGCTCCAGAGTGTCTGAAAAGCTAGCCCCCTCCATTGTTTGATCTGCTTGAAGTTGTTTAACGATGAAATAGGCTGAGATCCCTATAGAGAGGATGTTTACGTAATCAGGTCTTGAGTTAAAACTCACACCAAACACAAATTGACAGTATCGCCATGAGATAAAGTGCAAATACTTCTTGACATGTCACATAAACAGGCACCAGGATGATTGATAAAGATCTGCTGATCACTGAAGGACTTTCATTCTCATGCTGACTGTTACACCAGTCAGCATACAGCATTGGACATGCTCCCACACTGTAATTTATTTGCTGTATTTGCGCAATTACGTCCTGATTCTTGTTATTTCTATGTTGACATATGTAATCAAATGGTTTTAATGTTTTGCCACCTCTTTATTTTTGTAAAATTACGTATAAGGCACAGACCAAAGCGGGCCAGAAGTGGCTGACCCTGAAAGAACCAGCACCAGGAATAAGCAAATCTTGAAACCTGGCACAGACGTGATTAACATGAGTGAAAGATGTATTAGTGAGGTTGAGAGTAAGATTCTGAACAAAGGTCTGGATTTTGTTCCTACACCCAATGATTACTCAACTCAACTCAAAAAGGAAGTGGCAGAATGTTTAAGGAAAAATAGACTGAGTGTTTTTCAGCAAGCCAAATACAGAGAATGTAGGAAAAGTGGCTGTCAAAAACATCAGCTTTTGCAGCAAATCAACATTTGTAGTGTCGACACATTAGATGCCTTCTGAAGTACTTGCGTTCAAGCAGGCAGTCAATCTGGTGCTTGATACTCTCAAACAAAACAGAACGTTCCAAAACATTACCAGGAAGGAAAGAGGGGCTCTACAAAGATGACCCCTTCATTGTCATAAAACCTTCCAATAAAGGTGGTGCTGTGGTTATCCTTCCTAAGGCTCTGTGCCATAATGAATGCTTAAGACTCTTAAACAATGAAGACAGCTGCGGACATCTCAGATGAGACCCTACCCTAGATGTTGTGGAGGAGATAACTTTCTTAGTGAACAAGTGATTGCACAATGACTGGGTCACCAAGGAGGAGGCGGACTTCCTGGCCAAGAAGCAACAATGGGTTCAGTATTTTTATATACACCTGAAGGTACATAAGGACAAGTACTCACCTCCAGGATGTCAAATAGTCTCCGGCTCAGCATTGGAACCCCTTTCACAATTTTGTGACTTCTTTTTGAGACCACTGGAATTAATTATGCCATCATAGCTGAAAGGTAAAAGAGATGTCCTCAGCCTCCTGAACAACGTCAAATTTAACTGGAAAGAACTTCTAGTAAGCCTTTATTGGGAGTCCCTCTAGGCCAGCATGCTCAAGGAATCAACCTAGAAAGTAGTTGAAAAACTTCTAAAGGCCACCCAGGAGAAATCAATAACCCCTCTGGAGTTCATACCTGACGCCCCTCATCCAGCCTGTCAGGCCTGACAGCCTTAGGGTGGTCACCCCTAACTTTTTGCCTGCCTCCCTCCACTTTTTGGACACTGTTTTTGCTGGTTTTTAGACTCTGCGCATTTAACCACTGCTAACCAGTGCTAAAGTGCATATGCTCTCTCCCTTTAAACATGGTAACATTGGATCATACCCAAATGGATTATTTAATTTACTTATAAGTCCCTAGTAGAAGGCACTATGGGGTCATTCCTACCCCGGCGGGCGGCGGGCACCGCCCGCCAGGCGGTGACCGCCAAAAGACCGTACCGCGGTCAAAAGACCGCGGCGGTCATTTTGACTTTCCCGCTGGGCTGGCGGGCGACCGCCAAAAGGCCGCCCGCCCGCCCAGCGGGAAAGCCCCAGCAACGATGAAGCCAGCTCCCAGGGGCCCCACGACACCCGTTCCCGCCATCCAGTGAAAACCGCCAGAAACAGGATGGCGGGAAGGGGGTCGGAATCCCCATGGTGGTGCTGCTTGCAGCGCCGCCGTGGAGGATTCCCTGGGGCAGGGGAAAACCGGCGGGAAACCGCCGGTTTCCCTTTTCTGACCGCGGCTTTACCGCTGCGGTCAGAATGGCCCCTGAAGCACCGCCAGCCTGTTGGCGGTGCTTCCTCCATCCCCTGCCCTGGCGGTCCATGACCGCCAGGGTAGGAATGACCCCCTATATGTGCCCAGGGCTTGTAGATTAAATGCTACTAGGGGGCCCGGAGCCCTGATTGTGCCACCCACTTAAGTAGTCTCTTAACCTTGTCTCAGGCCTGCCATTGCAAGGCCTGTGTGTGCAGTTTCACTGCCAATTCGACTTGGCATTTAAAAGTACTTGCCAAGCCTAAAACTCCCCTTTTTCTACATTTAAGTCACCCTTAAGGTGTGCCCTAGGTACCCCTAGGGCAGGGTGCTGTGTGGGTAAAAGGCAGGACATGTACCTGTGTAGTTTACATGTCCTGGTAGTGTAAAACCCCTAAATGTGTTTTTACACTACTGTGAGGCCTGCTCCCTTCATAGGCTAACATTGGGGCTGCCCTCATACATTGTTGGAGTGGTAGCTGCTGATCTGAAAGGAGGAAGAAAGGTCATATTTAGTATGGCCAGAATGGTAATACAAAATCCTGCTGACTGGTGAAGTTGGATTTAATATTACTATTTTGGAAATGCCACTTTTAGAAAGTGAGCATTTCTCTGCCCTTAAATCTTTATGTGCCTTACAATCCACATCTGGCTGAGTTTAGTTGACAGCTCTTTGTGCATCACTCAGACACACCCCAAACACAGGATACTCAGCCTCACTTGCATACATATGCATTTTGAGTGGGTCATCCTGGGCTGGGAGGGTGGAGGGCCTGCTCTCACACAAAGGACTGCCACAACCCCTACTGGGACCCTGGCAGACAGGATTTAACTGAAAGGGGACCTGGTGCACTTCTAAGCCACTCTTTGAAGTCTCCCTCACTTCAAAGGCACATTAGGGTATAAAATCAGGGCCTCTGCCCTACCACCTCAGAAACTTCCTGGAGAAGAAACTTTTAACCAGAACCTGCATCTTGCCAAGAAGAACTGCCTGGCTGCCCAAAGGACTCACCTGACTGCTTTCTGAGAAGAACTGCTGCCTTGCTGTTGCCCTGCTGCCTTGCTGCTCCCTGGCTGTGGTGAAGAAGTGCTCTCAAGGACTTGGATAGAGCTTGCCTCCTGTTCCCTGAAGTCTCATGACCAAAAAGACTTCTCTCTTGCAACTGGACTCCTTGTGCTGAGAAATTCGATGCACAGCTGGCTAAAAATGATGCACAGCCTGTCCCGCGGAGAAAAATTCACTGCACGCCGAACCGGAACGACGCCGCTCAACTTTGCAAGGAAAAGATCAACGCCGCACCTTCGGTGCGACCAGAACTTCGACGCACGGCCCACCAGATGGCCGCACAGCCGACCGGGGATGTCTGAATGCACACACATTTGAGACCGAATTAATCTACAATGACAATAATCCCTTTGGAGGACATATCACTCTAAGGAAGAGGTACAAAGACAATATTTTTCTAATCTGGAAAGGTACGAGTGATGGAGTGAGAATATTCTCAGAATGGTTGAATGCCCCAGACCCTTATTTAAAATTTACCATGACAATTGGACAACAAAAATGTACTTTCTTCAATCTTAGATCCTACCCAAAAGATGGCTCCTTTAAAACAGACGTATTTTATTAGGCTACTTATAGAAACAGCTTACTGCAGTTTGAAAACGTCCATCCTCGTTCACTGAAAGAAAACATCCCTGTGGGCCAATTTCTGTGGCTCAAAGAAAACTGCACAGACATGACGACATATATGAAAATCATGCCAAGAAACTAACAGGGAAGTCAATTGAAATAAGCTATCCAGATTCAATCATTAAAAAGGAAGAGGTCAGCAAACAACAACAGAGAACAGTTACTTACCCCTCAGAAACTAAATGAAACAAAGGAACTAATATGCGTGACACCATTCTGCCCCATTCTTTTTTAATTTAAAAAAAAAGTCAACAAACATTGAAAAATTCTGAACTCTGCAGCTTAAGAATTGAAAAACTCATAAGGATGGAGTGTAGGAAGTTGTCTCTGTATGTACTATTTCAAAGTCAGAAATAGCATGCACAGAGTTCCCCTTAGAGGTAAGATAGTGGCAAAAAGAGATAATTCTAATGCTCTATCTTGTGGTAGTGTGGTCGAGCAGTAGGCCTATCAGAGGCTAGTGTTAAGCATTTGTTGTACATACACACAGGCAATAAATGAGGAACACACACTCAAAGACAATTCCAGGATAATAGGTTTTTTTAAATAGAAAAATATCTTTTCTTAATTTATTTCATGAACCACAGGTTCAAGACTTACAAACAGGGGTTAGGGAAAAGAGCTCAGCAAACTGTTGTAAGACTTTCCTACAGTCAGATTGCTGTTCGCCAGAGAGGGTGTCAGAATAGATCACTCCATCTACTGAGCCATCTTTAGGGTCAGTGGAGAGGAGATCTTGGAGAGGTTCACTCTCAGCTTCCTGGTCCTCATCTGTCACCTGTCACCATCAACAGATTCTCATCTGTCACCATCAACAGATTCACATCTGCCCTGTCATGAAAGAGTTTGAGGCGGTTCACATGGATCACCCTTTTGGGGGTCCTGCTAGTGCCTAGGTCTACCAGGTAGGTGACCTGACTCTTTCTTTCTAGCACTGGGTAAGGGCCACTCCATCTGTAGCAGCCTTTTGGTCATACCACATCTTCTGGAGTTGTTGGCTGGCCACAAGGTTTTTGTTTGCCTTTTCCATGCACTCTGCCATTCTGGGACGTAGGCCTAGTACATAGTCTACTATATCTTGTTTAGGCTCATGAAGAGGTCTCTCCCAGCCTTCTTTTACAAGAGCTAGTGGCCCCCGTACAGGATGGCCAAACAGAAGTTCAAAGGGGGAAAACCCTACTCCCTTATGAGGCACCTCTCTGAGGGTGAAAAGCAGACATGGCAAGAGGACATCCCATCTCCTTTTGAGTTTTTCAGGGAGCCCCATGATCATGCCCTTCAATGTCTTGTTGAATCTCTCCACAAGACCATTGGTTTGTGGATGGTATGGTGTGATAAATTTGCAAGTCACCCCACACTCATTCCACATGTGTTTCAGGTATGCTGACATGAAGTTGGTACCCCTGTCAGACACCCCCTCCTTAGGAAATCCCACTCTGGTAAAGATACCTATGAGTGGTTTAGCTACTACAGGGGCAGTAGTGGACCTAAGGGAAATTGCTTCAGGGTACCTAGTGGCATGATCCGCTGCCACTAGGATATACTGGTTCCCTGAGGCTGTGGGAGGTTCAAGTGGACCCACTATGTCCACACCCACTCTTTTAAAGGGGACCACCACCACTGGAAGTGGAATGAGGGGGGCCTTTGGATGGCCACCTGTCTTACCACTGGCTTGACAGGTGGCACAGGAGACACAAAACTCCTTTACTTTCTGGGACATGTTGGGCCAATAGAAATGGTTGACTAACCTCTCCCAAGTCTTGGTTTGTCCCAAATGCCCAGCAAGTGGAATATCATGAGCTAAGGTCAGAATGGACTTCCTAAACTCCTGAGGCACTATCACTCTCCTAGTGACACCAGGTTTGGGATCTCTTGCCTCAGTGTAGAGGAGTCCATCTTCCCAATAGACTCTATGTGTTCCAGTGATTTTTCCTTTGGTCTCTTCAGCAGCTTGCTGCCTAAGGCCTTCAAAAGAGGGACAGGTTTCTTGCCCCTTACACAACTGTTCCCTTGTGGGTCCCCCTGGGCCTAGGAGCTCAACCTGATAAGGTTCTAACTCCATGGGCTCAGTTCCCTCAGAGGGCAGAACTTCTTCCTGGGAAGAGGGGTTATTTTTCTTTTGTTGTGTTGAAGCTGGTTCCCCAGTCTTCTTTCCTTTTCTCTTGGAGGGTTGGGCCATTATTCCAGGCTCCAACACCACTTTTTCACCCTGAGCCTTGCACTGTGCCCTTGTCTTGACACACACCAGTTCAGGGATACCCAGCATGGCTGCATGGGATTTGAGTTCTACCTCAGCCCATGCTGAGGACTCCAGGTAATTTCCAAGCAAACAGTCTACAGGGATATTTGAGGAGACCACTACCTGTTTCAGGCAATTGACCCCTCCCCACTCTAAAGTTATGGGATGTACTTTAGTCTGATTGTCAGCGTTGGTGACTGGATAAGTTTGTCCAGTCAGGTATTGTCCTGGGGAGACTAGTTTCTCTGTCACCATGGTGACACTGGCACCTGTATCCCTCATGCCTTCTACTCTAGTCCCATTAATTAAGAGTTGCTGCCTGTATTTTTGCATATTAGGGGGCCAGGCAGCCAGTGTGGCTAAGTCCACCCCGCCCTCAGAAACTAATGTAGCTTCAGTGTGAACCCTGATTTGCTCTGGGCACACTGTTGATCCCACCTGGAGACTGGCTATTCCAGTGCTAGCTGGAGTAGAGTTTGAAGTGGACCCTTTCTTGGGACAGGCCTTGTCTCCAGTTTGGTGTCCCTGCTGATTACAGCTACGACAATAGGCCTTTTTGGGATCAAAGTTTTTACCCTTGTACCCAAAATTGGGTTGTGAAGAGGCTTTGGACCCTCCTTCCTGAGCAGGTTTTTGGGGCCCTGTAGAAGACTCTTTACTTTTACCCTTGGATGTCTCAACACTCTTCCACTGGGGAGTCTTTGTGACCCCTTTCTTTTGGTCACCCCCTGTGGAAGTCTTGGTCACCCTACTCTTGACCCAATGATCCGCCTTCTTTCCCAATTCTTGGGGAGAAATTGGTCCTAGGTCTACCAGATGCTGATGCAGTTTATCATTGAAACAATTACTTGAAAGGTGTTCTTCCACAAACAGATTGTACAGCCCGTCATAATCATTTACACCACTGCCATGAATCCAACCATCCAGTGTTTTGACTGAGAAGTCAACAAAATCAACCCAGGTCTGTCTCGAGGATTTTTGAGCCCCCCTGAACCTAATCCTGTACTCCTCAGTTGAGAATCCAAAGCCCTCAATCAGGGTAGCCTTCATGAGGTCATAGGATTCTGCATCTTTTCCAGAGAGTGTGAGGAGTCTATCCCTACACTTTCCAGTGAACATTTCCCAAAGGAGAGCACCCCAGTGAGATTTGTTTACTTTTCTGGTTGCATAAGCCCTCTCAAAAGCTGTGAACCATTTGGTGATGTCATCACTATCTTCATATTTAGTTACAATCCCTTTGGTGATTTTTAGCATGTCAGGAGAATCTCTGACCCTAGTTAAATTGCTACCACCATTGATGGGTCCTAAGCCCATCTCTTGTCTTTCCCTTTCTATGGCTAGGATCTGTCTTTCCAAAGCCAATCTTCTGGCCATCCTGACTAACAGGAGGTCATCTTCATTGAGGCTGCCCTCAATGCTTCCAGAATTGCTGGACTCTCCTGTGAGAGAAGCAGCATCTCTGACTATCACTTGTGGAGTCAGGGTTGGAGGAACCCTGGTCTCCCTATCTAGGACTGGAGGTGGGAGTTCCTCCAAATCACTAGCATCCCCCTCTGTGAGGGCATCATCAGAGGGGTTGTTTTTTAGCAAACTCTGCCAAAAGCTCCTGGAGCTGTACTTTGGTAGGGTTTGAACCAGTTTTTATCTTTTTGTTTTTGCAGAGAGACCTTAACTCTGACATCCTAAGATGCAGGTAAGGGGTGAGGTTGAGTTACATCACAATCTCTTTTGTAGTAAACATTTTGTTTCTAAAAGTTGGAATACATTTTAAGAATCTAAAACTATCTCTAGAACTTAATTCAAACTTTTACAAAATCTTTTAAACTCTAAAAGAAATGCTAACAGGGACTAACACACAGCCCTAGCAGGACTTTTAAAAATGTAGAAAAATAGCTCAAATTTCAAAAATCAGTTTCTAATGACAATTTGGGGAATTTAGTTGTGTGATCAGGTATTGGCTGAGTAGTCCAGCAAATGCAAAGTCTTGTACCCCACCGCTGACCCACCAATGTAGGAAGTTGGCTCTGCATGTACTATTTCAAAGTATGAAATAGCATGCACAGAGTCCAAGGGTTCCCCTTAGAGGTAAGATAGTGGCAAAAAGAGATAATTCTAATGCTCTATTTTGTGGTAGTGTGGTCGAGCAGTAGGCCTATCAGAGGGTAGTGTTAAGCATTTGTTGTACATACACACAGGCAATAAATGAGGAACACACACTCAAAGACAATTCCAGGCCAATAGGTTTTTGTATAGAAACATATATTTTCTTAGTTTATTTTAAGAACCACAGGTTCAAGCTTTACATACAATCCTTTAAATGAAAGGTATTTCACTCAGGTATCTTAGGAACTTTCAATCAACACAATAGCATGTACAGTTTTGGCAAAAATGGCAATAAGCTATTTTAAAATTGGCCACAGTGTAAAATTCAACAGTTCCTGGGGGAGGTAAGTATTTGTTAGTTTTGCAGGTAAGTAAAGCACTTATAGGGTTCAAAGTTGGGTCCAAGGTAGCTCAACGTTGGGGGTTCAGAGCAACCCCAAAGTTACCACACCAGCAGCTTAGGGCCAGTCAGGTGCAGAGGTCAAAGTGGTGCCCAAAACGCATAGGCTTCAATGGAGAAGGGGGTGCCCCGGTTCCAGTCTGCCAGCAGGTAAGTACCCGCAACTTCGGAGGGCAGACCAGAGGGGTTTTGTAGGGCACCAGGGGGGACACAAGTCAGTACAAAAAGTACACCCTCAGCGGCACAGGGGCGGCCGGGTGCAGAGTGCAAACAGGTGTCGGGTTTGCTATAGGTTTCAATGGGAGACCCAGGGGTCTCTTCAGCGATGCAGGCAGGCAAGGGGGGGGGCTCCTCGGGGTAGCCATCACCTGGGAAAGGGAGAGGGCCACCTGGGGGTCGCTCCTGCACTGGAGGTCGGATCCTTCAGGTCCTGGGGGCTGCGGGTGCAGTGTGTTTTCCAGGCGTCGGGTTCTTTGAAGAAGGCAGTCGCGGTCAGGAGGAGCCTCTGGATTTCCTCTGCAGGCGTCGCTGGGGGGGCCCAGGAGGGTCAACTCTGGCTACTCACAGGGTCGCAGTCACCAGGGAGTCCTCCCTGTAGTGCTGGTTCTCCGCAGGTCGAGCCGGGGGCGTCGGGTGCAGAGTGCAAAATCCCACTCTTCCGGCAGGAAATATGGTCTTTAAAAGTTGTTTCTTTGTTGCAAAGTTGCAGTCTTTGTGGAACAGGGCTGCTGTCCTCGGGAGTTCTTGGTCCTTTTAGATGCAGGGTAGTCCTCTGAGGCTTCAGAGGTCGCTGGACCCTGGGGGACGCGTCGCTGTTGCAGTTTTTCTCGAAGTGGGGAGACAGGCCGGTAGGGCTGGGGCCAAAGCAGTTGGTGTCACCGTCTTCTCTGCAGGGCTTCAGGTCAGCAGTCCTTCTTCGTCTTCAGGTTGCAGGAATCTATCTTCCTCAGTCTGGGAACCCTTAAATATTCAATTTTGGGGGGGTGTTTAGGTCTGGAAGGTTAGTAGCCAATGGCTAATAGCCCTGATGGTGGCTACACCCTCTTTGTGCCTCCTCCCAGTGGGGAGGGGGTCACATCCCTAATCCTATTGGGGGAATCCTCCATCTGCAAGATGGAGGATTTCTAAAAGTCAGAGTCACCTCAGCTCAGGACACCTGAGGGGTTGTCCTGACTGGCCAGTGACTCCTCCTTGTTTTTCTCATTATCTGCTCCGGCCTTGCTGCCAAAAGTGGGTCCATGGCCGGAGAGGGTGGGCATCTCCACTAGCTGGGATGCCCTGTGGCACTGTAACAAAGGGGGTGAGCCTTTGAGGCTCACCACCAGGTCCTACAGTTCCTGCAGGGGGAGGGGAGAAGCACCTCTACCCAGTACAGGCTTTGTTCCTGGCCACAGAGTGACAAAGGCACTCTCCCCATGTGGCCAGCAACATGTCTGGTGTGTGGCAGGCTGGCAAAACTAGTCAGCCCACACTGGAAGTCGGGTATGTTTTCAGGGGGCATCTCTAAGATGCCCTCTGGGTGTATTTCACAATAAAATGTACACTGGCATCAGTGTGCATTTATTGTGCTGAGAAGTTTGATACCAAACTTCCCAGTTTTCAGTGGAGCCATTATGGTGCTGTGGTGTTCGTGTTTGACAGACTCCCAGACCATATACTCTTATGGCTACCCTGCACTTACAGTGTCTAAGGTTTTGCTTAGACACTGTAGGGCATAGTGCTCATGCACCTATGCCCTCACCTATGGTATAGTGCACCCTGCCTTAGGGCTGTAAGGCCTGCTAGAGGGGTGACTTATCTATGCCATAGGCAGTGTGAGGTTGGCATGGCACCCTGAGGGGAGTGCCATGTCGACTTAGTCGTTTTCTCCCCACCAGCACACACAAGCTGGCAAGCAGTGTGTCTGTGCTGAGTGAGGGGTCCCCAGGGTGGCATAAGACATGCTGCAGCCCTTAGCGACCTTCCCTGGCATCATGGCCCTTGGTACCAGGGGTACCAGTTACAGGGGACTTACCTGGATGCCAATGTGTGCCAATTGTGGAGACAAAGGTACAGGTTAGGGAAAGAACACTGGTGCTGGGGCCTGGTTAGCAGGCCTCTGCACACTTTCAAATCATAACTTGGCATCAGCAAAGGCAAAAAGTCAGGGGGTAACCATGCCAATGAGACATTTCCTTACATGGAGTTTACAACAACATCTTCTCCATACATGCCATCAAAAATATGTTGACTACTAGGCCTTCAACCCAGTGGAATATTGCTCCTATGAAGGGTCACTATCTCTGTTGGAACTGCGGTGTGTGTGTCAGTTTACATAAGACCATCGAATTGGAGTAAGGACTCTCACCACATTAGTAACTGAGCGGGTTTACTAATTGTAACTCAACCACTGTGATTTATATAATCAGGTGCTCCTGCAGCCCCCTCTACATTGGCATGAATGCACGAAATGTGAGAACTGCGATTAATGAATGTCGAAGTATGATAAGGGATAAGAAAGACAACACAAAGTGAAACACTTCCTTGACAAAAAACATTCCTCCGATGAAATTAAACGGTCATTATTGAACATTGCCGCCACACCACTCAGATATTACTGCACCTCTCTTATCTTATGAACAACGTGCAATCTATACGCTTAGGACTGATAAAAAGGGTTTAAATAATGACATACCCTGGGCCAAACCTAAAATTATAAAATCATGACTTTTTATCCGCAAAGTAGCCTGTTTTGAATCGGTGCCCAAAACATGGGCTGTTTCACAATCAGTTGATATCAAGTGCTTGTGTTACTTGGCTAGTTAGCATAGGTACCTGCCCTCAACTACAGCTTGTATTCCCACTGTAACTCTTTCTTGCAAATTTAGGATATTTTGAAAGTATCTGTTTTCAAAAAGCTCCTCTTTTCACAATATGGAGTATCACATTGAGTCATTTACTAATTCAGCCAGGATTTAGCTTTTGTTTTTTCTTTGTTGTACTTCATTACTCGTTGTTAGACATGGGTCATGCTGCTTCTGCATGAACATTAGAATTTGGGCTGGTTTGCTCTTTTACAAAAAGCCACAAGCTTCGATGATTCAAAGATATCTACTATTTACCAATGTCATATAATATGTTTCTCACATCAGACATACTCTATGATATATCAATTTGATACAGTGAATGCATCTATCACACGATGCTGTTTCAGGCCAGTTCCGCTTTTTTGTACAATACTATAAATGCTCACACACACGAGCAAATTTCAATGGCAGTACCATCCTCGACCTTTCATATCCAAATGTAAGCCTACGCATCACATTACTATAATGCAGCAAAGCATGCACGGGCAAACTACGACCCAACATGGCTGCTTGCAGTTTACCAATTGTGTCTCCCTCCGAGTCGGCCTCAGTCAGTCTTGGCCGACCGAGGAAAGCAAAGCAGGTCGAACCGAAGATGCCGGTCCTTGATGAAATAAGTTTTATCCTAAACCTTATATAGGGGGTTTGTGAGTGTGGTGGTCTCCTCCCCTTTGGTCCTGCTCCTAATGTGTTGGGGCACTGTGTGTGCACCGCAAATGATATACACTTTATAAAGGCATACAATGTCTCGTGACAAGACTCATATCATAGTGCATTACTGACATTAGTTGATAGTCCTTGTCCTTGTGGGATATTTTTGACCACTCTGCTTTTTTGAGTACCCTTTTCCTCTAGTTTGTAAATAAAACCACAAGTCACATTCTGGTACAGGTGGAAAACAACTTCGTTCTGATGGTCATGCTTGCCAAATCCATGCTTTTTTAAGTATGTGACTGCAGGAGCCATCAGCCTCGGTTCTTAGTGTAAGCAACGGCCCACAGTGGGGTAAGTCAGGCTGCATGTCTGTATGCAAGGCTTTTGTCTCCACAGAATCACATATTTATGTGTGATGCTTGATTTTTGTCTTGCAGTGACACAAAAAGTACCACATGTGCTGATTGCATTCCCTCACTGAACCATGTTTTACTGAAATTATGATAATATTCAAACTCATGAGATTTGACTCTCTAATCTTTGCTTAGGCTGCAACATTCCAAACGGCAGGGTAGGGAATCCTGCTTTCACCTGCATGGAGGTGTGGTTTTGACTTGAGTAGGTATCCTTTTTTTGATTAGCCCTGATAAATGCCTTTGACCATTTTTAAGGCCACCAAATGTGCAGGAATATTTTGTCAGGCAAGCAGATGAGAAGGTCATAGTACCTACAACACCCATTCTGTTTAGTTTTTACCACACCTAGGGTACCTATCAATAGAACAATATCCCACAGGTTTACCCTAAGGTATTTTTATATCTGGATCCCTATTTTTTTAACCCAGGGTATATAGTTAATCATGATCTCTCTCACAATGTGAGGTTGAGTTTGCCCTAGTGGTATCATCTTACCAGGGTGGGGTGTTGAGGCCCATGATGAAGCATGCCACATAACGTGGATAAGGCTTCATCATCCTGAAATTGTGGACCCAAGATATGAGCCTAGGGTTATCAAAAACAGGACATACTATCTGTCAGGCCCGGCCCGTCCTTTAGGGCGGAGGGGCCACCCCTCCACACGTTTTGCCCCTCATGAAGAGTGTCTGTCAGGCTGAACATAGGTCAGCCTGACAGACACTCTCCATTTTCAGCTCAGACAGCCAGGAGTGAGACATGCGCAATTTGCGCAGACTCCTGGCTGCCTGAGCTGAACTTTGCTGGGCTGAGGAGGTCACAGCTCCTATGGGCGTGACCTCCTCATCTCAGCAAAGGTGCCTCGAGGCCCTCCCCTGGGTGACGAGGAAAGCGTCACCCATTGACACTCGCCATGGGCGCTTCAGGTTTAAGCCCTGAAGCGCCCAGGGCGAGTGTTAATCAGCGACACTTTGTCACAGAGTGGGGTGGGGTCAGCAGTCTCACTGACCCCATCCCACTCTGTGACGAGGCTGGGACCTCGAGGCTGAAGGTAAGTGTGTGTGTGATGTTTTAAAATGAATGTTTGATGCGTGCATGCATGTTTGAATGTTATGAGTGTTAATGGATGTGCGTGCGTGCGTGTGTGAAAGAATGAGTGTGTGTGTGATGTTTTAAAATGAATGTTTGGTGCGTGTGTGCATGTTTGAATGGTATGAGTCTTGTTAATGGATGTGCATGCGTGTGTGTGTGAAAGAATTAGTTTGTGTGAACTTTTAAAATGAATGTTTGGTGCGTGCATGCATGTTTGAATGTTATGAGTGTTGTTAATGGATGTTCCTGCGTGCGTGCATGTCTGTGTGTGAAAGAATGATTGTGTGTGTGTGTGTGTGCTTCCCGCCCCCCTCCCTCCTAAAGCTGCCAGCCACCACTGCTATCTGTTCTGTGTACATTTTGTTGCCCTATAGTCCTTGTGTGCATAAGTATTTATCTTTGGAGGATGTTCGATGTGCATTTTTCCTCCTTATCTCTCGTTATGATTGGACAAAAAGGTATATCAAAGTAATGACACTGGAGGCCAACCAGGAAATTACTTCTTGGGTATGTACTCTGAATTTTAAAAACATAATAAAAACAAAGAATAATTCTCAAACTACAGGTAAATACGTATGCCAGTTCTCTTTATTATTTAAAGGCAGATGTATTCCCTCTTCTCTTTGGTACAATTGTTGTTGTTCCATCATATTTCTTGTGTCAGGGAGCAGTATTAACCCAGCACCCCTTGCACAAACAACACCAGGTTTCATTGCACTGCACTAGTGCTGTTTTACAAATGGAGCTACAATGCATCATCTGCGTTTCTGTATGTCCCGGCCCTAATATAGCTCATCACAGTCGAAAGAGTGAATCAAATATTTGTACCATGGGACCATTGCACATGAGGGGAATCCTGTGGCCCTTGGCTATACTCAAATTGTGGAAACAGGGTAATGGGTTTGAGGAGTACGCTGAAGACTACAGATTACTAAAGTCACCTATTTTAGTTAGTTGAATCTTTTGTTTGTGGGTAACGATTTCCTCTCATTTAAGATAAATTGTTGTCAGATGGCATGAGAGGTTTTTGGACGTTTGGAGGGATGTAGCTGATGTTAGGATTGCAGGCTATATGATTACACCAGAGAAGTAAAGTTGAGAATATTTTCTTCTTAATGCTCACGAAAGGAAAATGCTGTGTAAGGTCAAGTAGTGTGAAGGACCTCTTAGACGGTACTGTCAGCATGAAGGAGAAAGGTCAGCAATCTTGACAGTACCATCGCAGGCCGGGAAACAGTAGATATGGTAAAACCTTTGACTGTTAGACAAAAATGGTAAATGGTAAGTATGATGTAAAAAAGAAGCAAGTGCACTTGGCTACGTCTCCCCTTATGTATAACAATTAGGTCTGGCCTATAGAGTGTGGCCTAGAGACAGATAAAGCTTCAGCCTCAACTCTTTCACTGGCGTCATAAACTGAATGGCTTTGGCTTCGTCACCTTCTTCTATTGGTTTGTTCAAATCCTAGTCATATTTTCATTCCACCCACTAGATATAGAGCATGAGTCAAAAGATCACCCCTCTTCAGCCATTGAGTGTTTGATCACAAGAGTACATCCACCTCAAAAGGAGTGAACTTCCATGCCAGAACTGTTTTTATGCTGGTTTCGTTTCCTTTTTTACTCTTTGTAAGTATTTTAGTATTCTTTTGTATTTGAACTATGTGTTTGTATCACAGTAGTTTAAAGCCACTTGGCATTTCCTTGAATCAATTGGATTGTATTTCCTTTGAGGTGCATTAATACAAATAATGGTTTACATATGGATTCAAAGTGCAACTTCCTGCTAGAACTCACTAGTACTATTATAAATGATGGATATGTGTTTACTTTACATTTGTATTGTAAACATATGACAGCCTAATTTAGCTGACATGTATGTTTTTTTTCTTCTTTTTTTCAATAAAATGTGAAAAGATTATCCACCGACAAGCATTCCAAGGCTTGGCATTCTGACTTTTCCAATGCTTATTTTAACTGTTTTTTTACCAACTTTGCATGTAATTTACCTTACTTTGATTACTTCCATCCACATACCGGAATGCTTGTCCACTTGCCAGTAGGATGCTCCCTTATTCTAGTGGGCGACATTGATAGATTAAATTATGCACCCGTGTGGTTCCCAAGTTGTGTTGCTAAGGAGATGGACACTTAACACTGATAATTATATCATACTAGTTAAGGTTTGTATTGCTAAAGTGGTCTCACTTGCATTTAAAGCTCCTATTTTTAACAAACTAGAGTATACCTATGCAACATCTGAGAGGCAATATTAGTGCATGTGACTTGTGTAAAGACAGACAAAATAATTACATTGATGAACTGTTAGCCAGGATAAGGTTTTCACTGGGTAAGTGAATTAATAACACAATTCAGGGCGATTGCTTCACTATGTACAAACAGCACTATGAAATGATCTTAGTGTATAGTTCCAGAGTAATTGTAGTTTTACCTAAATTAATTACTTGAGACATTATCAGCATTCCATATCACATTCCATGTTGTCAGGCCCTTTGAACCAAAGTTGTATCTGGACAGCTGATGTACCATCTGCTAGAGAAAGTGAGTGTGATCGGGAAAGGTTTTATGCACATATACACATTAATCCGACCAAAGCAGATAACAGGCAGATTGCTTACATATACGTTATATAGCAACCAACTAGAACTTAGAATGTTATGTTATATTCTATGCTATGTTATGATATGTGTATATCTAAAGTGCTATGTGTATATCTAAAGCGCACTATCACCTGCGAGCATACCTTGGTGCTGACCAGGTGTATGTGCCTAGGCCTACTTATGATAGGTTGGTTAATTGAAAAGCCAGGACTTCAGCTTAGTAAGAAATTCAAGAGGAGAGAAAGAGGAGGCTCTGCTGTAAAGTGGAATGTTGTTCCATGCCTTAATAAGGATGTAAGATAATGTCCGTGCCTCTGATCTGTTTCTATGTATGCATGGGATATGTGTACGTAGAAGACCTGCAGAGCAGAGGTGTCTGGGTGAATGATGAAAGGAAATGCGACTGTTTAGGTAGGTGGGCTCTTAGAGCCAGATGTATCAAGATTCCAGTTAGCGATTCTCAAATTGTGATTTGTAAGAAATCCCAATTTAGGAAATGCAAAAAGCAATGTATCAAATTTGAAAATCGCTAATAGCGATTACTTAAAATTTGCAAATGCAATTTGCAAGATGAAAATACCGAATCGCAAAGAAATTTGCGATTCGGTAATTGAAAATCGCAAATTGCAAAAACTGCAAAACGGAACAGCCTGATGACATCACAACCAGGAAGTGAGTCAGCCCATGCTGTTTCCAGGAGCCACACCCACAGGAGCAGGGAGAGAGACATAGCCCAGCACCAGGGAGTCAGTATTGTGAGGAAGCCAGGACCAAACTACAACATGGCCAATGCTGGAAATGGGAAGGAGAAGGGAGACAGGAAGAGGAAGTTAAAATTTTGTGAGGCAGAATTGGAGGTGCTCATCGAGGAGGTTGTTGGGAACCATGATAGACTATTTGGAAAAAGCTCACTCCAAGTACCAGAGAGTGAGAAGCGGAAACTCTGGTCTGACATCCAGACAAAAATATGTGAGTGGGTGTTGCACAGCGCTCTGTGGAGGAGATACGCAAGCAATGGTACGACTTGCAGTCCTGTGCCAAGGAGAAGGTGGCCAGCAGGCTCATGGAGGCAAGGAGCACCGGAGGCGGACCATCCACCCAGACACCGTCCACCCCTATGGAAGACCTGGTGGAGTCCACATTGCTGTCCGAAGCTGTCAGTGGTGTAACTGACATTGACACCTCAGGGAAACTCAGCACCAGCAAAGGTAAGGCCAGTAATTATGTGTATCACCACATGTGCATATACAAATGCCCCTTAGGAAATAGAACATAGCTAGATGCACATTGAAAAGTAGTCCATGTCACACCTTACATACAACACACAGTGCCTCATGGGAGTGGTAGTACACAACCCTAAGGTGAATACACATCAATAGCGAGATAGTGGTCAGCCACATTGAGAAACACCACAAATGATTCAGGGTGACACAATTTAATTGTACATTTAAATCAACACTGTGGAAATCTGTGAAAAATGATAAAACTGACATGCTGCACATGGTCCTTGCAGATGACTCAGTCTCTGCTGCTGCAGGGTCTCGAAAAGTGGGGGAAGCAGAAACACAGCCACAGTCTGACTCAAATACAAATGACTCCTACAGTATTGTTCCGACAAGACGCAGGGCAAGGGTGTTCACACTGCCAGAGTATAACCTGAACTCAGATGAGATGTCAGAACACGAACCTACACCACCACCACAGGCGAGTCTCACAAGAAGACAGCAGTCCCTGCACCAGCACCAGCGCCAGTCATCTCCCCTCAGGAGGCACCACAAAGCAGGTAGACAGTATACAGAAGAAGGAGTGGGCTCATCAATCTTTGGCGACCTTGATGCTTCCATGCTGAAGGTGCACCGTCTGCAATGCACACAAGTGAAGTCACTGCACAGTCAGTTTGTGTCTCAAAATAGCAATATGGGGTTACTACACAAGCAGTTGGAGACTATGACTGAGGGACAGCAAACAGCTACTGAAAACACAAAGGAGTTGACATAGGCCATTGGGAAGCTCTGCACAGAGATACGGCAGGAGCGCGTCAGCCAGCGCAGGCCCCATCACCAATATTTGGGAAGATTTGATAGCTTCTGTAGATCTGTCAATCGGCTCACAAGTTCTACAGCCCAGATATCACTGTGTGCCATTGCTACATAGGTGGAGATGGCACATTGCAGTCGGGACATTGCACAGGGATTGGTGCAAATTACCAACATAGTGGATGCCATGCAAACAGCATGCAGTGCCACAACCAGTGAACTGGGTGTTGGGGACAGAGAGGAGTCCTCTGGCCTCAGCAGTCTGACAGTACCTGTAATTGATCCGAGGCACTGAGACCGCACTCCTCGCTGCCACAGATGACATCAGACAACAAATGGACAACGGCGAAACCTCAGCCCTCATTCTCCTCGACCTATCTGCCGCTTTCGACACAGTCTGCCACCGCACCCTGCTAACCTTTCTCCACGAAGCCGGCATCCAAGACAAAGCCCTCAACTGGATCTCATCCTTCCTCTCCGACAGAACCCAGAGAGTCCGACTCTCACCCTTCCGATCCAAAGCCACCAACCTCATCTGCGGCGTCCACCAAGGATCCTCTCTTAGCCCAACGTTGTTCAACGTATACATGGCCCCCCTCGCACGACTGGCCCATCAACACAACCTCAGCATCATCTCCTACGCCGACGACACCCAGCTCGTCCTCTCCCTGACCAAAGATCCGCTCACCGCCAAAACCAACCTCCACGAGGGACTAAAATCCATCGCCAAGTGGATGAGCAACAGCCGCCTGAAGCTCAACTCCGACAAGACGACAGTCCTCATCCTCGGACGCACCCCCTCGGCCTGGAACGACTCCTGGTGGCCCACCGCCCTCAGACCCCCACCCACCCCAGCCAGCCACGCACGAAACCTCGGCGTCATCCTCAACTCTGCTCTCACCATGTCCAAACAGATCAACGCCGTCTCCTCTTCTTGTTTCAACACCCTCCGCATGCTCCGCAGGATCTTCAAGTGGATTCCATCAGGAACCAGGAAGACGGTGACTCAAGCCCTCGTCAGTAGCAGACTTGACTACGGCAACGCACTCTACACAGGCATCCCAACGAAATACATCAAACGACTCCAACGCATCCAGAACGCATCCGCCCGCCTGATCCTCGACATACCCCGCCGATGTCACATCTCCCCCCACCTGAAGGACCTCCACTGGCTCCCTGTGGAAAAAAGGATCACCTTCAAACTCCTCATCCACGCACACAAGGCACTCCACAACACCGGACCCACCTACCTGAACACCAGACTCAACTTCTACGTCCCCACACGTCAACTCCGCTCGGCCAACCTCGCCCTCGCCATCGTCCCCCGAATCCAGCGCAAGACCTCTGGTGGCAGATCCTTCTCCTTCCTCGCCGCCAAGACCTGGAACTCTCTCCCCACCTCACTACGCCAGACCCAGGACCTCCTCACCTTCAGGAGACTCCTCAAGACATGGCTCTTCGAACGCTAGCAGCAGCCCCCCCCACACCCCCCCCTCCCCAGCGCCTCGAAACCCTATCGGGTATATAGCGCGCTTTATAAATTCTTGATTGATTGATTGATTGAGGCGTCGCAGTGCCAGACACAGTACTGCATGTGAACCTGCTACTAGAGGTGCCAGCGAGGGCACAGAGCTCAAGTGGAGTGCGTGGATGTAAAAAGTGATGTTGAGGGCTACAGGGGACCCCCTAAACATGTAGAAATACAGTCATGCTGTGATGCTATGATGCTAATAGTGTAACACTGAGAATTGTTCATGTCTGCCCATTGTGAATAGCTATGTCCTAATGACACATTTTTTACCTGAAGTCAAGATAATAAAGATGCTAACTACAGAAATACATTTCAATTAAGTGGATTTGTCATTACTTACATAAAAAATGGTTGTGCGATGATGTCAGCACGTCTTTGCCTGCCCTCTGCTGCACTGGTCCTGTCAGCTGGTAGAAGGGGTGGTAAGGGATCATCATCCTCATATGAGTCAGGCTCTGTGAGTTCCACTGGTATGCCCCTGGTGGTTACTATGTTGTGCAAGATGGCACATGTGGCCACAATTTTGCATGTCATCTCTGGGCTGTACTGCAGTGCACCTCCACTCTTATGGATGCTCCTGAAGCGGCTCTTTATCAGCCCAAAAGTGCGCTCCACCACATTGCGGGTTGCGCTATGTGCAGCTTTGTACCTCCTCTCTGCTGGAGTTGCAGGGCTCAGATAGGGCGTAAGCATATAGGTGCGCACAGCATAGGCACTGTCTCCTGAATGCACAAGGAGTAAAATAAGTACATGTGCTGTCTGACATCACGCTTACATCAATGCATCATTCTAAACTATCAAATTACCTAGTGGGTATCCTTCACCAAACTCCGCAGCTACCAGTCTTGTGTGTATCCCGCTGTGGCGAAAGATGTAGGAGTCATGTATGCTCCCTGGGTATCTTGCCACGAGATCGGTAATGATGCAGGAAGCATTGCATATCACCGTATGTTCATTCAATGATGGTTCTTACGGTTGCGATACACATACTTGGTGGCCAGTGGGGGACAGATTGCTACATGTGTCCCATCAACGGCACCTAGGACATGCAGGAAATGTTCTATCTGGTAGAAATTAACTTCAGTTTGTTGTAATGCCTGTGGGGTGCTGGGGAATCTTATGTACAGTTGTATTCTGCTCAGCATGGCATTGAGAAATGCGTTTTAAAAATCTAGAGAGGGCACTCTGTGATACCCCTTCAGCTGCTGCTATGACTCCTTGGTGGCTCCCTGAGGCTAGTAGGTGCAGGGAGCATAATACCTGCACATGTGTGGGTATGCTGTTGGTCCTGTGTGTTGTGTGCTGCAGCATGGTTTGTAGCTCAGCTATCAGGTCAAGTATCATGGCTGAGCTTAACCTGTACTTCTCATAAATGTCCTCCTCAGTCTGGTCAAAAAGGATTATGCGCACTCTGAAAATGCGCTCTTGTCTCCTCCTCTCTCTCCTCAAACCTGCCAAGAACCTCATTCTCCTTTCCATGACGTAGAGTGCAGCCATTGTGGAAGAGGAGCTGAGGCATTCTGGGCCTCTTTATATAGGTTGCACCTGGTTACCACCTGGTTTCAGTTCGTGGTAAATTGCTTGCACAAACGGCCATTCTGCGAATAATCGCAAATTGCGTTTTTTTGATTCATCGCATTGCGAATCTGTTTTTGTGTGTTGCAATCTCCGTATTGCAAATTGCATCACGATTTAGCGGATCGCTATCTGCGATTCGCTAATCTATGACGCAATTAGCGTTACGCAAATAGCGATTTGGTAAATTGTGACGCAATTTATGATACGCTATTTGTGGCACGCAAATTCATGTCACATTCGCAAAAATTAACTATTTTTCCGATTTCTTTATTTCGGACTGCGAATGCCTTCCATACATCGGAAAATGCATTTTTGCATTAGCAAACGGCCATTCGCACCGTTTGCGAATGCAAAAACGTTTGATACATCTGGCCCTTAGTTGTTTAGTGTATTGAATGTGAGTGAGGAGCTTGAATTGTGCACATTTTTATATCAGGAGTCAGTGTAAATCCCTGATGTGTAGTATGATGTCAGTTCTGTGTGAGAGGTTAGTTGACTCTGGCTGCCGAGTTCTGGATGGTTAGTAGCATAGTAAATTGCTTGATGACCCAGGCATAGAGGGTGTTTCCATAGTCCTACTTGCTGGTGACTAGGGCGTGACTGACAATTTTTCTAGTGTTGCTTGAGAGACATTTGAAGATCTTCCTCAGCATCTTCAGTATGTGGAGTCAGCATGCTGTGATAGCGTTGACTTGTGCGGTCATATCATGGCCATTTTGCGGTCAATGATTATTCCAAGGTTGTGAGTGTCTTCCTTTAATATGAAATTCTTGTAGACTAGTTTGAACATTGTGGATCATCTAAACAAGATAGTTTGTGACACGAGTAGTATTTCTAAAAATAGCTGGTCCCAGGTTTTCTTTTTTGAAGTTTTATACAGTGCAAACTCGAATCAAAGGTATTGGTGCGCTATACATGAGCACTAATTACATTATACAAGGTCACATTCTGTTTTTAGGCATGGAGAGATTGAATAATTTGCCCAGAATCACAGGATGTTGAGAGGACGCTCAAACCAGGAAGATGGAAGCTCTGACTATAACGCCAGGTGCTCTGCCCCAGTAGAATGCAACTTCGAACAAGGAGAGAGAAACACGTACAAATGTATTTAAAGATCAAAAGATTCACTAAATGTACATAGTCTTTTGCGGTGATGACTTTTACTACAGAATAGCTATTGCCATTTCCAACAGCACTGTCTGTGAGAACGGAACATTCCCTGATTTTCAGACGGATATTGGAGAGACTCTAATACTGCCTTGTACTTTTGTCATAGCACTAGAAAACAGGGTAAGACAGACTTTGCATTCCAAAGAAGAAATACCTCTCTGTTGGTTTAGTTGCAAGCTGAGTGAGACGGCTATTACCTTCACTTTGGTGCAGGTCGTACTTTTGGATAAGTATTGTCTGATTTGTAATCTCCATAGACGTTTTTCTTTAGCTCAGCAACAACTCACGGGCTAATCTGGCAGATTGCTGCTGGTCTGCAGGGTCCAGTTCCAAAATATAATAAGATCACAGTGGCTTTCAGAAACCACACAGGTGTTCTTCTGTCTGAATCTGGAAATTGTTGTATGTTATAGGGCTTGAGTTATAGTGCATGACAGTAATGTGTGTTTGTATCATTACAGGAAGATGGACCAGAGTCGATCCGAGCCCCAAAGTTCCCAAACAAACTCTAACTGCAGCATAATTTCTGATACCAGGTACTGTTGTGGTTTTAGATTATCTTGAGAGTCTGAGTAAACAAGGCTTTGACACAGACACTGCCATTCACATATGCAACATTGATTATTTGGTATTTCCACTGATTGAATTTTCTCATATCTCTGACATCAACACGCGTTGGGATTGCCGATGTATGGGAATTACTGGCAGCTCCACTGGGGAAAAATAGATCACTGTTAAACTCCAGCTCCTATCCACGTGGTGCTCCCAGAAAACACTCTAGGATTTATCACTTCAGGGGAACCTCAGGTGCAATACCTCTACGCCATGTTTTGTTCTCCAGTAAGTGGAAAAGACACCATAGTCTCCGATGTACAACAAAGGGCTGAAATATAATGGTTACCCTTGTGGTAACAGAACAAATAACTCTTATCTCCTTCTACAGTGAGTTGTATCGATTCATAAATGGAGTCTAATGTTTCAAGCAACACAATCTTCATTTTGAGAGATTCTGCTGTCACAGGGGAGGTGACAACTATTGAGAAGAGTTTGTGCCATGGTATATAGCAGAGATTTAGGCCTACACCTCTTGGCTGCACGTTAGCTTGATCGTGTTTCTGTCGTAACAAATGCCATGCTGCTTCCTTTGAAAATGTCATATGCTAATAATGTGCCGTAAATTTAGAGCACAAAGACCTTGGATGCAGATTTTACGGAGTGAAAACCTAATCAAAGTATGGGACCACAGACCGCACAAAGTTTAAGACTACAAAAACAATCTTTGTTTCCATACAGCAGGGCTCTCATGCAGAGAATATATATGCTCACTTCGTGTGCTGATAATGTGTCTTAGGTGCAAGTGGACCTGCGTCCTTTCTTCTTAGCAGTAACAGAAAAACATAGCAATGCATACGGTTGCCAGAAAGGGAGTACATTTACTGTGCACCTTCTTGTAGAGGTGAGCCAACTCTGACCCAAAAGTAAAAGGCAAATGAACAGGAAACAGGGTGACAATGTACTACAGTGGTAACCAGCTGCCTTAGCTACCATCTTACTGGTCTCCATGATCTCCAACCTCTTTGCCTGTGTTGTAAAGGTTGATCTTTTAAATTCCTTAAAATTGTCAGCTGGCTTGAAATTGAAAATTAAAGTAAATAAATCTCTTGTGCATAATTTGCAGAGATATGTTCTCAAATAACCCTGACACTTTCTTTGACTTAGATTTAGGCTGGAATGCCCTTTACCTCCCTTTGGTAAGGATGCTCAAAGCCATCACGAAGAAATCATCAACATCCTTTTCAAGACAATGGCTACAATTAATGATCATGCGGTTATGAAGGCCTCTGCACAGGTTTTACTTCCTTTCACAAATTGCCTTACAACATTTTTAGGCTCACATTCTTATTTTTTAATCTTTATCCTCTTGTAAATATTAAATGCTTCAAAGTTTATATCTATAAAATTAGTGAAAGCCGACTGAGAGATAATGATATGCTGTAATATGGAGTCCCACCCTTTTCAGTGCTGCTGCAACCATTTTTAGTAATTTTCATGAAACCTTGCTTTATTTACTATCCAATATTACCACCCGCTAACAACATGTAGAAAAGAAATGCAAACGATACAAACTGTCCCTGTTTGCCGCCACATTACTACTCACTATTCCTCATCTTTGCAACAACCTTCTACATAACATGCTAATTCCTTATGGTAATGACATTACAGTTCGGCATATTACTGCTGCCAACTTACCGCATGCCGCAGTGGATATCCGTTCACCATAATATGAAACACACACCAATCCATCATTATTCAGCCACATACACAAATCCGCCAGGCCAGACGTCAGTGATAAACTGGCGGTATCAAAACCCACACCATTACGCCAACAGAACTACGCCCATCACATTATGATCCACGAATCCCCAGGCCATACATTCAATGGCAGTAAACCACTGGCAGTACATACTGCTGTTCCCAAAATGGACACACACAAACAAAACAACACCACATCAAACAACGCACATCTGACACCAATACACACCCACACCACTATAAAACACACACCCACAGTACCCACAACCCTTTACCATTTTAAACCATTGCCAGCAGAGACATCAAGACCACTGACACAACTAGAGCCACACACTATTCACACCAATACACCACTCACACACCCCACATCACACACCCCAACACATTACCCAACACACCCTCACCTACACACCTCACACAACACCCATGGCACCACAAAGACACCCCTGTTTCACAAAGGAGGAGATAAGGGTCATGGTGGAGGAAATTATCAGGGTAGAGCCACAGTTATTTGGCACACAGGTGCAGCAGATATCGATAGCTAGGAAGATGGAGCTATGGCAGAGAATTGTGGACAGGTTCAATGCTGTGGGACAGCACCCAAGAACTAGGGATAACATCAGGAAAAGGTGGAACGAGCTACGGGGGAAGGTACGTTCCATTGCAGCAAGACACCAGCTCGCTGAACAGAGGACTGGCGGTGGACTCCCACCCCCTCCCCCACAACTAACAGCATGGGAGGAGCAAGTCTTGGCAATCCTGCATCCTGATGGCCTGGCCGGAGTAGGAGGAGGACTGGAATCGGGTAAGTCAACTTTCTACTACTACTACCCCCCTACCTGCATGCAATCACATACCCCCACCCTCACTCCCATCACTCTGTTCCATCCCACACACCCCACCATCACATCTCACCCATCCCAATGCCAAGCCCTGCATGCTGTACCAATGCATGGACACCACTCACAGCTCTGCATGGACACTCATCACTAAAGCATGCATACTATAGAGAAATAGTCATCCCACCATACACCAATGTACACAAGTGGGAGCTGCCAAGGCAAATACAACCAAAGAGGGCAAGCCACAGATGCACAATATGTCAGACACAGAAACCATAACACATCATTTACATCCCCACAGGTACCCTAGCCAATGTCAGCGGAGAGGAGGTTCCAGCAACATCCAGTCCCTCAACTGAAGAGGCCCACAGTGATGACAGCAACTCTGGTCTTCAGGATCTGGATGACCTACCTGGCCCATCAGGCACCTCTGGACAGCCGGTTACCCAGGCCCAGTCACACACCACCGCAGAGCTTCCCCCATCAGGAAACACCACCACAGCACCCGCCCAGGGTACCCACACCTCTGTACCCAGCACACGTCAATCAGCAGTGTGTCCACCTCTACAGGGACCCCAGGCCACACCTCATACCCAAGACAATCACGGACCTGGGGTCAGTGGCAGTGGGCACAGGGTTCAGGGGACTGAGGCACAGGCCAACAGGGAAACTGTGAGGACTGCTGTGCTTCAGGGGAGGACAGGCCCAGGGAACCAAGTCTCCAGAAGGCACTTGCAGAGATCCTGGGAGCCTATCAACATTCCCAGGACATGATGGGCCTGTTCCTGGGCAATGTGCAGGAGAACAGGTGGCTGCAGGAGGGGCAGTACCAGGGGATTAGGGAGGACTTGCAGGCCATCAACAACACTCTGATCTCCATAGCAGGGGTGCTGGCAGACACCGCCAATAGTATGAGGGAGGCAGTCTCACAACAGCGGGCCCCTGCCACTAGCCAGACATCTGAACAGCCTTCCACCTCCGCTACTGCTAGTGGACAGAAGGCCCTACCACAGGACTCACAGGCCACCAGCACCCCTCCCCCTGAAGAAGGCAAACCACTCCGCAAATGTTCTCTGTGATCCAGGCAGAAGCCACAGACACTTGCCAAGACCTCTGTCAGGAAATGAGACTCTCCTGAATATCACCCTTGTGTCCCACACAGTCACCCTGTCCACCTTGAACTGCCATTGCTCACCTTCCTATGTCCCCTTGGACAATGCACCTGTGCTACAAACAGACTGGAACAATACCCTTGGGCTTTCCTCCATCATCACCCCATCCCATTGCACTTCCCCCTCTATATTTTAGCACTTTAATAAACACACCTTGGAAAAAAAGAAGTTTGGAGTATGTCATGTATATCAATTATGTATTCATTGAAACAGGTACAAACATTGCAGATCAACTGTACAGAAAATGAGCATAGATTAATGACCTGTAGCTAGCTGTAGTGATCACATGAGGAGTGTATGTGAGGTCACCAACATCGGCAAAATGAATTGCCAGAGGGAACAGTAAGTGGGCATAGAAGTGAGAAATATCAGCATGCCAGTGCCACAGAAATTCAAACGTCATTGAAATGTGAAGTAACACTGTCCTACCTGTGTGTCATTGGAAGTATTGTCTGATCACAGATGTTCTGTTGTCCTCATCCTCATCCTCTGCCTCCTCATCCTCACTGTCCTCAGGGTCCACTGCTGGCACATGGGCATCTCCAGCCTCCTCCTCCTGCAGGAATGTGACATGGCATTTGAGGGCCAGGTTATGCAACATGCAGCATGCCACCATGATCTGTCAGTACTTCTTGGGTGAGTAGTACAGGGATCCACTTGTCAGATGGAGGCACCGGAACCTGGCCTTCAGGAGGCCAAAGGTCCTTTCAATTATCCTTCTGGTTCGCCTATGTGCCTCATTATAACATTCTTCTGCCCTTGTCCTGGCATTCCTCACAGGGGTCAGCAGCCATGATAGGTTGGGGTAACCAGAGTAACCTGAAATATTAAGGGACAACATTTAGCCACACGCTATCCCATATGGCCCACACCATACCCATACACCAACATCTACTGGGAGGAAACCAGGGCTCACCTGTTAGCCACACCCTGTGCCTCTGTAGTTGGCCCATCACATTGGGGATGGTGCTATTCCTCAGAACAAAGGCATCATGCACTGACCCAGGATACTTAGCATTGACGTGGGAGATGTACTGGTCTACAAGGCACATCATCCGTACATTCATAGAGTGGACCTCTTCCGATTTCTGAACACCTGTTCATTCTAGCGGGGGGTCAAATGCAATATGTGTTCCATCAAACGCCCCAATTATGTTGGGGATATGTTTCATTGCATAGAACTCGGCCTTCACTGTGGCCAAATCTTCAACTTGGGGGAAAACAATGTAGCTGCACATGTGTTTAATCAGGGCAGACAATATTCTTGTCAGCACTATTGAGAACATTGGCAGTGACATTCCTGCTGCCAAGCCCACTGTCACTTGGAAAGAACCAGTTGCCAGGAAATGGAGCACTGATATCACTTGAACAAGAGGGGGGATCCCAGTGGGGTGACGGATAGCCGATATCAGGTCAGGCTCCAATTGGGGACACAGCTCTGTGATTGTGGCCCTGTCAAGTCAATAGGTGTCAGGAATAAGGCCAGACGCGTTCCAGGTCTCGTCCGAAATTCTGCTGCGCAACTTTGCGGCGCTTTATGCACACCACTGGTCATCCCCGCTTGTTCCAAGAATGGCCATCAGCGTTGTCTGCCCTGTGGCAAAGCTCACGTAGCTGCAGGCTGAGGGCATTGGTGGACAAGATGCACTTATCAGTGCTCCCCTATGAAGGGACTACATTTCCCATGTTTTTAGAGGTGGCGGCCATCTTGGGGTGTGGCAGGCCTATAAAGCCCAGCCACACCCAAGCACGTTGCTCACTATTTTGAAGACTTCAATGCAGCCAGACCTCGTGGAGGTTTCTCTGGAGAATTCCAGAGTTTCTGAATGGCAGCGTATCGTCTAACCAAAGTCCATGGTGCATTTTAAAATGAGTAGGTCGTACTCATGGTGGTACAGTCTTGCTGAATCCAAGTTTGGAGGAAGTTATTACTTCTAAAAGTTCATGCGCTTTTATGCAAAGTAATTTGAGGTGTTTCTGTTCACAGATGTAAAGCGCTCTTTAGGCTGAGTAATTCAAAGCGTTTCAGCTCACAGAGATAACGTGTTTTGTGCACAAGTAATTCAAGGTGTTTCCGTTCACAGATGTAAAAAGTTCTTTTGGCTCAATAATTCAAAGAGTTTCAGTTCACAGAGGTAACGCGCTTTTGTGCACAGTAATTTAAGGTGTTTCCGCTCACAGAGATAATGCGCTCTTTTGGCACAGTAATTCACAGTGTTTCAGTTCACAGATGTTACACGCTTTTGTGCACAGTAATTCAAGGTGTTTTCTGTTCACAGATATAAAGCGCTCTTTTGGTACTGTAATTCAAAGCGTTTCAGTTCACAGAGGTAACGCGCTTTTGTGCACAGTAATTCAAGGTGTTTCCGTTCACAAATGTAAAGCGCTCTTTTGGCACAGTAATTCAAAGCGCTCCAGTTCTCAGATGTAAAGCGCGCTTGGCATGATAATTCAGGCACTTCAGTTCCCAGATGTAAAACGCTCTTGACATGATAATTCAGGAGCTTCAGTTCTCAGATGTAAAGCGCTCTTGGCATGATAATTCAGGCTCTTCAGTTCCTTGATGCATAGCGCTTTTGGCATGATAACTCAGGCGCTCCAGTTCTTAGATGTAAAGCACTCTTGGCATGATTATTCAGGCGCTTCCATTCCCAGGTATAAAGTGCTTCAATTCACAGGAGGAAAAGGTTCTTGGCACAATAATCTAAGTGATTGAGACTACTTGAGTAAAAGCGCTTCCTGGTGTTATTAAGTAAGGCGCTTTAGGTTTAATGAGTAAAACCTTTTTGCCATTCTTAATATGAATGTGAAAGTATTTTTGGAGAGAAACAAATCATTGTTCTTTGAATAACTTAGGATATGAAAAGTATATTTAAGTCTTGAGATTTTCCAAGTCATGATCAAAGATTTATGTTGTGAATACGTAAATGTTACAGGATTGATATTCTGTGTATAATCATAGTTCAACGCTCTTGCCATCTCTTGAATCTGAGGTCGTGTTTTACAAGGGGCTTCACCCTCATCGGAGACACATTTAGTCAGGAGTCCATAAATGATTTACGTTTCTATGAATGAGTAAATGCATATTGTTCTAACCTTTCCTTTTCAGATCTCTCTCCCTGCTGTTCCCTTCCCTAATTCCCTTCCCTCCGACTGGCTTCACCATAACTCTGTGCTGTAATAGCTTTCTGAGTTGGTGACGCCGGGAGGTGGGCCTTTTGTCCAGCGACGTGCAGATCCCGAGGAAAGGACCCCGTGACAGTAGGTGAGTGTTAGAAATGGGGTCTTTGGTTGGCAGTCAGGTTACCCCCTGTCCAAGCAAGGACCCTCACTCTAGTCAGGGTAAGTCACACACAATCCAAAGTATCCTGTGCCCACCCTCTGGTAGCTCGGTACTGAGCAGTCAGGCTTAACTTAGAAGGCAATGTGTAATGAATTTGTGCACTAAATCATACAATACCACAATATAACACCACAAAAATACACCACACAGTGTTTGGAAAAATACATAATATTTATCTGGATAAATGCAGGTCAAAACGATTAAAGATGAAATAAGCAAATGTAGGGATATCTCTGAAAGTGATATCAAGTGTCTTAGAGTTGAAATATTACTGTAAAAGCAATAAAAAGTGTTTTAAGTTCTCCTAGAAACAACAAGTGTCTCTTGCAGGGCAAAGTACCTGGTTTGAATTGAAAAATCCTCGCAAGGGACCGCAGAGGAGGAGATGTGTGGAAAACGGTGAGTGTTCGTCAGTTTTGCCCCTTCGCACATGGACTTATATCGTTATTTTCCACGTGGGGAAGATGTTGCATCGATTTCTGGCGTGTGGACTTGGATCCTCTTCAGGTTGCGGGGTTTTCAAATGTCCTGGGGACGATGCGTGGAATCCTGGGCTTCCTGAGTGAAGTCACAGGGGCTGCGTCAATTCCGGTAGGCGATGTGTGGAATTTTCAGCCGCACGGCAGGCGCTGCCTCGATTCCACTCTGGAAGTCGGGCGGCATCGTTCTGAGTCAGCTTGCGTCGATCCAGTAGGGCCGTGCGTTGAAGTTCCGGTCGCGTCACTGGTCCTGTGCCGATCTTCTGTTGCGAAGTCGGGCTGCGTCATTCTGGACTCGACGCGCAATGAATTTTTCACTCCGAGCAGGCGGTGCATCGTTCTTGGCAGGCGGTGCGTCGAATGTTCGCCGCACAGGGATTTCAGCTGCAGGAGAGAAGTCTTTTTGGTCCTGAGACTTCAGGGAACAGGAGGTAAGCTCTATCCAAGCCCTTCACGAGCACTTCTGCAGCAAAGCAAGAGAGCAGCAAGACAGCAGGGCAACAGCAAAGCAGCAGTGCTCTTCAGAAAGCAGTCAGGTGAGTCCTTTAGGCAGCCAAGCAGTTCTTCTTGTCAGGGTGCAGGTTCTGGTTCAGGTTTCTTCTCCGGGAAGTGTCTGAGGTGGTACGACAGAGGCCCTGTTTTTATATCCAAATGTGCCTTTGAAGTGGGGGAGACTCCAAAGAGTGGCTTAGAAGTGCACCCGGTCTCCTTTCAGTTCAGTCCTGTCTGCCAGGGTCCCAGTAGGGGGTGTGGCAGTCCTTTGTGTGAGAGCAGGCCCTCCGCCTTCCCAGCCCAGGAAGACCAATTCAAAATGAAGATGTATGCAAGTGAAGCTGAGTATCCTGTGTTTGGGGTGTGTCTGAGTGAATGCATAAGGCACAGAAAGATTTAAGTGCAGAGAAATGCTGACTTACTAAAAGTGGCATTTCTCAAATAGTAATATTAGATCCAACTTCACCAGTCAGCAAGATTTTGTATTACCATTCCGGCCATACTAAGTATGACCTTCCTACTCCTTTCAGATCAGCAGCTACCACTCAAACAATGAATGAGCGCAGCCCCAATGTTAGCCTATGAAGGGAGCAGGCCTCACAGTAGTGTAAACATGAATTTAGGAGTTTTACACTACCAGGACATGTAAACTACACAGGTACATGTCCTGCCTTTTACCTACACAGCACCCTGCCCTAGGGGTTACCTAGGGCACACCTTAGGGGTGACTTCTATGCAGAAAAAGGGGAGTTTTAGGCCTGGCAAGTACTTATAAATGGCAAGTCGAATTGGCAGTGAAACTGCATACACAGGCCATACAATGGCAGGCCTGAGACAAGGTTAAGGGGCTACTGAAGTGAGTGGCACAATCAGTGCTGCAGGCCCATTAGTAGCTTTTAATCTACAGGCCCTGGGCACATATAGTGCACTCTACTAGTGACTTAAAAGTAAATTACATAGCCCAATTGGGTGTGATCCAATGTTACCATGTTTAAAGGGAGAGAGCATATGCACTTTAGCACTGGTTAGCAGTGGTAAAGTGTGCAGAGTCTAAAAACCAGCAAAAACAGTATCTCAAAAGTGGAGGGCGGCAGGCGAAATAAATTGGGGTGACCACCCTAAGGATGTCAGGTCTAACAGTGAGGATAATGTGCCTATCCTCCAGTCTTGCCACGTCCACCAGGGGACTGTACACAGGGGTATGTTTCCATCTCCTGTTCATCCGCAGCGGTAGGAATCTAAGGGACAAAAGAGTGAGGAGCCTGTCACAAACTGAACAATAGAGCTACAACAGAACCTTCCATCCTGTTAACTTGTAATGGGTCAGTGTGATTTGTTAAATATGTCCTAATGTCACCAGTGACACTCTGTGGGCACGATGCATGTGGCATGAATGCATGGAGTGGTGTGTGCGAAGGCCTCATGTAAGGGGGGTGGGTCGATGTCCTCTGGGCAGCGTACAGGTTGTGTGCTGGGTCATGTGTGTGTAAATGGTGATGGAAATGGGTATGGTGGGCCATATGTTTAACAGGCAGGACTGTTTGTCTGAATCTATTTTCCTGTGTGCATTGCCTCTGCAGGTGAGAGCCCATCAAAAGAAGGGTATATGGCGTGACATTGCCAAGGACGTGTGGACCCTGGGGGTCTATGGCAG
Organism: Pleurodeles waltl; assembly: GCF_031143425.1. Classification (NCBI taxonomy): domain Eukaryota; kingdom Metazoa; phylum Chordata; class Amphibia; order Caudata; family Salamandridae; genus Pleurodeles; species Pleurodeles waltl. The sequence continues at coordinate 653,796,514 of NC_090436.1, forward strand.
GTGGAGCACCCACTGTCGCAAACGGTGGGAGGACCTGAGACTCTGGGCATGGAAAATGGTGGAGGCCCAGCTGTGGATGACCTCCCAACGAGGAAGGGGTGCCCGTCGAACCCTGACCCCCCTGATGGCCTGCATACTGGTGATGGCCTATCCAGAGCTGGATGAGCACTTGAGGGCATCACAGCAGCCACAAGGGGGTGAGTACAGTGTCCATCATTACAACTTACGCATGGTAGGGTGGTATCCAGGTGGGGGATGTGTGCCAGTGGGTGCCCCTAGGCAAGGCCTGACATTTTAGCTTAGGTCCCCCGAAGGCTAGGGTTCAGAAGGGAAAATCTTGCTACATAGCTCGGAGGCATCCCCTACTAGTCAGGGCTGCGTGGGTCCCAGGTGTGCTGCATTTGGCAGTGTGTGCCCCTCCCCATGCCATTGCCGCTAACTATTTTTCTGGTAGTGCAATAGCATATTGTGTAGGCCTGTTCCCTGTGTGTGAGGGTGCTGTGTAAGCCAACGGTAGTGTTGGTGCAGCCATTGACCAAGTGTATCCTTTGTCTCTTTCCACCCCTGTTTTTGTTTTGTCATTCTGTCCTTATGTGCATTAGCATCATCTGGCGGAGGAGCTGAGGCACCGGCGATGGAGGGAGCTGCATCCCACAGGACCCAGGAGGCAGAGTCCACCAACAGTGAGGGCACCAGTGTGATGGAGGGCGAGGGCGAGGGGAGTACCATGGCGGAGACTGGAGGTGACAGTTCTGACACAGATATCTGCTCTGATGGAAGCTCCCTCGTGATGGCGGACAATTCTGTGGCCACCCCAGCTACACGTACATCCTCTATCCCCGTACCAGCACTGCCCTCCCAGCAGCCCCTCATCGAGTTGTCCATGCCCCCTCACCATGAGGGTGGGCATCTCCTTTGCCCCAGTCACCTCAGGCCCTGCCCCAGTTAGCCCTGCTGCCCTGAGTGAGGAGGCTATTGACCTCCTGAGATCCATCTCTGTAGGGCAGTCAACCATTGTGAATGCCATCCAGGGGCTGGCAGCCCAGATGCAACAATCTTAAGCATTCCTGGAGGGCATTCACACTGGATTGACAGTCCAACAGAGATCGATTCAGGCTCTGGCCTCCTCTCTGATGTCAGCCATTGTCCCTGTTTTTTCCCTACACCCTCCAACTTCCACTGCCCAGTCCCATTCTTCTCAACCCCAGCCCATCCCAATCACGGAGGCAGACAAGCATGCACAAAAGACAACACCCAAGGGTGTCACAGGCAAACACAAGCACCACACTTAAACACCATCCAGTTGCTGAGACACCAACATCCACTATTTCCACTGTCTCCCCGTCCTCCTCCTCCACCACTTCCCACTCAGTTCTGTCCACACTCACACCTGCATGCACTACATTATCATCCACTACCAGCATCACCACACCAAGCAGAACACACACCTCACTGGCAGACACCTCGACAACAGCCATGCACACGTCCTCTGTGTCCTCTCTGACTATGTCTGTCCCACCTCCTAAAGTACACAAACGCAAGCACTCAGACACCCAACAGCCATCCACCTCACAACAGCATACAGCCCATGCACCTGCACCCAAAAGCAGCAGACACACACCTGCAACAACCACCCCCTCATCCTCTACTCCCATTCCTTCCCCCTCTTCCTGCCCCAATGTCCCTCAAAAACTGTTCCTATCCACCATTGACCTCTTCCCTACCCCTCCCGCCAGTACTGAATGTATGGGAAGGGTAGGAAGAACCCAGTCAAGCACCTCAGCCACACAGTCCACGGGCCCAGTCATCACCACACCCACTCGTGGTGGAATAGGATCGAGGCCACATGTCCTGAAGGTGAAGGAGCCTGCACCAGGCAGCCTCAAGGGAAAGGAGCCTGCACCAGCAGGCAGGAAGACCAAGGAGCCTGTACTAGCAGGCAAGAAGGGAAAGGGGCCTGCCCCAACAGGCAGGAAGGACAAGGAGCCTGCATCAGCAGGCAAGAAGGGAAAGGAGCCTGCCCCAGCAGCCAGGAAGACCAAGGGGCCTGGGCTATAAACTGTGACGGAGCCCCCACCACCAACCATAGTTGTGCAGCTGTCCGAGGTTGCAGAGGATGGGCAGCATCCTCCCCCCACCAGCAGCACCACCACTGTGCAGCCATCCGAGGTTGCAGGGGATGGGCAGGAGCCTCCCCCCACCAACAGCACCATCACTGTGCAGCCGTCACCATCGGTGGACGGTATGTAAGCCTGCCTCCATGGGCTGCTGTGCGGCCTGCCCCCTCCAAACCTAGCGGGTATGACACCCAGCTTAGAGACTGTGGCCTTGTACTCCCCAGGATCAAGCACAAGGCATGTTGCCCCCTCCAGAACCAGTGGGTATGACTCCCACCTGAAAGACTGTCGCCCATCACTCCCCAGGATCAAGAACAGGGCATGTTGCCCCCTCTAGAACCAATGGTCTTGTAACATCTCCCGGCTGAGGTGCCCACCCGTGTCCCATCCCCCTGAGGTGCCTGCCTATTTACCAACTGATGCCCCTGCAGTGTTCTCAACGCGTTGAAGCAGGCGACATGTGTGGCCTTGGAATTTGGCCTGTGGCCATGTAGCCTACGAACATTGTGGACTGGGCTGTGTCCCTTTTTCTGTACATATGTATATATCTATTATCTTGCCTAACTTATTTTTCATACTGTGTTGATCTCATTACATTCACTTTTGCGAATTTGTTTTGTCCTTGCATTATTCAGCTGAGTGACGAGGTAAAATTGTTTTTATAATGCATCTGGTTGTGTGTATGGTCTGTGTGTGGGATGTGTGTTGTGCATGTGTGTGTCACTCTCTTTTTCCTCCCCCCTCCCTTGTGAGCTAGGCAGCTGTACTCACCATCGTCATCTTCACCAGCATTGGTGTTCGTGGTGGAGCAGAACGTAGAAGATCATCAGGAAGACATGCAGTTCAGGTTCCATGGCGGCGTGGTTCCTCCCTGTGTCTCCAACGGTGAGTCCTTTCCCTTCTGAGCTCAGTTTCCGCCAGGCTTTTGATGTCATTGGTACCGTCCCAGAAAAGGTGCCGGTTTGGCATGTCATAATATGGTGGGCAGAACAATGACTTCCTCCTGGCTGTAGGTGGCTACCGCCATGGTGGCTGTTGTTTCCGCCCTTGCAGTCAGTGTGGTACATTGGCTGTCTTTTGGAGATCTTTCCACCATGGTCATAATTTGGCGGTAGTTATCTTCAGCCTGTTGGCGCCACTTTATTACCGACCACCAGGGTCGTAATGACGGCCTATGTCTTATGTGCTTTTTCATAAATGTATGGGCCCTACATTTTCAGGTGACCAGGGGAATACGATTTCTGGAGAGATACTGGAGCAGTAACTGGTGCACCATGCCTACACAGTTGATAAATTAACATAAAGCCAATGGTGCCCAATGGTGTCTATATTTATGATTTGATCACTCTGATAGATCTCTCTGACTATACCATCAAAGTCGTGAGCCACAAACCTAGAGCTATAAGATGATTATTTATCAGTCACGGGAACAAATTAATATTGCAAGAACTGTAATGTATACATAATGCATTCAAAATGAATGCACTATAATATTTTCTAAATGGACAAGCAGTCATACCAATCTCTGTTATGACTTTCTCTGAATGATAGACTATTCACATAAGAACTACTCCGATACATCCTATGGTACTCCGGAAGTTCAATATCATGAGGATAACAATCTGACAATACTAAAATATTTATATTTTGAAATTCAATGGATAGCTTGCATGTACTGACCTACCCCCTCTCGCACAGCAGAGGGACATTCCTTAGATGAAACATTTTCCAGAAGTATTACTGGGAAGATCACTTTTCATGACTCGTCCATATTACACTACCTACTTCATCCACCACATGATGTATTATACATTTTGCCCCAGGGGAGCAACGGGCGTGGACCATCAGGTTACAATGGTATTACAGAAGGGGCTGTAGACTCTTGTGCATCCCCTTCTGTACAATACTAATAGCGCTGGTGCACACGTAGCACCAGCACTGTCATTTGCATGGGGGAGTTGCCCTATTGAAATGAGGGAATCACTTTGCCTCTGTGCCTCTGTGCCCACGCCACATTACCAATGTGGGCACAGAAGCAAACTTGCCTTTAGGAGGCACAATTTCAGTGTACCTCCTAAAGGCAACCCTCTAGAGGGGTATAGGAAAGTCCCATGGACACCCCAGTCATCCCTCTGCAGTAACTCGCTGCACCTTCCTGCAAGGATATATCTCTCCCCTCTTCAATGTGTTGACCCCTGTACAGTTTGAGTTTGCAGCTTCCCTGGGGGCAGAGCATTCTTCATAATAGAGTGCACTTATCCTGTTCACACCCGTCGCACCCTTTAAACGGTTCACCATGGCACAAACATGGAAAGTGCACCATAGATAATACAGCCCCTGGAGGTTAAAGAAAAGACTGATGTTTGTCTCACCACCGATGAAGACAGTTCTCTAAAATGAGTATACAGCCCAGTTTCAATATGCTTGTTAGCTCTAGAGCAACTCATCATTGATCAAATGGATCACACATTTTAAAAGGTGGTCTGTCTTGAATCTATCTCTGTGAGGTAGAGTGCAGGTTATAAGATGAATTAACTCTGCAAATGTAACTACATCTTTGGAATACTACCTCTAGTTATAACAGTTTTCTGTCTATTGAACACACAGCTCTCAATCTCTCAATTCATTTGAGGTTTAGAAAGACAGAGATTACAAAGTGCTAAGCTCCACTGCACAGCAGAGGAGGGTGGCTTAAGTCTTCCACACTTTGAGAGTTATTGGCTTGCACAGCAGCTGTCCAATAATCTGTACTGGTTGCCCACTTCTAGGGCCACGCCCCTATGGGTGGTGATGGAACGCCAGCCTTTCTGGCTGTCTATTACACTTTGAGACCTTTAAATACTCCCCTCAGTAACCTGATCATTCACACTTTCCTTTACGCCTCGCAGCAAGCTCACTGCAAGTCATGAGTCATATTCACACTAAAGCCCCATTATGTCTCAATGTGGCCTTTATGGTTGGTGGGGAGGAGATTCCCTGGACTATCTGGTTACTCATGGCATCCATCAAATTGAGGACCTTGTCTCTAATTGTTTTATCAAGTCATTCCCAGACCTGAGATAGGAATTTGAGATTCCATCCTCCCAATATTGGAGATACATTAAATTGTCCATTGCTGTTACATGTCCTGGAGAACACAGATACTGACCTCCCTAACTCTCTCATTACTCAATATATCCATATCCGGGGGAAATTTTGGGGACTATCTAGGGATTGAATGCCACAATTATAGACTTGTGTTTCTCTGTCCCCACAACTGTAGCATCATGTATCTGGTGAGAATCTTGTCCTAATACACAATTCTTGGATGATGACTGGGATAATCTACTGGCCGATTACAATAAAGGACTACAGGAAGTGCACCTTAATTATAGTTTTATTAAGATCCTGCAACACTAACACTGGTCCCCAGTAACGTTACTCAATGCCCACCTTGCCGTGGACTCATGCTGTTGGAAATGTGGCTTGCCAGTCATTGAATAGGTCCATATATTATGGGAATGTGACAGTCTGAAGGCCTTCTGGTCGCAGGTTTGAGACCATATGAGAAGGGTTCTTGAGGTAGACAGACCTTTGACAGCCCGGTTGATACTCCTACATGAGACTTCAGATCTTCCTTCAGTGAACCAGCATGTCTGTAAATGGCTCTCCATCACCCTAGGGGTTACTAAATTAGTGATATTGCGTCTTTGGAAGTCGACTCTGATACCCACTCTACAGACCTGTTTGGACAACATGTATGACATGACATGTTATGAACACCTTATTTATAATCTAAATGACACACTGCAGATATTTGATGAGGTTTGGGGCTCTTTTCATAAGAATTTAAATGTCGAGCTCAACTACTCATTTAAGGTGTCTACGTTGAACATGCCACACTTCATATTTCATAAAGACCGCTATGCATTCCTTGGTCCCTTTATCTTGAGATTTCCCCAGTCTTTGATCCCCATGTAGGATAGGTTTCTTTTTATTAGAAGAAAATGTGGATAGAATATCATCTTTTACTATTTCTTCCCATGTGGGTGTTAACCAATACCTTCTTTTTCCTTTTCATTTTCTTCCTTGTTGGTTGCGTTCTTCTTTTTTCTTCATTTCATTTGATTTCAGTTATCAATTGTTAATTGTATTAAAGAAGATATGGTCTACAGTTGGGCTTTGGAATAGCATTTTACTTTGTTAATTTTCTCACCGTACCTGGTAATTGGTTCATGAATTTTTGTATTGTTCAATTCTTGTTGCACTAAATAAAGAATGGAAATCTTAAAGGCTTCCTTAATGATTTTGGATTTGGATAAGGTGGGGTGGAGATGTTGAATGGAGTCAGAGGTTATGATGGCTAATATTTCTTCTTTGAAGTCCTTGTTGGTTCTGGATCATTTGTAGATGAAAAGAAAGGACTCTGTTTTTTAGGCTGAGAGAAGAAAGTGCTAACTCATGAGCTCAAAAGACTTGGTTGTGGCAATGTTGAGGATGGTGTAGGGACACATTGACCACTGCACATTCCTTTCAGTTATGCATGTGCGGTATGTGTTTTGGATGCTATATCCAGAAGGTAGTGGGATGTCAAGAATGTGTGTAAAGGAGGGTGTAAACCAGGTTTCTGTGATTGATGGAGCTTCTACATTGTGGTGTGTGATAAGTTAGGGGATGTTAAACATGATTTATTGCTGAGTGTGCTTTGATGATCATGAGCTGAAAATGGTGTGGTGTGGATCAACTTGTGCTCCCAAAGGGGCAACACATTCAAGTGGAATATAGAGCAGCTGCTTCAAATCTGCTCACTGTTTCACAGTGCAGGTGGCATGCTGCCTGTTTCACTGTGCAGGCAACATGCTGCCTGCACTTTCCAGGGAAGAGAAACCTACTGTTCTGTAGCAGTCATAGATAGAGGAATATGCCTCACGGAATTGGTTTGTGCAGGAAGGTACCCATTCCTGCACAAAAATAATCCTACATGCAACTGAGGCACCTTTGCACCATGGTGCAAAGGTGCCTGCATTGGGGTAGGCAGCCAAAAGAGCACCAGCGCAGGGGAAAAGGCAGGAATGCACCATATTGACTTAACAATGGCTCATTCCACCCCTTTCGCTGCCATGCAGTGCAGTGCAGCAAGGTGATGTGTTGTGCTTCACTGTGTGTGTTTTTCACAAACATGCCCCTAAGAGTCTAAATTATATATTGTCAGAGAAGGAAATCCATTGCAGCAAAGATGTTACCTTCCCGCCAACATAGTAGTCCCAACACCTGATTTAAATGCTGGTGGACCATGGTTTGCCACAGCATTAACTACTCTGTCATTACCATGGCCAAACTTCTCTGATAGCCCTTCCTCTGACAATCATATGTCTGTGCCAACACATAGCCGTCTTTTACTGTCCATCACTAGGCAAACTCTGGCAGTTAGGGACAGTAAAATACACTAAGGGCCTCATTTACAAGGCTGGTGGTACAGAGCAGCGCAGCAAGTGTCTTGCTGCTCCACCGTGCGACACCATGAAAGGACAGAAATGCGCTGTATCTACCAGATACGTTGCATTTCTGTCCTCTCTCCCTGCGATGTCAGACAAATTGGTACCTAGTGCTAAAGCAGGGGCCCTTGCACCATGGTGCAGGGATAGCTGCGTTGCGAGGATGATTGTTTTTCTGCGGGAAGGGAGACATTCCTGCACAAAGACAATCATAAGAGGTGTTTTCCTCTTTCTATGTGTGCTGCAGCACACATAGAAAGAGGAAAAACGGGGGGAAATAAAGATATTTCTCCCGTTCCATCATTCTTATGCCACCTCTGAGGTGGTGTGCAAATCTGACGCATTCCCAGACTTGCAGGCGTCAGATTCCTTCTGGTTCCATGGGTGTTGCATGGGAACACCCCAAGCAACCCCCATGGAATGCCCCTTTAAAGCAGTGTTATGCATGAAAGGGGTCCATATTTACAAGGCCATCAAAAGCCATGTAAGGTGGCTTTGCGTGGCCTTGTAAATATGGGCTGGCACACTACACCACCAGAGTGTAAAACAAAATGATGCTCCGGTGGTGCAGTGTGCCGCTAGGGCCTCATAAGTGAGGCCCTTAAAGCCCCACTTGCCATGGGAGATGTCTCCCATGGTAACAGGTGTATTGTCTTTTTTATTTTCAAAAAGGAAATCCAGCTTCTGGATTTTTTTTTTTAAAGAAAACAATTTTGTGCAATGCTCCGTCATGTTGACAAAGCCCTGCACCAAACTGCAAAAAGCATAGACAAGAACAACTGTGACAACTCTTCCTGCCAATGCTTTAGAAATGACCTCCTGCTGCCAGCATCTCTGTCAGGATGACAGAGTAATTTACTGTATTGCTTTGGGGTAAAACGTGCTGCCCACCAACAATTAAATTAGGCCCCAAGTATGTTCACTAAAATATCAATGTGTGACCTTTTCCTTATGCTCTCTCTTCCTTTTGCTGTCATAGCATTGGTACACAGAGCTATTGTATATAATATTGTATGGGGTATTTGTACAGCTCCTTGTACCAGTAATGAAAATGCAAACTGTTCAGTGTGGTCAGGTAAGAGACTACTCCAGTTGTTGAATCTAGTTGGCAGAGTGGGTTTACAGTGTGACCTATGGTGAAATGTTTTGCAGTTATCCTTGAGGTGAAAGCTGTGTTCCAACTGTGACAAGCTCAATGAGCACGTGAATAATACATCCACACCCTACAACCCCACTACGATCTGACTCCACAGAATGACTTGATACACCCCTCTCTCCTGATGATTTTGCAAGACTCCTTCAATTGCTAAGCACCTTTGCATGAGGATGAAGTCATCCCATCATATACATTGAAGGAGTTTTCAAGTAAAGACCTGACACCTCGTTAACGTTGTAAATCTGTTCCTCACTCAAAGATTCTTCCTAGGCATGCTCAATACAGAACAGATCCTCACCTGTAGAAACACAGCAAGGACCGCAGCGACCTCTCAGTTTATCATCCAATAATCTATCTGCTGTTCCTCTAATTCACAGACATCTTCTTATCTTTTTCACTTATCATTCCTCACATTTTTTCATTGTCATGAGGGTCAAAAATAATAAAAATAGATTGTATGGTTTAACACACTTCCTGGTTCGCAGTCATGCCTGTAGCTGCCAGTCGCTCGAATACTAATGAATGAGGAGGGCAAACACGTAGTAATCACCCTTATTTAAATAACTTTCGGGAGTTCTAGTAATATATAAGGCCTTTGGTGCCAACAGCATATTATTTAAAGGATTACTTCTTTCTTTTAGTTCCTATTTTTTCTTTTTTTGTGTTAATTTCTCTTAAAAAAATATGAGAAAGATATTTCTTTTATTGCCATTCTGTACCATGTTAAAACTCTAAGGAAAATGCGTAGCAAGTCGCCATGGCCTTGATTTTGTTGTAGACGTTCAGCGCGTACAAATGCCTGGCTGAGCGTCTCAGAACACTCCTTCAAAAGCACGTCCTGTCCGACTTCATTTTGTGTTCTGGGCTAGGAGGAGGCTTGATGAGAGGAGCTCCTCATGACTTGGAGGTACAACATTGTCCATTGCAGTTATTCTTTCATCGCTCTATGGGCTCCAATTAACAAATCAACTGAAGATCACAGTCTTTATGCGCAATAATAATGGGGCTTTCTCTTTACACTTTGTGCAGGGACTGGCTAATGGAAGGTTTTAGTGTGCAGCATCTCCCCATTTAACCCAGGAGTATATTGTCTCATAGGAGTGTTAATGCACGGTTGTAAAGAGAACACTAAAAAGTGTGTTTCTGGTGTGGCAAATCGTGACATCACCAATAGAGAGCCGTTGGGAGAAAGCCTATTTAGGTACCAGATAGGCATCAGTGCTCTCTTATAAGTGACAGCAAAAAGATAACGTTTATTAGTTGGACATAAAAAGCAACGGCAGGTTTGCTTATTCTGACTCTACTATGTTTTTGCAAGGGATGAATACTCGCCTCGAGTTAAGGAAACAATTGCATCCTTTGTCTTTTCAGGAAAGTATCCTAATTTAAATGATAGGGATCTGAGATTCACATGGTCGGGATGAAAGGTGTTGACCTATCTTATTTTTATCTTTCAATGATTGGACGTAAAGGGCAGATTGTATACCCTAAGTAGTCCCATATTTTTTTTTAAACTTGTCCATGTCCCTGTCTTGTAATAATTAAGAGCAGTCTCACAAGCCTTGAAAAATCATAAAAATGTTACCAAACCTGTAGGTCGAGTAACTTGAATAATCTACTCAACCAGAACTGTAATGTACTTGACCGGTAAAAGGGTCTCAAATTGTGTGAGCCTCTTAGTTTAGTAATGTTATTGCTACCAGGGCAGGAGTGTTTCTAGGTTTATAGTTAAACACTCACTTTTCATTAAGCAGAGCAAATGTGAAAAGAACAAGAATATAAAGGCATCTTAATTGCTTCTTCACTTTCTGACTGAACAGAGCACCTGTTCTTTGTCAACTTGCCAGAAGGGGCAAGTAGGTCCTAAAAAACACTCGACCTGATAAAATTTGACTCGCCATAATGAGTGGGTGGGTAGATTTTTTGAGGTCTGTCTCAGGGACATGAGATAATTTTAACCAATTTTTGCGCAGAAGCCTCACATCTTGGATGAGAAAGACCTTACATCCTGGTGGTGGAGATACCTCATGATGATGCTATTAGCCACAATTACAACAGTGGGTACAATAAACCACTGAAGAAATGTGACCAGTGAAGGCCTAACTATTATCCTGAGGTGAATCTAGAATGGTGTGGGTACAAGCCTGTTGATTTTTGCTGATGTGTCCAGGAAGCAGAGTGTATCTTGACTGTGCTTCTCACTCCCTCTTTTGATTCTTTTGGCGATGTCCATGAGAAGGCTGCCACCATCCACCAGCATGAGAAGATCAAATGCAATGCCTTCTTTTAAGATTAACAATCTGGGTTCGGAACATAGTTCAGTGCTCTAAAAATAACCATACCAGTGAGACATGATGCCTATACATCTCAGGGGGTTACTACCAGAATATTCAGTTTTGAATATTGACAAGCAAAAATATTATGACTGTAATATTGACTTCAAAAACATCCTAAAGGTAAGAGTATAAGAGAAAGCATAAATTTATTATGTATAGCTCCATCTGTATGTACTTTGGCATACATATCATTAAATCAATCAATCAATCAATAAGTGAGGCAAATCACCTGTGAGGGTCTCAAGGCATTGGAGTTGCTAGCTGCTGTGTGGTCATTCAAACAACCAGGTCTTGAATCCTTTCTTGAAACACTGGAGCGATGAGGTGGTCCTGAGGTGCAGGGATAGGCTGTTTTAAGCCTTGGCTGGCAGATGAGAGAAAGAGCGTCCTCCACTCTTGGCTGGATGGATGCAGAGAGAGTTTGCGAGGAAGAGGGAGGTGGATTGTAGGTGTCTAGTACGTTGGTGGAAGGTCGTGCTGTTGTTGATATATTCTGGTCCTATGTCATGCAGGGCTCTGTATGTGTGCGTCAACAGCTCGAACTGGCATCTTTTTCAGATTAGGAGCCAGTGTAGCTTCTTAAGATGGGGTGCGATGTGAGTCCATCAAGGAAGATCAAGAACGAGTCTTGCCTCTGTGTTTTGTATTGTCTGTAGTCTCTTCAGGAGTTATACGGTGATTCCTACATGGAAGGTGTTCCCGTAGTCCAACCTTCTGGTGATGAGGGTCTGTGTGATGGTCTTCCTGTTGTCAACTGGGAGCCACCTGAAGATCTTGTGGAGCATGCGTAGGTTGTGCAAGCAGGAGGACGAAACTGTTGCTTCATAGATAGTTTGCTGTCCAAGATGATGTCAAGGTTTTAATCGTGGTCTGTCGGGGGAGGGGGGTTGACCGAATTCCGCAGACCACTATGTGTCATTCCATGGTGAGGTGTTGTCCCTAAAGTTGGGGACTTCTGTCTTTTCCATGTTCAGCTTGAGGCAGTTGTCCTTCATTCAGTCCACTACATTCATCATACATGTGGAAGTTGGCTCTGGTATCCAAGGGGTCTTCTTAGAGCAAGAGGATCAGCTGGGTGTCATTCGCATAGGAAATTATTTTGAGTTTGTGCGATTTGAAGATGTTGGCTATGGGGGTCATGCAAAGGCTGAAGATGGTGGGGCTGACAGATGATCCTTGGGGGCACCCTAGATGATTTTCTTGGGTTTAGAGGCGAACAGTGGGAGATGGATTCCCTAGGTTCTTTCAGTGAGGTGTGAGGTTACCCATTTGAGGCCTGTCCCTGTACTGTGGCTTGGGTTGTGAGAGGGTCCATCTTCTGTCTTCGTTTTTTTAGTTTGTCGCATTTAATTTCCTACTGCTTCATCCCTTTTGGCCTCCCTCCTACCCAGGGACATCCTGTCTGACACAGATTAGCACAGCAGGAATTGTCTCGTGTCTGGCAGGAATGACATGGCCAGAAATTTGCTGTCATTTGCCCCTTTCCCCACTCCTGGCTGTGCCTCCCTACATTGTGAACTAATGAAAAACTGAGAAATTGTGACTTGTCATTTTTTAAAGTTCCTGCAGCATATCCTGTAACTGGGCAAGTTAAAATACACACTTGTAATCCCAACAACCATCAATTGTGTGTTAATGGGTGAAAGCGAGGTGATGTGGCTTAACTTTTTACCTGGGGAATAAGGTTTGAGTCCCAGCATTGATTAATCATCTTGTAATAACTTATTCTGCAGTCACAGCTTTTTTCCCCTAATTATGGATTTGCTGCATTTGTCACATTATCCACCATCTGCTGCACAATTTGCAGATTTTTACCAAAAAATAAATGGTTTCTAGCTCAAACAGATAAAAATATACTAAAAATGTGGCAAGTTGGTGTCTAGTGGACGGCACCTTGCAAAGGTTGACAGTTCACATTTCAATTGCATATTGTTGTATTTGATTGTTAAATTAGTACTGATGAGGTGAAATCCTGTCCAGACAGTTTAAGATGTTTAAACATGGGAAAAAATTGAACTGATGCTACCACAAAATGTGATGCATGATTTGCATGTCCTTGTCACATAATTTAGCAAACCCTACCTCATAAGATGGTCTGCCCTTGCAGCATAATTCCAGTGATAATTATCTTTGTTCTAAAATGAGCTCTACAGCAGAAGGTTTTGGGTACCGTTCCTACTTTGGGATTTAAGAATTTTTCTTTTGGTAATATGTGTTCTTGCTTCAACTTAGTCTTCGCTTGATGTTACTGCTGTTACTGTTGTGTGCCTCTGTTGTCTGAACCTTTAGATCAGGACGTTTCTATATTCAGCACATACAGACTGCAGCGGTGGAGACAAATCAAGCAATTAGGTAAGAGTTTTGGTTATTCATTTGTTTAAGGTTTATATAGAGCTACATATGCACAAATGTCTCCACAGAGTGCAAGTGAGAAATGCTAAAGCAATATTAATATTTTAGAGGTAGTGGGGGATGTTCTTCTGATGAGAATACAAATTAAGAGTCACAAGTCCAGAGAGGCACTGGAAATCGTATTTTGTGAAACCCATAGCATGGAATAATATGGCCGTTGTCTTCAGGTGTGAGCTCAGCAAGAGCTTGCCCAATCCACTTCTCACGATCACTTCAGTCCTCAAGTAACTGAAGAGCCTGGTCAATTTCAACACAAATTGCTTGTCCCTAAAAAGCCAGCAGTGACTGAGGGTGTCCTAATGAGCACTTGGCAGCTACTTAAATATTTAAATTGTAACCATTGGTTTAAACCTAAACCACATCTCCTAAATCTGAATAACACATGGTTGCAAAAAAAAAAAAAAAAATGCCACAAATTGCCACAAAAAACATAATCGTGTGCCGCACAATTTATGTTTTTGAGCCTCAAAATTCATAAATCCAGGCAGCAATATCCTCGGGGGTATGAAAACTGACAAAGTTCTAAGCAAATATTTTTTTTTTTTTCACTCCCCCATATTAACTATGCCCCCCTTCTTAATGGATTAGTATCCTCCCTTTCTTCCCTGCCCTCACCTTCTCTCTCTCCCTCGCTCTCTCTAACTCTCTCTATCAGTTGCCACTGGGTAGGTATAGTTGGAATCATAGCTCCAGAGGAAATGCATTTTTTTCTGTTGCTAATAACTTTGGTGCCATTTGATAAATCTCTATGAAACTTTCCAAAACGTACTACTTTTTGTCTAGTTTGCACTTGGAACGTTTTGGGGTGATCTGTCAGGTGGGAGTCAAGAAAAAAGGGGTTCCAAAATGCATTTCCTCCATTCATTTTTCCATAGCAACGTTCGACACAGCTACAGCCTAAACTGGTAATCATATTTACACCACATTTGACAGAAAGATAGATCTTGGTGCAGAAAGAGTGCTTTTTGTGATTTCGTGCAAATCCGTTCAGCAGTTTTTGAGCAATTATGGCTCAAATACTTTGCATACCTTGGGACAAGGATATCTGATTGGCTGGTAACACCTCAACCAGGAAGAAGTCACAGCCTTCTTAGGACACTGGACAGAGTACAGAGTCCTAAACAAAGTAAGCAACATAAGCAAAAATACTTAAGGGGCAGGGGAGAGATACATTGAGCCCTTAGGCCTGGAAGTGGGGTCCCAGAGGGATCCCACCAGGGGCCAAAAGTGTCTTTTTTAATTTTGCTGTGAATTCACAGCGGATGAAAAGAAAAACACTGGGATGAGGGGAAGGGGCAAGCTTGGGCCCCCCTCCTTAGGCTGATTTCAGCTCCAGGGACACAATCCCCTGAGCCCTAATTATTTTTGAGGTGGGGGGCACACAGCCCTGCTACCTTAGGGTCTTGCATCCACAGTGAACCAATCCCCCAGGCTGCTAAACTTTTGAGAAGGCAAGGGGCCTGATTGACCCCACCCTGAGTCATTTATGGCCCTGAGAACCCCATCCCCCAGGGCAGGATCACTAGCTATGTCAAGGGAAGCCCACCCCTGGGACATAGCCGTTTCTCTGCCTGCACCAGCGAGGGCAGGGAATCATGTGTTTGCTCCCGCCTGGCAGGAGCATTTTCAAAAATCCTGCCTCACCGGGGCAAACACAAAGTCTTCTTCCAGCTGTTTAGGGAACTTTATAAAAAATGCTCCCGCTTGGTGGAAGCAGACATTTGATCTGGTTCCATGATTGCACTGATGAGGGCAGGGAAGTGGATAAAAACATAGTTCCCGTCCAGAGGGAACAGCATTAGTAGGTGTATGTGGGGAGCTGGTTAGGGTCGTGTGGGCCTTGGGGCTCCCCCTGTGACACCCAATGAATTTATGGTGGGCAGCCTTGGTGGGCACTAGGGCAACCGCCTTTAAGAAATGTGAGCCTCAGGGATGGACTCTACAAGGCCAGAAAAAGCTCAGGAAGGGGAGCCATGCAGCCCCCTCACCTTTAATTTTAGAAGTGGCCCTGAGGGAGGGCATCCTCCCCATTAATTAAATAAAACAGTTGGGGGTGGGCTCAAGGAGGGGGTGCCATGTGCCCCCATTCCTTTAAATACAAAAATTGCCCTTGAGGATGGGGTCCCTCTGGCCGGGCTCTGTGGCGACACCCTGCCATGCACTGCATATATATACATATTTTATATGAAAACAGAATCCAGGCAGCACTCCAAACAACTGTCGTCTTTAATTCATGCTCTTCAGCAAATTGGTCAACAGAAAAAACTTGCTTTCAACGGCTTGACGCGTTTCAACCAAACGGTCTTCTTCAAAAGACTCAGTCATATATGTATATCTATAGAGAGAGAGAGAGAGAGAGAGAGAGAGAGATGTATGTATATATATATATATATATATATATATATTTAAAACCTAATGACAGTCACCAGTGGGTAGTTATAGTTAGGACCAGGTTTCCATAGGAAAAGTGTTTCTTCACTTGCCAATGTCTTTGGTGCTGTTTGATGGAAATTCACGAAATTTTCCCCAAATAAGTGTTCCAGTAATTCTTGTTGTGCATGGAAAGTTTTGGGTGATCCCTCAAGCAGGGGCTGAGACAAAAAGGGAGGTAAAAAAAAGTGTGTTTCCCATGTTAATTGTGTTCTATATGTGTTGACACACTTTATGTGGAAACACTTTGGGGAGTACTAAGACTCCACAGTAGAACTCAGGTCCGGCTGAGTTCCATAAAGAATGTTTGTATTAAAAATATAATTGACTGGTGCCAGAGTCAGTCAGATGGCTGAGATGTCTTCAAAGATATAATAAACCTAAATTAATAAATGGCGATTTGCTACACTTCTTCGAGCTGCATTCTTGCCAGAACAGCAACATAACAAATTCCCATAGGAGTTTTCAACACAACTACAGCCCGAACTGCTGGATGGAATTACATGAAATTTGTTAGAAAGCTAGATTTTGTTCCGCAGATTGTACTTTAGTGTAAATCTGTTCAGCAGTTGTTGAAAAATGTAAAAAATAAAAATTGTATGATCTCTCCGATGACTTTGCAAAGAATAACGAGCTTGTGCAGTGAAATGCAGATCTCTGATTGGCTGCCAACACTTCAACCAGGAAGTGTTTGACTCTGAACCTGTTCACCCAGAATGCTGTGCTGATAATTAAATTGCAGTGGTTACCCTGAGCAAAAAGGTTTTACCCAGAAATGTAGGCCTCATTATGGCTACACTTCCCAATTCAGGAATAATAAGCTTCTCTATTGCCGATCATTTTGTTAGCAATTGCACCAGACATGCTTGGGGTATTTCCTAATTGGACACTAAAGGATGAACATTTGTTAGATATATGGCACTTTCTCTGAGATTGTTAGAAATGGGGTCTCTGGTTGGCAGTCAGTTTGCACTCTGTCCAAGCAGGGACCCTCACTCTAGTCAGGGCAATGGAGATACACACTTAAGATAACCCCTGCTCACCCCCTTGGTAGCTTGGCACAAGCAGTCAGGCTTATCTCAAAGGAAATGTGTAAAGTATTTGTACAAACACACACAGTAATACTGTGAAAACACTACAAAATAGACACAAAACCAGTTTAGAAAAATAGCCAATATTTATCTAAATCAAACAAGACCAAAACAACAAAAATCCAAAATACACAAATCAAGATATGAATTTTCAAAAGAATAAGGTGGTCATTCTGACCCTGGCGGTCTTTGACCGCCAGGGCGGAGGACCGCGGGAGCACCGCCGACAGGCCGGCGGTGCTCCAATGGGGATTCCGACCGCGGCGGTAAAGCCGCGGTCGGACCGGCACCACTGGCGGGGTCCCGCCAGTGTACCGCGGCCCCATTGAATCCTCCGCGGCGGCGCAGCTTGCTGCACCGCCGCGGGGATTCCGACCCCCCCCTACCGCCATCCAGATCCCGGCGGTCGGACCGCCGAGATCCGGATGGCGGTAGGGGGGGTCGCGGGGCCCCTGGGGGCCCCTGCAGTGCCCATGCCACTGGCATGGGCATTGCAGGGGCCCCCGTAAGAGGGCCCCTACATGTATTTCACTGTCTGCTGCACAGACAGTGAAATACGCGACGGGTGCAACTGCACCCGTCGCACAGCTTCCACTCCGCCGGCTCGATTCCGAGCCGGCTTCATCGTGGAAGCCTCTTTCCCGCTGGGCTGGCTGGCGGTCTGAAGGCGACCGCCCGCCAGCCCAGCGGGAAAGTCAGAATTACCGCCGCGGTCTTTCGACCGCGGAACGGTAACCTGACGGCGGGACTTTGGCGGGCGGCCTCCGCCGCCCGCCAAGGTCAGAATGAGGGCCTAAGAGTCTTACTCCATAGAATACAATGGAAACATGCATCGGAAAATACAGCGATGCATCGATTCCTTACTCGCAAGTGAGGCTGTGCATTGTTTCTTCTCCAGTCAGGTAGGCGATGCGTTATTTTTCTCTCCCGCAAGAGAGCGATCCATCGATTTCCAGATGGGGCACCTCAGATCCACGCAGGCTTGCATTGATTTTTGCCGCCCAGCAATGACATGTGAGAAATCCAGCCGCACAGTGTTGGAAAACCGCACTGTGTGGGGTTTGCGTCATTATCAGCAGTCGCATACGGGTGTTACATAATTTCTCTGGCCACAATGCAGGCGATACATCGAGTTCCCAGCTGCGATGCAGGTGGTGCGTCGATTTTAGCCGCGAACTGGGTGGCTCGTTGTTTTTCAGCCTTGTTGCAGGTGGTGCTTCAAAATTTTCCCCGCACGGTGTCCTGTACATGGATTTCAGTCCTTGTTCTGCCGACGTCACCTCTCAAGGGCACAGGGGCTAAATGGGACACCACTTGGCAGGGCAGGAGTATCAGCCGAGAGTCCAGGTGCTGATAGAGGAAGTCTTTGATGGCCCTAAGACTTCAAAACAGGAGGCAAGCTCAGTCCGAGCCCTTGGAGATTCTTCACATGGAATAGTCCAAAAAGTCCTGTCTTTGTTGTCTTTCAGGCAGAAGCAGCAACTGCAGGCCAACCCAGCAAAGCACAGTCACAGGCAAAGGGGCAGTACTCCTCCTCCAGCTCTTCAGCTCTTCTCCTTGGCAGAGGTTCTTCTTGGTTTCAGAAGTAATCTGAAAATCTGGGGTTTTGGGTCCACTACTTATAGCCCTTTCTGCCTTTGAAGTAGACAAACTTCAAAGGAAAGTCTCTGATGGTCACAAGTTCCTTTCCCAGGCCTGGCCTGAGACACACACTAGGGTGTTGGAGACAGCATTGTGTGAGGGAAGGCACAGCCCGTTCAGGTGTAAGTGACCACTGCTCTCTCTACTCTAGCCCAGATGGCCCAGCAGGATATCCAGGCTACACACCAGCTCCATTTGTGTCACCGTTTAGAGGAGATTCAGAAACAGCCCAACTGTCAGTCTGACCCATACAAGGAATACACAAGCAGGCAGAGTCACAAAATGGTTAAAGCAAGAAAATGCCCACTTTCTAAAAGTGGCATTTTCAAACTGACAATCTAAAAATCAACTTTACCAAAATATGTATTTTTAAATTGTGAGTTCAGAGACCCCAAACTCTAAATCTCTATCTACTCCCAAAGGGAATATGCACTTAAAAGAAATGTAAAGGCAGCCCTCCTGTTAACCTATGAGAGAGAGATAGGCCTTACAACAGTGAAAACCAAATTTGGCAGTATTTCACTTTTAGGACATATAAAACACACCAGTACATGTCCCACCTTTGACATACACTGCACCCTGCCCTTGAGGCTACTAAGGGCTTACCTTAGGGGTGTCTAACATGCATAAAAAGGCAAGGTTTAGGCCTGGCAAATGGGTACACTTGCCAGGTCGAATGGATAGTTTAAAATTGCACACACAGACAGCAGGTCTGAGCCATGTTTACAGGGCTACTCATGTGGGTGGCACAACCAGTGCTGCAGGGCTACTAATAACATTTGATTTACAGGTCCTGGGCACCTCTAATACACTTTACTAGGGACGTAGTAGTAAATCAAATATGCCAGTCATGTAAAAGGCAATTACATATACATTTTACACAGGGAGCACTTGTACTTTAGCAATGATCAGAAGTGGTAAAGTGCCCAGTGTACCAAAAAACAGCAAAGACAGGGTCCAGCACACAGTCAGCACATCATGGGAAACAGAGGCAAAAAGACGGGGGAGACCACGCCAAGGATGCCAGGTCTAACAGAAATACTATGGGCAGATGCCACTGCTTTAATGCATTTCATGCACATACCTTACCTACTTTAGATGTTTAATGTAGGGTTGTGTGAAATTTGTGTAATTTGCTTTTGCGTACTAATAGGAAATTGTGACAAAAGTATGTGAAAATAATCACAATTACATGAAATACAAATCTGTCCTTTGGTAGCACATTTTAGAACAAAATGGGTATGCGTCAATTTTAGGCAGTAGGACACATTCAAACAAAAGCACTATGAAAAACAACTCCTGGAGTTCTATTGTTCCTCTGTGTTTGTGGTACCTTGTTACAGAAAATTATGTATTTCTAACAATTTATTTTCACTAAGTGGCCTGTAATTACATGATATGGCATACTTTAAGGAATTTGGCATAACATGCATATTACTCAATTTCAGAAATTACTCAAATTATGATGGTGTAATTTAAATTTGACCAAGGTTTAGTTAATTATCATAATGTCTAACTCTCCGGGGGGACTTTGCTGAGACATAGAGTTACATATTGAAACGTCATCGAATGTGCATTGACTTACTTTGTTGTATGGTATGTTTCATGAACAAATTGTATTGCAAATTGTACTGCAGAATACTATGAATTGATGACATTGTGGCTATGCCTCGCTATGAAATATATACTTTTCCCAAATGTGTAAGGTGTAGAGTTTGTCGTTTCAACTGGAAAGTCCTGAGAAAACAGGCAACATTTTGCAAAATTGTATTTTTGGTAACTACTAAAAATTGGAAAAATGTGCAGGTCACAGATTTGTTTGAAAAAATGCCATTTGCTGTCCTAAGACTGCCCTTTTTCCAGCTTTTAGATGCCGGCGTGGTGGAATTATGTTCTAGTTTCTCCATTTCTACCTTCATGCAGATAATGGAAAAAAGAGGTGTGAATCCTAGGGGTGAACCATGAAAGCTACACATTTCTGAAAACTAGATGAGATTCTGAATCCTACAAGGAATTCTTTTTGTAGATTACTCATGATTTTCTCAAATAAACTAACTGTTGAAATAAGAAAGCAAGTAGAATAAAAGAGAACTAGGTGAAGATGTTTTCATTTGTACATTTCACTGAAGGCTTATCTAAAACAATGCTTTCCTAGTTGTTGAGATATATGTACATTTCTGGTTAGTTGTTCAAAAACCATTGATACAAAAACCCATTAATTGTGCCACATCTTACAGTGATTTTTCATTATGTACCAACCATGCATCATATCATACAGAGTAATCTAATGAATAAAAATGGATAAGAAGAAAAGCTATGCAGGTCTGAAATTCTCACAAGAGTTGAGTCTCCGGTTATGAGTAGGGGTTATGTGTACCACTCCGACTTCTGGATTACCAGCAATGGCAGGTGATTCTATTGGTGACTTCAAAATATGTTCTGGAGCATTTTTTCTTAGAGTTGGAAGCCAACAATATAGAGAAATTAAGTAGACAGAATCAAATGGCTTGCTATTCTGTTTTTCCATACTTTCCCTGATCAAAACAGTACACTGTGTGAGGTGGACCTATTATATGTGACACAAAACATCCACAAATATGATGATGTGAACAGAGGAAATGATGTTTGGGTAAGATAGACTTTTGTTGTGGTGGTTGTATGACTTGGGTCTGCTTATACCCCACAAAACCTTCTAACACCATATATTTCTGAAAACTACAGAAACAGGGGGATCTGGGGTGGTGTGAATGGTTTAGTGGCTTAGATTCCTACCACTTAACCAAAGTACCATGTAAACATCAAGCTATGCTCACAAAATCGAATTTGCTCACAGTTCATCATAGTTCTTTGATAGAAATATCCAGAATTTGCAGGGAGCATCAAAGGTCATACAGCACAGCATCTCCAAACTTCTCCTGATAAAACACATTTGCAGGCTTTACCCATTGCTTGGCAAAGAAAAACTCAAAAACTGATTAAATCATTCTTTCCAAAACCCATTTTTGTAATATATGCATCACAAATAGAAATAGCAATCACATAACATATATTTGGTCAGCTAACATTTAATGAAGCCTAACAACATTTTTTGTCGTTACGACCATCCAACGTGCCTTGGTTAAATCCATTGGTTAAAAGAGGGTATGCACTCAACTTTGTATCGTCAAGCATAGTAGCATCTACTGTTTTATCCTAAGCAAGCTTATCTTCACCATCTTCCACCTTGTACATCAGGGGAAACATTCCACCTCTACCTGTTTTTTTAGCATCAAAGCTAAACCAGAAGTTCTAACCACACACACAGGACAGCTAAACTTACCCTCACCATGAGAGGGGGTTGCGTAATCTTGACCTAGTTGCCAGCTGACACGTTATCATTGACCACTACTTTCTGTCAAGGCCCAATTCCTCGCGGTCTGCGCGTCGCTAATCAAGACCCCACCTCCAGGCAGCACCAACGCAGATGCCTTAATGGCACTGAAGATTGGTGATGGCGGGCGGGGGGAAGGGAAAGCAGGAAAGGAACAGCCAGGAGAGAGATCTGAAAAGGAATTGGCTAAGTACAAAGAAAACAACAGTAAAAAGTCATGCAAGAAAACACTTTTGCTCGTAATATGGAATTAGCAAATTGGCTGCAGAAACAAATTTCCGAAAATAAAACAAAACAGCTTAAACCCAGATCGTGGCACTCCAGACCAAAACAACTGCTGTGAACTACTGTCATTGAAATCCTTCCAAAGAGCATATGCCAGGAGCTCAAGAAGGAACACTAATATCCTTTATAGAACATTTAGTATTAATCAATCAAAATTTTTGTAACAAATAACACTCTGACTTAGAGTTGTTCACGATCTCCTCAAAACGCATAAGAAAGAACATTCACTCGAAATAAATAGCGTTATTGTTTTTTCCTAATAACACCCAAATAACATCTCAACATGATATGAGTCCGTTAACACATAAATAGCATTTCCACATAATATGAGTTTGTTTCTCCTATAATCAAGAATCCCAACACAGTATCGAAATTCAGAGAGGAATGCCAGCTGAAGAAAAACTAAACAACTCCGGTAATTATAGCAACTGTAAAAGCTGCTCGCCTCCGAGAACAAAGGGAGGAGCAGAAACAAAGTAGCAAAAGCCGCTCGCCTCCGAGAACAAAGGGAGGAGTGGAAACAAAGTGGCAAGGTTCTCAAGAAAGAACCGCAAAGGCCGGCGGGGGAGGCCCCGTCGGAACGTACTCACCAGCAGTGAGTCCGTCCACTCGCTCCAAGAGAATCCCCTGTCAGACGACAGGAGGAAACAGAGAAGGTCTCACTCGCAGGGAGGTTTCCAGAATAATAAGTGCTGGAAACCGAGTGTGGCTGGTATTTATAGACCAGCCACACCCCAACATGGCCGCCCGTGAAGATTGTTGGGAATTGAAGTCCCACCTGAAAGTGCAAGCCCAGAATGGAAATGGGAGCACCGTGTCCACCATCTAAAACTGCCTCCAGGCAGATGTGATTTGCCACAAGGATGGCATGGAAGGCGTGGCCTGCTGCAAGAGAGAAGGTAGCAGGCACGCACATTAGCAGAGAGATCGCCGTAGGGGGTCTCTGAGAGACCGCGCCGCTTGTGAATCCTGACACTTTCCTGTCATAATTCTGATTCATTTTATTTTGTTTCTCTTCAATATTTATGTGCCAAACAGCATTCATGTAACATTTGTGTTTTGAGCCCCTCTGTCATCTTTCTGAAACCATTGGGTTGGAGTTTGGTCATAGCCAGTATTCCTCACACCAGTCTGAAAAGGGTTTTGCCAGTTACATTTTGAGGGGTATTGCCATATGCCCATAATCATGTTCTCAGCATGTTCCTTGCAGGCAAAATTCCCTTTAATGCTATTTTATTGATTAATTGGTTGGCCCGTTGAACCTGCCTGTTACTTTGAGGATGGTACCATTGACCCTTACAAAGGTGACAGTCTCAGTTGAAAAGAAGTGTGAACTATGACTTGTTTAGAGAACCCATCTCTTCGGTCATAGGATTTCCAGACATTTCAGGCCAGTCAACTTGCTGCAGTAATTTATCATGACTACAGCATAGAGCATATCAAGGATAACTTATTCATGGGCCCTCTTTGATCTACTCCTACTTTGTACAAAGCCCCCCTCAAGTAAACTTACAGGTATGAGAGGGCTGTCACACACTTTGCATGCTTTTATCATTCTTGTTATACAGTGGATATTGTTATGCATACACATCAACATCTCGAGCCATGACAGGACACCAATAATCTGATCAATGCTGTGAGTTCTCGTGAATCGATATGCAAAATAACTTAATTATGTGCAGCAGTGAAGCTTGGAGTAGATAAAATCCTTGCATCACCAAGTGTGGTCATCATTTAGTGGCTAAAGGGTAGTGTATGACTCCCCACTACCACTTTGCAGTTCCCCCAATGAAGGTCCTTTCAAAGTCTTATTTCTCATGTCACTATTTTAGCTATATCCCTAAGAAACAGCCACTGACATACAGAAACTGGCTTGAGTATGCCACCTGCTTACCGTTTATCTAATACTTTCATCACATCTTTACATGCTAAAAGTGGTCGCTTGCACACATTTTCTTTGCTTAAGCTCCATCTTTTACTTGTATGTGGTGTTTGATTCTCTTAAATCAACTAAGTTCATGTCTAAAAACACTACCATAGTCCAATAAAACAACATCTCGATAATTCTTAGCTACACTGATTACATACAGTGCCTTGTGTAAATTGATATCATATATAGATTTTGTTTCGCTGCTCATCCCAGGATAAAAATGTCTTGGTTGACCATATGAACTCAAGTAGCAGTCCCCCTTTCCTCGAAACATAGTTCAGGCTTGAAAACACCTTTGAGTTTGATCTTGTGTCCTATATCGGTACCTGGCACTATATGACTACCATGTATTTCCTCTTTCATTGAAAGGTTGTTGTATATTCCTTAGTCCACAAAGACCTCTACATTGTGGTGATTGGCCTATACAACACACCTGGGTTGACTCTTCTCATCACCCTTGTCTAGGATTGACACCAACACAACAAAGCATGTCTTCATGCTCTTCATTCAAAGTGATGACTCTTTGTTGATTATATGCTTTGATCCTTACATTTACAACAGTCTTTGTCTACTGCAGGACAGTTTGTACATGTAGCCATGTGCTTACTGGCACCACAATTGTATCATGTTCTTTTATTAGATTCATCAGCCTTTATTTTGCTCATTGGGAACTTTCCTCTTGCCCTGGTACCTTCATTTTTGGTTTGACATTGGTAACTTGCAAATCCAGCTTTCTGAGCTTCATTTTTCCCTTCGCTGAGTGTTCCACACTATGAATCCTGATGATGACTTTGTCTAGGCTTGCATCTTTATGAGACAGCAGTTTCTCCTGTGACTTAGATGACATGATACATGATCAAAAAGTGATGAGAGCAACTTGTACGGTGTCCCTGAAAGCACATGTAGTTGTCAATGTGTTTAGAATTGATGCATAGGCCTTTATCAATTCTTCTGGTGTCTGATACCTGTAGTAAAATTGGTGTCTCTCTATGATTAGATACTAGTATCAGAAAATGTGTTTCTCAATGATTATGCTGAGAGTGCTATCAAAATGTTCCTCCATTCTCCACTTTGCTTCGCTATATGTGTCCCACGTATCCTCTCTCTTTGGTTTCTCCTCTGCCGTTATGTTGCCAAACAGGCACCTGCCTTCAGCTGCAAAACAACAGTAGAGGTTCCTACCTTTAGGTGCTATATCGGGTTCCATCAATAGCAACCATTTGCATTTCGAAACTCCTAACCCATTGCACCCATCTCTCTCTCGATGCTCCAGGGATTTTAAGGAAGGTATTGGACAAAATTACAGCATTCAAAACACCAGCTATGATTACAAAGAACGGCAAATGTGGAAACTTCAGTGATGAGTAGCCTTGATGAAAAACCTATACTTCACTTGCTCCTGGGGTATAATTGGACGCTGACACTCAGCCTGAGTAAGCAGTAAAGAGAGCAAGTACTGAACATGTGATCTGTAATCATAGAGGTCGAGTGAAATCGCAGGCCCACGCTGGTGTCACATGCTGCTAGACCGTGTGGCAAGCACTGCAGAATGAATCAAGCTGCACCCATTGCTGCTGTTGCCAGGTTTCTTTCCCTGGCCCGACCTCCAGGCTTCACGCAGTCCTGCCCTTTCCCCGGCACCCAGCTTCATCTGGCTCTTCCTCTGGCCCAATCATCGCATGAAATTGGAGGGGGCATATTACATTGCAGAGGAGAGATTGCAGAGTTCCAGAGCCCTTGTGAGCAGGGAGACTGGGAAGGAGCCCAACAGGGAGCCCAGCAGATTACGGTCCTACTGAGGAGCTGGTTCTCATTCTGAACTTTCCCCACCTGGTTCTTGTGGCTTAACTCCAACAGGTTTAAAGTACTCAACAAAGGGAGCAACACATGGGTTTAGTGGTGCTGGAAGACCAGGTAGGCGCTCCTGAAGCAATAGGCTGCAGCAGTGCCCCTGCTCTGTGTAGCAGCCAGCATTACACCAGTGTGGCTTGTGCTCATCACAGGCTCCCAGCGGCCATTAACTCTTTGGAACTCTATACGTTTTGTTCCATCGGCTTCTATATCTGGACCAATGTCCACCTCCCAAAGGTCTACTGACTCTCTGCACAATGCCACTCCTTAAGCGTAACCCAAGAGCAAACATGCGAGTAAGCAAACCAGGAGTACAAGCAAGAGTGTCCCAACGGGTTTGGGGAAGTCCTCGGTTTTTTCAGTATACATTCTGATGTACTTAAACATAATTTTTTTAATACATTTAATAATTCACATATGACTCTGTGTGCCAATATATTTTACAATCAAATATGGGTGGTGTTTCTTATTGATGTGAAGTGTATTTTCCACTCAATTATGATTGCTTAATTTCATGGTTCTAGTAGGCCAAAAGCCGTTTTATTTAAGGCAGTCCATTTCTGAAAAGAATAACCTTGCTTTAAGTGTTGGTTAGTGGATTCGGATATTAAGAGAATCATAAATTCAGTATTGTATGTATGGATCATATCTTCTCCTAGAGGATGTCTCCTGCTTCCTCCTGAGAAGATCCAGACAGCTGCTTATTAGATAGGTTTTTGCAGAAAGTAATATTGTTAGAAATGGGGTCTTTGGTTGGCAGTCAGGTTACCCCCTGTCCAAGCAAGGACCCTCATTCTAGTCAAGGGAAGTCACACACAATCCAAATTATCCTGTGCCCACCCTCTGGTAGCTTGGCGCTGAGCAGTCATGCTTAACTTAGAAGGCAATGTGTAAAGTATTTGTGCAAAAAATCATGCAATAACACAGTAGAATACCACAAAAATACACCACACAGCGTTTAGAAAAATATATAATATTTATCTGGATAAATGCAGGTCAAAACGTTCAAAAGGCAATAAGTATATGTTGAAATATCACTGTAAAAATTATATAAAGTGTCTTTAGTCTCTTAAAAGCAATAAATGTCTCTTTCAAGCACAAAGTACCTGGTTTGCATTCAAAATCTCCACCAAGAACCGCAGAGGAGAGATGTGTGGAAAACAGGGAGGTGTGAGTCGATTTCTCGGACCTCATACGGCGATGCGTCATTTCTTTTTCATGCAGGGAAGGCTTTGTGTCGATTTTCGGTGCTTGGTCTTGGATCCTCTTCGAGTTGTGGGGTTTTCTGGCGCCCCGGGGACGATGCGTTGAAATCCAACTGGCAGGACGAAGTCGCAGGGGCTGCATCGATCCAGTGGCCGTTGCATGGAAATTTCTACTGCACGGCAGGCGCTGCGTCAGTTCCTCTCAGGAAGTCGGGCTGCATCGTTCCAGCTTGGCTGTGCATCGATCCAGTGGGCCGTGCATCAAATTTCCAGTCACTACACTGGCACTGCATCGATCTTCTCCTTGCGAAGTCGGGCTGTGTCGTTCCGGTTCGGCATGCAGTGAACTTTTCACCGCGAGGCAGGCTGTGTGTTGTTTCTGGTAGGCAGTGCGTCTATTTTCGCTGCACCAGGAGTTCCTCTTGCAGGAGACTTCAGGGAACAGGCGGCAAGCTCTATCCAAGCCCTTGGAGAGCACTTCTCAGCACAGCCTGGGAGCAGCAAAGCAGCAGGGCAACAGCAAGGCAGCAGTCCTTCACAGAAAGCAGTCAGCTGAGTCCTTTGGGCAGCCAGGCAGTTCTTCTTGGCAGGTTGCAGGTTCTGGTTCAGGTTCTCTTCTCCAGGAAGTGCCTGTGACAAGAGTGTCTTGTCAAGAAGTGTCTAAGTTGGTAGGGTCAGAGACCCTGCTTAAATACCCAAATGTGCCTTTGAAGTGGGGGAGACTTCAAAGAGAGGCTTAGAAGTGCACCAGGTCCCCTTTCAGTTCTATCCTGTCTGCCAGGGTCCCAGTAGGGGGTGTGGCAGTCCTTTGTGTGAGGGCAGGCTACTGTTCTTTGACATGTAAGTGTCAGGCCCTCCACCCTCCCAGCCCAGGAAGACCCATTCAATATGCAGATGTGTGCAAGTGTGACTGAGCACCCTATGTTTGGAGTTGTCTGAGTGAATGCACAAGGGAGCTGTCAACTAAACTTAGCCAGACGGATTGGAAGGCACAGAAGGATTTAATTGTAGAGAAATG
Organism: Pleurodeles waltl; assembly: GCF_031143425.1. Classification (NCBI taxonomy): domain Eukaryota; kingdom Metazoa; phylum Chordata; class Amphibia; order Caudata; family Salamandridae; genus Pleurodeles; species Pleurodeles waltl. The sequence goes on from NC_090436.1 coordinate 653,824,830, forward strand.
CTCACTTTCTAAAAGTAGCATTTCGAAAATAGTAATACACGTACTAATTTTCATGTTTATTAGCATTAGCCTTAAACAGACCCTTTTCTAGGGAGAGCCCCGGAAAGTTGAAATGTTATTTCACTTGCTATTTTTACACTGAGCGCATGTTAGAATGGACGCTTTCGGACCGGACGTGTTGTGTTTTATTTTTTAACAAGAACAGGCTGTGGATATTGCATATAAAGCGACTTCATCTGTGTGGTATACTCTAATCCACAATGTCTTAACTCAGATCGAGAATGTATCAGAGGAGGAGTCACCTTGGGTTTGGTGTCTGAGAAGAAACAGGTGATCTCTCCAAGAAGGCATTCCTTTCTACCATAAAGGTTGAACTACACAATTATGTTTTATCAGTTAAAGAAACAAAAGGGGCTCCCTTTAGAAGAAAAAAAAACACCCTCGACACTAGTAGGATATCAGTGGCTTCTATCAGTACAATATCGGCAAGATTCATAGAAGTAAAAGATGTGAAAAGTTCCATCCTTGTTTTCTACCTACAACTTCAGTATCGCGTCCATTATTTCTCCACGGTCCCATTTTGAATTCAAAGCAATTTATCTGCAGTTGAGACACTGTCAGTGTGATTTAGTTTCAGTTTTATGGCAACTGCAGGTCTCTAATAAGTATGCTCCTTTCATTGATTTTGTTCTCCTTCAGCTGCCGCTCTAAATGTAATTGAAATTTTTGTTTTTTTTTTCCTTCTGACCTGACTTTTTTTATACTGACAGGAGAGCAATCAGTGTAATGCCCTTTGAGTTTTTTATATCCGATATATGAAAAATAGCCCCTCCACTTTGGGAACTTTCAGGTTTCTGTGCTAATAAGGCATGCAGACTGCAAATTAAAGTTCCCGTTCTGCCATCAGTCTGCATTTCTTTAATGCTTGATGCACTATTAATGTTTCCCTATTTTCTGTTTCTGGTAATGGACCTATACGTGTCCTTTTTTTGCTCTTCCCCTCTTGAGATTACCATTCGAGAAATGATTTTCACATGCTTGAAAGCTTTCAGATTTTTTTGCAGGAACAGCCTGCCTCTTGCATCTTGCAATTAATTACAGATCCCGCGGTGAAGCCCTAACTTTGGCCTTTCAGTGCACAGCCCATAGAGAGAGGCAGTTATGCTTGACATACTGCCGCTGACAACGATGTCTGTGCATCCCACACCGAGGCATTAGCAATCACAGGCTCTTAATCCTTGGATACATAGAATCAAAGCGCAGCCGAGCGCTGAGTGAGAGGCCCTGGCCGCATTTCACTTTTACAATAGCTGTCAAACCCCTTGGAAATAACGGCGTTTAGGATGAATAAATATTCTCCGAGAAGCGGAGCACAACATATTCAGCAAATATTTTAACACAGATTAGTTAATAGCCTCCCCGGTTTGGATGGGAGCCATGTTGGTCTGCATAGTGTGCTGCATTTTGCTCAAAATCACGGGAGGGGTATGCTGGAGAAAGACTCACACAATTTAGGATTATCTATGAAACGCGCCTATTGTTACCTGCAATCTCTGTCACACTAATTGCCCATCCCAGTACTTAATAGTCGAGGTGAGTGCACCTGCTCCCCCCAGACACCAAATGACGAGGCTAACCATACATGTCCTTCCTTCGGGCCCTATCCTCTCACCTGCAGTGATAAAGTGACAGGACACCCGTACAACATTATGGGACCTGCAAGCACTGGGGAATTCGCATGCAATAACAGGAAGAAATTGAAGCATGTACTGGGACGAGTAAGGGTAATCAGAGCAATGAAGGTTACCAGTAAGTAATCAGAGCATTACATTCTCAACCGTTCCCTATCTCACTCTTAACTAATGGAAGTTAGGAGCAGGAAGCCCATGATAAGTTCCCCAACAAGCATGTGCAGCCCCAAAGTAACACAAAAAGCTCACAGAGGAAGGACCATCTGTAGACAAGAGGAAACTAGTTGTGACAAAGAGATGCAGGTTTACTCAACCAATAGACAAGAGACCCTTTAGGAACCATGGCCTGCATTGAGCAGGAACCAAGTGATGGAACTAGACCAAGAACTTGCCATTTTGGACAGAATCCCACCTTTGCCCACTCCAAAAACTGGCTGAGTATTCCACATGACCAGAAAGCAGCACAAGCAAGTATCACATGACAATAATGAACCAATCAACCAGGCTATGAGCAGAACGAAGACTCCAAAGAAGAATGCTGGAGAAGCCAACCCACAAACATCTCCCTCAACACAGAGATGTTTGAAGGCATGCACAAAGTGAGCAATTGCCCAGGACTCCCATCTTCTAAAAGTCCCCCTGATAACGTGATTGTAACATTAAGAAGACTCTTCACTGTTCCCCTTTCTGTATCTCAACATCTTTCCCTCTCTCTGACTACCTCTTCCTCTGTCTTTGTGTCTCTTTATTTACCCCTACCAGATGCTCTACTTTTCTATCTAGTCTTTCTCTAATTCACCTATCTGTTGCTCTTTCTCTCTCACCCCACCTTGATTACCCCTCTTTACATTTCTCTCTACTTCTATCTCCCTGCCATTTTATATCCCCCCCACCACTCTATCTTGCCTTTCTTTCTACCTTCCCTGGCTCAGTCCAGAGACTAACCCACCCATTGCAGTGTGCCGCTTAAAAGAGCACAGGCACCTCACTGCTGACTGACCTGTGTGTTAAATGTACTTCCTATTTGTTGGTAGGTGATGCAGAGATGGATATGCATTATGTCTTGATTAATCTATACTGTGAGAAAGAGCATTGTCATCAAATAGCACTTGGAGAGAAGAGCGCTTTAAGGGACATATATAATAAGCACATGCTCTAGGATTTTTAACTGTTGTATGCCCCCGTTTCTGAAGGGTTGTGGAATAAATCAACATTATTTGAAATAATGAGGGCACAAATTATCTGAAAAGGGACTTAAAGTTGGCCTGAACGTGGGTCCCAAAAGAAGTTTCACCTGGGGCCTCCTCAATTCTTAGGGTGTTTTTGTCTCACAAGACTAACACTGACAGTGACAGCAACAGCAACAGCAACGACCCCAGATGGAGAGATCCTCTACTACGGAAACCACCAGAGCCGTGCTACATAAGAAAATCAAATCAAGACTCAGAATCATCACAGGTGCATCCCCAAAGAGGAGATTGTCAACAGGCAAAACCAAAATGAGACCTTCCAAAAGAAGGCAGTGTCATCGGGACCCACAGGGACTGGAAAGCCCAAGAAAGGCTAGAAGCCACAAATCCAAATGGTACCAAAACTGAGTCAGAAGACACCACCTGCACCTAAGAAGATGGCACTTCACTCAACTCCACTTCACTCTATGCCACTCCACTCTACACCAAGCAACTGCATGCTATTCCACTCTATGCCTCTCCAGTCTATGCCACTACACTGTACCTCTTTGCCTCTATGCCACTTCACTCTAAGCCACTCAACTGTATGTCCCTCCACTGTGAGACACTGTATGGCATGTTACTCTATGATATGCCACTCCACTCTACTCCACTCTGTGACATGACACTCCTCTCTATGTCTCTCCACTCCACTCTACTCTATGACATGCCACTCCATTCTATGCCACTCCACAGGCCACTCTATGCTACATCACCTTACCCCATTCTACTCCATGCCACTCCACCATGTGCCACTCCACCCTATGCCACTCCACTCTACACCAATTAAGTCTTCACCCCTCCACTGTGAGACTGTAAGACATGCCACTTTATAACACAACATTCCACTCTACTCTACAACATCACTCCACTCTACGCCACTCTGCCCTGCGTCATTCCAGTCTATGCCATCCACTCTACACCACCCCATTCTATGCAACTCCACTTTGCACCCCTCCACTGTAAGTCACTGTTTGAGATGCCACTCTATAACACATTTTCCTCCACTCTTCGACACTCCACTGCACTCTCTACCACTCCACTGTATGCTATTAAACTCTACACCACTCCACGCTATACCACTCTAGTGTACACTACTCCACTGTCTATCACTACGCTCTATGCTTTCCACTCTATGCCACTAGGCTGTATGCCACTATGCCAATCAACTCTATGCTATTTCATTCTATGCCACTCCAATCTACATTATTCCACTCTACGCCACACCATTGTATGCCACTCCACTTTAAGCCACTCAATTCTATGCTACTCCACTCAACGCCAAGCCACTTTATTCCACTCTATGCCACTTTCCTCTATGTCACTGCTCTCTGTGCCACTCCAGCCTACACTATTTCACTCTATGCTACTCCATTCTATGCTACTCCACTGTATGCCACTCCATTCTGTCACTCTACTCGATGGCACTCCACTCCTTGCTATTCCGTTCTGTGCCTCTTCACTCTATGCTACTTCACTCTATGCTTTTTCATTATATGCCACTCAATTGTATGCCACTGTGTACCACTCAACTCTACACTATTCCACTCTATTTCTCTCGACTCTATGGCAATCTACTGTATGCTATTCCACTCTAGATCATACCACTCAATGGCACACCACTCTACGCCAATGGAATTGTATGCTACTCCACTGTACGTCACTCCACTCAGCCACACTTCACTCTACCTCACTCTGCTCTACATCAAACAACTGTATGCTAATCCACTCTACGCATCTCCAGTCTATGCCACTACACTGTACCTCACAGCCTCTATGCCACTTAACTCCAAGCCACTCCACTGTATGCCCCTCCACTGTGAGACTCTGTATGCACACTATTGCATGATATAACACTCCACTCTACTCTGTGAAATGCCACGCTACAGTACGCCGCTCCACTCCCCTTTACTCTATGACATGCCACTCCACTCTACACCATTCCACTCTATGCCACGCTGTGCCTCTCTGCTCAACCCATTCCACTTCATGTCCCTCGAGGCCACTCCACTCTTAGCCCCTCAACTGTAAGACAGTGTACAACATGTGACTCTATAACACAATATTCCACTCCACTCTACGACACGCCAATCCAGCCTATGCCACTGCACTCTGTTATTCCACCCTAAATCACTACAGCCTATGCCACTACACTGTACACCACTACCCTGTACCTCACTCTACATCACTCCACTCTAAGCCACTACAATGAATGCCTCCACTGTAAAATACTGTATGACATGCTGCTCTATGACACAACACTCCACTTTACTCTTAGACATGTCACTCCACTCTATGCTTCTCCATGCCACTCCAATCTGTGCCATTCCATTCTATGCCACTCCGCTCTATGCCACTCCACTCTATGCAAATCCACTGGGTACCGTTCCACTGTAAGACACTGTATGACACGCCACTCTATAACACATTTCACTCTACTCTTCAACATGCCACTGCACACTACACCACTTCACTGTATGCCATTTAACTCTAAGCCACTCCACACTATGCCACTCTGGTATACACCACTCCACTGGACGTCACTCCACTCCACGCTATTCCACTCCACACCACTCCACTATACGCCACTCCACTCTAAGCTACTCAGCTGTATGCAACTCCACTATTTGCCATTTGGCACTACGCTGTGCCACTCTATGACACTTTCCTATATGTCTGGGGCAGCCTGTGCCACTCCAGTCTGTGCTATTGCACTCTATGCCACTGCACTCTTCCCCACTCAACTTTATACCACTCCACCGTATGCTACTCCACTCTATGTCACTCCACTCTACGGCACACCACTCTTTGCTATTCCATTCTGGGCCACTTCCATCTATGCCACTGTACTGTGCACCACTCTACTGTATGCCACTTCACACTACTACTACTCAGCTACTACCACTCCACTTTACTACTACTTTACACTTCACTACTACTACTCCACACTATGCTATTCCACTGTACACCTCTCAAATGTACACCCCTGCATACCAATCAACTCTACATCTGTCCAGTCTATGCCACTTCACTGTACAACATTACACTCTACACTACTCCACTCTGTGCCACTCCACTGTACGTCACTGTACTGTAGGCAACTCCAGTATATGCCACTCCACTGTATGCCACTCAACCCTATGATATTCCACGTTGTGCTACTCCACTCAACCCTATGCTAATCCGTTCTATGCCACACCACTCAACTTCACTCCACTCCATCCTATGCCACTGCACTCTACGGCATTCCACTCTATGCCACTCTACAGTAAGTGACTCCACTATACACCACTACACTTTGTGCCACTCCACTCTATTCCAGTTTACACCACTTGACTCTATGCCACTGTACACCACTAAAACATTTTCCACAGTATGCCACTCCACCCTACTCCACTGTATGAAACATCACTGTACAACACTACAGTGTACGACACTGTCCTCCACTGTACTCCATAACACCCTACATAACAACACTCGACTCGATGACATACCACTATACGATTTGAAACACCTTTTTTATTAAAAATAGAAACCATTGAAGTACAATGAAAAATCAAAAGTTAAAACTTAGTTATAGTTAGGAAAACATTATTGTTTCTATAAAACCAAACTTAATCTACATGGTTATAGTTATGCTTTAAATTTATAATGTGTGGCCCAACTTCACATTATTACTTGCGCACCTCTAAACACAGTGTTCTCAACTTGCTAGCCACACTTCAATAACTATAACTAACACCTTTACAATGTGTTACTTATACCCTTTAATATTACATTGCTTATATTATGTGAAATCATAGCTTTCTCAACACTACTCACAACATCTCACATGAGATCATGTGTGAGAATACTGTGCATCATAAAGGCACATGTTATACTTATTGTAATGTGGCTAGTGGTCAACAGCACTGTGTTTTGAGGTGTGCAACTAATAGTAGTTTGAAACTGGGGCGAAAATGTTAAGTTTACGGTATAACTATAACGTTAGAATTTCGAATGTTTGTGTAGTTTAAGTTTGGTTTGTGTAGAAACAATAAAGAACATGTTCTTAATGCTAAGTAAGTTTTCATTTTTTTTATTGAATATAAATAACTCAATGGCGGTTGCCACTGGGTAGTATACTTAGGGTGGTGTTTCTCTAGGAAATGGCTTTTTGGTTTGCTAATAACATTGGTGCATATCATACAACTTCACAAAACTTTCCAAAAAAGTGCTCTTTTTCCCTCTGTTCATTCCTGGAAAGTTTAAATGTGATTGGTCAAGCGGGGGCCAAGAAAAAGGGGTAGGGTCCCAAAACTCAAAATCCATATGCAATTTCCATAAATATTTTTGGGATGCATGACAGCCACAGCATTTTCGTTGGAGAAAGGCTACATGCCGCAGAGGACTATGAGTCACAGAACCCCTGGACACTGCTATGCTGACATTGCACATACAGCACTGATGCAGCCCCCCTGCCTGGGGGACATTTGCTTTCGCTTGGGATCAGCTACATGGCCCAGGGGACTATGAGTCCCAGAACCAATGGACACTGCTATGCCCACATTGTGATTATAGCACTGATGCGGGCCCGCTGCCTGGGGGGCATTTGTTTCCTTGGAGAGCCATTACATGGCGCAAGGGACTACGAGTCCCACAACACCTTGAAACTGCTATGCCCACATCACGCTTATAGCACTGATGCAGCCCTCCACCTTGGGGCATTTGCTTTCATTTCAGAGCCGTTAAGTGCTGCAGGGGACTACAGGTCCCAGAACCCCTGGACGCTGCTATGACCACATCACACATATAGTGCTGATGCAGCCCCGCTGCACGGACTGTGACCAGGTAAAGCCTGGGCCAAGGGTGGGCCCATCATGTGCCCATCAATGCCAGGAAGATACAGGGCAGGACTAACCACTTGGTTCTTCATTTTGGGAGAGAACTATTCATCAGGGCATGCAGGACTCCCAACCAACTGTAAGTACCTTGAGTACACAATATGAAGAAGACAGCCTATTAGTGGATCAGGACCAAAACCTAAATCTGCAAAAAACGAGCTACAGAAAACTGCACACTAGCTGACATTGATAACTTAACTGAAGAGATGGAGACTATGTTAAATAAGGAGAAAGGGTGAGTTGAGAGCAAGTGTGAAAGATCTTAAATAACCCACTTCCTTAGAAACAAAAAGGCCAAGACTAGCAAATGTATCAACACTTCTGGCAGTAATTTGGTAGCCTTGGAAGTGGCAGAGACTGATTGTCAAGAAAACCCCACAACAAACCAGCCTCTCACTTATGATTGGTCACCCTCACAGGAATTATCAGAAAACCAAATAGACCAAATCCCTAATATCTTGTGCAATAATTGCTTGGCTCCACTAGTCAATCGAGCAAACAATGAAGCTTTACCCCCACAACGGATCCGCAATTATTACCAAACTGCCCCAAAAGTACAAGTGTACTTATGGACACTCTAAAGATGGAAATTAGTGACTGAAGAGCGCCCAACAGTTAACTAATCAAGGGGCATCAAATGTGTACGTGCTGAACTCAGCCCTCATGAGAGAACTTGAAAAATCTTCAATGGGAACACCAGAGGCATGTGAAGAAGGCAGAATAACTCTTGCGACACAATTGAGGGATATATCACTAGCTAATGGCCTACTAACTCTGGACACACGTTCTTACCCACCCCCTGGTTCTGAGAGCCAATGCAAGAGCTGCTTGGGCAACTTATCAGAAACCCCGGCTCCCTCCTCTTCATGCTCTGCATCCCCAAGACCAAGATGAGCAGGGGCAGGGTAGACCGAATGAGTGTGCCAACAGGAGGGTAATAAACAAAAGGAGACCAAAGACATCCCCATTGTTTTAAATCGACTGACTGAAAAACCCCTCTTCTCCCCTCAGCTTCACACATTTGAGCACCCCTTGAGCACCCCTTCATGCTCATTCTCATATTTCCATTCACCAGTACCTCATAGCAGCACTCATGTTTCACCCATATGCATGTACACTGAGAGTAATGTAGATGAGCTTAGAAGCATCAACAGCTCATCTTAACTTCTTGTATACTAGTCCATCAAACTACTGCTGATGCTCACTTATGAGAACCAGTAACATTAATTCCTGATCATGTCACTACAAAGACTTTAATCTGATGGAAGGAGCACCATACTTTTTATAGTACTGTCATTGGACATAGCAGGCTTACTTGGGAAACTTGCAGATCCAGAATGGGGTGTCTCTATCAGTCATTTCGATGTGGTCCTACTCCAAGGGACTTGGGCGCTGAAGAAATGCTTGGGTTCAATAAGTATGGTATTGAGGCATTATCATATAGGGCAGGTTGCTTGTCACACGGGCAATTGGTCTGGGTTAAAAACATACCCAAGTACTACAATAAAAATATTAGCACTTGATAGCAAAGACATCTCATGCCTGAGGATCAAAGGACAAAATGGGCATAGGGTAAAAGTGTACAGCATCTGTAATCACACTACACCTAGGAACAACGATTTGCCCATGTCAAAACTGCTGGTCCATGATCTCTAAGAATGCTCAGATATATCACCTATCATCCTTACAGGTGATTTCAATACTACCTTTGAGCCCCTAGAAGACCTTAAATATGTCACTGGAGTGGAGGATGAGACAAGGTGGTATACAGAGGGTGGAGGCAAGATCACTTGGAAACTAGTTGGCTACTGCCCTACAGTTATTATCTTTCACCATGACTTCCAGCTTGCATGCCTATAATAGTATGTTTAGGTCAGACTATCATCTTGCTCCAACATATACAAGAGAGAATAGCCAGAGCCAAATTGATGATATCATCCTAGAAATCGACCTCTGGCACCACGTTCTAGACTTTGAAATTGTGACTCGAATAGATAATGACCAAAATGTCCTGAAGATGACATCGAGAGACAATTTGTTCATACTAATATAAACCTGGTTCTTCATTCTGAAGTACCTTTACCACTTTCAAATAATAGATAAGCTGTCACATGGGCCAAGCTTAATCCTAATGCTAATACATTCACGCAAATACATGCTGGATTTACCTGCATTCTGGGACTATTCCAAACCTTTCCAACTAGCAAAATTCCACAGGGCATGTCACATAATGATCTGTTTAAGACCATACATGACATGTGCACAAAAGAAATGGTTTCAGGGAAGAAAAGAGCAAATTATGAACCTCCTTCCTGATAGTCAGGTGAGTGTCAAAAAGTCAAAGAGCATTTAATTAGGGCTATCAAACACGGTGAACATGCTCAAATTCAGCTTGTGCAAACCACAAATCAGGTATTGCTGCACACAAAGAAGCAGGAATGGATTGACCTTAACTGGTTAGCCCTAATAGAAGCATTAAAAAAAAAGACCAGAAATCCTTTTGGCAGATTTTTTCACACTGTGACCTACTAACTTCAAGCACTGTTAAATATGCACTCCAACCCCAGCAATGGGTTGAACATTTCCCAAACATGTATGCCGCCTTCTCCCCAGATGGAATTTCCAATGGCCGAGCTACAAACTGCCCTACATGATCAGGATAGTGCAGCAAAAGATAATTTTTCTCTTTTCACTATTGAGGAAACATACACGACTATCAATCCTTACACCCTGGTATAGCTGCGTGCCCGGACATGGTTCCAGGGGACCTTTTCCGCTTGGAAGCTGTGGCATGGGGCTTGCACATAAACACACTTTCCAACTCAATATTGTCAGGTCACAATATACTTACTTCTTGGCTAGGTGCTGAAATAAAAACCATTTACAAAAAGGGTGAGAGAACACTTGCTAGCAATTACAGGCTAATCAATTTGCTTTATAATCTGCAGAAAGGTTTTTGCAGCCAAGTCCTAGATAGTTTACAAGATTGGCTGGAAGAATACAAGATCCTATCTCCACTCCAAGAAGAGTTCCATTCTAAAGTAATTACAATATACCAAGATTTTTGACTAAATCTTATAGTCTGAAAATACTTGGGGCTTTCTTCAGATCACCTCTACACAGCTTTTGCAGACGTGAGGGCCACTTTTGACCTGCACACTAGAAAGAAATTGTTGCTAATCCTGGAAAGATTGGGTGTAGATCCTACCTCATTAGATGTTGTCATCAGGCTTTACGAAGGAAATTTTGCCCAAGATAGATGGATCACCTGGGGGAGAGGGGGCTCACACACTATGTACCCATTGCTCGTGGAGTGTGACAGTATGTGTGGTCGCCCGCACCCTGCTTTCTTTATATAAATAAATAAATAATTTAACTTCTAACTGGGACTCTAAACTTTGTAAACCATGGAATTGCTGTTTCTGTAGCCATAGGACAGAAGATGTGGAACACTTACTTTTCTTCTGCCAAGCCTATGCCAGACCCAGGAGGTCTTGGCTTAGACCCATTTGCATCTCCATGGGCACAAAACACTATTGAGAAGCCTATCATATCGTAAGGATAGATTGCAGCACCTCTATTGTGCTAGGTCTTGGTAGTTATCTACATGTTGTCTGGTGAATAAGGAAAGCAGCGATAATCTCAGTATAGCACTTTATCCAAACAGTATTTTGAGAATTTCCAATTGATATGGTTGTAGTAACTCGCCTGACTTTGTTTTAATCTTGTTTTTTCTTTTAAATGCTATATTTTTTAACGCTGTATTTTATAGTGAAGAATGAAGCGCTGGTGTAAGGTTTTTCCATGTTTAAAAATTTCAGATTATTTTTGAATATATATATTTTTGCATGGTGTGTTTTATGGGCTTGAGCCCGAAATAAACATTGACTTGACCATCAAATTTGGCAAGAAGCAAGAACTTAGTCCAGAAAGCATGTTTTTTCTGATTTAGTGAATCCATTCAGTAGTTTTTGAGAAATTAAAGTTGAAAAATATTTGTATATTTTTATGGTTGGGTAGCAGGACTCTTAAGAGAGTCCTGCAACACAACTTCAAATAATAGAGTGTTTTGATTGGCCAAGGGGGCTTTTTTTTTTACCTTTTGGACACCTTGCTGCCATGAGAGTGAGAGCCCCAGGGAAAGGAGTGCTGATTGGCTGGCCGCAGCATGAATACAAACTAATTTTGCTGTAGCTATTACAAAAGGACTCAGTGACTTAATCCCCGGTCCTGAAAATGTTTCAAACAGATATAAGGAAGGAGGGTAGGGATAACCTACCCCCTATTATCTATCTATCTATCTATCTATCTATCTATCTATCTATCTATCTATCTATCTATCTATCTATCTATCTAATGTTATTTGAAAATGCTAAAGGGGTATTAAGGGGTCCAGTTGAAATACTTCCCGTACCAATTGCCTGTTCATGTGATAGATGTGGGAACTCAAACCGGAGGAAATGGACCCTAATCCTCCGTACTTGATGTAAGCTAAATGATATATGGTAGGTTCCCACTTGTAGCAATAAAATTAAGGCAACCAATTGCCAATTATTCTTGAGGGTTCCTGGAAGTGTTCAAAAGAATATCTCAAAGCATTATCCAGATTGAAATGTATTCAGATGAAATAGATAATTTCCATATTGCATTTCATTGATTAACTCATGGAGCATGGTGAACATTCAGCCAGCCGACACATGTTTCGCCCAATTGGGTGAATTCACCTGGGCTTTCCCAAGGCATAGAGATACATTTGAACCTCTAGAGATGTCCTGAACAATCATTTACACAACAAATATTCCGTATTTCAAATAAAGCCACAAATGCAAAGAAAAACAGTCCAGCGCATCCGATGCCATGCTGATGCTTTGAGATATTCTTTTGAACACTTCAAGGAACCCTCAAGAATAATTGGCAATTGGTTATTTGAAAATGGCCTGACTGGGCTCCCAAGATGATTTCAGCTCCCCCTCTCCAGCCCCCAATGTTTTCCATTGTGGGTGCCCTGGGTGGGCACTAGGGTCACCCACATTTTTCCCCAGGGGTTGGAGCCCCAAGGACCCATATGCTCTTGGGAGAGGGACACCACCCCCCCTTAAAAATAAACTATGGCTTTAGAGGATGGGTTATTTGGAGCCCGTAAAGGCTCAGGGAGGGGATGTACAAACTCCCCTCCCCATAAAAATGGAAGAAGCCCCAGGGGATGAGGGCCACATGCCACCGTCCCCAATATTAATAAAATAAAAAAAGAACTGGTGGCTCCCACTAGTACCCAGGATGGGTGCTGACAGGGGAGCTGGCGAGGCAGTGGGGGCCATAGGGCTCCTCCCCATGGCCTCCAACTAAAAAAAGAGCATCTCAGTGTGCTGGGTGAACATTGGATGAGTGGCAGGAGCTGGTCATTTATTACTGACTGCTCCTAGCAAGGAGCGCCCCATACTGCTGTAGGGCATTTTAACATAATGTATTTTCATGCATGTGGTGCTCCTAGAAGAGGCAGGTGCACACACAACCAAACATTTGTATAAACTCAAACCCTAAGGTGGCTATAACCTGTGCTATTGCCATGTACTGCTAATTACCCCATATATTACATCACTCATGACATGTTTTTTAACATGATTTACAATATCATTGCAACATCTTAAATTACATCATTGATGAGAAGACTATACATGGCAGAGCCGCAAAGTATAGCTACTTTAGGGGGACAAGTTATAGTTACTTGAGATAACCGGTGCATTTCAGTTGTTTCTTAAGATTAAACCATTACATTGTCACTAAACATTTCACCTAACTATAACATTACTTTAACCTTTGGTTTTCAGTGAAACCCATATATGTATTTATATATATATATATATATATATATATATATATATATATATATATATATATATATATAATCTCAGTGTAGATTTAATATTATGCCAGTTACTAGAAATTGACCTTTCGTCACTTTTTTTCTACTGACAAGTAAGGCCAACTATCTTTTGCTAACAATGAGAACTGGACACATTTGTTTTTTTAGCTTGTATCATGAAAAGTGTGCTTGCCATCAGTGAATCTCCTTTTCAATTGTTTATTGTTAAAATGTATCCATTCACTCCTTGAGTTGCAAAACCTTCTAATGTTTTAATTGGTTTACACTGAGGGGTAATGCATGTGCCTTTCATATCACAATTCCATATCCCTCGAGGGCTGAGCTGGCTAACAGGTACTTGTAGATCAAGAGGCTATAGGTCATTCATATTTTTTGGGCAGACAATTTTATGGCGAATTCATTCACACGGATGAATAGCAGAAATGTGCACGGATAATTTAACGAGAAACAGGAGAGGAATATAATAGGCAAAAAAAGAGAAAATGGTCATAGGAGATGCTTATGTCCCCCACTCTGCCGAATGTACACTAACAAAAACAAATTTCCCTGAGGAACTGTTATAATCTCACTCAGCCTTTTGTCAGCATGAAGCTGGAAATGCTGACTCCAAGAACCACTCTTACACTATGATATGGTGTCACAGAACATGAGGCTGGCGGTCTGTCACATCATTTGTAAAGCTGTTGCTTGCTGTTCATGTCCTGGTAATGGGCTGCCAGCTTGTGTTAGTGGCTATTAATTAGATTTTTTACACCCTTTCTGTAGTCCATATTTTGACCACCACATTGTGTTGAGACCTGCGCACAACGTATCGATTTCCAATAGCAAGGCTGGATTTTCATGTCCTTTTCTCCTTACTAGGCTTTGAGAACAGGCTTTCCTCAGACTCAGGTTTCATTCAAGATGCTTCTGAATGTACTCGCCCATCCCTTTAGCTAATCTGCTGGTTCTGTAGCTGTGCATCCACATCATCCCCAAACAGTATTTATCTATTGTTTTAATCATTTATTGACGCTGCACTTCAAAGTTTGTAATTAAACTCTAAACTACTTTGGCAGAAAGTTAAGTCGATGGCTCCTGGCAAATGGTGTTCTCCTAATCCACTAGGAGCATTTACGGTTGAACTAACCAATTATTAGAAATAAATCAAACAACTGAAGAGCATGGTGGGGGTAAAAAGCAAGAGTGTACTCATGGTAGCGTGCTCATGGTAGCGTATCCTGACTCGTATTGATGTAACTCCACAGTAGTAGATCTGCATGCCAGCATGGGCAACTTGCCGCTAGGACCTTGGCTACCTCTAGTTATTGTGTGCATGCCCCGATATTTACTCCTGGGTAGGCAAAAGGGAAACCCTGGTGTATTACTGTAACTCTGGGTAGGGACACAGTGTGAATGAAAAGGAAACGGGGTGAAAAATTGTAACATTCTGCTCCCCTTTTCTTGTGCCTGTCGTTCTAGCCCTGCAATGCGCACACTGTTTTTGTAACTGTTAGTAGGCGTGTGCTGCCTGATTTGCTTTGCACTGCATCTGTTGTTGTTTTAAACTGTTCTTAAAATTGTTTTTACAGTATTTGTACAATCTTGTTGATATTTGCTGTCTTCTCTGCCTAATTGAAGGGTGCACGGGGGGCTTAAAACAGGGGACAATTATTGCATTTCTGCACTTTCCTGGCTGTGTTCAGCGCCAGAAGCCACTACTAAGCCACTTGGAGGAGCCATTTTTGTTTGCACTCTAGGGGACATATTTATACTCTGTTTGCGCTGAATTAGCATCATTTTTTTTACATAAATTCAGCACAAACTCAACTCTATATTTAAATTTTGACGCTAGACTTGTCTAGCATCAAAATATAGGAGTTAACGTCATTTCTTGGATGCGAGAAACCTCCTTGCGTCAATGAGATGCAAGGTAGGTGTTCCCGTCCACAAAATGACTCTAGGCCCCTAGCGCCATATTTATCCTCTAGGCCCCTAGCGCCGTATTTATCCTCCTGTGCAAAAATGGTGCACAGGGGGAGGCGGGCCTAAAGAATGGCGCTAAGCCTTCTTAGTGCCATTATGTAATGTCTGGGCGGCGTTAGGGGACATGTGGACCCATTTCGATGGTCAAACACCATGGAAAGGCCCCACAGGTGCCCACCCCAAGCCTCAGGAACACCCCCACCACACCAGAGGGACACCAGAGGATGGGGGGGACCCCATCCCAGATAGGTAGGGTAAGTAGAGGTAAGTATTTAAAAAAGTTTTGGAAAGTGCCAATGGGGGCCCTGAAATGGGCCTCCCTACATGGCACTGGGTGCAATAGCCATGCCCAGGGGACACTTGTCCCCTGTCCTGGCCATTTGGGTGGTGGGCATGACTCCTGTCTTTTGTAAGACAGGAGTCATGTGGTATGGATGTGTTGGACCTGGCTTTTTGACAGGGACATCCCCAAACTTTTTGCCTCCTTCCTCCTATTTTTTCTGACCTGTTGTTGTTGGCTTTTGACCTCTGAGCACTTTACCACTGCTAACCAGTGCTAAAGTGCATATGCTCTCTGTGTAAATTGTACTATTGATTGGTTTATCCATGATTGACTATTTAGCTTACCTGTAAGTCCCTATTAGAGTGCACTACATGTGCCTAGGGCATGTAGATTAAATGCTACTAGTGGGCCTGCAGCACTGGTTGTGCCACCCACCTCAGTAGCCCCTTAACCTTGTCTCAGGCCTGCCATTGCAAGGCCTGTGTGTGCAGTTTCACTGCCACTTCGACTTGGCATTTAAAAGTACTTGCCAAGCCTAGAACTCCCCTTTTTCTACATATAAGTCATCCCTAATGTGTGCCCTAGGTAACCCCTAGAGCAGGGTGCTGTGTAGGTAAAAGGCAGGACATGTACCTGTGTAGTTATATGTCCTGGTAGTGTAAAACTCCTAAATTCGTTTTTACACTACTGTGAGGCCTGCTCCCTTCATAGGCTAACATTGGGGCTGCCCTCATACACTGTTGAAGTGGCAGCTGCTGATCTGAAAGGAGCAGGAAGGTCATATTTAGTATGGCCAGAATGGTAATACAAAATCCTGCTGACTGGTGAAGTCGGATTTAATATTACTATTCTAGAAATGCCACTTTTAGAAAGTGAGCATTTCTTTGCACTAAAATCTTGTTGTGACCTTCAATCCACGTCTGGCTAGGTTTAGTTGACAGCTCCTTGTGCATTCACTCAGACACACCCCAAACACAGGGTACTCAGCCTCACTTGCATACATCTGCATTTTGAATGGGTCTTCCTGGGCTGGGAGGGTGGAGGGCCTGCCCTCACACAAAGGACTGCCTCACCCCCTACTGGGACTCTGGCAGACAGGATTGAGCTGAAAGGGAACTTGGTGCATTTCTTAGAGACTCTTTGAAGTCACCCCCACTTCAAAGGCACAACTTAGTATAAAACAGGGCCTCTGCCCTACCTCATCAGACACTTGCTGGAGAAGAAACCTGAACCAGAAACTACATCCTGCCAAGAAGAACTGCCTGGCTGCTCAAAGGACTCACCTGTCTGCTTTCTACAAAGGACTGCTGTCTTGCTGTTGCCCTGCTGCCTTGCTGAACTCTTGTCTGGCTGTAAAAGTGCTCTCCAAGGGCTTGGATAGAGCTTGCCTCCTGTTCCTTGAAGTCTCAGGACCAAAAAGACTTCTTTCTTTCACTGGGACGCTCCGTGCGCCGAAAATTTCGACGCACAGCTTGTTTCGCAGCGAGAAAAACGCCGCACACCGACGCTGATCGACGCGACGCCCTCGGGACGATCGAGACTTCGACGCACAACCTCGCAAGGACAAAGCCACCCGACTTTCCAGGAGAAATCGACGCGACGCCTACCGTGAGTGCGAAACTTTGACGCACGGCCTCGCAAGGACAACGCCGCCCGACTTCCAAGGAGAAATCGACGCGACGCCTGCCGTGAGACCAAAATTTCGACGCACGGCCTCGCAAGGACAACGCCGCCCGACTTCCAAGGAGAAATCGACGCGACGCCTACCGTGAGATCGAAACTTCGACGCGCAGCCCCGCAGAACGACGCGCAGCTGGAAAATAAGCAGGAGAATCCACGCACAGACCCGGGACATCTGGTAATCCCCACGACGGGGCTCCATGCCCATTGATGTATCCTGGGGAGTGCAAAGCCACAGTCTCTCAAGTCTCTACACTGGGTGGGTTGCCCACTGCCATATCCTGGGGAGTGCAAAGCCACAGTCTCTCAAGTCTCTACACTGGGTGGGTTGCCCACTGCCATATCCTGGGGAGTGCAAAGCCACAGTCTCTCAAGTAGATAACATCCGCCAGTGGCTCTGGAGGGGGACTGGTGGCCAGACTGGATCAGTCTCCCCGTGAAAGTTCCTGTCCCGTCACTGTCCCAGATGCACATGGGATAAGGATGCTTGATGTGGCGGTCTTTACATTCTTACCCGGTGCATGCCCTGTTCAGCGGTGCTTTGCCATGGCGGTGCTTGCCCTGTTCAGCGGTGCTTTGCCCTGGTGGTCTCTGGACTGTTCAGCGGTGCTTTGCCATGGCGGTGCTTGCCCTGTTCAGCGGTGATTTGCCATGGCGGTCTCTGGACTGTTCAGCGGTGCTTTGCCATGGCGGTCTCTGGACCGTTCAGCGGTGCTTTGCCATGGCGGTGCTTGCCCTGTTCAGCGGTGCTTTGCCATGGCGGTCTCTGGACTGTTCAGCTGTGCTTTGCCATGGCGGTGCTTGCCCTGTTCAGTCGTGCTTTGCCATGGCGGTCTCTGGACTGTTCAGCGGTGCTTTGCCATGGCGGTGCTTGCCCTGTTCAGCGGTGCTTTGCCATGGCGGTCTCTGGACTGTTCAGCGGTGCTTTGCCATGGCGGTGCTTGCCCTGTTCAGCGGTGCTTTGCCATGGCGGTCTCTGGACTGTTCAGCAATGCTTTGCCATGGCGGTGCTTGCCCTGTTCAGCAGTGCTTTGCCATGGCGGTGCTTGCCCTGTTCAGCGGTGCTTTGCCATGGCTGTCTCTGGACTGTTCAGCGGTGCTTTGCCATGGCGGTGCTTGCCCTGTTCAGCAGTGCTTTGCCATGGCGGTCTCTGGACTGTTCAGCGGTGCTTTGCCATGGCGGTGCTTGCCCTGTTCAGTGGTGCTTTGCCATGGCGGTGCTTGCCCTGTTCAGCGGTGCTTTGCCATGGCGGTGTCTGGACTGTTCAGCGGTGCTTTGCCATGGCGGTGCTTGCCCTGTTCAGCGGTGCTTTGCCATGGTGGTCTCTGGACTGTTCAGCGGTGCTTTGCCATGGCGGTGCTTGCCCTGTTCAACGGTGCTTTCCCATGGTGGTCTCTGGAACGGGCATTGGTGTGTGGCATGACGATCCCTAGACTGGGCATTGGTGTGTGGCATGACGTTCCATGGACTGGGCATTGGTGTGTGGCATGACGATACCCAGACTGGGCATTGGTGTGTGGCATGACGTTCCCTCATAGCGCACCGGGGCTGTGGCAGCCGGGTCCCTCCTGGGCATTGACTCCAGCGGTGGTCTCCTGACCAGTGACGATACTTGGGCCCTCCTGGGCACTGACTCCGGCGGTGGTCTCCTGACCAGTGACGATACTTGGGCCCTCCTGGGCAATGACTTGGGCGGTGGTCTCCTGACCAGTGACGATACTTGGGCCCTCCTGGGCACTGACTCCGGCGGTGGTGTCCTGACCAGTGAGGATTCTTGGGCCCTCCTGGGCACTGACTCCGGTGGTGGCGGTGGTCTCCTGACCAGTGACGATACTTGGGCCCTCCTGGGCACTGACTCCGGCGGTGGCGGTGGTCTTCTGACCAGTGACGATACTTGGGCCTTCCTGGGCACTGATTCCGGCGGTGGTCTCCTGACCAGTGACAATACTTGGGCCCTCCTGGGCACTGACTCCGGCGTGGTCTCCTGACCAGTGACGATACTTGGCCCCTCCTGGGCACTGACTCCGGCGGTGGTCTCCTGACCAGTGACGATACTTGGACCCTCCTGGGCAATGACTTGGGCGGTGGTCTCCTGACCAGTGACGATACTTGGGCCCTCCTGGGCACTGACTCCGGCAGTGGTCTCCTGACCAGTGAGGATACTTGGGCCCTCCTGGGCACTGACTCCGGCGGTGGTCTCCTGACCAGTGACGATACTTGGGCCCTCCTGGGCACTGACTCCGGCGGTGGTGGTGGTCTCCTGACCAGTGACGATACTTGGGCTCTCCTGGGCACTGACTCCGGCAGTGGTCTCCTGAGCAGTGACGATACTTGGGCCCTCCTGGGCAATGACTTGGGCGGTGGTCTCCTGACCAGTGACGACGGTGCTGGCCGTGATGTCTCGACCGCCGGGAATGATGCCGCCCTTCTCTGCTGTGAGACTCACAACAGGCTGGGCAGACTTCCTCTGGCCCTTTCCCACCTTTGGTGGAGTCACAGCTGACTCTCCAATCCCCTTGGGACCCCTGTGAGTTGTTTTCCCACCAGGAGTCTTCACACGGTCCCGTCGTCCACTTTCCAATTTCAGAGCCTTTACAGGGGGTGGGCTGCCAGTGCCTTGGCTCTGGGTCATACTGCCTGCCCTGGTGGCCGGTGCACTCCACATACCTTGAACAGGCACCACTGGTATTGGAGGCTTTTTGGCTGAGGCGCTACAACAGGACTGATGAATTGTAGAGGGGGGGGGGCAAAAAGGTCAACTTTACACAGGGACAGTTTCTGACGAACACCGGGATGGGTAATTGGAGGGGGTCTGGGAGTGGAGGAAGAGGAGGTGGTTGTAGGAGGTGTCACTTTAGGTGTTTTGGGTGCAGGTGCAGGTACTGGAGGCTGTCGTGAGGCGGATGGATGTTGGGTGTGTGGGTGCCCGCGTTTGTGTACTTTGGGAGGGGGCGTCACAGACACACTGGGAGAGGACACAGGGGACGTGTAAATGGCAGTGGAGGTGGTGAGTGCAGGTGAGCGGCTTGTGGTGCTGGGTGTCCTGGTGCGATTCCTGGTGCCTGTAGATGTGGTGCATGCAGGTGTGTGTAGACAAGACTGGGAGGGAGGAGGGAGAAGAGGAGGAGGGGGACACAGTGGAGGCAGTGGATGTTGCTGTGTCTGTATGTGGGTGGTGCTTGTGTGAGTGCCTGTGGGATGTGTGGTGCCTATGTTTGCCTGAGCTGCCCTTGTGTGTTGACGTGTGTGCAGGCTGGTCTGATGGTGTGCTTGGGATGGGCTGGGGTACAAGGGATTGGGTCTGGGTGGAGGGGGTTGAAGGGCGGAGGCTAGACACAGGGACAATGGCTGCCATCAGTGCTGAGGCCAGAGATTGCAGGGTTCGCTGAAGGGCAGCCTGACCAGAATGAATGCCCTCCAGGAATGCATTACCGTGTTGCAACTCTCGTTCTACACCCTGGATGGCATTCACAATGGTAGACTGCCCAACAATGAGTGACCTGAGGAGGTCAATGGCCTCCTCAATGAGGGCAGCAGGGGTGACTGAGGTAGGGCCTGAGGTGCCTGGGGCAAAGGTGATGCCCACCCTCCTGGGTGAGCGGGCACGGGGCGAACGCTGAGGGGCTGCTGGGAAGGCGGTGCTGGTAGGGGAGGTGGCGGCTGTACCTGTAGAAGTGGGGCGCACAGATGGTGGCACCACCACAAGGGAGCCCTCATCGGTGAACGAGTCTGTGTCGCTGCTTGGTGATCCGGCGGCCGACGTGAAGCTCCCCTCGCCCTCCGTCCCACTGGTGCATTCTGAGTCCGTGGTGTGGCCCTCCATGGCCATGTGGGATGCAGCTCCCTCGTGCTCCGGTGCCACTGTACCTTCGCCTGATGATGCTGATGCACAAAAGAACAGGGAGAGCACAAAAGGGGGGGGAGACAGAAGAAGAACAGGTTGAGTGCATGGCATACCGCTACCGTTGGCGGACAAGACAGACACAGCAGCCCCCTGCATTACGCCGTGCTCCTGGCCTCTGCATATGCAATTCCTGGGATATGGCCTACATCGCTATGGTGGACATCTGCACACATTGATGCCACAGGGGCAACTATACCTGTACTTGGCACTGTTCTGAGGTGGGGTAGAGTACCACATGGGCTGCATTACAGAGGGGCCTAGTCTCCGCATTTCTGGCTGGCCTAGGTACACCCACAGCCCTCCTCCCCTACCCAGACCCCTCTACTGCGCGCATAGTCCGCAGAATGAGGTTGTACTCACCCCCTTGTGTCTGCTGTGATGCCCTCAAGTGCCCATCCAACTCCGGGTAGGCCACCGCCAGGATCCGGAACATCAGGGGGGTCATAGTGCGACGGGCACCCCTCCCACGTTGGGAGGCCATCCCCAGCTGAGCCTCCGCCGTCTTCTTGCTGCAGCGGCGAATGTCCTCCCATCTTTTACGGCAGTGGGGGCCCCGTCTCTGGTGGGCCCCCAGGGTCCAGACGTCCTTGGCGATGGCACGCCAAATGTCCCTCTTCTGGTGGGCGCTGACCTACATGACATGCACAAGGGAAGAAGAGAAGTCATTACCAACTGCACCGTCGATGTGAGTGGCCCCCCTCCCTACTCTAGCCATGTGGCCCATTCATTGACATGCATTAATGTTTCCTGAACTCTGCCCCCTTCTCTCTTCCACCCAGCCCTCTCCACCCAGGCCTAACCCATACAACGTTCTCCCTGTGTACTAACCTGTTGGTCTGGAGGACCGTAGAGTAGCGTGTACTGGGGGAGGACCCCGTCTACCAGTTTCTCTAACTCCTGAGCAGTGAAGGCAGGGGCCCTTTCCCCAGACGCAGCAGCCATTGTCTCTTCCAGACCGAGGTCACAGCAGCACTTGCAGTGTAGGTCCTCTCCTGTCGAAGGTAAGGTATCTAGTGATTGAACAGATAGAAAATGGCGGTGACGTCCGCGGCGGTGACGTGCACGGCGGTGCGTATCATCACCGCCGGCGCACCTGTTCATTGGCTCCTGGGACCCATAGGGTCCTATGTGAACCAATGCAGCATTGCGCCGCGGTCTACGACCGCCTACCGCGATGGTGTGCAACACCAGCGCAGTTACCCCACAATCCCATTGTCCCAGTCTAGAGGTCAGGCAGCCGCCATTTCAGGGGCCCACATGGCTTCATTTGATTCTGCATCACACATAGCTAGGCCTACACTCAACACACATACAGGAAGAGTTTTGTGTGTGGTGTCGTGTTCTGTGTAACTGTGGGTACATACCTGGATGAAAATTTACTTTATCGTCGCTCTTGTCCTTTGTAGGCACCGTCAGCTAGGACATGGGAGAAGATGGCGGAATCCTCCGGTGTACCGACCGCTGGTGGACCTGTTGACAATGGAAGAGCGACATGTCATCGTCACCTACAGGTTTGACCGTGCCACAATCCAGGAACTATGTACCCAGTTGGAGCCAGACCTGATGTCGCCAATCCGCCATCCCACTCGAATTCCCCCTGACGTGTAGGTGCTGTCAGTGCTCCATTTCCTTGCAAGTGGCTCTTTTCAGACAACAGTGGCCATGGCATCAGGGATGTCCCAGCCTATGTTTTCCAACGTGTTGTCCAGAGTGTTGGCTGCCCTGCTGAAACACGTAAGGAGATACATCATTTTCCCTGAGGTGGAGGATATGCCTACAGTTAAAGGTGACTTCTATGCCCTTGGACATATCCCCAACGTCATTGGTGCCATTGATGGGACCCATGTAGCTCTGGTCCCCCCCCACAGGAGTGAACAGGTGTACAGAAACAGGAAGAGTTATCATTCGATGAATGTACAGATGGTATGTTTGGCAGACCAGTACATCTCCCAGGTTAATGCTATGTTCCCTGGCTCTGTGCATGATGCATACATCCTGCGGAATAGCAGCATGCCTGATATGATGGGTCAACTCCAGAGGCATCGTGTATGGCTATTAGGGGACTCTGTTTACCCCAACCTTTCCTGGCTACTGACCCCAGTGAGGAATCCCAGGACCAGGGCAGAGGAACGGTACAATGAGGCCCATGGGCGGACTAGGAGGGTGATCGAACCCACCTTCGGCCCACTTAAGGCCAGGTTCAGGTGCCTCCATATGACAGGTGGTTCCCTATTCTACTCACCGAAGAAGGTGTGCCAGATCATCATTGCCTGCTCGATGCTTCATAATTTGGCTTTACGATGCCAGGTGCCTTTTCTGCAGGATGATGGTCCAGATGACGGTGTTGCGGCAGCTGTGGAGCCTGTGGAGCCTGGGGACAGTGATGAGGAGGAAGCTGAGGAAGAAGACAACGACAACAGGGAGTCAGTCATACAGCAATATTTCCAGTGACACACAGGTGAGAACATTTTCAGATTTTACATTACATTCACTGTCACACGTCTTCCTCAGTCATGTGTGTAATTACTTGGGATTATTTGGTAATTGAGTTGTTTCTTTCCATTACGGTTTCACAGGTGTGGTTACCAACGTGTGCCATCTACTTGCATCCCTTCAAGGACTTTTGATGTGTGACATTGGTATGTTGCTTTTACATCTCACAACGCATTTTCACACTGTCATTGCTATTACATTTTAACAAATCATAGACTGACTCCAGATTGTTTTGTGTTTCAAGGGTGTTTATTGCAGTCCTCAGAATTGGGAGGAGGTTGTTACATGGTGATGGGTGATGGCGGAGGAATGTCCATGGCAGGGTCCAGACTATTAGTCTCACAGGTGCACTGCCCATCTGGGCATAGGAAGAGGAGCTGGGGCATTTCAAGTATGGACAGGGTAACAAAGTGGGGCAGTGGGGGGACAATCAGGGTGGTCTCATTTCCTGGCGGGGGTCTTGCCATCTTGCTCTGTCCTGTTCCTGGATCTCAGGGCCTGCTTGCGTGGTGGTTGTCCGTCTGCAGGGGGTGGTGTGCTGGTGTGGTGGTCCTGTGGCGGGGCATCCTGTCCACTAGCGCCGGCAGAGGTGGTGGGCAGTTCATCGTCTTGGCTAGTGTCAGGGGCCCCTTGGAGTGTCACGGTGTCCCTCAGGGTCTGCTGTATGTCCTTCAGCACCCCTACAATGGTGCCCAGGGCGGAGCTGATGTTCCTGAGCTCCTCCCTGTACCCCAAATACTGGTCCTCCTGCAGGCGCTGGGTCTCCTGAAACTTGACCAGGACCGTGGCCATCGTCTCCTGGGAGTGGTGGTAGGCTCCCATGATGGAGGTGAGGGCCTCGTGGAGAGTGGGTTCCCTGGGCCTGTCCGCCCCCTGTCGCACAGCAGCCCTCCCAGTTCCCCTGTGTTCCTGTGCCTCCGTCCCCTGGACCGTGTGCCCACTACCACTGCCCCCAGGTCCCTGTTTTTGTTGGGGCGGTGGGTTATCCTGGGTTCCCTGTAGTGGTGGACACACCGCTGATTGACCTGTCCTGGGTAGGGAGGTTTGGGCCCGCTGGTTGGGTGCTGTGCTGGTGTTACCAGAGGGTGGAAGGTCAGTGTTGGGCTGTGCCTGTGCGAGGGGAACCGACTGTCCTGAGGCCCACGATGGTCCAGGCTGGTCATCAGGCTCCAGTAGGGCAGAGCTGCTATCGTCACTGTGGGCCTCTTCTGGGGGTGGAGTGGTGTTGTCTGGACGCTCTGGTTTGGTGACGGTCCTTCGTGTTCCTGCAGGGGCAGAAGAGCATGATTATTGCATGTGTGTGTGTCATGGTGTGCAATGGGTGGGTGAGCGTGTACCCCAGTGCTAGCATTCCTGTGTGGGGGCTTGTGTGATGATGGTTAGGGGGTTGTTCTGGGTATGTGCAGTGGGCATGCTTAGGTGATAGGTGTCCATGCTTCGTTGTGTCATGCAGGGCTTGGTGTTGGGATGTGTAGTTTGTGTTATTAGTACATTAGTGAGGATTTGGGGTGATAGGGGAGGGTGTGAGGGTGGGGGTGTGTGATAGCATGCAGGTAGGGTGGGGGATATGTTAGTTAAGATTTGACTTACCAGTGTCCCATCCTCCACCGACTCCTCCGAGGCCCTCTGGATGCATGATGGTCAAGACTTGCTCCTCCCATGTTGTTAGTTGTGGGGGAGGAGGTGGGGGTCCGCCGCCAGTCCGCTGAATCGCGATGTTGTTCCTGGAGACCGTTGAACGCACCTTACCCTGTAGGTCGTTCCACCTCTTCCTGATGTCCTCCCCATTTCTTGGGTGCTGTCCCACAGCGTTGACCCTGTCCACTATTCTTCGCCATAGCTCCATCTTCCTGGCTATGGATGTGTGCTGTACCTGCGAGCCAAATAGCTGTGGCTCTACCCGGACAATTTCCTCCACCATGACCCTGAGCTCCTCCTCGGAAAAGCGGGGGTGTCTTTGGCGTGCCATGGGGTGGTGTGTGTGATGTGTGGGGCGGTGTGAGTGTTGATGTGTGTGGTGATGTGTCGTGGTGTGTGGTGTTTTGTGCGTAGATGTTGTGTTGGTGATGGTGTTGTGTGCCTCTGCGTGGTGGGATTGTCTGATCTGTGCTGTGTCTCTGGCCTTCGTGTTAAATTTTTGGTCGTAGGGGTTTGTGGGTGATGTGGGTGTGTGTTTTATATTGCGTTGGGTGTGTGGGAGTGTTGTTTGTATGTGTGTCAGGTGTGTGTATTTTGAATTGTCCAATGTGGCGGTGTTTTGGAGATGTGTGTGTATTTTGAGCGCGACGGTGTGTACCGCCAATGGAATACCGCGGTTGAAAGACCGCCGCCTGGATTCGTGGGTCGTAATAGTATGGGCGTGTTTCTGTTGGCGTGGAGGTGGAGGTTTTGTTATTGACAGTTTATCACTGACCTTTAGTGTGGCGGACTTGTGTGGGTGTCTGAATTTCGGCGGTTTCCGAGATGTGTGTCATAATAGCTGTGGCGGAATTCCACCGCCGCGGCGGTGTATTGGCGGTCTTCTGCACGGCGGTAAGCGCCTTTTACCGCCAATGTTGTAATGACCCCCATAGTCTTCAATGACTGGGTGAAGGACTCACTAGATAAGTTAATTCCCCTGAGATTGAGCAAACAAGCTAGGCCACAGATAAAAGCCTCATGGTTTTCAGTAGAGTTAGTCGAACTAAAGATAGAGTGGAAAAGAAAGGAAAGGAAGTGGAAGGTAAGCTACAATGAGACTTGCAAACTGGCCTATAAAAAACCACTAAAAGGGTATCAATATGCCATCAGGAAAGCCCAGATGGAAGATTTCTCATTGAAAATCGAAACCTCGTCCAGCTCCTCAAAGGAACTTTATAAAATTATTAACTTCTTTTTGAAACCTCATAGCCAGAGCTTGGGCTCAGGCCCTCTTCCCTCTGAAACATGTTTTGACTCATTAGCCAATTATTTTCTTACAAAAGCAAGCCTCATCTATGATAAGCTTGCCAGGGCCTATGACGTCGAAGACAAGATCAAAGACAAGATCATGGATAAGACCATTGCTTTCAGGACTAAGGGAGACCTCAATGTGTTTCCTCAGGTCAGCATGGTGGAAATTACTAACATAGCTAAAACCATAAAATCATGCTCCCCATTGGATCTGCGCTCCTTGATATTTTTTTGAATGGCGGGAATGCTATACTCTCAGTACTCACCCTATATATATCTAATCTGTATTTAGACAGTAGCACTGTACCTGACGCATGGAAAACATCACAGAACCCATAGTTAGCAGAGAGTTACAGGCCTAGCTCTCTCCTCCCTGGAGAGATATCTCATTGTATTTTTCATAAAAAATTCTCTGTGGTTGCACTTTGCATGCGTTTCCACTAGTAAGAAAAATAATGTATAACACAGTATATATTTTAGTGGATGTGGTGAAGATATACACAAAAAATACCTAATATGGCAATGGCAGGTGTTTATGTTATTTCCAGCCCTGATAAAGTCATGGGGATACACCCAAATGATGAAACACTTGTTGTCTGAGAATTGGCTGAGACTGTGAGGCATCAGAAGAGAAAGAACTGTCCAAGAACAAACCCAAAAGCAAATAATCTTTTGAACGTTTCAAAGACTGTATATTATTTTGGTTGTGTGCCTTGGATCTGAGACTAAATAATAGTAGCAGGTTTGCAATCCAGTGTGATTCTGCTATAAAAGACACCAGGCAAGCACAAATACGTCGGGGCAAATGATTAGCAGGTTAAAAGAAAGGCTGGCAAATATTTTATTTAATTATATACATAATTTATAAAGTGCAATAACCCAACACAACAGGGATGTGTAGAATCAATTGAAAAGCTCAGAAAACAACATAAAGAAGCAGAAAGGAAAGAATCAGAAAACATTGCAGAGAAAAATACTACGTATAGCAGAAAAGTTAAACAATAAAAACTATGTGAAAGTACAAACAGCTGAAATGAGGGTAATGGACATAATCAACATAAATTGTCATAGGGTGGCTTAAAAAGAATTGATATCAAGGATTTATGCAACAGTAAGATAGAGGAAAATCGAGCAGATGCTAATATAAAAACATGCACAGAGGGTTTTACGTAGCAAACCTTGGGACTGTACAGGCACAGGAGATTTCTCCTCCTGGCCTTTCTGCTCCCTCGTGTCCCATTAACCTATAGTTTCCCCCTTAGGCAGGACATTCGCGACATCAGGGCAAGTGCTTTGCATATCACGCTTTATAATACATGCATGTAAGTTTAAAGAAAATACTAAGGTGAAAAGCTAACAAGTGAAGAGAAAAAGGATTATATTGGACACCACAAACCATATGGCTCCCCAGTGAGATGCATAGCTTTTAATGTAGACAAAGATGATGCAAGGAAAACAAATATAGTAGCACAACAATTGCTTGGAAGGGGAAATGAAAAGCAGTAAGTGCCATCAGAAGCTTGATTTTCCATTAATGAGAAAACTGAAATGAACATGCAGCAAACATTCATCTGAAGTATAGTTGGAAGTGCAGGAGTAAAGCTCCGGTGGATGGAGAGGGAGACATACAAGGAGTAGCTAGAAAATAAAGCTAGAGAGGCAAATACAAATGTAGAAATAAAAAGAAAATCACATTTTGACGAGTTCAGTTTCAAATTTAGAGAAGCCATTAGGTTCCTGAGGTACTAAAAATGGTCTAATTTGCAAGCAGTATTTTTGCTACAGTGTGTACTTTGAAGTTGATTTATAAACTTCACATTTTAGTGCATCAAAATCTGAACTACCTCATGAACATTAAATTGCAATTTACTCTGACTGGGTACTATAAGGGGGATGGTGACTGGCTGTGGTCAGCAGACCACCATGTCTGAGACCACACAAAATTTGCAGGCACTACAGAGGAACATTGGATAGGCACATTTCTCTGTAGCTACTTTTGCCACAGTATCAATTAAATACTGCACAATGGCAAATAGAAGTGACTTCAAGTTAGAAAGAACTGTTCAGAAAATGTCCTACACACATAGCCTCATGGAGCTGTAGTTCTAGGAGTGATTAAAGGTCTTTGGCTCCATTTCATCGAATGCTGAGGCAGTGTGGTATCTATTACCGAGTGCTGAACTCTGTAGGCCTACCAGTGCTCTTCTCACACAACACTCCAAATTGCTCCAGTCATACTACACTGGGTGGCACTTAACCTTAAGGTGAGCGCAGTGCAAGCAACGTGCTACTTCGCTGCACAAGGAGTGTGCTGTCTTCTCCTGAATGCTAGAAATCTTTCATAATCACTTCACAGAGGAGCAGCATTTAACAACTTTGTAGATGCTCATGTACTACATTAAAAACATGTGTCTAAAAGTCTTTGTAACCGTTTACAAAATGTCTAAGTATTTGGATTGTCCCCGAGAAAGCTTTCTGTCCAACAAATAATACAGAATTAGTGGTGTTTTTTTTATTATAGATGATTTATAATTACACCTTGACAAAGAACAGGTTGACCTGCTAGTTCTTGATGTCTCCGCCCCTTTCAGGATTTGACCATTCTTTTTTAACTGGACATCGTCAATCAGTGAAATTGACATCCTTTTCTGCTAATAAAATGCTGCTAAAGCGGAGTCCTCCAGGATTCTGCTCTTTCGCCTCACTTTCTTAATATCAATGTTGCCCCTCTGATGAAGGAAGTAGCTAACGTTTCATTCACATGTTATATGTGTACTCATGATACACAGACCTTTCTTCATTTTGTTGATAATGTGTCTTGCCATGAAGCTTTTCAAACATCTCTTGCAATTTATTTTGAATTGGATGGGAAGTGGCATTTTAAAGCTGAATTCTGATCTTGTTGTGAAAAGCCTACGAATAAAAAGTGATCAATCTTTGTCTTTATCTGATCGCATATCATCTGTAGTTTTGTGGTGCACTTTGTATGTGAAACTTTTGAGAAGGCTACATTCTTATCTATCCGAGACTTGGGAAACATAGCACTTGCAGCTACTATTAGCTCCCTGTTGTTTTATTCTAATTTGTTATATTTAAATTTACCAATTTGGACAGACTACAAATAATGCAGAATTCAGCTGCTACTCTGAGTTTCAAGGTGTCTAGGGTTACTTTTGCTCCCCCAGTACTACAAAAACCTCATGCCTTCCCTTTAGGCAGAGGTCTATCTTTAAGGCCCTCTGGATCATGTGATCTCCTGTAAATATCAGCAAATGACAACAGTATGGGGATTTTGCCTTTGCATCAATAAAAACAGGTTGGAAGCTTTATGCTGATATCAGAAATGCCCTTTACTCTGCTGTTCAGTGTTCAAGTGAAGAGCCAAGCCTAGTAATTGGAATCCTAGATATTCTGAGTAAGAGAGTGATTGTCCAAGTCCTTTGAGGGATTTCAGACTAGGACTATAATCCCTGCTGCAGACTGTGATCCTGTTTTGAATTTCAAATATATGGACTTTCATGGATTAACAAATCCATACAAGATGATGACTTTAAAAAAACAATCAGAAAGATGCAGATTTTTCCTCTCAGACCAACCATCAGTATTTCCTCATTATAGTTTGGATAAAGTCCACTACCAGTTTTGGACATTCAATTCCATCTGAACTTGGCCTGGGGTTTCACCAGTGGTCTTGCCCCCAGTGGATTTTAGACACTGTCTAGATTAAACTTCTACTGCAAGTAGTTTATGAGATACTGGTGGTTCTCCAGCTACCTGTGAGTAGCTTTCCTGTGTGCATCCCAACCAAATAAATAATAATCTTGTGATTTCTCCTCTAAACATGGTAATATTGGCTTATCCCCAATTGGCATATTTAATTTGCTTAAAAGTCCCTACTAAAGTGGTACTTCGTGTATCCAGGGTCTATAAATTAAATGGTGCTAGTGAGGCTGCAGTACTGGTTGAGCCACCCACATAAGTAGCACTTTAAACATGTCTCAGGGCTGCCATTGCAGGGTCTGTGTGTGCAGTTTTAAACAGCCATTTTGGCCAGGTAAAATAAACATTTTGCCAGGCCCAAACATTCTTTTTAATACATATAAGTCACCTCTAGGACAGGCCCTTGACAGGACAGCGTGAAATATAATTAAAAAGTAGAACATGTACCTGTAATGTTTTACATATCCTGGTAGTGAAAAACTCTCAAATTTGTTTTTCACTACTGCATGGCCTACCTCTTCTATAGGATGACATTGGAGTTGCCTTATTACATTTTAGTTTAATCTGCAAATGGGAAGAGATACAAGTTCAAGTTTGGTGTCTCTGGAATCACAATTGAAAATCCTAACCTATGGTGAAGTTGAATTGGCGTTCCGCAAATTCCACTTTTAGAAAGTTGTCATGTTCCTGTCTTATCCATTTAGTGGCTGTAGCCTGTCTCTGGTCACATGAGTGGGTGTAGCTGACAGTTGGGCTTTGTGTATTCCTCCTAGACAGCCACACTCAATAGGAAGCTCATGTATGCCTGGATAGGCCATCACTGGCAGGATGGGAGGGAGGCACTGGGCACAGTTGCACTTAGGGGCATATTTATACTATGTTTGCACTGAATGTGCATCAAAAATCACTATTTAGGCTTACATAACAACAGTCAATAAAAAATAAGCATCCTTTCAGGTTGATAGCATGTTTTATGAGTCCAACATGGTTTGGCATACACAATTGATTTCCCAGCTATTTCACTCAGCCAGTTAAAAAGGCCAACAAATATATCTGTCACACTGGACACAATGGTCCACTCCCAACCCTTGTTTACCTCGACCTAAATAAATTCTTCATTAATCTGTCCTACTAAAGTGCATTAGACAAGCTTACGTGCAAAGTAAGCCATTCTATCGCCACTTCCCACTCATTAAGGCCACTTTTGAAACTATCACCGTAGACCAGACCAACAATAATGCTTATGCGGTACAGGAGTAAAACTTGACACAGTCTCAGATACCCGTCCTGTGGTATCCTAAAAAGAAATTCTACTTAAGTGCATTATGCGGGCTACAAGGCAAATTAGTTCATCAAATAGCCCTTCCAACACACAATTATGATAAGAGCCATTAATCCCTGAATATACCCTGATGTACCATCAACATCACCTAAGTGTACACCAGATAGATGGTGGGCATAAGAAGAGGTGAACTTACAACTCTACCCCTAGCAATTCTACCATAAACATATAGTTATCCCCCTTTGTTCCATGAGACACACCCTCCTCAATGCCCACTCCCGCGGTTAAGCCCCTGGCAATTGCTGAACCTTTTTGTTAAAAACTTTCAAAAATTGCAGTACTTGGACATTCAGCATATCATTTTGTGGATTTAGTGCCTCTATTGTTGCAGACCTGCAGGTTATAATACTCAAAGCTAAAAACTCTTTACGTAGCAAGGCCGTTCAGTCAGCTATTAATTTTGGGCATAAACAGAAATTGTTCTCAAAAGTCTCATTCATCTGATGAAACAGGTGACACACAGTTTGCTCTAATAGACCTTTAGTCTGTGATTTAGGGACAAAGGGGGTGATTCTCACCCTGGCGGGCGGCGGAGGCCGCCCGCCAGAGTTCCCCCCTCCAAAATACCGCTCCGCAGTCGAAAGACCGCTGAGGGTATTTTGGCTTTTGCACTGGGCTGGCGGGCGACCGCCAAAAGGCCGCCCGCCAGCCCAGTGCAAAACACCCTTCCCACGAGGACGTCGGCTCAGAATTGAGACGGCGTAGTGGGAAGGTGCGACGGGTGCAGTGGCACCCGTCGCGTATTTCAGTGTCTGCAAAGCAGACACTGAAATACAAAGTGGGGCCCTCTTACGGGGGCCCCTGCAGTGCCCATGCCATTGGCATGGGCACTGCAGGGGCCCCCAGGGGCCCCACGACACCCCATACCGCCATCCTGTTCCTGGCGGGCGAACCGCCAGGAACAGGATGGCGGTATGGGGTGTCAGAATCCTCCATGGCGGCACAGCGAGCTGCGCCGCCATGGAGGATTCATTTGGGCAGCGGAAAACCGGCGGGAGACCGCCGGTTTTCCGCATCTGACCGCGGCCAAGCCGCCGCGGTCAGAATGCCCTGCGGGGCACCGCCAGCCTGTTGGCGGTGCTCCCGTCAACCCTGGCCCCGGCGGTCCATGACCGCCGGGGTCAGAATGACCCCCAAAGTCTTTTGTAGGTAGAACCCCAAATTGCAATTTCATAAGCTCC
Organism: Pleurodeles waltl; assembly: GCF_031143425.1. NCBI lineage: Eukaryota > Metazoa > Chordata > Amphibia > Caudata > Salamandridae > Pleurodeles > Pleurodeles waltl. The sequence continues at coordinate 653,858,017 of NC_090436.1, forward strand.
TTCTTTATGGTTACTGATAAAGCTGATTCAAAATAGGGCTGTTCTTTGTAAGTTCCATATGGTTTTATCACCAGAAAGCCATGCAACCACTTTTCCAACTGCATTTTGTCCTCCACATGACTTTTCAACTGTATGCATTTATTTAAAGATTTCTTGAAAACAGAGACACTAACATTCAATTGCCATAACTCAGAAAGGCCCAAGTTCTCTATACTCGTCTGCAGATATGTGGAGAAGTGTTTTTCCCCGGGCCAAGATTTAATTCCTTCCATACAAGATGTGTCAATGAATCTTCATTGCATTTCTCAAGCGGTGACAACATCTTACAAATGCCCCTTAACTGACAAACGTTTGGATTTTCCAGAGAGAACTCTAATCTTACTTGAGCCGTAGAAGCAGATTTGAACGTCCACAACACTAGAATCTCCAGTGATGTGGCATCCTCCCCCAACATTATTTCCCCTTCATAAGCCAAAGTGGAAATCAGTTTTGCCTTTATAACCCTCACAAAGATGTTTATGTTGTGACCCCACAGATGCACTTCATAGGTTGGTGAACGCAAAGATTATTGCTTCTGCCTTGGCAATAATGGCCTTCTTTTAGGCTGAAAAAGGCCCTCTGGAGGCTAGTTTGAAGCCCCGATAGGTGTATGTTAATGATCCTGCAACCTTTAGCCCTTTGAGAAACCAGTTCCAGTGTTTTGAGATTTGTCGATTGAATGGGATTACCTTGGTCTTTCTTAAATTAATTTCCAGCTGATTCTTATCTGAGAACTCCGCTAGCCTATACTTAATCTTGTAGACTAAGACCTTGTTAGCAGTAACAAACCATCAGTGTATAGGATGTTAGACAGTTCCTGCCCCACCAAGGCTCTGTGCATGTGACGCTACTTCATCAAAGAAAGCCTGAAATAAACAAGTTAAAAAACAAGGGAGCACCCTTGCTTTAACCCTTGGATTGTTCTAACTTCTCTTGATAGATATTAGGCCGTCACCTACCTTGATTTTCACCAAGGTGCCTGAACCCAACATCTCAATTGCTCCATTGTAATGTCTCCCATAGCAGCCTCAAGGGCACACAGTCAAAAGCCACCTTAAAATCCAGTAAGCATAAGAACAATGAAGTGCCTGATAGAGCAACTTAACCACTATTGTTCTTTTCTCCCTTAGGTTAATATAGATAATAACCAAGACTATGGGATTAGATTGAAAATTATCACAATTTTCCAACGATATCACCAGTAACCATGGTTCACTAATGTCCAACACAGTGACTTTTGCTGAGGGCTTGGTAGTTACATAGATCACCAGTCCACCTTTAGCTCTTCCATGATTGCAGCTTTTATTTGCCAGCCTATAATATTCTGTATATCCAATTAGGAGATGCTGGATTGTGCCCATGTCTCTTGGACAGGAATGATATTAAACTTGTGGCAGTATTCAGAAACTGTTGATTCTTCTATTTTTTGTGCTAGACCCCCCAAATTCCAAGCACAGATACTCAGTTGACCTCGTGGTCCTAAGTATTGCCCCAAACATTCCTCATTTCAGTCCTTGCATATGTCAGCCTGGTGCTGTGATGATAATGCAGAGGAGAGTCAGCTCCAGTACTCTACATCATCTATTTTAGTTACCACTCCTACATCTAAGCCGTCTGCTGACTGGGCTTTGACTGTTTGTATCTTCAATCCAGGGTTTCCACTTGTTATAGGTGGGGAGCCACCTGCACCTCTCAAAATGTAGGCAACCCGTTGTCCTATTTCTTGCATGGGCAAATGATAGTGTTAAATCTGTTCTTGCTAAGGCCCTTGCCTGCCTGTTGTTCAGGGGCCTTGACGCAGGGTGGATAACGATCCACATAAAAAGGTGTTACTTTTATGGCCCAATTTTTTGGTTTGTCACTGCACAACAGACTTTTGGCTTGAAGGTCTACAATATGAAACATTGTCGGTGTGGGGTCTACTAACTGCTCACAATGCGGGGCTAAACATTTGATAGAATATATATCATAAGACTTTACTCCCACTAAACCTGGCAGTCCTTTAATTAATTTTAGTGTATTAGAGAAACTTAGAACATCATGCCTCTCCCTGGATCTATATTCTTGGAACAATAGCAAACTTGGTTTCACCACATCTTGGTCTGCTGGGGCATTAGACCCCCCCCTTGCTTTCCCAAGGTACATTCAGTACTACCCATTCCATCTGTTGCTTCCTTAACATCCTCTTGTTTTACTGATGGCTTTTTTGGCTGTATCAACCTTTCTTCCAAACATTCAGCAGCATACCTTGCAGACACAATGGCCTGTGAGGGCATTCATTCCTTGCACCAACCTTTTCCTAAATTTTCCGGGGTGATCCCATTATTTTTATTTGTTTGAACTTGAGATGACATGGAATAATGATCCATTGTACCTTCTTCCTGCAAATCTCCTCTCCCTCCAGTGGCCCAAGACCCTTGTGTGGCAGGAGCCACAACAGTAGGAATGTTTTGCATTGTGGTCCAAGCCGTTGCCTCTGGGGTGACCCTGTTATTTTCATTTGTTTGAACTTGAGATGACATGGAATAATGATCCATTGTACCTTCTTCCTGCATATCTCCTCACCCTCCAGTGGCTCAAGCCCCTTGAGTGGCAGGTGCCACAATAGTAGGAACTTTTTACATTGTGGTCCAGGCCCTTGCCTCGCATAAGAACTCCTCCTGCAATCTTCTCACCCACCAGTGAAATAAGCACCTTTTGTGGCAGGAGCTGCAGTGATAGGAAGTTTTTGCGTCGTGGTACGGACCACTGCATCACCGATAGGCACACAGGTAACCTTGCCCTTAAGCCCAGCTTGACCTGCATGTACCTTTAAGGGAGGTGAGACCTGCTCCCTGTCCTCACTATCCTTATGTCCTTGACACTCAGCAACCTCTTCTACTAACGGGGTACACTTTGACATATAACATTTACCCCCTTCTTCAACCTGGACTTTGGGTATTCTGGCTGGATTTACGTAGTTTCTGCCCTTCCTGGATTGTTTTCTTTCCCTTTTTGTCATCTTCTGAGGTAGTAAGCGAAAACAAAGATATGTAAATAAGGTGGCAATTGACAAGTCTGCCCAACTGTATGACCAACTGTATGACAAGAATTAGAGTAAAAACCACACCAAACTGATACTCAACATAAGTGCACAAAATCATCAGGACTGCTAGTATCAATAATAACCAGCATCAAAAGCACCCTGTTAAAGCGTAGGAACCGCTAGAAATCTATAAATGAAAACATAGAAACATGACCCCCAAGTACAATAATTGTGAATGGAAACACTAACAAGCATGTCCTGAACTTACTGAAAACAATCATGCAATGAAACTTGACTGCACCAAACAGCATTTTCAAGAGGAAAGCAACAAAAAAGTGACACATGCTATAAATACTATAAATAAATGGTGGCCATTTTTTAATGACCAAAATGAAAGGTGCTTGTGCATAAAGAAAGCAATGAAGGACTGCCGTGTGCCTTAAATAGTAGAACTAAATGGCGGCCATATTCGAATGAGCAAAAGGAAAGATACCCAATGGGTAGATGTCAACACCAGAACAGTACGCGCTCTATTGGCGTCAAAAAATTCAAAAAAACATCACTTTCAAAATAACATGATTCATGCATTGTGCTGATATGTTGTATTTTACCCTTTTGCATTGCAGAGTTCCATCCTAAACACTTATTCTTAATATGTTTACAAATACTGTTTCTTTGCAATGTATTGCTACAGGTTTTCAGAGTGGGTTAGGGTGTGGCCTCTTTCCAGGGCCTTCCAGAGACTTTCCCTGCAACATGCCCGGGCGTGGTTCTGGGCTGGGCCAAGACTCTATATAAGGAGAGTCAGCCCAACTCCCAGTGCTCACTATTCAGAGGTTCCAGTGCAGAAGAGCAGCTATTTCCAGAACTTCAGTTCCAGTGGCCTTTTTGATCTCCCAGTTCTGCTTTGAAATCTTCATTGGTGCATCTTGTTCCTGGGTGGTAAGACGGTAGTTGGGTTTATTCCCAATACCGTTTATTTTATCTAGAATTATCTCATTCTAAGATCTGATCGTTTATTTATGTTAACAATTTGTTTTAAGGTCATAGTTATAAAAAGTGCACCCGAGTATTTTTGTTAAAGTGTGTACATGAATGTTTATGAATCGGCAAGAAGCGCGATTCGTTTATAGTTTTGAAACTCATGTTACATTGCGCGCCAGCGTTTATTGACATACGCGTTGAGGTTTGCAAATCAGCAGGATGCGCGATTCGTTTGAAAAGCTTTGAAATCTTGAGTTGCATTGCGCGCTGGCATTTATTGACACATACATGATTGATCACGAATCGGCAAGAGGCGCGGTTCGTTTATGAAGCTTTAAAACCTTGTGGTACATTGTGTGTTACTATTTATTGACATTTAAAAGAAGGTTTTGAAGTGGCACGATGTATAATTCAATTTAAAATTATTTCAAAACCTGTCGCTATTTATTGTGCAACCATTTCTTGACTTTGCATGGTGGCAGTCGAGTCAGCAGGACATGCAATTTTTTACTAGAGTTTATTTATGTTGTGAACTGCATATTACCATCCCAGGATAATTACTTGGTACAATTCGAGTTGACGAGTATGGGAAATATTTCTTGAACTATTGAACCCATTGAAAAATATTTCTTCTCTAGTGTTTTAAGAGTGTAATCTGTGTTGAAAACATTTCAAGGAAAATATATATAGGATCAGAAGTTCTAGATGCAATATTATATGCTCCTATTATGCATATTCTTTTTATTCTAATTCATGCTTGAATAAGAAAAGTTTTATTTCAAATTAATCTTGATTCCATTACAGGTATCTGATCATCACAAAATCTGTTCATTTTTAAAACTGCAATTCAAGATTGCTCATATTTTCAGAAAGACTATGGGGGTCATTCCAACCCACCGCCAACAGGCTGGCGGTGCTTCCCTGCCCATTCTGACCGTGGCGGTAAAGCCGCGGTCAGAAAAGGGGATCTGGCGGTTTCCCGCCGGATTTCCCCTGTCTGGGCTGAATCTCCATGGCGGCGCTGCAAGCAGCGCCGCCATGGAGATTCCGACCCCCTTCCCGCCACCCTGTTTCTGGCGGTTTTTACTGCCAGGAACAGGATGACGGGAACGGGTGTTGTGGGGCCCCTGGGGGCCCCTGCACTGCCCATGCCACTGGCATGGGCAGTGCAGGGGGCCCCTAACAGGGCCCCAGCATGATTTTCACTGTCTGCTTAGCAGACAGTGAAAATCGCGACGGGTGCAACTGCACCCGTCGCACCCCGGCAACACCGCCGGCTCCATTCGGAGCCGGCTTCTATGTTGCAGGGTCTTTCCCGCTGGGCCGGCGGACGCTCCTTTAGCGGGCGCCCGCCGGCCCAGCGGGAAAGCCAGAATGGCCTCCGCGGTCGGCCAAATGGCGGTGACCGCATGGCCGCCTATGTTTATTAATATTTACTTCAGGTTATATTGTGTGTTCTAACCTTTTTTCCCATTAAAGGTCTCCTTCCCAGCAGTACCCTTCCTAATCCCCTCTTCCCCTCTTGAACTCTCACAGTCTCTGTGAATTGTCTATCAGAGTCTTGGAGTTGTTCATTAGAGGACGTGTTGGGAACGTGCGCAAACCCCGAGGATCTGGTGACTCTGACAGTAGGAAAATGTGTTGGGAAGCAGAGTATAGTCAGTAAACGGTAAATTATAATTGGAGAAGATGTTGGACATACTGAAAACAGAGTCCAAGAAAGAAAAACATGATAGAGTACTGACGTGTGCCTATGAGGATAGGAATAGATGGCGGCCATATTAGAAAGAGTTGCCCTGAAGGAAAGCTAGCAACAAAACTATAAATACAATTAGAGGAATGCTGCTGTGTGATGAACAGGCCCCACATACTCAGGGAGTACCCCTGATGCTAATGCCAGCAGCCAAGAGTGCTCTGATTGGATGGGAAGCCCACAGTTCCGGAATCATCACAGCGACCTTCCACACAAAGAAAAAGAGGATCAACATGAATGCTATCCAGTGCTATGCAACTAAAATTGACAGCAAAGAAGATGAAAAAGGGTTTTCTAACAGACTCAAGTCCATCCTTGAGAAATGCCACAAGAGAGCCATCACTATACTGATGGCAACCTCAATGTCAGCATTGGAAGCAACAACACTGAAAAAAAAAGTCATGCCAACCATGGCTTTTGGTGACATGAACGAGAATGGTGAGAGGCTTGCAGATCTCTGTGCACTGAACAGTCTGGGCAGTAGTGTATTTCCACACTAGCGATATAGCACCACCCTCCTCAAAGATGCACAGAAACAGAGTGAATACTGAGTCACCCTCAGCAACAAGTTTCAAGTCCTGAAAGAACTAGTGGACAACAGAGACCCAATAGAAAGCCAATGGGAGAAGATCAAAGAAACAGTGACATCATCCTGTCAAGAGGTACTGGGTCCCAAGAAAAATGAGTGTAAAGAATGGATCTCTATCAACACTATCTGCAAACTCAAGGCAAGAAAGGAAAGTAAATCTGCAGTCAACACCAGCTGAACAAGTGCAGAAAAAGCAAACACTCATGTCTAATGTACCAAAACCAACAAGGAAGCAAAGAGAAGCTTAACAGCAGACAACCAAAGATTAATTAATGGCCTTGCCACAGAAGCCCAGGCAGCAGCAAGCCTTGGAAACATGAAAGAACTCTACTATATAACAAGGAACAGCAAGCCAGAAAGACCTGTTAAATACAAAGCTGTGAAGACAATTATGAATAACGAAGGCCAACAATGAAGATGGATAGAGCACTTTGAAGAACTGCCGAACCCAGCCATGCCGTAGTCTCCACCCGACAGACAGCCAGCTGACAAGGATTTGCAGCTCAACCGCAGCAGACCAACCTAGGAAGAAATACAGCACACCATCAAACATTTGAGAAATTAGAAGGCAGCAGGACCTGACAACCTTCCTACAGAAGCACTGAAGGCAGACATTGAACCACCAGTAGACATGCTCTACCCCATGTTTTGAGGGATCTGAGAAGAGGAAAAGGTGCCATCTGAATTGAAGGAGGGAAATCTGCTCTTATTCCCAATAAAGCGTTACCTGAATAATTGCACTAAATACAGAGGAATAACTATTTTAGCAACCCCAAGTAAAGTGTTCAACAGAGTCATTCTGACCAGAATGAAGGAACAAGTTGATGCTCAGTTGCAAGACCATCAAGCTGGCTTCCACAAAACAAGATCCTGCACAGACCAGATTGCAACACTACTCATTGTCATTGAGCAGTCAGTGGAATGGAATTGCCTCCTCTATGTCAACTTCATCGACTATGGAAAGCATTTGACGGCGTGGACAGGGAGACCCTTTGGAAACTCCTTTTGGACTGCTTCTTGAACCTGGACTTGGGCATTCTGGCTGGTTTAACCTAGTTTCTGCCCTTGCTGGCTTGCTTTATTTCCCTTTGTGTCATCTTCTGAGGTAGTAAGTGAAAGCAAAGATATGTAAATAAGGTGGCAATTGACAAGTCTGCCCAATTGTATGACAATAATTAGAGTGAAAACCATACCAATTGATACTCAACATAAGTGCAAAAAATCATCAAGACTGCTGTATCAATACTTACCAAAAACAATCATGCAATGAAACTCGACTGCACCAAACAGCATTTTCAAAAAGAATGTGACAAAAGACTGACACATGCTATAAATATTAGAAATAAATGTTGGCCACATTGGAATGACCAAAAGGAAAGGTGCTTGTGCATAAAGAAAGCAATGAAGGACTGACAGGTGCCTTAAATAGTGGAACTAAGTGGCAGCCATATTAGAATGAGCAAAAGGAAAGGTACCCAATGGGTAGCAAAATGTGTTGGAAAGCGGAGTATAGTTAGTAAACAGGAAATGATAATTGGAGAAGATGTTGGACATATTGAAATGAGAGGCCAAGATAGAAAAACATTATAGAGGACTGACGCGTGCCTCTGAGAACACAAATAGATGACGGCCATATTAGAAAGGGTTGCCTAGAAGGAAATATAGCAATAAAACTATAAATACAATTAGAGGAATGCTGCTGTGTTCTGAACAAGCCCTACATACTCAGGGAGTAACACTGATGCTAATGCAAGCAGCCAAGAGTGCTCTGATTGGATGGGAAGACCACAGGTCCGGAATCATCACAGCAACCTTCCACACAAAGAAAAAGAGGATCAACATGAATGTTATTCAGTGCTATGCAACTAAAATTGACAGCAAAGAAGATGAAAAATAAGGGTTTTATAACAGACTCAAGTCCATCCTTGAGAAATGCCACGAGAGAGACATCACTATACTGATGGCAACCTCAATTTCAGCATTGGAAGCAGCAACACTGGCTACAAAGAAGACATGGCAACCATGGCTTTGGTGACATGAACGAGAATGCTGACGGCAGGCTAGATCATGAAGACATCCACATCAAGTATAATAAATGCAGCTCGATGACCTGGACTTTGCAGACGACCTATAGCCAACTGCAGATGCTAGAGATGACCGACAAAGTGGCAGCCACATCAGCACAACTTGGTCTCAACATCCAAAAGGGAAAAACCAAGATCCTGAAGGCTAACGCAGCCAGCACAACTGCAGTTACTCTTGCAGGTGATGCACCTGAAGAGATTAAGGCCTTCACCTACCTGGGCAGTGTCATAGACAAGCAGGGAAGCACAGATGCCGACGTCAAGGCAAGAATAGGCAAACCAAGGGATGCCTTCATTCAGCTAAAGAAGATCTGGAGCTCCAAAGACCTAACACTGTAAACCAAGATCAGGCTTTTCAAAACAAACATAAAATCTGTCCTTCTGAATGAATCAGAAACTTGGAGTACAGCAGTGACCACCACCAACAAAGTCCATACCTTCAACATGTGTCAGAGGAAAATCTTCTGAATCCACTAGCCACCAGTAACTATGACCCATGGAAGCAGACTTTCTAACTCTGCTCATGAAGAAATCATGAAATGATTCTGGGGCTGGATAAATCACACCCACTGGAAGCCCACATCAGACACCACCAGGCGAGCCCTCACCAGGAAAAGAGGAAGGTCAACCTGGCGTAGAGGCCTCAAGGCTGACCGCGAGCAGATGGGTTACACCTGGAGACAGATTGAAAGAAGAGGCCAAGACAGCGATGGCTAGAGAGCCTTGTTGAGGGCCTGTGCTGTATTTTTACATCCCTGTAAATTGTACCTGTCAAGCACAGTAAATAAAAATAAAACGTTATGTGACGTCACTAATAATTGACGATCTATAGCTAAAACAATACTCAACCAAGCGTCGTCAAGTTGTTTTTGTGGAATAGTGAACAGTCGCTTTGACAAACTGAAAGATGTACCTTATGTTTATCTGTTGCTAAATTATTTATTATTTATTGTAATGTGTTATAGAGCATTTTTTATTTTCCTTGTGATTGCACTGTGCTGTGTCTAGGGACTGGCATTGCACAGATGAAAAAAATAGGGAAAATAATAACTAAGGAAGTTTGAAAACATACAAAAGAAAATTACATCTTCCAAAATAAGGCAAGAATGTTTAAAGTCATGAGGCATGAAAATGAAAACATAGTCTTTGAATGACAGGGTTTCGCGTACACAGCCCCTCATTACAACCTTGGCGGTAAATGTCGCCTACCGCCATGCTGTCGGCCGGCAACATACCGTGACCACGGCAGTATACCGCTACGGGTATTATGACCCACACCTAGAAATCCGCCACTTTACAGACACCCACACAAGTCTGCCAGACCAAAGGTCAGTGATAAACTGGCGGTATCAAAACCCACACCATTACGCCAACAGGAATACACCCACGGTATCAGGACCCACGAATCACCGTGGCGGTCTTTCAACCACGGTAAACCATTGGCAGTACACACCACCGCGCTCAAAATACACACACACTAACAAAACTACACCACATTGGACAATTGAAACTACACACACCTGACACACATACACACACCACACCCACACACTCACACCACTATAAAACACACACCCACATTACCCACAACATTTCAACAACAAAAAAAGATTGCCAACAGAGAGAAAGACAAGCCAGGAGCACCCATTCAATCTGAGCCACAGAACACCATCACCCATACACCATCCACGCACCTCACAGCACACACCACAACACATCACCCCACACATCACCCCACTCATCCTCACAAATACCACTCCCACCACCTCCATGGCACCCCAAAGACACCCCAGGTTTTCAGAGGATGAGCAAAGGGTCATGGTGGAGGAAATCATGCGGGTAGAGCCACAGCTATTTGGAGCACAGGTGCAGCAGACGTCCATTGCAATGAAGATGGAGCTATGCCGGAGAGTCGTGGACAGGGACAACGCTGTGGAACAGCACCCCAGAACAAGGGATGACATCAGGAAGAGGTGGAACGACCTATGGGGGAAGGTGCGTTCCATGGTTGCAAGACACCAGATAGCCGTACAGAGGACTGGCGATGGACCTCCACCTTCTACCCCACAACTAGCAACATGGGAGGAGCAAGTCTTGGCAATAATGCATCCTTAGGGCTTCGCAGGAGTAGCAGGAGGACTGGACTCTGGTAAGTCAAATTTTTACTACTATATCCCCCACCCTACCTGCATGCCATCACAAACTCCTACCCCTACCCTCACCCCATCACTCCACCACCTCACAAATACCCCACTATCACAACCCACCCATCCCAATACCAAGCCCTGAATGCAACACCTATGCATGGGCACACATCACAGACCTGCATGGACACCCATCACTAAAGCATTCCCATTAGAGAGAATCACCTAGCCCACAAAATCACCACACACACAAAGCAACGCTGACAGGGCAATCACAACCATACAGGGAAACACACCCATGCACAAGATGACAAGATGGCACATGCAGATGCAATAACACTGCATTTTCATCCCCACACGACCCCCACTCAACATCACCAGTGAGGAGGTGCCACCAACATCCAGTCCCCCCACAGAAGAGGCCCACAGTGATGACAGCAGCTCTGCACGCCTGGATCACGATGACCAACCTGGCCCATCAGAGCCCTCTGGACAGTTGGTTACCCTGCCACAGTCCCAAACCACCACAGAGCCTACTCCCTCAGGAAACACCAGCAAAGCCCCCACCCAGCGGGCCTATACCACTGTCCCCAGGACATATCAATCAGCAGTGTGTCCACCACTACAGGGACCCCAGGCAACCCCACAAACCCAAGAAAATCTGGGACCTGGGGTCATTCGGCACACGGTTCAGGGGAAAGAGGCACAGGACAACAGGGAAGCTGGGAGAACTGCTGTACGACAGGGGGAGGACAGGGCTAGGGAACCCACTCTCCAAGAGGCACTTGCAGGGATCCTGAGAGCATGTCAACAGATACTGGCCAAGTTACAGGAGACCAAGCGGCTGCAGGAGGGACAGTGCGTGAGGATCAGGGAGGACCTCAAACACATCCATACCATCCTGGTCACCACTGCAGGGGTGCTGGCTGACATGGCCAACACCAAGAGGGAGGCAGTGGCACAACAACGGGCCCCTGACACTAGCCACACCGATGAACAGCCCTCCACCTCCGCTAGTGGAGAGGAGGCCCCGCCACTGGAACAACAGGCTACCAGCACCCCACCCCCTGCAGAAAGAGAACAACCCGCAAACGGTCCCTGAGATCCAGGCAGAAGCCAGAGAACATTGCCAAGACCCCCTCCAGGAAATAAGACTCTCCTGATTGTCACCCTTCTGTCCCACTCTGCCACCATGTCAACCTTGAACTGCCATTGCTCCCCTTCCCATGCCCCATTGGACTATGCACCTGTGATACCAAGAGACTGGACACTAACTGGACATTCCTCCACCATCACCCCAGCCTATTGCACATCCCCCTCTACTTATTAGCACTTAAATAAACACCCTTGGATCAAATACAGTTTTGGAGTCTGTCAATTGATTGAAATATGTATTAGTACAACATTATGAAAACATTGCAATTCATATGTACAGTAATTTATACATTGGTATGACCTGTAGTGGGTAGCAGTAAACATACCAAGAGCCAGAGTGGGGCACACAGATCTGAAAATAGAGATGCCAAAGGGTACCGTAAGTGGCCATAGACATAGGGAAATCAGGCTGCCATGTACAATGTCCAACAGAAAACTGAAAAGTAAAGTGAAGTTACAGTGTCTTACCTGTGTGTCACTGGAAGTACTGCTGTATGATATTACTTCTGTTGTCCACATCTTCTTCCTCTGCCTCCTCTTCCTCATTGTCCACAGGCTCCACCACTGCCACAAGACCATCTCCAGGCTCATCCTCCTGCAGAAAAGGCACCTGCCGTCTCAAGGCCAGGTTGTGCAACATACAACATGCAACGAGGATCTGACACAACTTCTTGGGTGAGTAGTACAGAGATCCACCTGTCAGATGGAGGCACCGGAACCTGGCCTTCAGGAGACCGAAGGTTATCTCAATAATCCTCCTTGTTCGCCCATGTGCCTCATTGTAACGTTCCTCTGCCCTTGTCCTGGGATTCCTCACTGGGGTCAGTAGCCATGAGAGGTTGGGGTAACCAGAGTCACCTGCAAATATTTAGTGACAACTGTTAGACACACACTAACCCTTAGGGATAACCCCATACCCAGACACCAACATATACTGGGTGGGGACCTTGGGCTCACCTATTAGCCACACCCGGTGCATCTGGAGTTGAGCCATCACATATGGGATGCTGCTATTACTCAAGATAAAGGTGTCATGCAGAGAGCCAGGATACTTGGCATTCACATGGGAGATGTACTGGTCAGCCAAACACACCATCTGCACATTCATAGAGTGATAGCTTTTTCTATTCCAGAACACCTGTTCATTTCTTCAGGGGGGGGGAAATGCTACATGTGTACCATCAATGGCACCAAGGATATTGGGGATATGTCCCAGGGCATAAAAGTCAGCTTTCACTGTGGCCAAATCCTCCACCTGGGGGAATACGATGTAGCTGCGCATGTGTTTCAGCAAGGCAGACAACACACTGATCAACTCGTTGGAGAGAATTGGCTGAAACATCCCTGATGCCATCGCCACTGTTGTTTGGAAGGAACCACTAACAGGACCTGTACTAGACGGGGGATACCTGTGGGATGGCGGTTAGCTGACATCAGGTCTGGCTCCAATTGGGCACACAGTTCTTGGATTGTGGCCCGATCAAGTCTGTATGTTAGGATAATGTGTCTGTCCTCCATTGTTGCAAGGTCCACCAGGGGTCTGTACACTGGAGGATGTCTCCATCTCATATTCATCCTCAGCGGTTGAAGCCTAGGGAGGAAAACGGTGAGCAGAGGGTCATATTCACACATCAATTGCAATAATAATGCATCTCTTCATTTACAGAACCAGTATGTGAATCCGAGAGTCAGTTGATGTGCCAATGTCTGCTGTGACGCAGTTAGGTGCCATTGCCTGTGCCCCACTGAAATGGCGGATGCCTGACACGTGAGGAGGGACAAGTGGAAATGAGGTAATTCCGCTGGCATTGTGTGCTGTTGCGGTAGGCGGTCCACAACCGCCACGCAACTTCGCATTGGTTATCATTGGGCCCTATGGGTTGCAGGAGCCAATGGCAATGTACGCTGGTGGTGACGGTACGCACCGCCGCAGATGTGACCGCCATTTTCTATCTGTTCACTCACTTGCTACCTGACCTTCAACAGGAGAGGACCTACACTGCAAGTGCTGCTGTGACCTGTGTCTGGAAGCGACAATGGCTTATGTGTCTGGGGAAAGGGCCCCTGCCTTCACTGCAGAGGAGTTGGAGAGATTGGTGGATGGGGTCCTACCCCAGTACACTTTACTCTATGGTCTTCCAGACAAACAGATGAGTACACTGTGAGCATGATGCATGGGCCATGAACGTATGGAGTGTTGTGTGTGTAAGCCACATGTAGGGGGGGCAGAGGTGTCCTGGGCAGAGTGCTGCATGTATGGTGGTCAATGTGTGTGCGTTAGTGGATGGGAGGGATATGGTGGACCATGAATGTGATGGTCCAGATGGTATTACTAATTCCTTTTCTGCTGTATTTTTCCTGCATGTCAGCACCCATCAGAAAAAGGGTATTTGGTGTGCCATCGCCAAGGAGGTGCGGACCTTGGGGTTCTTTGACAGGCAGAGCACCTACTGCCGCAAACAGTGGGAGGACCTGCTCCGCAGGTCAAGAAAGGCAGCAGAGGCCTAGCTTGGGCTGGCCTCCCAACGAGGAAGGTGTGCCCGTCATACCCTGACCCCCCTGATGTTCCACATCCCGGTGGTGGCCTATCCGGAGTTGGATGGGTGCTTGAGGGCATCACAGCAGTCACAAGGGGGTGAGTGCAAATTCAGATTCTTGAGTTGGCTCGCGTTAAGGTTTTACCTGGGTGGAGTATGTGGACTGTGGGTGCCCCTAGGCCAGGGAGAACATGGCAGGGTGGGTCCCTTGTTGGGCAGGCTCTGAAGCACTCCAACCCAATGGTGTTAGTGGTCATCTACTACTGGGCAGGGACCTGTGGGTTTTAGGTGTGCAGCTGATCGCGTTATGCCATGTCCCTCATGGGCTGGTGACTAGCTTTGTAACTGATAGTGCATGGCCTAGTGCATAGGGCAGCTCCCTGTATGTTGTGTACGCCAACTGTAGTGTTGTTGCTGGCATTGACCAAGTGTCTGTCTCTCCCCCCCCTTTTTGTTTTGCCACCCTGTCCTCGTCTGCATTAGCATCATCTGGCGGAGGAGCAGAGGCACCGGCTACGGAGGGAGCTGCATCCCACATGGGCCTGGAAGCCGAATCCACCGAGGGTGAGGGCACCAGTGGGACGGAGGGCAAGGGGAGCACCACAACGGATACAGGAGAGGACACTACAGACAGCGACTCCATCACAGATGGAAGCTCCCTGGCAGTGGCGGACACCTCTGTGCCCTCCCAACAACAGGTACAGCCACCACCCCCCGTACCAGCACCGCCCTCCCAGCAGCCCCACACCGTGTTTCCCGTGCCCGCTCACCCAGGAGGGTGGGCATCTCCTTCAACCCAGGCACCTCAGGCCCTGCCCCAGTCAGCCCTGCTGCCCTCAGTGAGGAGGCTATTGACCTCCTGAGATCCCTCACTGTTGGGCAGTCAACCATTTTGAATGCCATTCAGGGTGTCGAGAGGCATTTGCAACAAACAAATGCATACCTGGAGGGCATTCACTCTGACGTGGCGGCCCAACAGAGAGCATTTCAGGCTCTGGCCTCCGCACTGATGGCAGCTATTGTCCCTGCCTCTAGCCTCCTTCTCCAACTTCCTCTTCCCAGTCCCACTCCCCTCAACCCCAGCCTATCCCAAGCACACCTTCAGACCAGCAGTCACCCAAATCAACAGACAAAAGTGGCTGAGGAAAACACAAGCACCACACTTCATCTCACGGGCACTCACACAAGCATCATCCCCATGCAGACACACCAACATCCACTGCCCCCACAGTATCCCCCTCGTCCTCGTCCTCCACCTCGCTCCCAGTAGCATCTCCACTCACACCTGCATGCACTACATCCTCATCCACTACCTCCATCACCAGCACACCCATCACTACACACCCCTCACTGGCACTCACCACCCCCACATCCATGCACAAGTCCCCTGTGTCCTCTCCCACTGTGTCTGTGACCCCTCCTCCAAACGTACAGAAACGCAAGCACACACCCACCCAACAGCCATCCACCTCACAACAGCATCCAGTTCATGCACCTGCACCTGCACCCAAACACAGCAGACTGACACCCCCTACAACCACTCCTTCTTCCTCCACTCCCAAACTCTTCCCACCCCAATGTCCCTAAGAAGCTTTTCCTAGCCAACATTGACCTGTTCCCTACCCCTCCCACCCCCTCGGGACAGGGTGGCCAAAACCCAGCCCAGCACCTCAGCCACCAAGTCCATGTCTGCTGTGGTTCTTGCAGTTGTCAGAGGCTCAAAGGGGGCACCCGTCAGTCCAGCCAGTGTGCCACCAAACACGGCCAGGGCAAAGAACGTTCTGCCACCTGGCAAAGTGAAGAAGGGGACAGCATCCAGTTATGGGAAGGAGCCACAACCACCCAGCAAGGCCACCTCAAGGACTCCAGCTGCCGGACCCAAGGTGACACCACCATCTGCCAAGGGCAGGAAGGGGCACAAAACACCAGCCAAGGCACTTCAGCTGTCCGAGCCTGCAAGTAAAGGCCTGGTGGCTACCAGCACAACCGCCAGCACTGTCACCTGCACTGCCACAAGCACCACCGCAAGCAATGCCACCTGGACCGCTGACAGTAGCACCAATGCCAGCAGCCGCAGCCTCAGTGGGCAGCTGTCCGAGGCTGCAGGAGAAGGGCTGGAGCCTGCCCCCACCACTGGCAGCACCAGCACCAACACTACCACCACTGTGCAGCCGTAGCCGCTGGCGAATGGACTGTAGCCCTGCCTCCATGGACTGTCATGCATCCTGACCACTGCAAACTTGTGGCTCTGACACCCAGACGAGGGACTGTGACCTGGCACCCCACAAGTGCTGCATCACTGGGCACAAAGCTGCCTCCAGAACCAGTGGAGAAAGGCATCCACTCACCCTATCCTTGCAGGATGAAGCAGACTGGGCATAAACCTCCTTCAGAACCTGTGGAGAAAGGAATCCACTCACCCTATCCTTGGCAGGATGAAGCAGACTGGGCACAAAGCCCCCTCCAGAACCAGTGGAGAAAAGCATCCACTCACCCTATCCTTCGTAGGATGAAGCAGACTGGGCACAAAGCCTCCTCCAGAACCAGTGGAAGAAGGCATCCACTCACCCTATCCTTGGCAGGATGAAGCAGACTGGGCACAAAGCACCCTCCAGAACCAGTGGAGAAAGGCATCCACTCACCCTATCCTTGGCAGGATGAAACAGACTGGGCACAATGCCCCCTCCAGAACCAGTGGAAGAAGCCATCCGCTTGAGAGACTGTGGCCTTGCACTCCCCAGGAGCAAGCAGGGGGCAAACCACCCACTTGAGAGACTGTGGCTTTGCACTCCCCAGGAGCAAGCAGTGGGCAAACCACCCACTTGAGAGACTTGAGAGACTGTGGCTTTGCACTCCCCAGGACCAGGCAGTGGGCAAATCACCCACTGGAGAGACTTGAGAGACTGTGGCCTTGCACTCCCCAGGACATCGCTGTGGGCATGGAGACCCCTCCAGGAGCAGTGGTGTTGCACCATCTTCTGGCTGAGGTGCCCCCTCTTCCTTATCCCCTGAGGTGCCTGTGTGTTTTCGACCTGTTGCCCCTGCAGTGTTCTCTCCATTTTGAGGCAGGAGTCAAGTGTGGGCTTGGCCTATGTGTTATGGCCCGGTGGGCCACGGACTATTTTTATGTGGACATTGTCCCTCATTTTGTATATATTGTATATATTGTACATACGTTTATTTATTTATGAACGTATTTATCTAAAATTCTAATATTACACTAATTTGACTCAATTCCTTTTGTCCTTGCGTTCTTCCAGAGAGTTACTGGATGTATATGTAATGTTGTTGCATGTGTTTGTGTGTATGGTGTTGGGGATGTTGTGTGTTGCGTGTGTGTGTCACTCTCTTTTTCCTCCCCCCTCCTCTGTCTACTAGGTGTTGTACTCACCATGGTTGTCGTCACCACTGTTGGTACTCCTGATATATGAGAAGACACACCATCATGGGCAGGACGTGCAGCTCGGGCTCCATGGCGTTGTGGTTCTTCCTTGAGTGCAGAGAGGTCAGTGGTTTCCCTTCCAAGTACTGTTTCCGCCGTGCTTTTGATGGCGTTGGTACCGCCCCGGAAAAGCTGGCGGATGGGTGGGTTTTAATGGGGTGGGCGGTACATTGTCTTTCGTCTGGCTGTTGGCAGTTACCGCTGCGGTGTTTGTTGCTACCGCTGTGGCGGTCGGAGTGTAAAAGTGGCTGTATGTGTTGACGGTTTCCACAGTGGTCGTGATCAGATTTTTTTTACCGCCGACCTGTTGGCGGTATTACTGCTGCTTTAACACTGACCACCAGGGTTATAATGAGGGCCACAGTGTTGTTTCTATAACATTAGTATATGCCAATGAAAAGCTGTCTGAATTGCACCTAAAAAGTAGAGCTTTGAATATTTATTTTCTCTAACCACAAGGCACTAACTTGTACTCTCTCTTATACACAGTTCAGTAAAATGTGTGTAAAAGAAAGCAAGTCGCTGAGTGGATATGAAGGTCTAATGATTTCAATTGTCTTAGTAAAGTAAAGTGGCAGCATTTCAAATTAACACAGTTCTAAAAACAAATCTTGAACTGCATATATTACACATACATTGAGTAAAGCGACTTGCCTCTTCTTTCTGCTGTCAAGCCGATTTTGTCATTTTGGCATCCAATAATTTTCCTATGAAACTGAACTTTCTAAGGTATGTGGTTCGCTCTATAAACTTTGCAGAAAGTGAATAAAATAATTCAGGGGCATAGTAACAAAGAGTTTAGAAAACAGGCTGCTACCCTCTGAAGCAGCTTTGCCGAAGCGAACACTACATACTATCACAGGGAGAACTATTTTAGGAGTGAACATAAGAATGTTGCAATCACCAACGATAATCCCGATGCAATATGCGTATTTATTATTTTATGGTTATGCGCCTTCGAATTTTTTATTTGTTTGT
This sequence comes from Pleurodeles waltl, assembly GCF_031143425.1. NCBI lineage: Eukaryota > Metazoa > Chordata > Amphibia > Caudata > Salamandridae > Pleurodeles > Pleurodeles waltl. Next base: position 653,876,747 of record NC_090436.1, read on the forward strand.
TAATAGAATGATATTTAGGTTTGCCACAGTTCAACTTAGATGAACATCGCTGCTGGTTTTACCCTATCTTTGATTGACTGTGACGCCTATTCTTTCTGTCTGAGGACATTTAGAAGTCACAGGGCAGTATCCATGTGATGTGTTTTTGTCCTTCACTGGTGTCATGGGGCATCAAATACCAGTTAGCATTCAAATGGATAACCAAGTCGCTCCCCTTGTACGGTTGACTATCCTGTCCTTACCTGGATGCCGCAGTTAGAGCTTAATCTAGAAAGTGACAGTGGGTTTCAGACTTGGCATAGTGATGTTACACAATACAGATCAATTTGGCGTTATTACATTAAAAATGAATATGCCTTTTATTTATAAAACCTGGGCAGTTAACATTATTCACACCAGAGAAAATAAGGGCTTGGTAACTTAAGGAGCTGAAATAAGGCCTTAAATCACGCCTCTAGCATCTTGAAGTGAAGTCATAACGACAAACACTGTAACGTCTTCCAAAAATAGTGTTTAAGGAGCTTATTGGAAACAAATGAACATATACAAGTCTGCTCTACTTTCAAAGTTTTTAGTGACATCTAGGGTCATCGATTGGGAAACTAGTTCTCACCAGTAACTGAGATAAGCCATATGTCTTTAGACCTGTACATTACAGACGGATGGTTGAAATAGTTCCTCATTTATGGCTCTGCCTCATTCCAATTATGTAGCATGAAAATAAACCTTTTCTGTCTCTCTGTGGGGGAGTCAAGGAACAGTGCAGGCTCATCAACAAGTGCAGTTCTTTCATGGTCCCAGCACCTCCTCAATCTTGTGTAATGCACGGCAGATGCAGCTGTGCTGCAGATCCTCATGACTCCTGGGAAGGCTCATGGCCACAATGTGCTTGAAAAAGAAGACAGGAGATATCTTTAACCTTTCTGACCTCCTCAGGTAGGATGTTGCACAGTATAGCCCCTTCCACCTGCCACTAACTAGCCATCTCTGTCCTGGGCTTTTCCTTCAGTCTGACTACTCACATGTGCACTGGATCGTTACCTGGACTATATCTCCAGATCATAAGGTCTCCCTGGGACACGCCGCCTGACTTTATCTGTTATGTCTTACATAGTGAGGTCAGAACGTGATATGCCACCTAACTCTCCAGGCGGAGCCAATGAAAGCTATTAAATACAGACATTATTTTGTCGCTAACATAAAAAATTCTGTGTAGGTTGTGGCACTGTAGCTTACCCTATAATTTATTTCAGGCCACCAAGAGCATAGTATTGTAATAGTCTAGGAGAGCGCTAATATTTGACCTTGCTATTGTTGTTCTATCTTACTTTTCAAGAAAGAGCTGTAGCTTGGCCAGTATGAATATAACTATTTGAGACCAGTGGTTAACTGGTTGATGGGATCTTCCAGGGTCAGGCGCTTATCCTGCACAAAGACCACTGGTTTCGCTGAATCAGGAACTCTCACTGATGTATCTCCTATCCTGATCAATCAGTAGCCTTTATCACGATTAGTGATGGCTGTTTTAGACCACATGAGAACTAGCACAGTTTTTCTGAGACTAGTGCCAGCCAGCTTTCCTTCATCAACTACTGCATGAAATTCGCAATCACGTTCATACTACTGGTGTCCTACGCAGTGTTCCCACTAGGTACCTTCAGCATACATACATAGAATCCAAAGCCTCTCACCATTATTAAACTACTTGCTATGGTGTCTGTTTTTTGATTGATACGGAAAACCATCACAAGCATTCAGACACAGTTTAAGAATTAGCACACGGATTTTACAAAACAACTAGTACAATAAAATATTTTTTTAAGCCATTTATTAGATTATAGAACTTTTATGCTCTATTGGGATCTGTGTGTCACAACAATTCTATAATGAAAGAAGTGTGAACTAACTATAGGACAGGTAGAACCCTATACACAAAGCTTTTCCAGTAACGAGTTGCACCTTACTCCTGTGGTAGGTGTGAACAACTCTTGGATTTCTAGCCTGGTTTAAGTAGCCTTTTCTGTGACTGATTATGTCTCCTCAAAGAGATAGCTGTGTGTTAGGAATGGGTCTTTGGTTGTCAGTCAGGTTACCCCAGTCCAAACAAGGACCCTCCCTTTAGTCAAGCTAAGTCACACACAATTCAAATTATCCTGTGCCCACCCTCTGGTAGCTTCGCACTGAGCAGTCAGACTTAACATAGAAGGCAATGTGCAAAGTATTGTGCAATAAATCATACAATAACACCATAAAGCACCACAAAAATGCACCACACAGTGTTTAGAAAAGTATATAATATTTATCCGATAAGATGCAGGTAAAACGATTAGAATGCAATAAGTAGATGTTGAGATATCCCTGTAAAAGTGATATAAAGTGTCTTAAGTCTTTAAAAAGCAAATAAATGTCTCTTAAGAACAATAAATGTCTGTTGCAAGCAGAAAGTACCTGGTTCGCGTTCAAAATCCCTGCAAGGGACAACAGAGGAGGCGATGCATGGAAATCGGGGAGGTGTGCGTCGGTTTTGCCCCTTTGCACACTGACTTGCATCTTTATTTTCCACGCTGGGGAAGACTTTGCTCAGTTTTACAGCGCACAGACTTGTACCTCTTCTGGTTGCGTGGTTTTCTGGTGCCCCAGTAACGGTGCGTGGAATCCTGGGCTTTCGGGATGAAGTCACAAGCGCTACGTCGATCCAGTGGGCGTTGCGTGGAAATTTCTCCCACACGGCAGGCGCTGCGTCGATTCCTCTCTGGAAGTCAGGCTGGTTCATTCCGGCCCGGCTGTTCGTCGATCCAGTGGGGCGTGCGTTGAAGTTCTGGTTGCTACGCTGGCGCTTCATCGATCTTCTTGTTGAGAAGTCGGGCTGCGTTATTCTGGTTCGGGGTGCAGTGAATTTCTCACTGCGATGCAGGCTGTGTGCCATTTTTTTTACTTTTTCGACTTCAGGGAACAGGAGGCAAGCTCTATCCAAGCCCTTGGAGAGCACTTCCCAGCACAGCCATAGAGCAGCAAGGCAGCAGTCCTTCTCAGAAAAGCAGTCCAGGTGAGTCCTTTGGGCAGCCAGGCAGTTCCTCTTGGCAGGTCTGGTTCAGGGATTCTTCACCAGCAGGTTTCTTGTCCAGAAGAGTCTGTGAGGTAGAGTGTCTACCCCAAGAAGTGTCTAAAGTCTGTGGTTTTGGGTGCTCTTCTTATACCCATTTTGGCCTTTGAAGTAGGCTTACTTCAAAGGAAAGTTTCACTTGTTTGTGAAATCCTGCCTTGCCCAGGCAAGGCCTCAGACACACACCAGGGGGTTGGAGATTGCATTGTGTGAGGGCAGGCACAGCCCTTTCAGGTGCGAGTGACCACTCCTCCCCTCCCTCCTAGCACAGATGACTCATCAGAATATGCAGGCTACACCCCAGCCCCCTTTGTGTCACTGTCTGGAGAGAGGTGAAAACAGCCCAACTTTCAAACTTACCCAGACAGGGAATCCACAAACAGGCAGAGTCACAAAAATGGTTCAAGCAAGAAAATGTCCACTTTCTAAAAGTTGCATTTTCAAACACACAATCTTAAAACCAACTTCACTAAAAGATGTATTTTTAAATTGTTCTAAAGAGTTCAGAAGTCCCAAACTCCCCAAAGGGAATCTACGATTCAATCATGTTTAAAGGCAGCCTCCAGGTTAACCTATGAGAGAGATAGGCCTTGCAACAGGGAAAACCGAATTTGGCAGTATTTCACTATCAGGACATATAAAACACATTAGTATATGTCCTACCTTCCCCATACTCTGCACCCTGCCCGTGGGGCTACCTAGGGCCTACCTTAGGGGTGTCTTATGTGTAGGAGAAGGGAAGGGTTAGGCCTGGCAAGTGGGGACACTCTCCAAGTCGAATTTACAGTTTGAAACCGCACACACAGAGACTGCAGTGTCAGGTCTGAGAGATGATTACAGGGCTACTCATGTGGGTGGCACAACTAATGCTGCAGGCCCACTAGTGGCATTTGATTTACAGGCCCCGGCCACCTCTAGTGCACTTTACTAGTAACTTACTAGTAAATCAAATATGCCAATCATGGATAAACCAATCAACAGTTCAATTTACACAGAGAGCAAATGCATTGGTTAGCAGTGGTAAAGTGCTCAGAGTCCTAAAGCCAACAAAAACAGGTCAGGAAAAATAGGAGGAAAGAGGCAAAAAGTTTGGGGATGACCTGGGAAAAAGGGCCAGGTCCAACATTATGACTTACAAATTCCTACTAGTAAAACCTGTCTATTTGCTCAAAAAGTGTTACTAAGCACGAATGGAAATTCTGGAATGAATAACAACTAAGACTGGAACAAGCCACAAACGCTCACAGAAAAAGGTTTGTGGATCCGATCTTAACTGACAAATGCATCCAGTACTACAGAGCAAATTACATCCGAGGAAGGTGAGCCAAGCAATATCTCTATAAGTCTGTGCTACTGAAAGAGTCTTTTTATAGTTTTCTTAAACAAAAGAATGTGTATTATTATTATTAAACAATAGTGGAATGCTTGGAACTAAAACATTACAAAAATACAAATGATTTAATTAAACATTTAGACAAGCAAAATCTCACTAAGTCCAATAATAATTTAAGAGAAAAGTGCATCGAGGCCTATGTGGCATCCATTGCTCTAGCAATGAGTCAGTGTCTTGTGAGATGAGCACAGTTCAGGAAAAGAATTGCCATTGATAGCGCGTCGGTATCTTAATAAGTAAACTTACAAGGGGACACATATAGGTCGATGAACCTTCTGACTCGTTTAAGATATTCTTAACATAGTTCCAGAACAGAAACAATAATCAATACACAATAATCAATAATCATTAGTCAAATCAATAGTCATTAATTGTCACACACCATGAAGTTTCCACACCACACCTTCAATAAAGTTTAGTAAGTTTATTTCCCTTATATTAACAGTGCTAAAGTCATGAAGATTAATCTCAAAATCAAATCAAACGCATATAAGAACAATACTGGTTGACCAATGCGACTGAAAAAACACAATCTAATCAAGGCTTAAATCACAACACATTCTAAGGCAACGGTGCAGATCAATAGCAAAGTCAGCTGCAATAGTGATATATGATACAGAGAATTCAGCAAGATAGTTCATCAGACATTTGTCCCTGCCAATTGTCAGTCGTCATGTGAATAACCTCAGATAACCCAGATTAGCATCAGCATGTGGGGCTTCATGCAAAATAATTTAGAACACAAATTTAGGAAAAACATCTAGCTAAGGAAACTATCAAGACAGCGCAGTTGGTACCTAGAAAGAAAAGGCATAATAATGCAATTCAGTCACATTGTCACATCTACCCATTCACGGTATGGGTCAGCAAGCAGAATCAGTCTTCGCCCTCAGGTCATCAGTCGATCAGAAAAAACATCAAGCTCCCAGTCAGAGAGTATGAGCCCAATGACAGAATCTCGAATCTCTTCTTCTCCCAAAGTCACTCTAGATCTCTGGTCTCGTCATCTGTCTAAGTTCCCTCTGTCAAGTTGTTATATTAAAGTCACCTAAACTATCCTCTAATTCCCTGTTGGTCAGTTATTCGTATGTTTATACACTACCCAATAATATTTCCAGCCCAAAACTATGAATTCTAATATTTCACTCTTCACACGAAGTTGATTGGTCCGCTTCACGATGTTCTCATCATCCGGCTTGTCAGGTAACAAATTTGTTGCATCTTCGTCTTCAGTCAGTGTCTTCACTGTTAGCGTCCTGGGAAAGTACATCTCACACACATTACACACAGCTTGTTACAAATTTGAGGGACATCATCTCCTGTTAGTTGGATCTCATGAAAAGCTTCTGCTAAGCACTTTTAACAAGACAATGAACATTTCACAGTTTAATTCACTCAATCAGCAATTTTTATTAATAGCTAAGAAATACAGCTTCTGCATGAGGCCTGGCAAACTAGGCCAAGACACTCGCTAAGTTAAGGCCTACAATTAATAAGCTAGAACATACTTCTTAACCCTAAATATGACATATTATTACTACATTAATCTAATACATTTTTTCAATATTTCATTTAGTATTAATCATCAATTAGTACATTTCGTGATCACTGATGGCCATTCTCTGAGGTCACATTTTCAAATGTGTGCATTATTTTTCTCTACGTTATTCATTTTCTACATAATTCATTATTCAAAACACATAAGATTCATTAATAATTTCTAATTAAGACACTTGCTTCCGCACCATCAATAAATGAATGGCATCACAATCAAACTGACGAGTTTGGAACAGGCGTGCTGGCAGCCACCAGGCATATTTGATAGCGCTGTTTGTGAGTCTGCTAGTCCTACTAATTCCAAGATATGGCAACCATTTAAAATGGACATGAACTGCCTTCAATTTGGTGTGCTGTGAATTTCTTCGCCTTATTATCAACTTTTGGGACTCTTTTGATTTAAAAGTGCCTGTCTGTCTTGAGGAGGGTCTTGTGTACTTTTGAAGATTTGAGACCGAAACATCGACTTCAGTTCTGCTGCCAGTTAATTATAAGGATGTATCTCCCCTACTTAAATAAATAACTATAACGGATAGCTAGTAGTCCTCAATCAGACAGCTGTTTATTCATATATCTTGAGCTGAGCTCCATATTTTGTTTGTGATTTTTGAGTGTATTGGTTTTTGTGCTCTTATGTTTGTTTGTTATTAATACATACATCAATTTAACTATATATGTAAATAAAACAAGTTCTTTTCTAATGAAATAAAGGCATCAGTACATTTCAAGAAGAGTTCACTAATATTTTTTCATGGTGCTTCTTTAGCTGGTAATTCAGAATAAACAAGATTCTCATGTTGCTATTCAAGCCTATAGAGGAGTTTAAACTTTATTCCAGCATTAATCATGCTATTTCGTGCATAGCAAAACAGTGGTACAGCTCCCCCATAATGCCATTAGAGTTCATGGGTTGAAGACGCATGCCGTATAGTACTTTATTTCAAACATTTCTCCCCTCTCAGCAAATTTTCATCTACTGATTTATTTAGGAATTGACTGTTCAATCACATTGGACTACTAAGCAGAAATGTGCAGTGGCGGACTGCCAACTTCAATGTAATAAAACAGAACATCTTCTCACCATATATCTAAATATGTGTGCATCCCCAAAAAGCATTATGGCCATCTATAGGCACTGGCTACATAGTGTGATTTCAGTTCATTGAAAAGTGAATGCTTTTATTCTAAGCTAGAAATGTTGTGCTTTTTCAAATGATTGACAAGAAAAGTCTTCGTATTGGACCTATTAAAAAAATGCTGCATGAGTAAATAGGGCTGCGTTGCTTACTTCTAGAATTAGAGAGAGGAATGCAGATAATATGCCTCTAAGACTGTGATACTCATTCTTGGCCGTGGTTCTAAACAAGAGTGGTTATACCCGACTGAAAAGATGTGTATGACTTCCACCATCAGCCTCTACACCGACCGACCACTGGATTTTAAACTACATATTCACTACTGTGCTGCCACAGTAAGGAAACAGTTTTTGATGTTTGCTGCTTAAAGGTGTATCTTTGCAGGTGCAGTGGGGTGCCTGGTGTGTAGCAACCCCTAAAATTGTGTTTAGATGAGAAGCTGGGTATGGAGACTCCAGCCCTCATTATGAGTTTGGCCGTCTTCGGGTAAGATCGCCATGCAAAATCCTGCCACCATCCCCAGTGTTGGCGGTACAGTGTCCGCTGTATTATGAGTCACAAACACCACCTCACTACCAATGCCAATTACAGCAATGTCAAACAGCAAACCCACAACTACAATTGATATGAAAAGCATGGCCCAAAGGCCATCCACCATGCCGTGTCAGCATTGCTGCAAATGTCATTGCCATCCCCGAGTAACAATCCCACCCACTAAAAGCAGCGCACCATTACACTACAACAACGTTTTCATGTTTTAACTCTCCCACTTTCTATCCACAACCAACCCTGCTACTGCCATCCAGCAGGAGATGCCAGGGTCAGACAGCCCTCCCCAGGATGAAGGCCCCAGTAGATGTCTGGAGGACGACAAATTGCCTGGACCATCTGCGGCGACTGGTCAGTCCACCTCCAGCAGCCCCAACCTAGACACCCCAGACTTACCCTTCTGTGTGGCTACAACACCATAGCTAGCCCTCTTCCCCAAACCTGTGCCTCAGGGAATACTCAATTAGAGGTGTGCCCCACAGTACAGGGGTCTGAGTCAAGGGCACCTGCCTCAGACAATAAAGGCCTTGGTGCTACTGGGAGTGGGCACACTGTGTCAGGGGCACAGACACAGGGGGCCAGGGCAATTGGGAGGGGATCTGTTGTCCAAAGGAAGGGGCAGCAAGAACATCAGACTGGACAGGAGGCCCTCAACCAAGTCCTGGGTGCATACCACCAAACCCAGGACACCATGGTCCAGATCTTCACTACCCCGCAGGAGAGCCAGAGGCTACAGAAGGAGAACCATCAGGAGGCCATGCAGCAGTGGCAGACCCACAATGCCACCATGGCCACCATAACAGGGGTGATGATGGAACTTACCACCGTCCAGCGTCAGTCCACCTCCCATCAGCAGGCCCCTACTATAAGTCAGATCACAGCTGAGCCCTCCAAGTCAACCACAACCAGTGGAATGGAGGTGGTGCCACAGGACACACAGGACACCAGCACCCCTTCCCCTGTAGCTGAGGAGCCCCCACGCAAGTGAGGACGTCCAACCAGACATCCAGCCTAAACTGATCCCAAGACCAAGATCACCACCAGGAAGTTAGCCACTTCAGAACATACCCCCCCTTTGTGTGTCACAGCAACACGCTGTTGACTGTCCACTGTCATAACACTTTTTTCACATGGCCATCATACTGGACAACGACTCCCCACAGGTGGGCTAAGTAATCTGATGATCCCACTTGCCATGACCCCACTCATCAGGCCTTGCACTTGTATTATAAAAATAAACACCTTTGAGCGCAGTTTCTGTCTACGTCTTTACCTACCATTAGTAGAAAATGTATGTGACAGAGCCAGAAGGGGGAGCAATCACTACAAGTTCTGTAATACAGTTAACAGCACCACATCTAAAGTAATGGGTTCACCAAATACCCACATTGAACACACAATCCTGGTAGCAGCCCTGCACATGGCACACATTGCTACTGGTTACATAGCATAGCTCTGATACATACCTGTATGTCAGTGAAAGTATTATTGTATCAGCTCTGCTCTGGAATCAGCTGCATCCTCGTCATCATCCTCCTCATCACTCCACATGTCCCCTTCATCAGCCACTGGCACAGCTGCACCCTCTTCAGCATCCAGTAATGGGATGTGACATCTGAAAGACAAATTGTGCAACATACAGCACGCCACAATGATCTGGCACACTTTGCTGGTCTGTACAGTAGGGCCCATCCAGTAAGGTGCAGGCACCTGAATCTGGCTTTCAGCACTCCAAAGAGGCGTTCAATTACCTGTTGGATCCTACCATGGGCCTCACTGAAATATTTTTCTGCTGCTGTAGTCGGATGCCTGAGAGGTGTCAGTAGCCATAGCAGGTTGGGATAACCAGAGTCACCTGTGTGCATAGAAGTAATAGACATATTGAAAACTGTAGGTAAATCTGGAAGGTGGTGTGGAGCGTGCAGAATACAGAGGCACAAATATGACACAATACATACCGATGAGACAGGCATGATCCCTTGCAGTGGTGCCATCAGGTATGGGATACTGCTGTTCCTCAGTATGTAGGCATCATATACTGACCCTGGGAACCGGGCAGTCACTTGACTGATGTAGAGGTCTGCGAGACATACCACCTGAAGATTGTTTGAGTAGAAGTTTTTATGGTTCCTAAACACCTGTTCACTCCTCCTGCGTGGCACCAGGGCATTGTGGGTCCCATCAATAGCCCCGATCACATGTGGCACATGTGCTACAGCGTAGAAGGCTGCTTTCACAGTGGACAGATCGCCACGTGGGGGAACCTGATATAGCTGTCAATATGTTCCAGGAGGGCACATAGGACGTTCCTCAAGATGTTACTGAACATGGGCTCGGACATTCCGGCAACCCAGCCCACTGTTATTTGGAAGGACCCTGAGGAAAGGAAGTGGAGGACTGCCAACACCAGTACTGTGAGTGTGATGAATACCAGGCCGCAGATCCATCTCCAGCAGCCTCACAAGATCCATGATAGTCTGACGGTTGAGCCGATAGCACTGGATGATGTGCCTCTCCTTAAGGGTGATTGACCAGGGGCCTGTAGACAGGAGCATTCCTTAAAATCATTCTTCCACCGTATCTGGGAATAGGAGGGAGTGGCAACCATTATGTGCATAAAGGACTGTGTGGACCCAGCTGAGCTGTGCACAGGTCACTATTAAATGGCTTTCATTCTGTACTGAATTGAATGTGTGTCAGCATGTGTGAAACTCATGTGCATGACTGAGGTGGCATACATGGGCTGTCATTGCAGTGGCATATGTGTGTGAAGGCATGGCATGTAATGACATGTTACTGGAGTATTTTGTAGTGACTTGTGTGTGGCTGTTGTGCTGGCAATGACCACTTGCTCTCTGCTTCTCTTTCTTCCACCCTGTCTCTCACTGTCCTACCATCCCTCCCTCTGCTCCTCTGTCTTTGTGTGCAACAGCATCATCTGCCAAAGGAGAAGAGGCACTGGCAAGTGGGGAAGCTGCATCCCATGGGACCCAGGAGGCTGATACCAGAAGAGCTGAGGGGACCAGTGGGACGGAGGAGAACCACAGGGGAGACAGGAACATCTACACCATCATCTGACTCTTCCTCCAATGGTGTCTCCCTGGTGGTGGCGGAACCTTCAGGCCCTATGCCTGTACCATCCTTGTCCACCACCCCCTTACCAGCACCACCCTCCCTGTAGCACCCCACCCAGTTTCCCGTGCCCGCTCACCCAGGGGGGGTGGGCATCTCCTTTGCCGCAGGCAACTCTGCCCCTGCCCCAGTCAGCCCTGCTGCCCGAGGTCAATCTCTGTTGGGCAGACAACCATCATGAATGCCATCCAGGGACTGGCATCCCAGATGCAACAGTCAAATGCATTCCTGGAAGGCATTCACAGTGCCCTGTCTGCCCTCAGAGATCGTTTCAGGCTCTGGCCTCCTCATTGATGGCAGCCAGTGTTCCTTCTTCTTCCACCCCCACTCCAACTACCTGTTTCGACTCCCACATCCCTTTCCCATTCCCCATCCAAAGCACACTTTCATACCAGCATGCATCCCCACCAACAGATCCAGAGCGCAAGGACAATCACATGCACCACAAACACCACCATACCCATTCACACACCCACCATTCAGATGCACACACACCAACATCCACTACCTACCCTGACTCCCCTCTCACAGTCACATCGCCACTCACACATGCAGACACCACATCATCAGTTCCAGGTCCAGACACATGTCCTGTCACTGCCACTGTCGCAGACCGCCATGCACGCACCCCATACACCACATCCGCACAAATAACAGTCAACAGAACCACATGCAGCACATCCACCAGACCTCCACTCCTCCTTCCAGTATACTTTTGCCTCCACACTCATCCACCCAACAAACACCCAGCACACACATATCATACACCCATGCACCAGCATCCAAACCACATCCACGTACACACCTGTCAACCATCCCCTCTACCTCCACTCCCAAACACCTAACCCATGACCGATCCTCTGCCCCAAAAAAGAGATTCCTGCATGAGTTTTCCCTGTTCCTGTCTCCTGGTCCAGTCCCTGTTCCCCCCAAATGCCCTGATACCCTTCCCAGACTCCTGCCTTCTACCTCCCAGTCCTCCTCTGGGCTGAGCCATGTCCCGCAGTCAGCAGTATGCAGTGCTGCCACAACAGGCACACCTGCCCCTCACTCCTCCAGCCCTGGTAGCACTCCATCTGGGTCCCCTGCTGTGCTGGCCTCCACCACTGTCCAACCTAAGAAGGCAGGAAAGGGGGGCAAGGCTAAGGCATCCCCCCGAAAGCAGGACAGTAAGGGGGGAAGCCTGATAAGAATAGGAAAGACCCCCATACAAACTCTGATCACATCACCCACCCCCCATCCCTGCCTGCAGGATCCATTGATGCGCATGCCCAGTGTGCCCGGGACATTTGGACAATGATGCTCTGGCTCTTGAGGCATTTTGTATATAGTTGTTGTCATTACATTTTTTATATTTCAACTAATATTTACCTACAATGGCACCATTGGTGTCGATGCTACATAGCTTGTCCTGGCTTTCCTTGCGCATGTAGATGGTGACTGTGAGTTTGTGTGTGTGTGTACTAATTTCCTTCCCGCCAGTGTGTGCTAGGATGGGGTACCTACGGCTAGCCACTGCCAGGGTTCAATGCCCATTGAGTCCAGCAATGTCCTCCCTCTGTCAGCAAACCACCGCCAGTACACCACCTGCAGGGCTCTAAAATCTAAACACAGCAGGTGGAACACAATCAACTTGATGGTCTTCTCGGGTATGCTGTCGCTGCAGTTTGGAGGTAACACCACCAAGATCTAAATTGAGCCCTTAGTGTTAGCTCCAATTTGACAGGAGATTTGAAAATGCTCCCACCAGACAGGAGTAGGGCAATTGAGCCTACCATGGGGCATTGGGTCCCCGGGACCATTACAGGCTCAGGAAGGGGGTCATGTGGCCCCTCTACCTTTCATTTAAAATGATGTCCCTGGGGGATGGAGCCCCCTGAGAATTTTTAAAGGCTCAAATAGGGGGGCTGTGCCATGCTCTGGGAGTGGGGGGCAGAGAAAAGATCATCATTTCCTAAGTTTTTGCAGCCTTTCTTACTTGGGGTACTGTTGGGCTACTATGTGCTATTTAGGCTACTAATCATCAAACTGCTACCTGACTATATGAGGTGAGTGTACTTTTGCTTTATGTTTCCTGAGAGTGCCTTTCTACAAGCAGTTTAACACAGCATCCATCTCCTCAGAAGTAGAATACCCTGCCACATAAATGTGTGACTATTTCAGTTTCATTGTACAATTCCTTTACTGGCAATTCACTTCTAACAGCAACTTGACTGAGAAAGACCAGATGGAACAAAAGATGGGCATGAAAAGATTGAAAACAAGTCATCTGATCCCTTAATCTCCCCTTAAGCCCAAATGTGAATCACTGTCTACTATGTAGGTGATACTTAAGAAACTGGATAAGGCACATGATCTGGCCACCTCTGCTAAGAGCAATACAGTCAATGGGCATTCTGACAGACCTACGATCAAAAATGAGGTTAAGCAGATAAATAGCAGAATTTGCAGTGGTGGAGGACAGAATCAGAAGTTTGGAGGACAGAGAATCTTTCCAAGGGAAGAAGATTGCTTTTCTTATGACCAGCTCTCTCACATTGCATAGAGAAATAGTGGATTTGGAAGAATGGAATAGGATGGGCAACATTCGGATTTTTGGCTTACTTGAACGATCATAGGGCCAGGACTTTAATGCTTGTATCAAATTCTTTGAGGCGTGGATTCCACAAATAAAAGACTTCCTTTTCAAAGAGACTTTGAATTAGAAAGAGTTCATAAGCTCTCTGCCCACTTTAACCCAAATAAGAAGTCTCCAAGACCAATTGTGTACAAACCTCTCAGATTCTAACACACAGAACTCATACTGATCTATATGAGGACAAAGAACCAATGCATTTGTAAAAGTCACAAGATATATATATGCCAGGACTTCTGGAAAACCACAGTGGATATTAGGAAAGCCTTCCTGGCCCTTTCTTTTGCAGGTCCATCAAAATATCAAGTTTATTTGAATGGTTCCGCACATATCTTTGCATCGGGCATGGAGTTGAAAAAGCTCCTGGATGATCTTGATGATGCTGATATGGATACTTCATTGTCTAAGTCTACATCTTCTCCAGCCTGAGACAAGTAGAAGATTTGCTACAGCTAGTTCTTCATGCAGCTGTTACTCTTTTTGACATTCTATATGTTCACACCGTATTGTTCTGTTTCCTGATAACAGAATCTTATCAGCTTTGGTGTAAATCTCAGAAATGTATAAAGAGGGGACATCCTTTTATGTCATTAATGTTAATGCACCAAATAGGGGACAACAAGGTTGTTGGGAAGAGCCCCCTTCAAATATGACCTTTATACCTGACAATGCATTGATACTCTGTGGGAGAGACTTTAACTTACCTGTAGATTATACAAAAGATAGCTTATCAATTGTTCCTACTGGCCACTAAAGCTCATAGATCCTTTAAAAACCTATGCTGAAGGCTTAATCTAAAAGATACATGGAGATTCAAGCATCCCGATAAGTTAGATTTCACATTTTTCTCCCTGCTGCACCTTTCTTACTCAGGGATAGAAGCTATCAGTGTAGGAAAGTGTAGGAAAGTGTCCAGTTTGTGTGTGGTCATCCCCACTTTTTGACCCCAATGCTGATGTTTATGTCCTTTAGTACACTGGAGCATGCTAACCAGACCCCAGTGCTCATGCTGTCTCCTATAACAATTTTGTCAGTTTGGTAATTCTCTAATTAGCAAAGACTTTACCCTATAATAATTCCCTAGTAAATAGTACTCAAGGTACTCAGTGCATAGGTGGTAAAGGAGTCCCCAGGGCTGCAGCATGAGTTTCTGTCACCCTAGGCAACCCAAACAAAATACTGATAGCATGTCAGCCATTTCAGACCGCAGAAGCAGTGCAAACTGCTCAAGTGGGATTGTGCCCCCACCATGAGTGGCAACGTCCAATGCACTGCCTTACATATAAGTCAGACACACCTAAGGAAGGCCTCTGCAACCCAAGAGGCAGGGTGCATTATATTTAGTGTGTAGGCATGTAATCATGAGCTTATATATCTCTATACTGTCTTCTCCATTAAACTACACTATAATTGCTGGTCGGTTCATAGGACAACATTGGACTTGCACCCAGGCAGACCCGGGTTGCTAGCTCTATTATGACACGCCTGCTGCTGCCAAGACATGGTTCTGGCCTCCTGCCAGGTAGTGTGGACACTCCCAGGAGTCAGAGACAAGGCTGGGGCAGGAAGGAGGTCACACCTCCTGCTTCCCAACCAGGGTAGTGAATAGGCAATTCAGGGCAGTGAGCTTCAAAGGCCTCACCGCCCCTCATAGCCATCTGTGCTGTCCTACAGAGGAGGAAACAACCCCCCGCCACTAGGCACATTTTCTCGTAGTCAGGTGGAAAATTAAATATATAGAACAGTGCACACTCCCAGCAAGCTGACCACACCTCCAGGGTGAACAGCCGGGTATGTGCACTAAATTTTGATTTCTGACATTTTAGGAATGGCAGAATAGAAGGTTCTGCATAGCAAAGGGTGATTAGCTCTAGGAGCTAGCTTCCCATTGGCCACTAATCTCCACACCCCTACATCCCGTAAATCCAGGATGTAAGGGACACTCTTGATACCGGAACCTGAAATCTGACCAATGACCTTCTAAAAAGGACCAGGAGGAGCCCTGTATCACCGACAAGCAGACTTCACCCACTGCAACAAAGCAAAAGAGGGATACCCTGTCCATGAGGCAACAAACTTGGAACTGCATAAATGAGTCTCATCCTTGGCGCAAACTCAGCAGTCCTGACCAGAGGGACCCCTCTGGATGACAGAAACACCCTCAGTTTCCCTTGGGCTAGTGGCAATAGTCCCCTGCAAACTTCTTGTAAAAATGCTTGCAGGATCACAACATTCACTGGCCATCAGGGCCTCCATGTGATCACCCAAATCCAGGTGGTCCAATGTCTTCTGGGAGTTGTAGTCTCACCTGCCCCAAAGGTTCAGGCCACTACGTCACTCCCCCGGACCAGTGAAGATCCCAAACCTTTTCATCACCTTTACTGCTGCTGAGGCTCGATAGTTGCCATTGTGACAACTGACCCCCACACTCAATGCTGCAACTGCAGAGCCCTCTATGCAGCCTTCAGCTGACATTGCCAACCCAGCCCCAGCTGAGTTTTTGTATCTTCTTCACTGCATCAATGAGTAGGCCAGGTAAAACTATATAGACTGTTGTGGCCTGGTCCTAGGACCTGCACAACATAACCCTGCAAGGGTTCCAAGTAACTCGACCTCTAAGTGTTTTTTTTGTCACTGTTGTGTTTTTTCTCTATTGATTTCAGTGTAAAGTTTAAATGGCTTTTTTACTGTGATTTAATTTTGCTTCAAAAATCCATAACTCTGGTTATACATATGCACTTCTGTTCATTTTGGTGTATGAAATAAACTGAAAACAAGCTCTATTTTTATAATTTGGTGTCAGATTTCTTTCGAGTCGTGCCAATTACTGAACGTCCATATCGATACTCTGAAATGCTTAACCTGATCCTCTAAGTAAAGCCTGACTGCTCATTGCCATACTACCAGGACTGAGCTAAGGATTTACTGGTGTGAATCCAAGGACCATTTCTGGGATATTGTGAGAATATTATATGATGAAGACTAACCCCCACACAATTTAATACTCCACTTTTCTACAAGCTGCATATTTGAAATGTAAAAACTGCAAATCTTCGATAACAAGTATAAGAGACTCTAGTGGCATAATAGACACCAATCCATATCGGATAGCTCAACTTTTGATATATTTCTATATAGATCTATTTTTTTAAATATCAAACAATTAGATTCTGAGCAGTGTACAGAATTCCTTAAAAATTGAAATCTCCCTACCATACTGATGAGGAACGAATAACCGTTGCTGCACCTTTTTCTGTAGAGGAAGTTTGTTCAGTGAAAAAACTATTAGAAGTCCTCCACGGCCCTATGTCCCAATGGATACAAAGCATCCTGCTAATAACATTTTGGGCAGAGCTAAATTCCCCTTTGTTATATTTATACAAGCCATTTTCCTCCAAAGGAAAAATTACTGGCACACTGACTGACGCAGTTATTGTTGTCATTTCTAAGGAAAGTAAAGATCTTTCACTACTGGAAAATTACAGGCCAATATCATTGATTAATATAGATAAATCTAAACTAAAGTTCTTGCCACATGGTTGGATAAACTAAATCCTAAACTAATCTACCCCACCCAAGTTGAATTAGTTAAATAAAGACTGTCCAGTGATAACACCGGATTGTTTTGCCATCTTATTCAAAAGGCCTTGCTGTCAACTTCCCCTACATTTGCAACAGCCCTTGATGTTAAAAAAGCATTTGACAAGGTATCCTGGCCTTTCTTGAAAGCAGTTCTTAACAAATTCAACATAGGAGAAGGCTTCATTAAAATGGTTATGATCTTATAAATGTGTCCTAAAGCTAGAGTTAGACTCATTGAGAGCATTTCTGACTATTACCATTTCTGACTATTGCGACCTAACAGAGGGTACGGGACAAGGCTGTCACTGTCAGCAGCACTCCTTCTTCAAGTAACTGAACCAATTTAACAAGCCATAAGGGATAACAAGGATATTTAATCTTACAGTTAAAGCAAGTGCATACACAGAGTACATGTTAACATTTATGGAACACACTGAATCCTCTATTCAGGCCTTGACAAAAAATACTGAAACTTCTTCATGAGTATCAGACATAAAGGGCCATATTTATACTTTTTGATGCAAAATTGCGCTAACGCAATTTTGCGCCAAAAAAATTTGCGCCGTCTAACGCCATTTGGATGCGCCATCCGGGCGTCAAATTTATACTTTGACGTACGGCGGCGCAACCAACAGGTGGGAGTCATTATTTCGTTACGCAGACAGCGTCGGTCTGTCGTAAAGGAAACCAACGTAAATGCGACGCACATCACTGTGGGTCGATTTACGACAGCGCAATCGTGAAAACGCCGTTTTTTTTCACGCAATTGCATCACATTTTTGCGCGAAAACTGCCCTTTCAGGAGAGGAGACCCAAAATGGATCCTAGATGCCCCAACAGACCCCAGGAGGATGAGAGCAGACCAGGAACCAGCCAGGAGGAAGCATACAGGAACCAGGACATTTAAGAAAAAAAAAGAAAGTGTCGCTTCAGTGCAGAGGAGCAGGAAATCCTGGTGAAAGAGGTGACGGAACACCAGCACCAACTTTTCATCACCTCCAAATTGCCACTCAGTAGGAGAGAGGCCATCTGGAAACAAATTGTGGACAAGATTAACAGTGTGGCTGAAGAACGCCGGACAGTCACCGAGTGTAAGAAACGCTGGCATGACTGCAAACGTAGGACCAAAGAGAAAATGGCCAGGAACAGGAAGGCAGCAATGCAGACTGGAGGGGGGAGTCCAGCACAACAGGAGGCCCTGGACCACATGGAGGAGATGGTCGCAGCCGTCATCCCGGAGGAGATCGTCACAGGGATTCAAGGACTGGACAGCGCAGACTACCACGACACTACGCACATGCAGGGTAAGTCGCATGGGGAATCATGATACAATAATGGGGACTGTAAGCAGGGGGGGGATACCTACTACACAATGCATGTAAGTCAGCACATATATGAAGTGGCATGGGGAAAGGGGCACGGCAGGGGGGCATGCCCAGTACTGACCGAAGCTGGGGCACGACAAAATACAGCAACAACAACAGTCCCACGGGGACATCCTGTAATTACAACAAGAGAGCCAAGGGAAAGCAGTGACAGGTGGGAAGGACACTACCTCAAATCCACATCCAGGCACTTGTATTGCAAAATCTATTCTACATCAACTAGGTCCCTATCTGTAATGCAGTAGCAAATACAACAACTGTAACTTAACTGCAAACACAGTTGACAATAACACCTCTCATCTCTGTGCAGCTATAGTACCAAATGGCAGAAACCCCACCCTGGAACATACATACCTAAATTAGGGGGTGAGGGTGACATCTGCAATTACTCCTAGAAATAAGACAAAGGTACCAGTACACTCAAATGCCGAATGTCCATAACTGACACATACATAAGCCTAAGTAAACAGCAATAGGAGCCACACAGCACTAACGATACACACATGCTGCATACGTCAGGGTCCCTCACGTGCCTGGCTAACAAGGCTACATCACTAATGTCATACTGCTCAGACAACAACATTGAGGAGGGGACACAGGCAACTGGTCACTGAAACACACCTGCAAAGTCGGACAAACAAATAGGACCTTCATACGATAAACAGGCCAATCCAATTCAAAACACATCACCCAACATCATCTCAAAACATCAAGAATGTTTACATCCATACCACATCCTAACATTGACATGCATAGGTAATGCCACGTAACATGTACAGATCATGCAATGTGAATAAAAAGTGTATGGGGCAGGGCCTGAGAGGCAAGTGTGCTGGCAGGGCAGTCACAACACCCACAGTCAGTCAAAGTGTAGTGTGGCAAGTGAAACGTATACTTTGCGCATTAGCCTCAGGCTGGAGGCCTTTGTGCATCTTACCCTGAATGTACTTATACTCATTTGCTCACATCTAAGTTCCTCAGAGCAATTTGCACTAAATGATTCTCATTGCCCTTCCTATCAGTTAATGTAGCAAATAGTCAGTCCTAAGGTGTTGTCAATTAGTCAAATCACACTGTTTTGCCTACTTCTGCACTGGAGTTTGCCAGAACATATTCACTCTGTGCCCCAGTCAAGGATACCGTCTGGTACGTTGCTGATAGATGTGGTAGGGGTCAAGGTTTGGCATTCCTGCGTAGGGAAACTTTGTCATCACCATGACATATGTCTTTTACATTCACTCCCTTGTCCCAAGACACGCATGGGGGAGTTTCCAAACAGAAAATAACAACTAGATGCTGCCTGCCTTGCTGCTGATGCACAACCAGATCCTAGCCCATTCCTCTGATATGAGGGATGATGTCTCCCCTGTGATTCTGACAGGCAACCTCCAAACTTAACAAGCTGTGCTATACATAGAACATGCAGGGGGAGAGTAGAAACAGTTAGGCACCATGAAAGCTGTGTACTAATGTATTACTCTCCTGCGGACTATTTCAATTCTAACATTGTGTATTGTTTCTGTAATTGGGGCTCACACCTAAATTCCTACAAGTCAGTTGTACAATGAAACTTCATATCAAACTAATACTGTCTTTGTCATTTGTGTATGGGAACATACCGGAAAAGATAGAAATGTGTAGGACCTGAGTGACCACCACTTCCCTGAGAAGTTCCAAAGATGTCATGCGCTCGGATGTCTAAACATTCCTTTGATGTGGGAGACCAGAGGCACTGCTAGTTAGTCTTAGCTAAATTGAATATCTGGGTGACAGAGTTATTTACAAGTGGGTCAAACTTAGTCCCCCACACCATTAGCTATCCTGCTGCCTAGAAAGCCAAGAATCACATGTTGGATAATGAGAGCCCACCCTACAAAATGTCCCTCCATAACAATAGTGAAACACCGAGTGAGGAGTAGGAGAAAAAAACGCCTATTCCTAAATAATTACAAAGCAACACATAGAGGCGACCTGGCAGACATGTCTGAAAGATCCATATCAAACATGTGACACACAGGTGGGCCATAGGCCTACAACAATGCCCTATGATGGACAGCAGATACCTAGACAAACACAGAGTACAATGTTAAGGCATCCAAAGGCTTGTATCTTACTGCAAAATTGTCACAACACAGACACACTAATTGTACCCTGTTTCATTGCAGAGGAACACGGATCTCCTGCTGATCTGCCTGTCCATGAGTTCCCTGATGACATGGATGATGAGACCATCAACCTCCCACAAGAGACCATTGACATGGTCCTTGAAAGCCTCCAAACCCCACCTTCAGTCACAAGGAGGAGCACAGAAGAAGCAGCCACCACAGTAGAACCACCCGCCACCCCAATTGTAAGACCTGCCAGCTCCAACACAGCTGAGGACTCTGACGACACTGGCACCAGCTTCGAAAGAACTGTCGTTGGGGTCCAGCGGGAGCTGGCCAAGGAGGTGCGGGTGGGGATACAAAGTATGGCAGCCAGCCTTGAGGGGGTGCGTTCGTGCATGTTGTCAACTGCTGATCAGGCAGCTGCAATGCAAGCCAGAAATTTTCTCTTGGAGGACATTTCAAAAACACTGAAGGAAATTGGCACAGCTGTCATCCAGTTGACACAACAACTCAAACTGCAAGCCACTCAACGTGTGCACGAATGCAACATAGAACCCCTCAGGGCCGACCTGGCTGCCTACCATCGGGATGTGGCTGCCATTCTGAAAAACCAGCAGGCCCTCCTTGCTGCAGTACTGCCCTTCCTTACTCAACAGGGATCAGCCCCCGGGATGTCTGCCTCCATGTCTTCTAACACTGAGGTGTGTGTTGCCCCTTCACAACCAACAACAACAAGGACACACCAGGCAACACACACATCAGAAGAAGAAGACATGGAACAGATAACATTCACACGCAAGAGTACCCGGAAGCCCTAGTCCCTGCACCATGCCCTACTCTGACCAAGATCCTACGTTTTGACACATGCCAGTCTCACTACAACTAACCTCAATGACTGTTCGGCAATCCACTGTCTGACTTGTCCACCTTGCCAGTGAATGTTTCTCTCCTACCATTTGGCATTTCATGTTCCTCTGCACTGTCTGTGACATCACCCCAGCATGTCAGGAGCATCATCCACACCCCTTCTGTAGGATCACCATGTAATAATGCACCAGAAAGGAGTCAGCAAACATGGTGAATGGACATTTTGCACAACACCACTTATAAATAAATATCACTTGCACACCTATTGTGTCTCTGTGTCATTTCAAAATTCAACTGTGCAGTAGATAACTCCAAAGTGGCTGTGTGGAAACCATGTCGATTCTCTATACTACTGTCCTGATTTCATGTATACTGAATCAACTGTGCAGTGGCCAGGATTGCATCATAGCTTTACTATACTGAGGAAAATAACTGATGAAGGGACTAAGCACACACAATCATGCTGTGTTGGACAGAATGATGCACCATCTATAGCTATTCTACACAACTAATGGTGGCTGAGAAATGTAGGCACCATGCAATACTAAAATTTGAAATTATGCTGTAGAATGAAAGGAATGATAAACAAATTACACTGCATCAATCACCCTTACGGCGTACACTTCCATGAAGGAAAGTCATGCTGAATCAGTATACACATGATGTAGGTCAGCAATGATAGCAACAAGACAAGAGTGTGAACAAATCATCATCTATAAAGCTCTCCCTGAACTTCACAATGCTGTCCGACCTATCTATTTACCTACAATAACAAGTCTGGAAGCACTCTTTGTGAAGTAGGATACATACCAACCCCAAACCTTGATGATCAATGCACACTACCAATGGTGGCTCTCCAACATGGTGGATACTTACCAAGTTAGCACACGGGTAGCTGGCATGTTAAACCTCATAAGTCTGGGGATAGGGAGCATGGAACACAAATGTCATACTTAACATTTCTGCTACACTGATGTCAAGGCCATGAAAAGGTAGCACCTAACGCATCAGGTAAAGGGTTAACAATTTTTTTATTTAAAAGTAGTAATAAAAGAGGCAACTAAGGGAAAGGTAAACCTACACTAATCTAACCTGACTACTACTAACCCACAACTGTCCCTAACTAACCTAAGCTAAACTTACTCTACACATGTAACGAAACGATCTAAACATCAACCCCCCGCCCACCATTAAGAGACAAGACACATGCAGGACAACACTTACTAACCTACACACATACTATACTATCCTAAACAAACATATATATATATATTTTTTTTTTTTTATTAAACAGGAATCCCAACATTGCCCCCCACCCACCCACCCACACAAAAATATTAGATAGAAAGTATAAGGACCCCCCACCCTCTTACCTAACACTAACTAAGCTAATTACCTATACTTATCCTATAACTAACCCCCCAAACCCAACTAACAGTATGAAAAGAGGAAAGAGGGGAGAGGGGAGAGGGGAGGGGTAAAAGTTCAGGAGGGCAAAATAACTAAAGATTTGCCCTCTGAAGTGTGCGCCGGATGGAGCGCACCTTCTTTTTAACCTCCGCCATGTCCTCCGTCAGGTTGTCCACATTTCGAATTAACCTGTCCAGTTTCCTAGACAATGCCTGGAAGGCTGCAGGGTCAATTGGAGGGTCACTGCTGGTCTGCGTGCCGGTGGAGGTGGAGGTTGTCGCTGGAGTGGAGTGGCCACGGGACAGCCCTGCTCCCAACACACGGCTGGGTCCAGGTCTTGAGGAAGATGGCTGGTCCGTCGCTGGGTCCCCTTGGGCAGACCTGGTGGTTGTAGGTGGCACCGTTGGTGGAGCCTGTGGTGTGGCATACCACGCCCCGGAGGCCCGATCGGAATTGTATCTGCGGGCCATCCTCCGATACCCACACTGCACCTGCAGGATGTGACTGTACCTCATTGCCCTGCGCTCAAAATGGTTGCGCTCTGCGGCACTCAGGTTTGCAGCTGTGAAGAGAAAAGGGAAATATTGAGCATTGAATTTACAGTGGGTTCAATCCCACAATGGCTCATTTGTCCATTACTAGAAATATATTGTATGCAGCAATTGTTACAACATAGTTCACGGAAATGCTCAGAGGAAGTACATGTGAATCATGCATCCCTAAGGTCATATCACACCTAGCATATCCATGTCTCTACATGATGGATGACATCACCCTAAACTACTCATCCAAATCATACCTAAGGCATTTGACATTATGGCACCAGCTCTTCCGCATACTGACTTCAGTACATATGTCATTCTATGTGATTACACTCACACTCCTCACTCAATAGCATTTTAATTAGTTGTCTGCTAAGATTGAACCCCTGGCCCAGAATCATGTGTCCACACTAGGTGTCAGATGTAGGAATTTAGGAAAATCAACTAGCAAATTGCAAAGCAGAACGGTGTCTCTGACACCGTCTGCGAGTCGCTATGGGGTCCCTAAAACCCACCTCATGAACATCAATGATGTGGGTTTCAAGTTGCCCCACCTTAGCAACATGGGCACTCACGGGATGGTGGCCTGCTGGGACCAGCAGAACTCCATAGACGTGACTGTTTTTAAATTAAGCAAGTTATTTCTCCCCAAGTGTAGGCCGTTTACCGGAAAGAAAAATGAGCTGCAATTATTTTTAAATCACAACAATTGTACTTGGAAATTTTCACTGTAATTATTGGTCCCTTAGACCACTGGCTTTTTTGCGCAAGATTTTTTTAGTCCACTCACAAAGGCTGAAGCTTTACAATGAGGACCCCTTCCAGTCAGCAAGGTGGTTACCATCCACTTCAAGTGGATGATAACAGCTACTCACTTTGCAACCACGTACTCGGTTGCAAATGGGATTGCCTACCACTGTGATTTGCAAGTAGGTCTGGTAAAACCCTTCATTATATCAATTTTGAAAAGCATTTTACTCATATGTACATGACCACCAAATAGATTTTGGATTAGGAAACAGACGTTTGCAAATCCCACACATATATTTATGCCATTTGCAACGTGTAGACATTTTTCTCACTCTGGCCCAAGGTACTAACTTAAGTCACAAAAGGTGTTAAGTACGTGTAACATACTGGTTGCTACAGTCCTAGGTACCCGGTTTCACAGTAACATCCCAGTCTTTGTGGGTGGTGTGGGAAGAACAACCAACAATCCCATGTTCAATGCACACCCAGGAGTGTACAGAAAGTTCAACAATTATGTGTCTTCACACACAACACCTATGAAGGGCTAGCAACACGTTGTAGTCAGCCCAACCTTGTCACATCCCAGGTCCACACATGTCAAAATGTTATGACTTAGCCCAACATAACATACTATTAGTGAGGCATGTTTAACAACACACACAGGGGAGGTAGTACACCCATTCACATGATTCAACTGAACACCTAGGGCATTGCACTCAAGTCACACACACTTCGAGTTCACCTTGTGGAAGTACATGCCCACGGAAGATCCAACCTACAGTGTACACAGTCCATCCTCAACTAGGAAGAAGCACTTGTCATCAATGCCATGTGCCTAAGCTATCTGGGAGACTGTCAGTCTGATATGCAGACTCAGTTCATGGCAAGTCCCTGACCAAGTCTAACATTGACCAGTCTATTCCAAATGAGTCATACCATTCCCAATTGCCGCCATAATTGAATGGGCTACAGCCCCTCAATCTGAGAGATGACTATGTATTGCTTTGCAGAAACATTATTCAAATTTGATATCACACTAAAAGAACAAAGCCAATGAACGGCCAGCACATCAAATCATGAATTCTCTTGAACACACAGTAATCCATCATGCGTCATTACCAAACAATGTAAATAGCACTCAGGCGACACTCACTGTAGGTATCGGGGTCGTCAAAATGGGCCACCTCTCCCACGGTGTACGGGGCTGGTCCACCTGTAAAGCATGAAACAAAGATTATACTCAGACTGGGTGAACGGATTTCTGTTACAATGACACTGTGTGAAAATGACACGGTAATGATAGACTTTCACACATGCTCATCCTGCATGGATCACTTTGTATTCAACATTAACATTGGATGAGTCTCCTGCTCCAGTGTCACACCCTACTACACTCATGCAGTGGTCAGGACAGTCATGTGTCGTCCAAGTTAATCCTCCATTAGTATGCCCCAACAATAATGTTATCCATACATCTCAGCATGTGCATCCCCGAGAGACATTCCAAAACTGGTTCCATGAGGACTGCATGACCACTCACAATTAAACAGGCTATTTGGACAGGGTCAACAGACAGCAAACAGACACACATGTGACATATGTGTGAACAACATGACTAACTTCATGTGACGTGACGGCAACACACATGTATAGCATCATCATGTGTTTCCAATTTTCTGTCTAGCTATGGCGTCTGCATATGTAGGTATGTTGTTTCTACATGACGTACTCACTGGCCATTATGACCAGTGGAGTACAAATAGAGCCGTTCACGTGTTGCTTTTCTGACAAAAATGCAACACTACATTACATGCAGCTACAGGCATCTGGTATGTGTTGCAAAAATGATCCATCGGACTGGTAGCATAGGTCTTCATACACATTCTGCAACAAATACACATTAGGACACATATGTATACCTTTGTAGCGTAGCATTTGAAACATTTTGGGACGCAGAGAGGGGGCGACTTAGCATAATACAAATAGATGTTGAATTTATAAAGCTGTCATTGCGTGTACATGTGTTGCAAGAATGGGGATTAATGTGTATAACCATGGGCCTAGGTTTCCCTGGCATTACACACACTCAGCTACTTATTTTGCAGATTCGCTAACAATCATCACATGTTCACACACCGATTTCTGTCATTCCCATGTAATTGTTTTTTACTCACCAACATGGCCACCAATCCGGAGTCCCAGGTGGTCCAGCAGGTCCTGTTCCCTGGTGATCAGATCTGCCCAGCGGTGCTTGAGTTGGTGTACATTCCTGAGACTCCCATAGACCCGGACCAGGTGATGGCGCACCTTCTCCCACCGGATTTTCCTGGCCTCCGTGTGATACCCCTGTATCACACGGCCCCCAGCTTCCAGCATTAGTGGGAGGAAATGGCTTACGAGCCATATGAACCCCCCCAATTCGTCTTCCCCCATCCTGGACAGGCGAGGCCTACCTGACATATTGAGAGGGATAAGAATGTACCAACAAAATATAAAATATAAAGGGGGAAATGGGGAAAGGTAGAGGTGTGAAAGAAAAAGGAGAAGTAGAAAAATAGCCCAACTAACCCCCAAAACTATGCTACCCACAACAGACTCCCACAGACAATACAAACTATCACTGGTATAGACAAAATAACACTAAACAGACTGAGACAATGTGATACAACAATAATAGATTGACACTAAGACAAAATACAAGGCACACAGGACACAAAAGCAGTAAAACACAGGACAACACCTTTCACACAACCACACAGTCTAGAGAAATCTGAGACTGCAAAGTGAAAGTGAAAGTTACCTCCCAGTACATATTTTGTAAACAGGATATCCTATTACATCACTTCCTGCATAAAATGGCCGCCGTTTTTATTTTCCCGGTATGCGTCATATTTTCACGCATACACAGTTGTGCGTCAATTTTTTATGACGCATTACAGTGCACATGATGCGGAGTGAAAAAATATGATATGAATATTAATAATTAATACTGTACATGAAATGACCAACATATTGTCCATGTAGCGTCAATTTCACCACGCATACATCATGGGCGTCGTTTTTTTTACACGTACAGTGGTGCACATGATGCGGAGTGAAAAAATATGATATGAATATTAATAATTAATACTGTACATGAAATGACCAACATATTGTCCATGTAGCGTCAATTTCACCACGCATACATCATGGGCGTCGTTCTTTTTACACGTACAGTGGTGCACATGATGCGGAGTGAAAAAATATGATATGAATATTAATAATTAATACTGTACATGAAATGACCAACATATTGTCCATGTAGCGTCAATTTCACCACGCATACATCATGGGCGTGGTTTTTTTTACACGTACAGTAGTGCACATGATGCAGAGTAAAAAATATTGTGGATGTAAATAATATTTTGAAGGCGAAATATCAAGACACTTTTAGATACATTTGTATCTGACTCTGCATTGTGTGCACTCATGTACGTGAACAAATTATGACGGCCATGCTGTATGCGTAGAATATGGAGCAAATTTATCCAAATGTCTTCATGTGTTTAGCTTTGGAAAGGTGATTTGTCATGGTCAAACGGTGCGATGTGAGACACATTTGTGTTTGTATATGACAAATGTCCGTACTTTTATGTATAGAAGGCCTTCACACTGTGATGTTTGGGATACGTTAACTAATGTATTGACCATATTTGACAACATATTTGGTGTAATTGCTGATGGCTATTTTGAAATGATGTTTTTGATACCATTATGTATTCCGTCTCCAAAATGTGCCCACCTTTATGATGGGGATGCTTTTATCTGTAGTCCTAACAGGGAGTGGGAGAGTCACTTTCAGTTTTTATGGGGCTGACCATGTCCCATTATGATTTTGTGTTTCATATTTGTGTAGGACTTGTGACATGGAGGCCACACATGTGCCTTATGCATGTGTTTAGTTCACAAGTACATGATTCTTGTATGTTTTGGGGGTGGTAGAGGTGGACTTAGGCCCCCAGCACCCTAGGATTTGACCATCCAGAATAGCTACTGTATCCATGGAGTATTTTTATCATATCATGGCAAACCTGCAGCAGCGTGCTAATGTAAGGCCATATGGTATGAATGACTGTTGACCATTCATTCATCTCATTAGCCCATTTGACGTTTGCAGTAATGATGATTTGGAGCTAAGTTGCATACCATTTTCATATGACTAAGTTTGCAAGACACTCAGCGTTCACGATGTGATAATGCGAATAATTTTTTGCTTGTCTGTGTCCCTTTCTGCATAAACTGGTTTAGTGTCATGTTACAATCTTCCTGCTAGGTTCAAACTGGGACACAACTGTGATGGTCTACTTTCAAATATTATGTTGGTTGTATGACATATGTGTACATGTGTGTGGGAATGTGGATCCAGTATGACCTGTCTGTGTGTATGTTGTCACTGTAACTTCAAGGTCTCCTCCTGAGTTAGTGGCAGCTGATGTTGTTGCAATTGTGTATTGCTCACATCATACACTTGAGAGAAGCCATTGATGACATGTTCACGTACACATGGATGGTTCCACCCTGTCTCTGAACACGTGTGATGTGACTTTCAAATGATCTCACATTTTGGGCTGGATGAGAGACTGTTTCAGTTGTTTGGATCCGGCATGTGTAATTGTCACATTTGTACTCTTGTTGGGCTCTGTGTATGGTAATGTAACATGTCACATCCTACCCTCTGTGCATACAGTTGTGATGTTTATTTTTGGTGTGATTAATTTTAATGGCATTCTTGATCAATGAGACGACATTCATCTTCAGCTATTTCAAACTAAAGGTGGTCAGAAATGAATAGGCCAAAGCATGATGTAGTGTTTGTTATCTGTGTTTATTTACAAGTGTGGAATACAAGTGATTATAATAACTTAAGTAAAAAAATTGTTCACAAGCTGTTGGCGCCTACGCACTCCTGCTGCCGTGTTAGGTTGTTCCCCCTCCTGTTGCAGGCCAGCATCCTTCTCATCATCATCCTCAGCCATGTCTGGGTCCGGTTCAAGGAGGGGAATGTTCCTTTTTACACAAATATTGTGTAATATGGCACAAGTGAGTATGATCTTGCAGACCATCTCTGGGGAGTATAGTAGGCTTCCGCCAGTGATGTCAAGGCAGCGGAACCTTGACTTTAGGATCCCAAAGGTCCTCTCCACAATGCTGCGTGTCCTCTTGTGGGCGTCATTGTATGCCCGCTCAGCAGCAGTATTTGGGTTCCCATATGGTGTCATTAGCCAAGGCTGGATGCCATACCCCTGATCAGCTGAAAGAGAAACACAGAATGGTATCAATTAGATGTAGGAGGCACTGTTGTACGTATCTTTGATGGCAGTAGTTGTGTTGTGTTGTCTGTGACTATTTTGTGTACTAATGTGACAACCTATGGTTGTTGGTGGAAACTTTGGCATTGTTTTTTTTCCTTGACTGAGCAAGTGTTTGTTGTCTAACTGTTTGTCAGCAGGATGTATTGGTTTCTCAAGTACAGTGTGCCCTCCCTTGCATTGTGACTTGTGACACAGGTGTCCGTGTGTCCTCACTGGGGGTGTGATGATAGTTCCATGCAGAGTTGAAACATGAAAGGGTATTAGAAACGTTCATATGAACATACCCAGGCCATCCCATCCCTTAAAAGTTATGCATTGTATTAGTGTACAGGTTATTGTGAGACTTCCAATTTGCAAGGTGACTTTTAGGCAACCACAGTCATGAATGTCTTCACACTAAGCTGTGGAGTAAATTCAAATGTGTGAGAGGTTCAATGGTGACTTGTGACACATGGCTAGTGATGTGAGTACCTCAGTGTGTTCCTGTCTAGGTGTTGCTATTGTGGTGTATGTGATGTTTATCCTAGAGGGTTTCTGTGCAGTGAGTATATAAGTAGATTTTTGTCCTTACCAACAAGTAGTCCATTGCCATACCGTCCATCCTGGAAGTGTTGGTTGATGGTGCAGTGAGGGAAGATGAATGCGTCATGTACACTCCCAGGATATTTAGCCACAATGTTGCTGATCAGTCCTTGGTGATCGACTATGGCCTGCACGTTGATGGAATGTGTGTGCTTCCTGTTGCGGTAGAGGTGTTCAGTCGCAGCAGGTGGCACAAGACGTACGTGTGTGCAGTCGATTGCACCAAGGACGTGCGGAAAGCCACTGATGGCGTAGAACCCCTGTTTTGTTTCCTGCTGCTTCTGCACTCTGTTAGGGAAGCAGATGTGGCGGGGTGTCAGTCCAATGATGGCATCCAGTACTTTAGGCAGGAATGCGGAGAAATATGGTTGTGAGATTCCACCAACCAGGGCACCAGTTGGTTGAAACGAGCCACTTGCCAGCAGGTGAAGTACGGCAAGCAGCTTTGTTTCTGTTGGGATAGTGCGGGGAGTCACTAAAGTGGGGGCCAATTGCTGTTCAATATTTGTCAGCAGCTGCTGAATGGCCTGCCAGTTCAACCGGTACCTCTGGATGATGTCTCGTTCCCTGAGGCCATGCAGGGTTGTTCTTGGGCGGAATATCCTGTCCTGCCTTCTGCGCTGTCTTTGGGGTCCCTGCTGTTGTTGTTGTGGCTGCTGTTGTTGCTGCAGGGCTCTGCGTCTACGTGCACGTTGAAGAAAAAGCACCTCCATGTCTCCCTGTTGCTGCTCTGCTGCTCTGCTGCTCTGTTGTTTGTTCTGTGTGTTCTGATTAAGTACAGGTGTGTTTGCCCCATTTTAACGCCTGCCCTGACCCAGGCGTTAAAATTTCACGATATTCGTGCTTTGCGCCATTTTTTTGCGCCGCCTGCCGCGCGGGAGTGATTTTTGCCCTCGAGCATAAATACCACGCACCGCTATGTGCGTCTGTTTTTGGACGGGAACGCCTACCCTGCATGTCATTAACGCAGGGCGGGGTGCCGCTTCCAAAAACTGGCGCACATAGCGCCATTTTCCTGGTGCGCCGGATCGGGCGTCAGGGTTTAAATATGGGGCAACGTTTGCGCTGAAAGTGCGTCAAAATTTTTGACGCACATTCGGCGCAAACGGAGTATAAATATGCCCCAAAATATTAAATATCAGACATTAAATAAAAATAAATCTGAATTGATGGCCTTGGAAGGGTTGGGAGGAAAGCACTCATAGGCAAATCTGGCCTAAAGTGGTAAAATACAATTATAAATACCTAGGTACTGAATTTATTGATGAATTGAATGAATCCCTTAAACATAATGAATCTATCGATAGCGAAAATCTTGGACGGCTAGTTCCCAGAATTTATGACTTGGTGGGAGAGAATTGAAACACTACAAATGATGATCACACCCATGATCAATTATATGATTTCTAGGATTCGGGTCTCCTTATCGAAAGACTTCTTTTGCAGACTGGACAATCTTATTAACAAATTCTTTTCAAGAGATCAGAGAGCTCCCTGAAAAAAATTAACATTGCCTAAAAACTTGAGATGGTCAGATTATATCATAAGGCCTTCCCCTTCAAACAAAGCTCTAAATGGTTATCACAACCAGACCAATACTAACCAGTTTAGCTTGAAGTAGAACTTCAGAAACAACAATCCTTCAATCTTATCTCTCTTTTTTTAACAGTTTCTAGGGTGCATCTTCCAGACCTCACTGAGATATTTAATCAATCCAGACAAGTGAAATATCTATTTTCTTGAAATCAACCATAAAAACTTTAAAAAAATAAAAATTCAATGTAGCTTCCTTCTGGAATAATAACTTAATTAAACTTGATGGCACAAGTGTCAACTGGCAAAGTTGGAGCTTTGTTGGTATACTTAAGCTGGACCAACTTGATCCTCCTCAGTCCCCTCTGTCATTTGCAGACATTTGTAAACTTACAAATGAAATATTGCTTACACATTATGGAATTCTACTAGTTCCTTAAATTGAAATCGGTCATCTCTAAACTTAACCTCTCATTATCCTCCCCATCTTTTCTAGATTTGATAGCCTTGTACAATCGTACTGGTCCTTTTGTTTCCACAGACTATGCCTCCCTTCTCTAAAAATCCTCTGTTAGTCATGTCTACACAATCTAAATGGGAATGTGCAACCAATATAGATAACTCCCCTTATAACTGGCAAGAGAAGTGGAGCTGTAGTTTTAAATATAAATTCATACCTTCTTTATTGCAAACCAAATATTTCATACTTAGACCTTTTTGGACCCCGCAATGGTTATCTAAAATAAAGTTAAGGAATGACCTGATATGCTGGAATTGTCATGTTTTAACAGGAGACCTTTTTCACATGTTTCTTTATTGTCATTTTGGCTAAAACTCTTTAGCTTTATTGAAGATGTTTTGGAAATTAAACCAATATTTTGTCTTTTATATCTTGTTTTTGGTCCTCATGATAAATGGCTATCAGATGTAAATGACAGATATCTTCTAGACTTCATCCTTATAACTAGTTGTAAAACTAAACTCAGCAAACTAGAGTTTGACCAAGATCCACTCCCAAGACTGGAAAGAACTGCTATTCTACATGAGAGGAGTGGATAACGTCACATCACAGCAGTTTCCCTAGCGGACACAAGACCCGAACATTTGGGCCCAGATTTATGAAAAATGACGCACAACTACACTAGCACTGTTGTGCACCAAAAATTGTAACACAAGCTACTGTCATTCCCTAATGCCATCATTGTACCATACTTAAAAAAATACACATGATGGTGCTAAGGAATGATTAGCATAAAAAACATTACACTAACCATCGCTACATGCTGCTAATGCTGCAAAAGTGGAGCTGGAATGTTTTGCATCACGTATTTTTTACGTAAAACAGGTCAGCTCCATATTTAACCACATTAGCATAAAAAAATACACACAAGCAAGAAACAAACATTTGGGAAGACAAGATGGAGAATGCAGGCCCAGGGAGACCCCAGTCATTCAAGTATCAGCCAGGAGGGTCCAGCAAAGTCCCAGGAGTAGGAGAAAAGGGAGCGCAAGTATCGCTTTAATGGGGAGGAGCATGACATCGTGGTCAGAGAGATGAGGAAGCACGAAAACCAACTCTTTGTCACCTCCAAATTGCCAATAGGTAGGAGAGAAACCATATGGCAGGCAATAGTAGACAAAGTCAACAGCGTGGCAGAGGTGAGGAGGACTGTCACCGATTTCAAGAAGCGCTGGCATGATTATAAGCACAGGACTAAGGAGAAACTGGCAATGACCTGGAAGGCAGCACTGCAGACTAAAGGTGGAAGTCCTGCACCACAGGAGGACTCGGATAAGCTGGAGGAGATGGCTTCAGCGGTTATCCCAGAGGAGCTGGTCACTGGAATCGCAGTACAGTGCAGGCCACCAAGAACTACCACAAGTGCAGGGTAAGCTGCTGGGGGAACTTTCTGAAATTTCACAAATGGTAGAATGGGGAGGCATACAGGACACACTCAATGCATGCAAAAGGGTTGCATCGGGACAGATAGGCCCTGAATCAAAACTTGTAGTGATGCTGTGGTTGTGCAATGCACTCTGACATATACAAAACATTGAGATAAGCCACTTACTATTGCTTTACATCACCATTAAATATGCAGCACATTGCCTGGAAGGGGCGTGCAATTAGTGTGGCTGTAGCTGTGCCACAACAACACCCATAGCATATTGTCACTTCCCCGGATCCAACACAACATGTACATCAGCGACTGGGACTGAAGTCAATACTACCCCAGGGGTAGTGTCAGAATGGTGTTACAAGGCAAAATGCTTTCCTTCCTCCTTGTGTCATTGCCCTTCTCATGTGTGCTGCATCCTGCAGCACACATTGAAATGCCACCTTGCCAACATAGCTTGTACATTTGCAGGAAGGGACCCCTCCCTGCACATAAACAAATTATCCCCTCAACGCAGGCACCCCTTCATTATTGTGCAACGATTCCTGTGTTGGTGCAGGGAGAATAAATCTGCGCAGGCACAGGGGGATTCACAGGGGTGTGCCATATTCCAGTAAACATGTCTGCGTTTCAAAACTTGCACAGCGCCATACAACACATATTGCTGCTGCTCTGAGCTGTGCCACTTGAGAAAAAATCAGGTCTTAAGTGTGCAACCTGTGGAATGCAAACCGCACAGGGTGGACCAACAATCATTCTCACACATTTCCATGCACCATTTGGGAATGGCCACAAAAGTCAACTCATACAACACATGGGGCATGTCTGTGAACATCATTTGTGCAGCTGTACAAGTAGCTGCAATCTCACCATCTAACAAGATTGAGTGTGTTGTGTGAATGGTTGGTGTTATGCTTAATGGGACATTCAACATGCGTAAGAACTGGCACAAGTGGCATCAAAGTTGCACTACAGACACTAAGGGGGTCATTACAACCTCGGCGGTCTTTTAAAAAGACCGCCGAGGCTGCGGGAGTCAGAATACCGCCATTGACGGCGGTATTCCTGGCTCCCTATTATGACTTTTCCGCTGGGCCAGCGGACGGTAACAGTGTTACCGTCCGCTGGCCCAGCAGAAAAGTCACATCAACATTGCTGCCGGCTCGTAATAGAGCCGGCGGCAATGCTGATGTGCAGCGGGTGCAGTAGCACCCGTCGCACATTTCACTGCCCGAAATTCGGGCAGTGAAATGCGCGACGGGGCCATGCCTGGGGGCCCCTGCACTGCCCATGCCAAGCGCATGGGCAGTGCAGGGGCCCCCAGGGGCAATCCAAGTCCCCTTTCCGCCAGCCTTTCAATGGCTGTGTTTACTGCCACGGACAGGCTGGCGGTCGGGGACTCATAATCCCCAGGGCAGCGGTGCTTGCACCACTGCCCTGAGGATTATGACGGTATAGTGGAGGGGCCGGCGGTATGGCAGTGGCTATTGCGCCACGGTCATAATAGCTGGCGGAACACCGCCAGCCTGTTGGCGGTGTTACCGCCAACTTACCGCAGGCCGCCAGGGTCGTAATGACCCCCTAAGTCACTAGCACGTAATGCAGCTGTATCATCATACAAATAGTTGCCCATGTGGATCCAAGCTGCACTTTCCCTTTTTGCCACATCAACAAAGTCTCAAAATGCATGCATTGATCCACATTCTACATCCTTTGACCAAAATATACATGTGGCAGATATGCTGTATGCAAAGAAATGTCCCAAATGTAGGGAGGGACAAACTAATGGGGCAGACAATCCATAATGGTTGCACCGTCTCTTCTAATTAGTACATGTGTGGGGCCTGATAGAGGCAGATGAGAATGTAACACAACCATTGTTTGCAATGGACCTAGCTTTGCTATGCTTCACTTGTGTCATCATTCATGGGGCCAATGCATTAGAGTCCAAAAGAGAGACTGCACACATTACACTACTATTGCAATGTCCATCATGGTGAATAGGAAGATAAATTATATGCCACCATGGTGTCAGGGACAGGGACAAGGAGCCTGCAAGGAAGTAGGTGGTGTGGGATCGAAGCACAACATACCTTGTAAGGTTGCTCCATGTGTGATGCACAATGCTGCACATAATATACAACTACAACCTGGGGTCTATAACGTGTTACCTAGCCTCTATTAGCAAGTACATCATGTGCTATGTCAACAGCCACCACAATCAAAGATTGACATATCACTATTTCATTGTAGAGGACGATGCTTTACCTCCTGCTGACCTGCCTGTCCTGGATTTTACAGATGACATGGATGACCAGCTGCCAACCATCAATGAAGAGACTCGTTGTGAGGTCTCCACATGAACCACCCCGCTACCAACACACATCACTAGGTAGTCCTGACACAGCCCTCGTCTCCAAAGACCCAGACATCACCTTCAAGAGGACAGTGGTAGGAGTCCAGTGAGAGCTGGCCAAACAGGTGCAGGTGGGGATGGAGACCATGACAAGCTGCCTAGTGGGAGTGCAGAGGTGCCTCAGTCCAATTAAGAACAACTCAGCTCCAATCAGAGGCACCCACTTCCCCCTACATGGACTCTAGCAGTCCCTGACCGACATAGCTGCTGGCATG
This sequence comes from Pleurodeles waltl, assembly GCF_031143425.1. Classification (NCBI taxonomy): domain Eukaryota; kingdom Metazoa; phylum Chordata; class Amphibia; order Caudata; family Salamandridae; genus Pleurodeles; species Pleurodeles waltl. Next base: position 653,912,891 of record NC_090436.1, read on the forward strand.
AAGAAGAGGCTTCAACAATTGCCCTCCCAAAGTGGCAGCAACATGATAGACAACCGGCTGGGGGCTATACAGAATACCCTGAAGTCAATACAGCGGGAAATGGCCTCCCTCAGGGAAAACATGGCTGCCTACCACCGTGATGTTTCTGCCGTGTTGAGAAATCAGCAGTCCCTCCTTACTGCACTGATCCCTTATGTGTTCCCACAAATGGCAGATGTTAGGTCCTTTACTCCACATCCCTATCCCCTGATGTGTGTGTGGCCCCCTCAACAAAAGCACCTCCAATGGCACAGGAGGCACCACACACCTCAGAGGATGAAGATGTGGAAGACAAAACATCCACAAGAAAAACTACCCGGTAGCACCAGTCTGTGCCACATGGACAATATCTCCTTAGTTCTGTGCTTAAGATCATGCCAGTGTTGTGGCAGCAGGCAATGCGACCCCTCCACTCAACCACTGCTGACCTGTGTGCTATGTACTGTCATTGTCACAAATCTTACCTATTGGCAATGTGGACACCTCCTCACTAATGCAAACTTCTTCTAATCATGTCTCATGACATTTCCCTCACCCCTAGACTCTGATTGTGCAACAAATGGCTCAGGATCTCTCATGTGGTCTGAGAACTGGACATTGTATAGCATTGGAAAATATACTTGTCCCTGTAAATAACTCACCTTGCTCACATGTAACATTTCAGTGTTTACTGTGATCCATCAACTCAGCCAAATGTATGTAATGTGTGAAGCTGTGTCAATGAGAACAAAACATAATTACATGTGTGAATTACAGTCAGACACAAAGCCACACGATAGGATCTTAACATGTAAAAAGGTGAATGACGGTGTTGTAGGCTACAACCAACTTACAGAGTCTTAAATACATGTATTGAAAATATATCCATGGAAGCTGACCTATGGCATGTATGGGTCTGAACCAAGTGTTTGGTAATTTATCCAGATGACCCACATGAGAGCACTAGTTCAACTAATATGTGCGGTTTAAAAGAGGCAACACAAATCAGTGACAGGCAGCTCTCAGTGTGGCATGATACAAACCCAAATATGGCAAATGTCATATGTGCCACACTTTCCAACAATACTATGACGCCAGCTATGACGGTTGAAGTTCCATATTTACCTGTCCAAGATTCCATATTAATACACAATGTGAATGGCTGGAACTGTGGATGACAAATGTTTGGACTAGCTGATGTCATTTAGCAGCAATCTGACAACTCCTTGGTCATAGGGGATGCACATGGTCATCCATGGAAATAAAGACAAAAAGCATACCCTAAGTCATCCCACATACTTGGCCAGTGCACACATGAGAACACCCAGACACTCAATCAACATGGAGAAATAAATGTCTAATACTAACAGGATTTATTACAACATATTAAAAACCTAATATCAAAACCTATCCTTTACACTACCCTATACTACACTAACCTAAACTAACTTAACTTAACTTACACGTACACCAATCTATCCTATTCTAAACTAATCTTACACATGTAACGCTCTAAACATTGTCCCCGCCAACCCCTCTTAAGTGACAAGACACGAATAGGACAACAAAAACTAAGGTTACACATGTACTAACCTGAACTATTACCTAAACAGATATATTTTGTTTAGATTTTTTTTCTTCATTTTTTGTTTATAAACATAGAATCCTCAACATAAATTACCCCCCACCACCCACCCCAAGATAAAAACATTACTGAAACCACCCCATCTAGACTTACACTAACCTACACCGAAACTACACTAATTTACTATCCTAACACTACCCACCTAAAACCCTCTTAATACTTTAACATCAGTAAAAGGGAGAGGTACGAACTGGGATGATGTGGCACACATTATTTTATTACTTTTTGAGGTTTTTTTCATGCAGTACTTTAGACGTTTATAATTTGGGCATTGCCTCTCTCCAACTTATCCAGCCTGGCCATATAGTTGTCAAGGCCCGTCTCATGTCTAATTCGAATGTATAGTTTGTGGCTGGAGCAGGTGACTGTTGGGGTGCCTGGCTGTGGATTTGTGTTGTTGAACTGGTGGGGGTAGGGTCAGGAGAGCCCCCCTTAGTCCCAGATGTCCTCCCCGAAGTGGCCTGACCAGTTGTGGGCTATAGCGGAGGTCCCCCATTTGAAAATGCACACCAAGGCCCAGTCGATTTCTCCCTCCTATGTCTTTACTCCATCATTTGGTACCTGGCCTGTACTACCATTATGTGGCGGTACCTGTCAGCCCTCTTCTCAACAGTGTGTTTTTTACACTGGAGTCATATTTGCAGCTGAAACATGAGGAGAACATGGCAATAAATACAGCTTTGGATGGATGTAGAACAGATAAAATGTACAAAGCATCCTCAAATTACACATGCTGTTGATCACATATTCCATAACACTGACACACTCCAAATCGATATAAACTTCATACCAGCCATCTATGGTATCATGTACATGTCACTCGGGTAACAGTTATCCATTATTGAGCATGAGGGCCCGGAGTTAAGTGGACTACTCCGTCCTTGCTCAACATGTAAGTCATCAGACTAGTGAGGATCAAGTGGCCCTACAATTCCAGAATCCCTTGCCATTGTTAATATGTGGTGAAATTTATGCAATCCACCACTTTGACACCCCTGGTGCCACATGAAGCCTTGGCCAGACATCATGGATGGAAGGTGGGGGTCATCTGATGGGGGGACAGGAAAATTCCTTCTGGCAATCATAAGGTTTGGCAAAGCATCATTCATGTGCCCTTGGATTAACACCTGCTCAAAGCATGCATTACAATGGGGCACACCATTGCTCACAATGTACAGTTCAGGTTTGGCGTCCATATAGTTTGGCCAAAGCATGAACAGTACATCTATGTTGTCTACAGAATTGGTACCTATTGGCCGCTACCCTATGTTGTGTTGTGCAAATTAGGTAATGTGGCACACATGGTTGCTGTATGGGTTCCCTAAGGGGCACAGTAAGATTGGCAATGTACTGGGTGCAACTTCAGTATTCCTATGTGTTGAACAACATGTGCACATGTATGTCAGATATCTCCTATGTACCAGGTACACACTCAGCATTCACATTCTATGCACGAATGATGTCACAAAGATCACCCACAAATATCATGATGGGTAGACCATGTTGGTAAGTCTGCACACATCTAGCCTGCTACATACCGTAGATATGTACTGCAACCTACTTGAGCAGAGTTGATTCTCATTGTGTACACAATTGACTGTGGGCCAGCACAATAGGGCTCCTTTCTCGACTGCTGCCTCACTCAAAATCAGAAAAATAGTGAGGCACAGGGGTTGCAAGTATCTGCTACATAAGGCCCCTAGAGACCTCTAAACATGTACATCATCTGTACAATTTCCTGAGTAGCTGAAAGCTACGTCTGGTACACAGTGCTGTCAAAAGTGCAGTTACATATATGTTGCAACAGGCATGGTAATCAGATAAACAGCAGCTCAGACACATATCATGATTGACATCAATGTATATATGGACATGCTTTCCTATTCCTAACACCCACTATTCCATAGCTGCACACGTTGGCACTTGTGCAAAAATCAACTCATACTCCATGTTCAACATAGCAAAGACATGATGTCCATATCCTAACTCAGATGACGTCATATCATTGGTCACACATTACATTTCATCATTGCATTGCACACATCAAAACTTCTCACACGAAAATCAGGAATGACATGTGACGCATAAGATGATACTTACTGGCTACACTGGGGTCTTCAAATCGGGACACTTCACATCCAACTTGTTAAGCTGAATAAGCAAGTCAACTTAGTGGTAGTTCAGAACATCTGCCAAACATTTAAAATCTGTTTGTGAGATGAAGGGCCAGATAATGGAGCGTTTCCCTGACGCTCCTGTGGTGCACTTCACTGCACCATATGCACCTGGATTTGTCATGCAGCTGTTTATTAGTGTTACACCTCCAAATCCATATGGGACAGCATGACACAGTATTCTGCATCAGAGGGGCATGCAATGGTTGTTGATGTGGCTGTCCCATTGTAACGTCCATTGCTTTTAACCCTTCCCCAGATGTTGAACACATCTTAGTCATTATTAGCTCTAAAAAATCTAACAGCTGTCCAGGAGTGGTGTGAGCATAGCAAAATGTTGAGGAATGCATGGATACATCCTTGTTTCTTGTCACTAATATGTGTGTGCCAAGTCAAGGCACACACACTAGAGCTACAATGCCATGACAGTTTCCTCATGTTCACATAGTTTTCCCTTCCTGCACATTAACTGAATAACATTACGAATGTCTTTCTAACACTGTGTGGGCAGCCATTGTCGCCATAGTAGACCAAATATGTCCAGAAAGGGATACCAACCTGTGCATATATACTCCCCTCAAAACAGACACACTTGCACTGTGGTCCAAGTATGCCTGTGTTGGTGCTGGCTACTGAGTTATGTGCTAGTGCTGCTGCAGATGTAGGCCTGCCTCATACTGTCTGAAAAATGGGGCAGGCCTGTGGTACAAAATTTGCACATGTGTGTCAGATTTAATTGCATAATGTGGTGTATGTGATACACGATGTACACAAAGAGGAATGTGCAAGTAGTCTGGACTCTAATCTCCCTTAAGTGCCGTTGGCAAAAGACACAAAGGGGCTGATTTAAGGAAAGTGGTGCCCTGGATTAGCGTCATTTGTGAATTTCACAATGGCAGCACTAAGGTGGCACTAGGGGCTCTTTAATGTATCCCACAACAACCTGTCCTGACCCTTGACAAAACATGCTGCAGTCAGCCTTATGTGCACCTGTCATACACATGCAAATAAAGATGTGGCTTTGCTAATGGGGTACTTACCAACTGGTCCACCAATCTATATACCCAGGTGATCCAGTAGATCCTGCTCTCATGCTGTCAGGTCAGTCTAATGATGCGTCAACTGGTGGTCGGTGCGCACCTGCCCCACTACAGCTTCCTTGCCTCTGTGGGGTAGCCCTGGATTACGCAGCCACCCCAAACTAGCATTATTGGAAGGTAATGCTGCACTAACCAAATGAACCCTCCCACTTCATCACCTACCATATTGGTTGCCCTCCCTTTCCTTGACATTATGCAGTGTGTACAAACTGCAAAAGTACCAACCCAAAATAAAATATTTAACAAACCACCCCACCTAAACCCAATTCCCCCAACAAACTATCTTACCCTAGGACAAACACCGCACAATACAATAACACATACAGGACAAAAACACTACAAAAGACTGAGGAACAATATAACCCCTTCGCTGCCAAGCCTTTTCCCCCTCCTGTGCCAGGCCTTTTTTTGGCTATTTGGGGCAGTTCACGCTTAGGCCCTCATAACTTTTTGTTCACATAAGCTACCCATGCCAACTTTGCATCCTTTTTTTCCAACATCCTAGGGATTCTAGGGGTATCCAGAATTTGTGGGTTCCCCTGAAGGAGACCAAGAAATTAGCCAAAATACAATGAACATTTTAATTTTTTCAAAAAAATTGGAAAAAAGGGCTGCAGAAGGCAGCTCGTGGTTTTTTATCTGAAAATGGCATCAACAAAATGTTTGCGGTGGCAAGATCACCATCTTCCCAGCTTTCAGGAACAGGCAGACTTTAATTGGAAAACCCAATTTTTCAATACAATTTTGACATTTTACTGGGACATACCCCATTTTTACTATTTGTTGTGCTTTCAGACTCCTTCCAGTTAGTGACCAAAATGGGTGAGAAACCAATGCTGGATCCCAGACAGCTAAACACTTCTGAAAAGTAGACAGAATTCTGAATTCAGCAAGGGGTCATTTGTGTACATCCTACAAGTGTTTCCAACAGAAAATTACAGCTGAAATAAAAAAATATTGAAATTGAGGTGAAAAAAACAGCAATTTTTCGCCACGTTTTACTCTGTAACATTTTCCTGCAATGTCAGATTTTTTAAAACAATATACCGTTACGTCAGCTGGACTCTTCTGTTTGTGGGGATATATAGGGCTTGTAGGTTCATGAAGAACTCTAGGTACACAGAGACAATAAATGAGCTGCACCTTGTAATGGGTTTTTATTCTATACCGGGTATACAGCAATTCATTTGCTGAAATATAAAAAGTGAAAAATAGGTATCAAGAAAACCTTTGTATTTTGTTGAGAAGCAGTGGTTCAGTGGTTATTTGCACATCTCTGAATTCCGGGGTGCCCATACTAGCATGTGAATTACAGGGCATTTCTCAAATAGACGTCTTTTTTACACACTGCCTTTCATTTGAAGGAAAAAATGTAGAGAAAGACAAGGGGCAATAACACTTGTTTTGCTATTCTGTGTTCCCCCAAGCCTCCCGATAAAAATGGTACCTCACTTGTGTTGGGAGGCCTAGCGCCCACAAAAGGAAATGGCTCAAAACACAACGTGGACACATCACATTTTTTCACAGAAAACAGAGTTGTTTTTTGCAAAGTGCCTACCTCTGGATTTTGGCCTCTAGCTCAGCCGGCACCTGGGGAAACCCAGCAAACCAGCGCATTTTTGAAAACTAGACACCTAGGGGAATCCAAGATGGGGTGACTTGTTGGGCTCTGACTAGGTTCTGTTACCCAGAATCCTTGGCAAACTCAAAATTTAACCAAAAAAAACCCTTTTCCTCTGAATTTCGGTGACAGAAAGTTCTGGAATCTGAGAGGAGCCACAAATTTCCTTCCACCCAGCGTTCCCCCAAGTCTCCCGATAGAAATGGTACCTCACTGGTGTGGGTAGGCCTAGCGCCCACAAAAGGAAATGGCCCAAAACACAACGTGGACACATCACATTTTTTCACAGAAAACAGAGGTGTTTTTTACAAAGTGCATACCTGTGGATTTTGGCCTCTAGCTCAGCCGGCACCTGGGGAAACCTAGCAAACAGCGCATTTTTGAAAACTAGACACCTAGGGGAATCCAAGATTAGGTGACTTGTGGGGCTCTGACCAGGTTCTGTTACCCAGAATCCTTTGCAGACATCAACATTTGAACAAAAAACACTTTTTCCTCTCATTTCGGTGACAGAAAGTTCTGGAATCTGAGAGGAGCAACACATTTCCTTCCACCCAGCGTTCCCCCAAGTCTCCCGATAAAAATGGTACCTCACTTGTATGGGTAGGCCTAGCGTCCACGAAAGGAAATGACCCAAAACACAACATGGACACATCAAATTTTTTCACAGAAAACAGAGGTGTTTTTTGCAAAGTGTCTACCTGTGGATTTTGGCCTCTAGCTCAGAAGGCACCTGGGGAAACCTAGCAAACCAGCGCATTTTTGAAAACTAGACACCTAGGGGAATCCAAGACGGGGTGACTTGTTGGGCTCTGACTAGGTTCTGTTACCCAGAATCCTTTGCAAAACTCAAAATTTGACCAAAAAAACACCTTTTCCTCTCATTTCGGTGACAGAAAGTTCTGGAATCTAAGAGGAGCCACAAATTTCCTTCCACCCAGCGTTCCCTCAAGTCTCCTGATAGAAATGGTACCTCACTGGTGTGGGTAGGCCTAGCGCCCACGAAAGGAAATGGCCCAAAACACAACGTGGACACATCACATTTTTTCACAGAAAACAGAGGTGTTTTTTTACAAAGTGCCTACCTGTGGATTTTGGCCTCTAGCTCAGCCGGCACCTGGGGAAACCTAGCAAACAGCGCATTTTTGACAACTAGACACCTAGGGGAATCCAAGATGGGGTGACTTGTTGGGCTCTGACCAGGTTCTGTTACCCAGAATCCTTTGTAGACCTCATCATTTGAACAAAAAAACACTTTTTTCTCTCATTTCGGTGACAGAAAGTTCTGGAATCTGAGAGGAGCAACAAATTTCCTTCCACCCAGTGTTCCCCCAAGTCTCCCGATACAAATGGTACCTCCCTGGTGTGGGTAGGCCTAGCGCCCACGAAAGGAAATGGCCCAAAACACAACGTGGGCACATCACATTTTTTCACAGAAAACAGAGGTGTTTTTTTACAAAGTGCCTACCTGTGGATTTTGGCCTCTAGCTCAGCCGGCACCTGGGGAAACCTAGCAAACCAGCACATTTTTGAAAACTAGACACCTAGGGGAATCCAAGATGGGGTGACTTGTGGGGCTCTGACCAGGTTCTGTTACCCAGAATCCTTTGCAAACTTCAAAATTTGGCCCAAAAAACACTTTTTCCTCTCATTTCGGTGACAGAAAGTTCTGGAATCTGAGAGGAGTCACAAATTTCCTTCTACCCAGCGTTCCCCCAAGTCTCCTGATAAAAATGGTACCTCACTTGTGTGGGTAGGCCTAGCGCCCACGAAAGGAAATGGCCCAAAACACATCACATCACATTTTTTCACAGAAAACAGAGGTGTTTTTTGCAAAGTGCCTACCTGTGGATTTTCGCCTCTAGCTCAGCCGGCCCCAGGGTGGGCAGAAATGGCCTAAAATAAATGTGTCCCCCCAACCCCTCCCCGGGGAGCGACCCTTGCCTACGGGTCGCTCCCCCTGCGTGACATTGGCGCAAAAAAAAAGATCCCCGGTGCCTAGTGGTTTTATTGACCTAAAATCAGCCGATCTGCCCCCAAAGGGAACAGAAATGGTCTAAATACAATTTGCTCCCCCAGGGGACGACCCTTGCCTAATGGGTCGCTCCCCACCTCTAAAAAAAAAAAAAAAAAAAAAAATTCGCCCTGGCGCCTAGAGGTTTCTGCCCCCCCGGGGGCAGATCGGCCTAATACCAATAGGCCGATCTGCTCCCGGGGGGGGGGGGGCAGAAATGGCCTAAAATAAATTTGCCCCCCACCCCCCTGGGGAGCGACCCTTGCCTACGGGGTCGCGCCCCTTGCTGGCGCAAAAAAAAAGATCCCCGGTGCCTAGTGGTTTCATTGACCTAAAATCGGCCGATCTGCCCCCAAAGGGGACAGAAATGGCCTAAATACAATTTGCCCCTCCAGGGGAGTGACCCTTGCATCACATTTTCCAATATGCCCCGTTTTTCCCCTCATTGAAGCTGACAAGGTCTCAAGACTTGCAATTGACGTGCAGAGGCCAGGAGTCATTTTTTCCTTAGCAAAGTTAGTAGTATTTGCGTTTGCGTCTAATGTTTTGATGCATGACGGTAATGCGTGATATTCCTTCCCATTTAGCCTGGCAAGGCCTGTGGACATGAGATTGACACGCAGGGGCCAGGCTTCATATTTTTGGAATAGTGGAGCATTGCTGTCTGTGTCAAAAATGTTGACACATAATGGGAATGCGTGGATTTTATTGGAAAGGCTGACAGTGCACCCAGATTCATATACCAAGTCACAGGGCCTATGCATGTATGTAGTAAGTATGGTATGGCTACCTGTACGTGCATGTTTATACAGATCTTAACGATAACATTCATATGTGTTACCATTTTGTTTGTATGTGTGTATGATGCAAGCGATGACGAATACCGTTTGCATATGTGCATGTGTTGCTAGGCTTTGTGCACATACATGTTACCACATGTGTACTAGGAGTGTACATATGTGATTTAACACAAATATGTGGGTCTACCACATTGTAATGTCTGATTTCCAAATGTACATATGACTACAACACAGTAGATATGATGGGCTATGTCCAATGCATGGTAATGCATGTGATACCCATGACAAATCATATTCTGTGGGTACAGTGGACAATGGCTGGGTTGATTTCACTTTACACCTGGCAATGTTAATGCATGTGTGGCCACACTGAGGTGTGTTGTTAGGTTCAGGCTTCATGATGCTCTGCTGCACGTGTGACATATAGGTCCCTATGCATCTAAGATGCAGGAGATGGTGTACTCACATGTTTCAATGAAGGTTGGTATGTGGTGTGTGGGTTGGAAGACATGTGTAGTGTCATATGTGCAAAATGTACCTCTGTGGTGTGTTCATGGGATGTGAAACCTCAGAAATATAACTTCCTGCATGCACACATGTTGGACTTTGTTAAATGGCTGTGTAGTCATATCAGTCCCACCTATGTTTCCGTATGTTGGAACTCATCTGATGGTCATTTAAGTATGTCAATGATCATGTGATGCAAATGCATTTTCATTAGTGGAAAGATGACTTTTCTACAGACTCTAACACAAAATACCAGCCCTGTAACATTTAAGAGGTACATGTGTGCTGCGTTCTCAAACATATGTGTACATGTGACAAACTAGGTACTTACAATTGACCACAATATGTTTGTTATTACTGTCACATACAATGCAATACCACTGTGGAGCAGTGTGGCACTCAGACACTGATGGCAGCCTAGTGATCCTTTGTACTGTGTGACTATTTCTGCCCACACAGACAAATGGCCGCATGTTTAGGAGTGCTCCACTCTGCTCAGTCCACTGTGCACATGCACCAAGCTCCTGGCTGTGTCAAGTGTCAATGCAGCCTCAGCATTGGGGTTGGGGTGTGTTGGGAGGGGATCTAGCCTCCTCATGGTAGCTCTTCAGCAGAGCAAGTTTCCAGCAGACTGACACGTACATTTGTGATCAAATGGCCTGAGATTTACATTTTACTTTGAGGTACTTGATGTCAAGCTTGCCTGTTCATGTACAGAGGACTGGCTACTTGTACGTGTTGGACATGTCTCATCACTTGGCATGGTCTGACAGACATGGTAATACATTCTTTGTAATTTTCATTTGCAGCTTGGTTAGGGCCTGTATCTCTAGTGTAACTTGTCATTTCTGTACGATCCACAGGATAGATGTTGTCATCTGTCACTGCCTTCAGTCAGAATAGTATGCGATGGGCAACTACAACGTTGTTGTTGTAACAAACATGAGTGGGTTATGCACTGACCTAGCCATCCATTCTGTACATATGTTGGGCAATCACATGGTGACATAGTTGTGTTGCACAGTCAGTATTGGTCTACGTGTGTACCTTCTCCATCATTTAAGGCATATCTTGTTTGGGGTAGATCAGGTTCTACATTGCTGGAATTCTTTAGGCTGCTTGCACGTTGTACACATCTTCTACTGCAACATCGTCCGATCATACATGGGCATGATGCAACTTCTGACTTATGTAATTTGGAGATTTGCACATGTTTTACTACTGGCTACATGATAGTTTCCCCCCCATTTCCAGGCTTTACAAGATTAAATGACTTCCACACAAACATGACAGTGTACCTCCCACAGCACTTGTGTAGTTTCCAAGTGACCTGCCCATGTTGTATCTACATTTCTGTGGGATTCTCTCAGCTGTCCTTCCACAGCCTATGTCAGTGTCACCATGAGTGTATCTTGCTAGTGTGTGAGATCATCTCAACGCTATAATATTTTTTGTCCCTTATGCAACATATCTGTCTCCTTCTTCTGACATACATTTTATGATGAGTCTGTGACATAATTGGATATTGCTAAACGTACTTGCACATCCCACACCTGAGTGGCATTTTAGAGACCTAGACATTTTAGGGAATTTTGTCAGTGTTGGTAACTTTCCCTTGGTCAGGCATGTGAGTGTCAATGAGAGGTGTGTTTTCATGTTTGGTGTGTGATGTATCATACAGACTATACTAGGTGACGTTGCTAACACATGTCAACCATTGTAGGTAATTTCAAACCCTTTTCCTGTCTAGGCCATATACCCGTACATCAGTCGACACATGTATATATTCAGATTAGCTGAATGCATGCATCAAGACAGCAGATTTGTGACAGACTGCCTGCAATCCACACAGAGATTAATTTGGTGGTGCATTCCCCCAGTGAAGAGTTAAATCGTGGCTATGGGCCATATGTATGGACATTGGATCAGCACCAATTGCTGATCCACTTGTCTAGCAACCCTTAGTGCACTCCACAGCCAACATGTGCGTGCGATATATGAGGGATAGCATACCATGTGGCAGGGTTGGACCCAATGGTGGTGTCAGAACGTAACGCCTTTGATATATGGTGCAGGCTTAGGTTTAAACTTTGGTTCCTACCCCTTAACAGTCAAGGAAGGTCCATTGATACCAATGGTCTCACCCCTTGTTACACGTGCTCAGTGCTGGAATAGCAGCTAGCTGCCTGAGATGTGACACAGTTCAGTACCTATTTTTCTAATGCACCATTTGGAAACAGACCCTACAGTAAGTATGCCCACCTTGCATACATCTCTGCCATGCAAAGGGTTGATGTGGGAAAAGGGGTAGATATTTGCACAATGGCCACTTAATGCCACAGAGTTTTTGTGGTGCGTGGATCTAGGTCTACGAGAGCCACATGGCCATGAGTTATATGACACTGATGTATGGCATAGAGGCGCTATACCCTCTTACATCACAACCTATGTTTCAACCATATTTATTACTGTTGTGTTTCTTTCCTGTTCTTTGAGGTATGAGCAACATTCCAGTGGTATATGTAGTGGAGAATTAGTAGATCATGGACATTCAGGTGCAAAAACTTTATTGGTGATAATTACAAAATGATATTATTTGTAAAGTGTCTAGGTGTAGAAGTTCTGTACAATGTGTTGTCTCCTGTGAACTCCAGCAGCAGTGTTTTGTTGTTCCCCTCCACTTGTGCTGCACCATTGTCATTCTCCTATTCATTAGGGACATCTACCAGTTCATCCCAGGAAATATTGGTCAGTATATATATGTTAAGGAGGATGGAACATACAAGTATCATCTTGCATACCTGCAGTGGTGCATACAACAGGCTTCCTCCTGTCAGGCCCAAATGTCCTCTCCACCACATTTTGGGGGTCATTCCGACCCCGGCGGTCCATGACCGCCATGGCGGAGGGCGGCGGAAGCACCGCCAACAGCCAGGCGGTGCTTCCTGGGCTATTCTGACCGCGGCGGTAAAGCCGCGGTCAGAAAAGGGGAACCGGCGGTTTCCCGCCGGTTTTCCCCTGGCCCAGGGAATCCGCCATGGCGGCGCTGCTTGCAGCACCGCCATGGGGATTCCGACCCCCTTCCCGCCAGCCTGTTTCTGGCGGTGTCCACCGCCAGAACCAGGATGGCGGGAAAGGGTGCCGTGGGGCCCCCTAACAGGGCCCCACAAAGATTTTCACTGTCTGCTTTGCAGACAGTGAAAATCGCCACGGGTGCCACTGCACCCATCGCACCCCTGCAACTCCGCCGGCTCCATTCGGAGCCGGCTTCCTCGTTGCAGGGGCTTTCCCGCTGGGCCGGCGGACGGCCTTTTGGCGGTCGCCCGCCGGCCCAGCGGGAAAGTTGGAATGACCGCCGCGGTCTGTTGACCGCGGTGCGGTCATTCGGCGGTAACCGCATGGCGGGCGGGGACCGCCTTTGTGTCCTTCTGTGCCCTTCATTGTATGCCTGCTCTTCCACCGTTGTCGGCTTGCCAAAAGGAGTCATCACCCATGGCTGAATGTCGTAACCTTGGTTGGCTGCAAAGGAATGAGAAAACATGTGTTAGAAATGCATATTGTGGTTTTGTATGTTCCATGGTAGATGTTAGTTTTAGGTAGAGTGGTGACTCCTTGCTTCTGGTATTGTGTGTGCTCCTGTTTTGTAGTATGGTTTCATTGGTTTGTGTTGATGGACATTACTATCATGGGTTGTTGCTCAAGGACCTGGTGATCGTCAAATTAATCCAAACTGACAGTTCAACCATGCAAAGCATGTGTTATGTTGTCCATACTTGAGGCTGTGTCCTATTGTTAGTGAGACCTACCACCTCTTTGCACCACAATAGTGTAATTTGTTTTGACACCATGGTAGTCCTACAAAGCCAAACTCAGGCCCCCATGTTACCATGTGGCACTATGCATGCAGTGCAACACTTTGAGACCCTTTGTGGCAGATGATGGCTATGTCAGCCATCATGTGTAAAAGGGTGTGATTCACACAATTGGAGGAGTAACAAAATGAATGCATTGCAATCGCCAAGGTTCCTATACATGATTTCTCACAGACACTTTCAAGACATGCACAGTGCAGGCGTTGGGAGGGAGACACCATATTTTTGCATTGGTCCCTATGTATAGTGCATGAAAGGTCAGGTGTGTTTTAAATGCTCCTACAGAGTCCTACTATGGCATCATAGTATTGCACCTAATGTGTGTCATATTGGCCCGTTACTTGTGTACGGTGCACACATGGTGGGGTTGCGGGACCCTAAAGGGCGCATGTGAAGTGGAATTGGACTAGGTGAAGCACCACGTCTCATTTATCTGCCCCATGGTCTTTCATGGCTGGTGATGTTGTATTCCTGTGTGTGCAGTACAATGCAGCAGAGAGGTGAAGGTGCTCACTACAGGTGCCTCAGGTATTGTAGTTTAGTTGGTCATGCCATCACTTGTGTGGCGTTAGATATTGGTGCTACACCATGGTAAATGTGGGGCAGTGCCTATGTGTGACTTTCTTCACGTTGACATGGCCTATGCCACTCACATGGCTGACCTATTCATTGTTTGGTGTTAAGGGTTTGGGATCACTAATTAGTTGCCAACCAATGGACACTTGCAGTGGTTTGGGCCCCGCTTCTGTTTGCAAAGGGGACATAGTAGGCTATTACCATATTGCCCATCCTGGAACCACTCGTTGATGATGGAATGCTGGCATATGTAAGCATCATGGACGCTGATGGGATATTTGGCTAGTATGTTTATGAAGACCCCACAGTAGTCCACAATGTCCTGCACATTTATGGAATTAGTTTGTTTGCAGTTCCCGTAGAGGTGTTCCATTGCAGCAGGTGGCACCAGTTGGACATTAGTGCAGTCCATTGCACCCAACAGATGAGGGAACCAAGCAATTTGGTAGAAACTTTGCTTGGCCTCCTGTTGCAGTTGCTTGGTTTTGGGAAAGCAGATGTGCTGGGGTGTGAGGCGAATGATTGCATCCAGAACCTTTGGTAGGAAGGCTGAGAAGGATGGCTGGGAGACACTAGCCACTTGTGCACCCGTTTTCTGGAATGATCCTGACTCCAGCATATGGAGGACTGCGAGGAGTTTGGTCATGGGTGGTATATTAGTTGGAGTGTCCACCCTTGCAGTGATGTCTGGTGCTATGTGGTGCAGCAGGTGTACAATGGACTCCTGCTTTAGATGGTAGATTCTGATAACTTCTTGTTCCCTCAGCCCAAGGATGGTTGTGCGCTGTCAGAATATCCTCTCCCACCTTCTGCGCTGCATTTGAGGCTGCTGTGGTGGTGTTTGGGGTTGCTGTGGTGGTGCTGGAGGGACCTGTTGTCATCGCTGTCGTCTGCGGTGTGTGCCAAGCTGGAGAATTAACAGTTCCATGTTGTCCAGGAGGTGGGCAATGCTCTTTCTTTGTGTTTACCCTGAGTTGTGGTGTGTGGGGCTCATTGTAATGCCTTGTCTGACCAGGCATTAAAATTTGATGGAAATCAGGCTTTGCATAATTGTTTGAGACTGATACCTTCCAGTGTGTCATTTTGTGCGTCGAGCATTAAATATGAAGCTAGAGGGTTAGAATCTTTTTTTGGAAGGGAACGTCCTGCTTTGCAAAATTTGTTGTGTTCAAGAAAATAAATGTCACTTTACATCTAAATGGAATTGTGTTGTTTAAAATATCACGGGTGGAAGCAGCACCTAATACCCAGTGGTCGAATTAAAAAAAAGCAGGTGTGGTTTTAGTTGACAAAGTTTTTTTTCGGCCTGTCAGCTACATTTGAACATTCATGAGTGAGTCAGGAATAAATCATGTATCCGTACATACAACTGTTTGTAAATCAGGCCCAATGCGTATATATACATTTCTCTGGTTGTACATGGGAGGCCCGATTCACAAAGGGACTTACAACTCGTAAAGTTACAAGTGCGGTGTCTCCACACTCGGATTGGAATCTGTCCACCCCAAGATGAATCTCTGCACTATGGGGCAGTAGCTCCACACTGAGCACTGTAGTGCAGAGATTCCGGCCTGACTGTCAGTCACGGCTCACGGTAAGCAGACGGGGCGGTGTGGGGGAAATTAAAATTAAATTTAAAATAATTTTAAAAAAACACTTACCTGAACGCTGCACGCTGCTCCGCTCCTCCGTCTCCTTGCTGCATGCACAGGCTCCCAGTCTCCCCTGCGGGGAATCCTGATGCTGCTCAAAGCAGCGTCATGGTTTGGCTGGCAGACTGGGAGCCCACGCAGGCCCTCACCAGGCTGGCAACGTTATTGCTGGGCTGGAGAGAGCCTACTGCATGTGTGTTTGGTCAGCCTGAGACAGCCGGCCCAACACACACACGCTTTGAGGGGCCCCGCCCTTTTACCATTTTTTTAATTGTTTTATGCTGATATTCATCAGATGGTTTTTGGGTGTTTAATGAGATTAGGGAATACTGAGATTCCTATAGTATTTTAAATGTGTTGTTACCATTGTAAAATCCAGGACCTGAAATTAATACATATGGAAATTAGGAACCAAAATAGGGTAATATTTTCTGTTGTTCCTAAAGTCATAAATAGGACATTGTCTGTTCCTCGACCTGGATATAACGTATTTCCTGTCATCTTTTTAACAGGCAATGGGAAGAATGTTATTTTGTAAATACACACATTAGCTGTAATTATTTACATGTTATATTTACAAGTCCCTTAAATTGCGGGTAATGTTTTGTAAAATTGTTTTAATTTGAGAAACAAAGATAGGTTCTAAGGGATTAGGGGCCAGATGTAGCAATTTTTTTTCAAATTGCGACTTGCAATTTGCGAGTCCCAGCGACTCGCAAATTGCAACTCGCAATTTGGAATGCAGAAAGGTGTCTCAGACACCTTCTGCGAGTCGCTATGGGGTCGCAAAGACCCACCTCATTAATATTAATGAGGTGGGTCGCAATTTGTGACCCCATAGCGATTCAGGGCACTCACGGGGATGGTGGCCTGCTGGGAACAGCAGACCACCATGTCCGTGACTGCTTTTAAATAAAGCAGTTTTTTTTTCCTTAAAGGAAAACGAGCTGCACTTTGAAAAAAAAAACCGAAACCTTTAGTTTCGGTATTTTTCAGGGCAGGTAGTGGTCCATTGGACCACTGCCTGCCCTGAAAAATTCTTTTTTGTGCCAGACACAAAGGGGAAGGGGTCCCATGGGGACCCCTTCCCGTTTGCGCCTGGGTTACCATCCACTTCAAGTGGATGGTAACTGCGCTTTTATTTGCGACCGCAATTGCGGTCGCAAATGAAAATGCATACCATTGCGACTCGCAAATAGGAAGGGAACACCCCTTCCTATTTGCGACTCGGAAATACATTTTGCGAGTCGGTTCCGACTCGCAAAATGCATTTCTGCATTCCGGTGAGGCTTTTGCGACTCGCAAACGGCGTTTTCCGCCGTTTGCAAGTCGCAAACGCTTTGCTACATCTGGCCCTAGATGTACACAAAGCCAATCCAAACATGTGTGAGACATAGCCATCAATGTATTACAGTGAGTGTACAGAGAAAAGTCACTTAGCATGCATACTCTAACAGCATGAACATTCTCACACGTAGTTATTTTGTTATTCTACTGTATTAGAACCACCTTTCCTGCAGCCAAGCATGTGTACAAGATTCACACACACCATACAAAACATAATTCCTCTTTGTTGATGGTACACGGAACACAGGCAGCAGCTTCTGAAGTGTGAATAATTAGATTTTATTTAGTTATCTGACAAGTCGTTGTGATTCACTTTTTCACCTTCAATCTGCTTTGATATTTTAATATGCTTAGGTTAGGAACTGTAGCTTGGCCATTGTATTTATCTTCCACATTTCCCATTGTCAGATAACCTATCCATGACTGCATCATTTCTTATTATGACTGACTGGACACTACTGCGGTACGTCTATTTTACTTACTTGGTATTATTTCTTCATATTGTCTCTCTTTTACCCTGGCCTTTTGCCAGGTGGAATCTTCGTCTTCCTGGGTATCTGTTTCTTGTATACCATTTTGACACGTCCACTTTCTCCAATATAATTTCTTCACATTCATCTTCTCTTGACTTTGAATACTGATCTGCACTTGGAGGACATTTTTTTTTTTGGGTCTTTCACTGTACCAAACTATCTCCTTTAATCTGTAGTTTTCCTTGCCGGTTCATCCTTACTTATTGTATGCTGCATGCCTTTGAATGTTTAAAGATACTTCTTATTTGGTTTTGATAATATCTGGGCATGATTATGCTCTTTTACGTGTGTTTGTACAGTTTGCAATAGGTTCTGGTCATGTTGTTATGCAGCACATTATCATTTTCATACTCATGTTGCTAACTTCTTTTCTTTCATTTTTCATTTTTCTGTATATCTGTATATTTATGTTCTATGTTACGTTACAGCCCTGAAGAAGCCCTTTGTTGATGGGCGAAATGCGTTGGCTATCAATCCTAAGTACTTTATGATGCAATAAGACTTCTGTGTGAATACCAAGTATCGGAATTGAACAGTAATAAATGGAAGATTTGCTTCATCATCATCACTGGAGTATTTGACTCTTTGTTAACTGTATTTAAACAATTGCTTTCCTAGCGGTGCACCACCTTTTCGATTTTGCTGTGTTTGGGGCTTTCCTGCCTCATAGGCTCTTTATGCAGTAGGGGCCAAGGTGGAGTTGCACGCTTTCTGATACCTACAACTAAAGGGTACTTATAGGGATTTTTTGCGTTATCTATGAGCTTGCTGCATGTTGTGTTGTTGGTTTACCATGTCATAGAACCTGTAATTTCTAAAAATGTAACACACAAAAAAAGAGTACTTCAAATATATCTAAACCAGCATTTGTACTTATGACTTGAAAATGCCTAGAGCTTCAGTACTACACAGTCTCTCATGGAATCAAGTTATAGTTTCTAATTGACTTCTAGGGAACTTTAACAACCATTTTAATATTATTTGTCTCTGTATTCTTGTTAATGTGCATGTGCGTGCTAGAATTTTAACACAATAGTGTGAAATTCATCTATACATGTGCTAAGTAGTGCAGTTTAAGGTTTACGGATAATTTCTGTTCGTTACAAGAAAACCCCAGTAAAATATAGACCTGGTCATACATTTGTGTAATTTCCTTTGTGTGAAATTATGTAAAATGTAAAAACAATGATGCAAAAATTACGCCAATGGGTGACATTGTGCTCTGCTTTTAAACACCTAGGACCTGAGTTAAGAAAAGTGGTGCTGCCTCTAATGTAGCACCACTTTTCTTGGCCCCCTTAGCACCCCACTGCTGCCACCATGTGTGTTCTGTATTTAATATACAGCGCATCGTGGTGCAGGGAGGGGCAATAGCGCCAACATTTTTCACGCTATTGATGTACTGTGTAGGGTTTGAGCCAAAATTTTGGGGCTAATCCTGCACAGTACATGGGGGCCCATTTAAAATAATGGTGTGCCCCTGTTCTGTGCAGGTGTTAAAAGTAGCCGCAAAAATGATGCAGTGGAATCTCTAAGAATTCCACGGCATCATTTTTGCAGTTCCCCCTAAGGGGGTAACACCCCCCTTGCAGATATTATGCCTGGTGCAGGCATAAGGTGGCGCAAGGGGTTACAAAGTACTTTGTAAACATGGTGTGGCGATTTTGACCTAGTTGGGCCACACTAGCATACAAAACTGGTGCTAATGAGGTGCAAGGAGGGACCAGGCCCTCTTAAATCTGGGCCCAAATGTATCCTCAAATAAATTTTTGGCATAAGGACAAATTTCACACTAAAAGAAAATAGTGCACAATTGAGCATGCTGTAAACAATAGCTGCTTGCATATGTTTGCGTTCCTATCACTCTCCGCAATGAGATTTTTACCTGAACATAGTCACAATTACACAACGTGGTGGGATGGTACAATCTCAGGCATTTTTCATAATAATTGTAATGCAGAATGTTATCAGTTATGTGAAACTGCACCAGTTAAATGAAATTTCACCAAATGTAGAAGTGTTCATATAAGAGTTCAAGAAATAGTTCATAGTTTGTTTTCATTAACATTACTTTCTGAGTACTTCTCTATATAGTATCAAAGGCTTCAATATAAATCCATAAAAGACAATACACTTTGGCAATACAATTAGAGATCCCTGCAGATTTCCAGGTTGCAGAATGTTTTTTAATGACTGCCTAGCAAAGACTTGATGGGCAGGAAGGAAAGGTATACCCAGATATCCAATATGGCTTCCTCTCTCCAGAGGGGCAATGATGGAAACAAAACAACCATTCCAGACACCTAACAGTGTTCAACTGTATGAACAGGTAACCATGCAACTAAACTGTAGCTTGAAACTAGTTGCCTACTGCTATCATTCCTTAACATCCCCTTGAACAACCCACTCTTTCCCACGATCCATCTTGATTGGCTTTTTCAGCTTTCCCATAGCATTCCCCATTTCCTCCAATGTGCCTTATCAACTATTGACCGTCCCGCAGGGGTGGCTCCTCCATTAGGGCACCCCCCCCCCGCCAGCAGCGGCAGATACAAAACCTTTCAAAGAAAAGAATAATAAACTTTGTTTATTATCCTTTTCTTTTAAAGGAGCAGGGCCACTTGGGTGACCAGCAGCGAGGGGGAGTGCTCAAAACTCCCCCTCACTGCGCATGTATGTTTGGCCAGCCATCTCGGACCGGCCAAACACACATGCGCAATAGGCTCTCTCCAGCCTGACAACACAGTTGCCGAGCTGGGGAGAGCCTGCACAGGCTTCCAGTCTGCATGGGAGCACCCTGGCTGGGTGCTCCGAGCCAATCCTGAATCTGCTTTGACAAGCGTAAGGATTGACTGCAGGGCAGGCTGGGAGCCTGTTCCTGCAGCTTGGAATGATGAGGAACAGAGGAGCGGCGCGGAAGAGGTAAGAGTTTTTGTTTCTATTTTCTGTATTTAATTTTTATTTACACCTGACCCACCGTGCCCGTGCCACCCCTCCCCTTCTCATTGACGCGAGCAGCGACTGCCGACCTGCCTCACTCTCAAATCTTTGCACCTCTGTCAGAGCTGTGCTTTCCATGCCCAGGAAGAGTGAACTCTAATAGCTAGGTGTGCTTGCATGCTATGTACTGTGAGCCCTAGATTTAGGCAAGACAAATGGCCATGGGGACAGATGATCACCTGCAGGTATCAAATAGTTAGGAATACACAATTTCCTTGGTGCTTCCAAAATAGCAATTTTTCGCCTTCACCCTTTAAAAAAAAAGGCTAAACAGATCATCATAAATGAATTTATCTTAACGTTTAGTAAAGTATTTCACATCTTGTTAGAAAAAAGACTTAAAACAGCACACAAACTTTATGGGAACAAGTAAAATATTGTAATGGGATATATTAAAGATGGATAAGAAGAAGGGAGATCTATTCCTATACCAGGTGTCAGATCACATAGGACATAAGCACAGTAATTGCTAATTTAAGGCATAGGCACTCATTATGAACATGGCGGTCCGTACCGCGTCACTGGCGGTGGCAGTAAAAAACGCCAACAGAGGAGCTGTCCGGACCGCCAAATAATGAACCAAACGAAACACAGGCATCCAGAAAACCACCCACCGCCCGCAGTGGAGTGCCGACGACGATGGCAGAGTCCGCCCACAGACCGACGTAAAGGCCCAACCCGCCCATCAAAAAATTAACCACTAGTCTGCCGTCAGTTCCGGGGCAGGAACCACCGCCACGCAAAGTCAGACGGAAATAAACCAAATCCAATGAAACACTCACCGGAGGCCCACACAACGCGCCGAAGTAGACATGGGGAGAGAGCTGCAGATCATGCCAGCCCTGCTCCTTGCTATATACCTCCACGACCGAGACCGCCGAAGAAGACGACGACGGTAAGTACTGCAACCTATGAAACAAGGGAGGAAAGGGCACAGTTATATACCCACCCACACCACCCACCCTGCAACACCCCCACAACCCTTCACAGTAGCACAACCCATACACCCCACAGCAAGAGGTACTTACCCGACACAAGGCAAATCCAACTTGACCAATAGTACATACAAATGCCACACACCCATAAACAATGAAACTAAAGAACAGGGTTCAACAGTGTGCCACCAAAGCACGGGCCACACAGAAATATTTTATTAAAGATCACTGAGCCAACTACTTCAAACAGGGCCAATGGACAGTCCGTCACTCTACAAGTGTCAAGGGCCACAATGGACCTAACCTGACTCCCAAAAGTGCATGATACTCCACCTAATGGGGCAACAAAGGGGCATCCAGGCACCTCACGGAACGGGGGCAGGGAGTGGTGGGGATTTGCCACAGGGGTATGGCTTGGACTTTTGTTTGGAAGGTGGAGGGGGTGTGGACTTGTCCGCTGAAGGCGGAGGGGGTGTTTCGAGCGGGTGGAGCTAGATGGACTTGGCTCTGCCCGGGCCTTTTTTTTCTCTGGGGAAGGAGCACAGTAATGTGATGGGTGGACAGGGGTGGGCTGTGAAGTGGAAGGAGTGGAAAGGGCAAGGAGGGGAGCACGATTAGGGACAAGGAGGGGTGGGCCAGTGTGTTGGAAGAGGTCAGCATGGGAGAGGAAAAGTTTCTTCAAAGCAATTGGGGTGGTCCTGGATGAGGGCGAGGGAATGGAGGCAGAGGCAGTGGATGTACGTGGTGTAGGGGTGCGTGTAGTGGGTGCAGGTGACTCGACAGTATGCTGTGGTGTGGTGGATGTGCGATGGGTGGGTGTCTTTGTGCGTTTGTGTGTTTTTGGAGGAGGGTGTGGACACAGTGGGAGAAGACAGGCAGCTAGTGTGGATGTATGTTGTGTGGGTGTCTGCAAGTCTGGTGAGTGTGCTGCATGTGTCAACTACAGTAGTTGTGGTGAGTGCAGGTGTGGTGTATGGGGTGCATGTATGGATGTCTGGTATTGTGGTGAGTGCAGTAAGAGAAGCAGCAACATTGACTGAAGGTGCAGTGCATGAGGGTGTGGATGTAGAGGGGACAGACAGGGAGGCGGAAGAGGTGGGCACACTGGGGGAAGAGGATGTTGTGTGTGCATGTGTCTGTTGACTGTGTGAATGCTTGTGGTGGGAGGTGTGGTGCTTGTGTTTAGAAGTGTTCTTCTTGTGTGTTGATGTGCTTGACTGCATGTCAGAATGTGTGCTTTGGACGGGTGAAGGGAGTGGGGTGCTGGAAGGGGTAGGGGAGGATGGAGGGGGGACATAATGGCCAGGGAAACTGGCTGCCATTCAAGAGGAGGCCAGAGCCTGAAAAGATCTCTGTAGGGAAGACACAGCACCGTGAATGCCATCCAGATAGGCATTTGTCTGCTGCACCTCTGATGCTAGCCCCTGGATGGCATTGACAATGGTTGTCTCTTCTACAGAGATGGTTCTCAGGAGGTCAATAGCCTCCTCTGTGAGGGCAGCAGGACTGACTGGGGCAGGGGAGGAGGTGCCTGGTGTGAAGGAGACGCCCACCTTTCTGAGTGAGTGGGCACGGGCAACTCGGTGGGGAGCAGTAGGGAGGGCGGTGATGGAATGGGGGTGGTGGAAGATGTCAGTGTAGTGGTGTGGCCACTAGGATCCACCACCGCCAGTGAGCCCGCATCGGAGGAGGTCTCGGACTCACTACCTCCAGTGGTAGTTGCCTCCCCCGTGGTACTCCCCTCACCCTCCCACCCACTGGTCCCCTTGGCGTCCGATGTCTCTGCCTCCGAGGATCCGTGGGCCACTGCTTCCCCACTTGCCGTGCCTCAGCTCCCTCGCCAGATGTTGCTGCTGTACAAAACCAACACAAGAGAACAGGGATGGGGAGACAAAACAGGAGATACACTTGTAAATAGCTGAATGGAGGTACATAGTGGCCATACATACACCCACCCAGAAGACACACCCAACAGGCAGCACTGTTCACTATGCCCATGGCCATGCTCCTGACTACTGGCTCTACACTCATCCCCTGAACTACCTAAGGAGGCGATGTGTGAGAGACCTGACAAAGACACTCCTACACCCTTTGGGGACCATCATGTACATGGACACTAGTCAGAGTCCCTGCCTCTAAGCAGCATGAACCCTAATGCACACACAGAATCCTTCGAGACTGAAGTTTGTGACATGAGTACTCACCCCCTTGTGACTGCTGTGCAGCCTTCAAGGTCCCATCCAGGTCTGGGTACGCCACCGCCAGGATACGTTGCATGAGGGGGTCAGTGCCCGACGGGCACCCCTTCCACGTTGGGAGGACTTCCCCAGCTGGGCCCCACAGATCTTACGCGCCCAGCGCCACAGGTCCTCCCACCTCTTTCTGTAATGGGTGCTCCACCGGTTGTAGACACCCAGGGTCCGTGTAAAATGGCATGCCAAAGTGCCCTCTTCTGGCGGGCTCTGACCTAAAAGGGTGACACAGATATGGAACACAGAGGTCAGGCACTTGCAAGATAGGTACAGCTGTCTATTCGTCCACTATGGGACGGACAGTACTCTCAGACTTACAAGCCATACACACGCAGCATGCCATGCACCACAGCCCATGCAGGCTCAGAGGTGCACACATATGTCCATTCATCACCATCCATTACACCCAAACAGTGCCCCCCAGACTCACCTGTACCTCTGGCCGTCCGTAGAGTTTTGCGTACAGGGGCAGGACCCCGTCCACTAGCCTCTCCAGTTCCTACTGGGTGAAGTCCAGAGCCCTTTCCCCAGCAACACGAGCCACATCCATGACCAGAGGCAGGCCACAGCAGTACACACAGTGGAGTACCTATCCGCACAAGATCAGGGACTCAAGTGAATAATAGATGACGAAATTGTGTACATACTGTGGCAATGTGCACCGTCACCACCGGCGGCGATCATGATACGCCATGATTCATCATTGGCATCCATGTTAACCAATGACGGTGCGAATGGCGGTAAACACTGCCTTACGCTGTGACATCAACCGCTAGCGGTATGAGGTCACTTCCACAACGAAAGGCCTGGATTACAGTAGGCAGACATTTTAACAGTAACTACACATCTATAAATAAAAATGTGCAGAGGGCAGACCCTACTAGTCACACGAAGCACCTATGCATGTGACCATTCCGTAATATACCACACATGAAAAACACTGTTCCCTCATTGAGGTGTAGATGTAGATCTGTCGAGAAGCAGTTAATGTTGAGTCACTACAATTAAATATGCAGTGCACAATTGATGACAATGTGTGCCTATGTATGTGTGTTCATCACACCTTTTTGATACCCCTCGTAGGTACCGATCCTTGTGGCGAGGAAGGGCACCATCGGTGTACAGACTACTTGTGGATATGAGGACCATTGTGGAGCATCAGATCATAATCAATTACAGACTCACATGTGCAACAATTCAGGAACTTTGTGCTTTACTGGATCCTGCACTAACTACAGCATGCCATCCCTACTGAAGTGCAGGTGTTCTCTGCACTCCATTTCCTGGCCACGGGCTCATTTCAAGGGACAGTGGTCATGGGTGCTGGATTTTCACAGCCAATGTTCAGCATGATACTGACAAGATTTCTAAAGGCATTTGTACGACACCTGCAGTCCTATGTCAGGTTTCCCCAAAGTACTCACCTCCCTGCCATCAAGTCTGAATTCTATGCCTTTGCCAACATACCCCCTGTGATAGGTGCCATTGATGGCACCCACATACCGATCATCCCCCCAAGAGTCAGTGAACAGGTGTATAAAAACAGAAATAACTTTCACTCCATGAACATCCAATTGGTTTGTACTGCAGACCAGTACATCTCACATGTGAATGCCATGTTCACAGGTTCAGTCCATGATTCCTTTGTGTTGAGGAACAGTAGTGTGCCACAGAAGATGGAACAACTCCAAAAGGACAGCGGGTGGATCATCGGTAAGTGTTTCTGTCACTAACTGACACATAGCAGACAGCCAGGCTGTCTGACTAAGGGGCTTGACAATGACTACTCTGTATTGCACCTTTTTTTAGGTGATTCTGGCTATCCAAACTTGCGTTGGCTCCTGACACCAGTGAAGAATCCTAGGACGGATGCAGAGAGGAATTACAATGAGGCCCATGGACATACTAGGAGGGTGATAGAGCTCACAATAGGTCTCCTGAAGGCCAGATTTCGTTGTCTACATATCTCTGGGGGTTCCCTGGCCTATGGGCCTGAAAAGGTGTGTAGAATAGTGGTGGCCTGCTGCATGCTGCACAACGTGGCAGTGAGACATTCTATCCCCCTCTTGGAGGTGGAGGGTGCTGTATGTCCTGACCAGCTACCTCAAAGAGAGGAGGATAGTGATGGTGATGATGCAGCAGGGGAAGATGTAAATTTCAGGACCCAACTGATACAACTCTACTTCCAGTAACTGTGTAGGACTTTTTGCTGACATTGGGGTTTGTGACACATACTGTCAGTGTGCTCTGTCATATGGGGGGTTGATAATGATATGTGAAACATGGTCCAGTTCTGCATGGTACAGATTTATATTTTCTGCATTTACTTAGGGCCCACATTTAGGCACACAGGACTCCCTTCATGCAACGATTTGACAATAAAGTAGTTATCAGCCAGTTGCACCCATACTTCACTTTGTTCACATTTTAACACAGGGGACAGTGTTACAGGTGTGATATGTGTTTTATTGGTTGCAGGGAGTGAATAGTGCTATTTACAGTGATGGCAAGTCGTAAGGGGTGGGTGTCCTCAAAGCCAACATGGTGCCAGCCATGTTGGTAGTATTGATGGGTCCATCACTTCTTAGTTCAAATTGCCTCTCAGCAATGTGTGGTGGCTGATTGAGTGGGACGGTTGCTGTGCAGATTGTTGCTGAGTTACTTCTTGAAGGGGGCCTTGTTCTTTGCTAGGGTTCCAGTGCCATATCTTGGCCTGAGGGTACGTTTGGGTGCCTGCTGTTGATCTTCAGGGGACGACATGGTAGGCCCTTGGGTTTCCTGTGAGGGATGTTTCTGCTGATGGTGTAATTTCATGGTGGGTGTCCGGTGCTGTAGTGGAGGCCTCCTCTCCTGTGTGGGTCTCAGACTGGGTTTCTACCAGCTGCAGCAGTGCTCCAGCTATGGTGGCCATTTTGGCGTTGTGCTGTTTCCACTGCTCCATGGCCTGTTGGTGGTGTTCCTGCTGCATCCTCTGACTGCGCTCCAGGGTGGACACTGTCTGTGCCGACCTGTCAAGGTATGCTTGTAGGCCCACAATACCTCAGATATCACATCCTAGGGGCTGCATCCATCCTTTGGCCTCCACCCTAGCCCACTGAGACCCTTGCACTAGCCCTAGCCCCCTGTGCCTGTGTCCCCTGAACAGGTCTGGAAGTACCACTTGTACTGGGGCCCTCACCTTCTTGCATGTTGGGAGTGGGAGACTGTGGCCTCTGTACCTGTGTTCCACCAGTCTGTGGCCTGGATACACTGGTGTGGGGACGCTTGCCCTGGGCTGCTGGTCTTGACTAGGTGGTAGGGGTGACAGTGGTTTCCTGGGTGGGACTGCTGCATGGTGATAGTCCAGGACTGTGTGAGGGGCCTGCCTGCTCATCAGTGTCCAGGGATCTTCACCAGTGTCCTGTGAGGTGCCACTGTCCCCCTAGGGGGCACTGGCACTCCTTTCCGCTAGGGTGCCATGGGTGGTGGTGCTTGTTGGGGGACATAGACATGTCTGTTACAGATGCATGAATGTTTCGGGTGCACAGGACTGGGCTATTTTGTGCTGGGGTTACCTTCAGTGGCCTTACAGGGTGCTTTTGTGAGGTTTACACTGCATTTTGCTTCGACTGTGGGGTTGTATTGTGGTGAGGGGTGTCATTCCATTGTGGGTACTTGCAGGGGTAGGTGGCTGTGCACAGGGGGAGGGATGTGGACCTGTTAGTGGGTTTGTGGTCATGGAGGGGGGGTGGATTTAGTGGCTGTTGCCTGGGTGGGGTATTGGTCCTCGTGGGTGTGGGGGGGTGGGGTGGTGCATGCATTACAGGTATGGTGTATATGGGGTAAATGGTGATGACTTACCCGAGTCCATTCCTCCAGTAAGTCCAGTGAGTCCCTCAGGGTGCAGGATGGCCAGTACCTTTTCCTCCCAGTCTGTTTATTCTGGTGGTGTTGGTGGTGGTCCTCCCCCAATCTTCTGGACTGCAATGTGGTGTCTTGATGCCATGCCCCTGACCTTCCCCTGCAGGTCATTCCATCTCTTTCGGATGTCTTCTGTAGTGCGTGGATGGTGTCCCACTGCATTGACCCTGTTCACAATGGTCTGCCATAGCTCCATCTTCCTTACGATGGGTGTGTGCTGCACCTTGGCCCCGAATATTTGTTGCTCCACCTTCAGGATCTCGTCAACCATGGTCCTTTACTCCCTTTCTGTAGAGCGTGCAGGTTTGGGGGGGTGACATGGTGAGTGTGGTGAATGGTGTCGGGGCTGGGAACGCAGTGAGGGTGCTCTTCTGTGGGTTAGTGTGCGTCTCGTGTATGGTGGCGTTCGGTGTCTGCCTCTGGTGCTCTCCATCTTCTTGGCTTAGTTTTGTTGCAAAGGATTGTGGGGTGTGTCTAGGGGTGTTTTATGGGGTTATGGATGTGTGTCAGGTGTGTGGGTTACACGCTTATCCAATGTATGCACTTCTTGCTGTTAAGTCCACTTGCCGCCCGTGGCGGTCAGCACCACCAATGGTCGTCTGGCCTCCACTGTCCGCCAAGGTGATTTGTGGATCATTATTTGGAGGGGGATGTGGGTGTGCTCGGCGGTGGCAGGGAAGAAGATCCAACATTTCTGCCGACAGGGTCATGGCGATGACTGGTGGACTGGTGATTTTTGGCGGGTTCGGGATTTTGGTTTATTACATGGCAGGTTTCTATTCACCACCAATGGCGGTCTTCTGTTCACCGCCGCCACGGCGGTCAGCGGTATTTACTGCCATGTTCATAATGACCGCCATAGTCTCTACCATAGTGTATAGACTGACTAATGTCCTAAATAGCAGAAGACCTGGAACAATGGTAAGTTACCACCTTAGACAATGGTAACTGAATGGTTGTCCCTAGAACATGAATCCCTTCCCCGCCATAGATGTAACGGTTACATTCTTGGCTGGGCCACTGAATCGCTTCCCCTTCCGCCCCTACCTCCCAGTGACTTCTGATGACGTCAGTGCGCAATCGCGCACTGACCTCATCAGATGCTGCCCACATCATGCTGGAAGCTCATGTTTTCATTTCTCTTCCGATCAGGGGTGGAGGCAGGAAGAGAGGCCTTTCCTTTCCTTTGATGTCTTTCTGAGCATTTCTGCAGCCCGATCGTGAAACGATCGGGCTGCAGAAATGCCACCTAGACACCAGGGAGTTTGTTTTTGTGTGTTCATGTGTGTTTACAGATAAGGGCAGTGACCCCTTGAGTTATGGCCATAACTCCACCGCAAATAAATGGGAACAAAGTTGGTCTTCCCACCGGTCAGGAGATGGGGCAATCACCCCAGATCCACTCTCAGGGGGGCAGAAAGCGTACTAGATGGCACAGAATAAAAAATAAAAAAATAGTGGCGTGGTGGCTACCACACTGTATGGGCATGGTTATGCCCACACCCCAACTGAAGGGGGTAACAGTCTTTCAGCCCTCCTTTGTAAACAAAAACATTTTATCCCATGGCATGCAAGAGGACGTTTGATTATTTTGGGTTTTGGTTTTCCATTTGGGCCATGAGAGCTTGCCTAACCCTCAAAATCGTCCCACTTGGAATAGTGAGGGCTGCACTTTTTAGACTTTGAGAAGCTGCCTTGTAGAAAAATCTATGAGATCTTGACACATCTGAAAACCAAAAATCTGGGCGAGTCCAGGGTGGTGTGCTTCACATGCACCTGAATCATTTTCTTACCCACTATGCCCTGCAAACCTCCAACTTTGCTTGAAATCACACATTATTCCCACATTTTTGTGATGGGACCTTCTGGAATCTGAAGGAATCCACAAAATTGCTATCACCCAGCATTGTCGGATCTATACTGATAAAAATTCTCCCCCACTTGTCAGCCTAAAACCTTTTTTTTTCAAACTGCCAATTTGGATCGGCTTTGGTTCCCCCTCATTTTCCACATGCTTTTGGCTCTTCCCTGTCACAGGCACTTGGCCCACCTACACAAGTGAGGTGTCATTTTTACCAGGAGACTAAGGGGAACATTGGTTGGTAGGACATTTGTGCCAGTGCAGTGATCCCACACAGAAATGTGGGAAAAATGTGATTTTGTTTTTCTTAATTTGAGGTTTGTAGAGGATTCTGGGTAGGAAAACAGTGGGGGATCCACGCAAGTCACACCTCCCTGGACTTCCTCAGGTGTCTAGTTTTCAGAAATGTTTGGGTTTGATAGGTTTCCATAAATGGCTGCTGAGCCCAGGACTAAAAACACACGTGTCCTCCCGCCAAAAACAGGTAGTCATATGTCCACGTAGTGTTTTGGGGCATTTCATGTCGCGGGCACTAGGCCTACCCACACAAGTGAGGATACATTTGTATTGGGAGACGTGGGGGGATGCTGGGTAGAAGGAAGTTTGTGGCTCCTCTCAGATTCCAGAACTTTGCAGCACTGAAACATGAGGAAAAGGTACTTTTTTGCCTAATTTTGAGGTTTGCTAAGGATTCTGTAATCGAACCTGGTGAGAGCACCACAAGTTACCCTATGCTGGGTTTCCCTACGTGTCTAGTTTTCAGAAATGTCCAGGTTTGCTAGCTTTTCCTAGGTGCCTGATGAGCTAGAGGCCAAAATCCACAGCTTGTCACTTTGCAAAAAACAGCTCAGTTTTCTTTGGGAAAATGTAATGTGTCCACGTTGTGTTTTGGGGCATTTCCTTTTGCGGACACTAGGCATACACACACGAGTGAGGTACCATTTTTATAGGGAGACTTGAGGGAATGCTG
The DNA here is from genome assembly GCF_031143425.1 of Pleurodeles waltl. NCBI lineage: Eukaryota > Metazoa > Chordata > Amphibia > Caudata > Salamandridae > Pleurodeles > Pleurodeles waltl. The sequence goes on from NC_090436.1 coordinate 653,943,668, forward strand.
GGTGGAAGGAAATGAGTGGCTCCTCTTAGATTCCTGAACTTTCTGTCACTGAAATGTGAGGGAAAAGTTTTTTTTTTTTGCCAGATTTTGAGGTTTGTAAAGGATTCTGGGTAACAGACCTGGTCAGAGCGCCACAAGTTATCCCATCCTGGGTTCTCCTAGGTGTCTAGTTTTCAAAATTGCACAGGTAAGTTTCCTAGGTGCTGGTTGAGCTATAGACCAAAACCCACAGCTAGGCACTTTCCAAAAAACATGTCAGATGTCAATGTAAAAATTTGATGTGTCCATGTTGCATTTTGGGGCGTTTCCTTTTGCGGGCACCAGGCCTACCACACAAGTGGGGTACCATTTTTAATCGGAGGCTTGGGGGAATGCTGGGTGGAAGGAAATTTGTGGCTCCTCTCAGATTCAGAACTCTTAGTCACCGAAATGTGAGGAAAAAGTGTGTTTTTGCCAAATTTTGAGGTTTGCTAACGATTCTGGGTAACAGAACCTGGTGAGAATGCCACACGTTACCCCATGCTGGGTTCCCCTAGGTGTCTACTTTTAAAAAAATGTATAGGTTTGCTAGGTTTCCCTATGTGCCAGCTGAGCTAGAGGCCAAAATCCACAGCTAGGCACTTTGCAAAAAACAGGTCAGTTTTCTTTGGAAAAATGTGATGTGTCCACATTGTGTTTTGGGGCATTTCCTGCCACAGGCACTAGGCCCACCCTAGTGAGGTACCATTTTTATTGGGAGACTTGGGGAAATGCTGGGTGGAAGGAAATGTGTGGCTCCTCTCAGATTCCAGAACTTTCCATCACCGAAATGTGAAGAAAAAGTGTTTTTTTGGGCCAAATGTTGAGGTTTGCAAAGGATTCTGGGTAGCATAAACTGGTGAGAGCCCCACAAGTCACCCTCATCCTGGATTTCCCCAGGTATCTAGTTTTTAAAAAAGCACATGTTTGATAGATTTCCCTAGGTGCCGGCTGAGCTAAAGGCCAAAATCCACAGCTAGGCACTTTCCAAAAAACAAGTCAGATTTCACTGGAAAAATGTGATGTGTCCATGTTGCATTTCCTGTTGTGGGCATTAGGCCTACCCGAACAAGTAAAGATTACATTTTTATCGGGAGACTTGGGGGAGCACAGAATAGAAGAACAAGTGTTATTGCTCCTTGTCTTTCTCCACATTTTATCCTTCCAAATGTGAGACAGTGTGTAAAAAAGTGGTCTACTTGAGAAATTCCCTATTATTCACATGCTAGTATGGGGACCCTGGAATTCAGAGATGTGCAAATAACCACTGCTTCTTCAACACCTTATCTCGTGCCCGTTTTGGAAATACAAAGGTTTCCTTGATATCTATTTTTCACTCTTTATATTTCAGCAAATCAATTGCTGTATACCCTGTATACAATGAAAACCCACTGGTAGGTGCAGCTCCTTTAGTGGCTTTCGGTGCCTAAGGTTCTTGTTGAACCTACAAGCCCTATATATCCCAGGAACTAGAAGAGTCCAGCAAACATAACAGTATATTGCTTTAAAAATCTGCCATATCTGGAAAAAGTTATAGAAGAAAACATGGACAGAAATGGCTTTTTTTCACCTCAATTTCAACAGTTTTTTATTTGAGCTGTTACTTTCTGTAGGAAAACTTCATACGATCTACACAAATGTCCCATTGCTGAATGCAGAATTTTGTTTACTTTTCAGAAATGTTTAGCTGTCTGGGATCTAGCATTGGTTTCACACCCCTTTCTGTCACTAAGCGGAAGTAGACCAAAAGCACAAAAAATAGTAAAAATGGGATATGTCCCAGTAAAATGCCAAACTTGTGTTGAAAAATTTGTTTTTCTGATTCAAATCTGCTTGTTCCTGAAAGCTGGCAATTTTAGCACCGCAAACTCTTTGATAATGCCTTTTGCAGGGAAAAAGCCGCAAGCCTTCTTCCGCATCCCTTTTTTTTCTTTTTTTTAAAAAAAACACATTTTCTGCTGTATTTTGGCTTATTTCTTGGTCTTCTCCAAGGGAACCCACATACTCTGGGTACCCCTAGAATCCCTAGGATGTTGAAAAAAATGGACATAAATTTGGCATGGGTAGTTTATGTGGACAAAAAGTTATGAGGGCCTAAGAACAAACTGCCCAAATAGCCAAAAAAAGGCTTGGCACCTGAGGGGGAAAAGGCCTGGCAGCAAAGGCGTTAAAGGACTCTGCTGGTTTTGGCAAGATTTAGTGATGTGTCTAGTGTAATGACATACAACATCAAAAAAGAAAGCAAAATAACAACAAAGGAAAAAGTAGGGCACAACACAAGAAATCATTCAAACAAAGTCCAGCATAACACTCATATAATAAAACTGCACAATACAGTGCCATAATACTACACAAACGTGCAAACGCCTAAAAGAAACATAACTACCACACAAAATGCAACACAATAGCACAGAACAACACACTACCAAAACTACCAAAACAATACAGCACAGCAGCCTAAAACACTCTACAAAAAACACAAATCAATCAATTAGGGGGTATTGTAGAGAGCGGCTTGTTATCCTACAAGATCTCTAGGCGCTGGTAGGATTCTGCGTGCCTCGTCTGGATGGCGCTGTTGGTTGAAGAGCCAAGTCTTGAGCTCTTTTCTGAAGTCCTTCAGAGAAAGGAAGGTGCTCAGGTGTAAGGGAGGTTGTTCGTGGACTTTGGGGCAAGGGCGGAAAATAAGCAGCCACCAAAGTGGTTGTGGCAGATGTGAGGGGACTTGGGCCTGGGCAGGGGTGGCTGTGCAGAGTTCTCTGGGTGATCAGTGGAGGGTGAGACATGTGTTGATGTATGTGGGTCTGGAGTTGTGGAGGGCTTTGTAGGTGTCAGTGAGGGGCTTGGAGGGGCATCTTTGCAGGATAGGGAGCCAGTGGTAAGCCCTGAGGTGGGGAGTGATGCGTGTTCTTCTAGGGAGGTTGAGGATGAGTCATGCTGACGCATTTTGGATAGAATGTAGGCAGTTCATGAGATGTTTTGTGGTTCCCTGTGTAATGTACATTGCCATACTTTAGTTGGTTGGAGATGAGGGCCTGGGTGACTGTCTTCCTGGTGGTGATGGGGATCCATCAGAGGATCTTGTGAGCATGCTGAGAATGTGGAAGCAGGGAAGAGGAGACAGCGTTGATATGTTGTTTCATGGTAAGTTGGGTGTTCAGGATAATTCCGAGGTTGCGTGTATGGCCGGTGGGCTGGGAGGGGTACCATAGGGTGGATGGTCACCACCTGTTGTCCCAGGGGGAGGGCTTGCTCCCGTAGATGAGCACGTCTGTTTGTCTGAGTTGAGCTTGAGGCACTTGGTCCTCATCCAGGAAGCGATGATGGTCATGGTGTTTTGGAAGTTGGTTCGTCTGGTGGTGGCGTCATCTGTGAAGGATAGGACGAGCTGGGTGTGGTCAGCGTAGGATACGATGTTGAGTCTCTGGGTGAATGTGAAGTCTGCAAAAGGTGTCATGTAGGTTTTGGAGAGGGTGGAGCAGAGGAAGGAGCCCTGGGAAATACCACAAATTATGTTTTTGGGTGCAGAGACGAAGGGTGGTAGGTTGATCCTTTGTGCTTGGCCAGAGAGGAAGGAGGAGATCCAGTAGAGTGCATTGTCTGGGATGCCGATGTGGTTGAGACAGGTGAGAAACTGTGTCGAAGGCTTTCAAGGAGGATGAGGGCAGCTGTTCCACTAGGCCCAGGAGGCATCTGAGGCATTTGAGAAAAGGTATAGAAGGCTTTCGAGGAGGATGAGGGCAGCTGTTCCACTAGGCCCAGGAGGCATCTGCTGTAATTGGTTGCTGCGATCAGGACGGTCTCGGTGCTGTGATTAGGCCAGAAGCCAGATTGGGATAGGTGGAGCAGGTTGTTGTCTTCGAAGTAGTCCATGATCTGCCGGTTGATGAGGCGGTCGTGGAGGGAGGTGTGGGTTCAGGTGCAAGGGTGGTTGAGGCCAGAGGGCTGGGGGCTGAAGTTTCTGTAGATGTTGGCGATCTTGTTGTGGAAGTAGTCTCATAACGTGTCCACAGAGGGCTTGGGAGGGGTGAATCATGTTCTTTGTGGCAGAGGGGCAAGAGAATTCTCTGGTGTTAATGGAAAGATCTTTGGCATGGTTGTTGCTTGCTCGATGCAGGTAGTGAGTGCCTCTTTCTTGGTCTCCCTGAGTCGGTGGTGGCAGCTGTTGAGGGCAGATCTGTAGGAGTCGAAGTTGGTGGGGGACTTGTTGGAGCACTAGTGTCTTTCAAGTGTCCTGCAGTCACGTTTGAGGGTCATAATTCTGGGGTTTTGCACGTGGAATTCGAGGGTGTCTGCAGAGATGGGTCTAACTTCTTTAAGGGCTACGATCCAGGGTTTTTTCCTGACTTTGCCCCAGTTGTGACAGACAAGGGAAGTGGCCCTTGTTGAGGCCTCAAGCTGTCTGTCGATGGTGAAGTGGAAGATGTTGTGGTCCATCCATGTAACCTTGGTGATGTGGGAAAATGTGTATTGTCACTCCTGGAGCTCAGGGTGTCCAGTGTGTGTCCTAAGTTGTGCATGGGGGCCGTGACCAGCTGCGAAAGGCCGACGATGCTCATATTTTCATTGAGCAAGGTGGAGTGTGTGTCATCAGGGTCTTCCAGGTGGAAGTGCAGGTCTCCAAGGAGGATATAGTGGTTGGAGTTGATTGCCAGGGGAGCAATGAATTCCAAGATGGAGTTGTGGACGTTGTGGCAGGAGCCAGGGGGTCTGTAGCCATGGGTTCCTGTGATGGTGGTTTTGGCTTCAGGTTAGATCTGTAAGTTGAGGTGCTCAATAATTGGTGTTGTGTCCTCGTCTGCAGCAGTGCAGTTGAGGGAGTCCTTGTGGATGATGGCGAGGCCTTTGCCGTGTCTGTTGGGCGGTTGCAGTGGATCATCTTCTATCTGGGAGGAGTTGCAGTGGCGATGTTTGGTGCGGATGCTGGGTGAGCCAGGTTTTAGTGATAAACATTATGTCGGGGTGAGGGTGGTTACGGTGTGCTTGCAGAGGGATTGGAATGGCAATGTGGTGCAAACCAAAAATTGTGTGCAAATGGAGCAGAATGGCACATCACAAAATTACACAGTTACATGCCTAATTACCAAAATAACAAAAAAACAGAACCCAGTCACACAACCAATGCATCAACACAATGCACCACCATATCATACTAGAATTAATTTAGCACATGAATATGGCGCAGAGCAATATAGCAAAAAAGAATAGCATCTCAACAACCACAAAATAACACCAAGCTACAATACCATAACACAAAAACAGAACACAACCTAACACAATGCAATTGCAAAATTGTGCTGCTCATATTGGTGTATAATTATGTTGTTTTTTAGCATGTAGATATGCTCTGATTCATTGATCTGTTGCTAGAATTGCATTGTGTTTTGCTTGTCACTGTGTTTTGTTAAATTCGTCTGGTACAATGTATGGTCCTGTTGTGTTTTTTTGTATAATTGTTGCACTGTAGTGTTGTTATGTTGTGTTATGTTATGCTTAATTATTGTTACTGTAGAGTTTTACTGTATTATGTTTTTTTTTTGTTGCTGTACTTCCACAGCAGTCTTCTCAAATATACACAAATATAATTGTCACAAGTTACTAATCTTTTCCTATAATTTAGTGGTGAAAAGTGTTTGAAGCAAGCAGTGCCTTACTTGGTACCAAGGAAAAAAAATAATGCCATCCGAAAATGTTTTGTAATCCAGCTACCAAATATTGTTTGTTCTAAAGAAATTGCCTGCTTGGCTATGTAACAGGGAAAGACATTTTGTAATTGAAAGACACTAGATTTGAATACCCTAGAGCCTCTGTATAGATTTGCTGAACTGAATAGTAATAGGGCTTATAACATTACTATGCAATCTACATATGGTATGACAACTGTTGCATCTTCAAAATAAGCATTACCACAGCTAAATTAGAATGTTTATGCTCCTATATAATCCACAATTTCAGGACATTCACATTCATACACAAGGTGTGATACATTACCTGGTTGTCTTGTATGCAGCTGAAATATTCAGTTTGGGTTTAGTTTGGTCAAAACATCTACACCTCGAAAGCGCACCAAATGTGAAAGACTCAGAAACAGGGTTATTTTGAACCAAATTGTAGAACATGCTTTGAGTGTTCAAACACTTTTATTTAAATTTTATAAATAGATGCACAGTATGACATACAAACATATATAAATCTCTGTTGAAGCATAAAACTAAGTTACAAAATGAAATAAAAAGTAATGAGCTAATGACTAGTGCAAAGCAAATGTGTACAATTTAAAATGTGTTTACTAAGAATAAACAGTACATGAATATGAAGAACTAGAATTATAACAATCTTAAAATTTAATTAATTATGATTTGAAATATAATCCTCCCGCAAGGTTTTCTAGAACAACGCATGAGACCCAGGAGGTCTCAGTAATTTGGATAAAGATATTCCAAAACCTTTTCTATAAAAACAATCCAGGACCAGCATTCATGTACAGAAAACAGTATTAGTATGTTTCTAATTTAAGGCAATAGTTTTAGTAGCTTCAGAAATATGCAAATGTATCATAAGTGATAGATAAGCAAGAGGTACTTATATTTGCTTTACAAATGATCATGATTTAAGAAATGTTATCTGAGACAGGTACAATGTCTGTAATTACAACCCAAACCTCATCCCAAAACTGTGATATAAGGAAGCATTCAAATAACATGTGAAATAGTGAACTGGTGACTTTAGAACAATGCCACCATAAAAAGGATTCCATTATTTTAGCTTTATATTGCTTTTCAGGGATACAGAAGCATTCACTACAATCCAAATACCTGTCTGATAGACGGTGACAGGAAACAATCCATAAATGTTGATTAGCCATATTTTCTGACAGATTTTCACAGAAAGATGATTTAGTTAGTCTTCATTCCATTTATGCTAATAAAGGTAAATTAAGGAATGGATTTGTTTGTAAATTGCAGATGCTTGGAGTCCCAAATTATGACAAACAGTGAGAAAAAGTATGGAATCTGGAAGTTTGTTAATGGATATCCTGAAAGTGAATGTATGTTATACAAGAATAGCACAAAAGTTAATCTAATAAATTATGTGAAGAATATAGGTACAGTATGTAAAGTTGTAACATGACTGAAGTTCTTCAAATGAATAAAAAACATCAATGTGGTAAATGTCATGTTAGAGAACTATACCTACTTTAATTTATGCATTCCTTTTTTGAATGTATTTTTATTTGAAAAAAATCCACGCAGTCTGACAAATATAAATTTAGATTGGACAATACTATATACAATAATTCATTGGAGAAGGACAAACTAAGAAGAAGCAGAAGAGAGGAAAACAGAGGATGGGGAAGCAAAGGAAAGATAATTAGCACTTTTATACCTTCATATCACATTATGGGCCTGATTTAGAACTTATCGGATGTGGTACCCAATCACAACGGTGATGGACAGCCAGACTGCCCAAATATAAATCCCATTCGAGAGAATGGGATTTATGTTTCGCTGGACAGGATATCCATTACCATAGTGACTAAGTGACCCGTCCACCAAGTTCTAATCAGGCCCTATACTATAAATTGCCACACTTCAGTAATCAAAAAATGCTCAATAGGATAAAACAAAGGATTGATAAAGTAGAATTAGACAATCATAAACAACCAGGGAATGATCAAGTAAAGAGCGGAGCCCAAAGCAGATTTAGGAATCTGCCACCATTTCCCCCCATAGCCCAATGACTGGTACATCTATCTCGTATATCTGGCCCAATAATGCCAACCAATGTTACAATAGCAATAGAAGTGTTAGCGCGTCAGTCCTTAATAAGTAAACTTAGAAGGTGACGCGTATAGGTCGATGAACCTTTTGATTCGCATGGAGTCAATATAAGCACTAAACATCACACCATGACCTTTCAGCCATGAATAAACCACACCTCAGTATACGTTTTAGTAATTTTATTTCCCTATTGATTACAATACTAAGTCATGAGATTAATTCAAACGCAATTCAATTTGATTGAAACCCAGCATCAATTTGTTAGCAGACGTCAAAAACATAAACTGATCAAAGCTTGTAATAGAGTACATTCTATAGCATTAACATTGGTCAATAAGAGAATAACAGACAAATAATCCTTCCTAATCATGAAGTTCAGCAAAACAGTCCGTTAACCACTTATATCGGTAATCTGCCAACGTCATGTAAGCAAACCCTCAACTAACACAGATTAGCATTCGCATGTGGGACTTCATGCTAAAAAAATTAGAAACAAGAATTTAGAAAAAGCATCTAGCTAAGAACACTATTTAGACAGCGCAGTTGGTACCTAAAAAGAAAAGGCATAAAAATGCAATTCAGTCACATTGTCATATCTACCTATCCATGGAATGGGTCAGCAACAGAGTCAGTCTTCGTCCTCAGGTCATCAGTCGATCAGCATCACATCAGGCTCTCAGTCAGAGAGCATGAGGCCAATGACAGAATCTCAAATCTCTTCTCTTCTCAATATCTCAGTTCATAACGAGGTAAGATCTGAAGTATTTTCCCTCTGTCATGTTGGTATATCAAACTCACCCGGACTATCCCCCAATTTCCAATTAGTCAATTAGTTGCGCATTGTTATCCTGACCAATAATGTCCACGTACCAAATCTATGAATTCTAATATTTCACATTTCACATGTAGTTGATTGGTCCGCTTTATGATGTTCTCATCATCCGGCTCGTCAGGTACCAAAAATGTTGCATCTTCTTCTTCAGGCAGTGTCTTCATTGTTAGAGTCCTGGGAAAGTACATCTCATACACGTTACACATTATTAGTTACATTTCTAGACATCATCTCCTGCCCGTCGGTTCTCACAGAAGCTCTAGTTAAGCATTTCATTAAAACAATGAGCACTTCACGGTCAGTTCATTTTGCCAGCATTTTTCCATTAGATGTTTAAGAAATTCAGCTTTTTGCATGAGGCCTGGCAAAACTAGGCCAACGCACTCACTAAGTTAAGGCCTACAATTCTACAGAACATAGGTTAATCAATCAATCAGGGATTTGTAAAGCGCACTACTCACCCGGAAGGTCTCAAGGCACTGGGGCCTGGGGGGGGGGAGAGCTACTGGTCGAACAGCCAGATCTTAAGGTGTTTCCTGAAAGACAGAAGGTCATCGGTCAGGCGGACGTGGAGAGGTAGGGAGTTCCAGGTCTTTGCGGCGAGGTAGGAGACTGATCTTCCTCCGGTGGTCATGCGGTGAATGCGAGGAACGTAGGTGAGGGCATGGTTGGCGGAGTGAAGGTTGTGGGTCGGAGTGTGAAAGATGAGTCTGTCGTTGAGGTATGTTGGACCCGTGTTGTGGAGGGCCTTGTGTGCGTGGATGAGGATCTTGAAAGTGATCCTCTTCGATACTGGTAGCAAATGTAGGTCTCTGAGATGGGGGAGATGTGGTCGCAGTGTGGAATGTCCAGAATGAGACGTGCCGATGCGTTCTGGATTCTTTGAAGTTTTGTCTGGAGTTTATTTGTTATTCCTGCATATAGGGCGTTTCCGTAATTCAATCGACTACTGACCAAGGCGTGGGTGATGGTCTTCCTGGTTTCAATGGGAATCCACTTGAAGATTCTGCGGAGCAGGCGGAGGGTGTAGCAGCAAGAAGAGGAGATGGCATTGACCTGTTGAGTCATGCTGAGTGTGGAATCCAAGATGACGCCCAGGTTGCGTGCGTGGGTGGTTGGTGAGGGTGCGGGTCCTAGGGAGGTGGGCCACCAGGAGTCGTTCTAGGCTGAGGGGTTGGTGCTGAAGATGAGTAGTTCTGTTTTGTCTGTGTTTAGCCTTAGGTGGCTAGCTTCCATCCAGCTGGCTATGGTGGCTATTGAGGTTATAACTCTCAATATGGCATATTACTACATTAATCTAATACATTTTCAATATTTCATGTATGTTAATCACTCATTTAGTACAATTCGTAAATGCTGCTGGCCATTGTCCAAAGTCACAATTTCAAACGTACACATTATTTTTCTACGGTATTCATTTTCTACCAAATTCATTAATCAGAACACATAAACATTCATTAATAATTTCTAATTAAGACATTTGCGTTAACAGAGGCAAACACAGAGAGACATTTCTCCACAATCTATTTATGACCCAGCACAATATCCCTCATATTAAATGTCAGATTACATTGTAGTTGTTGAAAAAGTTTACTAAGCTCACAGAAGAATTGGCAACTTCAAAAGCATCCTTTAAACCAGACTCCTTTGCCTCTATCCCTATTTTAAGACTCCAACTGCTTGCCAATCGGCCTCAATTGTGTCCTTTATGCTCAGTTAATATACAACAAAGTTCCTGAACAGTTCAATTACGATCACACACACACACACACACACACACACAAACACACACACACACACACACACACATATCTATCTATATATGAGAAGCTCAAAGTCATCACTGATAGTTCTATGGGAAACATTGTAGTTGAAATAGTCACATACATGTAGGTTCTTCTGAGGCAAGCCATGCACAGTTTGCAAGATAGCAGAAGAATAAAACCCTTGACAGTCAAACAATTGACCAACTGTTCTAAAACCTCCAAAAGACCATGACCTGGCCACCGCATCATGAAATAAAGCTGATAAAGAAGGACTCCCCTAGAGATGTGCATAATTATGTAATGGTGGGACCTTAAAAACAGAACACATATGAGCCCAGATTCTACAAACCAGCTTACAGTGTACCCCATTAAAGTAATAGGGATCAGTTTGTCTGGCCAAAAGAAACTTCGAGTCCTTCCCCATCACAATCTGAGAAGCAAAAGTGTTGCATTCTGACTGACAATCTATGAGGAGACATTGTAGGCAGGATACAATTATGGCCCAGAAGTAGCTCTTAAAATTGGACAGCATCCAACTGCCTTTGAAAGAGTGGAGTTTCAACAAATGGATAGTCCGTCAGGCCCTTTCATAACAGAAGGCTAACTACCACCCCTTTCAGATTTTCAGATACTGAAATAAAGTCAGGAACCCGTAGGGGGGCAGAGCAAAAAGTGAGATAGAAATTTAGGCAAAATATTTTAGCTCAATGATAGGGTTAACATTTGAGGTAATCTTAATGCCTAGATTAGTTGAAACTGAGACTACACTCTGCTGCCTTGTGGCAATTGTGAAATGATTTTTTTATATAAATTTGGATGATTCTCTGGGAAAATCGCAAATTCCTTGGCTTCTTTGGTAATTATCTTGATAGAATGGAGGATGACAGATGTATAAATGGCAACATCATCAGCATAGGCACTTATTTTAATATTGTAGCCATGAATCTAAACTGGTACTATGCCAGCATTCTGAATTACATGCCTTAAATAGTGTTCCAAATAAAATATAAGCGTGGATAGTGGCATCCCCTGTCAGGTATCATTAGTAATAATATATGCCCTGCTAAGCGGGGCACTGGGCTCCAATAGAAATTCTGCATCCACCTTAAAAACTGTCTCCCAAACCCCATAACCTGCAGAGTTAACCACATACATGGGCACGAGACCCTATGAAAAACCTTCTCAGCATTGAGTAAAATCATACAAGCCTGTATCCCAAGAAAATTAGAAGCATCAGCTGATACTATGGCCGCATTGAAATGGCTTGTAGTATCTTAACCTGGAATACAAAGACATGCTGCTGCAGGGATACAAGCCCTTGAATGTAGGCAGCCAACTCTGTGGATAAGGCTTTAGCATAAATTTTAGCATCAGCCTTAAGCAGATATATGGGGCGATAAGTTCCTCTCTCTTCTGCAGGTTTCCCCTTTTTATGAAAGACCACAATATTAGCATGACTCCAAGAATCAGGCATATCATCTGCTTGCTCAACGTTTTGAGTAACGGAGAAGAACACAGGTGGCACAGTATTTATAAAAGTTTTGTAGAACTCAACAGGTAGAGAATTGTGATGTGCAGCCTTACTAGAAGGTAGTGATCTAATCGCATTTCAGTCTCTGCAATTGTAATAGGTACCTCCAATGCCCCAGCCTTAAAAATCCATGCATTCCAAAGGGATATATTTTTCAGAATTTGTTTATGAAGAAAGAATATCAATTTGAAAGCATAAATCAAATTGTACAAAAGTTTTATTTGTCATGTAAATAATAGGTGAAGAAAGTAACCTATTCCTAACAGAGACAGAAAATAAAGCTGATGATGGAAAAGGATCATCAGATTTCATACTATAGTGTATTTAGGTTCCAACTTATCATCAACATCATATAATCAACGTGTACCTGTAGCAACCAAAAATGGAATATACATTGAGCAATCTGATAATTCCAAACCACCATTTATGTTAGCTCTTTTAAGTTATTGGTAACAAATTTCTGATTATTTAATATTTCATAGAACTTTTGAAAAAGTTCTATCAAACTGAGAGCAAAATGTGGTTGGAAATTAGACAATAGATAATGAAAACAACACTTGTGTCTCTGAATACTTTTTACAGCGTCTGTTCTACCGCACAATGAAAAAAATAAAAGGTCACCTTCTTTAACTCCTATCCACAATCTTTCCTTAAAATAGTGTTGCAATTTTTGTCAACTGTATCTCTGTTGGTTTGAAAGAAATAAAGGCCTAAGGACCATATTTACACTTTTTGACGCAGTTTTGCTTCCAAAATATTGCCGCCGGCTACCACCATTTCTGTGCACTGTGCACGCGTCAAATTTATACTTTGAAGCACGGCGGCGCAAACCACAGGTGTGATTCATTTTCTTTGACGCACACCGCAGTGTCACATCGTAAAGGAAAACAACGTTAACACGGCGGAAATGACTGTGAGCCGATTTACGACACCGCAAACCAGATATGCGGCGTTTTTTGACTCAATAGTATCAAAATTCGCCGCAAACACAGCTATTTCAGCAGAGAAGAGCCAAAATGGATCCCAGATGCCTGTACAGACCCCAGGAAGATGACAACAGACCAGGAACCAGCCAGGAGGACCCACACAAGACCCAGGACAGGGAGAAGAAGAAAATAAAGTGTTGTTTCAGTGCAGAGGAGCAGGAAATTCTGGTTAAAGAGGTGACAGAACCCCAGCACCAACTGTTTGTCACCTTAAAGTTGCCAATCAGTAGGAGAGAGGCACTATGGCAACAAATTGTTGACAAGATGAACAGTGTGGCAGAAGTACGCAGAACAGTCATTGAGTGCAAGAAACGCTGGCATGACTGCAAGCACAGGACCAAGGAAAACATGGCCAGGAACAGGAAGGCAGCACTACAGATTGGAGGTGGGAGTCCAGCACCACAGGAGCCCCTAGACCACATGGAGGAGATGGTCACAGCCGTCATCCCTGATGAGATCATCTTAGGGATTCAAGGACAGTACAGCGCAGACTATCAGGAGACAACACACATGCAGGGTAAGTCGCATGGGGAATTAAAATGCACTAATGTTAACTGCAACGGGGGGAAATACCTACTACACAGTGCATGTAAGTCATCATATACATGGAGTGGCATGGGTAAAGGGGCACAGCACAGGGGCATGGCCCGTTCAGAGAAAACCTGGGGCACACCATTCATTACACAACACCAACAACGTTTCCATGGGTGTATGCTGCCATGCCAACGATGTAGCAAAGGTAAAGCCACGCCAGGAGGGAAGGGCACAATGTCAAACTGGCATCCCGTCACACGTCAGACACTATACTCCCTACATTAACTAGGGCCAATGTGGGGCATAGGCCACGGAGAATGCCCACCTGAAAGACTGGATCAATGAACAGGAACCAAGATCACAATGTGAAAAGCATCACAAGGCAGGCATGTCACATCACAAATGCCACAACACAGACTCACTAATTGTACCGTATTTCATTGCAGAGGACGATGGATCTCCTGCGGATATGCCTGTCCAGGACTACCCTGATGACATGGATGACGAGCTGACAAACATCAGCCACCAGACCCTCCAAGAGGTCCTTGGAACCCTCCAGACCCCACCTTCAGTTACAAGGTGGAGCACAGAACAAGCAGCCATCGCAGAGGATCCACCCACCACCCCAATTGTACAACCTGCCAGCTCCAATACAGCTGAGGACTCTGACGACACTGGCACCAGCTTTGAGAGAACTGTAGTGGGAGTACTCCGGGAACTGGCCAAGGAGGTGCGGGTGGGGATGAAAACTAGGGCAGCCAGCCTAGATGGGGTGCATTTGTGCATGATGTCAACTGAAGAACAGGCAGCAGCTATGCAAGGGCGAACAACTATCTTGCAGGAAGTAGAAAAAAGGCTGAAGGAAATCAGCACAGCTGTAATACAGTTGACCCAACACCTACAACAGCAACCCTGTTAACGTGTGCACGAATGCAACATTGAACCCATCAGGGCCGACCTGGCTGCCTACCATTGTGATGTGGCTGCTATTCTTAAGAACCAGCAGATCCTCCGTGCAGCAGTACTGCCCTTAAGACCCCCACAGGTAGCAGCTACCTGGATGTCTGACTCCACGTCTACACACACTGAGGTGTGTGTTGCCCCTTCACAACCACCATCACCAAGGGCAGAGGAGGCAACACACACATCAGAAGATGAAGACAAGGAACAGGTCACCTTCACAAGTAGAAGTACCTAGAAGCACTAGTCCCTGCCACATGGCCACCTATTACCAAGGTCCTGCGCTTTGTAACATGCCAGTCTTGCAGCAACTGTACTCAGGCACTGTTCTGCAACCCACTGTCTATCTTGTCAGCCTGTCCAGTGATTGTCTCTCACTGACTCATTGACAAGTCCTGTCCCTCTGCACTGTCTGACACTTCACCCTAGTGACATGTCCTTTTGCACTCGTGTAGGATCACAATGGAAGATGTCACTATAATGGACTTACAATCATGGACAATGTACATATATCACTACAGCACTTTTCAATAAATAGCACTTACACAACCACTTTGTCTCTGTGTAATGTGACACATCAACTGTGCAGTAGATCACTGAATTTTGCCTCCTGTCAAATATCATAGATTGTCAATACAACTGTCCTGAAATAATGTGGGCTGATAACTATGCACAGTGGCCTGGATTCTACCATACTCTGCCCTTGCTGAGGGTAAAATCTGAGGAAAAGAGAAACTACACACCATAATGCTGTGTTGGACAGATCAACACTTCCTCAAGGGATACTAAACCTTAAAATAGTGCCTTCAAAACGTTGCTTCAATGCAAAACTAACATATGTAACATTGCCCACAAATATAAGCTAACACTCACCAAACTGCATGAATGGAGGTGTATGAGTTTACATCCAAATAAGTAATCATGCTGAACAGTGTAACAAATGATCTATGTCAGTTATGTACACTATACTACAAGAGAGCGTACTACCACTCCCCTTTTAGGGTTTCCTTGGACATGATAGACATAACACAGTGTACCCAATACTAAATCTGGAAGCACTGTATGTGACATTGAAAACATACATTACGAAAAAAAAACACTTTGGGATCCATAGTAACTGTGATTGGTGGTTGCAATGAATGGCCGAATTTTTGCAAGGTGGCTTTGGGGTAGCTGCCAATGTTGCAGCTCAGTTGTGATTTGTTAGCAGCACAGGACACAAAATGTAATACAAAAGAAGCACTGTACACTCATGCCAAGGCCCTGATCTACAAGCATGTGACACATACTGTAAAGGGTTACCTACATTTTTATTAAACAGTAAAAACAGAAGTGAAAACTCGGGAAAAAGCCTTACCTACCCTAATCTACTCTGACTACTCATTACCCACAACTGTCCCTAACTAACCTAAGCTAAACTTTCTTATCACATCTAACGAAACTTTCTGAACATCAACCCCTGACCCCCCCTTATGAAACGTGACACATGGAGGACAACAGATACTAACCTAAAGACATACTATCCTATACTAAACAAATATATATTTTTTTGTTTTTGTTTGTTTTAATTGGTAATTTTTTTTTTTTTTTTAAACACACAAGAACCCCAACATTGCCCCCCATCCACCCACCCACCCATTTAAAAATAAACATTAGAAATATTCAGGACACCACACCCTACACCCACTAACACTAACTAAACTAACATCCTATACTAACCTAACACTAAGCCCCCTAAACCCACAAAGTATAAGAACCAGGAAAGAGGTGGGAAGGAATCATGTCAGTCTATTCATCTACAGGTTGGCCCTCCGGAGGGTCCTCTTTATCGAACACACCCGCCGGTTGACCTCTCGTACCTCCTCCCACAGTTGACTCATCTTCCGAAGGATACGGTCCAATTTTCGCTGCATTTGTCCAAAAGCAGCAGGGTCAATGGCTGCAGCTGGGGTGGTCTGGGTGCCAGCCGAGGAAGTATATTGCCACGTAGTGTCCATGCCTGTGGGCTGCCCTGCAGGTGGTGCTGTGCTTGGGCCTGAAGCACTTGCTGAGGATGTTCCTGCAATGGTCCCAGCTGCTGGTCATGCCACCTGGATGGTAGTGGTGGTGGTGCTGGTGGTGGTTGTGGTGAGCAAAGAAGGTCCGCCTTGTGGAAATGCCCTCCAGGCTCCAGAGGCTCATTCATGCCGATATCTGCGGGCCATTTTTCGGTACCCAGATTCGACTTGAAGTATGTGTTGGTACCTCATTGCCCGCCGTTGAAACTCCCTGACCTGGATGGGTGTCATATTTGAAGCAGTTAAGACAAATAGAAAATCTAACATTAGGTACTGCATTGTGTGAAATGGCACAAGAAGTAAATCAGACAATACATCTATTGTACTTGTAACAGCTCATATCATCATACAGATCATTGATTGTCCCGGAAGAAGTACATGGCAAGGCAGCCTACAAAGGTCCTATCGCACATAGCACATCCAAACCCTACAGGATGGGTAACAACAGCCATGATTTTGGCATCTATGTTCTGCCAGTTGTCAGCTAACAATCATGCTGCACATCCACCACTACTGCCAGGGCTACAAATGTCATTGTACGCGATGGAAATCTAGGGCCACATGATCTGCAAGTTGTAAATGGACTTGCCAGTATAGTACTCATGTGTGAAACATGAGTGTGTATACTAGGTTCAGACAAGTGATTGACTGATTTACATGTCGGTGTACCAAACTTCTATTGTCAGTCCTAGGTACACTATTCACAAACCTATGCCTGTGTTTGAGGGTGGGGGGTGGACTAACAACTAATAATTTCTAACAACAAGGACACCCAGGAAGCTCAGGAAAGCTGGACATGTGTTTGGCTCAGCACACACACCACATGTAAGGAGGATCTCCAAATAGGAGACAGCAAACCCTTGACCAATCCCAGCGCCACTCATGTTTGGAAATGCAGACCTTTGTCCACATCATTTACTGCCAGTAAGCCATGATTTACAACAAACACAGAGATGCAAGAACACCCCTGGCCGTGAGTTGCATGCACACCTAGGGCATTGCACTCAAGTGCCACATACTCTTAGAACTACATGTGGAGCTACATGCTGCTAGGAAGTTTAACCTACAGTTGAATAAGTACATTAGTGATTTGGGAAGCAGAAGTCTGTGGGTAAGCATTTGGCAGCCCCATTCTGGGAGAATTTGGGTCTGACTGTCTGACTAAATCACAAATTTGGTCCAGTGCGACTCTTTCTGATTTAAGTTTTATCCACATGACTCATCCCTATTCACATTGCGGTGCCTACAGGACTGACCTAGAATACCTAAATAAGACAATAGGATAAGGATTGGCCAACTCACAGATGGTGATAAAATGATATTCCACTCATGGAACAAAACAAATGATTGGCCAGCGCATCACACCTTCCTATGTGTCCAACACACAGGAGTCCATCACAAATCACCAGCAAACACAACACATAACAGACATATCAACACTTACTGGAGTTGTCTTGGTCCTCAAATCGAGCAACCTCGCCAACAGTGTAGGGTGCCGGTCCACCTGTAAGGCATGGAAGGGAGAAATGTGCTCAATGTCTGTGCACTGTACAACAATTCCAAAGACAAATACTATGTGTAAGATTACGTCAGCAAATAAACCCTCTCAGACATGATGATACTGCATCCTATATAGCACGGCTAACATGTACATACCCTGGGTCTCCAGTGAGTGTTACACACATATCTGCACACATGTAGTGGCCCTAAATATCATGTGGTGGCAAACATGCTCTTTCATTAGTGAGCAGACATAATAATGGAGTGTATTCGTCTCGTCATGTGTATCCAAGAAAGACATCCAAAGACACTTTCCGTGAGGACTGCATTACCAGTCAACCAGACATTGTGACTATGACAAATTTATGACACACAGGTACAATGTACAGAGGGGCAGGGACAGTTGTTAGCCCTCATGTTGTTACAGTTTCTTCATTTGATGTGGCACAGCTATGATGAGTTGCACCAACCATAGAGATATGAACCCATGTGCATACCTTTGGCCAGCCATCCCTAATCTAAATGTGGCACAACAAACTCCAAATACCAGTCTAAGATGTTAGCTGAGCGCAGCTAAAACTTGTTCCCTATGTGTTCAAATCCAGATCAGACATGTATCCTAATGAAGGAGGGACACAATAATTCCTAAGATTTGTGGAATTTCCATGATCGGTTTCCTTGCACACTCATGAGACATATGTTCGGGCCACATTGCTATCATCAATTGACGTGAAGCCTGCACTCATTTTCAGCCTCATGTAGTGTTTCAAAAGTCAGTCTAGCTGTTGCCTCAACAAATGGTGGTAAATATTTGGAAATTTCTATACCTCACAGGCAACTGTGGCCTATATCTATACATAATTGGCTCCTGATTTGTGTTGCTGTTTGACACAAAGGTGGCACTAACTTACATAATGCAAATGTATTCCGTAAGTTTGCGGAGCTCTTGCTTCCTAACAGCTAGCAATTGTGGTCCTTAACAAAGTAGATATATGACCCCGTATGTTTCAGTAGCATTCCACACACTCAACAACATTGCCGACAGATATTGTAAAAATTAGACAATGTCACTACAGAGCATTTAAACGTGCACATTTACATGATTTGTACTCACAAACAGGGCCACCAATCACAATCCCTATGTGTTCCAGCAGATCTTGCTCCCTGGAGATAAGGTCAGCCCAGCGGTGCTTCAGCTGGTGGTCGTTTCTTGGTGTCCTATAAATCCGTTGCAGATGATGCAACACCTTTGCCCACCTGAGCCTCCGTGCCTCAGTGTGATACCCCTGTATCACCTTCCCACCTGCCTCAATCATTAGGGGTATGAAATGGCACACCAGCCATATAAATCCACCCAGCTCCTCCTCTCCCATCTTGCCAAGACGAGGCCTACCCAACATCTTAGCAGCTACAGAGAAATAGGGGATAAAGGCGAACAAAGGAGAATAGGGGGAAAGTAGAAGAGGAAAAACTTCAAATAAACAACTAACACAGCCCAACTATACCCAAATAACACTACCCACAACAGACTCTCAACAAAACAAAGACAATATTTTACAACACAAATGAGCACACAAAACACTCAGACAGGATACTACAACAGGTTTTTAATCACAAAAAGACAATAAGAAGACAACACAGGAGACAAAAGCACAAATTAAACAGACAAAACTCTGAACACAGCCAGACAGTCAGGAAATATCACAGACTGCAAAGTGAAAGTGAAAGAACACCCACTGTACAAAATCTGTAAACAGGATATCCTATTACATCACTTCCTGCCTAAAATGGTGGGCGTTTTTATCGTCATGCGTCAAAATATTTTGACGCATACAGTCTGCGCGTCATTTTTTTCGACGCACAGGAGTAGATTTGGGCCCACATCCATATGTTTGGAAATAGTTTTATAGTTAACCAATTTTCTGAGGTACAGTGTGGAAGATACAGCTTAGGGGCAATGGTTATTTCAGAGCATTATGCGTTGTTTTTCGGCCATAAGCGTCATTTTTTGACGCTTGTGCGTCATTTTTTGACACATATGCAGCAAAATTTCAGCCATTAACTGGGTGTGGGTCATTTTACCATTTTAATGATATATTACAGTTGTGACAATACTGAGATAGGCTGATTGCACCCACTTTTGTCATGACGGTGTATGGGCACATGTGACACATCATACTACTGCGGACCACGATCTGCTACTTCTTGTACATGATTTTCACTATTGACTGACGCACTAGATGGCCAAACGTGTGGCCTACATATCTGTATTGCACAAATTGGGCATGTTTGGCATCAGGAGAGGATAGCAAGGTGACGCACATAAGTACAATACCTCAATGCCTATGGCTCAATGTGTGTGCATTGGCACTAATATTGTTGTTGACCCACTGTGTGAGCCTCACAAGATGCATTATTGCAAATATGCTTGTATGAATGTGGAGTCAATGAGTCCAACCCTCAGATGCAAGTCAGTGTGGAAATGAGAGAGGACATGTGTTAGTCATACATGTAGCAACATCTGCTGTGTGCACTTTCTAGTTTTTGGGTAACATAAACACCACAAATCATGCACCGGATAGATAGCAGACGCTTGTTCATGTCAATGGTCCAAAACTTGCCCATCACATGTCCTGGAAATTTGGATACTGCTTCCTAGGCACTTGTTGGTGAACCCACCATGAGTCAGGCATATGTACAGACTAAGTGGGCACCGTGTTATTGACACGGAAAGCCAAAGGTAAACCACAATTGTAATATCACGCCACAGTTGTGGTCACATGACTGAGCCACAACTCTCCTGTGGCAGTGGTGGACCAAGCAGCACGTGGCCACATATTTCTAGTGATCAATTGCACAGAGGTGTCTGGTTTATGTGTGTGGTCCAATGTTGATCCTGTATATTTTTAGGGGTCTATGTTGTCACAGTTACTTCCAGGTCTAGTCACGAGTCAGTGGTTGCTATTACTGTATCTACTAAGTATCCTTCTGAGATCAATGGAAGTAAAGCCAATGAGGATATAAGAACCTACATGGGGATGGTCCCACCCTGTCACTGCAGACATGTTATGAGACCGTCAACAGGGCAACCTTGGTGTGCTGAGTGAGATCATATCTCAAGAGTCTTGTACCAGCAGGTGTCATTATAACATTTGGACACAGGTTGGCCTGTAAAGTTCCCATTGCATCTGGGAACATCATAGCCACTGTGTTGATTAATCGTGCAGCTAATCACCATGCACAGCCCATCAATATGTTGTGAGCAATGTGATTCAGCGTGTGAACTGTCAGGGTCCTAACATGTGCGGACTTTTCATGCACATTATCTGACGTTGCTGGTTCTGCTGGAGGCACCATACCCAATCCCTGCATACGGTCATGGTACACTGTCACACTTTGTCACTCATGCATACATGAGACCCAGAAAAGGGATAGGCCATGATTTGGGTATTTGGAGACAAGCTCCCAACTATGGTATGATAAATAAGCAGATTATGCTAAGTAACTTATTTGAGTATGCATTGAAGAACCACCTGACAACATACCCCTTGAGGAATGTGAGGGTTGGGAAAGCATGTATGATACATATGTAGCCACAAGGAACCTTTAGGGTAACGCACAGACAGGTGCCAGTCAGGTTGACAGGATGCAGGGTAAATCAGGATCCAGCAATTTCAAAAGGTACATACTCAGTGGTCTGACTAAGACTGGTCGGAGGAAGAACAAGACAGTTGACATGGAAAACTGTTTGTCCTGTGTTTTGGAAGGTGACACATAAACCCAAGTGCTGGGTTACACAGCTTATTTTTCTAGCAATGCATAACAGTGTAATCGACAAATTAGCAGCTTCTATGCTGTTCCAAGCATCTGCAAGGGCAGTGCATGTTCAAATGGCTGGTCTGCATTGAGGTGCTCACAGGTGTGTGCTGCATCAGTTTCTCACAAGTCCTATAGGTGAGATTTGAGTTCAAATGGCCAACAGTACCTTTCACATGGGAAGCAAACTACAGGTGATAACAGGGCTTAGAGACTACAAGCCAGTGCATTATTTAACCTGACGTCCATGCAGACAGATGTACAATGACTATGACATACTATACTAAATGGTGAAACACACTGGATCAATATTGGTAGTCTGTGTGTGTATAGAGGAGGGAATATCTGGGTACACATATTACCATTCCAGGGACCTCTTAAGTCAGGTGGGGTGAGCCCAGGAACATCGGTGTGTCAGGACTTAGGACATG
The DNA here is from genome assembly GCF_031143425.1 of Pleurodeles waltl. Lineage (NCBI taxonomy): Eukaryota > Metazoa > Chordata > Amphibia > Caudata > Salamandridae > Pleurodeles > Pleurodeles waltl. The sequence goes on from NC_090436.1 coordinate 653,965,880, forward strand.
GGCTGACATGTACATGGAATGTCATGTGCGCAATGCTTGTCATAGGTGTGGCACTTGTGCTCTCTATGGTCTGCTTATATGGAATTCTAGTCACAGATAGTCCTTGCAAAGATAGGTGCTGTACGACTTTCTGCTTTCAAGGGTCTGGTCATACATTCCTGTTACAAATGCAATAGCACATCCACTGCCTCAGGTATGAGGCATTTTTTTCCCTCATTGACTAATGGTGTCTTTGTTGTGTGCCATATGTTGCGATGAACCATGTTGCCAACATGTATGTGTGAAATAGGTGTGGTCCTCTGCTATTGCCCTTCAAATGTGAAATGTACAGGATATATGTCATTTACAGTATGTGTGAATGTGACTGTTGAATAATATGCATCACAATTGCTTTGGAAATTTCTGTGTCCTGATCGGTATATCAGCAATGCTCCATGAGGCTACACTCTTATTCTGATAGTTAGAGATAAAGGTGAGCAAAAATGATTACCCAGACCATGATATGGTGATTATTATAGGTGTTTATTTACATATGTTGATACAGTGGTGATGGTGAGTTGTTTCAAAAGAAATTGTTGACAATATGTTGGCGCCTACGCAATCCAGCAGCTGTGTTTGGTTGGTCCCCCTCATGTTGCAGGCCAGCATCCTCCTATTCCTCCTCTTCAAGCATTTGTGGCTCTGGTTCTAACAGGGGAATGTTCCTTCGTACACAAATGTTGTGCAGGGTTGCCAAATGGTGTCATAATCCATGGCTGGATCCCATACCCCTGATCAGCTGAAATAGAACATGATTGAGATCATGTTGATGTAGCTTACTCCATTAATATCACCTTGCATGGCAGCAGTTGTCTTGTGTTGTCTGTAACTCTTTTGTGTTATTGTGTTGATTCCTAGGCTTCTAGGATATACCATCAGCATTGTGTTGTTTCCTTGGCTGAACAAGTGTTTGCCTGCTGACCGATTGTCAGCAGTATGTTTGGGAGTTGCAGTACAGTGTGTACTCCCTAGCATTGTGACTTGTGACACAGGTGTTCCTGTGTCCTCACTGGGGATGAGATGATAGTTCCATACAAAGATTCAATTTGACAGTGGTGGTAACACTTTAGCATCTATGTACCCTGGACATCCCATACCTTTAGACATATGCAATGGATTAAATTAAACATCAGTGAGACGCTTACATTTTGCAAGGTGACAATTAGCCAAACCTCTCCATACTTTGTGATCATTGACGTCTTAACATTTGACTGTACACTAATTTCACATGTGTGACAGGTTCACTGCAGACCTATCAAACATGCCTAGCGGTGTCACAACCTCTGTTCACATGTCGCTGTCGTGGTGTATGTGTTGTTTGTCCTAGAGGGTTGCTGTAAAGTGTGTATATAAGTAGGTTTCTTTACTTACCAACAAGTAGTCCATTTCCATATCGTCCATCCTGGAAGTGTTGATTGATGGTACAGTGTCGGAAGATGAATGAATCATGTTCACTCCCAGGATACTTTGCCACGATGTTGGTAATCAATCCCTGGTGATCCACAATGGCCTGCACATTGATAGAGTGTGTGTGCTTCCTGTTGCGGTATAGATGTTCAGTTGCAGCAGCTGGCACAAGGCGTACATGTGTGCAGTCAATGGCACCAAGGACATGTGGAAATCCATTAATGAGGTAAAACCCCTGTTTTGTCTCCTGCTGCTTCTGCTGTGTGTTTGGGAAGCAGATGTGGTGGGGTGTGAGTCTGATGATGGCATCCAGTACCTTGGGCAGGAAGGCAGAGAGTGATGGCTGTGATATCCCAGCAACCAGGGCGCCAGTGGTTTGAAAGGAGCCACTTGCCAACATGTGTAGTACAGCTAGCAGCTTGGTTTCTGTTGGGATGGTGCGGGTGACTGCAAGCTCGGTGCCAACTGTGGCTCAATGTTGCGCAGCAGCTGCTGAATGGCTTGCCAGTTCAACCTGTACCTCTGGATGATGTCATGTTCCCTGAGGCCATGAAGGGTTGTCCTGGTGCCGAATATCCTCTCCTGCCTTCTGCGTTGCCTTTGGGGTCCCTGCTGATGTTGTGGAAGCTGCTGTTGTTGTTGCTGTGCTCTGCGTCTGCGTGCACGCTGGATGAGAAGCACCTCCATGTCTTCCTTTTGCTGCTCTGCTGTTGCTTCTGTGTGTTTTGATTAAATATAGGTGTGTTTGCCCCATTTAAACGCCTGCCCTGACCCAGGTGTTAATTTTTGACGCAAATTGGGCTGTTCGTCATTTTCCGACTCCGCCTCCTAGGCCGTGCGGGATTTTTGCGCAGTAGCATAAATACGACGCACAGGTGTTTGTGTCATTTTTTACCTTGCATATCATTAATGCAAGGTGGTTTCCCGCATCCAGAAAATGACACACATGGTGGGATTTTGACGTCCGCGGGCTAGGGCATCGAAGTTTAAATATGGGGCAAGGTTTGCGCCAAAAGTGCGTCAAAATTTTGGACGCACATTCGGCGCAGACAGAGTAGAAATATGTCCCTAAATATTTTAGTGGATGGTTGCAGCACTTACAGCCTTTGTCAGCAATCACCATTTTCTAATAAATAGTGTATAACCAGATACATTTGAATGATTAGAAAATATGTAGTTAAGTGGTTGTTGGACCTGGCCCTTTTGGCAGGTTCATCCTCTGACTTTTTGCCTCCTTCCTCTTATTTTTTCTGACCTCTCACTGTTGGCTCTAGGACTCTGAGCACTTTATCACTGCTGATCAGTGCTAAATTGCAGGTGCTCTCCCTTCTAAAGTCGGTATGATTGGCTTATACCTATTTGGCATATTTAATTTACCTGTAAATCCCTTGTACAGTGGCATCTCCATATCCAGGGCCTGTAAATTAAATGCTACTTGTGGACCTGCAGCACACCTTGCGCCACCCACTGAAGTAGCCTTTCAAACCTGTCTCAGGGCTGCAAGCGCAGGACCAGCATGCACAGTTTTCTGCCACAGGGACCTGGCATCTAAATTCACTTGCCATGCCCAGAACTCCATTTTTACTACATGTAAGTCACCCCTAAGTTAAGCCCTAGATAGCCCTATGGGCAGGGTGCTATGTATGTAGAAGGCAGGACATGTGCCTGGTTGCGTGGCCTGTCCTGGTAGTGACAAACATCCTATTTGGTTTCACACTGTTGTGAGTGCTGCCCTCTCATAGGATTGCATTGGAAATGCCCTCCCTTATGTCTAGGGGGTATTGTCTGATTTATGAGGGGTAGCATAGGCATGTTTTGTGTGGTTATAATGGTAGTGAGAAATGCTGCTTACTGGTGTAAGTGGATTTCTTTATTACTATTACAGAAATGCCACTTCTAGAAAGTGAGCATTTCTCTGTGCTTATGACTCCAATCTGCTTCTGGGCAGTGACAGTTGGGCTTCGTGCATACTTTTCAGACAGCCTGTACACAGGGAAGGTGAAGGTGTCACACTGAATAGTTTTCCTGGGCTCAGAGAAGAGAGAGGCGGGGCACACCTGCGTTTGTAAAGGCTCTGCCCTGACCTCACACAAAAGGGTTGTTTACCCCCAACTGATGTTTGAAGCCTGGGCTATAGAAGAGAGGGGGCACTCCCAGAACCAGTTGTAGCTGGTTGGAACTGCCTCTCCCCTTCTTTGTAAACACACTGTAAAACTGAGTGTAAGTGTGGGGGAAATTCCCCCCACGATTGGTTGACATTTTGTGAACTGGACACAGAACGCTGGAGAGACTCGCCGGGAAACACCATGTACTGCTGCTGCTGAGCTGACCTATGACCTGCTTGGTCGTGTGGAGGAACTGCCTGCATTCACCTTGTGCTGGCCTGCTGCTGGGCCCTGCCGCCCTGTGCTTCTTGTGTACTTTGTCCCCCAGGGGCAGGGTGCTGTGGTGCCTGACCCCTGCAACAGTCTGAAGCTCACGAGGAGCGCTTCTCCTTCTTTGATCCAGCACCTGGAGGCCACTCTGCTTATTCCTACAGCCAGCGCTTAAAAGTGCCTTACTTTCTTGCCCCCCAGTGCTTGAAAGCGCTTTCTGCTGCCAGAATGACCAGCGTGACCCAGGCTTGTGGAATGCCCCCAGTGCTCGTAAGCTCATTGCTGTTGACTTAAAAAAATTCACCGCTGCGACCCAGGATGTTTTATGTGAGTGCGAGAGACGCGCTGTTCCTGGGATCCTCGGGCACCATCCATTGAGGAAAAGGAGCGAGCATGCTCCTACAATGCTCCCAGGGCAAAGTGTGCTCTGAGGAGTGCCCCCGCGGCACAAGCAGGCACCTACTTTGGAAGCAGAAGACGCCGGGCGGGGAAGGAAGCCTCACCAGAGGCTCCCCGCCCCACCGGAGTCCCTTCTCCCTTGTTGCTAGGTCGGGCAGAGGCGAAGGAAGCCTCATCGGAGGCTCTCCCTGCCCCACTGGACCCCAAGCCATCTCCAGAGGACGCAGGTGGCGTGGAAGCCTCTCCGGAGGCACCCAGCATCACTTTGTCCTCCCTTGTGTTTTTGGGCCCCTGCAAGAGTCGGGTGAGGCCCCCAGAGATCGCAAGCCCCAAGAGAGGCCTGTTCTGAAAACCGGAAGCAGTGCGTGTCACCCACCCTCCCCCCAATCACCACGAGGGCCCCGTTGTCCGCAGAGGACCGCCGGGGGCCCCATTATGTTACTTCATGGCACTAGAGGTGTCATCTCTTCATAGAACAGGTACTTTTTAAAAGGACATATCATATTCAAATGTTCCTAATATGGACATGATTGATTTATGTGTTAACCTGCTTATTTTTGATGTGACGTATATGTGCCAATGTTCCTTTCATGGGCATGACATGCTGATATGTTTTCTCGACTTGCCATGTATTTTAAAATACTCTTGCCATAAGAATTCATGATACTTTAATGACAAGTGTATTTCTTGTGCAATGTGATTCCTGACTACTGCTTAGGTTTCAAAATAATAAGTAACATGTGTGTTACATGTGACTACTGCTGGTTATGCAGAGTAACTAATGTGTAACGTTCTGACAACTGCTTTGGTAGCAGGATATTACTGACATGTTGTGTTTGGTCCAATAATTGTGTTGTGTACAATACAGTATATTTTCATTTAACTTGTTGTTGTGTTTCCTTTGTGGTGGGGATATTGCATCACATGTATTATGTGTGTTGTGCAAACGCTTTACACATTGCCACTGGGATAGGCCTGACTGCTCGTGCCAAGCTACCAAGGGGGTGAGCAGGGGTTATCTTGGACATGCAACTCCCTTGCCCTGTCTAGAGTGGGTGGGTTCTGCCTGACTTAGGTGCATACATTAGTTGTAAGCAGTGACTACAGGACTTGCGCTTGCACAATGCCAATGTGACTCATTATTTCACTATAAAGATTGCGTTTAGACCATCCCATGTTTTGCTTCTCCTAACTTTCTCTTATTGGTCATTCTCCTGTTTTCAGTTCTCACGCTTGGGCATTTTGGTTGTCACACTTGTGTTTACTGTACGTTTTCAAAATGGAGCCAACCTTTAATTTAGAGGACCTGCCATTTTACACACAGGAGGAATTAGAGGGGTTCTGTAGAGAGAGAGGACTGCCAGTGGAAGGGGACCTCGGGAGAACTTTCAATTTTTTGAAAGGTTTGTTACATATGCCCAGGGGAAGAGTGTGCTTAGGGGGTACTCAGAGAATCTTGATTGTAGTGAGGATCAGAGGAGAGGGAGTGGGGGTGGGCCGTGTCCCAGGATGTCTGAGACCCAGTCTCATAGCCTGGTTGGTTCCATGAGGGAACGCCAGGAGGGGAGCCTAGCCTGCACCATAGGGCCAGGTGCTCAGAGGGATCCCATTTTGCCAGTAGGACTTGGGCGGGTGGCTGGTGATAGTGTTCCTCTGGCCCTGGTGTCTGGTAGTCTCACTCCAGAGTGGAGGAGGTGGAAATCCAGGTGTAGGGTTGAGAAGGGGCTGCGGGCCCCAGTGGAGAACCTGGAGGGTCAGGGGTCAGCTCTGAGGTCAGAGCCCCCCAGGAATGACCTTGGTGAGACCATTTCTGGGTTGGGGGAATCCAGATTCTGCCAGATGGGCAGAGGGCAGGAGACCTGCACCAACCAGACTCTCGTGTGGCCCTTGGCAAGGGTATTTTCCTTGTAGGGGGTAGGTGTGCCCCCCAAGAAGTCCTGGTACCAGGCAGTGGTTCAACCTCAGGGTGATGATTATGGGCTGGATGGTCAAGTTCAGGGGGTAAGCTCTGACCTACCTGATGGGGGGTGGGTGTGCTCCCCAGGTAGTCTCCCCATTGGTGGCCCCAATTCTTTTTTTGCTGACTTTGACCCCTCACCCCCACTGGAGGGCCCATTATGAAAACCGGAGGGGGTGCATGCTGCCCTCACCCCCTAATCACCACAAGGGCCCGTGGTCTGCAGAGGAGCGCTGGGGGCCCCATTATGTTACTTCATGGCACTAGAGGTGCCATCTCTTCAAAGAATAGGTACTTTTTAAAAGGACATATCATATTCCAATGTTCCTAATATGGACATGATTGATTTATGTGTTAAGCTGCTTATTTTTGATATGACATATATGTGCTAATGTTTCTTTTCTGGGCATGACATGCTGACATGTGTTCCTGACTTGCCATGTGTTTTATAATGCTCTTAGTATTGGCATTCATGATACTTTGAAGACAAGTGCATTTATTGTGCAATGTGATTCCTGACTACTGCTTAGGTTGCAGAATAATGAGTAACGTTTGTGTTATATATGACTACTGCTGGTTCTGCAGAGTAACTAATGTGTAACGTTCTTACAACTGCTTGGGTGGCAGGATATCACTAAAATGTTGTGTTTGGTCTAATAATTGCATTGTGTACTATACAGTGTATTTTCATATAACTTGGTGTTGTGTTTCCTTTGTGGTGGGGATAGTGCATCACATGTGTTATGTGTGTTGTGCAAATGCTTTACAGATTACCTCTGGGATAGGCCTGACTGCTCTGGCCAAACTACAAAGGGGGTGAGCAGAGGTTATCTTGGCCATGCAAATCCCTTGCCCTGACTTGAGTGGGTGGGTTCTGCCTGGCTTAGGTGCACACCCTAGCCAACCAGAAACCCCATTTCTAACAGTGGTGGATGGATGGTCAACAAATAATACAACATCAGCCTATGTCAGATTCTTTAAATGAACTTTTGTAGTAATGATTAGTAATTAATCGTGATTTATGAATCAGACACTAAAAGGGTTCACTAAAAAGCCAACCTTGAGCAAATCAAATGAGCATGCTCTATGAATGTAGATGAGTGGAACAATTAAAGAAACATTTTATGGAGAAGAGCACCTTTATTGTTGGGAGTTCAAATGAAAATCTTCAGATATTGGTAATTATTTGTAATGAACAAGCCAAAACACTAATACCCCACAAAGACAGTTCTAATGAAAGGTATTAATAACTGCTCTGGATATTTTTTTTAATATAAAGAGGGAGCACAAATTCCCATTGTGGATAACTAACACTTGAATATGATCTCCCAATGCAATACTTCTAATGTTGTTTTTATTGAATAGAGAGGATCTGACAACACCTCTGAAAATGTCTGATAAGGCTTCCTTCAGCTGTATGTTGTATAGTTCTGCACTATATAATTTTTGCCTTGGAAGCAAATGGATGGTTCTGTAAAGCATTTCCCTACTTTCAGTGAGGCCTATAAACAGCTTTAGCAGTCTCACCAGCTTCATTTGATCTCTCAAAGATGTAAACATCATATTTTAATAATGCAGCTTACATATAGGGTCTTTGGACCAGTTTTATTCTGTCATTGTTCAGTTGGACTTCCCTTCAAACATTGATTCATCCCACAGCACAACATAAATACAGTGTGTAGTGGTTCAGCCATCTTCAACTTTGGTTATATATGCAATTTCAGTCTCAGTTTGGCTCAGCCACAGGAGAGCTCTTTTGTAGTTAGAATTCCAGCCAGGTTGAATAACATTATTGTGCTTATTCGCTTGTGCTTCTAAGAACCAAAGGTGATGGGGTGAGGACAAAGACACACTTTGCCACCACATCTGCAGCAGGGTGTATCCTGAGAGACTCATGGCCACATACATGCACTTATATGCAGCAAGCAGTATTGTAAACAGCAAAGCCAGTCTTTCCTTTCAACCCAGCCCCTTCCTATTTTAAAGCACCCACTGGGGCGCTTTGAATCTTGGGCAAGGATTGCAAATTATGTGGCATAAATCAGCACATTTGGTGAAATAATGACCTCTATGTTTTGTCATTTTTACATGTTTAACACAATCTGGTCTGATGTTTACCACAGTAGAACCAGTTAGGCTCCCAAATAGAAGAATAATCAAAAGAAAGGACAGAGGTCAATCTTTGTGAAGGGTCTGTGGGCAACACGTGCCACTGCAATCGTAGTACATTTTTATCCATTTAAGCAAGAAACAATTTTTTTGTAAAACTCTGAACATTATGCAGCAGATGATAGATTATGGAACAAATTCTGTATATCAATAATTATGCAGGAAACACAATGGTTGTAAAATGGTATAATGACAGTGGCCAACTGAGAGATTGTTTTTAATATTTAGAAAATAACGTTTGATTCAAATGTACTTAAGTTAGCATAACCACCCTTTGGTTGACATGACTGGGCCACAGTCAGCTTGCATTGTCATTTATTCATATTTGCAGAAAAAGAAATGTTTTTTTTTAATTATTTGCCTTTCCATTTCAGAAAATCATTTTAAATATTGCCTCAATCACGGTCTCTGCTTATGAATTAAACAATGATATATTGATTGGCTTCTCTTAAGAGGAATCGAGGGTCAGGATTTTCTTTTCTCTATAACAATTCAAAGTCATTTGCTTGGGGCTCTTGCATGGGCCATTTAATTCTTGAATGTAATATTCCATTAATTTGCTATGAAATGCACAGCCATCTGTACTATTGGTTCCGATGGCCTGCAAATTGAATGCTACTAGTGTTAAGTAGTCCTGTAAACACTGCAGAGTATGTGTGTGCACTTTTAACTTGCCATTTGGACCTAGCAAAATAAACCTTTTGCAGGCCCAAACCTTTCTTTTTAATATATATAATGTATCCCTAAGGAAAGCCCTGGACAACCCCAAGAGCAGGTGGCAGTGTAGTGGACATGTACTTTTAAGGTTTACATGTGCTGGTAGTGAAAAACTATTAAATTAATTTCTCTCACAGAGGATAACATTGAAGTTGCCTTATTATATTTATAAATGCAATTTCCAGACGCGAAGAGATGATTGGCTCATGTTTGATATCTCTGGAATCCTAATTTAAAAATCTTAATTTATGGTGATGTCAGATTTTAACTTGTAATTCTGAAAATGCCACTTTTAGAAAGCTGGCATTTTGTTGCTGTGTCCACCTAGTACCTGTAGTCTGTGATGGTCACATGACTGGGTGTAAATGATAGTTGGGCTTTGTGTATTCCTCCTAGACAGCCACACACAATAGGGAGCTTAGGTGTGCCTTGATGAGCCACCATTGGTAGTATGGGAGGGAGGAGCTGGACAGAGCCCCATGTACACCTGAATAGGCTGTGTCCTGGCTCCACACAAAGGACTGAATATCCCCTGTAGTTAGTCTGGAGCCAGGATAGCGACGTTAGGATGTTTTGGGACTTCAAAGGAAAACCTCTGAAAGAACCTCCCCCTCTCCAAAGTGACAACTGGGTATAAATACTGGGCCCCAGACACCACCAGTTCAGTATACTTCTGGACCTGTGAATACTCTGCCAGGAAGAAAGATTGATGTGCTGTTACAAGGACTGCCACTCTGCTGGACTACTGCTCTACCAGGAACTGCTTTCCTGCTGTGTTGACCTGCTACCCTTTTGCCTGTTGAAGACGAACTGGACCTGCAACTTCTCCTTGAACCCAGGACCCCAGAGAAACTCAAATGGCTATTCTGCTGGCCTCCAGATCTGAGCTTCAGGGGCATAAAAGGCTCCTGAACAACTCCTGGATGCATCTTCAGTGAGTTCCTGACCCCCAAGTGGGATGTCTCAGGTCGTGGATCCTTGGAGTGGCTCTCAAGCGCTTGAAATCAAGCTTTTGAACTCTTTGCCACCACAAACTGGCCAGTTTGCACCAGAGCCACTCCACTTGCTCCGAAAATCAGTGCGAGCTGCTATCAGCCTGCCTGTTAGCACAGCAGCATCAACAGCCTATGAGGGACCACAAACACGAAGCTCCAGCCTGCCTACCCATGACGTCCAGCCTGCTCCTAGCACCACACTGACCACCAACCGTGATGCTCTCTTTGATCCCATTAACTCTCTCCAACGTGAACAGGACACAAAATTTGAGGTGGTAAACCTTTAGCAGGACTAACCTGGGGCTATATCCGACCCACATTCCATCGTAGTCAGTCTACTCTCTTGACTTTGACCTGGTCCAGCATGGCCAGATGTCACTGTGTGGCACTTTATGCTTTTAGGCACTATTTTACAGTTCAATCTTTAAAAATGCATAACTCTATTGATTGTATTTTTGTTCTTTTAGTCTTGTTTTATTTATTAAATTAAGATCTATTTTTCTAACCTGGTTTGTGAGTCGTTTTGTGAAGTGTTTTTACTATTTTACTGTTTAAAGTAGTGCTCAAGTACTTTACATATTGCCTGTAAGTTAAGCCTGACTGCTCTGTGCCAAGCTACCAGGAGGTAGGTGCAAGTTAATTTGGGGCTTGTTTGTGCCTTACCCTGACTAGGATTGTGGTTTTGCTGCTTTATCAAGGCTCACACCCTGGTTAACTAGTAACCCAATTTCTAACACCACCTAACATGACTCTTGGAATCAGAGTGTGCTCATCCTATACCCTGATATATATTTTAGAATTCATTGTCAGGACACAGGGACCATGTCCTTGAGTCCTGGGATGGCTGCTACAACATATTGTTCAGCCTGTGACCAACCAATTAGGACTGATTATTCCCCTTTAAAGTGACTAATTAAAGCATATCTGGACACCAACAGACCACATATATCAATTTTTATGCCCTTCATGACCACCTATTTTTTAATGCAAATTTCTCAAAAATGGCTTAACAGTTTTCACAAAAAGCTACATTGTTGAATAAATTCTAACTTTGTGGCTAGGTCATGTTGAAACCCCAGCTGGAGGCTGCCGACTCCATGCTGACCACGGCGAAAGGCCTGCAGCCAAGCCCTGCATTCAACCCCCCCAGTTAGCAGTCAACCCCCCATGCTGTGCACAGTCTTCATCCATGTATACCTGGGGATTGGCCACAGGGCATGCAGCCAACCCTCAGTGCACATGGCTTTTGGCTGTGCACAGTGGGAGGGGTTGAGCAAAGGGCCTCGAGCCAGACCCATTGTCCAACCCCCATCACAAACAGCCAATCCCACACCTGCATGGTCTTTGGAGTGCACATCTTAGGGTAGGCTGTCAGGCAGCTGGAGCACATACCTGGGCCTGTTATTTTTATAGAGGTCCTGGTGTACCCTGTAGCTATAATTGTTTCATAGGAAAGGCATTTTTTTGGTTTGCTTATATCATTGGCCCCATTCGTTGAATCTTGTTGGAACTTTACAAGGTTTTTATTTCTACCTCAAATCCTAACTGGAAAGTTTCAGGGGATCTGGCGAATGGGGGCTGTTTTCCCCATTCATTATTCCACAGGAAATTTAGACACTGCTACAACCCAAACCGATGAAGGGATTCTCACCAAATTTGGCAGAAAGCTAGATCTTGGCCCAGAAAGAGTGAATTTGGTGATTCACTGACCCAACAGATCTGTTGGAGAGATTGGATTGGCTGCCACTGCATCAACAATGATGTGGCAGGAGCCATTTTAGGACTAGGGACTCAGTCCTGAGCCCTGACAAACAGGTGAAAAAAGACACAAGGGGCAGGGTAGGATACCCTGACCCCGTAGGTCTGGTAGTAGAGTTCCAGAGGTGAAGTAAAATTAAAATAAATAGCGCAGGCTCTGGCACATCTTCGCGTTGGCCAGGACCCAGGGAGGTGGCAACATTTCTTTTTTTGGGGAGAGGTGCGTACGTGACCACCCTCCCTAAGCCTCAGTGAGGTCCTGAGGACCCCATTGCCCAGGGCCAAGCCAAATATGAAGGGAGAGTGCATGTGCCCCCCCCCCCCAAAACCTTATTAGGCCATGGGACTCCCATCCCCTTCGACTGAAATGTATAAAAAATGGGAGGATGGCCACGTATCATCCTTCCTTGAGCCTTAAAAGGCACCATGAACCCCAACCCCCTGAGGCCATAAAATAACTTAAAAGGAAAGGGGCCACATCCTCCCCGAGCCTCTAAATGCCCCAAGAACCCCATCGCCTGGGGCCAACTCAAGTACTCTTTCCTGGGGAGCCCACTTCAGGACATAGGCCCTCATTACAACCCTGGCGGTCGGTGTTAAAGTGGCGGTAATACCGCCAACAGGCCAGCGGTAAAAAAAATGGAATCACGACCACGGCGGAAACCGGCAACACAGACTGCCCCTTTAACACTCCGACCGCCACAGCGGTAGCAACAAACACCGCAGCAGTCACCGCCAACAGACAGGCAGAAGACAATGTACCGCCAACGGTATTACAAGGCACCAATCCGCATCTTTTCCGGGGCAGTACCAACTACATCAAAAGCACAGCGGAAACAGCCTTTAGAAGGGAAACCACTCACCTTTTGACACTCAACGAAGAACCAGGATGCCATGGAGCCTGAACTACAGGTCCTGCCCATGCTGGTGTATCTGCTAATACACCAGGAACATCACAGAAGGCGGCGGCGATGACCACAGTGAGTACTGCACCTAGCACACAGGGGAGGGGAGGAGGAAAAAGAGAGTGACACACACATGCAACACGTAACACCCCCACCCCTACCCTCACCCACAAAACTATACACACAAACACATGCAGCAACATCACAGATACACCCAGTTACCCCCTGGAAGAACGTAAGGACAAAAGGAATTGAGTTAAATCAGTGATATTTAGAAAATGCAGATAAAGTGAATGATTGTAAACAACAGCATATATAAATATTTACAATATGTACAGAGGGCCGTACACTGTCCTTTGCAAATGTACGTGGACCAGTGGTCCAAATAAACAGGGGCGAAGCCCACACTTGACTCCTGCCTCAAAACGGAGAGAACACTGCAGGGGCATCAGGTTGAAAACACACAGGCACCTCAGGGGGAAGGGGACAGGGGTACCTCAGCTGGAAGATGGTACTACGCCACTGCTCCTGGAGGCGGCAACATGCCCACAGCGATGTCCTGGGGAGTGCAAAGCCACAGTCTCTCAAGTGGGTGGGTTGCCCACTGCTTGGTCCTGGGGAGTGCAAAGCCACAGTCTCTCTAGTGGGTGGGTTGCCTACTGCTTGGTACTGGTGAGTGCAAAGCCACAGTCTCTCAAGTGGGTAGGTTGCCCACTGCTTGGTCCTGGTGAATACAATGACACAGTCTCTCTAGGGGGTGACATGTTCCACTGGTTCTGGAGGGTGCTTTGTGCCCAGTGTGCTTCTTCCTGCCAAGGAGGGGGTGAGTGGATGCATATCTCCACAGATTCTAGTGGGGGCTTTGTGCCCAATGTGCTTCTTCCTGCCAAGGAAGGGGTAAGTGGATGCATATCTCCACTGGTTCTGGAGGGGGCCTTGTGCCCATCGTGCTTCATCCTGCCAAGGATAGGGTGAGTGGATGCAAATCTCCACTGGTTCTGGAGGGGGCTTTGTGCCCAATGTGCTTCTTCCTGCCAAGGAAGGGGTAAGTGGATGCATATCTCCACTGGTTCTGGAGGGGGCTTTGTGCCCAGTGATGCTGCACCTGGGGTGTGGCAGTTCCCATTCCCTCACCTGGGTGTCTGAGCCAGGGGATGTTCAGGGAACAGGTAGCACGATACTCCATGGAGGCAGAGCTACTCTCCATCCTGCAGCGACTTAGGCTGCAAACTGCTGGTAGTGCCGGTGCTGGTGGTGGTGCTTCAAGTGGTGGGTGGAGGGTCCAGGCCGCCTCCTGCATCCCCGGATGCCTGGCCACAAGGCATGCTGCTGATGACAGATGTAGTGGCACTGGCTGGGCATGTGGCAGTGCAGATGGTGGCGCAGGTGGCGGTGCTTGCGGTGGTGTCTGCGGCGGAGATGCTGCCAGTGCAGGCCGTGGTGCAGGTGCTGGTAGTAGTGGAGGGAGACACCAGGCCATCTCCTGAAGCCTCGGACGGCTGCCCACTGGGGTGCTGCTGACTGTTGATGTGTCAGCTGCGGTGAAGGTGGTGGTGCATGTTGCAGTGCAGGTGGGGGTGCAGGTGGCGGTGCCTGCCGCGGTGCCTTCTGCGGTACAGGTTGCTGGGCTGTCATTACTTATGGTGGGCACCAGTCCCTCACCTGGAGGGTCCGAGGCCTAAAGTGCTGTGCCCTGGGTTTTCTTGCCCTTCCCCACCTTGCCAGACGCTGCTGGGACCTTGGTAATGGCAGATGCAGCTTTGGAGGAGGCCTTGTTGGTTGGGTCCTGCTTTTTGGCCGTGCTGCTTCCTAGCACCGTCTTCACCTTGACAGGTGGCAGAATGGGTTGGTCCTTTGCAGTGTTCGCTGGCACACTGGCAGCCCGGACAGGTGCCCCCTTTGATCCCTTGGGACTTGCAGGTACCACCATGGACGCCGACTTGGTGGCTGAGGTGCTGGGCTGGGATCTTGACACCCTGTCCTGAGGGGAAGAACGGGGGGAAGGCGTGGGGAAGAGGTCAAAGTTAATAAGGAAAAGTTTTTTAGACACACTAGGACGGGAAGATGGAGAGGGTTTCGGAGTGGAGGAAGAGGGAGTGGTTGTAGGAGGTGTACGTCTGCTGAGTTTGGGTGAAGGTGCATGGGCTGGATGCTGTTGTGAGGTGGATGGCTGTTGGGTGGGTGGGTGCTTACGTTTGTTTACTTTGGGAGGATGGGTCACAGACACACTGGGAGAGGACACAGGGGACGTGTGCCTGGTTGTGGGGGTGGTGACTGCGCATGAGGGGTGTGTAGTGATGGGCGTGCTGGTGATGGAGGTAGTGGAGGAGGATGTAGGTCATGCAGGTGTGAGTGGAGATGACACTGGGAGGGGGTGGACGAAGAGGAGGAGGGGACACAGTTGAGGCAGTGGATGTTGGTGTGTCTGCCTGGGCATGGTGATTGTGTGAGTGCCTGTGAGATGAGGTGTGGTGCTTATGTTCGCCTGAGCCAGTTTTGTGTGTTGATTTGGGTGAATGCTGGTCTGAAGGTGTGCTTGGGATAGGTTGGGGTTGAGAGGATTGGGACTGGTTAGAGGAAGTTGGAGGGGGGAGGCTAGACACAGGGACAATGGCTGCCATCAGTGCAGAGGTCAGAGCCTGAAATGCTCTCTGTTGGGCTGCCACGCCAGAGTGAATGCCCTCTAGGTATGCATTTGTTTGTTGCAAATGCCTCTCAACACCCTGGATGGCATTCAGAATGGTTGACTGTCCAACAGTGAGGGATCTCAGGACGTCAATAGCCTCCTCAAACAGGATTACATTGTGTGGCACACCTAAAAACACTAATAAAAATAGTCCGTAGAAAATTCTACAAGTTCGAGTATCAACTTTTAATACAAATTCAAAAAAGTCCATTCAATGCTTTACATATTTGCTCCTCATAGGTATAAACATATCTCCAAAATGGTACAATTCAAGCCAACACGTGTTTCGTCTTGGGAACACTTCAAATCGATCCCACACGACTTCTTCAGGGCTAAAATTGTAAATAAATTAATTAAGTTAGAAATCAAAATCCTACAACTTAGTCCTCAAAGTTAACAAAGAAAATGTTTAATGGACAATCTAACTTGAGTCCAAAACAAATTGGCCGAAGTGTTAAACCGTATAATAACATTGTCTCTGAAATGCGTGTTCCTAAATAGAAAGAAAGAAGAAGAGGAAAAGAGAAAAACAATGTGAAATGAGTGCCCAGATAATCCCAAATGGACTATCCATGTGTAAGAAGTTAGAGAGGCAATTATATATAGTCAAAAGGAAAAATCTCCCAACATGCACTAGCTCTAACTCCACACTTATGTATGGAAAGTTAGAAAACCAATTATATAATTATAAGGAAAAACAACACCTAACATGTACTAGAACCAACTCCAACAATCCATGAAGGAAAACACCACTGTGTCAATTATCATGCAATAACCTACAGAAAATCATACCTCTTAATTTTTCAAAAGGTTGACCCAACTTCAACAAACACAGTCCACGAAATATCACACAAAAAGTAAGTGATGCTTATCTGAAACAAGAATATTAATGCCAATTATACCTCCTATTTCAGAAATGCTCAAATAGAATTAAGTCAACAAGGTTCGCAATACAGTTACCTATCATCACAGGATTTCTATACTCCAATGTACGGTTTTGAACCATCAATGATGATAATTAGTCCATTAATCGGTGAATGTCAAATACAGTTACCTTTATTACGCCTCCAGATCTAGCAAACAAATAAACAAAATCAATGGCAAGTTAATAACCATCTCCTATCAATAGTCTGTATATCATGTTACAGGGGAACGTAGTTTTATTGTTTAATCTAATGCGATCTCAGGAAATCCCAAAACCCATTACCGATAACATTGCGTGTAACTAGGGGCACCCTCAACCACCAAATATCAATCAAAATCGAGCGTCAGTGAATACTATTCAAATGCCGACAAACACCCCCACATCAGGGTCTTTTAACATACAAAACAAACATCAACCTGTTCAAGAATCCACAACCTGATACTCACCGTATCGACAATATGAGCAGAATTAAGCTCCAAAAACTACTGCGCAGAAACCGGAGAGGCGAGTACGCTAGTCTTCGGCTCAGTGAAATTGCAAGACCAACAGGAAACGCGAGTACGCGATTATTACAGCTAGCGTCTGGAACCCGGAAGTCAAATAGACACACAATCAGTAACATAGAAAACGGACTACCGGGAAAAAACGAAGGCATCATCATAAAACTAAACAAAAGACTCACATTGATTATAGATACAAAATAGCCTCGTTAAGCATCAGAGGGAAACCCCGATGTTAATGATCTAGACTGCTTATTTACACTCACGACTTGAACAGGACAGATATAAATGATGTATATTTGACGAAAAAATATTGCCTTAGAAAACACTAGCATTCAAATTAGACGATAATCCAAGATGCCCCTATAAATACTGCAAGCAACCGAATCATCTTATTAAATAGATAACCTCATCAACTCTAATGTATCAATTCAAGGGGCATAATAACCCAAATTGAATAATCACAGGTTCAAAATAACGAATTTTAGTGATAAAAAAGATTTTTATAAAATATGTGTGTTAATTTGGTGATGGAACCCGATCGAATAGTCCCCGTTGTATATAAAGGAAATGAATTGAACCACAGACGACTTTGTTGAAAGATTTTGATTAGTAACTGAAACAATGCGACCCTGTTAACCAAAGAGAGAATAAAAAACAAATATATCACATACAGTACATTCAATTGAAACAGAGAGCAACATATGACAACAATATTGATTGATTGATTCAAACTGAAATAACATCAATGCATAGGTAACCCATTTTTTGATTATTCTACAAGGAAGAATTCCAACTCCCTATCAGTATTAAGACCAGACTCAACGGCCTTTAATCTCATAATCAAGAGTGCCTCCCTTTGTCGCAGGGCTAATTCCCTATTGCCACCCCTCGGGTCTTTGGGGATGTGTTCCAACCCAAAGAACTCAAAACTCTTATGATTGGTCTGTGAGTCACAAATCATTATGTGTGTCACTAATGGATATCTCATATCCATATTCTTTAGCGCTCTCATGTGTTCACCAATTCTAATTCTAAGTGCACGAATTGTGCTGCCTACATAAATTTACTGGCATTTACACCGTAAATAGCCTCCTCACTGAGGGCAGCAGGGCTGACTGGGGCAGGGCCTGAGGTGCCTGGGGTGAAGGAAATGCCCACCCTCCTGGGTGAGCGGGCACAGGAAACACGCTGAGGGGCTGCTGGGAGGGCGGTACTGATGGGGGTGTGGCGGCTGTACCTGTTGTTGGGGTGGGCACAGAGGTGTCCGCCACCGCCAGGGAGCTTCCATTGGAGGAGTAGTCGCTGGCACTGGTCTCCCCTCCTGTCCCCGTCTTGGTGCTCCCCTCACCCTCCGTCCCACTGGTGCCTTCACGCTCAGTGGATTCGCCCTCATGGGCCACGTGGGATGCAGCTCCCTCTGTCGCCTGTACCTCTGCTCCTCTGCCAGATGATGCTAATGCACACAAGGACAGGGTGACAAAACAAAAAGGGGGGGATTGACAGAGGATAAACTTGGTCAATGCCAGCAACAACACTACCGTTGGTGTACACAACACACAGGGAGCAGCCCTATGCACTAGGCCAGGCACTTCCAGTTACTAAGATAGTCATGGGGTACACTGGCTAACACCAGCATCTGCACACCTGACACTCAGAGGACCCTGCCCATTAGGTGTTTCCCACTTGTACCATTGGGGTAGGAGTGCTTCAGAGCCTGCACACAAGGGACCTACCCGGCCATGATCGCCCTGGCCTAGGGGCACCCACAGCTCACATCCCCCACCCAGCTGGCTCCTAAAGCATGCAAAATCAGGATTCAGAATCTGTACTCACCCCCCTTGTGGCTGCTGTGATGCCCTCAAGCGCCCATCCAACTCCGGATAGGCAACTGCCAGGATGCAGAACATCAGGGGGTCCATAGTGCGATGGGCACCTCTTCCACGTTGGGAGGCCAGCCCCAGCTGGGCCTCGGCCATTTTCTTGGTCCAGCGGCGCAGGTCCTCTCATCTCTTGCAGCAGTGGGTGCTCCACCTGTGATCAGCCCCCAGGATCCTCACCTTCTTGGCGATGGCACGCCAAATACCCTTTTTCTGGTGGGAAAAGACAGCAAAAAAGGAAAAAACTCACCTGTCCAGACGGCATACTCATTGCCCACCAGTTCCCACCCATGCCCTGACGCAAATACACTGACCACTTCTCATGCAGCACTCAGGCCAGGACGCCTAAGCACCCCGACATGTGGCTTACATCCACACCACTCAAAACATGCATTTCCCACACATCATGCTCTCAGTGTACTCACCTGTTTGTCTGGAGGACCGTAGAGTGATGTGTACTGAGGTAGGACCCCATCCACCAGTTTCTCCAACTCCTTCACAGTGAAGGAATGGGCCCTTTCCCCAGACACTGTAGCCGTTGCCGCTTCCAGACTCAGGTCACAGCAGCACTTGCAGTGTCTGTCCTCTCCTGTTGACAGTCAGTTTGCAAGTGAGTGAGTAATTAGAAAATGGCGGTCATGTCAACGGCGGTGCGGACCGTGACCGTGACCGCCGGGGTGCATTGCTATTGGCTCCTGGAACCCATAGGGCCCAAGGATAACCAATGCGAAGTTGCGCGTCAGTCATCAACCGCCTACCACGACAGCGCACAACGCCAGCGCACTTACCTCATTTCCACTTGTCCTTCCTCACAGGTCAGACAGCCGCCATTTCAGGGGGGCACATGGCATGGCACCTAACTGTGTCCCAGCAGACATTGGCGCATCAAGGGACTCTCGACTTCACATACTGCTTCTGTGCCCAAACTTCAGCAACAGTTGTGCATTGTATATGGAAATATGACCTTCTGCTCACCGTTCTCCACTGGTTCTGGTTCTGCTGAGGCAGATGATGAGATGGCGGCATCCTCTGGTGTACAGACCCCTGGTGGACCTGTCAACAATGGAGGACAGACACATTATCATCACATACGGACTTGATCGTGCCACAATTCAAGAACTGTGTGCCCAATTGGAGCCAGACCTGATGTCAGCTATCCGCCAGCCCACAGGAATACCCCCTCTAGTGCAGTTTCTGTCAGTGCTTATTTCCTGGCAAGTGGTTCATATCAAACTTCAGTGGCCATGGCATCAGGAACGTCTCAGCCAATGTTCTCAAACGTGTTGACCAGATTGTTGTCTGCCCTGCTGAAACACATGTGCAGCTACATCGTTTTCCCCCAGGTGGAGGATTTGGCCACAGTGAAAGCAGACTTTTATGCCCTGGGACATACCCCCAACATCATCGGTGCCATTGATGATAAACATGTGGCATTTGTTCCCCCCCGGAGAAATTAACAGGTTTACAGGAATAGAAAAAGCTATCACTCGATGAATGTGCAGATGGTGTGTTTGGTGGACCAGTACATCTCCCATGTGAATGGCAAATATCCTGGCTCTGTGCATGACGCCTGTATCTTGAGGAATAGCAGCATCCTTTATGTGATGGGCCAACTCCAGAGGCACCGGGTGTGGCTATTAGGTGAGCCCAATGTCCCCACCCACTATAGGAAGGTGTCTGGGCATGGGGTTGTCCCTAAGGGTTAGTGTGTGTCTAACAGTTGCCCCTCGATATTTACAGGTGACTCTGGTTACCCCAACCTGTCATGGCTACTGACCCCAGTGAGGAATCCCAGGACAAGGGCAGAGGAACATTACAATGAGGCACATGGGCGTACAAGGCCGATTATTGAGAGAACCTTTGGCCTCCTGAAGGCCAGGTTCCTGTGCCTCCATCTGACCTGTGGATCCCTGTACTACTCACCCAAGATGTTGTGCCAGATCATCGTGGCATGCTGTATGTTGCACAACCTGGCCTTGAGATGCCAGGTGCCTTTTCTGTAGGAGGAGAAGCCTGGAGATGGTCTTGTGGCAACAGTGAAGCCTGTGGACAGTGAGGAAGAGGAGGCAGATGAAGAAGATGTGGACAACAGAAAAAACATTATACAGCAGTACTTCCAGTGACACACAGGTAAGAGACTGTAACTCAATTTTACATTCCAGTAAACTTTTGGACATTGTAAATGGCATCCTCTTACCCTCTGTCTATGGACCCTGACTGTTCCCTTTGGAATCACTATTTACAGATCTGTGTACCCCAGTCTGGCTAATGCTATATGTACTGCTGTCCACCAAAGGTCATCCTGTGGTATATTTCACTGAACATATACTTTGCAATGCTTTGTTAATGTTATATCATTACACTGACTCGAGTATGGTGTCTGTTTCAAGGGTGTTTATTTTCTGTGCAAAATAGTGGTATCACAGGTGCATTGTCCAATGGGGCATTGGAAGTGGAGCAATGGCAGTTCAAGGTGGACAGGGTGACAGAGTGGGACAGGAGGGTGACAATAAGGAGAGTCTTATTTCCTGGCGGGGGTCTTGGCAATGTTCTCTGTCTTCTGCCTGGATCGCAGGGACCGTTTGTGGGGTGGTTCTCCTTCTGCAGGGGGTGGGTGCTGGTGGCCTGTTGGTCCTGTGGCGGGGCCTCCTGTCCACTAGCGCTGGCAGAGGTGGAAGGCTGTTCCTCAGTTTGGTTAGTGTCAGGGGCCACTGCCTCCCTCATGGTCTTGCCTATGTCAGCCAGCACCCCTGCAATGGTGACCAGGATGGTGTATATTTTAGTTAGGTCCTCCCTGATCCCCAGGTACTGTCCCTCCTGCAGCCGCTGAGTCTTCTGTAACTTGGCCAGTACCTGGCCCATCGTCTCCTGGGACTGGTGGTATGCTCCCAGGATGTTTTAGAGTGCCTCATGGAGAGTGGGTTCCGTGGGCCTGTCCTCCCCCTGTCGCACAGCAGTCCTCCCAGCTTCCCTCTTGTCCTTTGCCTCTGTCCCCTGAACTGTGTGCCCACTGCCACTGACCCCAGGTCCCTGATCGTGCTGTGTTTGTGGAGTGGCCTCGGGTCCCTGTAGTGGTGGACACACTGCTGATTGACATGTCCTGGGGACAGTGGCATGGGCCCGCTGGGTGGGTGCTATGCTGGTGTTTCCTGAGGGGGGAGGTTCTGTGATGGGTTGGGACTGTGGCAGGGTAACCGACTGTCCAGAGGTCCCTGATAGGCCAGGTTGGTCATCGTGATCCAGGCGTGCAGAGCTGCTGTCATCACTGTTGGCCTCTTCTTGGAGGGGGGCGGATGTAGCTGGCACCTCCTCTCCGTTGACGTTGGGTAGGGGTCCTATTGGGATGCAAATGCATTGTTAATGTATTTGTGTATGCCATCTTGTGTAATGGGTCTGTTTCCCTGTATGATTGTGGTTTCCCTGTCGGCTTGGCCTTGTGTGAGTGGTGATTTTGTGGTCTGGGTGAGTCTCTTTTGGGCATGCTGGGATGATGGGTGTTCATGCAGGTCTGTGATCGGGGTCCATGCATTGTTGTTGCATGCAGGGCTTGGTATTGGGATGGGTGGGTTGTGATGGTGGGGTATATGTGAGGTGTTGGAGTGATGGGGGTGAGGGTAGGGGTTGGAGTTGCTGATGGCATGCAGGTAGGGTAGGGGATATAATAGTAAAGATTTGCCTTACCAGAGTCCAGTCCTCCTGCTACTCTTGCGAGGCACTCAGGATGCATGATCGGCAAGACTTGCTCCTCCCATGTTGTCAGTTGTGGGGGAGGAGGTGTGGGTCCCCCGCCAGTCCTCTGTACAGCAATCTGATGTCTTGAAACCACGGAACGTACCTTCCACCTCGTCCTGATGTCATCCTTTGTTTTTGTGTGCTGTCACATGGCGTTGACCCTGTCCACGATTCTCCGCCAGAGCTCCATCTTCCTTGCTCCACCATGACCCTTAGCTCCTCCTCAGAAAACCTGGGGTGTCTTTGGGGTGCAATGGATGTGGTGTGAGTGATATGTGTGAGGATGTGTGAGGTGATGTGTGGGGTGATGTGTTGGGGTGTATTCTGTGATGTGCATGGATGGTGTATGGGTGATAGTGTTCTGTGCCTCTGAGTGAGTGTGTGCTCTTTGCTTGTCTCTCTGTGCTTGGTCTCTGTTTTTTTCATTGTAAGAGGTTGTGGGTAATGTGGGTGGGTGTTTTAAAGTGGTATGAGTGTGCGGGTGTGGTATGTGTATGTGTGTCAGGTGTGTGTATTTTGAATTGTCCAATGTGGTGTGTATTTTTTTAAGTGTGTGAGCATTTTGAGCGTGGCGGTGTGTACCGCCAATGGTTTACCGCGGTTGAAAGACCGCCGCGTTGATTCATGGGTCGTGATACTGTGGGCATATTCCTGTTGGCGTAACGGTGTGGGTTTTGCTATCGACAGTTTATCACTGACCTTTGGTGTGGCGGACTTGTGTGGGTGTCTGTATTGTGGAGGATTTCTCAGTGTGGGTCATAATACCCGTGGCGGATTACCGCCACAGTCACGGTATGTTGGCGGCCATCGGCATGGCAGTAGACAGAATTTACCGCCACAGTTGTAATGAGGGCCATAGTGTTCTTGCCAGCCTGGTGCGGGCAGGGAAGCAAATGTTTGTTCTTACCTGGTGGAAGATTTTTTTTTAAATCCTTTGCCAGAAATGCCTACATCAGGCGGGGCAGGGAAGCGATATCCACACTGAATATATCCTGATTTATTATATGGTATATATCTATACCACAATGCTAACAATGTTTATACTTTGAATAATTAATTATAATGGGATCCATCACTGAACTGTGGGGTAAAATAAATCATAAAGATTTGTAAAAACACCCTGCATATTTGAAATGTATCAAAATAGAATTTTAAAGAACAGTTTCTTGACATTACAGGTGGAAACTGAAAATTGCAATTTTAATTTGCAAAAGAGCATTATTACTATATTTATGTAAGATGTTTGTAGAATAGTCATTGATACTTATTAACTTATTTTAAGAGAATTTCATATTTTAGTATTGAAAGAAGTTCATTAATTTATCCTTTGTAAGCCACACAACGAAAAGGAACATGAACTTTCAAACTTTTCTGTCCGCTCATATATACATAGCGTTTTGTAAATATTATTTAATTTCTAAAAATGTGACTCCAAAAATATGAAATAGAAATTTAGAAGTTTTGAGGGTAACCTTTGCTTGACTGTAAGTCCCATGTCATTACACTCAGTCCAGCCACATGAATTTTTAAGGTTGTCAGTGTAGTGACCAGAGTTGATTGACTGTCCATGGTGAAAAACAATGGCAACAATAGTGTATATGTTTCTGTAAATTGATATCTGACCAGCTTTAAAGTTAGTGATATCTGTACAGACTTTTTTCTCTTAACGAATGAAGACAGCAGTTCTGATCTGCAGTGTGGACAGCAGTAATTCTGCACAAATGTGGCAATTTGTTTTCAACAGCTACTGATTTGCAATTTGGTACTTTAAGGTACACAAATAGGTCTGAATCAATGCCTGTTCTTCCTGAAAAAGAACAATTAAGACAGTAATGGTTTCATTATTTGCTTGTTCTAAAGAAGCCATTAATTACAATTCCCTCATTTTCTAACACATTTCGCACTACCTTAAAAAATTCCTCTGTATCCTATTGCACATTCAAAGAGAACTGTGAACCACCATTAAAGTGGGTGACAAGAATACATATATATGCAGTTGAAGATCACACATTTTTCACTGTGTAGTAGACTGAGCATAGTTGTGACAGCTTGACTTAAGGGTTTGTCTGTTTTGTTGAATGTTTTCAACCACCCACTGTAGGTGGAATAGAGCATTGCCTACTACATTAAAGTAACATGAACTCCTGAAGTGTTTGAAAATGGAAAACCTGTTACATATTTAACTTCATTAGTTTTTATTTATTGGAAGTCTGGGAGATTCTTCACTTAGTTTTGACACTTTTGAAAAATGTCCAGCTTCATTACTTTTTCAGCTTCCAACAATGGGATATAAGCTCAGATGACGAGAATACAGCCCTCTCAAACAATTGTATTCTATCACACATGATGAGTCAGTATTGACTGGATGGCAGGATGGAAGGAAATGGGATGTTAGCTCCCCCATTTCCTTCTTTTCTCTTTGGTCTCCAATGTAGGCCCCTTTGTCCAGCCCCCCCACTTCACGGCAGCATTTTCGCCCCTGAAAAAATTTAAAAAATACAGGTACAATTAGCATTTTTCTGCCTGGGCAAATATGGCTCAGTCACCAGCAATGGAATGGTACATGCACAATGTATTTTACACATGTGTCATGCATATGCTTACCTTTGGTCAAAATGTACACACCTGCATCGACATAAATGTAATAATATACTTAGTAATGCTGACCGCGTCCCAAGCTGGTCCACTGCCATCAAGTACACAGCCGCTGGGCCAGCAGTAGCATTGTAATACAGTAAGCGAGATTCAGTCGACTCAGCAGTCTTTTTGGGACTACCGTCTTGGCGGTCCAACTGACAAAATCGTAATCAAGCCCTCAACCCTTGAAATTTATAAGTGGTTACAGCATAGGCCAAGCACAGAGGAAACTCTTGTCTCCTCATGTAAAAGTCTTTTACCTACAGAAATCTAGCAGTGCATCTCCCAATGTTTTTTCCCTTTTCAATATGATTAAATGTTATCAAAATATACTTGTGTTCTGCTCTATTGAGATATGCAATGAAGTGTACTGCATTCCCCCATTTCACCATTAACTAATCCCTCCTGGATGTTCATTTTTCATTGCAAAATTATTCTGCAATTTTTACATAGGTTTAGAGTCTTTTCTAAACAGCAGTACGTGAAACTGTTTTCTCAAGTGGTTTCAGTTTGTTTCCACTGATTAACAAAGTGGTAAGTTTAAACCTTGATGTTCCATTTTATCTCTACTATTAAGATTCACCTTCAATTGCGTTTCCAACTGAAGTATTTCTACGTTAAACTGAGAGCCCTCATGCAATGTTGGAATGAGGCACACAATATGTTTGTGACTTTTCAACAGATGTCACATAACAGAAGCAAGTGAATCATTGTGTGGGAACAGCGTGCTAATCATGCAAGAAGCAGTTTTCTCTGTTTCTTTCCTAATAATTCCTATTCTCAGGTCTTTTAGTATTGCTATACTCCACATCTGCAGCCTGTCTTATATTTTAAGTGAACTCAGTGTACTGAAACTGTAACCATATGTTAAAATTTCCAATAGTTCCTTAGGACTTTTTGGTTTCTTCATGAAGCAGTTTCTTAAAAGCTGGTTGTCCTTTGACAGGATGTAAATGATCACCAAAAACTACTAAGCTCATCACCAAAGAGAACATTATAGCGAGTTCTGAGAACCTCTTGCATCCTGAGATGAATGAAAGCTAGCATTAGGCTTGATAACATGCTAAATTCATCGATAATAACTTTAATTTCTTTTCAGAACCTTGGAGACCTCATAACAAGCATGACCAGACAGCGTGTTGTCATGTTCCACAGGCAACCTAAGTGGTATATGTAATGTGACTGCTTTAATGTTGTGAGCAGCTAGTCCAATCACAACACATGATACATCACAACTAGTCTTTTTGTGAACAAATGCAGTAACCACTTTAAAAAGAAAATGTTTTCCTCTAAGTGTCTGACCAGTAACATAAAGACGTCAAGGTTTGAATGTTATACATGAACATTTAGACTGACCATGTAAGATTTCATGCTCTGCAGATTACTAATGTGTTAAAAAATTACTATCTGTTTATAATTAAGAAATCAAATGTTCTAAATCAATGGTCTCACATGTCACTTTGTCCATAGGGGATCTTGAATATTAGGGCCTGAACTCTGACTCTCTTGTGAACTGTCTTTGCAACCTCTCTAGCAATTGTTTCCTCTTGTTGAATTTCATCATGTTGCATTTTCTGATACATGGGAAACAATTCACATCGAATACTGTCTTTAACAACATTGAAAGTGTCTTCATAAGAGTCACAGTAACCTAAAAATTCAGTCTCTGAATGCCAAGTTATATAAATTTGCAAAAGAGTCAGAAAATAATTCTCTTTTCTCAACCTTTTGATGGCTCAGTTTACAATGATTAATGAGACTTTGCCAGTTACCTCAAACTTTCCTTGTTCAATATATTTATCCCTGTTATTTCTGTATATTTAGTACTACAATACTTCATACAGACAAAGGTTTTCTAGATGGACCAACTCCAATTAGGGCAATATGGCCCTCATTATGAGTTTGGTGGGCTGCGGAGGCTGCCCGCCAAACTCGTACTGGCATCAGGCCGCTTGTGCGGCCAGAACACCACTGGCCCTATTAGGAATTCACCACAAGGCCTTTACATTGATACTTGCTCATAATCGAGCTGGCACCAAGGTGGTGGTTCGGCTGGTGCAGCAGCACCGTCACACTTTCCACTGACCATAATTTGGGCAGTGCAAAGCCCAACGGGGCTGTCCATTAGGGCCCCTGCACTGCCCATGCCAAGTTCATGGGCAGTGCAGGGACCCCCATGGGACCACCCGCACCCCTTTTCGGCCAGCCTTTGCATGGCGCGGCTACTGCCCTGGCGGATTGTGCTGTCCTGGCAGATTACAACCACTGTCGACTGTGCCAGCAGTCCAACTGTGGTGTT
The DNA here is from genome assembly GCF_031143425.1 of Pleurodeles waltl. NCBI lineage: Eukaryota > Metazoa > Chordata > Amphibia > Caudata > Salamandridae > Pleurodeles > Pleurodeles waltl. The sequence continues at coordinate 653,993,260 of NC_090436.1, forward strand.
TTCACCACGGTTGCATATCGCGGTTGGACCGCCACATTGGGGGCGGTCTGACCGTGATCGTGACTCTCGCTGTCTGATGACTGCCAAGGTCATAATGAGGCCCTACGTGTCCATCATATTGGTTTTAACTAGGTCAGTGATTTCTGGATCAAGCTGAGCAAGGTAGTTAATTTCAGGAAACGGTTTTTGTATTTATGCCAGACCTAAACTTGTCCAAATTATTGATTTGAACTTCCTGTATAAGCTACAAGAACTGAGCTTATAACAGGCTTCATAAGATTCAGTCACCCTGTAGGAAAACATCTTTAAACTGAAACTATAAAGCTTTTTTCTTAAAGACTGTTCTGCTGCTACATCTTCCCATGCATCCGTCATTTCTGTCTTTTCTGACTTTGTTAAATATGAAGTGACGCATCGAGCAACAGTAAGAGTAGTGTCTGCTACAAACTGAACATCCATATTGTCATTCCCCATGGATAAGTTTACAGGATTATAATCATTGATACTTTGAAGCCTCACTGTTTCTTAGCTAATATGCATTTTGGGTGATTTTCCAGTAACAGTGTGTCTGACTACAGACACAAAACTGCTTAATCTTCCTTTAGAGATTAAAGACCTAGGGAATCCCAAGCAAAATTTAGTGGAGTATTTTCTTTTGCTCTGTATATCCATCAACAATATTTGCCACATTTATGGGACTGGAGTCGCAAGACTTGTTGCCTAAGGGTTCTGGTTTGAGACTCTTCTGGAATGTCACAAGTTACATACTGCTCAATAAATGATAGCACTGTATCTTGGCCAAACTTTGGTGCAGCTTTCACCCACAACAGCATATGTATATGTACCTCTAGCATGATATTCTTTTTTTCAGAAAAAATCCACAACCTCACCCAGTGGGTTGTACTTTTTGTTACAGAGAAAATGGAGCACTACTTCAAATCAATGCTTAAAAGGTTTGCAGGATCTATAGACCACAATTCACCAGGTGTTTTAACATTAAATCCTACAATGTGTGCATTAGCGTGCATGAGACAATCATGAAGATCATCCCAAGCAAACTCTGCTAAGCTCAAAGTGACAAACGTGGTAAGTGCACCTAAACTGCATAGCATACAGTTTAACTCATCATGGTGCTTTTCATTGGTACAACACCGGCAAGCCTTCAAATTCATCAAATTACTTTCTATTACTCCATCTTTAGAATTTACTTTTTCTACTAAATATCCCAAGGTGATATCATTAAACCATGTCCCTGTTTGCATAACATGGCCTACAGCATAAGATAGCACTGACAGATCATTTCCATACAAAAGGTGAAACATCTATGGAATGTTTTGCATAAACCGGGGATTTTCAGAATATAATCTGCTTGATCCATATTTTGATGTAGGAATATGTATTGGATGTTCATCATAATGACGACTATCTCCTGTTCAGAACAAAATTGGAAAACACCATGCTTCTAAGCTCTTGTCCCACACACCTGTTGGTTCTGCTTTTGCTTGCTTCATTTGAATCTATCCTAGAGCATCACCCATCATGTTTCTTGATTATAGAGGATGAATTCTATAATGTTCATATGTTTCTTCATCTTTTCCTAAGTCTTAGGGGGTGATTCTATCGCCGCCCGCCAAGCGGGAACCGCCAGAAGACCGTACCGCGGTCAAAAGACCGCGGCGGTCATTCTGGGTTTCGCACTGGGCTGGCGGGCGACCGCCGAAAGTCCGCCCGCCAGCCCAGCGGGAAACACCCTTCCCACGAGGACGCCGGCTCAGAATGGAGCCGGCGGAGTGGGAAGGTGCGACGGGTGCAGTTGCACCCGTCGCGAATTTCAGTGTCTGCAAAGCAGACACTGAAATTCTTCGTGGGGCCCTCTTACGGGGGCCCCGCGGCACCCCCTACCGCCATCCTGTTCCTGGCGGGAGACCCGCCAGGAACAGGATGGCGGTAGGGGGTGTCTGAATCCCCATGGCAGCGGAGCGCGCTCCGCCGCCATGGAGGATTCTCAAGGGCAGCGGGAAGTCGACGGTACACCGCCGACTTTCCGTTTCTGGCCGCGGCTGAACCGCCGCGGTCAGAATGCCCAGCGGTGCACCGCCAGCCTGTTGGCGGTGCTACCGCCGACCTCCGCCATGGCGGTAATTACCGCCAGGGTCAGAATGACCCCCTAAGTTTTCAAACCGAGCAGACGGAGCTGAGATAGAATTGTCTTTTCTGACACATCTATTATCCTTCTACATCAACATCTTTGTAAAACACATTTTCTAGTTTAAGATATTGCCAAGCTTTCTTAACTCTGCCAGTGCTTATGAGTTCCTGCTAGTTTTCTTTTTATCTTCAGTAGCCACTTCATTTACAAGAACCATTAGTGTTTTTTCTTTGTCTTGATTTACACCTATATTTTCAATCACTTTACCTTTCAGACTTTTTATCAATTCAGAAGGAGGTAGTTTCTGATTTTGGTCTCCATTCTGACATTTGCTTGAAAGGAATACATTGTCTGTATGAGAACACTGTCATAAATACTGAGGTGTCAAAGCTCAGGAGGAATTGAACAAAGCTTCCAATTTATTATGAACACCCTTGGAGGCACTTTGTTATCATCCAGTTTATCAATACAATATTTACAGACAATCTGGTGTATGTACAAATCAAGCAGATCTTCAGATCTTAAGTAAAGAACCAGTTAAAACCACTGTACCATATCTTTCACTTCTTTTTTTCACAAATAGATATCTTTTTGGTTTTGATCTGTTGTGGGTTCACCCAAAACAAACACAGACTTTGTCAGGAATTTATGCAGCCACTGTTGCAAATATAACAGTTTACTTTTAAATATTTTCTAAAACTGTGTTTGTATTAGGAATTTCAGTGCTGGTCTCCACAGACAACCATTCTCTTCAGTTGGCCTTTCAGGTCCAAAGTGTGTAATCTGAATATAATCTATAACAGAACTCAATTCAGAATGACTACCTCATAGTATCATATAATTTAGTTTTTGAAGCTGAAGAGCTGGACCTTTGACACAATATAGGTGGTCATTCCAACCCTGGCGGTCCATGACCGCCGGGTTGGAGGACCGCGGGAGCACCACCGACAGGCCGGCGGTGCTCCAATGGGCATTCCGACCGCGGCGGTAAAGCAGCGGTCGGACCGGCAGCACTGGCCGTCTCCCGCCAGTGTACCGCCGCCCATTGGAATCCTCCAGACAATGTATTCCTAGCTGCGCCGCCGAGGGGATTCAGACCCCCCCTACCGCCATCCAGTTCCCGGCGGTCCGCCCGCCGGGAACCGGATGGCGGTAGGGGGGGTCGCGGGGCCCCTGGGGGCCCCTGCAGTGCCCATGCCACTGGCATGGGCACTGCAGGGGCCCCCGTAAGAGGGCCCCTAAATGTATTTCACTGTCTGCTGCGCAGACAGTGAAATACGCGACGGGTGCAACTGCACCCGTCGCACAGCTTCCACTCCGCCGGCTCGATTCCGAGCCGGCTTCATCGTGGAAGCCTCTTTCCCGCTGGGCTGGCGGGCGGCCTGAAGGCGGCCGCCCGCCAGCCCAGCGGGAATGTCAGAATTACAGCCGCGCTCTTTCGACCGCGGAACGGTAACCTGACGGCGGGACTTTGGCGGGCGGCCTCCGCCGCCCGCCAAGGTCAGAATGAGGGCCATAATCTTCTTACTACATTGTGAAATTAATATGGCACACAGACAGCACCCAAATGTAATGGAAAGTACTGTCACAAATCTGATGTGATAAGAAAGTCAATGAATGTCCTAGAAGGGTTGTTAGTCGCCAAACTCGACAAACATCAAGACATTGCAGTAGTTTAATTCATTGTTTCATAGTTCCTCTGCTGTCCTAGTTTAAGAAGAGTCTAAGTTTGTCAATGGACTGTTGTCTTATATTGCATACCATCCTGACCTTCCACTCAAAAACTGGTTGTTGGGGATGTTGGACTAACACTTAACTATTATTTCTTCTCCTACATTTCTAAGCACTATTTTTTTTTGCTCAGTTGATGTACCTTCATTCATTTCAAATGCACATGTGCACAACTATCTCTGTCAATTGCAAACATTAACTCATTTTCCTGTAAGTAATTTTCCTCAGTAAAAAATGCCTCACTACTGAAAGTGTGTAGTGTCTCGCATGATTTCAAACGGAACCTTTCTGGCTCCTAGTGGACTGCGTATCAGTGTGACATAATAACTAGAATAGAATATACTGAAAGCTTGGTTTAGAATGTGGGAGTTCACAAGTACAAGCAGAGAAAGAAAGATGTGTGATTAACAGTTCCAAGTGTGGCCTGGTCATTGGTGGATACCCAGGCTGGGAAAAAGCTACAAATAGTACAAAAGTTAGTTTTATTAGATTGCACCTTCCGATGGCATTTCTTTTTAATTGAATTAACCAGTTTATTCTCCTCGAAATGAGACTTAATAGCTGTCTCTTTAACACAAAGGTTTTGTCTACTACACACTCAACAAACTCTTTTTGCTGTTGCAATGATTTTCTCCTTTTCACCCTCTTCATGCTCCTCATGTAATGTGACACTAATCTTCTACAGAAGACCGTCTGATGAAGTTATTTGATATTCTTCTTCTTTAACCTACTTTGTTGGTCAGTTTCTTTTCTGGTCTTTAGTTTTTTTAAAAAAGAAGTACATACATTTTTAGATTCTAAAACATCTTCATTACTATTTACATCTTCATGTGAGTTTCATGCTGTTATTAATTTTTTTATAAAAGCCTGTGTGCTCTTACCAGATGTAAATCTTTTTTTAAATCTTTTCTATCTGTCTTTCAACTCTTGAGGTCTTTTCACAGTAGCTTCACCTCTTCTTCTTCTTCTGAGGTTGTATTAGCATCTTTGACTGCTTGAAAGACCTACATAAAAAAAACATATCCTATACATTTCCTGTCGTCCCAAACATTAGTAAAGAATGCAGAACATTTCACATTACTTCATATATATATATAATGGTGTGTACAACAGGCTCTACTAGATAAACTCCGGTAGTGAAAGTCCTTACTAGAAACTCAGGCCTGTATTTTGGTTAAGTAAAAGTAGGCTCTATACTGACAGCAAATGCTATGTGTAAAAGGATTTAGACAAAGAATAGAGCATGTGTTATCTTATTATAAGACAGTGCAGATCCTGTATGGTACAGTTTTATGAGAAACTGGCTCCTTCTCTTACACCTCTACACAGACTGGATGATTTAGTTTTTATACTAACATGGCCTCTCTGCTGAGACCTGTCTATGGGGTGAGCACTATGGCCCTTATTACGACCCTGGCAGTCGGTGATAAAGTGGTGGTAATACCGCCAACAGGCCAGCGGTAATTACTGCCAAATTATGACCAAGGCGGAAAGATCTCAGAAAGAGAGCCAATGTACCACACCGACCGCCAGTGCGGGAACAACAGCCACCATGGCAGTAGCCGCCTACAGCCAGGCGGAAGTCATTGTTCCGCCAACCATATTAAGACCCTGCAAACCGCCACCTTTTCCAAGGCAGTACCAAGGACATCAAAAGCCTGGCGGAAACAGAGCTTAGAAGTCAAAGGACTCACCATTGAAGACACAGGGAACACCCACGCCGCCATGGAAGCAGAACTGCATGTATTTCCGATGATATTCTATGTTCTGCTCCACCACGAACACCAACGCCGACGAAGACGACGATGGTGAGTACAGCCGCCTAGCACACAAGGGAGGGGGGAGGAGAACAAGAGTGACACACACACACACACACACACCCCATACATACAACCAGATGCACAAGAAAGCAAGTTACTCTCCCTAAATCGGCTGAATAATGCAAGGACAAAAAGAATTCACTAAAGTGAGTGTAATATTATCAACACACTATAAAAATAACTTAGCCAATGTTACAGCTATCTACAAATGTACAGAAAAAGGGACAGTAGGCCCTGTGCTACCACATTATAGCGCAGGCTGACTATGTGAAATTAATCATTTCTAAGAGTAATGACTAGGTGCAAAAGGTTTCAGCGAGTAATTAAGCTCTACAAGACCTTTCCATCCCTTACAAAGACATTATTGCTAAAAGAACATGATGTATGAAACATTTACAGACAGCAAGGTCTCTACTGATACCTCTCAACAGAGTAAAGCGTTAGTGTACAAGGTTTTAGATAGACACTAGGCCCTCTACTAGCACATTTGAACAGGGTACATATTGTGCATGGTAGAGTTTGATGAAAAACAAATTATTTTTCAAACAAGTACATACAAAGTGAAAAGTTCAGTTTTATGACAAGATACCATCTCTGCTTCATGTAGGCCCAGATTCTCAAAGGTTTAGCGTTCAGTTAGCATTACTTTTGTAACACTAAAACGATGCTAAACTTTTTTGGGGATTCACAAACCAACACAAATTGGTATTTCAGTTGGTTTGTGTGGCAAAGTAACACAAAGCAGCTGCTGCTTTGCAATACTTTGCATCAAGGGAGCGTTATATTGGTGGTACTTGGGCGTAACCGTGCTACCACCCTTGCTTCTTGGTACTAAACCCTATTCTTAAACATCAGAAGAAAGGGTTTAACGCCAAAATTTAACACCGATGAAAAGTTGGTGCTAGACAGAGAATGTTTTTATTTCTCCCTGCTTTTCTGACTTTGCATTTGTGCTGTACTGTGCAGCACACATGCAAAGTAGGAAAAGCATTTTCACTTGTCTAGGCATAGTTTTTTGTACAGGAAGGGTACCTTTCCTGTACAACACCTATGCTAGACTCACGCACACACCCTAGCACTATGGCGCTAAGGAGTGTGCATGGAGCACAGCAGCTGCATTTTTGGCTGTTGCACTGTGCTGCATGACACCTTTCAGAATCTGGGCCTGAGAGTGGGTGTAAAATGCTTTAGTGCTGAACCAATCTCTCTCTACGAACCAATTCTTGGTGTGAAAAGAACATTTGACTCAATTTACAATTCCTTTACTGAAACCTCTTAAAAGAGTCAAGAATTGGTGTAGAAAGCTACATGGAAACACTGAGTTTTTTTCTGAGATAATATGGTTTATGAATGGGTTTACAAACAGTAAGCTCTCTATGACCTCATGCAAAGGCTGGCAAAAAGGGGGTGTTGGGGAGCCCATGGACACTTGACATGGGCAGTGCATAGGCCCCCATTGACAGCCTGTCACGCATTTCACTGCCCGAATTACGGCCAATGAAAAGCGAGACGGGTGCTGATGCACCCAATGCACCATTTGGAGCTGGCATCAATGTTGTGGTGAGTTTCCCACTTTTGCCGGTCGGCCCAGTGGGAAACTCGTAATAGGGCCTGTGAAGGGAAGGCCGCATAGGTGTTATCCTGACGCGGCCACCACTGCCCGCCAAAATCGTAATGAGCCCCTGAGTTTCTCTCATATAATGCCATACTACGGGAATACTTTAGTTTATTAACAACATATCCTCTTAACTGACATCTCTCTAAGTGATACCTAGGTAGTATACGTTTCACTGAAAAAGCCTCTCTCCTTCAAACACCTTTTAGATTGGTGAGCACTCTTTATGACTGTGTTTGTTACGTCCATGCTCCAAAATCACCTAAAAATCTTCCAATATACAACAGCCATGCCTAAGAAACAACAAGTACATAATACAAAAATATCTCTATAACCACCTGTAAACACAACAACATATCACAGATAGAATCAGCTAAGGTTGAATAAGAAGCCCTCTTAATTAACATATGACATTTGATATTTTAAAACTTCTGAAATTTCAACAGCAATTAACACAGTAAAATAAATACAGAGCGCATAGACAAAACAAACCAATTATCACCTGCCAACAAAATTATTTAAACATTTTAAATATTCATTTCTTGTAATTTCTTTAAAACAAAATCAATACTGAACCCTTTACAATCACCTTTTAAGTATTAAAATTATTAGTACTCTCACAATGAATACATATTTAATCGCTGACATTTTTTTAAGTGTTTTTAGAAATATTACAGTAATTAAAAAATATTTAGGGCCTCATTTAGATCTTGGTGGTATTACCGCCAAGCTGCATCAGCAGTGGACCTGAGGAGACCATCAAGTACTTAGATGTTCCAACTCTGCAAGCAGAGGACTGGCGACAAATTGCTGACGGAGGGAGACAGTAGTGAGACCCAATGTACTTGGGCTATGGAATTGAGGTAAGTGGCACACAAACACTGTCCCTGAGCCAGATGTGTCCCTCTGCACTACACACTACACAACACATCAAATACACACCATCATCCATCACAATTGCAACACAACACAACCTGTACATGCCTAAAACACACATTGACATACATCCATGACACAACATACAACCACCATTAATACTGCACCAACGCACAACACAACAACCAGCACAACTACACACTCTACACAAACAAACACACAAGAACACTTGTGCACATCACAACAATGTATTCCACACAACAACACTCACCTGAATGTGTCACATGGCAACACAACATACACAACATCGGTCCAACATGCAAGTGACACACATTCCGACACAACCACATCACACACTCCAGCTACCTCCAGCTCAAGCAAGCAATCCACTCACATATATACGTACTGACTCACATGAACAAAAGATAGCAAAAATCTACCCATACACACCCCTTTGCAATGTTCACACAAAGAGAGTGTTGCCCAGTGTGAGTGTACCATCATTGTGGTGCCAGCATTCATTTTGCAATGAATGATGACATCACAATGACAGTGGTGTATGTGTGCAATAGGCATGTTGTGCTAGTGTGTCACAGCTATTTGTGACACAATTGTCTCCCCAACATATGCATGTCACAGTGATTTTAAAAAACTGCTGTGACATTTATATGCCTCCCGTGCAGTGTTCACCTAACATTCCCTGGCAATGCGGCATCCCTACCTTCGATTCTAGCGAGGGAGGGGCATTGTCTTTTCTCTGTGGGACATGGTAACAGTGACAGCAGGTGTTGTCTAGTTGTGTACAGTTGAAGAGGGAGGTGGAATGGGGAAAAGAGAGAGTTTTCATCCCTGTTCCCCCAATCCACCAGCGCAGAAGTGGAGACCAGACTGCCACTTTTTTCTTGGCAGTAAGGCACATCAAAATCTGCATGGCAGGAAGGGTGGCTGGGGTCTTGCCGGCATCCACTTTTCTTTCTCCCACTGTCGATGCGGACAGTATTTCTTGGCAGAAACAGCAGTGCAAATGCAGGCTTTTGCCTATGGGATCGCCAGCATATAAATACGATGGCCCAACTGTCACAGATACAGATGGGTTTTCAATCAAAGAGGAGACAGCAGAACCATTACTTACAAAATTTAAACCAGGCCCTTAGTTATAGAGGCTATACTTTAATTACCCTATGTTTTAAGTAAATGCAAATTAAGCTGTATTTTGTAGGTAATTGAATACATCAATCTCATTTATTCAAAAATTAAATAACCTCTACCTAGTGCAAGTCAAAGAGATTAACTTCCTTAACCCCCAAACCACCAAGGGCAATCTCAGGGGTCTGAGGTTCTGCAACATATATAGGTATTTGAACCTTCAAGTATTGTAGCCAATCACATTATCATTTTTTTAACTTTGTAGAGGGAATGTCAACTATTGCTTGACCGTAGCATTACCTCAGTCTTGCATTCTTCACACAATAAATGTATCTCTTTCTCAGTGCATGTACTGCATGTACCACAATCCCCTTTAATAATCTTTGCAAGATATCATTTTAACTTAATCATTAACATGTAAAACCTGTTGTTTATTTCTATTGCTTATTTCTATTGCTTTGTGGTTATTTTAACCAGTTAATGACACTTGTAGTACACAGTTTTAACCCTGCCTGTTCAATGCGCATTTTAAGACTCTTTCAGGATCATAAAGCCACTACATGTCAGGGTCACTTAATAAATTTCCATATGACTCTCGCAAGTGTCTTGTGGAATCGTACAAGCCCATACAGCAAGCTTCACCTGCAGAAGCTTGGATATGAATCTTGTGAGACTCTCACATGATTGTAGCAGGAATTTCAAACTCATCAAATAGTAAAACTCTCCCTGTTTAACCAATACATGTGAACTACACAAATACCAGTTTCTCACAGCCTAACTTACTTCTGTAGCTGCCAAAAATCTTTCAATTGCATGTGAACGTTTGCCTCCCTCCTAATTTTCTTTTCTCATATAACTCCCTGTTCCTCCTGAACTTTACTCATTCTGTTGAGCACTCCTCTTGAACTAACATCTCCTTACAGCATCATGGTCTGCCTCTGTATTTTAAGACATAGCTTCATCCATTGGACTAGAGAATTTGTGGTGTTGACAAAAATTGGATTGGCCACAGAGGTATGAAGTAGCATCACATCAAATCCCGGTTTATAAACCTCAACTACTCACCCATAAGGGTCTCAATGTGCTGGGGGGTTAGTCCTCTGAGCTTCAGTTGAAGAGCCAGATTGTAAGGTCCTTCCGGAATTGAGTTAGTGATGGTGACTGCCTGAGGTGCAGAGGCAGGATGTTACAGCATCAACTGTTGCCAATGGTTAAGAGCATTTTGGATTGTGAGCCACCAGACCTCATGATTGTGCACTGTGGTGCCAATGACCTAGGCACAATCACAGGAGTTGTAATTTAAATCCAAACGAAGGAGACCTTTTCACAATTGCTATCAGTATTTTCCCCGCACAGTCTTTATGTATTCTAAAATATGTCAAAGGCAAAATATGGCAATGGTCAAAAGAGTTTGGTCCTAAGATTGAGAAGTCCCGGAAGCATGGTAATAAAACAATTTCTTCATTTCTTTGGGACCATGATGTGGGCTCTATTTATCAAAACAATATCTGTTTTTATATACAAGGTGTCTTTAGGTGAGATGGAGAGCGCTTCACAGAAGAAGAAAACAAAATCTTCCTTAACAACATCAAGGAATGCATCCAATTCTATGTGCAACTGAACACGACACACTATTAACCCAAAGGCTCTTGTCAGAGCCGCCCTAATCCTGCATAATGTGATAATTTCATTTTATAAGTCTCTTTTTTGGCTGTATTGACCTGTGAGATTCTTGCAAGAGTGGGAGTACCAAACAGCTGTGGTTACGTGTATATTTGTTCAGCTCCCGCAAGAGTCTCGTGAGCTCGTACATCTTACCTATATCTCATGGATGACAACTGGGCATAGTATAGCTTAGGGAACGACTTGCCTCTCTGCTGAGACCCCTCTCTTTTTTACCACAATGGTACATAATAGGGTGTGGGGAGAAACTTGCCTCTCTGGTAAGACTTTTCCTCATGGTAATGGGTATGGTTATCCATAGGGATCTGTGCACGTAGTAGGGTATAGAAAGAGAAAGGATTCTTCTTCGATGCATTTCTCTGGAATGTATATCTACATAGTGGGGTATGGAAAATGACTTGCCTCTCCACTGAGATCTCTTCACAGACTGACATCTGTTTAGTAGAGAGTGTGGAGAAACTGTCTTCTCCATTAAAACTCCTTAAAGTTTATGGGTGTTTGTAGTAACGTGTGAAGAAGGACTGGCCTCTGTGTTCAGTCCTCTATCATAAGTGACAAGTGTGCATAGTAGGGTGTGGGGAGGGACTGGTCTCTAAGCTGAGAACTATGTCTTGCATGACAGGTGTGAATTGTTGAATGTGGGCAGGGACTAACCTTGGCAAGAGACTTCTTGCCAAGGTTATAGGCATGCAAAGAAGGGTATGCAGAGGGAGTGGCCCCTTCACTGGCAGCTCGCCCCAGACAACAGGTGTGCGTAATAGACTTGAGAAGTGATTGGCGTCTCCACTGAGGCCTCTACCCTTTACGTAAAGTGTGCATAGTAGAATGTGTCAAAAGATTGGCTTCTCTGCTGAGACCTCTCCCTACGGTAAAGGATATGCATAGTAGGGTGGGGAGAGAAATTAGAGTCTCAGTTGAGACCTCTCCCTTGGGTGATGGGTATGCATAATAGAGTCTGGAGAGGAACTATCCCCTTTGCTGAGACCGCTGTCTTAGATGATGGGTTTCCACAGTTGAATGTGGGTAATGTGGGGCGGGACTAATCTTTAATTGAGACCTCTCCCCATGGAGACAGGTGTATATATTATGGTGTGAGGAGGAGATTAATTCTCCACTGAGATCTTACCTCAGGGTGACAGGAGTGCAGGAGTGGATAGTAGGGTGTGGGTACAGACTGGCATCTCCTCTAAGTCCTTTCTCCAGGCTGACAGAAGTGCATAGTAGTCTGTAGGGATATACTGTGCCCTCCACAGATACCCTTTGTCAGGGTGACAGGTGTACATAGAAGGATATGAGAAGAGACAGGTCTCTCCACTGTCACCTTTCCTCCTGGGGACAGGTGTGCATTGTAGTCTTTGGGAAGGGACTGGCATCTCTACTGAGACCTCTCCCCTATATGACAAGTATGCGTAGTAGAATGTGGAAGAGGCTGGCTCAGCTAATATCTGTCCCTGGGGTGATGGATATGCATAATAGGTTATGGGAAGTGCCTAGCCTCTCTGAGACTTCTGTTTTGGATTCATGGATGTGCATATGAGGGTGAGGAACTGGCCCCTCTGCTGAGACTTCTGTCTCAGAGGATGGGATTTTCTATTGGACTGTGGGGAGGGACTGATCTCTTGCTGAAACCTCTCCCCATGGGTACAAGTGTTCATAGTAGACTGTGAAGACAGAGGGCTCTCTCAACTAATACTTCTACCCAGGGTGACTGATAGGCCCACTCCACTCCACTAGCATCTCTCCCCGAGGTGACAGGTGTGCGTGGTAGACTCTGGGATGGGTCTAGCCTCTCCACTGAGACCTCTTCCCTAAACAGCAAGAGTGCCTGGATGAATTGGGAGGAGAGTGACGTCTCTGCTGAGACCTTTCCCTGGGGTGACAGGTATGTGTAGTAGATGTGGGGAGGGACAGGCCTCTCTCCTGAAATCTCTCTCTGGGATGACAAGTGTGTATCGGTGGCTGTGAGGACTGAGTATGCTCTCCATCGAGAGCTCTCTCATGGATGACGGGTGTGCATAGTAGAGTGTGAGGGGAAAGTGCCCTCTCCGATCAGATCTCTTCCCAAGGTAATGGGCATGAATAGTAGACTCTGATTAACAAATACCAACTCCAGTAAAACTGCTTACTACATTGACAGGTGTGCATAGTACAATGTATTTGAAGATCACCTACTCCTTTCTACTTTTCATGATCCCACAAGGCTTCCCCAAGATTGCAACATTTTTTTTTTTAAAGAATTTACATTTATTTCATCACAGTTCATATGCCTTACAAACATCTTCTCAATAATAAGGAAGACAAGATGTCTTTCTGCTATAGCCTACTCCTTTCTAATTTTACTATTTCACGAAAACCCTGCAAGATCGCAAACTTAAAAAAATAAATAAAAAAAAATTCATTATAGTACCTATGCCTTAGAAACCTCCTCTCAATAACTAGGGAGGCAACATTCCTTTCTCCTGCCCTCTTATATAGCTCTTTTAGTTCATTCTCACAATTTTCACAGAAAACAGTAATAGTGGCTATTTCATTTCTAAAACTGCAAAAGCCAATCAGAGTGCTCACTCCTGTGAGACTTATCGGAGTCTCTGCAGGAGCAAGAAAAAAAGGACCCTCGATCGATCCCAGAGCTCCATTTTCGACATCACACTCTTGCTGGTCCAACCATCCAGATATACAAATCTCAGAAACTACTGAATGGATTTACACCAAATCACAAAACCATGATTTTAGGAGCAAGGTCTAGCTTCATGCCAAATCTGGTATGATTTAGTTCAGCAGTTTTTGCAGTACCACTGTCTGAAAAGGTCTATGGAAAAAGCAATAGAAATTTTGCATTTTGCCCCCTCCTCCCGCTTTCTTCGCCCCCTCAATTGACAGATCATCCCAACACATTCCATACACAAACTAGGTAAAAAAGAACACTTTCATGGAATATTCCTGGAGATTTGTCTAAAGCGCCTAGATTATTAGTAAATCAAAAAAGGCATTTCCTATACAAATGCTGATCGAACTATAACTACCCAGTGGCGACCGCTATTGGGTTTCATATAATGGCAATCATCACTGGGTAGTAATAGTCAGGACCAGGTTTCAATTGCAAAATGGATATTTTGATTTGCTAATAATTTTGGTTTTGACGCTGTTTGGAGAATTTACACAAAACTTACCACAAAAAATGATTGGGCCAACTCAGCTTTTTCTTGGAAAGCTTTGGGGTGATCGCTCAGGCGGGGGTCGAGAAAAAGCAGGAGGTCTCAAAAAACACTTTCCTCAAGCTATTTTCCATAGCAAAATTGAACAGCGATACAGCATCAAATGGCTTAAGCGAAATACATTAAATTCGACAGAAAGCTAAATATTAATTCGGAAAGAGTGTTTTTTGTGATTTGGTGTAAATCTGTTCAGTAGTTTTGAAAGCTTAAAGTGCATGTATATAGAGCACCTCGGTGATTTAATGGCTTTTCTGGAGGGTACTGCGGGACTGAGAGCTCCAAATATGTGAGCTTATTGGATTGTGTGGTGCTCCCTTTGTTCTATCATAGTACTACGAGGTCCAAACATGCAATATGATTGGCTGGCTGCAACGTGAAGAAAAGGTTGCAGCCACTGTTTTATCACTTGTGAACTCAGTCCCTCTGAGGTAAAAACAAAGCAAAACAAGAAATAGGAGGGCAGGATAGGGGTACTTAAAACCCTGGCACTTGTAAGGTGTGAGTCACAGAAAGACATTCTCTGGGGTCAATATGAAAAGATCTTTTTCAAGGCAGTGCAGTACTGGGATATTACTTTGAGGCTCAAAGCAGCACCTATGTAATTTTGCAGAAGTGCTTTAAAACCAAAGTGATACAAAACAAAAGGGATGGGGCCCTCAGGTGCTGCAAGGCTATGGGAGTCGGCCTACAACTGTGTCTTGGCCGCACGTGGGGAATTGAGCGTAGGGCCTGGCCACAGGCTGTGTGTGGCAGGTGCACTGCTGCCCAGCAGGTGATGAGCATAGGGCCTGGTCACAGACCAGTTTCTGCATCCAACTGTACGTTATGCTCTGCTGAAGACTGTTCCCAATGAGGGGTTGGCAGCCCATGGGGATTGAATGCAGGGCCAGGCCACAAGCCAGACATTGTGGCCAACTCCATGCCATGCAAAGCCTAACTAGGTATGGTAATAAAATATTATTTTTTGTTAAAAACAAAACCCTAGACATTCACTGAAAAAAAACCAAGGTCAAAGTGACATTATAATTAGGTGAAAACGTCAGTTAAAACATAGGGCCTCATTTACAAGAATCTGATGCATTCCCATCGATGTGTCAGGTTTCTTGCTCTTCCTGCACATCCTCTAATGATGCCATGGATGTGCTGTATTTACAATACAGATGCAAAAAGAACAGATGATGGTCGGAATGCTAAACAATGCAAACATTCACCCCCAGTCACAAAGATCTGTGTTTAATCCATTGTTTTTTTGGTCACCACGCCACCCCAGTTTGGACCCAGCCATATGCAAATCAGTCTTGATCCTGTTCCTCATTACAATACAGAGCTCCATGACGTATGTTTTCACATCCCTTGGGGCACTCCCCCATGCACAGTTCTTTCATCAAAAATGTTACTGCAAATATTACATTGATATTATTAATGATGTTATCAAAGATGTCACGAGTGCCCGATTTTGTGGGGTAATTAGCAGTGCATGGCAAGGGTGCGATTTAGAGTTATCTCAGGGTAAGTGTTATAGTTACTTGAGATAACTCTAAAAGGTGAATTTCTATGGTTTTGTATGTTTAAAATGGGAGCTGTAACCTATGCTTTTTAAGTGAATTTCTATGCTTTTTTTATTCTATTTCCTAGCTATAACATCCCTGTAACCTTTGTTTTTTTCACTGAATAAAGTAATTTTCATTCCTATACATTAATCCAACAACCACCACCCGCAACTTCTGATTGTGTGGGCAGTGATTGGCCACAGGGCCTGTGGTCCACCCCTTATAACCACCCAATGTTGTCCCGTGCATGGCAGAAGACCACAGGGATTTGTCACAGGGCCTAGCCTGTACTTACCCATAACTTTGGCACCGTTTGATGAATCTTAACATTTTGTTTCCAAAAAGAGTGTGCCACTGTGTCTCATTGTGCATGGTAAGTTTCAGGGTGATTTCTCAAGTGGGGGCTTAGAAAAGAGAGATCAAATAAGTGTGCTTCCCATGTTAATTCCCACAGGGATTTTGAACATGACTACAGCCTGAACCACTGGACAACATTTTCACAAAATTTGACATAAAGCTAACTCCTGGTCCAGGAAGCACACTTTTTGTGATTTGGTGTAAATTTGTTCAGTAGTTTTTGAGAT
This sequence comes from Pleurodeles waltl, assembly GCF_031143425.1. Taxonomy (NCBI): domain Eukaryota; kingdom Metazoa; phylum Chordata; class Amphibia; order Caudata; family Salamandridae; genus Pleurodeles; species Pleurodeles waltl. The sequence goes on from NC_090436.1 coordinate 654,009,629, forward strand.
ATTAAAGAAAAAAGAAATATAGATATCCGGACAGAGCCTAAGCACATATCTCATGGTGAGACCTTATTGTCTGGCAGCCTTTTTGGAACACATATACATAATAGCACCAATTGAAATGCATTGTAGTGAATGGCATGTTTTGTTTTAGGGTCACAGAAAGGAGAATGTATAAAGGGTGATAACAGATTTTAGTTGCAATATTAATAATTGTTTGCTAAGGTGATTTTACCCGCTGAAAATGCCCTCTGCTGGGATTTCATGAATCATGTTTTCTCAGGATTTTCAGATAGAGGTTATGGAAAGTGATCCAAAAGCTAAAATTAGAGCATATTGTCTATTAATTCACACTATCTTTCTCAGCCATATGAGTGTGAAGTCTGGAATTCTCACTAAAGCATGTACTTCAAACAGGAGCAGCCTGCGAGCTGATTCCCTTATGTTCTGCTGCAGCCTCCCAGAGTGTTCTAAATAACAACTAGATTGCTAACAGTCTGACTATGGCAAAAATGTGGCACACCAGAAATCATCTTGATTGAATCAATCTAGTAAAACATAAAACATTTAATTTAGAAAGGAACAAAATGAGGGGTTACATTTTGTCATAGAAATCATGGTTAGTGTTCTAGAAAGAACAATTAGGAAACATTTTCAGTGAGTTTTCAAATATCTTCCTTTTCTATTTCATTAAAACATTCTGACATTTACATTGAAGCATGCACTTTCAACACTAGCAGCACTCCACCAGTTAACTGCCTGGTGATCAGCAGTTTACTATAGTGTTCTAATGAGCAACTAGAATGCTTACATTCTGAATCTACACCAAAAGTGTGGCACATCTGACTGCCATCTTGATGGAATCGAAGTGGAAAATAAAAGCATTTTCTATAGAGGATACTACACTAAATACGATTCAGGAGCTTCATAACAAATAAACCTCCCAAGATGGCCACCAGAGAAAAAAGAGCTCAAATGTAGCCCAAGTATAGCCCAATGACGACTGAAGTGTGCAAAACACCTAGGCCCATATTTACAAGGAGCTTGCTCCATCGCTGCATCATTTTTTTTAATGCAGCGATGGTGCAGGTTGCTGACCCATATCTACAAGGCCACACAAAGCACCTATGCATGGCTTTACAAGACCTTGTAGCTATGGAGTTGGACAATGCAGCGCAGGTCGCTGCGTTCCTTTACTTTGCAACAGAGAGGTGTTTCCATGGGTGTTGCATGAGTGTTCCCACGCAATATTCCTGGGTTTTGACACATTCCCAGATGTACAAGGTTTTGTAAACCTGAAAGGTGTCAAAAGCCATGCCACCCCAGGGGTGGCATAGGACTGATGTAACAGGGAGAAATATCTTAATTTTTTCTGTTTTTTCTTCGTTCTATGTGTGCTGCAGAATGCATTGATTGTTTTTGTGCAGAAAAGTGTCCCTCCCTGCACAAAAACAATCATCCCCACAATGCAGGCGCCCTTGGAACATGGGGCAGGGGTGCATGCGCTGGTGCACTGGCAGCAATTTTTGCACCAGGTAAAGGTGAGATGACAGAAATATGCCATATATTATAGATATGGCGCATTTCTGCCCTTTCCCAGTGGCACAGGGCAGCACAGCAAGGGACTTGCTGTGCCACCCTAGGCCACCGGGCCTTGTGAATATGACCCTTATTTTCTAAGTTTTTTTGCAGTTTTATATAACGCAGACTAAACCCAAAGGTATTGGAGTGCTTTGCATGATCCTCAGTTTCATTACACATGGGCACACTCCTTTTGGGTTTTAGGCATTGTGAGATTAAGTGGTTTGTCTGGAATCACAGGATGTTGAGCTGACACCTTAACTTGAACTTGGTTCCCAGTTGCAGAGCCTGCAGCTCTGGCCGTAATGCCACATTCTCCCCCCTAGGTATAACATATAATCAAGTGATCAACTTGATGAAAAAAATCAAGATAGCAACTAATTTAAAAGTGCTTTGTCGCTAGTTGAGAACCCAGAAAATATGTCCTCATTTTGTTTTATAGTGCACTAACCATAATTTAAATGGGAATAAGACCCTTTCAGTTTTATAATTTCTAAAGAAAATGCTTTAGGTTTTACAGTTATAAATTCATCAAGATGAAGTTAGGCGTGCAACACTTTTGTAATAAATGTAGTTGTTCATTAGAATATTGTGGGGAGGCAGATGTCAGGGGCACAGACTCGGATAATTGAGGGCAGGGAGGAGGGTGCAGAGACAAAAAGTTGACTATTCTGGGCAGGCAGGAGGGTCAGTGGCAGCACAATGGGCCATCTGAAAATCTGAAGCCAACTATAATGACTGTGTGAACAGTGTTTTTTTAGTAAACATATATATATATATATATATATATATATATATATATATATATATATATTATATATATACCGTTCATCGTGAACCAGACCCTGTTTGGTCAAAACGCGTTTAAAGTTTTGGGGCTATAAAACACCCTGCCACAGCATACCTGAGTGCACATTTTTCTCTAATGTGGGATGAGGTTATGTGATATGAGCGATAGCTCCACCGATTCAAACGTACCACATTTAACAGGGCTCGAAACTAAGGACCAAGTACGGCAGAGGAAGATGTAAATATATTATATATATATATATATATATATATTCAAGCCCTGTCGAATGTGGTGCATTTGAATGTATATTTCCCATTAGGATTTTAGACACGACTACAGCTCAAACTGCTAGATGGAAATACACCAAATTTGGCAGAAAGATAGATCATGGTCCAGAAAAAAGTGTTTTTTGTAATCTGGTATAAATTGGTTCAATAGTTTTGGAGTTATTAAAGGAAAAAGAAATATAGATTTCTAGGGAAGTGGATCCTTTGTGGATCCACTTTACGGGGGATCCGTGGATCCGAGGCCCTGATTAGCTGATTGGCTGAGAGGCCTGGGAGGTTGCAGCCACCATTTTGTTTATCGCATTGGCCAGGGGGAGGGTCAGTCAAAACCTGGCATAATGGGTCAGGCCATCAATATCCTGACTCATATAGAGGTCTCCCTGAGGAACCCCTCTTGGGAAATAATTGGCCCCAGTTTTTTTTCTATTGGGCCAAGCCATAGATCCTCTGATTCACTGCAGCGTGACGTCCAGGTTAAATCCACAAGGGATCCAAAATTTTATGGAAACAATATTTACCCACTCATACCAAACCCAAGCAGTTTGGGTGCATACACAAGGGCAAGTCGCTTGGCTGTAGGCCAGGCCAGGCTATTAATTCCAGTCGCACACGGCCAAAGGCTATGCACAGTAGTGGTTATATTAACATATGTTAATTATATATGACTTTATGTTGAGAAAAAACATACAAATTCACTGAAAAAAAGTAAAGGTTGTAGGGACGTTACAGTACGTTGACATTTCACTCATGCAATACTTTAGAAATTCAGTCATTATAGTTGTACTCAATGGTTATAAACTATAACTCATTGTTAAGAAATGTTAGGTCACAAGGTATAGTTTCTTAACATAAGTATAACTATAAGTAAAACTAAAACTGCTGAATCTTCAATTTGATTGAAGATCAAAATAACTATAACATCCCTAGAACCTTTTGTTTTTTCACTGAAGATAGATAGGTAGATAGATAGATAGATAGATAGTAACACACTCTGCTCAATATAAGCAACTGCTGTCCGCGAATTAAGAATGCTGAACTATCCTCTACTGCCCATGCATTCCCATTCCTTTAGAAGTCCTTGTCAAGGCAAAAGGGGCAAGGGGGGCAAGGCAAAATAATATTTTGTTAACATAAAAATTAAGAAAGTGTTCATTTCAATTGCAAAACCAAAAACAATGGGCCAGATTCACAATTTAGCATTTAGTAGTATTAAAATATTACTACTAAAATATTGCAAAGTACTACTCACAAACCTACATGTATAAGCCTCGAACTCCTACTCTCCTATACGGTGTTCCTCACACATGTATGCTTAATACCAAGTAGCAAATGTGGGTGGGAGCAGGAACAGTGGATGTAAAAGGAGCATACTTGCTTCTAAACAAGAAAAGTTTAGGGAGGAATAAAGAGGTATATAGTGGGATTTAGGGATGTATTTAGGGAGGGACATGGACCCACCCACAAAAGAGTAAACCAATTGCCATTCACAAAAGACACTTTTAAAATTGCTAGAGGTCAAAGAGAGGTCCAAACTAATAGTGACTGACTCAAGCTCAGAGCTGGAGAAAGTCCAACACCAAACACGGCCAACCACTCGTACTGCAACATCCTCCCACAGAATATAATGGAGGTAGGGGCTTAATCTAAAACCCCATAGAAAGAATGTTACATTAAATTAAATTATGTAAAATAACTAATATATACATAATTATAAATTAGTGCTAAAACAATAAAAATGAAACATTTATTATTCAATATGAAGCATTTTAACAACCTAATTTGAATTCATTACTAAAATAACATTAATTTCCATTAAAATACAATTAGACTACTTTTAATCAATTCCATACATAATTTTGAAGAATTATCATGGCATAATAAAGACATTTTTTTATTTTAGCTGGGAAAATGGTTTTAATTTGCACTTCAGGAAAATATTGTAATTTAATTTAATATATTTATAATAAACAAAGATTGAACTTCAAAATAAGTTTACATATACATTTACATTCATATTAACATACAAATATATTTGCTATTTGTTTATTAGATAAATGAACATTTTTACTTTTCCCTATACCTTACTAGAGGTAGACTCCACAATTGGGGTGGGAATATCCATTGAGAATTTTGTTAAATACCCAAATGGTAAAAATAAATCTCCACTAATACATTTATATGTTTTCTTAAGAAATAAGGCTCTAGTTTATCAAAGATTAATGGACATTTTAAACAAGACTGAGGGCTGTAAGCAGGGCAGTGTTCATTATTACAAGATCTAAGCTGTAGTCAGCTTAACAGCATTTTTTTCTAAAGTGCTATCTGGAAACAGTTAAAGTATGCAATAACTACTTCAGGTATTTTAGAAGAAAGTTATATCAAAACATATTTTAATTTCATAAATAGAGAAGAATAAAGAAAACACAGTTACTCCAGAGGCTGAAAATTCACAAAAGGGAATCTACTTGTAGAATACTATTCACATGTGGATTTCCACATACGTCTAGGCAGAGATCTCTGCCTGGATGATATTTATCTAGTAGTAGGAATTATGAGCCTCCCTCCCATAAACAAGGGAGTTAAGCCTTCTTCTTCCGTTCACCTGTTTACGGAATTCGCTGTTGTGCCAGGGTGGAGAACTTCATCTAGAAAGGAATAACCCAAAACACAAACAGCTGACACACAATAACACTCCAAGCATATAAGAATAGCGCACAATATTCTCTGCCCTACTCCTGTTGGACTGCCGAACTGCCAGAATGCCCCGCAACATCTACAGGTTCAAGGATGCAGGCAGCCCCACTCTAGTGGAAAAGGAAATTCTCTGAGAATAAGACAGAAAATCATCGTCTTACTCCGTACACTATCAGTGGAGTGGAGAAGGCAGCCACATGACAGGAGCTTGCAGGATATGTCTGTCCAGTGCTGGAAATGATGGTCTTGCCTTCTTTTCTCATCGAGGCTTCCAAATGTAAGGGTGACTCCTTCTTGTAGCCACAGTGTTGATTATCACTTCCAGTTATTAGATGGTAACGGCAGTTGCCTTTCTGAAGGGCCAGTAACCTAAACAAACTTCAGGGAGGTAGGAGAGCCCAATAAGAGAATAGTAGTGAAATCTGCCTCTACACACTCTGGAATAAAGAAGATGAGGACTTAAATTAGCTGGTGTGAAATTCCAGGAGATGGGGCAGGTTTCCTGGAGATGAAACAGGATTCCAGGGGATGAAACAGAATTCCAAGAGATGGAGCAAGTTTCCAGGAGTTCGAGCAGGGTTACAGGAGCAGAATCAGGATTCCAGGAACAAGTAGGCAGAAGGAAGAAACATACTAATTCATTTATTTAAATTCAATGTTATTTTGCACAACTTGCCACCTCAGTTTTGACCCAGCTATGTGCAAATCAGACTTGACCCTGCTCCAATGAGAACAGGGTCAAGGCTGATTTGCATTTAGCTGGACCAAACTGAAGTGAGATGGTGGGCAAAATAACAATGGATTGGCATGCAGCCCTGAGTAATTACAAGTGGGTGAGATTAATTCAGGCATTACAACCATCACATATTAAAGAAACTGTGGTATGCACTGTATGACTTGTGATCTCAGAATAAATGTTAAAGACACAGGACTTGATTAAGAAAGCTGTATTTTAATAGTGAGTTTACGAGTGCAGAGACTCTGCAGTTGGGACAGAGAACTCAATACATAAATAGATAGGACAGGGCTATCTTTTAGGTGCAGAGTTTTCTATCACAACTGCGAAGCCTCTGAACTCATTATTAAAATGCAACTTTTTGAATGCTTAAAAAGCGTAAACTTACACAAACGTGCAATCTTACCTTTGTGAATCAGGCCCATAGAATCCTGTACCTGCTCAGAAAAGAACACCTAGTGAATGGAACCTTAAATGCTCACAAAATGCAGGCTGAGAAATACAACATGCAAGCATTTTCATGCCCTGCACTGAACCATAATGTCATTCCTATCTGTGTAAGCATCAACATATTGACCTGACTACCCCCGGTGCATGAGGGAAAAGTGAATCACTGGTTCTGCACCTTTGAAGTACAGAAGCATGATGTGGAAAGCAACAGTGGCAACTGCATTAGGTACAAACTGTAGGGAAACTCAAGAAACATTGGCATAACTAGAGCAAGCAGGCAACAGAGAGCTTCTCCAGGATGCAGTTAACAAACACTCTTCCTGGAGGCAGACCTAGATCCTGTCTCCACAATATTGCCCTCAAGGATCTTGTCCTCACCATCATATACCCTAACCTGCTAAATAGCCTGTCTGTTTCAGGGAATCTCAATGTAAGAACTGAACACCACTTCCTCACATATAGTTCTTGTATCAGAATTTATGTTGCTCTATCCTCCCCTACCATTCACAGATAGACAGACATCATAAATGTCTGCCTACCTACCAACACATAAGATAACTAACAACATATAACTCTTAAGGTTACATAAATCACACCTAACTAACCAACTTAGTGTAAGAGGCTGGCCTGGCTTATAGTGGGTACCTGATGGTACTTAAACCTTGTGCCAGATCCAGTTATCCCTTATTAGTAGATTATCAGTGTTCTAGCAGTTTATACTTAGAGTCACTAAAAATAAAGGTACTTTATTTTAGTGACAATGTGCCAAAAATATCTCAGAAGATATACTCCCTTAGGAGGTAAGTAAAATACACAAATTATACACACAAACCAAAATCACGTAATTAAACATTTAGAAAAGTAGAATACAATAGGATGCAATAGGCCTAGGGGCAACACAAACCATATACTAAGAAAGTGGAATGCCAACCACTTAGGGACCCCAGGCCTAGTGTAGTGTGTAGAGGGTTGCTGGGAGTGTAAGAAAACACTAAGGGTGTCCAAGATACCCCACCCCAATACCCTGAAAAGTAGGAGTAAAGTTACCCTACTTCCCCAGAAATACACTAAAGTCATGAGAGGAGATTCTGCAAAGACCACAACAGACTGCAAAGCACTGAAGACAGATTCCTGGACCTGAGGACCTGCAAAGGAAGGAGACCACGTCCAAGAGTCACAAAAGTGTCCGGGGGGGCAGGAGCCCACTAAACCCCGGGTAAAGGTGCAAAATGGCTGCCTCCAGGTGGAAGAAGCTGAAGATTCTGCAACAGCGGAAGACGCCAGGAACTTCTCCTTTGCACAGAAGATGTCTCGCAGCGTGCTGGAGGATGCCGAGTTGCACCCGTAGAAGCACTTGAACACGGGTTCAAGAAAACTGAGCATGGTGGTCATCTCAACACTACAAAGGAGGGTTCCACGAAGCCGGTGGTCAACTCAGCAAGTTGAGCAATGCAGGACGGAGTGCTGGGAACCTGGTCTGTGCTGTGCATGAAGGATTCCTTGCAAAAGTGCACAGAAGCTCTAGCAGCTGCAGTTCACGCAGTACACAGGATTACTGTCGGGCGTGGGGAGGCAAGGACTTACCTCCACCAATTTTGGACAAATGCATCACTAGTCTGTCAGGGTCACTTGGATCCAGCTCCTGTGTTCCAGGGATCATGCTCGTCACGATGAGAAGGGACCCAGAGGACCAGTGAAGCAGAAGTTTGGTGCCTGTGTTAGCAGGGGGAAGATTCCGTTGACCTACAGGAAATTTCTTCTTGGCTTCCAGTGCAGGGTGAAGGCAGACAGCCCTCAGAGCATGCACCACCAGGAAACAGTCGAGAAAGCCGGCAGGATTAGGTGCCACAATGTTGCTGGTAGTCTTCTTGCTACTTTGTTGTGGTTTTGCATGTGTCCTGGAGCAGTCAGCGGTCAGTCCTTGGCAGAGGTCGAAGAGGCAGATGCAGAGGAACTCTGGTGAGCTCTTGCATTCATTATCTGACGAGAAACCCACAGGAGAGACCCTAAATAGCCCTCAGAGGAGGATTTCATTTGTCCAGTTTCGTACCAGAGCAGGGGCTGGGGGATCCCTGAACCGGTGTAGACTGGTTTATGTAAGGAGGGCACCATCTGTGCTCTTCAAATCATTCCCAGAGGCCAGGAGAGGCTACTCCTCTCAGGCCCTTAACACCTATTTCCAAAGGGAGAGGGTGTAACACCCTCTTTCAGAGGAAATCCATTGTTCTGCCTTCCTAGGACTGGGCTGCCCAGACCCCAGGAGGGCAGAAGCCTTTCTGTGGGTTGGCAGCAGCGGTAGCTGCAGTGAAAACCCCAGAGAGCTAGTTTAGCAGTACCCGAGGTCCATCCTGGAGCCCCGGGGTTGCATGGGATTGGCACCCCAATACCAGATTTGGCAATTCCATGATCTTAGACATATTACATGGCCATATTCGGAGTTACCATTGTAAAGCTACACATAGGTATTGACCTATATGTAGTGCACGCGTGTAGTGGTGTCCCCGCACTCACAAAGTCCGGGGAAATTGCCCTGAACTGTGTGGGGGCACCTTGGCTAGTGCCAGAGTGCCCTCACACTTAGTAACTTTGCACCTAACCTTCACTAAGTGAGGGTTAGACATATAGGTGACTTATAAGTTACTTAAGTGCAGTGTAAAATGGCTGTAAAATAACGTGGACGTTATTTCACTCAGGCTGCAGTGGCAGAATTGTCTGAGCTCCCTATGGGTGGCAAAAGAAATGCTGCAGCCCATAGGGATCTCCTGGAGCCCCAATACCCTGGGTACCCAGGTACTGTATACTAGGAAATTATAAGGGTGTTCCAGTGTGCCAATCAGAATTGATAAAAATGATCACTAGCCTGCAGTGACAATTTTAAAGACAGAGAGACAATAAGCACTGAGGTTCTGATCAGCAGAGCCTCAGTGATACAGTTAGGCACCACACAGGAACACATTCAGGCCACAAACTATGAGCACTGGGGTCCTGGCTAGCAGGATCCCAGTGAGACAGGCAAAACAAGTAAAAATGCGTGTAACATGTCAGGCAAGATGGTACTTTCCTACACTTATGGGCTCATTACGTATTCGGTGGTCAGAATACATCGACCGCCAAAGCTGTCATATCGGCTGCCTCCCACCAGTCATATTATGATGTTCCTGCTGGGCTGACCGCCGGGGACATCGTATTATGACATTCCCGTTGGTCAGACCGGCCTTTACAGTGCTCAAAAATGCCTTTGTGATTTGTATTTTAGGTTTTCATCAGTTAGAAGTGCGGTTAGTATATCTATACAACAATGTGACTGGTTAAATAATATGACTGTATCTAACAGAGAAAACAACGTTTTGTAACTATTCAGCTGCAAGTCAGTCAAGATAGAGGACGTTCGGTAAATTAAGAAAATATTGCAAGGTTTACTAGCTGTGCTACAAACCCCAGACTGATTTGCCTCCATAGTAACACTGTATCCTCTTCTTTCTTTGACTACGGATTTAGTTCTTCTGCCTTTCTGCCCAGTGCCTTTATTATGATTGAAGTGTGGAATATGTATCAGTCTCACTTCATATTAACCTTTTCTTATGAACCCCCCATTGCCAGAATAAAGTATTTGCTCATTACAAGAAGTTATTATGGAGGGACAAAAGCAGATTTGAAGAAAAACTGAATCTTTAGGTGGACTGGGAATATTCGCCTTTTAAAGGTCATATGCTTTTTTTTATCTCCAGACCACATTTGGCAGTCTTGATATCACATAATGAAAAACTATATTAGCAGCTCAGATTCAGAATATTAATAAGCATGGCATGTGCATGAATATTAAACAGATGGAGCATTACTTAAATATGTTATCTTCTAAAGACATTATTAAAAACGAGTATTACCTTTCTTCGAAAAAAATTATAACAGATTTTCCATGCAGACATGCCAGCAATACTTTGCAAAAGCGTATCTTAATTTTATAAATATGAAATGATAAAGAGAACAAGAATAACTGAATCGTTATAGAGGTGCAAAACAATATTTTTCATTTTAGGTAACAGAACTGTGAGCTAGAACTGTGGGACCGTAAGTGCATAACATTTATGAAAATGAAGTACATCTGCCTCACAAACGTAGAAAGTGTGTATTCCAAGCAAGGTGTCAAAATAAAATAAATAAGGTAAGTAAATATATAGATTTTTTACACAACAACGCATATTTCCACAACACATCTTAACTTCCTCCTCCACCTTATTTTCTATTTATGTGCTTACGGCCCTTCAAGCTTGCTTCAGTAACTTCTATTTTTAACCTAGGACCCTGAATAAGTACAGAAAAGTAATGCTGATCATTTGAAACCCTCTCAAAATTAAGATTGTGTTGATGTGTGCCACATTACCTACACAACCAACTAAACTATGGCCCTCATTATGACCCTGGCGGACGGCGGTATTTTGGAGATGATTACTGCCAACAGGCTGGCAGTACTCTTCCCCAAAATATGACATTGGCAGTGTGGCTTAAGCCAAGCCGCCAATGTACCACTCCATCCGCCAGGGTGGTAACAGCTGCCGAGCTGGAGACTTCAGTCTCCAGCCAGGCGGCCGTCACTGTGCCACCCGTGGGATTATGAACCCGCCTACCGCCATGATTTTCGTGGCTTCCTTACCGCCACGAAAACCATGGTGGTAGGCACTATCAGTGACAGGCAATTCCTTCCCTGTCACTGATAGGGCTCTCCCCCCCTCCTCAGAGTCCTCCCCGATCCTCCCCCTCCCACTTCAGACCCCCCCCACGACATACACACACATTCACGCCCCATCATACACATGCATACACACACTCATACCAACATTCACCCATGGATGCATACATCCATTCACACACACATCCACACACACTGACATACATACATGCACCCACGCTTTCACACAACACAACATACACGCACCCTCACAACCATGCCTACACACGCATTCCACATGCCACACACCCACACCTCCACACATACACACAACACCCCCCTCCCTTGTCGGAGCACCAGACTTACCTTTTGTGAGGGGGTCCTCCGGCAGGAGACGGGACGGGGCGCTGCTGCCAGCAGGAGCGCCCGCCAGCAGAACACCACCAGGCCGTATCATGTGTCATGATACGGTCTGCGGTGGTATACTGGCTTGGTGCTGCTGCTGGTAGCAGCGCCACCTCACCGCCGTCCCCCGGCATGGCCGCAGCTAGAAATCTGCCATCCTTCTGACAGAATTCCGCTACAGGCATAATATGGCGGACTGTAGGTAGCCGCAGCGATGGTGTTTTGGCGGCCGTCACTGCGGCGGTAGGCGGTCAATACCACCAATGTTATAATGAGACCCTATCTCCTTTAGTGGCATACTCATGATCCCATCCATCACCTTTCATTAATTGTGGGTGTGGTCATTTCATGAAGTTAACATAAGTGAGTACTCCTTTTGTTTCAATATATGTAATTTCAACACAATGAAGAAATATTTTTTCAAAGTAGAATAATGCATGAATTGGCTCATAAAATACAGACACATAGCTTTACTTACTGTGGGATGCACGTAAATGTCTCTGAGCATAAGTGCACAATTGATGCACCATCCGCAATGACAAAGGCTGGACATCTGGCAATTTCTATCACACGATGTGGTAAACAACATGTTCAGAGATCACCCAATGGATTTGACTGTAACATTAATCTTAAATAGCGGTCTCAATATGTACTTCACACAAACGTTCAAAATGTCTCCATCAGCCAGTTGCACAAATAACACGTAAAACTCTCAGATATTGAGATTTTGCCAGTTCCACACCGTATGAGAAACAAAGATTAACACATACACACCAACAAAATCACAGTTGTCGCTGTCAACATGTGCAGACCAGTCACCCCTTCACTAGTCACTTGACACACACAGTCCTTCACATTTCCAACATCAGAGACAGACAGAGGCAACAGAAAACAAATCGTCTTTCAATTCACCCTTAAAGGAAAAAGTGTATTAACAAGAACACAGGGAAGATGGCAGCAGAGCTAACCCACTCACTCTGCTGTTAGCACACGCTCCGCCGCCCCACCCCAGGAAGCACGCACATAGAGCTGCTGCACGGAGGAGACGGAGGAAGATGCTGAAGTGATAGCAGATTGTGAATAATGCTCCACAGTACTACTGGAATTAGACTTGGGCAGGAATTGGCCTGAGTCTGGAAACAAAGATGGAGGATTATTGGAAGAATATTTGTAGTTGACAGCCAGCTGATACTCCACACATGGCTCTGCGTAAGTGTTTTAGTGACAGCAACAGTGTTCTATAAGGCTCGCTGAAGTGGTATAAATGTGGTGATTGCAGCGCGTCGAAAGGAGTTGGGGCGGGCCGGGGGTCAACCAGTGTCTGCTCTCAGGCCCATGGAAAGGGGCGTAGCAACTGGAGGGGGCTGAGAGGCTGCATACTTGATGTTTGTGCTGCATCTATGTCTAGAAACTTAGACAGAGGATTATCGGAAGACCATTGGCAGCTGGCAGCCGGCAGGTACCCCACTCACGGCGCTACCTAAGGCCCTGATTTATACTTTTTGATGCAAAACTTCGTCAGCACAGGTTTGGATCAAAAAGTATACCACTGGCTAGCACCATTCCTGGACACAAGCCGGGTGTCATATTTAAGCTATGACGCTAGCCAGCGGTAAGGTCCAATTAGCACCAAAATATTGACGCTAACCGGGTGGGGGAGGTGTAGGGAAAACTAGAGGTTGTGCGTGAAAGAATGGTGCCAGTCAGGTTAAAGTCAAAATAATGACTGTAATCTGATTAACGTCATTATTTCTATGCACAAACCCCATGGACATGACTCCTGTCTATGTAAAGACAGAAGACATGCCCCCCAGCCCAGTGGGGCCCCCCTATGGCACTTTGCAAAAAAAATACAAATAGTTACCTGGACTTACCTGGGATGGGCCCCCCATCCTTAGGGGTCCCCTAGGTGTGGGCCAGGTGGGTGGCTTTGTCCCTGGGGGCAGGAAAGGGCACCTGTGGGCTATTTCCATGGTCGCTGACCATGGAAAAAGGACTACAGGTCCCCTAACGCCTGTCCTGACCCAGGTGTTAAATAATGGTGCCAAGCAGGCTATATTTAAGGCCCTCCTCCTCCTGTGTGTGATTTTTGCATGGGAGGATAAATAAGGAGCTAGGGCCTTTGAGTTATTTTTTGCCCGGGAATGCCTACCTTGCATCTCACTGGCGCAAGGTAGTTTTCCACAGACAAAAAATGACTTTAACTCCAATATTTTGCCGTTAGACATGCTGAGCGTCAAAATGTAAATACGGAGTTAAGTTTGTGCTGGATTTGCGTAAAAAAATTAATGCAAATCCGGCACAAACAGAGTATAAATATGCCCCTAATGTTTTCGCTGCAGCAGCAGCGTTCTGTGAGGCTCGCTTAGGTGGTATAACTATTGTTAGTGCAGCGGGTCGAAAGGAGCTGGGGCAGGCCATCGGTCACCCAGTTCCTGCTCTCAGGCCCATGGAAATGGGGCAACAACTGGAGAGGGCTGAGAGGCTGCATACTTGATGTTTGTGCTGCATCTATTTGCTTGTTGAGACAGTAATGCCACCACTACCGTTGCTGTTGTTCTTATAACCTGTCTCTCCGCTGAAAAGAAAAGTGAACTGCTTCTGTGGAGGTGAGCTTCAATGTATGGAGTAACCACTTTTTCTTTCCTGCCTCATCCAATGTTTAAGGATGAACTTCACCTAGATAAGACTGCTATAAGGTGAAACTGTAGCATTTTTGGCACCCACTTAGACGAACCCTGGTTTGTGAGCTTAGTCAGTGACCATGCGAACACTTCAACGTAAGGGGACTGGGTCAACAATTGCGCCAGGATTATCTTCTTCATTGCAGAAGCTGAAGTGCAGAGGGGGCCCTGCAAAGCCAGTCAATCCCAGGGTCAGCCGCAGCTTGCAGCAGGGGATTGAGTTATGAGTCCGAGAACTCCTTGAAGAGGAGCAAAATGGGGCGAGCAGAAATTCAGCGGGTGTGAGATAAGGTGGAATGGTGAGAGTGGGACAGGAGGGGACGGATTGGCATCTCAGACAAAAGATTCACTCTCAAAGTATCTCATTACTGATGCCGAGACAGGAAGGGAAAGCTCTCCCAATGTGGGGGATGGCCTTGCTATGACTGTTCCATTCAAGCAGAACCCCTTATTTTTTAAACTACCTAGAAGCTCTACACAGACTGAGGACCTAACTTTCACCACAGATGCAGAGAATTCCAACAGTAATCTATCTCGCGTCTCCAAATGATGCCCTCTGCATGACGTCATTGGTTGAACCGCAGAGTATGGAGGCAATTGAGGCAACTGATGAAATCACACAGCCCTCACCACAGTCAGGAACTGCCCCAAACTGCCCCGAACTTTGGGTAATGCCTGGGACAAACTTAAGCAATCTACCAGGAAGATGTTTGAGGTTATCTTAGCTGAAATTAAATATTTGAAAGGTATGCAGGCACATAAAATCGCAGCTTTCCATAATCGCTTGGCTAAAATCGAGGTAGTGATGGGCCAGGTGCCCAGCAGGCTAAAGGAAGCAAAAGTTAGAATTTCTAATATGGTGGACAATATGGAAACTATGCATTGAAAAGTCACCCAGCTGAGAAACAGTGAAAGTCTACTAGAGGATAAGTTACAGAATTTAGAAAACTGTAATAGGTGCTCTAACCTCAGGATCATTGGGGTGCAGAAGGGGTTGAAGGACAAAAGATGCCTGATTGGGTGGACACTCAATAGAAAAAAGCTATTCCTGAGTTAACGGGTGATCTAACAATAACTCGGGGCATCAGGTGCCTGCTCAACGCCGTCGAAATTCTGATTATCCACGCTCAACATTGGTGAATTTTGCTGACTTTTGAGTTTGAGATCACAATCTATTGCATGTTATAGAGAAAAGAACATTTTCTACCCCAGAGTTGTCCCAGTTCAAGGTCTTCTCTGATATGCCAGCATTGGCTGCACGCAGACGCCTAGAGTTTATCCAAATGATCAATCTGTTTAAGACTGAGGGCGCGCAGGCATCAATCTTTCAGCAGGCCAAACTTAAAGATCTGGTGAAGGGCCAGTTCCACCTTTTTACCAATACTAGAGGGGCCCAGGCCCTATTGCAGAACCTAGTTTAGGTGGCCCCTTTTAGTTCATTATCTCAGACTGGGACTGAGATTTGAGATGTGATACAAGACTGGCAGATGTATATATACAATGTGCGGGTTCTTGCAGCTATGGCAGAAGGGTATAAACTGAGGTGCCACTGATGTATCTAGATACGTGCTCCAGGGGGTGTGCTGGATGGAATTCCCAGGAAACTCTTGGGGGGCCAGAGTGCGATGGGGTACAGTGCCATTGCACCCAGGGTGAATGGCAGGTATGGCAGGAGGTGCGGGTCAATACACTCTTCCCCTGGGTGTGTGGGTTGGTGTGTGGGTTGGGGTGGAAGGGGTGGGTCGTGGTGGGTTTTATTGGGGTTTCCACATTGGGAAAATGGGAGAGTTCAATACAGCATTAGTTAAGACTACTGGATTTGAGCAGGAAGTGATGTCAGATAACAATAGATCGAGTCGGGCAAGTCAGGCCCATTTGGAATCATGGCAGAAATAGATACGTATCAGTGTCAAGGGGTGGAAAGTTGTTTGCCCCTGTACGGATGCAAGCAGGGTTTGTATGTTTCCACTTGTGGTGGGAGAGTAGGTGGGAGAGTAGTCGGGTGTTCAGGGTGGGGGATTTCTGCCATACAATATAGTGAGTTACAATGCCTCTCTACACAGGTTGCAGTTTGCACATTCAGCAACCTAAGGGGTTTCAAATTGCAAACAGCAGGAACTGTCTTGTTTAGGGTAGCAAATGTTCTTGCAAAAATGTATTCTCAACTCTTATTTTAAGGCATTGCACTTTGTCGAGCAGCCTTATTATCTCTACTAAATGGAGCAAAATGGCCACAGCACACAGAGAGTAAAGTCCAACAATGAAGTAAGAAAAGGTGTTGCTGAAGTGGTTCTGTGGGTTAGGAGAAGAAAGATGTTGAAACGAGTCTCAAATCCTGTTTATAGGTGGTATCTTTATTTGTAGGTGTTCCGAAAGCATTGAATCATCGTGGAGATACAGCCAACACGTGTTTCGTCACACAGGTGACTTCATCAAGGCTGTAATACAGTAATGAAATCATACGTTGGATACATATCTGTGTGTTTGGTTCTGGTGTGAAACCAGAGAACGTCAATGATAAGTGCGAGTTTGTGTACGTGAGAAAAAGGTAAACATGGCTATAAAGGTGAGTGGTGGTGGGAACCCAATTAAAAACATGAAATTACAAGTTAAATCACTGTGGTCATGTGGAAATTGTCTAAAGACACAAGTGTTGTAAAGTAAAACATTAAGCATTGTGTAGTAGTGTAAGCACGTAAAAGGTATGCAAATGGGAGAAAAAAGCAAGACTAGGAGAGAGCAGGGAGATATATTCAATAGAAAACCGACGGGAGATAAGGCTAGGTGCATGGTGCAAATGAGAAGAAGTAACGAGGTAGGTGTGTCCCGGAGGGCATAGTGGAAGGGTAAAGTTCATACCTGGGGTCACTGGTATAGGTAAGTAGGTAGTGGCGTAAAGTAGCGAAGTTGCTCTGTTATCAGTAGAGTGGGCTGGAAAGAAAGTAAGTAGGGTAAGACACAGAAAGAACAGGTAATGGCAATGGGTGGAGGGGATAGGTAATAGTGTGTGACAGGGCAGCTGGAAAGAAAAAGTAAAGATAAGGCAGTCCGGAGGAGAGAATGGTAAGATAAGTAAAAGGAGAGAAAGGAAAAAGCTGAATGAATAGATAAAGATTGGTCAGTGAGAACATACCTGAGTTTGATGGTAAGAACTATAGTTAGTGAGGTTGCGTCAGACAGCTACAGGTACGTGGGTACAAGGCATGTATGATAATGAAGATTAGGGAGGCCCTGATAAGCCATAGATCTCTTTAAGTTCATACGTAACCTCAAACTGAAGAAGTTCTTCCATAACAAACCTGTCACTGACAAAACTGCTCACACGACACTACCCATTTGCAATCAAACCATTGGGGACCTTCAGGACATCCACACGGTTCTCGCTCTGGACAACACATCTTCACCATCACCCAGCTTTGACGAACTATTGGTTCAACTCAATATTACACCCAACTTAGATGTCAACAGTGGGCTCAAACCCAACTCTATGTTTGTCCCTACGTTACCTCCAGACAATCACATTGACGTCTTCTACCAAGCCGTCAGTACGGAACTCTACAACTTAGAGGACAAAAGGAGCACTAGCACCCACAGACCTTCCACTAATCTCAACTCCGGTGAACTCCGGGCACTGCATAAACTCTCCACATGTCCAGATATAGTTATCAGGGAGGCTGACAAAGGTGGCAATGTTGTTGTCATGAACAGGAGTGACTATGTTACAGAAATAAACAGACAACTTAGTGACACCCAGGCGTACTCCCCACTACCGAGTAATCCTCTTTTCAACATTACGAGCATGATCAGAAAGAAGTTTACATTCTGGAAAAATCACTGTCTCCTGACTGATTTAGAACACAGATTCTTGCATATCGAGGCGCCCCGGGCTCCCTGCATATACATCTTACCAAAAGTCCACAAACCAGGGTTTTTTCCTCCTGGTAGACCCATTATCTCAGGGATTGGTTCACCTACGGAACACATCTCCGAGTACATTGACTCCTTTCTCCAACCCTTGGTACACAACCTTCCATCCTACATACAGGACACCCGTGATCTGTTGTGCCAATTGGAAGACATCGATTGGTCAGAAGAGTTTACATTTGTCTGCCTCGACGTCAGTTCTCTATATACATCCATTCCCCTGGAAAGGGGACTAGAAATGCTCCAACTCACACTTAGTACCCGAGATGCCACGTTATATGATCACACACGCATGCTTCTTGACCTCACTCGGCTAGTACTAGAGAATAATGTATTTTTACATGATGGCAGATGGTTTCGACAATGTCAGGGTGTGGCCATGGGAGCCAAGTTCTCCCCTTCATATGCCAATCTCTATATGGGTCAATTCGAGAAAATACACTTATGGTCCAACTGCCCGTCACACCTCACTGAACACATCCTGTATTGGGGTAGATATATTGACGATATTCTGGCTATCTAGTCTGGCAACGCTTCAGACCTTAATATACTCTTCGAGCACCTCAACACCAACGACTTTAACTTAGTGTTTACTCATAAAGTAGACACTACCAAAATCGAGTTCCTAGATCTACTTCTGTACATCTCCAACAATAAGATCATGTCAAGATTGTAGAGAAAACCTACTGCCTGTAACTCTGTCCTACACGCTCAGAGCGCCCATCCCCTTTCACAGATTAGAGCCATCCCATACGGTGAAATGGTCAGAATTCGACGCAATTGTACTGACAATGATGTTTTCAAACAGGAGCTCATAAACCTGACTTATCGCTTTCAAGCTAGAGGGTATACCAAGAAACTCATCACGTTTGCCAGCAAACGTATACGTAACAAGAACCAACACGATTTACTGATTAAGAGCCGTAGAGAACCAGTGACCAAAAGTATCTCTAACAGTAGACCAGTCTCCTTTATTACCCAATACAGCCCTGCTAGTAAGGATGAGCTGCGCATTCTCAAGAAACACTGGCATCTGTTAATGTTGGACACATGCCTCAAGGACTCAATAGGCGTGTCTCCAACCATCGTACATAGCAGAGGTCGCACCCTTAGGAACATTCTGTGCCCTAGCTTTCTCTGTCCCTCACCCCTGACACCGTCTACAGGGTGGATGCCTGTTAAACCGAATGGTTTTTACAAATGTGGTTGCTGCATTTCCTGCCAACTAGCCCTTAACAAAACCATTTCCGTTTCCTACAATACCGGGACCACGCACCACATCAAGACTTTTATGAATTGCAACACAAAGTTCACTGTCTACTGTCTGATCTGTGTATGTGGTCTGATCTACGTTGGCAGCTCGATACGCCCGCTTAAAGAACGTATTCAGGAACATGTCAGAGCCATCAGAAACGCTAATATCAACTATCCTATGGCAGTCCATTTCAACACCTCACATGGGGAACAGGATCTTCTGAGCCTTAGGTTTCACGGCATCACTCATGTCCCTAATTCACCGAGATGGGGAGACAGAACCAGAGATCTACGTAGATGCGAGTCTAAATGGATCATAAAACTACGTGCAGTGGAACTAGGCCTGAACACAGACCGTGAAATGCATTTTTTCCTTGCATGATTCGCCATTCCCCCTGTTTGTAACAATGTACGTACCAATTTCACCTAACCTCCATTAGACTGTGAACTAATGTGTATCCCATTAATGCACACTTGCCTGTACACAATTGTATTAACATTTGGACTTAACCTCCATTAGACTGTTTACTACTCTATATCCCATTAATGTACATTTTCCTGTATACACATGTGTTAACGTTTGGACCTAACCGATTATTTCCTAACACTATTAACATTGGGGGTTACTTTATATCCCACTAATGCACCTATGTTTTTATACAAATGTGTTAATTATTGCACTTATTTTCTGTACTTTACGGTCTCTACTTTCACATGTTTTACTTACCGTCACAATGGTACAGGACACCCATATATATGAATTGCCCAATTTACCCTGTCACTGTAACACATGCTTTTGGCTCATATACACTTCATTTTTCACCTTCCATTGTCCCTGCAGCTATGGATTATTACACTCTTGCATTACTTGTGGATAACATCTCACTTTTTACATCCTCTAGTCTTGACTCTTGTCCACTCTCTCGGTGCCTTGCACCTTCTTAGTCCTTGTCGCATCCTTACTTAGGAAACTGCCTTTGCTGTTTCCCATTTCATCATTATACGACATCTCGGAGCCACACTTAAGATGGCCGCCGCTTTTATCATTTTAGCCCTCACACCCACTTTAGACGCCGTTTTAGTGATCCTTGACTAGTCCCTTTTTCATCTCTTCTACCCTACCATACCTTCTATTTAATTGTTTCAGCAATTCTCCTCGCAGAGCAACACACGCTCTTGCGACTACCGGGTAACTCACAGCTACGCGTCTTCCAGGTAAGCTTTTAACTCGCCCACTACGTAGTTCGCTACGTTTGATTCACCGCTACCAGGCCAGGCACTTTACTTATGACCTCTCGAGATCAAGATTCGCCACTTTAACTGTATATTTAACCTTTGTTTTTCTCATACTTTAAGTACCATCTCTTAACTCCTGCCTCTCCCAGGTATTTAGTTTATGCCCACACCTCGACAGTCAATTCTCACCGCTACGAGCTTACGTATTTTTGCTCACTATTCCGGTATCGAGATTTGCTCGTATATCGTTTCATAGCTGCTTTTATCACCTTAATTCCCATCTCTTTACTCCTGTTTTCCCCGTTGACTGTATTTATGCCCACGCCCTCACGGTCATATTTTCAACCACGCTTTATATTTTTTTGCTAATCCCCGTACTACCACCGATTATACACTATTGGTGGCCACGTGCCTACCCTATTTCTTCTAAATGGTTGTGACTTTACCTCTGCCGCACCTTTTCCTTTACTTAATCACTTCTTACTAACCGGTCGAGTATTTATCACGTACTTTGCACACATGCCGGTTTCCCAACAAATTACTTTTTGCTAACATTTCTGTTTCCTTTATACTTAATATTTATAGTTATTCCTTTTTAGTCCTCCTGTTCCAGCCATCCTGCCTTTTTCTTTATACTCTCTTTTTCTTCCTTAACAATGTTGCAGGTCACCTTTCAGGCTTATCAGGGCCTCCCTAATCTTCATTATCATACATGCTTTGTACCCACGTACCTGTAGCTGTCTGACGCAACCTCACTAACTATAGTTCTTTCCATCAAACTCAGGTATGTTCTCACTGACCAATCTTTATCTATTCATTCAGCTTTTTCCTTTCTCTCCTTTTACTTATCTTACCATTCTCTCCTCCGGACTGCCTTATCTTTACTTTTTCTTTCCAGTTGCCCTGTCACACACTATTACCTATCCCCTCCACCCATTGCCATTACCTGTTCTTTCTGTGTCTTACCCTACTTACTTTCTTTCCAGCCCACTCTACTGATAACAGAGCAACTTCGCTACTTTACGCCACTACCTACTTACCTATACCAGCGACCCCAGGTATGAACTTTACCCTTTCACTATGCCCTCCGGGACACACCTACCTCGTTACTTCTTCTCATTTGCACCATGCACCTAGCCTTATCTCCCGTCTGTTTTCTATTGAATATATCTCCCTGCTCTCTCCTAGTCTTGCTTTTTTCTCCCATTTGCATACCTTTTACGTGCTTACACTACTACACAATGCTTAATGTTTTACTTTACAACACTTGTGTCTTTAGACAATTTCCACATGACCACAGTGATTTAACTTATAATTTCATGTTTTTAATTGGGTTGCCACCACCACTCACCTTTATAGCCATGTTTACCTTTTTCTCACGTACACAAACTCGCACTTATCATTGACGTTCTCTGGTTTCACACCAGAACCAAACACACAGATATGTATCCAACGTATGATTTCATTACTGTATTACAGCCTTGATGAAGTCACCTGTGTGACGAAACACGTGTTGGCTGTATCTCCACGATGATTCAATGCTTTCGGAACACCTACAAATAAAGATACCACCTATAAACAGGATTTGAGACTCGTTTCAACATCTTTCTTCTCCTAACCCACAGAACCACTTCAGCAACACCTTTTCTTACTTCATTGTTGGACTTTACTCTCTGTGTGCTGTGGCCATTTTGCTCCATTTTGTTCTAGGGTACTCCCAGTACCTACTTTGGTGCCTACCGGGCAGTAAGGCACCTGGCCGTTTTGCACCGGACTTTACTCGTATCTATCTTGTTTCAATTATTTGGTTACTGCATAGAAGTGCGGCGCCTTTCACCCTTACTGCCCTCATTTCTCTTTTCCTTAATATCTCTACTATACTGCTATTCATGGGATGGAAGGGTATGGTGGACATGTTACAGATAAGGAATGCATTAGTAATATGTAATCCATAACAATTAGTAAGCATTAATGTGGCCCATCTCACAAGGTAGATTGGAAATGTATCATGACAATTCATAAGGCGGGGCTTTGTAGTATTACATTTAACACTAATTGTTTAAACCTGTGGTCCGGGGACCCCTGTGGTCAACAAAACCTCATCAGGGGGTCCACGATTGCTTAGAAAATTTAATAATTTTAACTGATTAGGTCCCCAGCTTTCACAAATGACTCAGTGGGGGGTCCTTAGGTTCTAACAATGATTCAGTGAGGGTCCCCAGGTTTGAGTATTGATGAACAAGTTACTTACCTTCGGTAACAAATTATCTGGTAGAGACTCTATCTAGCTGCAGATTCCTTACCTTAGCATTCCCTGGTGTCAGCTTCGAATCCAGAATTTTTCTGCTGAGCAGTATCCTGCGTAAGCCGGCAGGTGGCGTCGTTTGGATCCGCGTGCGTTGACCGGTTCTGCGTGGCGTCGTCAGCATCGTAGGAGCTGTCTGTGACGTCATGGTCTTCTGTATAGGCACCGCCCCGGCATGCGTACGTCAGTTTTTTTCCACAACTTCCTACGCCGGAAGCGAAGAGTCATGGAAGACCCAACTTTTTTGTCTTTTCTTTTTTTTCATTCTGATTGTCTGAGCAAAAAGACATGCCCTGGAGAAAGGGTAAAAATCTGAAAGAACATAATATATATCTGCAGAGGGGGAGGCTTGGGTGGGTGTAAGGAATCTAAAACTAGATAGTGGCCCTCATTATGAACACGGCAGTCCATACCGCACCGCCGGCGGTGGCAGTAAAAACCGCCAACAGAGGAGCAGTCCGGACCGCCAAATAATGAACCAAACGAAACACAGGCATCCAGAAAACCACCCACCGCCAGTAGAGGAGTGCCGACGATGACGGCAGAGTCTGCCCACAGGCTGACAGAAAGGCCCAACCTGCCCATCAAATTATAAACCACTAGTCCACTGCCATTTCCGGGGCGGGAACCACCATCACGCAAAGCCAGACAGAAATGAACCAAATCCAATAAAACACTCACCGGAGGCCCACACAATACGGCGAAGCAGACATGGATAGAGAGCTGCAGATCATGCCAGCCCTGCTCCTTGCCATATACCTCCATGACCGAGATCGCCGACGAAGACGACGACGGTAAGTACCACAACCTACGAAACAAGGGAGGAAAGGGCAAAGTTACATACCCACCCACTCCACTCACCCCGCAACGCCCCCACAACCCTTCACAGCAGCACAAGTCATACACCCCACAGCAAGAGGTACTTACCCGACACAAGTCAAATCCAACTTGACCATAGTACATACAAATGCCCCACACCCACAAACAAAGAAATGAAAGACCAGGGTTCAACAGTGTGCTGCCAAAACACAGGCCACACAGAATTATTTTATTAAAGCTCACAGAGCTAACAACTTCAAACAGGGCTAATGGCCAGTCCGTAGCGCTGCAAGTGCCATTGACCACAACGGATGCAACCTGACTCCCAAAAGTGCACGATACTACACCTAATGAGGCAACAAAGGGGCATCCAGGCACCTCACGGGATGGGGGCAGGGGTGGTTGGGCTGGGGATTTGCGACAGTGGTGGGGCTTATACTTGCGCTTGGAAGGTGGAGGGGGTGTGGGTTTGTCTTTAGAAGGTGGGGGGGTGTTTGGAGCGGGTGGAGCCAGATGGACTTGGCTCTGCACGGGCCTTCTTTTTCTCTGGGGAAGGGGCACGGAAATGTGAAGGGCGGACAGGGGTGGGCTGTGAAGTGGAAGGAGTGGAAAGGGCAAGGAGGTGTGCACGCTTAGGGACAAGACAGGGTGGGCCAGTGGGTTGGAAGAAGTCAGCATGGGAGATTAAACATTTTTTCAGAGCAATTGGGGTGGTCCTGGATGAGGGCATGGAGTGGAGGCAGAGGCAGAGGATATATGTGGTGTAGGGGTGCGTGTAGTAGGTGCAGGTGACTGGACAGTATGGTGTGGTGGATGTGTGATGGGTGGGTGTCTTGGTGCGTTTGTGTGTTTTTGAAGGAGGGGGTTGGACATAGTGGGAGAAGACAGGCTGCCAGTGTGGATGTATGTTGTGTGGGTGTCTGCAAGTCTGGTGAGTGTGCTGCATGTGTCAACTACAGTAGTTGTGGTGATTGCATGTGTCATGTCTGTGGTGCATTTATGGATGTCTGCTATTGTGGTGAGTGCAGTAAGAGGAGCAGCAACAGTGAATGAAGGTGCAGTGCATGAGGGTGTGGATGTAGAGGGGACAGACAGGGAAGCGGAAGAGGTGGGCACACTGGGGAAAGTGGATGTTGTTGTGTGTGCATGTGTCTGTTGGCTGTGTGAGTGCTTGTGGAGGGAGGTGTGGTGTTTGTGTTTAGAAGAGTGCTTCTTGTGTGTTGATGTGCTTGACTGCATGTCAGATTGTGTGCTTTGGACGGGTGAATGGAGTGGGGTGCTACAAGGGGTAGAGGAGGTTGGAGGGGGGACGGAATGGCCAGGGAAACTGTCTGCCGTCCAAGAGGAGGCCAGAGCCTGAAAAGATCTCTGTATGGCAGACACGGCACCGTGAATGCCATCCAGATAGGCATTTGTCTGCTGCACCTCTGATGCTAGCCCCTGGATGGCATTGACAATGGTTGTCTGCTCTACAGAGATGGTTCTCAGGAGGTCAATAGCCTCCTCTGTGAGGGCAGCAGGGCTGACTGGGGCAGGGGAGGAGGTGCCGGGTGTGAAGGAGACACCCACCTTTCTGGGTGAGCGGGCACGGGCAACTCAGTGGGGAGCAGAAGGGAGGCGGTGATAGAATTGGGGGTGGCGGAAGATGTCACTGTAGTGGTATGGTCACTAGGGCCCATCACTGCCGGGGAGCCCCCATCGGAAGAGTTCTCGGACTCACTACCTCCAGTGGTAAGTTGCCTCCCCATGGTACTCCCCTCGCCCTCCAACCCACTGGTCCCCTTGGCGTCGGATGTCTCTGCCTCCGAGGATCCGTGGGCCGCTGCTTCCCCACTTGCCGGTGCCTCAGCTCCCTTGCCAGATGTTGCTGTTGTACAAAACCAACACAAGAGAACAGGGATGAGGAGACAAAACAGGAGAGACACTTGTAAATAGCTGAATGGAGGTACATAGTGGCCATACATACACTCACCCAGAAGACACATCCAACAGGCAGCACCGTTCACTATGCCCATGTCCAGGCCCCTTACTACTGACCAGAACCCTGCTCTACACCCATCCTCTGAACTACCTAAGGAGGCGACGTGTGGGAGACCTGACAAAGACACCCCTACACCCTACGGGGACCATCATGTAGATGGACAACAGACAGAGTCCCTGCCTCTAAGCAGCATGAACCCTAATGCACACACAGACATCCTTTCAGACTGAAGTTTGTGACATGAGTACTCACCCCCTTGTGACTGCTGTGCAGCCTTCAAGCGCCCATCCAGGTCTGGGTACGCCACTGCCAGGATACGTTGCATGAGGGGGATCAGTGCCCGATGGGCACCCCTTCCATGTTGGGAGGACTTCTCCAGCTGAGCCTCACAGATCTTACGTGCCCAGTGCTGCAGGTCCTCCCACCTCTTGCTGCAGTGGGTGCTCTGCCGGTTGTAGACACCCAGTGTCCGCACCTCCTTGGCGATGGCATGCCAAAATGCCCTCTTCTGGTGGGCACTGACTTAAAAGGGTGACACAGATATGGAACACAGAGGTCAGGCACTTGCAAGATAGGTACAGCTGGCTATTCCTCCACTATGGGATGGACAGTACTCTCAGACTTACAGGCCATAAGCACGCAGCATGCCATGCAGCACAGCCCATGCAGGCTCAGAGGTGCACACATATGTCCTTACAACACCATCCATTACACCCAAACAGTGCACCCCAAACCCAGACTCACCTGTACCTCTGGCCGTTCGTAGAGTTTTGCGTACTGAAGCAGGACCCCGTCCCCTAGCCTCTCCAATTCCTCCTGGGTGAAGGCTGGGGCCCTTTCCCCTGCAACACGAGCCACATCCATGACCAGAGGCAGGCCACAGCAGTACACACAGTGGAGTACCTGTCCGCACGAGATCAGGGAGTCAAGTGAATTATAGATGATGAATTTGCGTACGTACCGCGGCGGTGTGCACAGTCTCCGCCGGTGGCGATCATGATATGCCAGGATTCCCCATTGGCATCCATGTTCACCAATGACGGTGCGAATGGTGGTAAACACCGCCTTACGCTGTTACATCAACCGCTAGCGGTATGAGGTCACTTCCACAAAGAAAGGCCTGGATTACAGTGGGCAGACATTTTGGTAGTAACTACGCATCTATAAATAAAGTTGTGCACAATGCAGGCCCTACTAGCCACATGAAGCACCTATGCATGTGACCATTACATAATATACCACACATGAAAAACACTGTTTCCTCATTGAGGTGTACATCTGTCAAGAAGCAGTTACTGTTGAGTCACTACAATGAAATATGCAGTGCACAATTGATGACAATGTGTGCCTATGTATGTGTGTTCATCACACCTTTTTGATATCCCTCGTAGGTACCGACCCTTGTGGCGAGGAAGGGCACCATCTGTGTACAGACTACTTGTGGATATGAGGACCATGCTGGAGCGTCAGAGCATAATCAATTACAGACTTACCTGTGCAACTATTCAGGAACTTTGTGCTTTACTGGATCCTGCACTAACTCCGGGAAATCATAATCAGCATGCCATCCCTACTGAAGTGCAGGTACTCTCCGCACTCCATTTCTTGGCCACGGGATCATTTCAAGTGACAGTGGGCATGGGTGCTGGATTTTCACAGCCAATGTTCAGCATGGTACTGATAAGATTTCTAAATGCATTTGTACGACACCTGCAGTCCTATGTGAGGTTTCCCCAAAGTAATGACCTCCCTGCCATCAAGTCTGAATTCTATGCCTTTGCCAACATCCCCCATGTGATAGGTGCCATTGATGGCACCCACATACCGATCATCCCTCCCAAGAGTCAGTGAACAGGTGTACAGAAACAGAAAGAACTTTCACTCCATGAACATCCAATTAATATGTACTGCAAACCACTACATCTCACATGTGAATGCCATGTTCCCAGGTTCAGTCCATGATTCCTTTGTGCTGAGGAACAGTAGTGTGCCACAGAGGATAGAACAACACCAAGAGGACATAGGGTGGATCATAGGTAAGTGTTTCGGCCACTAACTGACACATAGCAGACAGCCAGGCTGTCTGACTAAGGGGATTAACAATGACTACTCTGTATTGCACCTAGGTGATTCTGGCTATCAAAACTTTCATTGGCTCCTGACACCAGTGAGGAATCCTAGGATGGATGCAGAGAGGAATTACAATGAGGCCCATGGACTTACTAAGAGGGTGGTAGAGCACACAATAGGTCTCCTGAAGGCTAGATTTTTTTGTCTACATATCTCTAGGGGTTCCCTAGCCTATGGGCCTGAAAAGGTGTGCAGAATAGTGGTGGCCTGCTGCATGCTGCATAATGTGGCAGTGAGACATTCTATTCATTGTTGCTGAGTTACTTCTTGAAGGGGGCCTTGTTCTTTGCTGGGGTTCCAAGGCCATATCTTGGCCTGAGGGTCCGTTAGGGCGCCTGCTGTTGATCTTCAGGGGATGACGTGGTAGGCCCTTGGGTTTCCTGTGAGAGTAGTTCCTGGTATGTTTCTGCTGATGGTGTGATTTCCAGGTGGGTTTCCGGTGCTGTAGTGACGCCTGTGTCCTGTGTGGGTCTCAGACTGGGTTTGTACCAGCTGCTGCAGTGCTCCTGCTATGCTGGCCATTGTGGCATTGTGCTGTTTCCACTGCTCCATGGCCTGTTAGTGGTGGTTGCTGCATCCTCTGACTGTGCTCCAGGGTGGATACTATCTGTGCCAACCTGTCATGGGTATGCTGGTAGGCCCCCAATACCTCAGAAATCACGTCTCGGGCTGCTGCATCCATCCTGTGGCCTCCGCCTGGCCCACTGAGACCCTTGCCCCAGCCCCCTGTGTCCCCTGCACAGGTCTGGCAGTACCACTTGTACTGGGGCCCTCACCTTCTTGCATGTTGGGAGTGGGAGACTGTGGCCTCTGTACCTGTGTTCCACCAGTCTGTGGCCTGGATTCACTGGTGTGGGGACGCTTGCCCTGGGCTGGTGGTCTTGACTGGGTGGTAGGGGTGACAGTGGTTTCCTGGGTGGGGCTGCTGCATGGTGACAGTCCAGGACTGTGTGAGGGGCCTGCCTGCTAATCAGTGTCCAGGGATCCTTCACCAGTGTCCTGTGAGGTGCCTCTGTCTCCCTGGGGGGCACTGGCACTCCTTGTCCCGTCCGTGAGGGTGGCATGGGTGGTGGTGCCTGTTGGGGAACATAGACATGTCTGTTACAAATGCATGGATGTTTGGGGTGCACAGGACTGGGCTATTGTGGGCTGGTGTTACTTTCAGTGGCCATCCATGATGCCTTTGTTAGGTTTACAGTGCATTTTGCTTTGAGTGTGGGGATGCATTGGGGTGGGGGGGTGTAGTTCCATTGCGGATCCTTGCAGGGGTAGGTGGCTGTGCACAGGGGGAAGGATGTGGGCCTGTTAGTGGGTTTGTGATCATGCAGGGGGGGTGGATTCAGTGGCTGTTGCCTGGGTGGGGTATTGGTCCTGGTGAGTGTGGGTGGGGTGGTGCATGCATTACAGGTATGGTGTATATGGGGTAAATGTGGATGACTTACTAGAGTCCATTCCTCCAGTGAGTCCAGTGAGTCCCTCAGGGTGCAGGATGGCCAGTACCTTTTCCTCCCAGTCTGTGCATTCGGGTGATGTTGGTGACAGGCCTCCCCCAGTCTTCTGAACTGCAATGTGGTGCCTTGATGCAATGCCCCTGACCTTCCCCTGCAGGTCGTTCCATCTCTTACAGATGTCATCCCTGGTGCGTTGATGGTGTCTCACTGCATTGACCCTGTTCACAATGGTCTTCCATAGCTCCATCTTCCTTGCGAATATTTGTGGCTCCACCTTCAGGATCTCGTCCACCATGGTCCTTAACTCCCTTTCTGTGAAGCGTGGATGTTTGGCGGGGGGACATGGTGAGTGTGGTGAATGGTGTCGGGGCTGTGAACGCGGTGAGGGTGCTCTTCTGTGGGTCGGTGTGCGTCTCGTATTGTGGCGTTCGGTGTCTGCCTCTGGTGCTCTCCGTCTTCTTGGCCTGGTTTCATTGCAAAGGATTGTGGGGTGTGTCTAGGGGTGTTTTATGGGGTTATGTATGTGTGCCAGGTGTGTGGGTTTGCACGCTTATCCAATGTGTGCGCTTTTTGCTGTTAAGGTAACTTGCTGCCCGTGGCGGTCGAGACCACCAATGGTCGTCCAGCCTCCACTGTCTGCCAAGGTTATTTGTGCATCATTATTTGGAGGGTGGGATGTGGGTGTGCTCGGTGGTGGCGGGGTGGGGAGGTCCAGCATTTCCGCCGAAAGGGTCATGGCGGGAGTGGTGGTCTGGTGATTTTTGGCTGGGTCGGATTTATGGTTCATTATATGGCGGGTTTCCATTCACCGCAATGGCGGCCTTCTGTTCACCGCCGCCACGGCGGTCGGCGGTGTTTACCGCTGTGTTCATAATGACCACCAGAGTCTCTACCAGATAGTTAGTTACCAAAGGTAAGTAACTTGTTCATCTGATAGAGACCTCTAGCTGCAGATTCCTTACCTTAGAATAGATATCCAAGCTATAACTCCTGGTGGTGGGTTGTGAAGATATAATTCACAAAAGGAAGTCCTGCAGGACTGAGCGAGCAAAATGCCCCTCTATTCTAACCTGGCTATCAAGGCAGCATTATCTTGCAAACGTGTGCAAGGAAGCCCACTTGTCACCTGGCAGATGTCTAGTACCGGCATGCCTCAAGCTAATGCCGTAGTAGCAGCTTTCCCTCTGGTAGAGTGAGCTCTCAAGCCCTCAGGAGGCTGCTTCTTAGCTAAAGCGTAGCAAATTTTAATGCAGAGAACGACCCAGCGTGAAATGATTTGTTTCTGGACTGTCGACCCCTTCTTTGCACCAACGAAACTCACAAAGAGTTGGTTGTCCACCCGGAACTCTTTTGTGCGGTCAAGGTAGAATGATAACGCTCTTTTTGGGTCCAGTCGATGGAGATGCTCCTCTTCTTTAGAGGGATGTGGTGGAGCAAAGAAGGTGGGCAAGGTGATATTTTAACCCAAATGGAAAGGGGTCACCACCTTGGGGAGGAAAGAGGCATGACTTCTGAGGACAACCTTATCAGGATATATTGTGATATACAGCGGCTTTGATGATGAAGCCTGCAGCTCACTCACTCTCCTGGCAAATGTGATCGCCAATAAGAAGGCTGTTTTGATAGTGAGCAGCAGGAGAGGACAATTATGTAAAGTCTCAAAAGGAGCATACATTTGAAAAGTAAGCACTAGATTAAGGTCCCACTGGGGCATAACAAAAGGTGCAGGTGGAAATTTAAGAATCTCTGTACAATAGGAGACTTAAACAAAGACTGTTGATCAGGCAAGCGAAGAAAAGCGGATAAGGCAGAAAGATAGCCCTTGAGAGTTCCTAAGGAGAAACCCTGCTGGGCGAGTGACAGAATGAACAGAAGGATATTAGAAAGAGAAGAAGAAAGAGGATCAATAGACCTCTCTGTACAATATGATACAAAATGTTTCCAACGGCAGGCGTAAACCGTCTTAGTAGAGGGACGCCTGGCTGCCAGAATGACATTACAGACCTCTGGAGGGAGGCCATAAACCATCAACGCTCAATCTCCACACATGAAGTCACCGAGTTGACAGGTTCGGGTTGAGAACCCTAGCCTGCTGCTGCGACAGAAGATCCTCCAGAAGAGGCAACCTGATAGGAGAAGTGATGCTCATTTTGAGAAACTTTGGATACCAGACTCTTCATGCCCAATCCAGAGCCACTAGGATTACTTGGGCCCAGTCATTCTTGATTTTCTTGAGAACTCTGGGCAGAAGTGGTATAGGCGGAAAGGCGTACAAGACGCCTAAGCTCCACTCATGACAAAAAGTGTTGCCTAGCGATAGCCACCTTGGAAACTCCAAAGCGCAATACTGCTGACATTGCACGTTCTCTTTGGAGGCAAACGGATCCTTGCACCACCTCTGAATGGAGACAACATTATTGATCCGCTAAGCATCACCAGCTCATCGTTCTCTCTGGTGTTCAGAGAACCTGCCAGGTCTTGAACCACCAGGGTTATGCCCTGATGTTCCAGCCAACATCCAGAGACATAGAGCCTCTTGACAAAGGGTCCACAAGCCCACACCGCCCTGCTTGTTGCAGTACCACATAGCAATAGTGTTGTCCGTGAACACATGCACTATCTTCCCTTTCACAACAGGAAGAAGTGCCTTTAATGCTAGCCAGATCGCCCGAAGCTCCAACAAGAGTCCGGATTCCGCTGGAGACCAGAAGATCCTGATCTCCACCTCTCCCAAATGGCCGCTCCATCCCAGAAGTGACGCATCTGTCACTACTGTAAAATCTGGTTAGCGAAGGGAGAGGAGTCTGCCCTTGACCAAATCAAAGTTCACTAACCACCACTGCAGATCCTTTGCAGGTCCCTCCGAGATCTGAGCCATGTCAGTAAAATTTCCCTGATGCTGTGCCCATTGGAACTCCAGGTCCCATTGCAGAGACCTCATTTGTCATCTGGCATGCTTGGCCTATAGAATGCAGGAAGCCATGAGTCCCAATAGCCTCAGAGTTTGACTCACTGAAATCCAGGATAGAGGCCGAAAAATCAGTATCATAACCTGAATATCCTGGACTCGCTGCTCGGGAGGATAGGCCCGATACTGCACTATGTCCAGAACAGCTCCATTAGCTTCTGAGAGGGAGTCAGGTGTGACTTTGGCAAGTTTATAGTGAACCACAGC
The DNA here is from genome assembly GCF_031143425.1 of Pleurodeles waltl. NCBI lineage: Eukaryota > Metazoa > Chordata > Amphibia > Caudata > Salamandridae > Pleurodeles > Pleurodeles waltl. The sequence goes on from NC_090436.1 coordinate 654,042,191, forward strand.
AAGTGCAAGAGGTTCGTCGTCGTCTGGGGGTGGGTGACGAGAGCCTGGGGCGTCGGAGCCTTCAACAGCCAGTCCTCCAGGTAGGGGAAGACTGAAATCCCTAACCTGCGCAGATGAGCTGCCACCACCACCATCACTTTCGTGAACACCCGAAGGGCACTGGTGAGACCGAAATGGAGCACGGTAAACTGAAAGTGCTTGTGGCCACTTTGAACTGCAAGTAATGCCTGTGGGCGGGCAGGATGGGGATTTCAAAATACACATCCTGCAAATCCAACACTACCATCAAGCCTCCTTGGTCTAGGGCAGACAAGGCCTGGTCAAGAGTGAGCATCTTGAATTTCTCCTTTTTGAGGAAGAGATTGACGTCTCTTAAACCCAGGATAGGGCGAAGGCCCTTGTTCTTTTTGGGAATCAGAAAGCGGGAATAACAACCACTGCCTACGTCTGACATCAGGACCCTTTCTATGGCTCCCTTGGCCAAGAGAGCAGTAACTTCCTCACGGAGCAAGACCAAATGATCCCCCATCAGCCATTCTTTTACTGGAGGGATACAGAGAGGGAAATACTGTAGGGGGAGGGAAGAGCCCTTCTGTATGATTTGCAAGACCCATTTAGTCCAATGTGATGGACTGCCAGTGAGGGAGATGAAATTGAATCCTCCCTCCAACTGGACGGACATGGTCTTGCGGAACCATACTAGGAGGGCTTGGGCGCTGTGGAAGAGGGGGTCTATGTGGTGGCCGACTTCTGGCTAGACCCTCTGGGTTTGATGGTACCACAACCTTGTCCTCACACGGGATGCTTTAAAGCCGGAGGACGGTGGCTAACTTGTGGCTGGCGTGGTACCGGGCCCCTTCCGAAGCCTCAAAAGGGACAAAAGACAGAAAGCTGATGAGCGGGTGCTGAAAGGATCTGGCCGTAGCTCAACAATCCTTGAACCTCTCAAGTGTAGAGTCTGCCTTCTCACCAAAAAGGAGAGAGACATCAAAAGGGCATATCCATCAAACTTGACTGGACATGCCCTGAAAAGCCAGTAGATTGTAGCCAGGCATGGCGACGGACGGCCACTGTCAAAGAAATCACCCTGCCCAGCGAGCCGGTCGTGTCCAAGACACACCTGATAGTAAACTTGGCTGCATCTCTCCCATCCTTGATAGCCTGGGTAAGAGTGTCCCGTACGCCTTCCGGGACCTGGGGCAGCACCTGTGCCACTGTACCCCATAAAGTACGGGAAAAACAGCCCAGTAGACTAGAGGTGTTTATTGACCTCAATGCCAGGCTGGAGGAAGAAAACAACTTCTTTCCAAATTGGTCTAGCCTCTTGGATTCCCTATCCGGAGGGGTGGAAGGGAAGTTACCACGGGAAGTGGAGGCTTGGACCACCAAGCTCTCCAGGGTGGGGTGTTGGGTGAGGAAACTAGGGTCATTTGGAGCAGGTCTATGGTGGTGGCTAATTGTCCTATTCACAGGAGCCCCTGTGCTGGGTTTGGACCATGTTCCCAGAAGGACATCCGTGAGGGCCGCATTGAAGGGTAACATCGGCTCCGATGTAGCAACCCCTGGCTGACGCACCTCCGTCAGGTGATTAGTCCTCACTGACACCGTAGGCAAGTCTAGGTCCAAGACCTCTGCTGCCCTACGCACCACCATGGCATAAGATGCACCCTCCTCCGTAGCCACAGCGGGAGGAGAGAGAATGCCAGCATCTGGAGAAGTATCCAGTCCACTGACTTCCCCTAGATCCTCATACCAGTCCTGTTCGTGCTACAATCTATATTCAAAAGGGTCCTCAGACCCCTCCCACTCCTCTCCTGTGCCTGGCTGTTCTGAATAAGCCTCAGGCACTGATCTGGTCCTAATCGGCGCCTTGGAAGTCGGAATCGGCATGGTATGACATCATTCCGGCTCCAGATCATCCGTAATGAGGATGGGGCTACCACCACCAGAGGTGGAGGGAGCGCCGACTTCGGGCCCAGCGCCGGAGTAGTTCTACTGTCAGAAACAGGTGCAGGTCCGGATCTGATATCGGAACCCAGGGACCCCAACGGCACTGAGGCCGAAGCTGCTGACGTCGAATCCGATGTGGTCCCTGCTGAACCCTCGGGGCCTGAAGACCAACCCGAGGGTGCAGCCCACTCAAAAACAAGGCGCATAGCCTCATAAAATCCTTTGATTTGAGCGGGGGCGCTCCGGTCCCCCAAAAAGAGGGAAGACGCAGAGTAGGCCCTGGCGACGGCTCTGCGGAACCGTGCTCAGAACGTCGACATTCCCTGGATGCCTCGTCAGCCGATGGCCATGACGAAGTCGATGTCCGCTTAGACTTCTTCTTCTTCTTGTGCCTCTTACTTGAAGGCCCCGAAGACTTCGAATATGAGGATGATGACTTGAGGCTCCTGGAGCAGTGCCACGACTTCCTGCTAGAGCGGGACCGTGACCTCCTCAGATTCGCACTAACTGAAGACGGCTGTTGGCCGCTAGAAGCTTGAGAGATCTCTCTCTCAAGGCATTCAGAGCTATGGCTCAACAGTCGGAACATGACTTCGAATCATGGTCCTTTTCAAGGCACCAGGGACATCCTGTCTTTCTCTAAGACATCGTTCAGACAATCGAAAAGCTTCGACAAAACCATTGCTGTTGCTCTTCCCGGATCTGAGCTTAACCGGCGTGGAAGGAAACGAACTGACGACTCCACGCAGAGCTGGTCAACGCATGCGGACCCGAACACCCCACCTGACAGTGCGTGCAAGGCTACTGCTCATCAGAACAATTCTGGATTCGAAGCTCACGCCAGGGAATTCTAAAGTAAAGAATCTGCAGCTAGAAATCTCTATCAGACAAAGTGGGAGTCCACATAAGTCAAAATGTTGGGAGCCACAGTGTTGTGGGTATTTGAGGGCTTAACCTGACCTGGCTTATAACTGATAAAGAAACTGACATCCGACTCCTTATATGGGGATGAGAACGTGATTTATTTTTATTTTCTATATATAGTCTTTGATCTTCTTCTTTCTTTTCTTTTCCTTCCTCTCTCTCTTTCTCTTTCTCGTAGTCTTCTTCCGTAACTTTTAGGAATATCTTATTATTTCTTTTTCTTCCTAGGTGTGTCTCCATTTCCGGATTCGTTGTTTCCCACAGAAGGACGGACAAAAGTGGAAAAAGAAGGAATAGAGGGGAATAGGTAAGTATTTTAACGTTTAATATTGGCTAGTAAAGCCCGGTAGGAGATGGAGGGGGAGGGATAAGGAAGAGTCCGGGGTCAGTGAGGGACCGTGCCTAAGAGTGTACATTTAGTGAATACTCTTTAAGTTTCAGATGGGTGGCAAGGTGCTCTAGTTTTTACTGTGCAATTCAAGATGAAGAAGAAAAAAAAATGAGCAAATAAAGAAAATGATAAATGAGTCTTGTTTATGTTCTACTTTCTATGACTTCATGTCTGTTTCTGGCAGTTTCTATTAATATATTTACTTTTTCTCCTCATCTCCCCCTTCTCTCATTCCTCTCTCCCCACCTCCCCCTTTCTTCTTCCAAAATATGTACTCGGGTTTAGAATACAGGCACGTACCTGCATTAGCCACATCCCTCCTGGGATGTGGCGGGAAGTTTCCGTGTCTTTCGCTGTCTGCACCTCTTCGGCTTGGGACCTCGTTTCCCCAACACCTTCTGCACCACTGGGACCTTCCACTCTCTCCTCCGTTTTCACGGTGTCCTCCTCCTTTTTTTGGTTTCCCGGCTCAGCGCCTTCCTTCTCTGTGCCTTCCCCATATGCATCTTCCTCCGCCGCTTCCTTCTCATCCCCGTCTCTCTTTGCCACACTCTTCTCCCCCGCTTCGCCTCGCAACCCTCCATTTCCGGGATCACGTACGTGGCACTCCTCTGTCGGCCCCGCTCGCGAAGTGGTGCCCGATGTAACAGTTACCCTGTTACACACTGATTTAAACTGATTGAAGATTGGATAAAAGGTCACTCACCTGATTTAGTCCTTATTCAGGAGACACATTTTCAAGCTAAAAAAGTACCAAAATATAAAATATTTGAGCTCTGAGCTGGTCATTAATGGGTATCATCAGCGAATGTCGCTCAAAGTTCATTCCATTTCAGGTTGTCTTTTGCCAAATAGACATAGACAGATGATGGGCTTTTATTAGTGGGTTGATTAAAAATTGTAGATTGACCGTAGCCACGAGTTATACCCCCATTCCTGATGATCCTGCTCCAGTCCTTGAACTTACTCAGGCATTGTTAACTAGTCCTGGATTTTTAATTTTGGGGGGAGGATTAATTTTCTACTAAACCCAGCCTTAGATTCTACATCTGTTATGTGCAGACAGAGTAAGCCAAGGGTGGTAAAAGCCATATGCGAATGCATGAAAATGTTGAGTTTAACTGATTTGTGGCAGGAGAAGCACATGACAAAATGCAAGTATTATTGTGTCTCGGGTACATGTAACTCTGCTGCTAGAGTAGATAATATTTTGTCCTCCCATAACTTGAAATTAAGTAACTAAATCCATACTTCAAGTCGTTTTTTCAGACCACTCTCTGGTGGAAATGGATATCCTTGGATTAAAGGTTGAGAGGCCCACTCTGAGGTGGCATTTGGATAAGGTTAACCTTGATAATGAAGGATGGTGCACTAAATGTGGGCTCTGCTAGTGTGGATTGTGTCTGGGTTGTGAGAGAGCGTAGCTTATATAATCTATATTAACATGAACTGTTTATGTATTAATGTGTGATAATATCGTCTAGAAATTATATTAGTAGAAGTTTTGCTTAAATGTGCTCCTGAAATTATGACCACGAAGAGTGGCCACCAATGTATACGCAGACTAATAATGATGAATAGAGTGTTTATGTTATGTTCAATTAAGCTTATATTAACATTCGCATTAATTAATCTGTATTGAAAATCCTCATAGGCTTTAAGTTAGCGTGAGCTGCAGCTTAGTTGCCTGGCTCTCATATTAAATGCTTTTTTTCTGTTTTCCAGTGTGCTGACTCACAAGGGGCCATGACCCTGCAAATGTTCTTTTCTCCAAAACTTGGAAGATGAATGTAACTATGTGAAACCCGTTCCCAAGTGCATATTCGGTGCCTTGGTCTAAAAGTTATAGATGAAATTGAAACAAATGTAGATTAGTGAAATGTACAAGGACATTTAGACCGGTGGACAATGAATCTCCTGACCCAAAGGACGTGCCAAGGAATGAAGTAACGCCGGATGTGCCACCTCCGAAGACGTCAATTCTGAAGACCAATCAAAAACTTATTAATTCATGTGGGATGACAATTGGGATTACCAAATGTTAAATTTGATAGGTTAAAGATAGTGGGGTATAGTAAATGACCATTAGAATTTTTGGGGGAATGTATTATGAAAAGGGGATAAAAACCCATGTCACAGAGAGGTCGAGGGAATTAGGTAGGGAATGCTATTGATTTTATCCAGAAACTCTGTCACTCTGTTTGGTGACTTGAGACTTATTAGAATCCATCCTCATCCATAGTCTGCCCATTTTCACTTATCCTCCTTATGAGGGAAGTGTCCCTTTTGTCGTTTAGTTGAGTCCTGACTGATGGCGATCTGACTGATGTCCTGAGGACGAAGACAGAACCTGTGTGCTGACCTAATCATTGGAGGGTAATTATGACAATGCAACTGTGATTTGGCTATTTTGCTTTTCCTTTCTAGGTACCAACTGCTTGCTTTTTGACAGAGACCATAGCTAAATGTTTTCCAAATTGGTGTTTCAAATCGTTTTGCATGAAGCACAACATGCCAATGCTAATTAGTCGTTAGGACAGGTGTTCATCAAATTGACGCAAATAGACAAATGACCGAGACAATGCTTTGTTGAACTGATGTAATATTAATATTCTGCTAATCTTGATCTATGTTCACGCCGTGTTATATTCTAATGTTTGTGATTTTTGCATTATTGAAATCTTATCAAGGGTGCCATATTGTGACTATGCTGTTGTGTTCCTTGGCTTTGAGGTTAACGCACTTAGGGCCTGATTACAACTTTGGAGGAGGTGTTAATCCGTCCCAAATGTGACGGATATACCACCAGCCGTATTACGAGTTCCATAGGATATAATGGACTCATAATACGGCTGGTGGTATATCCGTCACTTTACCGTCACTTTTGGGACGGATTACCACCTCCTCTACAGTTGTAATCAGGCCCTTAATCTTAGATTGTAATTAATAGGGAATAAACTCATAAAATTCTACTAAACCGGTGTGATTATTCATGGCCGGAAAGTCATGGTAGCGTCGATGTATTGATTAATGACTTTGACTAAGGTGAAATGTATTGTGGTAATAAATATGGATGATGTTATTGATGTATTGATTGATATGTTGATTAGCTATCTCGTCCTACGGTGTCTCTCAACTGGATCAAAAGATTCATTGGCCTAAAACGAGTCCTGATGTGAAATAAATTATCATAAAGGGACGCGTTATCAGTTCTGGTAGCAGAGCGACGGTTTGGTCCTTTGGGGCCCTAGGACGGAGAATCATTGTTTAATTTGTTTTTCTGTGATAATGCAAATTGGAGGTATGATGTGTTTCTAAACTCACCATGACTTTCCCGGGATCTCAGAGCCTGCCTAAGTGAGATGGGGATGTTCTCGGCGTCATAATGTGTGTGGTATAGGGTTTTGCGCATGCTCAGCTTATGCCTTTCTACAGGTGATCGATGAAGTTTGTGTGTATCTAGGCCAGGTAAATGTTGTTTTAGAAGGTATGGGCGTACTCCGCAGTATGAGAGTAGGGAAGTCGGCGTACTTCATATGAGTGTGGCGCTTTGTGCTCAAAATTATCCACGTGGTTGGTTGTTTTGTACGGACCCATCGTGGTCTAAGACTCCGGAGTATATTGACAAGTGTAGGAAACACTTGGGTTTATGTTGTAATCTGTACGGTTTAATAGGTCAATCGGGCGTGGTTGACAAGTCGAGTTCGAGTCAAAAAACGTATGTGTGAAACCTTTGATGGAGATTTGGCAAGTTCTAAAGTGCACTAGGACGAACCATTGACAAGTCGAGAGTAGGATTTGCGGGTCGAATTCTGCTTGCGTATGCGGGAATTGAGAAGGAGAGAGTAGCGGCCGAGGCTTCAAGTGAAATTTTTTAATACCTTTGGATTGAACGTCCCATGTTCGGGGAAAGCCAAACATCCCTCTTTCTCTGTCAATTTGCGCCACTGTTTCATCCATAAACAAGGCGCGACACCCTTCTCCTCCATAACCATGTAGGCTGGAGTATCCTCAGGCGGTGTAGGCTCCCCATCAGTTGCCATAACATATGCGTCTCCTTTCAGAGCGCTCCTAAAAGCCTTGACAAAATTCATCATTGCGTTATCATGGTACCTAGACAGCAAATGCAATTACCAATGGCTCTGATGGGACAGCAGCAGGTGATGCTTCCTCAACAGGTCACAGGTCAGCTACTGAGTCAAAATAATACAGTACAGCAATTCCCATTACGTGGTGAAGATGGAATGAATGAGGAGTGGTCGGATGACAGCTCAGATAGTGAAGTGTGCAGGTTTGCAGCATCCCTAGAGGTAGATCAGAGGGGACCCTATGTAGAAGGAAAGGTAATGGGCCACAAAGTTTCATTCCTGGTCGATACAGGAGCTCCACGCTCTACTTTTAGAAGTGCAGAGGTACCAAAATTGCCACTTTCAGGGCGTACAATAAGGGTGGTCGGAGTGGCAAACCAATACCTGACAAACCCGATTACAGATCCAGTACAAGTTGAGATCGGTAACTTTCAGGGACTGCATAAGTTTGTAGTCTGTGATTCAAGTCCGGTATCCCTATTGGGAAGAGACTTACTGTGCAAGACAAAATGTTTGATTATCTGTTCCAATGATGGAATCGAAGTGCAGACAAACAGTGATGATGAAGGGGATGATGGTCAATTCTCAGAACTAGAGACAGGAACTGTAAATGAAGATTACCCTTTGATTACATTGTTCCCGATGCTTACAGTGATTGATCTACCTGCCGATTTACAGGGAACCGTGACTGAGAAAGTGTGGGTTTTAACAGGAAAGGAAGTGGGACTAATAAAAGGTGTAGAACCAGTCAAAGTACAAGTGAAAACAAATGCAGTGTTTCCCCAGGTGCCGCAATATCATATGGCACAAGACGTTCTTATTGAAGTGTCACAAATAATCGCAGACTTTGTGAAACAGGGAGTTCTGAAAGAGGTGCTGAGTAGCCCATGTAATTCACCAATAATGGGTCTGAAAAAGCCCTGTGGGAAGGTTCGAATTGTGCAGGATTTGAGGAAAATAAACGAGATTGTGGTAAAATGTTGCCCAATAGTGCCCAATCCAGCAGTGATTATGTTTCAGGTCCCGTGTAATGCCGAATGGTTCACCATTATAGACCTGTCACAAGCTTTCTTTTCGATACCTCTTCACGAGGACAGCCAATTTTTGTTCAGTTTCAAATTCCTGGATAATGTGTACAGTTGGTGCAGAATTCCTCAAGGGTTTTCTGAATCACCGTCCATCTTCAATCAGATATTGAAAAAGGATTTAGAATCCTTAGTACTGCCTTTTAACTCGACTCTAGTGCAGTATTCGATGACTTGCTGATTGCATCCAAAACAAGGGATAACTGTAAATATGACACAATTGCCTTACTGAATCATTTGGGAAAAAACTGACATAAGGTGTCACCCAAGAAGCTGCAGTACTGCCAGAAAGAAGTGAAATACTTAGGACACTTAATTGAAAGAGGGTCCAGGAGAATATCGAAAGAGAGAATAACAGCCATTTTGCAAATGAACCCCCCGACGACAAAGAGAGATGTCAGAATGTTTTGGGAATGGTGGGCTACTATCGCCAGTGGATAGCCAACTTCTCGATTATCTCAAAGCCTTTGATAAAACTGACAGGTAAAGAGATCAAGGATGAGCCATATACCATAGCTTTGACCAAAGAAGAACTTGAGTCATTTATGGAACTGAGAGAGTGCATGTGCAGGGCACCAGCTTTGGGTATGCCTGATTACACGAAGCCTTTTCTACTGTTTTGTCATGAACGTGATGCTTGTTCTTTGTCTGTCTTGACACAGGTCCATGGAGGTGCGAATCGCCCAGTAGCATATTTTTCGGATACCTTGGACCCCGTCGTAGCAGCCTTACCGGGTTGTTTGCGCACAGTTGCAGCAGTTGGTCAAAGCCTTACGCAGTGTGAAGGCATAGTAATGGGATACCCCCTAACAGTAATGGTTCCGCATTCAGTTGAAATTTTGATGACTCGAACTAAAACTCAGCATATGACAAATGTTTGACTTACCAAATATGAGACAATTATACTGGGGTCACCAAATGTTTCTCTGAAACGATGTACTGTATGGAACCCGGCAACTCTACTTCCTGCTGAGAAAACTGAAGTCAGCAATGAAGAGGAAGCGGAGCACGATTGTCTTGAGGTGACAGAATTATGTACCAAGCCCCTACATGATATTCAAGACACACAGTTAAAAGAAAATGACTGCATTATGTTTGTTGATGGGTCCTGTTTGAGAGATTCAGTCGGAACACTGAGAGCTGGTTACGCTGTATGTACCATAGCTGGTATCATTGAAGCTTTCTGGCTCGAGAAAGTGTTTTCTGCACAACTGGCAGAATTAGTTGTCCTTACTAAGGCATGCCACGCAGCTGCAAATTTGAGAGTCACTATTTATACTGACAGCAGATACGGATTTGGAATTGTACATGATTTAGGCCAATTGTGGTCACAGAGAGGTTTCATGACCTCTTCTGGTTCTCCTTTGAAAAATGGTGAACAAATTAAGGACTTGTTACATGCGATTCAGTTACCTCTTGAAATTGCTGTGGTGAAATGCAATGCTCATGTTAAGTCACAAGACTTTGTGTCCATGGGTAATGGCTATGCAGATCAAGTCGCAAGATTTTGCGCATTGAACTGTATATCGTTTAAAGATCAGTGGGAATTGTTACCGCAAACTGAAAATGACACATGCTTGAACCTTGCATTAAGGGTGGTAGATACCCTGGATGAACTAAAGACATTACAGAGTCGTGCTAGCAAAGAAGAAAAATGCTCCTGGCAAAGAATGCAATGTACACAAAGGGCTGACGACTTATGGGTCTCAGAGGAAGGGAAATTAGTTTTGCCAAACAGTCTTCTATCACAATTCGCGAGGCTCTATCATGGACAGGCTCACCTTGGGAGGGATTGATTGGTTCAACCCAAAGTTCAGACATGCTGCAGAGGTTGCTTGTCACAGGTGCATCATCTGTCAACAGATGAATGCTGGGAAAGGGACAGTGGTAACTTTGAGCCACATTGGGAGAGCTGGTGGTCCATTTAGCAAAATGCAAATGGATTTCATTGAGATGCCTGTTTGTGGAGGATTGAAGTACGTGTTGGTGATTGTGTGTGTTTTCAGTCATTGGATTGAAGCCTACCCTACACAAAGAAATGACAGTCTCACAGTTGCAAAGCTGTTACTTAGAGAACTAATACCCAGGTTCGGGTTTCCGGTCTCTATAGAGTCAGATAGGGGCAGACACTTCGACAATGAGGTGATTAAACTTCTGTGTGCCACACTAGACATTGAACAAAAGCTGCATTGTAGCTACCGCCCTGAAGCATCAGGACTAGTAGAGCAAATGAATGGTACTCTGAAATCGAGAATGGCAAAGATGTGTGCAGCTACCAATATGAAATAGCCAGATGCATTACCCTTAGTGCTGATGTCAATGAGGAACACCCCTGATAAGAAGACAGGATTATCACCCCATGAAATCCTCATGGGCAGAGCTATGAGATTACCAGCAGTGCCCGCAAATGCTCTAGTGAATATCACAGATGATATGGTGTTGGACTACTGCAAAGGTTTGGCTGATGTGATTCGCTCTGTCTCTCACCAGGTAGAGGCTAACACATTGCCACCGATTGGAGATCCAGGTCACACACTACAGGCCGGTGACTGGGTGGTTGTCAAGAAGCACGTGAGAAAGTCGTGTTTGGAGCCGCGCTGGAAAGGGCCGTATCAAGTAATCTTGACAACAACCACTGCTGTGAAATGTGCAGGCGTCCCAAATTGGATACATGCCAGTCATACAAAAAAGGTAACGTGTCCAACTGACGAGGAATTTGAAGTTTCCGGCACAACAGTCCCAGAAAGGGAAGTCTCAGGGTCAGAAAACAGCCAACTGCAGGAGAGCCCACTGAGAACAGCCTTGTCCCTCAAACAGTGAATGAGTTCGAGAGAGGTGACAGAGTGCCTATCTCAGTAGAGGCAGCAGGAGAACTAAGCCAAGGAGAGGTTCTCCCAGAAGTAGACGGATACAGGTTTGAACTAGAACCTGTCACAGACCAAGAAGAAGAAGAAGAAGAAAGAGAAGAAGGGGAAATAATAGAAAGAAATCAGAGTGTACCAGCATCCCCTGAGCTAGTTGCAGGTCCATCAAGTGAAAACACCATATTACAAGAGGAAGGTGCTGTCCAGCGTCCTGAAAAGACATATCGGAAGAAGACGCATAACGGTGATAACTGGCCAGAAAAAACAGTTTTAAAGATAAGAAGCATACCAGGTGAAACAATAACAGAAGAAACTGATACATCCCAAGTGGAAGATCTAAGTGAAGGAGAACTGCAAGGTGAACGCAGACTGAAAAGAAAGAGAATCGCAAACAGAAGATATACAGGTCCTGAATGGGCGTATGCCACAACATCTGAATGGCAACAAGAATTCCTAGCATTCTGTTTTGATTGAGAAGTACCAGGCCAATATTACGGTACCTGAACTAATTCAAAGAAAAGACTTTGTTAAAATTGAAAGCTGAAAACTAAAGAAAAGAGACTTATAAATTACCAGATGCGACACTGATAACCTGATTTGACTTTTGGAAACCTGATTATAACAAGCTGCTAACCTGATTTGACAAAATGGGGTCCTGGAGTGAATGAAAACGCTGTAAATACATGCAAAGAGAGAAGAGAAGTTTATATTGTCCTCAAGTTGGTTGTTATTCTACTATCTGATTCTATACAGACATGGCTTATAATAGAAGTAGTAACAAGAAGAGTAAAATGTGTGATTGGTTAAGCCTTATAATAGGTATTGTGTGTGCAGTAATAATTGTGGGAGTGATTGTGGGAATGCCGTGGTTAGATAAGAAAACTACTAACGCTACTTCAAAACCTGGGACTACAACATTAACACCATGGAAAAAGTTTGAGCAGGATGCAAGGCACTTGCATGAGGGGACTAATTCAAAGGGGGAGCTCTCTACTAATGTCTTCTGTCACTTGCTAAATGAGTATGTCGAAACCATGGATGCGAAAGACTGTTATGTGTGCACCAAGATTCCTTCATCAGTGCAAGAAGGGGTCACCTATCATAGCTTACCGCTAACCTATGGGATTAGATGTAGCTTGCTATTAACCAGATTCTATAATCAAGAGCATGTGCAATACTTTTATTCGAATTTGGATGTTGTGTTTTCCTTTGTGCCTGTGATTGAGCTTTTGAAAAAATCAGCTAAAGTGCATGACATAAAAATAGTTAGAGGTTTCTTCGAACCAACGCTTACATTTGGAACTGCTTATACATATTGCAACAATCTGACCTGCTTGCTGTCACCTGTAGAGAAAAGCTTCTTAGATCATACTGATGATAGACGCAAAGCATTAAAAGAAAGACTAGAAAAGGGGCTATAAAAACGCACATATGCAAATGATTATGCTTACACCGCAATCAAGACACAAGACAAACTAGCTATAGATGCATTACATGTAGCTAGGCTTTGTATATATAGGCCAAAATCTGAGCAGGACAATTTGTTTGTGGGAACGAGTGAATGCAGACATGTGTTTTTGTTTCAGAGTAAATGGACATTTATGTTGAATGGACAAGATCCAGCGATCCCAGGGATCTATTACATCTGTGGGCTTAATGCTTATTACCATCTCCCTATGGGATGGTATGGGACATGTTATTTGGGAATAGTTTTCCCAAAGATTTACCAGATTGATGACTTAAAGCAAATACCTAAAACGTCTGAATTACAACATGTTAGACAAAAACGAGAATCAGTGGCTGCTGTCATTGGTGATATATTTGGAGCTATAATCCCTTCAGTAGGGGTTATATTGAATTCAATGAAGATCCAAAAGTTGTCTACTATTGTGGACAACATGCTGACAAATTTTACAGGAGCTATACTCTTGATGGATACTGAACTTGCTGCGGAAAGAGCTATGACTCTTCAAAATCGGCTTGCTTTAGACATTCTTTTAGCAAAGAATATAGGGGTCTGCAAGATGCTCAACGAGCGTCATTGTTGTTCATTCATTTCTGATAACAGTAAAAAGATTAGAGGTATGCTTACTAACCTAACTAGAGATAGTGCAGATTTGAAGGATTTGAAGGAACTTGGAGTTTGGGAGAAATTCGGAAAGGGAGTTGCCAGAGTGGGAAGCTGGTTTACCAATATTTGGAATGGGGTACTTGCAAAAATATTAGGGGGTCTATTAATTGTTCTGGCCTGTCTATTAGGATTATGGGGAGCATGCAAAATTAATGACAAAATTAAGAGAAATTGGACAAAAAGAATCAGGAGAAATGAAGAAAGTGGAAGAGAGAAAATGTTCAACGAAATTTGGGAAAGTTCACATAAAGGACAAGGGGCCAGATGTAGCAAAAATAAAATTTGCGACTCGCATTTTGCGAGTTGATGCGACTCGCAAAATGCGACTCGCAAATTGGAATGTCAGAAAAAAAAGCGATCCGATTTTGCGACTCGCAGCCGGACTCGCAACGCTCTGTGCGAGTCCGCAGTTTGCGAGGTCGCTGTTTGCGAGTGTGCAAAAAACGAACTCGCAATTAGCGAGTGGGTGTCGCAAATTGCGATTACCTTCAAAATTGCTTGCAGGTGCAGCAGAACACTCCAGAAAGCATACCAGAACACTCTGACAGAATTACATCATAAGAGACAGAGGAGGGAGACCTCTTCTGCGATAGTGGGAGATATTTTTGGTGCGGTGCAGTGATTCCTTGATGGCGATGTGGTTGTTCTTGCTCTTCATCATCAGGATCTGGGTCTGCAGGGGTGAGAGGTAGCCCACGTCGGGTGGCTATGTTGTGGAGGATGGCGCATACGACCACGATTTTGAAATCGGTAATGGGGGTGTATTGGAGGGCGCCTCCACTGCGGTGGAGGCATCTGAATCTTGCCTTCAGCAGTCTGAAGGTGCGCTCGATCAGGTTCCTGGTCCTCTTATGCGCACTGTTGTATTGCCTCTCTGATTCAGTTCTGGGTGTTAAAAACGGAGTCATGATCCAAGGCCTGAGAGCATATGCACTGGCACCTGTTGGGCACAAAAGTACACTGTTAGGAAGTCCAGATAGTCGTGCACAGTGACCTGTGTGTATGTCTGCAAGTGTCTGTGGCTCTACCTAGGAGGTAACCGTCTCCAAATTCCCCACGTTCCAGGCGTTGATGTATCCCACTATGCCTAAAAATGTATGAGTCATGGGTACTGCCAGGAAACTTAGCTACGATGTCCGTGATGACATAATGGGCCTCACAAACAACCTGTATGTTGAGTGAGTGGGTACACTTCCTGTTGCCGAAAATGTGTTCCAGATTAGCAGGGGGGCATATTTGAATGTGTGTCCCATCTACACACCCTATGACATGAGGAAAGTGGGCAATGCGGTAAAAGTCCAGCTTGGTGCTGTTAATTTCTGCCTCATTCCTTGGTAAGTATATGAAGTGAGACATGTGCGTGACTAAGGCATCTAGGAATGCCCTGAGGAACCTTGACACTGCACTTTGGGATACCCCACCTGCCACGGCGATGACCCCCTGATAGCTCCCTGAGGCCAAGAGGTGCAGTGCGCATAGTACTTGCACATGCGTAGGGATGGCGCAGCCACGCCGAGTCTTGTGTTCTAGCTGTGGTTTCAGTAAATCTATTAATTCTAGAATGGCTGTGCTGCTACGGCGGTATTTGTCATAGATCTCCTCTTCAGTTTGCTGAAAAAGAGTCTGCCTGGTTCTATATATCTTCTCCTGTCTGTGGCCCCTCCTCCTCCTCTGCTGGGCTGCGTAGACTCTCCTCCTCACTGCTATCAGGTATATCTCCACCATCTTGAGTAAGCTAGATGCCTTCTGGGTCCCCTTTTATACTTTGGTAATGGTTACCACCTGCTCTGAGTCAGTGGTAAATGGGACATGCAAACTGGGCTTTTTGCGACTAGTCGCAATTTGCGAGTTGCAATTGCATATGGGTTGCGACTCGCAAATTGCGACTTGCAATTTGCGGGTCGCAAAATGGGGTCGCACCGGATGCGACTCGCAAACGGGTCCCATCGCTTTTTGCGAGTCGGAAATGGGCTTTTTGCATCCCATTTCCGATTTTGCACTGTCGCAAATTGCGATTCGGCCCGTTTGCGAATCGCAATCGTTTGCTACATCTGGCCCAAGATGTTGAAATGCGCATTATGCGTAAAGTGAAAAATTAAAGTAAAGGGTCTAAGGGAAAGGTTTGTGTGATGACGAGCGTCATCAGAGGAGGGACTGAGAGAGCGTAGCTTATATAATCTATATTAACATGAACTGTTTATGTATTAATGTGTGATAATATCGTATAGAAATTATATTAGTAGAAGTTTTGCTTAAATGTGCTCCTGAAATTATGACCACGAAGAGTGGCCACCAATGTATATGCAGACTAATAATGATGAATAGAGTGTTTATGTTATGTTCAATTAAGCTTATATTAACATTCGCATTAATGAATCTGTATTGAAAATCCTCATAGGCTTTAAGTTAGCGTGAGCTGCAGCTTAGCTGCCTGGCTCTCATATTAAATGCTTTTTTTCTGTTTTCCAGTGTGCTGACTCACAAGGGTCCATGACCCTGCAATTGTTCTTTTCTCCAAAACTTGGAAGATGAATGTAACTATGTGAAACCCGTTCCCAAGCGCATATTCGGTGCCTTGGTCTAAAAGTTATAGATGAAATTGAAACAAATGTAGATTAGTGAAATGTACAAGGACATTTAGACCAGTGGACAATGAATCTACTGACCCAAAGGACGTGCCAAGGAATGAAGTAACGCCGGATGTGCCACCTCCGAAGACGTCAATTCTGAAGACCAATCAAAAACTTATGAATTAATGTGGGGTGACAATTGGGATTACCAAATGTTAAATTTGATAGGTTAAAGATAGTGGGGTATAGTAAATGACCAATAGAATTTTGGGGGAATGTATTATGAAAAGGGGATAAAAACCCATGTCACAGAGAGGTCGAGGGAATTAGGTAGGAAATGCTATTGATTTTATCCAGAAACTCTGTCACTCTGTTTGGTGACTTGAGACTTATTAGAATCCATCCTCATCCATAGTCTGCCCATTTTCACTTATCCTTCTTATGAGGAAAGTGTCCCTTTTGTCCTTTAGTTGAGTCCTGACTGATGGCGATCTGACTGATGTCCTGAGGACGAAGACTGAACCTGTGTGCTGACCTAATCCTTGGAGGGTAATTATGACAATGCAATTGTGATTTGTCTATTTTGCTTTTCCTTTCTAGGTACCAACTGCTTGCTTTTTGACAGAGACCATAGCTAGATGTTTTCCAAATTAGTGTTCCAAATCGTTTTGCATGAAGCCCAACATGCCATTGCTAATTAGTGGTTAGGACAGGTGTTCATCAAATTGACGCAAATAGACAAATGACCGAGACAATGCTTTGTTGAACTGATGTAATATTAATATTCTGCTAATCTTGATCTATGTTCACGCCATGTTATATTCTAATGTTTGTGATTTTTGCCTTATTGAAATCTTATCAAGGTTGCCATATCGTGACTATGTTGTTGTGTTCCTTGGCTTTGAGGTTAACGCACTTAATCTTAGATTCTAATTAATAGGGAATAAACTCATAAAATTATACTAAACCGGTGTGATTATTCATGGCTGAAAGGTCATGGTAGCGTTGATGTATTGATTAATGACTTCGACTAAGATGAAATGTATTGTGGTAATAAATATTGATGATGTTATTGATGTATTGATTGATATATTGATTAGCTATCTCGTCCTACGGTGTCTCTCAACTGGATCAAAAGATTCATTGGCCTAAAACGAGTCCTGATGTGAAATAAATTATCATAAAGAGACGCGTTATCAGTAGCATTTAAGGAAACAACACGTGGTCAAATAATTTCATGGAGTATCAGGGATAGAAGGGCACTCAGCGTTTGTCAGGCGGGTTTGGAGACTGCTCTTCAACAAGCAAATCTGGCATATTCCCATAACAAGAGCAATACTAACAAAGCAGCGCTTAAGCCGGCGAGAGCAAACATGCAAGATTATTAATATGAGCGTGGCTATGTAGCAAATGCTGCCTATTTTCAAAAGGTGTATGCCAGGAAAATGTTAGCCTGGCAGACGTGTGAGCGTCTGATGCAGAATACAGTTACCACCCTATTTGATAATAAAACTAAAACTAGGTTGACCGAGCCTGCCCAGATTTATGAGAATTTTCTTAGGCACTACAAATCACTTTATGGTGTGCAACATCAGGTCGACATGGATCAACTTAAAAAGTTTTCTATCTCAGCTTTCTCTTCCAAAGCTTGGTGTAAGCCAAGCACAGGCCTTGCTATCCACAGTTACCGTTGAAGAGATAGAGGAGGTGGTGAAGTTATTGCCCTGTGAGAAAGTGTGTCATGAAGATGGACTGCCAGCAGAGTGTTTTAAGAAATTTACACTCGGCTTAACTGGTGTGACTCACAAATCATTTAATAGGTAGGGAGAGGTCCCGGCTTCATTCCGCACCGTGCTCGTGGTTAGCTTTCTGAAACAGATAATAACAAAGAAAAAGTAAATTCCTATAGATTTACTAGTCTGCTAAATGCGGATGATAACATTATTTCAAAAGAGTTGGCTAACCTGATGGCTCAAATGCTAGGGTCTAATACTCATCTAAACCAACGTGGTTTTATTCCCGGGAGACAGCTCTTTTCTAACACACATTTCTTAATTGAAGCTCTGGATTATACTTCACGAAACCGGATTTCTGCTAGGTATTTTGCTGACCGTGAAAAGGCATTTCACCTTCGGTCTGGGGTCAGTCTGTTTGCCATTCTACGTGAGTTTGGGTTTCCTGAGAGGCTGATAGAGAGCATATCACACTTGTATGTATGGGCTACAGCTCATTAATTCTCATAATAACATCGGACCCGTGCGATTGCTAGGGGCAGGCGGCAAGGATGCCCTTGGTCGCCTATTCTTTTTGTGCTATTTATAGAGCCCTTAGACATAGCAATATGCACTGACAGAATTATCGAACCCCCGTTAAGTGGTCCGACCCATATTAAATTGTAAGTAGATGATATAGCATTATTATAAAGCCAGAAATTGTAAATTTAAATCAGGTTGTTAACATATTCTAAGACTTTCAAGACGTGGGTAGGTATAAAATAAATGAGCTGATAACAGAAGTTTTTGCTATGTAATTGTGCACTAGACACTTTATTGATAGAATTCCGCCCCTAGTGAATTTCTAGGTGGATTGATCTAACTCTTTCATTATTAGTTCATAATGCTTTGATTAGAATGTCAGTTCTACCGTTATGCATTTTCTTATTTTCAGCGGTCCCAAGCACCCTTCAGATGAAGTTTTTAAAGGAATTAGAGGGTATGTTCTTGATCTTTATATCGGCAAATAAAACACATAGATTGGCCATAGAGGTTCTCTATTGGACTGTAAAATAAGGTGGTCTTGCCTTGCCTGATTTGAAATTACATTATTTTGCTAATTTTTCACATTGTTCATGTAGATTTTTCAAAGAAACTCATGGTAGGATGAGTGTAGACATTTTTTTTATTAATCCGAATTTTCAGGAATATAAGACTTTCTGAGCCTTACAAGATCTCCCCAAAAAGTTAGATACAAGACCTTAGGGTGGCTTCTTAAACATAAAGATCAACTGTGTAAACATTACAAAATTCCAGGCATTATTGGTACAACCTGCCGGGTCTATATTTTGGTCGGGAATTGTCCTGTATTAGATAAGAACATCATGGTCAGATAGGATTCAAATGGGTATAGTAAGGTTCTAGAGTTTTTTAAACTCAGCAAGCTGGAAAACTTGGACAGAAATAGGGCACTCAATTTGACATTACAAGATACTGATGCAAGGGTCTTTTATTCATATAAGACAGTTTTTAAGCAATTTAAACATTAACACAATTTGGGACAGATTAGAGTTGGCTGAGGACTGGCTAGACACCGCTACTTGCAGATCCATCAGTTTTTGGGTCGGTATTCTTAGGCATCAGAAGGTCAATACACTATACCTAAAGGTCCGAAATAGGTGGCAGTCCAAGAAAGGTCTCCTAGTTACAGAAGAGACATGGAATAGGATAAATATGCTTAATTTTACATTAATAAAAGGGGCTAATTTTCGTAGAATGCAGATTTACACAAAGTGGTTACTTTATAAGACTCCAGTATTTCTACATGGAATCAATCCCCAGATACCTGATAGATGCTTTAGGTGCTTAGTGGAGAACAGAGCCAACTGGAGTCAAGTTATCTGGGAATGTCCTTGAATAACCTCTTTCTGAGCAGAAATTCAGATGGACTGTACACGCACTTTAGGGTTAGATCATGATATAGATATTTACCTTGGGTAAATATTTTTGTCCTTGGGTACTGTTTGGATATGAATATTCCATCTTTGTTGAAAAAAAGATTGTCCATAGGTGCATTGGTAGCCAGATCATTAATTTTGCAAAACTGGCGATTTGAGCTGGTCCCTACATATTCGCAATGGTGCCCCAAAGTGCAAACAATTTAAGAATTAGAACATCATTATTTTGGGCTAGGGGATGTAGTGGTGCGTTTTGGATGATGTGAGATTGCAGAGGTCGACAATATTAATACGATGTCTATTGGAGACTGTGGAATTGCGCAATTTTGGCTTTGAGGTAGTTATTCATTGTATTCCTTTTACACTATACTATTTAAATCATATAATGTCATGATGCTGTTAATTCTTTTGCTACGTTATTACCTTTTTATATGCTGTATAAATTCTCTCAAATTAAAAAAACACAGTTCTGCTCTTTAAGGAGTGTTGGGACCGTGGCATTGAATATCAAAGAGAATAAATGTGAATTTCCCAATTAACCATACAATATACCATTACCACTGATGTAGAGACCTTTTTTAATGTCATTCATTATATAGCCAATTATGACAAAATGTTCACCACTACAAATCCTTTTCCAAATCACGAATTGGGAACACTGAATATTTACCAATATAAACCCTCTTACATATCATGATTGTGCTACCATGGCTTAAACCATCCCCACTATGATTTAAAAGCAACAAAACATAGGGCCTGATTTAAGGCACTGTGTGCAGCGCCACTTTTCTTGCGCCCCTTAGTGACCCCCTAACGTCTCCATGTGGGTGCTATATCGAAGATAGGGTGCAGCATGGAGGTAGTCAGGGAACTGGCGTCAGACTTTTTGACACTAGTTTAGAGCTCTTTTACTTTAACCCTGCAAAGCCCATTGAGGCTTATTGTAAACAATGGTGTACCTCCTTTTAAGGCCTGCTCTGAGCACTTCGCATTGAGTTTCCCATCCATGAACAGTTACCTGTTACAGCTCCAATGCTCCTGAGAAGTCAGCATAAGCTCCAGCACGCCTGAGAAGTCCAAGCAAGCTTCAGTGCTCCATCCAATTCTGTAAAGAAAGAAAAGGAACAGGTTATTAGGAATCTCCAAGGAACCAAGGTAACAAAGCATAACAGCATTGCGACGGTAGGGATTATGTTTGTCAGGACACATAGCTGTGCACAACCACACTTAAACTCCATAACCCTATTCCTCGCAACATTTAATTTCACTAGTCTCGCCATCTCGCCCAAGATAAGAAAAGTGCTGTATTAGCAACAGTTGTTTTGTGCAAAAAAACTATTACCATATGTATGTTGTTGTGAAGCGCAAAAACTATTACGATATTTGGCTAATGATGTGTATAGAACTATTTCAAAATTTGCACTGTTGATATGCACAGTGCACTCCCTCCTAAATTAGAAGTGACATAACTTCTACTGACTTTTTAAAAGCCTTTAACTCCAGGAATGTTGAGTATGTGACTTGTTCAGCTCTGATTCAGACTTTTAGAGTTATGCTATGTGATACCTAGTGAAAAGTATGTCTAATTAGGTTCATGTTTTTGCAGTAATCTTCCCTAAGTGAAAAACCACTTGATAGCAAATCATTGTCTAATGGGTGAAAGATAACCAAAGCAACTTAACACACTCCACTCAAGGCCTTCCAGTTGTTTGCAGGTACTGTGTCAAATCTCAAAAGGTTAGGGTAAGAGGGTGATGGGAACTCCAGACACAAGAAAACCTTAGTAATTTTCACCTCTTTTTAAAAGGTTGACTTCAGGACTACAAGACTCCAAAGACAACATCCTGGAAGGCCCTCCTCCCTGAACCTTACCCAAATTTCCGGAGTAAATTCCAAAATCCTGAACGAAAGGCGGGATGCTAGGAGGTGGGTCCCTATCGTCTCCGCAATGTTGTGGTGCATGATTGAAAATAAGAGTGCACCACAGCCCTGTTACAGAATGCGAAGCCCACAATTTAAAATGGTGCTCAGGCAATACAGCCCCACAAATAACTCTGCAAGACATAGCTAACATGTTAGCAGCTATTCCAGTGAAAAAACTGGCATTAAGCAGGAAATGCTTTCTCTTCAGAATCAGTTAGATCAAAAGGAAGACACCTATGAGGAAACACAATCTTTTGTGCAACCCTACAGGTTTCCTGGTCTGAGTGGGCAATTGGCAGCTTCTGGTGCTGAGGCATGGATGCCAACTATGCAAATACAGGTAGTGACCCCAATTCTGGGTTTGTTAGCTTCACTGTAATGATTTTATGGGGAATAGTCAGAAATTTGGCCTTTTCATGAACCAATGCATTTACACTTTATGGCAATACCAACAGCCTTTTCCAATGATGCTACTAAGGTGGCTTTCATCCTTTCATATTTTGGTGGTTCCGTTGCTGTGTGATCAATTCCATTAGTTGACAGGGATGACCCCCATATTGTCCAAGTTTTGGCACTTCAAACTGTCAATGCAGAATCTTTTGGCTCGTCACACATTTCTACAAGCTGCAGAGAATAAAATATTAAGTCCCAAACAAGGATCATCACATCTATTACATTATATGACAACATTTAATTGATTAGTCCTTGAGGCTGACACCTCTTAATGCGCAATAGGAGGAATTCTCTCTCAACATGATGAAATCACAGGACAAATGCATCCTGTTGCATATTATTCACGTAAGTTGCTCCCAGCAGAACACAATTATCAAGTTACAGATTGAGAGTTACTTGCTATTAATTCAGTGTTTGAAGTGTGGTGACAGTATTTGTTGGGTGCAGGGTATCCTATAACCATTTTCACCAATCATTGCAATTTAAAGTTTTTAGGCTCAGCTTGAGCTCTCATAGCCAGGCAACTATGTTGATCGTTATTCTTTAATGATTATCATTTTGTTGATGATGATTGTTTATTTTATTAGTTAATTAAAACCATAAAAGTAATCCTTCAACATAAAACGTAAACAAAACCGTGCTCATACATTAAAACATATAAATTACATAAAATGTTAAATAACTGAGAGGAAGTATATTTCACAAAGAAGAAGCATCCCTACTTGACTCCGGGTTCTAATACAGTACTTCATAGTGGTCTGGCCGTGTGGCGAATATTACCAACATACCTTTCTATCTTTGTTGTTTTTACTCAAAGTGGGTGGACTATGTCTCTATTTGTGCCCTCCCTATCCCAGGCTTCTTTCAGCAGACGTTATTTTACCGGAGTAAATTTCCAAAAATTGAACCAATCTAATATTCAATATGGTGTTTTGTGGGTTGAATGCTTCGATTAGTACTTGTCTGCAGGATCTAATCCCTAGGCCGTTTATTTCTTTTTTCAAAAACGTTTTCTATCTTCAGCCAGGGCCGGGCAAATGCAGACCACATCCATCAGGTTTTCTACTGCCAGATGACAAAGGTGGCACTCCTGTGCGCCCATTTGTGGCCCTTTCTTCCAAATTGGGAGGAGGTCTGGCGTTGGGGCATCGCCCAGCCTAAGCCTTAAAAAGCATTGCTTAATTTTCCGTGAATAGGGGGCGGCCAAGAGTGTAGATTCTTTTAGAGTTTTATACGAATTAAGGGTCAGCCAGCCATGCGACCTTTTGGTCAGAGCCTCTTTGTCTTTTAACCAACTAAGCAGTTTACATGACTTATTGACTGCTTTGTTGAAAGCCGTCGTGGTAAGCGACTGATCCCAAACCCCACCTAGATTCAAGAGGCTTACACTCCTTTCCAGATACCTTTTGTAGTTTCCATTGCCTCTTTCCAGGATGATTTCCTGCCAGACTAGTTTGGCTAGAGACCCTTCTTGGGCGCGGCTCAGTTTGTAACAGCATTTGATGAAAGCTCCCGGTCGAGCCAGTGATTGTTTAACCAACATGAATTCTAGTCTGACCTGGGCAGCGGCAGCGTGCCTTGGTAGCCGAAAGACACGCTTGTACGTCTTTATCAAAAGCTTCTCCAAGAGAGTTTCCTCCATACCCCTCATTATTTCTGCCCCATACGAGAGAGTTGGCAATAGTTTGGCTCTCATTATGGCTGATAAGGGATTCAAGGCGTGACCACAGATTGAATTAGCGAGTTTGCAGAATGCGTAAGCAAGGGTCTGCGCCCTGTTTTTTATTGCTTCTTTTTGAGCCGCAAAGTTGCACCTGGCGTCGACCACGACTCCTAGATATCTGTAAGAGTTTACTTCCTCCAGGGTCTTTTCGTTTAGGAGCCATTTACGCTGGCCGGTATGCCTGCGATTGATGGTAATAATTTTGGATTTTTTGTGATTGATTTCTAACTCGTTTACCCTTGCAAACTCTCCTAATTTATTTAGCAGTTTCTGCATGCCTATTCTGGTGTTACTAATTAGTAGCAGGTCATCTGCATATAACATATTAGATATGCTGGCCACCCAAGGAGGGGGAGTGGGATGGATCCACGTTTAGCTTTGTAGACAGATCTGCTATATACAGGTTAAAGAGTGTTGGGGCCAATACACAGCCTTGTTTAACACCAGCTGTTGTTTTAACTGCCCTAGATAAATGAGAGCCGCCCCCTAATTTTACCTTCACCCATGTGTCAGAATAAATTAATTCAATGGCTTTTAAAATAGTAGCTGGAAGTCCCCAAAGCTGTAGTTTAACCCATAGTTTACCACGGGGAACACAATCGAAGGCAGCTTTAAAGTCTACAAAACACAGGTAGGTGGGGGTCCTGGTTGCTTTTGCTCTATTTGTGATGAGTCCCAGTGCCATCAGGTTCGTAAGTGTTCCTTGATGTTTGGTAAAACCGCTTTGATTGAATGGCAAAATGTTATTGTCTGTAACCCAAGACTGTAGATGTTTTAACACACAGGATGAAAAATACTTAGGGTTGACATCTAGGAGAGCTATAAGTCTGTAATTGCTTGGGGAAGCTGCGTTCCCTCCTTTGTAGATGGGATGAATTATTGAGCCTCTCCAGGTTGCCGGGACAATTCCCGTTGTGAGCACGCAGTTGAACATCTCAGCCAGGAAGTTGGCCCATCTTTCTGTTTCCTGTTTAAACAGGGCCTGCGGTAAACCATTAGGCCCTGGGGTACAATCCGTTCGCGACTTCCCAATGATATTTATTAATTCTGATGCTGAGATCTTTAGGCATTCTGCAACCTCGGGTTCTTGGCTCTCCGAGAACCCTTGGGATTGCAGAGCGATTTTGGTGTCCAATTCCTTTAGATGTGACTTTAGATGGTGTACCCAAGCTTCCTCAGAAATATTTGTGTTATTAGCTGCCACTGGTCCCTTGTCCATTGTGTTGATGATTTTCCAGAATCTTTTGGGGTCGGATGATTTAGATGCGTAATGTAGTTTGGCCCAGAGCGTCTCCTGCTGCAGTTTTTTAAAAGACCATAATTAGCTTTTTAAGAGTTTCCTCTGCTCTCGCAGGGCGGCCAATAGTGGACCGTTGTCTGGGAGTGTTCGCATTTGCCTTAATAATTTAGCTACAACTGCTTTCCTTCTCCGTATAGGCTGTGGAAGATATAAACGCTTTTGGTGGCTCAATTGCGCTCCCTTTCTTGTGCTTCCTACGTTGACTTCGTTAATGAGGTTGGTGGCAAAGTTCTCCCAGACCGTTGTCAAATTCACCCTACCTGTGGCCATTAATTCTAGCCTTAGTAGAGCGTCTTCTGCTTGGGTTACGATGGTATCGGATAACCATTTAAGTTGTTTTAGGTTTTCGGTGCCAAAAGCCCCTTCCAGGGCTACTGCTTTTTCCGGTTTGGGTGGTGATGAGTGGATCCCTATTACCTGAGGCTTGTGATCACTTTCCACCAAGTCCACAATGCTGAAGTTACTCACTACTATGTACAGGGTGGGGGTTACCAGTGTATAGTCTAGGTAGGAGACTGATTTCCCAGAGAATCTTGTCCATACTGGAGGAATGTCGAGCAGCTTTAGACCATTTAGTGCAAAGAGGCCTATAGCTTCACAGGTGCGGATGAAACTCTCACCTAAGTTGTCTTTCCTGATTTTAGTTGGGAGAGACTGGACGGGCACTGTTGCCACTGTTTGGATGTGATTTTCGCCAGGCATGTGGAATAGATTGAGATTAAAATCGTCCGATATGAGCCAATATGCTGATTTTACCATGCTTTTCATCCTTATCAATTTGGATAGTAACTTACTAGCTTCAATTATTTTAGTTTTTGGATTGATGTATATATTGACTAGGATCATTGGATCCTGTACATTTTGTCCCCATCCGTCGAGCCTGATAATTTGGAAGGGTAATGTTGTAGTTTAGCAGCGATTAGATTAAGCATTAGCAGAAGACATCTGTATTTGTAACTATTGTGAACATTTCGCAGAATCCATTTTGTATTCGTGGCAGCCATTTTCTCTGCCACATGCTGCCATGTGCTCACCATGTGCTCTGTCCTACCTTTCTGTTAACTACTCTTGAAATCTGCCTAGTGACAAGTTATATTTAGCATCTCCAACTTTCGCACATGCTCAGTAAGGTCTGCAGCTGTTAGTCCTTGGAAACTGTCAGTTCCTCCTACCTGTCGACTGTGCATTTTCCACATGACCTTACATGTATACAAGTCTTGCTTCTATAATTGTACCACCTCCTTTTAGCTCCTGCGTGGGTATAAAAGGACCATGCTCTCTCAGTTCAGTGTGCTACTTCAGACATTACCTAAGGGTGCTGTTTGAACTGTAGTACCACCTCATGAGGTTAATAAACTTTGTCTTTTATTTCAGTTCCTGTGCCAACTTCTTCCTACATGGTCTGAGGACTTTGTGCAGAGAAAGGTGAACCCCTTGCACTAGTAGGCCTTGCTGAGGCTTACTTCAACAAATTGGCACCCGAACAGGGACTCATCGGCGACTCGGATGCCCAACGGATTGGTCGCGACGAAGGATTGGGATCTCGCTGTGGATGATCAATGCCTGAGGAGACCCGAGTCTTGGCAACCACGGCGTTTTTCCCTTCTTTCTGATTTGACCATCCAGGTGGCGCCGGTCCTCGACTGAGATCCTTTTTGTTCATTCGTCATGCAGTGACCATTTGGTCGATTTTAGAACTTGGCAGTTGGAACCTGGACACCCTGTGATTGGTAAGAGCCGTTTTACGGCACTTGCTGTGGGTTTTGATGCCTTTGTTTGGTAATGTAGTTTAGCACTACTTACTGTGGCTCTTGTGTTTTGGGTGACTAGTCAATTTGTATCCTTTGAATTGATATATAAATTGCAATTTATATAGGCAGGTAATGAGGAGAATTTTCTCCAATTTAATTTTGATTTGAACGGCACCTTAAGTGCTACTTTGATTATAATATTGCATATTCTGCACTATTTTTTGGCATGCCTGTTTTTAGTGCACTTCGTAGGATGTGTTGCTTTTGTAATGGTACCAATTTGAGACTGGAAGAATCGCAACCGGCACCCCCAGAGGGGACGCCAAATAGAGATATGTATGTTAAACATGGTCTTTCTTCTATAATGTACAGCACATTATGGAATAAATACACTCGTGCGGATCCTGAGTTTCGTTGGCCTATGCATGGGTCATTTGATTTGCGAAAGATTGAGTATGTGGAACAATGTATGTGTAAGCGAAAGTCTAGGCAAGATATGCTTGACTGTGTACGAATGTGGGAGAAAGAAGTGCATGGATGAGTGAAGCGTGAGCAAGCCTTGCTTGAGAAAGTGCAGCGGAAGAATGTATATGTGAAAGCATTGGAAATGAGAAAGAAAGAAATAAATGACTTAAAGGAGCTAGAAGAGAAAGAACGTAAATTACAGGTAACTGGCCAATACACTGTTAGGCAACCTCTCTATCCTATCCTTAAAAAACCACATGATGATTTATTGTTACTAGATCGCCCTCCACCTCCGTATGTCGTCCCTTCTGCCCCTCATGAGTTAGCTAAGGCCTCCAGTTCGGAGCAACAGAAGATGCGAGACAGTCGCTCTATGTTGCCTTCTGACCGTGCGTCTGAGCTTAGATCTATTGCTCGTAAAACAATTCGTAGCGTTGTCTCTGCTTCTGAACTTTTAGACAACATGAAAGGGTGGACGGAAAAGGAGCAGCTATATTTTACTGAGGCATTTGACTCAGAAGTTATTGAACTATATCGGAAAAATATTCTGATGAGTTAGAGCCCGATGATGCAGCAGCTGATCATAAGCAAATGCGTGATGGTCTTTTTGTTTTCTCCCAGGTGGCTGATGCAATCAGGCGTTTAATGAAATTATGTGTTGTGGCAGTCCGCTTGCAAGAGGAGAAAAGGGCTGTGGACGAAGTTGCATGGACATCTCAGACCGGTGGGGTACAAGCGTCCATCTTCGGAACAGATAAGACTATGATAGTTCACGCGTAACCAATGCGGGAGGCCGCGCCTTTGTATGTTCCTCCTAAAGGATTGGGTACAAGTGATGATAAAACTTCTGTTGATGCTAAGGGTTATTTTATTTATAATTGGGTGTATACTCCTTGGAATAGGGCAGATGTAATGGCACTTAAAACAGCATTACCTGACCCGCGGAAAAATCCAGCCGCCTTTTATGAGGAAGTTGAGGGAGCAATTAGTTCTTGTACTATGACTTTGGCTGACTTTGATTTATTTTTCGGATTGATATTACCGCCAGATATGTGGAGAACTGTTCGTAAAATTGATGATCATGCAGTTTTTGGGGCGTCATGGAAAGAATTAGAACAGATGGCCTGGGATAGGGAACCTGCGAAAAAGCCATATCAGTTGATTCTAGATCTTCCTGCAGCCATATTAGTTAAGTTAAAAATGATTATTCCCCCTAAAAAGATAGATTGGACTGTTTTAGCGTCTTGTAAGCAAAAGGCAGATGAATCGGTCTTTGATTTCTTTACACTTTTGTAAGAAGCATTTCATGATTATAGCGGTCAGTCATTGTCAGATGATACGGGCAGACATTTGTTTGTCGATAAATATGTTGCAAATCTGTTACCAGGAATAGCTAGTCGTCTAAAAGCTAGTGAAAGTTCATGGACTACCTGTACTCCGGTTTCTCTTTTGACTATGGCTCAGTATTATGAACGTCAGGAATTAGAAGCAAAAGGTAGCGAGGAGAAAAAGATTAAAGAATTAAAGACGAAGGTTATGTTGGCTCAAGCTTATGGTCCGCCTTTTAGAGGTAGTGATAGAGGTGGACGTGGATCTTATGGTTCTTCTTACACTCATTCGAATTTGTCTGTTGATCAGTGTGCGTATTGTAAGAAATTTGGGCATTGGGCTGCCGATTGTCCAGCACTACGTGTTCAGCAGTGTTCACGTGGTCGGGGACAAATGAGAAATCGCTCAGGATATTCAGGACCTAGAAGAAGCACGAATGATCATGCTAGGGTTGATGCTAATGTACGAGGGCAGGATGGGTTTAATACTTTTGATAGACGGAACCAATACCAGATGTCTAACTATGTGCAGCCTGATTTCCAAGATTCTGCTTATGCATAGGATTGCCTAGGATGGGGTAAGGAATCAGTTGAAGTTCCAGTAGATCAGAGGTGTCCCTATGTTAAAGCACATGTTTTGGGTTCTACTGATCAGTTTCTGGTTGATACAGGAGCTACTCGTAGCGCCTTGTCTAAACATTTGATTCCAAGGGATCCCCTGTCTGGCTTAACCATTACATCGATAGGTTTCGATGGAACACCTTCCCCTAGCCCATTGTCACAACCACTTGCATTCCATGTTGATAAATTTACTGCTCCATGTCCATTTTTGCTTTCTCCAAATACACCAGACAATATTGTGGGTCTTGATATGCTCAAGTATTTCAGGGCTACAATACGATGCTCTCCTGAAGGGGTGTGTGTTATTTTAAATGATAATCATCCTGTGATGGAAAGAGTTTGTCTTGTTAAAGAGGATATTGCATTAGCTTCACTCCCTAGTACTTTGTGGGCTACTTCAGATACTGATGGACAAATGATTATTCCACCGGTACATATTAGTGTCAAGGAGGGAGCTGTATTGCCACGTTTGCCTCAATACAAAATTTCACAGGAGGGTGAAGAAGCACTCACATGAATTGTGCATGATCTTATTGCAGTTGGAGTTGTTGAGAAAGTTCTGTATAATGTTTGTAACAGTCCGATTCTTCCTATTCTGAAAAAGGATACTGATACCAGGATTTACCGATTCATTATTGATTTACGAGAAGTCAATAAGATTGTGATACCACAATATCCTGTGGTATCTGACATCACAACACTTCTTACTTTGGTTCCCCCGACAGCAACTCTGTGATAGACTTGAAGAATGCTTTCTTTTCGATCCCTATTCATCCTGACAGACGATATTTGTTTGGTTTTACTTTGAATAAACGATCATTTAGATTTTGCAGAGTTCCTCAAGGCTATACGGAGAGTCCAAGTATTTATAGTCAAGCGTTAAAACGACAACTTGATTCTTTTGTTTTGCCTGAAGGTGTGACTCTCATACAATATGTCGATGATATTTTGCTGGCGGCTGATACCCCTGAGCAATGTGAAAAGTGCACTTTGTCCTTACTTTCTTTTCTTGCTTCACACCATCATAAAGTGTCACGAAAGAAATTGCAATATTGTAGACCAAAGATAACCTATTTAGGTCACCTTTTGTCTAAGGAGGGCCGTGCACACACATCAGATCGTATTCAAGCAATTTTAGACACACCAGTACCCTCTACTCAGAAAGATGTTTGTGCATTCCTTGGTCTTACTTCTTTATGTAGGCAATGGATATTAGGGTTTTCACACATTGTCAAACCTTTGCTAGCACTTTTGACTAAAGATACTCCAATGCCCCTCCCATGGGCAGATGAATGTGAGACTGCTTTCAGGCACCTGCGACAAGCCCTTTGTTCCGCACCAGTGTTAGGTACTCCAGATTACATGAAGCCTTTTGCACTTTACGTACATGAGAAAGATGGATGTGCATTGTCAGTTTAATACAGACACATGGCGATAAGCAGCGTCCCTGTGCATATTTTTCAGCAGTACTTGATCCTGTCGCTCGAGCGTTGCCTGGGTGTTTTCGTTCAGTTGCTGCAACAGCTGTGTCAATACGTCAGAGTGAAGGGATAGTTTTGTCACATAAGCTGTTGGTGTTAGTACCCCATGCGGTTGATGCTCTTTTAAATCAAACAAAGACACAACATTTAACTAGCGCCCGTATGACAGGATATGAGTTGACATTGTTGGCTCCTCACATTACACTGAAGAGATGTGCAACACTAAATCCAGCCACTTTGTTGCCATATCCGGTGACTCAGCCTCAGTCACAAGAAACACATGATTGTATATTCCTTACTGAAGAACAGACAAAGGGTCGTATTGATTTACAAGATACGCCCCTTTTAGATGTAGATGGGTAATTGTGGGTTGATGGGTCTTGTTTGAAGTTGCCAGATGGTACGACCTCAGCTGCATATGCAATCACCACAATACACACGGTAGTGGAGACAGCTCGTATACCACAGAAGTCAGCTCAAGCAGCTGAACTAATAGCTTTGACAAGAGCATGTGAGCTTAGTACTGAATTACGTGTGAACATTTATACAGACAGCCGCTATGCTTTTGGAGTGGCTCATGATTTTGGATTGCTTTGGAAGGAGAGAGGCTTTCTCACATCCCACGGGATGCAGATAATGCACGGAGAATTAGTGCATAACCTCTTGCCTGCATTGACATATCCAAAGAAACTAGCTATTGTGAAATGTAGTGCACATAAGAAAGTGACCGATAAGATAGGGCAAGGTAATGCTCTTGCAGACCGCGTAGCACGTGAGACTGCGATGCAGCGAAGTACTACTTCTATGTATGTAGTGAAGTCACAAGCTGAACATTGGCATAATGCTAGACAAGACGTATTAGATATACAGAAATCTGCTTCTGTGAAAGAACGTGAGCAATGGTCTAAAGATGGAGAATTGGATGATGAGGGCTGTTGGCGGAATAAGCAGAGGGATAAATGGA
Source organism: Pleurodeles waltl (assembly GCF_031143425.1). NCBI lineage: Eukaryota > Metazoa > Chordata > Amphibia > Caudata > Salamandridae > Pleurodeles > Pleurodeles waltl. Next base: position 654,073,873 of record NC_090436.1, read on the forward strand.
AATTGCTTATAGCTTTTGTACAACCTATGGTTCAGATGGCACATGGGCTGGCACATGTTGGAGCTTCAACAATAACGAAGTTGCTTACGCAAGTTTGGGAGCATACAGAAATTTCCAGTACAGCTAAGAGAGTAGTACAGTCTTGTTTGATCTGTTTACAATACAATCCTGGAAAAGGGACACGTACTCCTGCGGGAGGGTTTGCTGCACCAACTGCACCTTTTGAAGTTCTACAAATGGATTATATTCAGCTTGAACGCTGCAACAATTTAAAGTATGTCTTGGTGGTGGTTTGTGCCTTCAGTAAATGGATAGAGGCGTACCCCACAAAGGATAATACTGCCATTACCACAGCGAAGGTGCTTTTGGAAGAATTTTTCCCTAGGTTTGGTGTTTGCAGACTTTTATGGAGTGATAACGGACCTCATTTTGTTGGGGAAGTTATTAGGTATGTCCTGAAAGGATTAGGGATCAAACAGAAGTTCCATGCGGTTTTCCACCCACAATCAGCAGGGTTGGTGGAAAGGTATAATGCCACTTTGAAGCTGAAGTTAGCGAAGATACAGGCTTCCACATCCTTAACTTGGCCAGATGCATTACCGTTGGCATTATTGTCTATTAGGTCAGTGCCACACTCCCGACTCGGCCTTAGTCCTTATGAGGTGGTATTCGGGAGGCCAATGAATATTTGGGGAGTTCCTAAGCCAAAATCTGTATATGATGTACCTTGTGTCCTGATGAATGATTATTTGGCACAGTTAACCGACAATTTGGTTTCTATTCATCAACAGGTTCGAGAAGCCCTTCCTGACAGATCTACAGGTGAAGGCCATGAACTCCGACCTGGTGACCAGGTGATGATTAAGTCCTTTGAAAGATCAAGCAGCTTGGAACCAAGGTGGCGAGGCCCAGAACAGGTGCTCCTTGCGACAAGGACAGCAGTTCGAGTGACGAACCGAAAGAATTGGGTCCATAGTACTCACTGCAAGAGAGTGCTACCTACCTTGGTGGAACCTGCTGTGCTGACCGATCATCAAAAGATTTTGACTACGGAGAAAGGCTGTGCCATGTCACCTGACGAATCTGCAGAGGTCTTCCCGGACCATACGACTTCTGGAGTGTCGCAATATAATTTGAGACCGAGGAAAGAATCTGAAAATGTTTTGAAAAAACTGGTTGAGCTACCACCCTGGGTTAGTGAAACGGAGAGCCAATGTGGCAAGGGGGTGGGGATCAGCCATGCATTAGAGTAGTGACACCCGTCTTGGCCCGTGGTGAAGAAATCAGCGGCTGCCCAGGGATAAGAGCTCCAACGATTGTTTTTAATCCATTTCTGAAAGGGTTGATTATCACTGTTGCTAAAATGAATAACAAACTGATCATTAGTACTATGGGGTTTGTTGTTGTTTTGATGGTTACAGCAACAATCACCTGGTTTGTTGAAAAGAAGGCTCCTGCTCGTGAGTTTTTTGTTGCCACTACTCCAGTACCAGAGGATCACTATTACTTTACGCTTCCCTATCAGGAGCAGAAGCACCGTCAATCGTACTTCAATAATACTTTCATTCAGATGTTGCATCATACTCATAATGCTACAAATACTACTAACTGTTGGGTATGTGGAATGATACCTGCGCATCAAAAGAAAGGAGGAACACCTTTCATTCCTCTTACTTTTTCACACAATGGTTCTTGTCAAGCTTGGTACACGCTTTTGTTTGCATCTGGAAAACGTACAGAGGGCGGACTTCTTTTTCGCCTTAATAAAGTATGCTACCAAGACAAAGATGGGTATCCCCAAGCCAAAGGAACTAAATGGGAATGGGAAAAGTATCAACCGGACAATGTTTCAATACCATATGTCTTCACAAATATAAGAGACTCTGACAAGAAAGAACAATTTGTGATTTCTGTTACAAAAACTAAAGCAGATTTATGTATACGTAGCATTGGGCAAATTCCAGTAGGGATAAGCGATTGTACCTTGATTTTAACTATTGAGGGTGTAAATAATAGTAGTTTTACAGCTTCACATAATACATATTTTGTTTGTGGTAACTATGGATATTACCAACTACCTGTTGGGTGGTCAGGTGTGTGTTATGTATCTTTTCTATTACCCCCTGTGTTTTTGGCCCCTGCATCATATCACTGAGATTTAAAACTGTTCAATGACATCATTAACAATAGATATAAAAGGGAAATAAGTACAAATGAGGTAGACCAAACGGATACTAGCCTGCAACAAAATGTTGATTTTAATTTAGGATTGTTCCCCTTTGTGGGTGCTGCGTTAAACAGTAGGAAAGTGAGACGATTGACTAGGGTTGTGGAAGCTGTTACCAATCAGGCAGCTCTGGCACTTGGGAATATTACTGAGGAGCTCCAAATTGCGAGGATTGTAGCGTTCCAAAATCGTATGGTACTAGATGTGATATTAGCTGATCGAGGTGGTGCATGTCACATCATCGGTAGTAGTTGCTGTGTTTTCATTCCCGATCACTCACCTTCAGTATATGATGCAATATCTAAACTGCATAAAATTGCTGCAGAAATCCACACAGAGACTGGTACTTGGACTTTTTCTGGATGGTTTTGGGCTCTTGTTTCCGCCTGGGGCTGGAAACTACTGACTATCCTGTGTGTAATGATTGCAATATTTTTCACATGCTGTATCTGTATTCAGTGTGGTCCAATGTTCTGCTCCATGTGTATTACTGCTTGTATGCCTACCAAAAGAAATATTACAGAAATTAAAGCACAACATATGTTAGATAAAGAAATAGCTGAAATGATGAGCATAAATATACAAGATGAATATTTAGATTATCCCAGAAAGACGAATGTCTTCAGCTAATGCTGAAAGGGTCGTCCGTTGTAGTTTAGCAGCGATTAGATTAAGCATTAGCAGAAGACATCTGTATTTGTAACTATTGTGAACATTTAGCGAAATCCATTTTGTATTCATGGCAGCCATTTTCTCTGCCACATGCTGCCATGTGCTCACCATGTGCTCTGTCCTACCTTTCTGTGAACTACTCTTGAAATCTGCCTAGTGACAAGTTATATTTAGCATCTCCCACTTTCGCACATGCTCAGTAAGGTCTCCAGCTGTTAGTCCTTGGAAACTGTCAGTTCCTCCTACCTGTCGACTGTGCATTTTCCACATGACCTTACATGTATACAAGTCTTGCTTCTATAATTGTACCACCTCCTTTTAGCCCCTGCGTGGGTATAAAAGGACCATGCTCTCTCAGTTCAGTGTGCTACTTCAGACATTACCTAAGGGTGCTGTTTGAACTGTAGTACCACCTCATGAGGTTAATAAACTTTGGGGGTCATTCTGACCCTGGCGGTCACCGACCGCCAGGGCCAACGACCACGGAAGCACTGCCAACAGGCTGGCGGTGCTTCCTGGGCCATTCTGACCGTGGCGGTAAAGCCGCGGTCAGAAAAGGGGAACCGGCGGTTTCCCGCCCGTTTACCCCTGGCCCAGGGAATCCTCCACGGCGGCGCTGCTTGCAGCGCCGCCATGGGGATTCCGACCCCCTTCCCGCCATCCTGTTCCTGTCGGTTTTTACCGCCAGGAACAGGATGGCGGGAACGGGTGTAGTGGGGCCCCTGGGGAACCCCTGCACTGCCCATGCCACTGGCATGGGCAGTGCAGGGGCCCCTTAACAGGGCCCCACTAAGAATTTCAGTGTCTGCTTTGCAGACACTGAAAATCTCGACGGGTGCCACTGCACCCGTCGCACCCCTGCAAATCCGCCGGCTCCATTCGGAGCCAGCTTCCTCTTTGCAGGGGCTTTCCCGCTGGGCCGGCGGGCGATCTTTTGGAGATCACCCGCCGGCCCAGCGGGAAAGTTAGAATGACCGCCGCGGTCATTTGACCGCGGTGCGGTCTTTTGGCGGCCTCCGCCCGGCATGCGGCGCCCGCCACCCGCCGGGGTCGGAATGACCCCCTTTGTCTTTTATTTCAGTTCCTGTGCCAACTTCTTCCTATATGGTCTGAGGACTTTGTGCAGAGAAAGGTGAACCCCTTGCACTAGTAGGCCTTGCTGAGGCTTACTTCAACAGTAAGTCTTCCTCCTTGTGCTCTGTGATCTTTGCTCAGATGCTCGTGCTAATGTATGTCACTAGACCTCCCCTTGGCCGGCCAGGCCTGTTCATTTTTATGGCTGGACTGAAAAGTTCAATGAATCCTACTAACGGTATTGAATCCATTGCCCAGGATTCCTGTAGAAGTATAATATCAAAGGTGCTAAAAAACTTTGTTACCTCTGTGTCCTCTATTTTTGCCCGCAGGCCACCTATATTCCACGAGCAGATATTCAATACTCTTTGTGGGGATAATTCCCCAGCTGTTCAGCTGTTACCCGATGCTCCCAAAAGAAGAACCGTGGTACCCGTTCCCTTCCAAGGTGGGATCTCTGAACTTGGACCAGCCTTTTCTTGCCTTCCTGCTTCCAAAATTGGACTTGCAATGGGGATTTGGGAAGCCTTTTCTCGAAAATGGTTTTTGCAGGCCCTCTGCTGCCTGGGGTGGCTGCACATGCACCATGCAAGATGGACCGCATGCCTTTTGGCGTTTCCAGAGGATGAGAGGCTAATAATGGAGGTGGGTATTGTTCACCTTTGTTGATGCCTACCTCAATACCCCAGGTTTTCAGTAGGTCCTTTCTTTCCAAGATCTGCATGGGTAGGGCCGGGTCCGCAAAAATACTGAGCGTGGGGTCCGTGTGTTGGCAGCCTCTGGCTTGGATGAATTTAATTGCAGCGATGTCGTCTGAGCCCACGTGCTGTAGATCCGGGAGAGCTTTTATCAGTCTTAGAATAGAGGAGCGATTGAGAATATCAGTGGTAGATCTTGGGATGAACTCCGGAACCCACAGCAACTGGGGGGTTGGTTCATCATTTTGGGTGCCTTCGTGAAGGGGCTGGAGTTGCTCTATGTGGTCGGCATGTTCCATGTAGGCCGCTTCGCCCGGCATTGTGCCAAGGACATACCTCTTGCCCATCGGATTTGCCTGCGATGTCTGCCTGTGTTGTTCAGGCTTAGTGGTTTTTAGTTTTATGCTCTGGTGGTCCTCTTGGGGTCTATTGCCATTATCCGAGGGTTTGCTCCACACAGCGTGAGGCCCCATCTGGGGCTTTGTTAGCTGGACCGTCCCTATTATGATAGAGGGGGTCTTGGGTCCTGCTTTTGTGTTACTGCTAGTGCTTGCTGGGACGTAGATATCACCGTTCTGCCTACCACTTGGAACCAGATGCTCCTGACTTTGATCATGTGAGATGATTTCAGTGGTCTTTGGGATGGATAATTGAAGTGCTCGAGCAGATCGTCTTCCTTTTCTTTCCCGTTTGCGTTCTCTTTTTGATAAAATCCGTGAAGGGGGTTTCTCGCCATTCCCGGGTTCGATAGTGACTTGCGATGGGAAATAATTCTCCATATCTTCCATTCTAGGGCTAACTGAAGCAATACTTTCTACCTGAGAGCTTTTCTCTCTTATGCTCGACGGTACAACTGTTTGAGGTGAGCGAGGATTTTCCTCTTGATTTTGTGCAAGCGGGACAGCTGTTAACAAGGTAGCGAGGGGAGTTATATGAACCTGTTCATCCTTCCGGGTGGAGGTGATTTCTTTAAGTATACCTTCTAGGATTTGCGGCAGTTGAGACAGTTTATCTACCACCTCCTTGCAGGAGCAGATGGTAAAGTCGTTTGCTTGATTAGTTTGTGCCCTTGTAATTAAGGCATTTAGGTCTTCCAGCTTGCTGTCGATACCGGCGACAAATACTGCCATTGTATTTAACAGGTCTACCTGAATGTCCATTTTATTTGAGTGGAACTGCAGGGCCATAACTGTAGCTTGCATTGAGTTTAGGATTGCAGCCCACATATCATCTGACCTTGCCATGTCCGGGGGACGTGGTTGTAATTGAGGTTGCAGATTGAATTTGTAATCCATGCTAGAGGTACTTCCGGTTTTGGTTACTTTAATTGCTTTGCGGGCATGGATCTGAGCGACTATCTCAGTTTCTTTCTCGGGTGTCCTAGATGGGTAACCCTGTTCCGAATTCCAGTGTTCTAATTCCTCATTTTCACATCCAAGTGCTGGGAAGGAATGGAGTTTGGCGTTTTGGCACAGGGGGGCGTCTTGCCAGGGATTGTGTCCTAGGATTTCCGCAGTTGCTACCATCTCTGATTCCAGAATTGATTGGCTTGCTGGACTGGCTATTCGGTGGAGCATTTCGCGATCTATACTGGCGTTCCTTAAGGATTTCACTAGCCCCGGAGTGGAGGGCGCTCCTGGTGCCAGAGTGCGGGGATCCTGTACTGCATCCATGCCATCTGGGTTCAGGGGCTGCTTCCTCACAATTACTATTACTGGTGAAAGTGGAACGGGGGTGGGAGCAGGTGAGTTCACTCTGGGACTCTCTCCGCGGGTTCCTGATATTTGCAAGTCGGGGTGAGCGATAGTTCGTGCCCTAAGAATTGGTAACTTGGAACCAGTGATCCGGTCCTTTTTTTGGCAGCTGGAGTTGTTACCGCAGCAAAGTAGTTGGTTATCTTGCGGAAATTAGCCTGTGAGTTCCCCACTTCCATTTTCGTCTGGATCCCCCCAGATTATTTCTTCCGTGCGGGAGGAATGTTCAGCCTGTACCCCGCCAATGCCGTGGGCTGTCGGGTGTCTCCTGCGTGAGATGGGGTGGTCCGGGTCCTGGCCACTGCCTGCTCTACTTTTTACTGCCGTGCAGTCCGTGGTTGGTTCTCTTTTCCTTTTTCTCTTCGTTAGATTTACGGGTTGACTTCGGGCCTTGCCTGATCTCATGCTCCTACCCCAGATGAATCCCTGATTGATCAATCTGTTGCTGATTTACTTGTGGAGGGTCTACTCAGATCTTCGGGAGTTTCCAGTTGAGAGAGGCTGTGGTTGCTTTCACTTTTCTTGTTGCGTCGTCAAGTGCGAGCGTCAGTGAGCTCTGTTGCTTGCCACCTGCTACTGGCTGCCCTCTCGCTGTCCGTTACTGACGGAATCTGGACACTGGACGCACGCTTCCACACTTCCTGCTCCGCACTGTCAGTGTGCAGCTGGTCTCGTCCCGGGTGTCAGGGCTGCCTGGCAGGTGTGGAGGTCTGGTCCGGTCTGGTCCGGTCTGGTCCGGTCTGGTCCGGGGTCTGATCAGGTAGGGCTGTGCAATTTAGAGCTGAGGCAGACGCTGTAGGAGCTGCTGAGGGGCTGCAGAAGTCACCTGCCAAAGATGACGACGATCTTAAGAACCTGGATCCTGGAGCCACCTCCCTACAACTCCCAGTGAAACTTGCCGCACTCAGACAGGCAGGCAGGGCGGGGGTGGGGTGGAGCAGAGCTAGCGTTTGGGTTAAGTGGCAAACCCCTTGGTTTTCCTCGGCCCTTGCACCCCTCGCCCCCCGCAAGCCGCACCCACGTTCGGACTGCTTCCGCAGGGGCCCGTGGAGGGGTTGAGCGGGGCTGCTTTTGCCTAATGGGGTCTGGCTGGGGTTTGGCTGCTCGTCTGGTCTGCTCGCCTCTGGGCTCCCGCCACCGATCTTGATGGGGGCGGTGAGGCAGGGGCGCTCTCCCGGCGCTCTCCCGGCGCTCTCCCGGCTCCTGACGCCTGCTACCTGAAGCCCGATGCCGGCGCTTCGCCTTACCGAGATTCAGGGGGTCTCGGGGGTTCGGGGCTTCTTCCCACACCGATTCCAGGTCTCGGCGATCCTGGGGGGGCGATGGACTGGTGGGCTGATGAGCTGAGTGCTTTTCAGTTTCCCACGAGGCCCAACAAAGTCTCCTTTTCGTCCTCCGGCGACTTTTAGTCCTGTCCCATTTTTTTTTCGAAAAGCAGTTTGGCTCCTGGAACGCTTAGTTTCACTCTTCTGTCATCCTGTGAGCCTACAAGCCCCAGCATGCAAAGTGCTTCAGAGGTGAAATGAAAATATGTTTTCTGAAATGGTGTCCCTCCTGTGGTACAAAGCTCCCAGCCAGGGATGGCGAGGTCCTAGGAGGTGTGCATCACCCGCTCCGCGGTGCTGGCTCTTCACAACACTCTGCAGTTTGTGTTTCTTATTGTCAGGGCTTAGCCCGTACCTCACGAGTGAAGAAATAAACAGCCGCTTCCTGGCGCTTGAAGAACGTGTGTGCCGTCCCTTGTACGAGTGCACAGGTAGGATTCACCCCCCGCGTGGGTCTGCAGTCACCTGGCCTCACTCACTTCTGTTTTTCACATGTATTAGTGAATGCAAGGAGAACCTCACCCGCTATGACACCTCTGCTGCACGAGGGGGTGAGGGCAGCTAAGAAAAGCCCCAGGTCCCGTCTATGGCCCCCCTTGCATCAGTTTGAGGCTCCGTGTGGCTCTGTGCAGCTCCTGAGTGGCTCCTGCGGTCCTGGCAACTCGGAGCCGCGAACACTGTGATCGGCGATCTCCTCTCTGCACTGCGTTACTCCTGGGGTTTGGCGTCACTCCTGGGGTTTGGATTATCATTTTGTAATTACATATAGGCCTAGTAAGGAGAGTGCAAAGGCAGATGCTCTATCTTGAATCAGTGAGAAAGAACCATTACTGGCTAAGGATGAAGCAAAACCAATCATTTCTGACAACCATTTTCAAGGTGGAGTATTTACTTCCAGTTTTCTTGAGAATTTAGCACAGGGCATGAATACCAAACAGTGAGAAAACTGGGCTGATTGCAGAGGCCCTCTAACTTTTTTCCCCCATTATTCACTTTTTGATGGTGTTTTCCTGACTTCGATGGTGCCTGGGTACTACTAACCAGTCCTAGGGCCTGTGCTCTGTGTAAAATGAGTATGCAAATTAGGCTAGTTATAATTGGCTATATCAACCTACCTATAGGTCCCTAGTATATGGTAGGGCAGATAGGGTTAGGGACCCCAGCATAGGTGGTGCATAGGTGCACTGCTGAGGTGCCCAGGGTCATTTTAAAGGCAGGCCTGCCTTGCTGGCTGCTTTTAAATTAAAGTTACCTGAAAATTTGACTTTGGAATCAAAAGTACTTCCAAAGTCTTAAACTACCTTATTTTTACATATAAGTCACCACAAAGGTGTGCCCGAGGTGTCCCCAGGGTTGGGTACAGTGTAACTATCAGCAGGGGCCTTAAAAATGTATTTTATAAGCCTTGGTGAGGAAAAATAGCTATATTTGTTTTCCCTCATTGAGTGAATAGGTTCCATAGGCTAAAATGGGGAGACTTTATTTTAATTAATAAAGTCTCCAAAGGAGCTAGATATGGCAAGTTTGGTCTCAAACTGATTGCTATAATAAATGCAGCAACTTGCAGTTGATGGATTTAATATAACTAGTTCAGGGAAAGAGTTTTAGAACTCTTCCTAAAAGTTACCAGTTCAGCTCTGCAGTGCCGTTTTCTGATTGGCCAGCCTCTGGCAGCCTGGCCAGGCTGCCTTGATGAGGTGTGAAGTGGCCTGGGCTGAACACAAAGTAAGTGTCTGGGGGAGGAGATATGCCTCAGCAGATGATGAAACAGGCGGGGGGAGAGCAGCCAAAATGGTCTTCAAAGAAGGGAAGGAGATTTGGAGCAGCTCAGGACTTCCCCCATTTACTGCAAACCCAGACAACCAGGTTCCCTCTTGATTAGATTAGGAGAGGAGTGTGTTAAGGATTTTTAGCCACACCAGTGGGTAGGCTCACCAGCCCTAACGTCCAAAATTCAGTGTCTGCCATTTTGGATTTTTAAGGAACGTTGCTCCCTGGGATTGATTTTTCCCACTCTTCCAGGTGAAGTGGTCATCCAAGAGTGCCCTTCCTTTGATTGAACAGTTGGTTCCCCTGTGCTTTTCACCCTAGAAGCAAGGATACATTCGGCGGATCAGTACCCACACTTCAGATCCCTACAAGGAACAAGATCAGAAGAAGAAGGACTGCCCTGCTGGACCCCTGACCTGCACTCTGAAAGACTGCACCAGCTGCACACTTGGGTTTCACCACTAAAAGGACTTTGCCTGTCTGCAACTGCTTCAAAAAGGCACTCCCTATAAGCTACAGGTACAAAGAAGCTGCCCAGAGTCCCCTGCATCAAGGCCCGCAAAAAGAGCCCCGTTGACCAGTGTCCAGTGGCCATTTGAGGATTCTGATCAGGTGCATTCTCGGAATTGTAGTCCCAACTCTGATTGAGCAGCTTAGAGCTTCTGGATCCTTGCATCAAGTTGTGAACACTTCAAGGACCCAAAAAAGGACCTCTGGAAGATGATCCAGAAGTATGGAGACATTCAGATAAACTGTTGTAAAGAGCTCCATCAGATGAAGAGGTGCATTGTGGGTGTTGTAGTTCCAGACCCCGAGAGGCAAACCAGAACCTCTGAACCCTTGGCTGGAGCTGCTGACCACTTTCCCTTATCAACAAACACATCTGAAAGTAAGTGTAACAGTGTTACAATGTGGGTTACCTGAACTCTGGATTTTGTCCCTGTCCAGTGGGACCTTTTTTTAACTCTTTGAGCACTATTTGCTTCTGAGCGCTAGAATTACATTTATTGTTTGAAAATTGATATCTCCGGTTCCCCTTATCTGATTTTATTAGTTTTGGTGTCATTTTAAAGATAAAAATATACAATGTACTCTATGTTTATAAATTGGTGTTGGATTTTTATTGTGTTTTGTGATTTACTTATTCAGTCTTTTGTGGTTTACAAATGCTTTACATGCCTGTCAACTAAGTTAAGCCTTGCCGCTTGTTGCCAAGCTACCAAGGGTTGAGTGGGCATTAACTTATTGAGACCTGACTGGACCTAGTGGGGGTTAGTGGCCTATTGCTAAGTGTAGGTACTTACCTGCCCTTACCAATAATCCACTTTCCAACACAAACCCTTACAAAGCCAGTTTAAAACAGAAACTAAATTATTACTAGGAAAAGGTCTTCTAACCTATGAAGGTTGTTTATTTTTACCAAGTCAAGTCTTACAGGAACAAGCCCTTCAATTATGTCATGACAGAGCACAAGTAGGGCACACAGGAGTGAAAAAAACTTTACAACATCTAAAATTAAATTTTTGGTGGCCGTCAATGCCCAAAGATGTGCAACAATTTGACTCCTGCGCAGTTTCGGCTCAAGGAAAGAGTTCACACAGTTCCCCATGTGATTTGTTATGTCCAATTTCGGTCCCACCAAAACTATGGCACTTACTATCTATGGATTTCGTAGTTGAACTACTAAGGACTGCCACTGATTATGCTAGGATCCTAACAAATATAGATCATCTTTCTAAAAGGGTCTATCTCATACCACTAATGAAACTCCTGACGGCTCTAGGATTTTCAACAATCTTCTTACAAAATGTGGTACGCCTACATGGTTTACCATCAGTGATAATCACTGACCTAGGCTCTCAATACATTTCCAAATTCTGGTTGGCTATGTGTAAATCATTGGACATGGAATCATGCCTTTCATCTAGTTACCACCCAAAGACAGGCGGGCAAGGTGAACGCCTGAGCAAACAAACAGTTGAACAGTGCCTTTGTTATTACTAACCTAAGGAGAGGATAGGTTAGGCTCATGTGGGCCATGGAACTCACCCACAGCAACACTGACCATGCCTCTCTAGGCATGTCAACATTCTTTTGTCTAACTGGTGAACACCCACAAATGATTTCTTGGGAGGAAACATTGCATAGACTGGTTTCAGCAGCATATGATTATCATGCATGCATTTAGTACAAGCAAAAGAAATATACAAGTCATGGCAGACAAACACTGTAGCCCAGCACTACAATAGAAAACCGGGCTCAAGGTATGGTTGTCCACTAGGAATATTCCCCTGACTTCCTCAATACATAAGTCCTTTTGTAATCCGTCAAGTAGTCAACACGTTTGCTATGAAATTAAACCTCACTCCATCCTTAAGAATACAGCCAGTATTCCATATCTCATTACTAAAGTCTTGGCATCCTAACACAAGAATCACATAACCTCCACCTCCTGCAGAGGTAGAAGAACACATGGAATATGAAGTGTGCAATATCCTAGATTCCAGGTGTATGGATGGCAAATTACGTATTTTAGTAGATTGGTTAGGCTGAGGCCCAGGGGACGCTCTTGGGAGCCTGTGTCTTACGTCTTCAATGCTCCTCACTTTGGTTTGCAGATTTCATCAGTGGCATGCAGAGTATCCTAATTCTAGTGATGGAGGCTATTCTAAGAGGAGGGTACTGTAAAAAAACATGTACTTGACTCTCACTGTAAAGTAATCATTGCTACATCACATATGCTTGTCTGTACTAGTGTGTTACTTGTCGTTGTTACATTGAATATGCTAGTCTGTACCATTGTGTTAGTTGTTGTTTTGATATTATGGATTCTGCCAAAGTGTCAACTTGGCAAGCACCCTTTCCAGCTTCTAGAATGACACTGGAAACCATGTACGAACCTTTAGGCAAAAAATGGTCTAGGATGTACATGAAAGGCTGAACTCTCGTGAGAACTTCAGAAACACTTTGGACATCTTTGAGTGTGGTTTTGGCACGATCTATGTAAACCACACCTAACCTCTGCAAGCCACTTTGTGTTGAGCCTCCCATCTGTGAAGGCCTAACTGTTTCAGCTCTGTCACTCCTGAAAAGTCCTCATAAGCTCCAGACCCCTGAGAAGCTCAAGCAGGCTCTGGCGCTATATTTGCTCCACAAAGAAAGGAATGGAAGATGTTATTAGCAATCTTCATGGAACCAAGGTAACAAAGAATAACAGCACTGTGGTGGTGGGGATTTTGTTTGCCAGGATACATAGCTGTGTGTAACCATGCTTGACTGCCATAACCCTTCCTCTCTCAACATGTAATCTTTGCATGTTGCACAAGATAAATAAAGTGCTGCATCATTACCAGTTGTTTTATGCAAAAGAACAATTACTATATTTTATGTTCTTGTGATGTGCAAGAAGTATTGTAATATTTGGCTGATGATGTGTAAAGAACTATTAAATGATTTGTACTGTTGATGTGCACAGTACGTTCCCTCCTAGATTAGAAGTGACATAACTTCTATGGACTTTTTAAAAGCATTGAACTCCAGAAGTGATACCTAGTGAAAAGTATGTCTATCTATGTTTATTTTTATGCAGTAATATTCCATAAGTGAACAACCACTTGATAGGAAATCATTGTCTAACCAATGAAGAATAACCAAAGGCAACTTAATCCACTGCACACAAGGCCTTCCAGTTGTTCGCAGGTACTGTGTCATTGTTCAAAAGTATACAGTGCTTGGTATAGCCTACGAGGGTGTTGGGAACAGCAGACACAAGAACACCTTAGTAATTTTACCCTCATTTTAAAAAAGTAGACAGCAGGACTACAAGGCAGAGAAGACAACATCTTGGAAGGCCCTTCTTTGTGAACCTTACCTGAATTTCTGGAGTAAATTCTAAAATCCTGAATGACAGGTAGGGTGCTAGGATGTGGGTCCCCATCATCTCCGCAATGTTGTGATGCATGCACCCAGGAAAGACTGCACCACAGTCCTTTGACACTTACTCCCTTCCTTTAAGTCAGAAGTCCTCCCAAAATATATGAGCAAACAGTACCAGCAGAATACCTAACCTCCAAATATATGTATGGAGACCTGCAACATCATACTATGAAATTCAGTGCTAGTGATTAAATCCTGGTGTTGAGGATACTCACCATAAGAGGTGTAATTGAAAAAAGATCAGACGTAAGTCACTTAATCAGTCTTACTGCAGGAACTATAAAACCAACTAGTCTCCTACCTCATCAAGAGTGCTGAATGTGTCCAAGTCTGTCCTTAGAGTTTCTACAGGAAATGAGATGTGAACAAAATATATGCTATATCTGATGAGTTAGTGTAAGCATATTCAACATGTAAATAGCACAAACCTCCTTATCTTGCTGGAGCCAGAATAATCGTCATGAGACTGACTTTGTCCCAATGTCCTTTAGCATAACTTGAGACTGTAACTAGATGCAAAGGTTCACACAGGAACAGCGTATACCACATCAGAAGCCCAAGAGACCGTTGTTACAATACAGGTTTAAAGTTGTGACAGAATCCTAGGCCGTATGTGCAGGGAACAGTACTGGGGTGCAACATTAGCCTCATTTGCCAAACAAGTTGACATTAGACTTCTGGGAAGATTTTCTGCTTTATGGCTTGAAGGTAATATTGGCAGGAGAACAAAGAACACAGATCAAGAGTTGCATCTGAGAAAAGGAACAGAGCTGAAGATCAGAGCACAAGCAGAGGCTTCCTCTCAACAACATGGAGGAATGCTAAGTGTCTGGCCAATTCCTAGGTTTGGCTTATATAGGCCAATGATCCTTGAATGCTGGAGTAGATCTTCAAATTTTGGGACTCTAAAATCTTTTGGTAGATCCTCGAATACCAGGATCCTCAAATCCTGCGGAAGACCCTCAAATCCCACTGTAGCCTGTCTCTCAGATGGGGCATACAGTCATAGCTTTTAGTGTGCTGGTATTGGGGCAGGATTGACTGTGTTGTTGATGGGGGATAACAACTAGGCATTAGACATACAACAGCCACAATTTTGGGCAGTATGACTTCTCATACTTCAGATGACATCCTGACTGGCAATGCCCTGAGGATACGGTAAAGTGATGGCCCGTAATGCCTAGGAATGGTGTGGGGGAGCATCTGTGACAAGCAGTGACTACACATCTGTGGCAGTATCATAATACAACATCAAATATAGATTGAGAAATGGTCTGGGAGGAACTCTCTCCAAAGAAATTAATTGGAAAGCAGATGTGTTTTAGAAGTGTGCCTTTGTAGGTGAATGGCATGAGTACATGCCAAATCATAACTTGCAACTGATTTATGGGCCCTGGAGGTTGAAAGTGCATTTGAACATAGAATATTTCAAATATTTCCCCAATTTTGATGCAATAACCACCTCTTCATAATGCTGTCACTAAGTTCCAATAGAGAGATGTTAACATGACAGCTAAGTAAACACCCAGACATTCTGACTCTCAACGCTTTCATTCAGGCTGCTTTCAGCTGTACGTAAATGAAGGACCATAAGGAATTCTATATGGAGAATTAAATGCTCCACATTACTATACATGTTTAATTTGACAGTTTCCTACTGTACACGACAAGACCAAGACTTGGCAAATATATGTTGACTTTTGATTGATAAAGGCTGGAGACAATGCTTCAGAAAGCTGACACATTGTACTGTCAAGGTAACAAGTAACAGAAAGCCTCCTCACTGGAATGCAAACCGGCACTGGCCAGAATCTTTGGCTTCATGAGGTGGCGAACACGCGCTCTTGAAGAAGAGACACTAAAGCTGCAAGACAGCGCGTGCATGTAGATAAAATCGACTTGCCAAGTTTGTTTGTCCATTTTTAAAATGAACCTGTAATGCTGGCTATTCTGCACTGTCCCTTATAACAGGAATAATAATAACCTCATTTTATTAGAACAACATTATATGTTAGTGTAACATTCCAGTCTCTACAATTCAAAAGAGGAGCTCTTCATCAACAAATGGTGTAAGCTACAGTATAAGTTTCCTAGGTGATAGTATTTATTCTGCATTAAGACACACCATCCTCCTTATAGGGAGGTGAGCATAGGTGAGTACAATCATTAGTACAAGCTACATGACATGATTCCCACAAGATAGTCTCTACTCTGAATGAAGCCAAACCATTCTATTAACGTTGATTGCATGTGAGCTGTAAACAAACAAACAACACAATTGTTACAATCACTGCACACCATTAATATTTTGATGTGCGTCCTTTTCACTTCAACAGAGATAAAGAGTAACTGCATTTAAAAAATAATTTGAAAAACGTATTGATATAAAAGACTTGGCACCTTGAAATGGTAGTCATTCTGTCTCTCATTTTCAGAGAAGACTGGCTAATGAGCATCGCACTAGCTCTTATGAACACCTCCCTAAAGAAATATTGATACCTCAACATTTGAAAGTTTTAAAACTTATTGATGAAGATCTGAAAACTATATTGAGAAGGTGTCTAGCTTACATTCAGTAGTGAAGTGGGCTCTTCAAAAGAGGGGATTCACATATTGAATTATCCTTGAATAAATTAAAAACATTGAAATCATTAAATATAATTGTAAGAAAATGCCTTCTTCTGCATGATTATTCCCAATTTTTTCGACTGATGATGTTGTTTTTTGCGCTCTGTACACTGGGACCCTGATAACCAGGTGCCACTGCATATTCTCTGACTCCTAAAAATGTGTTGAATTTGTTAAAATCCCACCTCAGCATATTTATCTAATTTATAGGTCCTTAGTATATGGCATCTTGTGTGTCCACGGCATGTAAATTAAGTGGCACTAGTGGTCTGCAGCACTTATGGTACCACCACTAAAGTGACCATGTAAAGGGTGCTTCTCAGTGTGACACAGCAATGTTGATGAGCCGTTTTAAAGTTGCCACTTCGACCCGTCAAAATTACTTGTTTGCAAGGCCTAAACTTTCCCTTCAAATAGTAGTAAGACACTCCTAAAGTAGGCTTTACCAGCCCTAAGGCAGGGGGTATAGTATTTAAAAGTAGGACATATGTAGTTAATGTTTTTACCTGCCCTTACAATGGAAAAGGCCCTAAACCCATTTTTAACTGTAGCGGGCTGGCTGTGTCATAAAAAACACCAGGATACTTTAGTTCACTTAATAAAGCCTGTCTGCTCTGTGCTACAGCTATCAAGGGTTGAGCTCAGGTGCAAATTGTTGAGACCGAACTGCATCTCGTACAGAATTGTTGAATTATCCAAATAATATTCCACTTTCTCACAATTATATTTCTGAGTCCAGTACAAAACTGTTATTTTAGTCAAATCCTATATACAACAATGTTTTGGTTTTCTTCTCCATTTCAATCAAAGTGGTGATGATTTAATTTCACTGGAACACACACTGCAGAAAATCTTTATGTGGAAACGATTTATATTCTAGATCTGAAAAAGGACTTTGTATTGCTTAATATGTTGTTGAGATTGTCTTAAGTGACTATGGCCCTCATTAAAACCCTGGTGGTGGGTGATAAAGTGACGGTAATACCGCCAACAGGCTGGCGGTGAGTACTGTCAAATTATGACCATGGCGGTGATATCTCTGATAGACAGCCAATGTACCACACCAACTGTCAGAGCGGAAACAACAGTCACCACTGTGGTAGCCACCTACAGCCAGGTGGAAGATAAAGTACCACCCACCATATTTGGACTTTTTCCGGGACAGTACCAATGCCATCAAAATCCTGGAGGAAACACATCACAGAAGAGAAAGGACTCACCTTCAGAGACATGGGGAAGAACCATGCCGCCATGCAACCTGTTCTGCAAGTTTTCCCGATGATCTTCTACCTTATGCTCCACCTGGAACACCAACGCCGGTGAAGATGATGATGGTGAATACAGCCGCCTAGCACACAAGGGAGGGTGAGAGGAAAACGAGAGCGACACACACACGCACAACACACACCCAACACACACACAACTTACACACAACCATATGCATAAGATAAACAATTTGTGCTTGGTCCTGGGGAGTGCAAGACCACAGTCTCCCAGGTGGGTGAATATCTCACTGGTTCTGGAGGGGGAAACATGCCCTGTGCTTGGCCCTGGGAAATGAAAGGCCACAGTCTCTCATGTGGGTGACTTGCCAACTGGTTCTGGAGGGGGCAACATGCCCTGTGCTTGGTCCTGCGGAGTGCAAGGCCACAGTCTCTCAGGTGGGTGAATACCCCACTGGTTCTGGAGGGGAAAACATGCCCTGTGCTTTGATCTGGGGAGTGCAAGGCCACAGTCCCTCTGGTGGGTGACTTGCCCACTGGTTCTGGAGGGGGCAACATGCCCTATGCTTTGTCCTGGGGAGTGCAAGGCCACAGTCTCTCAGGTGGGTGACTTGCCCACTGGTTCTGGAGGGGGAAACATACCCTGTGCTTTGTCCTGGGGAGTGCAAGGCCACAGTCTCTCAGGTGGGTGACTTACCCACTGGTTCTGGAGGAGGCAACATGCACTGTGCTTGGTCCTGGGGAGTGCAAGGCCACAGTCTCTCAGGTGGGTGAATACTCCGCTGGTTCTGGAGGGGGAAACACACCCTGTGCTTTGTCCTGGGGAGTGCAAGGCCACAGTCTCTCAGGTTGGTGACTTGCCCAGTGGTTCTGGAGGGGGCAACATGCCCTGTGCTTGGTCCTGTGGAGTGCAAGGCCACAGTCTCTCAGGTAGGTAACTTGCCCACTGGTTCTGGAGGGGGCAACATGCCCTGTGCTTGGTCGTGGGGAGTGCAAGGCCACAGTCTCTCAGGTGGGTGAATACCCCACTGGTTCTGGAGGGGGCAACATACCCTGTGCTTTTTCCTGGGGACTGCAAGGCCACTGTCTCTCAGGTGAGTTACTTGCCCACTGGTTCTGGAGGGGGCATCATGCCCATTGCTTGGTCCTGGGGAGTGCAAGGCCACAGTCTCTCAGGTGGGTAAGTTGGCCACTGGTGCTGAAGGGGGCAACATGCCCATTGCTTGGTCCTAGGTAGTGCAAGGCCACAGTATCTCAGATGGGTGACTTGCCCACTGGTTCTGGAGGGGGCAACATGCCCTGTGCTTGGTTCTGGGGAGTGCAAGGCCACAGTCCCTCGGGTGGGTGACTTGCCCACTGGTTCTGGAGGGGGCAGGCCGCACATCAGCCCTTGCAGGCTGGACTATATGGTGTTTGCCGGCAGTGACAGCTGCACTGTGGTGGTGGTTGTTGAACACACCTGCTCAGCCCATGCACCCTCCGATGGCTGCACTGTGGTGGTGGTTGTGGGAGGCTCCTGCTCAGCCCCTGCACCCTCCAATGGCTGCACTGTGGTGGTGGTTGTGGGAGGCTCCTGCTCAGCCCCTGCACTCTCTGATGGCTGCACAGCCACGGCTGACGGTGGAGGCTCTGTGACAGCTGCTGGTGGTGGCGGTGTTTGGCTGGCAGCTTCAGCTGGAGTAGATTGCCTCCTCTCCTCCTGCTCATGGGTTGGGGGTCCCTTACCCTTCCTGGCACTGGTGGATGGGCTCCTCCCCCCTCTGCTTGCTGGTGCAGTCTCCTTCCCCTTCTCTGCAGCTGGAGCAGGCTCCTTCCCCTTCTTTGCAGCTAGTGCAGGCTCCTTCCTCTTCTTTGCAGCTGGTGTAGGCTCTGTCCCCTTCTCTGCAGCTGGTGCAGGCTCCTTCCCCTTCTTTGGAGCTGGTGCAGGCTCCTTCCCCATCTTTGCAGTTGGTGCAGGCTCCTTCCCCTTCTTTGCAGCTGGTGCAGGCTTCTTCCCCTTCTTTGCAGTTGGTGCAGGCTCCTTCCCCTTCAGTATTGTTGGCCTGGAATCCTTTCCACCACAAGTAGGTGGTGCTACCACTGGGCCCATGGAATGTTTGGCTGAGGTGCTTGGCTGGGTCCTTTCTACCCTGCCCATAAGTGCAGGACGGGGGTAGAGGGGTAGGGAAGAGGTCAATCTGGGGAAGGAAAAGCTTTTTGGGGACATTGGCGTGGGAAGAGGGAGGAGTAATGGGAATGGAGGAGGAGGGCATAGTTGTTGGAGGTGTCTGTCTGCTGGATTTGGGTGCAGGCGCATGGTCTGTATGCTTTTGTGAGGTGGATGGCTGTTGGGTGTCTGAGTGTTTGCTTTTGTGTTCTTTAGGAGGGGGCACACACACGGTGGAAGAGGACACAGGGGACGTGTACATGGATGTTGTGGAGGTGTTAGGGTTTGTACACAGCAAAGAGCATGTCCCCTCTCACTGCACTAGTGGGTTCTGTAATAGCTCCCTTTTAAACTTACTATTGAAAGCCTTTCTTGTTATCTCACCTCCCCCCCCCCCTAGGCTTCTGTGTATGTTGTTTAATGTGCTGTTTTGTTTACACATTGGGCCTTGCTTTTACCAAGGCTTCTTTAAAACACTCCTCCCTAGGCCATGTGTTAATCCAACTCATTTGCATAATAACTGAAACTCTGCATACCTTTCAAGAACATGTGCAGCATGTGAGGACCACACCCAGCTCTTCAAACCACACCCAGCTCTGCACACCTTCCAAGAACATGTGCAGCATGTGAGGACCACACCCAGCCCTTCAAACCACACCCAGCCCTGTCTATAAATGGCATCCCCCGAGCCTCACCCAGTGCTTGTGCTCGTCTACCTCCCGCTTACCTGAGAACAGATCCCTCGGCGCTGGCACTCCTGCTATTTACAGACTTTCATTGACTTCAATGGGCGCAGCTTCTGGCTCTTCCTTCTTCCGGTTTCCGGTTCTTCCTTGCTTCAGCCTCTCTCCTATGAGTAACCTGCAAAAGAGAAAGAAGACAAGGTTAGACTGATCAGTATCTCTTGCCAGCAACAAGTAAGTGCAAAACCTTTTATTACCTGAAAGAACTTTGACAACAATTTCTGGATTCGTGTATAGACAATTTGAAACGAAATACCTTCCACGAACATTGTGATTCAAACTCTTTGTTACAAGAATATTTTGCAGAACTTTGTGAAGCAAACATTGTTTTTTCTCATGGAACTTTTAAGAATCGAACAGTGGAAACCATTAACAGCAAGGCAAACAGTAAATCAAGGACTTGCACAAATTACATGCTGTATTTTGATGTAAAAGTACAGTATTTGTTTTATAAAAGATTCTGGAAATATGGGAAAAAAGTTTTACAGTAATAGAAAACACATCCCAGAGCAGTAACACATTCCAAACCTGGAAACTAGAGACCAGGATCCAAGAGGTACTTTTAGAAGAGAATTTCTAATAAATAAAGGGATAGTCAGGAACCCATTTAGGAATAGGTTGCACTTATCTGTTCTTTGTTTATGTTTCATTAGGCACCAGTTTCTACAGAAGTCAGAAAGGGCCGCAGATTTGTGCAGCACTTCAACAGTGGAAACGAAAGAACGGTGTTGTCTCTCTTTTTTTTATTTTATCCACTTCCCCCCTTCCCTTGAGCTTCTGTTCTTAGTGCACTGTTTTAAAAACTAGTGTGCTGGAACAAGCAGTTTCAGGGTGGGGTCGGATTGTCTTCAACCTCCATCAGAACTGAACAAGAACTCAGGTGAGCTGGGCTTTGACAGGAGGTATCTGCCAGTGAGGTGTGTGTTCTGCTTTGTGTGGTGATGTTGATAGTGGATATTTATGTAGTGCATGCAGGTGTGAGTGTGGACGTAACTGGGTGGGAGGTGGAGGAGGAGGTGGGGGAGAAGGGGGAGATAGTAGCTGTTGTTGTGTCTGCAACTGAATGGTGTTTGTGTGAGTGCCTGTGGGATGAAGTGTGATGCTTGTGTTTGCCTGTGACACTCTTGGGTGTTGTCTTGTGTGCATGCTCATCTGGCTGTGAGCTTAGGATGGGTTGAGGAGAATAGGACTGGGAAGTGGAAGTTGGAGGGGGGACAGTTGAAACAGGGACAATGGCTGCCATCAGAGAGGAGGCAAGAGCCTGAATCGATCTCTGTTGGGCTGCCAATCCACCGTGAATGCTCTCCAGGAATGCATTATATTGTTGCATCTGGGCTGCCAGCCCCTGGATGGCATTCACAATGGTTGTTTGCCCTACAGAGATGGATCTCAGGAGGTCAATAGCCTCCTCAATCAGGGCAGCGGGGCTTACTGGGGCAGGGCCTGAGGTGCCTGGGGCGAAGGAGATGCCTACCCTCCTGGGTGAGCGGGCACGGGCAACTCGCTGAGGGGCTACTGTGAGGGTGGTGCTGGTATGGGGGATGGTGGCTGTACCTGCAGCTAGGGGGGTCACAGAGGTGTCCGCCACCACAAAGGCGCTCCCATGGGAGGAGGTATCAGAGTCTGTATTGTCCCCTCCAGTCTCCACCATTGTGCTCCTCTCACACTCCATCCCACTGGTGCCCTCAGCGTCGGTGGACTCTGCCTCCAGGGTCCTGTGGGATGTAGCTCCCTCTATCGCAGATGCCTCTGCTCCTCAGCTAAATGATGCTAATACACATAAGGACAGGATGACAAAACAAGAAAGGGGGGGAGAGAGACAAAGGATACACTGGGTCAATGACTGCACCAACACCACAGTTGGCGTACACAGCACCCTCACACACAGGGAACAGGCCTACACACTATGCATGGCACTACCAGTGAAATGGCTACTCAACAAGGAATGAGGAGGGGTACACTCCGCCAACTGCAGCACACCTAGGACCCACGCAGCACTGACCAGTAGTGAATACTAACAAGCTAGGTTAGCAGTATTTCACAATCAAACCCTTAGCCACCAGAGGACCTACGCTGCTATGTCTGACCTGGGCTAGCGGCAACCACTGACACACAACCACCACCCAGGTACCACCCCTCCAACCGTGAGTTTCAATGATAGCCACTGTACTTACCCTCTTGTGGCTGCTGTGGTGCCCTCAAGCACCCATCCAGCTCAGGGTAGGCCACCGCCAGTATGTGGGCCATCGGGGAGATCAGAGTCCAAGGGGCACCCCTTCCTTGTTGGGAGCCCATCCCCAGCTGGGCCTCTGCGGTCTTTCATGCCCAGCGTCTCAGGTCCTCCCACTGTTTCCATGGAAGGTCAGGAAACAAGTGAGGAATCAGATAGAAAATGGCGCTAACGTCCGCGGTGGTGCATACTGTCACCGCCGGCATAGATCACTATTGGCCACTGTACCCCATAGGGCCCAATTATAACCAAAGATGAATTGCACAATGGTTCACGACCGCCTACCGCCACGGCGCACAACGTCAGTGGAATTCCCTCACTTCCACCTGTCCCTCGACACAGGGGGGTGAACAGGCCTATGGATTAATGCTGCGTCACAGAATAAATAGGCACATACTTCACAAATTACACTGTCCCATAACATGTTTGCACATTGCAGACTGCTGTTGTGGCTCCATTGTTCAGTTTGTGACAGCCTACTCACTCTTTTGTCCCTTAGATACCTACCACTGCGGATGAATAGGAGATGGAGACATACACCCGTGTACAGACCCCTGGTGGACTTGGCTACACTGGAGGGCAGGCACATAATACTCACCTATAGACTGGACAGGGCCACAATCACTGAGCTCTGTGCCCAATTGGAGCCTGGCCTGATATCTGCTATCCATCACCCCACTGGGAACCCCCCTCTTGTGCAAGTGTTACCAGTTTTCCATTTCCTGGCAATTGATTCTTTCAAAGTGACGGTGGGCTTGGCAGCTGGAACGTCACAGCCAATATTCTCAAATGTGCTAACAAGAGTGTTGTCTGCCCTGATGGAAACACATGTGCAGCTACATTGCATTCCTCCAGGCCACTGTAAAGGTCGGATTCTATGCAATGGAACATATCCCAAATGTAATTGGTGCAATTGATCGAACACATATAGCATTTGTGCCCCCACGCCAGAACGAACAGGTGTTCAGGAATCGTAAGAGTTTCCACTCCAGGAATGTGCAGATGGTGTGATTGGCAGACCAGTACATCTCCCATGTCAATGCTAAGGGTCCAGGGTCGGTGCATTATGCCTTTGTCCTGAGGAATATCAGCATCCCAAATGTGATGGCCCAACTACAGAGGCACAAGGTGTGGCTAATAGGTGAGCCCTAGATCCTACCCAGTATATGTTGGTGTATGCCTATGGTATGTGCCATATAGGAAAGTGTGTGGCTAAATGTTGTCCCTCAATATTTGCAGGTGACTCTGGTTACCCAAACCTATCCTGGCTGCTGACCCCTGTGAGGAATGCCAGGACAAGGGCAGAAGAACGTTATAATGAGGCACATGGGCGAACCAGAAGGATCATTGAAAGGACATTTGGCCCCCTGAAGGCCAGGTTCCGGTGCCTCCATGTGGACAGGTGGATACCTGTGCTACTCACCCAAAAAGGTCTGCCAGAAAGTAGTGGCATGCTGCATGTTGCACAACCTGGCCCTCAGACGACATGTGCCTTTTCTGCAGGAGGAGGAGACTGGAGATGCCCCTGTGGCAGCGGAGGACCTTGAGGACAGTGAGGATGAGGAGGCAGAGGATGAGGATGTGGACAACAGAACATCTGTGATACGTCAGTGCTTCCAATGACACACAGGTGAAACAGTGCAATTTTACATTTCTATGACTTTGGTTGTATTCTGTGTGGCATTGGCATGCTGGCATTTCCCACTTCTTGGCCCACTTACTGTTACCTCTGGATATTCAGTTTGCAGATGCTGGTGATATGACAAATTCTCCTGGTGTAATCACAACAGCCGCTAGAGGTCATTAATTTTTGCTCATTCTATGTACAGTTCATTTGCAATGGTTGTAGCTGTTTCAATCAATACATATTTGAAATACATTAAATACTCGTAGTCGATTTTAATCCAAGGGTGTTTATTGTAGTGCTAATAAATAAAGAGGAAAGTGCAATGGGATAGGGTGATGATGGAGGAAGGTCCAGGGTATTGTTCCAGTCTGATTGTAGCACAGGTGCATTGTCCATGGGGACATAGGAAGGGAAGCAATGGCAGTTCAAGGTGGACAAGGTGACAAAGTAGGACACAAGAGGGACAATCAGGAGAGTCTA
This sequence comes from Pleurodeles waltl, assembly GCF_031143425.1. Taxonomy (NCBI): domain Eukaryota; kingdom Metazoa; phylum Chordata; class Amphibia; order Caudata; family Salamandridae; genus Pleurodeles; species Pleurodeles waltl. Next base: position 654,098,406 of record NC_090436.1, read on the forward strand.
ATTTCCTGGCGGTGGTCTTGGTAAGTGTCTCTGGCTTATGTCTGGGTCAGAGGGAACGTTTGCTGGGTGGTTCACCTTCTGCAGGGGGAAGGGTGCTGGTGGCCTGTTGGTCCTGTGGTGGGGCATCCTGGCCACTAGCAGCAACGGAAGTGGAGGGCTGTTCAGATGACCAGCTAGTGGCGGGGCCCACTGGTGCAACACTGCCTCCCTCAAAATGTTGTCCATGTCTGCCAGCACCCCTGCTATGTTGATGGCCTGCAAGTCCTCCCTGATCCCCTAATAATGTCCCTCTTGTAGCCGCCTGTTCTCCTGCACGTTGTGTAGGATCTGGCCCATCATGTACTGGGAATGTTGGTAGGCTCCCAGGATTTCGGAGAGTGCCTCCTGGAGAGTCGGTTCCCTGCTCCTGTCCTCCTCCTGGTACACAGCAGTCCTCCCAGTGTCCCTGTTGGCCTTTTCTTCCGTCCCCTGAATGGTGTGCCCACTGCCACTGACCCCAGGTTCCAGATTGACTTGTGTGCGAGGTTGGGCTGGGGTCCCTGTACAGGTGGGCACACTGCTGATTAACGTGTCCTGGGGACAAAGGTTTGGGGGCACTGGGTGGGTGCTGTGTGGGTGGATGTGGGGGTGCTTATGATGGGGAGGCTCTGTAGTGGTCTGTGACTGGGCTTGGGTGACCAACTGTCCAACTGTCCAGTGGTCCCTGATGGGCCAGGTAGATCGTCCAGATCCTGAAGTCCAGAGTTACTGTCATCACTGTGGGCCTCTTCTGTTGGGGGACTGTATAGTGATGGCACCTCCCCTCCAGTGACATTGGCTGGGGTACCTGTGCGGATGTAAATGATGCATTTTGCTTCATGTGTATGTCATTTGTACATCCCTGGCTTCCCCTCTATGGTTGGTGTTGCCCTGCCAGCTATGTTGGTGTATGGTGGGATTTTTAGTTTCCCTTTGCTGTGCATGCTTTGGTGATGAGTGTCCATTCAGGGCTGGGAAGGGTGTCCATGCAGTGGTCTTGGTGTCAGTCTTGTGCGAATGATTTGTATTTGTAAAGGGTTGTGGGTACTGTGGGTGGGTGTTTTATATTGGTGTGGGTGTGGTGTGTGTATGGGTATCAGGTGTGTGTTGTTTGAATTGTGCAATGTGGTGTTGTTTTGTCTGTGGGTGTCCATAGTGAGTACGGCAGTATGTACCGCCAATGGTTTACCACCGTTGAATGTCTGCTGTGGTGATTCGTGGGTCATAATGTGATGGCCGTTGTTCTGTTGGCGTAACGGTGTGGGTTTTGAGACCTCCAGTTTAGCACTGACCTTTGGTCTGGCGGATTTGTGTATGTGGCTGTATTCTGTCGGATTGGTGTGTGTGTGCAATAATATGGTGAACGGATTTCCCCCGCCGCCGCGGTGAGTTTGCCGCAGTCAATGTGGTGATAAGCGGGATTTACCGCTAGTGTCATAATGAGGGCCTATATATGTTATACAGAAAAGATTGTGAAGTAGATTGTGAAAGGGTTAATAAATATACGTTGTTGTTAGAAAAAGGTCCATACCTCAGTATTAAAATTAATAGTACAATTTATGGTTTATTGGAGCAACCTACTTTTTCTAGAGTGGGAAGCCTTTCTGACAAGAGAAATGCTCTTAGAATTGTGCCAGGGACTGTGGAAAAGCACAGGGCAGTTGAAAATCAAAAAAGGGACTGCCCTGGGGGAACAGATTAGTAGGCTTTTCCGTTTTGAGGACATTACCAGACTGTATGGTTGCATTATAGATACTACGGTGCAAAAATAATTCTTTAATCAACTCACAGTGAGAACATGCTGGTGCAAACTTTATTCAGCGATTGGCACATTCTTGAAGAATGCATTATGTGCACTGCAGAGGAATGCATTTGTCAGGCAAGATAAAATATACCCCACAATATATTCCCACTAAGCATTCTGCACGCATGTCTAAAGGAGAGTGCAATTTTAAAAGAGAGTACAACTTAAACAGGCACGTATCTAACCTAATTCAGTGGCTGAACTACCACAGATTATTACGTGTCATGTTCCTACCTTCTCTAAGATTAATGGATTGTACGTGTTAACTCTGAAATTTTACTAATAAATATTCATGTATTTTGAATGTTAAATCTGCACAGAAAATGACTTAATATAGAAGAATAATACACAACTTTTGAAAATGTGCCTACTTGAGTGACTGTCAATAATCATGAAGTGTCCTTATTAACTGCTTATTAATGTAAAATGTTGTGCTCATGTTTGGATTAATGTATTAGTATGTTATATTAATGGTCATGTAGTATGTATTTGCTTTATTAATCATAGGCCTTAAATTAGCGAGGTCTTGGGCCTAGTTGCACGGCCTCATATCAAGCTGCATTGCTTAGACGAGTCACATAAAATGGCTGCAATTAGATTTGTAATTTTCCACTGCGTTGACCAGATGCTAGTAGCTGAAATTCTTTCCCATGAGAACTGCTTGCTAGAATTTGTTGTACTAGCTATTGATACTTTGTAAAACTAAGGCCCATATTTATACTTTTTTTGCACCGCATGTGCGTCATTTTTATAAGCAAAAGCAACGCAAACTTATAAAATATAAATGTATTTTGTATGTTTGCGCCGCTTTTGCGTCAAAAAATGACGCAAATGCGATGCAAAAAAGTACAAATATGGGCCAGTGTGTGTAAAGGCGATGTTCCCAGGAAGTAACAATGGATGCACTGACGTGAGTATAAGGTGATACTAAATTGTTACCTGACAAGCCCAATGATGGGAACAGGAGAAGAGGAGCCAATCATCCACATGTGAAAGACAGTTTTGTTATATCTTAGATTTGAGGTTCTACTTTCATTGGACTAAATGTAAACGTACGATTCTTTGACCAATAGCAAAGTGGAAAGAAGTTTTAGGGAATCTAACTTAGCAGCCTGCACAGAGAGAAGAGAGCACACTCCTTCCTAAATCTTTACTGAGAAGTACCCTTCCTATTTTGCCTGTTCCTGAGACATTTCTATCTTTAACTTTATTGCTGAGTCCCAATGTCTTGCTGACTCAACAGATGTCCAATTGATGAAGACTGTTGCAGCTCGCTGAACCATAGTGAGGCAAGGTACAAGACTATGTTACTGATTGTCATGTCTATTTGCTTTTGTCTTTAGGTACCAACCGCTAATTTTGATAGAGCAATAGTTAGATCTTTTTCTAAATTTGTGTTGACTAAATTGTTTTGCATGAAGCCCAAACATGCCATTCTAATCGGAAGGTTGCTTAGGAAGATGCTTACTAAATATTAGCAACCGTTGATGTCTTTTCTTTGCTGAATCTAAATGTATGCTATTTCTATTACAGTTATTCTTGCTACTGATTTGTACTGTAACTCTGGAATGTGTAGTGATCCATGCATTGATCAAATTGAGATTCTTTAGAAGATTTGGTCAACCAGTATTGTTTCTGTATGTTTATCATTTGATTTTGTTACTAAGTTACGTGATATTAGCATTATTAATATAAGGAAATAAGCATTCAAACGTTTACATAAAAGCGTGGTTATTCATGGCCAAGGGGTCATTGTGCGTGGAAATTACTGACTCCCAAGATCCTATTGATTGCTATTCTTATTAATTGTTATTGAAATAGAGTCTTATGGTGGGAACTACTCCAAGCGCTGTCAAAAGGTCCACCAAACCTCTAATGCATCCCTTATAAATGAATGAGAAGAAACCAAATTAGGTCAGCCGCATTAACATATGCCTCCTGGAACTCGAGAATATTGGCCATGCTATCTTGCCTCTTGCATACATGTCACATACCACTGTATTGCAGGGCAAGAGTCTGTCAATATGGTATTTACAGCTTCACATTATATTCAGCAATGTGATACTGCTGTGCGAGGCATTTCAAATACCAGTCCCAAGCCAACATGACTGTGGAATTACTTGGGTTCATTACAAGTGCAATGTCTTTGTGCAACTTCGAACATGCATGTGAGAACACTATAAGATATGAAACTGCATTTATGAATCGTGGGTACATGTTGTATGCAAGTCAACTCACGGTGCTTAGTTTGAAATCTGCACATTCTCATTTACATTTGAAATTTCACTTTGAAGGTAATGCATCTGTATTTGCAGTTACCTATTTTCTAAAAATGTCATCAGCTTACCCCTCCACTGAAATGATTGTCAAATTACACTGATGTTTCTTGAAAACAGCCGCATTCAATGGCAGCACCGACAAACAAGGTCAAGGAACTTCCAAGAGAGTCACATGTTTGCCACGTTATGAGAAACGTTTTCAAATACCTACTACAAGTAATCTTACAGCAATGATGGCAATGTGATCTGTCAAGGGGAAGAGAAACTATATAACAATAACAATACTTTGGGCCTAATTACGAGTTTGGCAGTCACTAGACTGCCAGACTCTCGGTGGCGGTCTGGACCACCGCTGCTGTGGCATCTGAGCATCATATTACTACCCTGGCAGTCCAACCACCAGGGTACCACAGTCTCCACCGGGATCGGTGATCCCAATGGTCTGACAGTGGGTGCAGGTTGTAATCAGCTTTGGCAGCGCTGCTGATTACAACCTATTCTCCGCCAGCCTTTTCATAGCTGTTTCACCACCATGAAAAGGTTGGCGGAGAACAGGTGCAGGGGGCCACAGGGGGGACCCTGCACCACCCATGCTGTTGCATGGGCAGTGCATGGTTCCCCCTGCCCATTACCTTCATAATGCACATTAAGAGGGTGCTGGTGCCCCCTGCTCGATTACAAGCCGGCAACAATGCTGCTGCCACTTTCCCGCTGGGCTGACGGTGGGAAACATTGTTTTCCACCTGTCAGCCCAGTGGGAAAGTCATAATGGGGCCGTCAGGGAGGTCACTACTACAGTGGCGGCCACTCTGTCATGAGTTTGGAGGATGGGAGGCCCTCACTCCTCTTCAATCCAATTCAAGAACATGCATCCAACAAGCCACATCTGCTGCAGCTGGATCACAATGTTAGACATGAAAATCCATATTAAAGAATGAATCCTCCTTCATTATTCTAAAGGAACAAAATGACCAGTAACCCTGTAGTACAGCAGCTCAACAGTCACTCTAGAAATAATATAAACAATATACTGAAGGGTGAGAATGTAATAATTCATAGAAATTGTTATGGATAGGAACATTTTTGACTTGCCTATATCTTTGTCAGTGAGCTGGTGATTCTCTTTATGCACAAAACATTTTGGGGTTATCCTTCAAGTGGGGGCCAAGAATAAGGGGGGGAATGTGTGTTTTTCATGTTAATTCCCATCATAGTTTTCAACATGACCACAGCCCAAACTGCTGGACAGAATTCTGGTAGAAAGCCAGCTTTTGATTATTTGGTGTACATCCGTTCAGTAGTTTTTGAGATATTAAAGGGAAAATAAATTTATATATCTAGAACCACAGATCCTCCCTGACAACCTTGTGAATAATAAGAGCTGGTTCATGGAGCCTCAGAGCTCTGATTGGCTGCCAACACTTCAAAGCAGGAAGTGTTTGTAGCCATCTTGGGATTGAGCTTCAGCCGAGTCCCAGAAAATCAAAAAGTGAATTAAAAAGAAGAGGGGCCATGGTAGGGACACCCTGGCCCCTTAGCAAAGGTGCTGCAGTCATAGCAGGATCCGGCCAGAGCAAAAAAACACTTAAGAAAAAAAGTTACTACAATTTCATAGCATCACTGCAAATTTGCGGTCAAATAAAGAAATAAAAAAGTGCATTCTCCCGTGCTTGCTAGATTAAAGCGCCCAGGTAGGCTGGTCCCGGGGGCATGTTGCAACTGAGGCGGGGTGCACTGGGCCCCCCTTCTAGGCTTATTCCATCTCTGGGGACCACGACATCACGGGCTTTTTTTTTCATAATATGTGGCAGGGCTACGATGCCCCCCCTGCACCTCGGGAACTTCCACCTCCCCAGGTAACAATGTGTTTATTGTAGTAGGGGGATCCTATGGACCCTCCTGAGCCCTGGGGACTGCTCCAGGACTAAAATGTATGAGGGGGGGCACGCACCACCCGCAGCCCCAAAGACCACCTCGTCCCCGGGGCAAAAAACAAAGCAATGGGGTCTTTGGCAGACCCCACCCCTGGGAACTACCACTCCCCAAGGCAATACATGTTGGATCCAATGATGGCCCTAGGAACTGCCACCCCCCTGGGCCAGTTATAATGATGTCACACAGTAGGTTGAAGGTTCAAATCTTGGTATCTCATGCTATGTTTCATTATTTAATAAGTTACCTGTGGCACAGTGATTAAGGTCTCAGTCTGTCACACTGAAGGTTGTTGGTTCTAGTCTAGGTTGACTATGGTTGTTTCAGTATTATACTTTTTTTTAACTTCAAATATTCAAGATACACACGACAGGTAATCTCACTCTACTTTTTTCAATTTTCCTGAAAATTTCTAATTCTAAGTATATCATTCTTCAAAGCCCTGAAAAAGCTCTTTCCCTCACTCCCTTTCTCACCTTCTCTCTGGGTGGTTATAGGGGTTTGGCTGCAGGGCCAAGCAACAGGCCAAAGGCCATGCACAGTGCTCAGTTTGGTGCTTATAGGGGTTGGCTGCAGGACCTGGCCATAGGCTGTGCGCAGGGTTGGGTGGTTATAGGGATGGGCCGCAGGACAGGCGTTGCAACCAAGCCCTGCTGCAAACAGCCAAAGGCGATGCATGCACAGGTTTGGGTGGTTATAGGGGTTGGCTGCAGGTGTCTAGTGTAGGTGTGACTATGTTCATTTCCATATGAGAGACTGAGAGAGAGAGAGAGCAATTTAGAGAAAGATTTGACAGAGAGAACTTGAGAAAGAAAGACACACACAGATAGAGATAGAGTTTTTTGGGCTTTGATGATGATATACTTAGAATCAGATACTTCTGGTCAAAATGAAAACAAAAGTTTTTTGTCAATTAAAAAGAATGAGATCACCTTTCAGTATGTAACTTAAATATTTATAGCTAAAAAGAAAATAAAGCAGGAAATGACCACAGGCTCACATAGACTGGAACCCTTAAGTTTCAGTGTCCATATCAGAGATCTTAAACACTAGGCCAGAGGTGACTACTTACTGTGCATTCTCCAGATTTGGGTACAAAATTCAGCCCACAGTTTTTGAGGGGAAAATAAATCAATGTTCCATCAACAGGAATGGTTAACAGTCAAAACACTAGAAAATAAACAGACACACTGTCAAATGATACTAGGATTTGAACCTTCAACTTACTGGCAGTCCAAGAGCTTTACCATTAGGCCAGAAGTGACCCCTGTCTGCTGTGTATCAAAAACGTAACTATAATATTTGTGCCAAGCATCTTGCTAGTTTGATGCTTTGAAGTCATTGTCATTGCAATAAGAATCTCTCTTCCATCCCATTATGGGATCGAAGAGAGAGAGAGACAGAGAGACAGAGAGAGAGTGACAGGGCAGTTGAGGGAGCCTCATTGCCACTGCAGAGCTAGCTGGCTACTCGCATTCTGCGGGACCCGGCATTGCTCCCACAAGCAGGGAACTGCTTTAAATGGCAGCTCCAGGCTTACAGGATCAATTTTTTAATCTTTTTCACTGCACATATGAAAACTCCAACTTCTGCAAGTAGGAGCTGTTTGTCAGTAGCTCACCTTGCACTCACGGAGATTAAATCCCTGGGGAGGTGGCAGTCCCCAGGGCTGCGGGGGATGCATGGTCCCTCCGCACTCAATGTGATGTTTGCCCCAGGGAGATAGAGGTACCCAGGGCTGTGGGCAGTACCAGTGGGCCCACCTGCATTACAACATAAGCCCTGATGAGGTGGTGGTATCACTAAAACTACTGAACAGATTTATACCAAAAACAAAAGGCATTCTTTCTGGGCCACGAGTTACCTTTCTGTCAAATCTTGTGTCTAAAATCCATATATGGGAATTATAATGGGAAACACAATTTTTTGACTCACCTGTTTTTCTCGGCCCCCCATTGATGGATCAAATGGTGACAAATAGGCAAGTCAAAAAAAGTTTCTTCAATGGAAATATGGTCCTAAGTATAACTACCTACTGACGAATGCCAGTATGTCTATACATATATGTATATGTGTGTGTGTGTGTGTGTGTGTGTATGTGTGTATCAAACATCAAATCCATCACTCCTTGTCACTTCCACCATAGCGGGATTGGTGCGGGTCGTGGACGCTTTTTGTTAAGTTTCTGTTTTTTATAATAATTGTTAGACGATATGTGGTATCTCATTTAGTAAGTATGAGAAGTTTTTGGATGTATTAGGCTACTTTGATAAGTATTTGGTACCATCTAAGTTGGCCACTTAGTCTTGATGTGGTATGAGGATTATTCAAAACCATTTAAATATTGGGTTCAAGTCTTGTTCCCTTATTTAACGGAACGCTGTGTTCTATGTGGAATGCACAAATCAAAATGGATAGTTTAGACTTTTTTGAAAATATTTCTTCTGTAACATATTTTGTGTAAGTAGTTCTTTCTTTCAAGAGATAGTGCCATAATCATAATCTTTTCACTTTTTCCATTGTTGTGGAATAAACTTTGTTTTTACAGTTGGTGGTGCACACTGTTTTGTGTGTTGGCTTGGAAGAAGATCTCTTTGGGATCAAAACGCGTCGCCATTGAATAAATTAATTCTGCATACATTTAGCTGTGGGGTGCGAGTTCTTTGATGTCCATAACTTATGGCACAACACCATTCTTGAATAATATTTATATATATATTACATAGGAAAAGTGTTTTTTTGACTTGGCTATATCTTTGGCACAGTTTGATGAATCTTCATGACATTTTCCAAAACAGTGCCTTGTTAGGCCTTGTTGTTCCTGGAAAATTTCAGGGTGATCCATCAAGCAGGGGCAGATAAAAAGGTGGGTAATAAAAAGTGTGTTACCCATGTTGAGTCGCGTAGGGATTTTGAACAAGACTACAACCCAAACCGCTGGATGGAATTACAGCAACTTTGGCATAAGGGTAGCTCTTGGTCCAGAAAGCATGCTTTTTGCTATATAGTGTAAATCCATGCAATAATTTTTGAGATATTAAAGGAAAAATACATTTGCATCTCTGGGTGGTGCCTAAGAACAGACCTCATGGTGAGATCTAAATAACCGTCAGCACTTCAACCAGGAAGTGCTGGCAGCCATCTTGGGATCAATATACATGACAGCACCCCATTGAAATGCATTTTAGTGAATAGCAGGTTTTGAGGGTCACAAAAAGGAGAACGTAAAAAGGGTGATAACACATTTTAGTTACAATATAAATCATTTGTTGATTGTACCATACTAAATTTAGGAATTGTGGTGTGTTATAAAGTTATGTTAGCCTGCTGGGATTTCATGAATCATGTTTGAGAGAAAACAGTTTTCTCATGATTTACCCTTAGAGGTTATGGAAGGTAGGCATGAAGCTAAAATGAGAGCATATTTTCTGTAAATTCACACTATCTTTCTCAGCCATATGAGAATGAAGTCTGACATCCTCTGTAAAACATAAACTTCTAACAAGAGGACCCTGACAGTAGAGTTGAGTTGAGTTGAGTCCCTTGTGTTTTACCAAGGCCTCCCAGAGTATTCTAATAAACAACTAGAGTTCTAACAGTCTTACTTACGACAAAAGTGTGGCACACCTCCAGCCATCTTGATTGAATCAAACTAGTACAATATAAAACATTTAGCAGCATGTTTAAGAGCCCCTAGCACCACTGCAGCGTCACTTTTAGTGAAGCTCCGGTGGCGCTATGCACTGCACCTTATTTTCAACGGCGCGTTAAGCCACTTTTTGTGGTTTAACGTCACCTCACAAATACGGCCGCTTCACACGCAGCACTTTGCGTGAAAGGGGTGTACAATGGGTGTTGCTTTGTGCATGCCACAGCAACACCAATTGCATTTTGACGCTGCCTCACATTTACAAGATTTCATAAACCTGAGACAGTGCCAAAATTTAACGCCACCCCAGGGATGGAGTTACTGTGATGAAATGGGGAGAAATGTTTTAATTTCTCCTCGTTATATGCTCTGCCTATGTGTGTTGCATCCTGCAAAGAGCCATTTAAGAAGGTGTTCGTTCCTGCACAAAACAATCTCCCCCTCAACGCAGCCATCTTTGTACTATAGTGCATGGATGGCTGCATTGGTGTACGGCAGCATATTTAGCGCCGGCACAGGGGGAAACACATGGGTGCAACTTATTGTAGGAAATACAGCACATCCCTCCGTTTTGTAAATGATGGTGCCCAACGCTGCCAAATTTGGCGCATCGATGCACACCATCATTTTGTCCTATATCTGCCCCTTACATTTAGAAAGGAACAAAATGAGAGGGCTCATTTTGTCATAGAATTTAGGGTAGGTGCTGTAGAAAGAAAACATTAGGGCACATTTTAAGTGAGTTCTCAAATATGTTCCTCTTCTATTTCATTAAAACATTCTGAGAAGCAGACTGAAACACAGACTTTCGAAAACAGCAGCAGACTGTCCATTAACTCCCTGGTGAACAGTGGCTTAACTACAATGTTCTAATGAGCAACTAGAGTGCTAACATTCTGAATTTATGCCAAACATGTGACACATCTGAACGCCATCTTGATGGAATCGAAGTCAAAAACTGAAAAACTGAGGATACTGCAGTAAATGAGGAAATTAGGGAGCTTCCTAAATGGCCACCAGAGTAAAAAGAGACCAAATGTAGCAGAAATGTCACCCAAATGTATCCCAAGTACAACCCAATGACAGAAGTGTGCAAAACACTTAGGACCTCCTTTACAAGGCCCTGGCGCCACCGAAGCGCCACTTTTTGCAACATTTTAGTGGCGCTGTGCAGTGCACCTTATCTACAAGGTGGTGTTGAGCCACTTTTCCTGGCTTAACACAGCCTTCTTGGTATGGGCCACCCCAACACAGTTTTCTTTGGCTAAGGGGCATGCAATGGGTGTTGATGGGGCATACCCACGCAACACCCATTGCTTTTTGACACTGCCTCAGATTTACGAGAAATCGTAAACCTGAGGCAGTGCCAAAAACTAATGCCTCCCCTTGAGAGGTGTTAGAGTGGCGCAACAAGGAGAAATACTATTATTTCTCCTTGTTTCCTCGTTTTTTGCTCTTTCTATGTGTACTGCAGCAGCACACATAGAATGAGGAAAAAGCCATTAGAGAATCTTTTTGTGCAGGAAGGAGTTCCTTTCTGCACAAAAACAATTTTCCCCACAGCGCATTCTTTTAAATACGGCACCTTCCTGCATTTTGGAAATGACACAGCTTGGTGCAGCAAGATTGCTTGCAGCACCACGCTGTGCCATTTCCTTGTAGATGAAGCCCTTAATTTTTTTGTTGTTTTGCAGTTTTATATAGCACAGACTTGACCCAAAGGTATTGAAGTGCTTTATATGAGCATCAGTTACGTTACACAACAACACATTCTTTTTGGTTTCGGGCATCGGAAGGTTGCGTAGAATCGCAGGATTTTGAGCAGACGCCGAAACTCGAACCTGTTTCCCCATTTGCAAAGTCTGCATCTCTGGCCGTAACACCACATCCTCTCCCGTAAGTGAAACATGTAATCTAGTGATTAACTGGATAAAAAAATGCAAACACATGAAATAATTGTAAAATGTTTTGTCACTATTTGAGAACTCAGATACTATGGGGGTCATTATGAACACAGAGGAAACAACCGCCGTGTTCATGCTGGCAATCAAAACAGTGACCGCCAGCGACCCCGGAACCCTGCCAGCCACATTATGAACATTTCTGAGAGCCGGCGGGCGGAAACATTGTTTCCACCCGCCGGCTCTCAGAAAGGCTCGGCCGGGACATTGACGGCGGCTCCATAGGGAGCCGCCGCCAATGCCTCTGTGCGGCAGGTGCAGTTGCACCCGTCGTGCAGTTGGGCAAAGTTCATGGGCAGTGCAGGGGCACCCCCTCCGCCAGCCTTTTCCTGGCGGGATATCCTGCCAGGAAAAGGCTGGCGGCAAATTAAACATTATCCGCAGGGTAGCACCGGTCAGAGCACAGCCTTGGATAATTGAGGGCAGGAAGGAGGGTGAAGAGGCAATAAGTTGACTACGCGGAGCAGGCGGGAGGAACAGTGGCAGCACAACGTACCATGGAGGGCAGAGGAAAGGGGGTCAAGGACTACAAACCAACCATGCAGGACAGGCAAGAGAGTCTGTAGCAATATAACAGACCATTGAGAGCAGTAGCAAGAGGCAGTGGCAGGACAACCATACATGCCAAAAGACTCGATTCAGGCAGGAGACCCCAAAGTTTTACACCCAAAAGGGCTTTATTTTGTCTGCCTCCTGCCCCAAATCTCCTCTTTCTCTATGTAAGTCTATGGGGAAAATCAATTCCCCAGGTTTTTTCAAAATCTTCCTCCTACCAAGTTATAAAATGTTGGCAAGTAGAGTACATTGGATCATGAGTGGAAGGAGGAATGAGTAGGGACATGGATAACAGATGGCAGGAGGGAGATGGGCCGAGGCACCAGCCTGACCTTACAGGGCCAGTGTCAGGGGTTGCAGCAGCACACTACACTGCACAGGGCGAGCAGGATGGCAGTGCAGCAAAACAGACCATGGAAAGCAATAGGAAGGGGACAGGGCCATGCACATGGACAACAGAAAGCAGTAAGAAAAGAGGTAAGGGTAGCAAGCTGACCATACCGGACAGATAGGAGTCAGTTGCAGCATAATGGGCCATGAAGGGCAGGAGGGAGGGGTCAGGGGCATGACAACAGACTAGACAAGGCAGGAGGGAAGGGAAAGGGGCCTGCAGTTGGAAAATGGGCAACGGAGCAGGGCAGGAGCAGCAAGCTGACCATGGAGGGCAACCAGGGTGGGCACTGAAAGCACAACACACCAAGGAGGGCATCAGTAATACTGTAATGGCATACACATAGACAACTGAGGGAAGGTGGGAGGGGGTGAGGGGAGCAAGCTGACCACACAGGGCTGATGGGAGGGGCTGTGGCAGCACAGAAGGCCATGCATGGCAAGCAGGAGGGCTAGTGGTAGCACAACGGCCATGGTGGGCAAGAGGGAGGGGGAAGGGGCATGCACAAAGGACCATGGAGGACAGAAGGGAGGGGGAGGGACTGGACACAATCAGGAGAGGGCAGGGGAAGGGACTTCACAACATACCACGCAGCGCAGGTAAGAGGAGCAGTTGCAGCACAACAAAGCATGGAATGCAGAAGGGCGTGGCAACAAGACGGACCATGGAGGATAGGATGGAGGGGACAGGGGCATGGAACACAGACAGCCAGAATGAAGGAGGAAGGGACAGGCAGCAGCTATTTGACCATGATAGGCAAGGAGGATTGTGTCAGGGAGACCAGATCCTCGTGGCTTGCGTACGCTCCGAACTAGACAGCTTCAAAACTCTGATAGAAATATCACAGAGCCTGAGAGAGTCCAAGCGGGGGAAAAGGGGTTTAGGATGGGAACAGCTGGGAAGGAGACCTGTAAGAAGCAAAAGGTTAAACAACGCAATATCAAGATATTATCACATTGATTTTTACTAGACTATGATTCTAAGCATTATTATACTGTAACCATGGATAACTTAAGAAAGGTCTATAACTAGACCTCAAAATGTCTGGGTACCTGGGAAGGAATCAAGAATGGTTAATACAATGTTTCATATGAACTTTTCATGAAATGTCACAAACTGTCTAGGAATATAAGAATCTTCTAGAATTATATTTCAGAACAAACATTGCCCCTTTACATGAGGACAAAAGGTAATCTGAACATTCCCTGGAAAACAATAAGAATTGTACTAAGGACTTAACATGCACATAGAATGTAACATCTTGAATTTTAACACCTTTGCAGAAAATTTAAAAGGCCCTGGATAATCGTGTACACTTCAGGAAACACTACACATCAAAGTTTTAATTGCCATAAATTGATTGCGCACACTGTAAGCGATCTGAACACCTAGATTTAAATGCGGGAAATGAATCGCGCACACTGCCGATTCCAACAAGTATATGTAAATGCCATGAAATGATCACGCACTCTGTAAGCGATCTGAACATCAAGGTTTAAATGCGGGAATGAATCGTGCGTCTTGCCGATTCGAATGCCACCATGCAAATGCCAAAAAATGGTCGCGCACAATGAATATCAAGTGTTAAATGCAAGGAATGAATTGCGCGTCTTGCCGATTCGAATTCCACCATGCAAATGCCAAGAAATGGTAGCGCACACTGGATAACAAGAGTTTAATGCCAGGAATGAATCGCGCATCTTGCCGATTCGAAAGCCACCATGCAAATGCCAAGAAATGGTCGCGCGCAATGAATATCAAGAGTTAAATGCAAGGAATGAATCGCGCGTCTTGCCGATTCGAATGCCACCATGCAAATGCCATGATATGGTAGCGCACACTGAATAACAAGAGTTAATGCCAACAATGAATTGTGCGTCCTGCTGACTCGAAAGCCAACATGCAAATGTCAAGAAATGGTCGCGCACAATAAATTTCAAGAGTTAAATGCAAGGAATGAATCGTGCGTCTTGTCGATTCGAATGCCACCATGCAAATGCCAAGAAATGGTAGCACACAATGAATAACAAGAGTTTAATGCCAGGAATGAATCGTGCGTCTTGCCGATTCGAAAGCCAATATGCAAATGTCAAGAAATGGTCACGCACACTGTTGCCGACCCGAATCTCAAAAGTCAAATGCCAAGAATGAATCGCACGTGTTGCGGATTCGAATACCAATATGTAAATGTCAAGAAATGGTTGCTCACACTGTTGCCGACCCGAATCGCAAAAGTCAAATGCCAAGAAGGAATCGTGCGCCTTGCCGATTCGAATACCAACATGTAAATGTCAGAAACCACGAGCACATTCACACGCACATGGAAAAATCTTTCAACATGAAAGCTGGGCCCAAAAACTCGAATGCCTTTGAAAACGGGGTCGGGGGCCCAGCCCGACCTTCGTCTTACCACCCTGTTCAAGGATCACCACTACAATGAAGGGCAAGGCCTGCAAGGTCAAAGTAGGACTCCGGAACAGGAGCTCAGGAAGTTGCTGCTGCTCTGCACTGGGACCTCTGAATAGTGAGCACGTGGAGCTGGATTAGCTCCCTTATATAAAGTGTGGCCCAGCCCACAACCACACCCAGTCATGCTGCAGAGAAAGCTTCTGGAAGGCCCTAGAAAGGGACCACACCCTAACACACTCAGTAAGTCTGCAGCAATACCTTGCAAAAGAACAGTTATTGCAAACATCATTAATAGTGTTTTTCAAGGTTAAAGTCTGCAATGCAAAAGGTTAACTTACTGCATATAAACACAATACATGAATTATGCTCTTGCATAAAGGCTGTGTCTTTGCATTTTAGTTGTCCATAGAGCGCGCACTGCCCTGATGTTGACAGAAGGGCAGTAGGAACTCAACAGAAAACTCAGAGTAGATTGGAGGGGCAGTGACAGCCCCATGCAACATGGTGGGCAAAAAGGAGGGAGCATGTGCATGCACACAGACATCAGAGGGCAGGCGGAAGGGTGGTAGGGGCACCAAGCTAAGCACAGAGGCTAAACAGGAGGGCAATGATGGAACATAGAATTGGGCAACGGAGGGCAGGTGGTGTAGGCAGGGATATCAAGCTAAATGGATGGCAGTGGCGGCACATCACACCATTCAGGGAAGGAGGGAAGGGGCTAGTATATGTACTCGGACAACAGAGGGTCGGGAGGGGGTGGGTGAGGCAGCAAGCTAACTGTTCAGGGCAGGCGAGAAGGCCAGTGGCTGAACAATGGCCACACAGGGATGTAATGAGGGAGCAGGGACATGGAATTGGACATTTAATGGAAAGGAAGAGTAGGGGCAGGAGCAGCAAGCTTGGGTGGTGAAAGCACAAGACCATGCCATGCCCTGCATCCAACCACTCCACCATGCTTTGCTATAGGCATCTTACGTAACGTTAAAAAACTGTAGAAGTTCACTGGAAAAAACATAGAAATTAACTAAAAAACTTAAAGTTACAGGTATGTTATAGTTGGATTTTACACACACAAAGCCATCCAAATTCAGCTAATATAGTTAGAGTCATTTCAAGTAACTGTGACTTGCGCCCTAAGGTAACTAACTCACACCCTCACCATGCACTGCCAATTATCCCAGGTATTACATCACTCATGACATCTTCAATGACATCATTGATCAAATCACTGTAACATTCACAGTAAAATTATTGATGAGAAAAGTGTGCATGGTGAGGGTGCGATTCTGCCTTAAGGCAGGTTTTCAAAGAACCCAAGGCACCCAGAGCAAACAACTGAGCTGCACGGTACAATGGTTACAATTCTTGAAGTGAAACAGTCAGAGTGAAAAATAGGTGTCAGGAAAACATATGTATTTTTTAAAGGAGCACAAGATATAGAGTTTAGGAGCAGTGGTTATTTCTACATATCTGAACTTGTGGGTACCTATGCTAGTGTATGATTTAAAGGGTATTTTACAAAATGTAATCTTTCTTACACAATGGCTTTCATTTGAAGGGGACAAATGCAGCAAAATCCAATCCGTATTAACAAATGTTCTACTATTCTATGGTCCCACAAGTCTCCAAATAAAAATGAGACCTCGCTTTTGTGGGTAGACCTAATTCCAACCACAGGAAACAGCCCAAAACGCAACATGCACATAGCACATTTTTCCACCGAAAACTGATCCTCTTTTTCCAATGTGGGTAGCTATATTTTTGTACCCTAGGTCAGCAGGAACCCAGGGAAACCTAGCCAACTTATATATTTGTAGGAAGTAGACACCTAGGGGTATCCAGGGTGTGCTGATTTGCATCACTTTCAACATGTTTTGTTACCCAGAATCCCTTGCAAACCTCAAACTGTGACTAAAACACATTTTCCATACATTTCTGTGATGGAAAGTTCTAGAATCTGCGGGGATACATAAACTCCATTCCACCCAGCATTTCCCCAAGTCTCCCAAAAATGATACCTCACTTGGATGGGTAGACCTAGTGCCCACCACAGAAACAGTCCAAAACGCAACATGGACACAGCACATTTTTCCACCCAAAACTGACCCTCTTTTTCCAATGTGGCTAGCTCTAAGTTTTGGACCTTAGTTCAGTTGGCACCTAGGAAAACCTAGCCAACCTGCACATTTTTGAAACTAGACATACAGGGGTATCCAGGGTGGGCTGACTTGCAAACCTCAAACCTTGACTAAAATAACACATTTTCATCACATTTCTTTGTTGGAAAGTTCTAGAATCTGTAGGAAGCCACAAACCTCCTTCCACCCGGCATCCCCCCAGGTCTCCTGATAAAAATGGTGCCTCCCTTGTGTGGCTGGACCTCGTGCCTGCACCAGAACAAATCTGAACAAGGTCAATGAGGGTCCCTTTGCGAGGACTCCCATTGATGTCTGTTTGATTAGTTCCTGTCACTGTCACTAGATCCAGGGGCAGTATTTTTATTGAAACCAGTGAGGAAACACTGGGAGGCTGGCATTTTGTGATTTTCTTTTGATTCTGGAAGAATACAGCACAGAAATGCAAGGGAAAAGTGTGCTTTCAGTCACATTTTACGGTTTACAGGGTGTTATGGGTAAGAAAACTTGTTGGGATCAACAAGAGGCACGCCATCCTGTACTCTCCTGGTGTCTAGTTTACGAAGATATCTAGAGTTGGTAGGTTTTCACTAGAGACAATGTACACCACAGTAAAGACAGACAGAAAGGACAAATATTACTGCATAGCCATCTATTGCTCAAGTACACACACATACTGGTTGGATATGGCACAAGTGTGAGTGAAAGTTTAAAAATGTAAATTTTATTAACAAGACATTTCACAAAAATTAAATACATGGTTAATAATTGAAAGGTCAAAAAACTGAACCAATCACACAGCTCGTGAACTGTAAAGCTGCAACAAGGCAGCAAAAGTTTCATAGGCCATTCACACACCTTTCATGTGTGACACACACAACACAATTTGATACCCCCAGCCATAGGCCCACCACATTACAACACCAACATCAATACACATCATTCATGGACACATCACTTTCATACGCCCACATGGCTGATACAGCAATCACACCAACTGGCAGCTAACGGAAAGTGTGGACTGGCGTTAGGCTAGCAGTGTGTGGAGTTACCAGCAGCAAGTCACAACTCACACACCGCCAGCCAAGCATCTGTCGACGCACACAGCCAGCCAAGTGTCAGTCTACACACACCGTCAGCCAAGCACCAGTTCACGCACACTACCAGCCTATCACTAGTTCACACACACTGCCAGCCAAGCTCCAGCTGACGCACACAGCCAGTCAGGTGCCAGTCCACGCACACTGCCATCACATTGTTTTTAACAAAAAAGAAAACACAAACCAATTGAAAGTAGATGCAAAACTATAACTGCAAACACAACAGCTCCAACTAAATACATCACACTAATGCCAACCGTGAAATCTGGACAAAAAATATAAAATGATACAGACCAGTCAGTTCAGTTTTAGGCTCATGGTTGTTCCCAATAATTCTGTTGCATGTCGTACAATTTAAAACATGTGGGCACACATTGTCCAGAATTAGAAGTACAGTTGGGGCAGTATATATGACCCTCCTTATGCACCCCTCTTCTGAACACAGACTCTACATCTCTTACAGGGATAGATTCTTTTGGGGTGTGAGAAATGTGGCGATCTTTCAATCTAAAAATAAAACTATAACGATCTAGCCACATCCCCCACCACTCCAACTCTAGGAACACTTGCCTGTTCCATTACAACAAAGATGCCTATCACAGACTGTTGAAACTGAACAAAAGTCATCTTTTAACCTGGAGAACAATCCTTCAATACAACAAAAGCAGTGAAGATTGCTAAATGGAAAAATGGATAACCAACTTCTTATACCAAATGTAAGCCTTACGAACAACAGTGTACGGTTCCCACCTCTGATCGCCTCTATTTATACAACCCATGTGCTTATTGTAGTCTAAATGGACCCAGGTTTGCTTGCTTCAGCAACATAATTCCAAACAGTTACAGGTGAAGCACTTTCATCATGAATGGTTGTCATGAATGGTTGAAGCATGTGGACATCTCTCCTCTCAGCAAATTTCACAGCTAGAAGATCATCAGTACACAAGGCACTCGACTGTTCCCTCTGAAGCTTTTTATATATAAGCTTCTTAGGGTAAGCTTTGAACAATTCCCTGAACAATTGCACACCAATGTAGAAGTTATCTATGAATTAAATGATGACCTTTGTTGAAACGCCCTTTACCAAGTTCCCACACACTCCAACATTGGATGGACAAGCAGGGGAGTCAACAGAACAATTCCTACCATTCTACACCCCAAAATTATAGACATATCCAGTACTTCTCTCAGGCAGCATATACATCTTAAATCCATAACATGCCCTTTTGCTAGGAATGTACTGCCTAAAAACCAAGCGGCCCTTGAACAGGACCAAAGATTCATTCACAGCTATTTCTTTCCCTGGATCATAGATCTCTGGAAATCAATCTACAAAATGATCAAAGACAGGCGGGGTCTTAAAATGATGGTCACAATCACTCCACTGTTCTTTCTGAAGCTTTTTATATATAAGCTCCTTAGAGTAAGCTTTGAACAATTCCCTGAACAATTGCACACCAATGTGGAAGTTATCCATGAATTAAATGATGACCTTTGTTGAAACGCCTTTACCAAGTTCCCACACACTCCAACATTGGATGGACAAGCAGGGGAGTCAACAGAACAATTCCTACCATTGTACCATTGTACACCCCGAAATTATAGACTTATCCAGTACTTCTCTCAGGCAGCATATACATCTTAAATCCATAACATGCCCTTTTGCTAGGAATGTACTGCCTAAAAACCAATGGGCCATTGAACAGGACCAAAGACTCATTCACAGCTATTTCTTTCCCTGGATTATAGATCTCTGGAAATCAATCTACAAAATGAACAAAGACAGGAGGGGTCTTAAAATGATGGTCACAATCAGAGTGATCTTGTGGCAATGCTGAAGCATTATCAACAAAATGCACTATCCAAAGCAGAAGCAAAAAATCGATCATGACTCACGGTTGCAGGAAATATAGCCATTACCAACAAGGGACTAGTCGACCAAGATGAATATAGTGACAGCTTCCTTATCAAGCCCATCAATAATGTTAAAGCCAATAACTTTTTCAATTCATCCAGATTTGTGGGAGTCCACAGGGTAGCACTAGAATGGAGATTAAGGCCCTCATTATGAACTTGGCGGTGTGGGATGCCATGCCGGCGGTGGCGGGAAATCCCGCCATCCGGAATGCCGGCCCACACCGCCACATAATGGAGCCAGGGAGGGCTGCCATAGGTGGCCCTCACCTACTGCCAGGCTGCCTCCGACAGGCAGCCTGGCGGTGGAGGGCATCATCATCCAACAGGGCAGCGCTGCTGCCCGTTGGATAATGATTCCATTTCCATCAGCCTTTCCTGGTGGGTTTCCCCGCCAGGGAAAGGCTGGCGGAAGGGGTGCTCTGGGGCCCCCCAGGTGCCCCCTGCACTGCTTATGCGCTTGGCAAGGGCAGTGCAGGGGCCTCTGTGCAGTACTGCCCGATTTATGGGCAGTGATCTGTGCGACGGGTGCAGCTGCACCCGCCGCACAGAGGCATTGACGGCAGCTCCCTGTGGAGCTGCCGGCAATGTCCCAGCCAGGCATTTCGCCCGCCGGCACAGCAGAATGTTTAATGTACGGCCGGTGGGTTCCAGGGGGGCTGTCGGTCACTGGAAAGACCGCAAGCATGAACACGGCGGTGAAAACCGCCATGTTCATAATGACCCCCAAAGTCTGGCACTGTGGTCCTTCAAATACTGTTCAGCATATAAATTAGTCTAGTCAACAATGTCATCCAAAAATACGTAGTTCATAAACAACTGAAAGAAATTTATAGGCAAAGCATTATCAATATTCATTCTACACTTTGAGACACTAGTAAAGGCAGGCAACACCGGCTGCACCATGTTTCTGGCAATCTAGAGTTCAGCACTTTCAAAGGAAGCCTTTCACTCTCCTCCTCAAAAAGAGGCACACCGTCCATACTGAGAATGGCTTCATCATCAGACGGTTCCTCTCGGACTGAAAATTCACTGCCAGAATCTTGGACTTCCTCCTCTGCCTTAGATGCAGAGTCAGTCTCATAATCATGGTCAGAGGAAGAATCAAAAAGCATACCAACAACATGCTGAGAGGTAATCCTGCTACTAGCCATTATTCTTACTAATATAAGTAACACAAGTAAGTCAACAATAACTAACACTGTGTAAATAAGTAATAAATAAAGTGTGGCTTCACCAAATAGAAAGTAGAACTACTGGCATATAGTAATCTGAAAGGAAAAGGCAATCAATACAAAGCACAAAAAACGATATACTCAAGTACGATACCACTCACTTGCCAGATAAATCTAGATCCGGGATCAGGTGCACCTACTTTGAACAGACACAGCAAGCACCAAAGATATCCCACTAGAATGGAAAAACAATAGACAATTACACACAAGACAACACAATACACATTGTGCAAAAATCCAAGGAGAATTACACCCACAGTAAGACAGACGCTAAATATGCTGTATTATTACACCATTTACAAAAACACATTAATGCAGGGAAATGATAATCATTTGGAGTAAACAGTTCAAAAAATTGTTCTTTCCAAACACATGCAACTACACAAACTACAGATCTACCAATGCCAAAAACGCAAGCATGAGTCACAGTAAAGGAAAAGAAAAGCTTGCACTAGAATAAAAAGAAGAAATAAAACATTACGATCACAAATGCAAATGATAACAAGAGACAAAAAGAAGTAACATTATAAAGCACTATGAAGTGTTCCCATCACCATCCAAGTGCAAGTCCACACACACTGCCAGCCAAGCAGCAGTCAACACCCACCACCAGGCAAGCACCAGTCTACAAACAATACCAGGCAAGCACCAGTCTACACCCACTGCCAGCCAAGCGCTAGCCCACTTTTACTACCAGGCAAGCACAAGTCCACACACACACCAGCAAAATCCAAATACAAACACAGCCAGCCAAATGCCAGTACATGCAGACCATCAACCCAACTTCACTTCATACTACACAGAAACTTTCCCAGGTGGCAGATCAACCTACAAAAATGGCAGATCTGTCCCCAAAGAGGGCAGTAATGGCCAAATCATACAGTCCCTAAAGTGGCGCAACCCTTGCCCAAGGGGCCACTTCCCAAAACAACAAACTTCCTCTGCACAAAATCCCTGATAGCCCAGTGGCTTCTGCCTCCCTTAGGAACAGATGTGCCTTAAAAAAATATATGTTTGATCTGCCCCCAAGACGGGCAGAAACAGGCAAAACATAAACCCCTAAAGGGAAGTGACCCTTGAGCAAGGGGCCACTATCAAATCAACAAACTTCCTCAATAAAGAATCCCCAGTGATCTAGTGGCGTTTGCCCCCCTTGGGTGCAGATGGGAATACAAATATATGGCTGATCTGCCCCCAAGATGGGCAGAAAAGGCCAAAGCATACACTCCACAAAGGGGGGCAACCCTTGCCCAAAAGGTCAGTCCCCAAAACAACAAACATCCTCAATAAGGAATCCCTGGTGGTCTAGTGGCCATTACTGCTGCACAATTGCAGCTCCATGTGTGATTGTGCAGCAGGAATGCACTGCAAAGAGACATCAAGGAAAAGGAAAAACTCTTTCTCATCTCTGATGCCTCTTTCTAACCTCCAGAACCCCCCTACCAGAATAGAAACTAACCTGTTCCTCCTCGGATATGCTGGAAGCAAATAGCTTCTAGTACATCTCAGCAGCTTCTTATGACATCAGTGCCACGTGCATACTGACATCATCACATGCTGCGGGGGTCTAGGTGGCTGCAATCCCTAGTGGGGAGCATAAAGGGGTGGCCCACGGGGGAACACCCACGCTTCCCACTTGGGTGGTGGCGAGGATGGCTTGAAGCTGTCCTACACACATGTCCATTGTGTACATAGACTCCAAGCCGTCTGATACACCAAAAGGGTTAAAAACATGTACCTCTGTAAACAGCCTTTGACTCACTAAACCTTGGATAAATGTATCAACTGTAGGGCACTTATTGATACTTCTCAACAAGTTTCCTAAAGTATATTTCTAATTACCTGAATTTAGAGCAGTTTGTTATATGCGGCTGAAGACACAAGTCTCTCTCAGTTCCAAATTCAGTCATTTCTTTTGAGTACAACTACAACAGGCTTTCTTCTCCTCCAAATCGCCAAGCACAATCAAAGCTATCACTGGTTCTACACCCAATCACATCACAGCATTTCTCCAACCATGCAACAAGAATGGTAACTATTGGTTGAGACATGGCCCTTTTTTTAAATCTTCCCATACAATCTTGTGAGACTCTTGTGGAATCGTAAAACACCTTGTGGCAGGCCAAGTCATTTTCCATGTGAGTCTTGTGGGATGCTCGCGAGATTGCACAACCCCTATAAAAATGAATCATCTAATCATCACAGTAATTATCTGTCACACACTGATCTACTCCTTTTTACTATCCGGGATCCAGCCAGAGTTCCACAAGATCATTAAAATAGTTAAAAACAAGATACATTTATTTTCTTCATAGTTGTTATCACTTAGACACGTTCTCCCTAAACTTAAGGGGACAACATCTTTTTCTGCTGCCCCCTTATATGGCTTTTTACTTCATTTCCACAACACCTCCAATATTTCACAGTAAACTCCCTGGACCAGAAACAAGCGGTTTCAGGTTATCACCCCTCATCAGCCAAGCTAGTTTGAATCTGGTGGCATAGCGAGCACAGGATATGTTTCAATACTCCAAAGTCATTATTGAGAAAGAGAATAGGAAAAATCTAAAATTCATCCCTATTGACAAGATACCAGAAGAATGGGATTTTGAACAACTATGTAAAAAAATTGCACTTCTCGAAATAACTGATACATTAGAAGATTTTAACTTAAATAAAGCACTGGTGCCTGACAATATTGGCCTGAATGATCTTTACAAGATACACAATGAAGAACCAAGGCTGCTGCCCAATAAATTATCGACTTGGTTATCTATGAGAAGAGTCCCAGAATGTATAAAGAAGAACTGTTTGATCCTAATTCTCAAAACTTTATCAATTGATGAGCTAAACAAAATAAGTTACTGGAGACCGATGACAATTGGTACATCTTTCATGAAACTACTCACACAAATACTTACCAAAAGACCACTTCATTTGTTATTCTGAATATGAGCCAAAAAGGCTTCCTGAAAGTATGAGGATCTCTTGAAAACTTGACATTGCTTCAAAAAATCATAAAAGGGGCACAAAAGAATTCAACACTCACTTGCAGCGGTGGTTATAGAAATTTCAAAAGCTTTTGACTTTATCAGGTACTGTCACAATTTACGTATTCTTGAGAGGCACATAAGTACATCATATATACGAGATCTAATAAAACACTTGCATACAAAATCAACAACATTTTCCAAGGGTAGAAACAACAAATCTACACCAGAAATAACAATGAAACCTGTAGTAAAACAAGGTGTCTCGTTATCTCCACTGTTGCTTTATATTGCCATGGATCCTTTATATGTTATCTTCAGAAAAATGTCAAGGGTTTTACCTTTGGATCTGAGAACTTATTGAGCAGATCACCACTCGAGGCTTTGCTGATGACATCGCAGTACTCAGTAACACATGAGAAGGTATGTGTACTAATCTGAAGATCATTGAAGATTTCAGTACAACAGGTCTAAAATTGAGTGTGAAGAAGACACAATAAAGACAAAGTCCTGGTAAACAATTGTAAACATGACACTTTGAAAAACAAGATATTGAGAACATACATCCAGGTGACAGATTCCTCGGATTGAACTTTGATCCTCACACTGGTCATACACAAAAGAGCAAAATATATGAGGTTCCATCAGGCTGGGCTCAAAACCTTGACAGACTGCCACTCAAGGCCACACAAAAGTTTAAAATACTATTCCATTTTCTGGTTCCTATGCTGTCATTTAAACTGGAAATGACAGGCTCAAAGGCAAAGACTCTCATCAAGCTGAACAAGACAGTAATTACAAAATATGTCAAGCACTATCTCTAAGTTACTGTATACACTGTGATGGTATCCTCTACCACAAAAGAACAAATGGGGACCTAAATATACTTGAGCTATGTACAACAGTGGACTTAACAAAATCAGCGATCTTATATATCTTAGAGAAATCCCAGACCTATACATAGCTCACTCCTACCTGTATGCAGGAGAAATCATAAGCAACAAAACTGATCATACCATCAAAATTCCCCTATTGAATATTTTGGATAGATTTCTAAGCTTTGATTTGAAATTGCTAGCAGCATATGATTAGACAAAGGAACATTTTGAAAAATGGAAACATCCTTGGTGGAGGCATTACTTATCTAGAAAATAATCCAACCCCAAACTCCTGGATTAGGAGCACATAAAACTGTGGGAAAACCAATATATAGCTACATTGGTGCTAAGAGTGAATATTTTGGACACCAGGGAAACTACCTTGAGAGGGAGAAATCAAACATTTTCTACTTGCAGATCTGGCAAAGATGTTAGAGAAACAATTGCTCATGTATCAGGTACTTGTCCCAAAACAAAGGACACAAGGATAAAAAGAGAACAAAATCTCAGAATGTCTCATTGACAGAGCAAGAAAGGTATGGTTGGATAAATGACATATAGGGAACCTAACATTAGAAATAATCAAGGTGAATTAAGAAAAGCTGATGCAGTGTTCCCCAAAGATGGTACTGCTGTGGTGATTGATATTTCAATTTCTTATGAAAACTCACAAAACACCCTTGACCAAGCATTTGAAAGTAAAGTCAAATAATATCAAGACCTACCCCAAGAAATCAAAAACCTCACAAACTGTTCCAATGTGAAATTCATGGTTTCATTATTGGATGCCAGGTATTTGGCCTCAATGTAATGATGTTGCTCTGGCTGATCTTTGACTATAAATATCTTCCCCCTTTAGGAAGAATGCTTGCCTGACTACTCTAATGGACCCCGTGAGTCAAGTATTCATGGATAAGTAGTTGTTTAACCTATTGAATTACACATATTTTAGATTTCATATTACACATATCTCATTACTACTAGTATAGTGTTTTAACAATGTTGCTTGACACCTAAGTTTAGTATAGTTGACAATGTTTACAGTTGAATAATAGCATTAGTTATAGTTCACTGTTTTCTAAATAGTTGTATGTGTGTGAAGTTAGAAATGTTTATATGACCATGGTTGATGTGCATGTGTCAATTCAGAATAGCTATAGAGTAATTACTTACACATAATCAGTGTAAATCAGTGTAAATCTCATAAATGATTCTTAATAACATGTTAATCATCTCTTATTTTGCACAGGGTATCTATATCTGGGTAACCCAGTAGTGCAGTAAGACAAAGACAATTGATAGTGTTAGAGATGTACTGGAGGGTGTACTGTCTCTATCCAATATGGTTCATGTTCCAGTAGAGACAGCTTTAAGGGTATCTGTACTCTAGAACAATTGTTGTGTTGTTGGAAACAAGATGATTTGATGCAGATCGGAAGCAATAATAACCCAGAATAAGCCACTGTGTTTAAGTACAGGAATAGTCAAATGTGTTATCATCTAATTAGTGATGCACATGAATGGATGAATCAGATTCCTTTTCTCCCTACTTACTATCTAGCAAAACCACAGCCAAGGAAACAGATTTGGCAGACTCAGATGGGAAAGAGACACAAAAGGTGTTGGATAAGTGGAAGGCCCGCGGGCCAGATGTGAAGTGTCACTGCTCTTATTGTTTTTTCACTTATCCAGTGGGAACAAGTTTGGGGGATCTAAGCGCCTAGCGCTCACTGGATGTGACCCACTTTAGGGACAGTGGCAGATTGGGAGTTTGATTGGGGGCCGGTCCATCTGTCAAACAATAGTACAGGTGAGCTGAGGGAGGACATAGTCCTGCTGAGTAGAGGGACAAAAGCTCGCTTGATCTTGATTTTCAGTATTAGTGCAGACTATGAAAGCAGGGCTTTATGATCCTTCTGACTTTTTGAGTTTCAAGCAGAAGGTGTCAGAAAAGTTACCATAGGGACAACTGGCTTGTAACAGTCAAGCATTCTTAGCAACATTGCATTTTGATCCTTCGATGTCCCCTTTTTCTATCATTGTGAAGCAGAGTTCACCAAGCATTGGATTAGTCACTTACTAATTGGGTACATGATCTTGGTTTAGACTATTCTGAGGCTGAAATGCTGTTGTAATAGTAATCCTGCTCTGTACAAGAGGTGCTACAGGTTCAGACATCTGGTGTATTTCCTTGACTGAGGAGCCAATCGGTTGAAGCCACCACCTGAGGGATTTTGACTGATCGCCTCTAAGTCAGAATACCCCCTAAACTGCAATGATATAGCAGTGCCGTTGAGCATTGGTTAGCCTGGGATAGCCGGTCTCTGGCCATGTGCATAGGGCCACTTGCTTGGGGACCAAACTGCGGATGGAAGAGGGCTGACTCCATCACCCCTAGTCCACTTCATGTTTTTGGGGTACCAGGTGCTAAATCATTCACAGACAACCTGATTCTGGGTAAGGGTTTCATAAATAAGCACAAGCAGCTACCTAGCTGCAATCTATTGAAAGTCATCCCCTGAACCAAGCATTTGTCTCTGTCAGTGGGTGCTCACCCCCCCCACACCTGGGGGCCCCTCTGCCACCAGGAAGGGACAGGAGGAAGCAGGCCCACAGGAGGCCACCTCCACTGTGTGCCACCCAGCATGAGGGACTTCTCCTCCCTCTCTGCACTGCTGGGTGCAGGGATAGGGACCACGATCCCTTGTAGGTCAGCAGGGTGACCAGATGGCCAGAGCAGGATCCCTCCCACTGCAAGAGTCACCAGGAGGAAAGTAGCCTCCTGAGTACTTGCCGCAGAGTACACAGCCACTCTTGTCATTGTCGGACTGCTATGAGCTTTAGGTCTGTGCTGCTCTGTTCAGCATGGGTCATCTGGTCGCTGGGTCAGCCCAGGCCGTCTGGTTGCTCGGTCAGCTTGGGCCATCTAGTCACTGAATCAGCTCAGGCCACCTGGCCACTAGGCTGGTTGACCAGATGGCCAGCAGGCCAACCTGGGGTCTGACTACTTCTCCCCCCTCCACATCTTGGGGGCTTAATAGTCAAGGAATATCTGCTTCTGAGGCAGGCCAGAGGGGAGAGCATTTAGAGTGGGCTCGGCTTAACCCTCCTTGACTCCTCAGGCCTGGGCACCAAAATGGTGGAAGGCGCCCACTAAATGCAGCACTCTCAGCCCATGGTATGGTGGCAGCAGTCGCTACATAGACTGCAGACTTGGGAAGCAACTCTTGCACTTCCTCTGTCTTCGGTCCTAGAGCAGAAACCAGCTCTGCATGAAGGCCCAGCCCCCCTCAGGGTTCGCCCTGGGGCACGAGTGCAGGAGAGTTCTGAGAAGCTCTCAGCAGATGCCTCAGTCCGATCTCAAGGGCAGAAACTGTTGATGTCTAGTGCCACTGTTAGAAATGGGGTCTCTGGTTGGCAGTCATTTTGCACTCTGTCCAAGAAGGGACCCTCACTCTGGTCAGGGCAATGGAGATACACACTTAAGATAACCCCTGCTCACCCCCTTAGTAGCTTGGCACAAACTCTCAGGCTTATCTCAAAGGCAATGTGTAAAGTATTTGTACCAACACACACAGTAAGACAGTGAAAACAATACAAAATCGACATCACACCAGTTTAGAAAAATGGCCAATATTTATCCAAATCAAACAAGACCAAAATGACAAAAATGCACAAGCAAAGTTATGATTTTTAAATTAAAAAGAGTCCTACTCTAGAGAAAACAATGGATGGGTTGTTGTTACATTAAGTACCTGGTTTGCGTCAAAAATAAAGCCACACGGGTGAATGTGCATTGGAAAAGTCAGTGATGCGTCGATTCCTTACTCACAAGTGACGCCTTGCATCGCTTCTTCTCCAGTCATGTAGGAGATGCTTAGTTTTTCCCTACCACAAGAGAGTTATGTGGCGATTTCCATATGAACACCTTGCATCCGGGCAGTTTCACATTGATTTTGACACCCAGCAACAATGCTGGATGCACAGTGATGAGGAACTGAGCTGCATGGTGGTGGCATTGATTTCAGCAGCCACCAGCGGGTGCTGTTTCATGTTTCCAGCCAAAATGCAGGTGATACATTGATTTCAGCTTCACTTTTCAAGGGCCCAGGGACTGGAGTAGGCACCACCTGGCAGGGGAGGAGTCTCAGCAGAGAGTCCAGGTACTGGCAGAGGAAGTCTTTGATGGCCCTGAGACTTCAAAACTGGAGACAAGCGAAGTCCAAGCCCTTGGAGACACTTCACAAGTAGGAATATTCCACAAAGTTCAGTCTTTATCTTCTTTCAGGCAGAATCAGTAACTGCAGTCCAGCCTAGCAAAGTGCAGTCACAGACAAAGGGGCAGTACTCCTCCTCCTGCTCTTCAGCTCTTCTCCTTGGCAGAGGTTTCTCTTGAGTTCTGAAGTAATCTAAACATCTGGGGGTTTGGGTCCACTGCTTATATCTCTTTCTGCCTTTGAAGTAGGCAAACTTCAAAGGAAAGTCTCTGTTGTTCACAAGATCCTGCCTTGCCCAGGCCTGGTCCCAGAAGCACACCATGGGGTATGAGTCTACATTGTGTGAGGGCAGACACAGCCCATTCATTTATAGGTGTTAGCTCCTCTCTGCGCCCTAGCCAAGATGACCCAGATGACCCATCAGGATATGCAGGCTACACCCCAGCTCCTATTTTGTCACTGTCGAGTGGAGATTCAAAAACAGCCCAACTGTCAGCCTGACCCAGACAGGGAATACAAAAGCAGGCAGAGTCACAGAATGGTTTAAGCAAGAAAAGCAAGAACATGTCCACTTTCTAAAAGTGGCATTCTTAAATTGACAATCTAAAAACCAAGTGTACCAAAATATGTATTTTTAAATTGCAAGTTCAGAGACCTCAAACTCCATGTCTCCATCTGTTCCCAATGGGAAACTGAACTTGTAGGAAGCTGGCCTGGTGTGTGATGGGTACCCAAGGAACTTACACCTAATACCAAGTTCAGGTAACCCCTCTTAGTGAAGTGTAGGAAGTGTCTAGAAGCCATGCTCTCTAGAGGGAGCTGTGGGTGAGCAACCAAGGGTGATCTAGGAGACATGCAAAGTTCATGCAATACCACTGTGGTCACAAAGCACTTACACACATGAAAAAAACACTAATTTATTCAAAAATAAAGGTACTTCATTTTTGGAACACAATACCACAAGACACTAGAAGGGCAATCCTCCAATAAGAGGTAAGTAATACACTAAATATATACACTAGTACTCGGAAATAGGCATAGAAAAGGTTAGAAAACGAGCAAATAGCAACAACCAATAGTGACCCTAGGGGGAGCCCAAACCATATACTGAAGAAATGGAATGAGAACACACAACTCCCACCTAGGTAAGTGGAATGTATAGATGGGAGGTGGGAGCAATAGAAAGCCACAGAGATAAGTAACACAGTACCCCCCAGCGACCAGGAAAGCAGGAGCAAATCACTGGGATTTCCCCAAACCACCCAAAAGGATGAACAAGAAGAAAATAAAACACCCAGACAAGACTGAAAGAAACCAGCAGTGGATTCCTGGAAGACCTGTAGAAAGAGGGGACCAAGTCCAAAAGTCACAGTGGAGTCCAGGAGGAGTAGAAACTACTATCCTTCCAGCTTTACTTGCAGGAGTTGGTCCACGTTGATGAAGAACAGGTCAGAACTGCAGCCCTGGAGCCGGAGAAGAGTTCCTGATGGATGCAGAAGATGTTCAACGCTGGAGTGAAGATTGCAGATGGGTGTCGGTGCAGGAATTCCACTAACAAGCCTTGGCAAAGGCAAACTCGTGAATAGTGGAAAAGTGGTGCTGCCGGGGACCAGCAAGGCCCAGGAAGACTCAGCCCAGAAGAGGGAGCCAGAGGGTCCCCTCAGCATTGCATAGAGTCCATAGGAGCAGAGGCTGCATCCATAGGTGTCCCACAGGACGGGGACACAGAAGTTGCAGAAGGAGCCCATGCAGCACTACAGAAAGGGATCCCACGCTGCAGGAGGACCTCGCAGAGGGGTGTGCATCACAGGAAGGAGTGCTGGGGACTGGAGCTACATGTCACCTGAAGATCCCTTGAAGGAGATGCAAACAAGCCTTGGTAGCTGCAAGAGATGTGGTGCATGGGGGGTACTGACCTGCGTGGGAAGGCAAAAGTTTACCCCCACCAAAGTTGGACAGCTGGCAGAGAGGACCAAGAGGACTACTCTGGACCACCACCCATAATGCAGGATCTATGCAGCTCAGTATGAGAGGAGATCCGCACAGCCAGTCATTGTTGCAGAAGGTGCCTGTGGATGCAGGGGAGTGACTCCTTCACTTCATGGGACATTCCTTCTTCTTCTTGTGCAGGCTGAAGAGTTTCTGTCTTCTGGGGATGCACAGCCATGGAAAAGTTGCAAAGCTAGGAGGAGCCAAGGCAATAAAGTTGCAGAAGAGTCTTCTTTGTGGATTGCAGCGTTGTCGGTTCTTGGAGGGTCCATTTGCGGTTCCAGTGGCCAGAAGTCAAAGTGGAGGTTGCACAGGAGTCCTGCTGGAATCTTGCAAGCTGAATCCACTGAAGAAAGAGACTCTAAATAGCCCTGAAATGGGGGTTGTTCACCTAACCAGGTAAAAGCCTATCAGGAGGGGCTCTGACATCACCTGCCTGGCCTGGCCACTCAGATGCTCCCAGAGTTCCCTGCCACCCCTTGAAACAGGATGGCAAAATCCAGGGACCCTCAGGAGGAGCTCTGGGCACCACCCCTGGGGTGTGAAGGACAGAGGAGTGGTCACTCCCCTTTCCATTGTCCAGTTTCATGCCAGAGCTGGGACTGGGGGTCCCCAAATTGGTGTGGACTGGTTTGTGCATGGAGGTCACCATATGTGAACTTCAAAGCATACCAGTGGCTTGGGGAGGCCACCCCTCCCAAGCCAGTCATACCTATTTCCAAAGAGAGAGGGTGTTACCTCCCTCTACCAAAGGAAATCCTTTGCTCTGCCTTCCTGTGCTTGATCAGATCAAGCAGCAGGAGGGCAGAAAACAGTCTGAGGGGTGGCAGCAGCTTGGTCTATCCAGAAAACCCTGTAAGACTGGTGGTAGCAATGCTGGGGGTCCTCCAAGGAGCCCCCAGAGTACATGGAATCCTAATTCCAATACTTGCAACACTATTGGGGTATGATTTTAACATGTTTGACCTCAAACATGCGTAGGTTCTGAGTTACCATGACGTAGCTGGACATAAGTAGTGACCTATGTCCGGTACATGTGTAAAATGGCATCTCCACACTCACAAAGTCCAGGAAAAGGGGCCTGGAGTTTGTGGAGGTAACTCTGCTAGTGCAGGGGTGCCCTCACAGACAGGTACTTGCACCCTGCCCTCTGGGCTGAGAGGGCCTTCCATAGGGCTGACTTATAGTGACCTGGTGCAGTGACCTGTAGTGAAAACCGGTGCATGTCCCCGCCTCACACAGACTGCAATGGCAGGCCTGCAAAACCCTTTGCATTGGCTCCCTATGAGTGGCAGAATAATTGCTGCAGCCCATAGGGATCCCCTGTTAACCTAATGCCTTGGGTACCTAGGTACCATATACTAGGGACTTACATGGGGGGACCAGTATGTAAATTGTAGGAGGAAAAAGGTACAGTTACCAAGTCAGAAGGGGTAAAGCATAATCACTGGGGTCCTGGTTAGCAGGAACCCAGTGAACACAGTCAAATACACTGACAACAGGCAAAAAATGGGGGTAACCCTGCCAAGACAAATGGCACTTTCCTACAGCGATTAAAATATATTTAAAGGCAGCCCCCATGTTAAATTATGAGGGATATAGGCTTTGTGACAGTGAGAATCAAATGCGTCAGTATTTCACTGTCAGGACATATAAAACACATCAGTACTTGTCCTACCTTTAACATACACTGCACCCTGCCCCTGGGGCTACCTAGGGCCTACCATAGGGGTGCCTTCCATGTATAAAAATGGAAGGGTTGGGCCTGGCAAGTGGGTACACTTGCCAGGTTGAACTGGCAGTTTAAAACTGCACACACACACTGCAGTGGCAGGTCTGAGCCATGTGTACAGGGCTACTCATGTAGTTGGCACAATCAGTGCTCCAGGCCCACTAGTAGCATTTGATTTACATGCCCTGGACTCCTCTAGTGCACTTTTCTAGGGGCTTACTAGTAAATCAAATATGCCAGTCATGGAAAAGTCAATTACACATACAGGGGGTGATTACCAACCCTGGCGGTTCAGCCTGCCATGCCGGCGCCGGCACAAAAGCCCGCCACCGGCATGGCGGGCTGAACCGCCATATAATGAACAGCTTGAAGGCCGCCATAGGCAGCCCTCACCCACTGACAGGCAGCCTGACGGTGGACGGCATCATTATCCGACAGGGCAGTGCTGCTGCCCCTCGGATAATGATCCCATTTCCTCCAGCCTTTCCCAGGTGGGATTCCCCGCCAGGGAAAGGCTGGCAGAAGGGGTGCTCTGGGGCCCCCCTGAGGGCCCCTGCACTGCCCATGCACTTGGCATGGGCAGTGCAGGGGCCCCTGTGCAGTGCCCCATCGCGCAGGTCACTGCCCGATTTAAATGCAGTGATCTGCGCGACGGGTGCAGCTGCACCCGCCGCACAGAGGCATTGGCGGCGGCTCCATGTGGAGCCGATGGCAATGTACCGGCCAGGCATTCTGCTGGGTCGGCGGGCAGAAACAATGTTTCCGTCCACCGGCCCAGCAGAATGTTTGTTACACGGCCCGTGGGGTCCCAGGTGGGCTGGTGGTCAGTAGAATGACCACTGGCTTGAACACGGCGATGAAAACCACTGTGTTCATAATGAGGGCCACAATGTACACAGGGAGCACATGCACTTTAGCACTGGCCAGTAGTGGTAAAGTGCACAGAGTACCAAAACCAGCAAAAACAAAGTACAGCACACAGTCAAAACATAGGAAGCAGAGGCAAAAAAGACAGGGAAGTCCACGCCAAGAATGTCAGATCTAACAGCCACCCAGGAGGTACCATCGGCAGTCCCAGCACAAGGCTTACCATTCTCTGCTGTGCATCCTCCATGAGAGCAAGTCTAGCAAATGAGAAGTGACTGGCCCAGTAAGCCCTTTCCCCACCTCTGGCAGGGAGGAAAGCCATGATCATGCCCCTGGTCAGTGCTGCCGCAGGACCTGGGCTCCATTGGCAGGCCCTCTCTGCCGCAAAGAGTACAGGGCATAGCTCTTCTGTCCAATACAGGGTGGCCTGCATGGGGACTCTAGTTAATCTGGCATACTTAGGCCTATTTAGTGATGGTTGCTTTGTTGGAAACACCTGACTGTGCCCCTCCAGATGAGGGATTCCGAGACACAAAGTGCATGGGACAGGGTTGTCCAAAGTCAGGGAGCCAGCAGGCCCAGGTCTTCAAGACCACTGAACCAGCAGGCCAAGGTCTGCAAGCCCACCAGGGTCCTAGGCCCCCTTCTCTTGCCCTCCCTGTTGCACAGTGCCCAGGACAGACGAGGATGACAAGCTCTAAAAGGGCACTGCATCAGAATTCCAGCTGACCATGTTTAGAAGCTTCTCACCGGGCTCCTTACGCCAGTCCCCAGTGTCATGAAGCACCCAAGATGGGGTCTTGTGGGCCGAGGAAAACTTCACCTGCTGTGTCCGGGCCTGGGCCTGGCCATGGGTGGCCACCCCCTTCATCCTAGGCTCCATCCACCAGCCTGCCATGTCACAAACTGCCCAGGAAGTGGTCTTGCAGGCCTGGGAAAGCTTTCCCTGATCAGCTGGATTCAGGATTTATGGTCGAGTTGAAAAGCTCTGACTAGGGCCCAGGCCAGGGATCTAGTAGGCACTGGTTTGGGAGCCACCTTACTGCATTTTATCCTCCAGCTCGCCATGTTGAAAGTGACCAGGACGGGGTCTCATGCAACTTGAGAGCCCTTCCCTAATGGCCCAGATGGAGAAGCTCTAATCAGATCCTGGGTCAGAACCTGGAGCTGGCCCTAGGGCAGTAACCCTCAGGCCAAGGGCTCCCTTCTCTGGCTCACCATCTCACAAAGCACCCAGGACTGAGTCCCGTAGGCCCTGGGAGGTCCTTCCTTGCTATGATGGCATGTAAAGGTGCCTCAGGTCTCTGGATCCTAGCTCCGTCAGGCCCCCCTCACCTGAAGCCCAGTTCGGGCTCAGAGAACCCAGCCTCAGAGTCCTTGTCCCCTCCAAGGGCGAGCAGAAGCCTTTTCCTTAAGGGACTTCAGAAACAGGTGGCTGTCCCTCGAGCTTAGCCATCTCATCACTCTGAGCAGCATCTGATCATGCGCTGTGGTTTCCTTTGGTGCGTTCAGATGGCAGGGATGGAATACTGTGCCCAGGATATGTAGTAGCCTTTTTTCCCCATACCCCCATGTAAACATTATCTGTTCAAAATGCCCTAACAGGTCCATTATAATATTGGGAAAATGTATTCAACAACTGTTTAAAGCCCATTACCATTTCCTCACAGTAGTCATGAGAAGACAGGGGCAGTATGTGAAAAAGTCATTTAACCCCCATCATCCCCAATATATAGAAAATCCCTATTTCCTACCTGGAACAATCCTAATACAGTCCCAAATTTATGCAGTGGTCAAGTAACACCTGTCATCTGCCACACAGAATACAACCATGCCTATTTAACTTCTACTAAATAACAGTACCAGGAATATGTGCACACCAGTTAACCCCCATAATTCCCATGCAAAAGCATATGTATGCCCATTTCCTCACAACACACCACTAAACTACAATGGCAGTTGTATTTAACTGCCATTTAACACCTGTCATCCCCTATGTAGAAAGGAAAAGAGTCATTGCAACGTGGCTGTTACCACAAGAGTGCCATTACCATGCAAACCTTAACCACATAGGAATTTACAACGCATCTGCCTTTGCCACACATGCCTTTACAACAAATTTCGTTCTAAAAGCATGAATTTAAAGGCATACGTGTTTTAAATGGAAGCAGTAGGTAAGCACATATATATTAGGGAACTTTTTTTTTAAAGGGTTTAGGGTGGGCAAGTTTAGGGTGGGTACGGGTTTTTGGGTGGTAAGGGTAATTTTAGGGTTTAGGGTAGGTCTAGATTTTTAGCTGGCAAGGGCAATTTTAGAGTTTAGGGTGGGAAGCGGTTTTTGTGTGGCAAGGGTAATTTTAGAGTGGGTAGGGAGTTTTGGGTGGCAAGTGTAATTTTAGGGTTTATGGTGGGTATGGGGTTTTTGGGTGTAAAGGGTAATTTTAGGTTTTAGTGTGGGTAGGGTTTTTTGGGTGGAACGTGTAATTTTAGGGTTTAGGGTGGGTATGGGTTTTTGGGTGGCACAGGTAACTTTAGGATTTAGAGTGGGTAGGGGTTTTGGGTGGCAAGGGTAATTTTAGGGTTTTGGGTGGGTAAAGGTTTTGGGCGCAAGGGTACTTTTGGGGTTTAATGTGGGTATGGGTTTTGGGTGGCAAGGGTTATTTTAGCATTTAGGTTGGATTAGGGATTGGAGGTGGCCAGGGTAATTTTAGGGTTTATAATGGGTAAAGGGTCTTGGGTGGCAAGAGTAATTTTAGTGTTTAGGGTGGGTATGGGTTTTTGGGTGGCAAGGGTAATTTTAGGGTTTAGGGTGGATGGGTTTTTTTTTAAGTAGGAAGGGCAGTTTCAGGGTTTTAGGTGGGTAGGGGTTTTTGGATGGCAAGGGTCATTTTAGGGTTTAGGGTGGGTATTGCTTTTAGGTGGCAAAGGTAATTTTAGGGTGCATGTGTGTTTTGGGGTGGCAAAGGTAATTTTAGGGTTTAGGTTGGGTATGGGTTTTTGGGTAGCAAAGGCGATTTTAGGGTTTAGGTTGGGTGTGGGGTTTTTGTGTGGCAAGGATACTTTTAGGGTTTAGGGTGCGTAGGGGTTTTTGGGTGGCACGGATAAATTTAGGGTAGGTATGGGTTGAGGGGCTGTGGGGTTTTAAGGATATTTATATATCTATGTGTATTTACTTTATATATACATTATTATATATATATATATATATATATATATATATACACTCACATTCTTATGTATTTATGCATGTGTATATATATATATATAAAATACATACGTATGTATAAATATATATGTGTGAATATATATGATATATATATATTTATATATATATATATATTTATATATATATATATATATATATATATATATATATATATATATACATATATATATAAATTGTTTATACTTACGTATAAAATACTTACATTTACCATGCCTATGTTCTACCATTCATGCTTTAACAAGAAAATTCCTTGTAAATGCATGCGTGGTAAATGCATATTCATTGTAAAAACATATGTGGTAAAGGTTATGCATGGTAATGGCATTCACATTGTAATGACTGTATCGTAATGGCATGCATTACAATGAAATGTGTGGTTCCAGCATGCATCCATGTAGAAACAGTTATGACCATTATCCAAAGAAGGCTATGTAAAATACTGGAACAGTCCTAATACAGTCTCAAATACATGCAATGGCCATGCATCCTTCATAAACCCCCATGCAGAACACAGTGATGACCATTTACTTCTAACATTTACTAAATAACAGTACCTGGTATATGTACAAGCCATGTAATGCCTATTATCCCCATGTCAAAAATATGTATGCCCATTTCCTTTACACATGTCACTACACTACAATGGCAGGCGTATGTAACAGCCATTTAACACCCATCATCCCCATGCAGAAATTGTTATGGCCATTACCATTTCCTTATGGTAGTCATGAAAACAGTAGCAGGTAAATCTAAATACCATTTAATGCCCATCATCCCTGATGTAGAAATTCATATCCTTATTTCCTACCTAGAACAATCCTAATACAGTCCCAAATATATTAAATGGCCATGCAATCCCCATAGTTCCCCATGTGGGAGACAGTGATGCCCATTTACCATTTAGCATTTACTAAATAACAGTGCCAGTTATATGTACCAGCCTTTTGACCCCATCATCCCAGATGTAGAAAATCCCTATTTCCTACAGGAAACAATCCTAATATATTCATACATAGACTCAATGACATTGGAACACCCATAATCCCTAATGCAGGACAAAGCTATGTCCATTTGTCTTCAACATGTACTAAATAACAATACCAGATATATGTTATA
Source organism: Pleurodeles waltl (assembly GCF_031143425.1). Taxonomy (NCBI): domain Eukaryota; kingdom Metazoa; phylum Chordata; class Amphibia; order Caudata; family Salamandridae; genus Pleurodeles; species Pleurodeles waltl. The sequence goes on from NC_090436.1 coordinate 654,136,803, forward strand.
GCCATTAAACCCCCATTATCCTCATGTAAAAGTAACAGTCAGTGCTAATTACAAGTCATTGCAATACTTTGTCCAATAATCCCTCTTTCGTAATGTATATTGTGTGTCTCCATTGCAGCTGTACGTGACCTAGCACTGTAACAGTTAAATCAGCATATAATCATCAGAAATCTACAATAGTTCAAAAAAATCATATCCTGTGAGGTAACTTATCACATTTCAGATATAGGTGAAAATATCTCTAAACGTACATTATGTCATCCTCTACCAACAAGGTACTACTGTATAAAACCACTAAAACACATCCTGGTAGGTAAACAATAACAAATGCTGAAGAGAGTTAACTGCCACTTTGTACATGTAAGCATTAAACTACAGTGCCACCGATGGACAATTAAGAGAGCGCAGCCATCATCCTATCATCCCTAATGATCCGTTTAGTACCTCCCCGAAAACAGAGATTAAAAGACATTATGCTAATTTAATATAATTTCCCCCAGGTCGAGGTGGTATCTGGTGGCTGAAAGAAGCTTCATTTTGATGCAACCTCTCTGTCAAACTCGAACTCCTGAGCAACCATAGGGCTTTTACAAGTCACTCAAGAAGTGTATGATATGAAGATTGTGCAAAGTGACAGATTTTTTTTTAACGATCTGGTCAAAATTCTAATGACAACTTTGCAACTTTTCATAGTTTTCTCGTTTTTATAGTTTTCACTTTAGGACAACCATTTAAAAATCACACCTTCAACGATGACTAAATCGAATTAAATCTTAACAGATGCAAAAGTAGTTGTTCTGCATAAAACGTGTTTTGAAGTAAACTGCTTAGGCCCACATTACGAGTTTCGATCTAGTTCTGATTTGGGTGCAAACAACCCACAGCCAAAGCAAAAAGAAAGAATAAATAAGAAACAACGTACATTTTTTCAAAGATTGATAATAAAATACATGACTGACTTCTAAACCAATGCATTGATATAACTGAACAGGCAGATGACTTCTGGCCCAGTTGCCTTTGATGTCATTCATTCATTCATGAGTGCACAATATCTGCACGGACATTTCTATGTTTCGCTGCAGAAGATAAGAATGTTCTCATAGCATAACTAATCAGTGGTGTAGTAGCGAGAAATGTGTCATATCCCAGAACTTCTAAATTGGGCATCTCTTAGCAACGCGACACTGCTCCACTTGGGTATAGAAGAAAACGTGCAATGACACGGTCACGTGGGAAAACATGCACGATTCTAAAGGTACCCACTAAGTGGAAAGTATTCATCCAAAATTGAAATATTTACAATTTGAAGAAGTGGCTGTCGAAGGTCAAAATACTGGAAAGGGGCTGCATCAGGTGTATTTTCATGGACCTTGAAATATGACTGCTGATGAACATATCTAATAGTCCAGCACTAAAGAAAGAAAGGATGGAGTGCAGGTTAGAAGGATCTAATGTTCCAGATATTTCACCCCTGGCCACAGAATGAGAAGCTAGTTTGTCGTCAGATATCAGTGTGATTTCAAATTCAATAACGCAACGAGTAGGGCTAGAAAAGGGGCAGTATTAAAAGAGCTTCTTGTTTAGCGACGGTGTCTCGTGTTTGCAAGATGTATGTACCTTATGTCAGATCCATTTCTAAATGTACCAGCAAGGACTTGGGATGGACAGTCATTATGATTATGCTCAGCAGCCACAGCTTCTGTTATTAGCAGGGCAAGTAGATAAATTACCAGTGACATATTTTTGCTGGCATTGGTATCTCTTGGCAGGCAAAACCTTGAAAAACACTTTGAATCAGCAACGTATTCCTTGTTTGCCATCTGGTTGTTTATTTTCATTTCCGCATAAATTACACTGTAGTTTCGAGAAAGTGTTATTCATTTTTTGCTTTTTTGAACAATGCGCCTTTAAAGGGATGCTTATAGCAAAAACACAAGTTGCTGTTGTTTGCATGCTCAGATTCATATTCTTGTTTTTGTACAGTGTTTGTAGAGAAGTAGACACGTCGAGCAATTTGATTTCCGTGGAACTGACATTTTGCATTGTAGCACCCAGAGGATGCAATACAGATCTGGCGTACTATGGGATAAATACATTACTAAACATCTAAAGACATATTTGAGCAATGCAGAGCAGAAAGAAGCACTGCTCAGGGCTGAGCAATAATGGGTCAATTGTCACTGACCAATATAAAAATCCCACTTCATCTTGTGAGATGAGGGCCAGATTTCTGCTCAGCAAAAAAATCGGTTTTCGATAACACACTATTCCATGGGAAACACCACTTTGTTTTTTACTAAAGGTATACATTTCAGTGGCTTAGCCTACAGAGATTATTTTAATCTACGGGGTCGGGGAGAGGGGAGAGGGTGGGGGATGGTGGGAGGGTTTACCAAAGAAGCCCAACACATTTCATATACAGTCTTGTGCAAATGTCTTTCCTGGGAGAGGGCATTATAGCCCATAGAGTGGATTGGTCATCTAGCTTGGAACTAGAAGAGTTTTCTTTGGTGTCAAGAAACTTATCACTGGCAGAATAAATTAATTTGACGACTCTGTCTCCTTTCCCACACTGGATATGGACATAATGAGAGCTAGGTTCACTATAAAGAAGGCTGAGTGTCCAAGTTGGCATACGAGAAATGCAAACACCTTAAAGGAGCAATCAGCCAACTGTTGCAACCTGGACGTTTGCTCAAGGGGCAATAATGTACATCTCCCAGGAATGCCTGGAGGCCCTAAAGAGGCAAAAATCGAGTTAATCCTGAAGCTATTCCCTACAGGGTTAAAGGACTCTGAAACTGTTAGGGACTTTCATATTAAAAAGACTCACCGAGCACAAACACAGCCATACCTCTGAGACCTAAATCCGGTATGGTAACCATTCAGTATGAGCTTTACAAAAGCAATATAGCTGTGCATTCAGCTAACAAGAGCCAGAATGATTTATCATACAATGTGAGTGTGTTCTCCCTCCGTTCTGATTTGAGAGTGGAGAGACTGCAGGCCTAGAAGTCATTTGGTAAAGAGAATTGCACAGTGAATCAGGAACAATATGCACTACTTCCACCGACACATTTGCAAATCGCTCATCTAGTTTAAAAATGTAGTGAACCTAGTGTGGGGATCACATTTTATTCAGACATATTTTCTGTTAACCCAGTACAATAATAAATTACACCACCATCAAGAAATTGTTTGAAGTAGCAAGGATTTTCCTATTAGTCAATTTTTTTTTTTTTCTTATTCTTTTTTTTCTACAAAGCATAATAAGGTCAGACATGGGGTTTATTCTTCCTTGCTGTTTTTCGTTTAAGTTCCTTCCCTATTGTTGTTGTCTTAGTTGGGTCTTCCGTGCCCCTCCGTGCCCCCCCCCCCGCTTTTGCAATTGTAGGCTCAGGGTTTCCTCTTCCCTTATATTTAGGGTTGTATGAGAAATGGATATGACAAAAGCACACCTGGCATGTCAGAATGAGGATCTTCATGGATCTATTTTGTTCACAGTTGCGGTTTTCCTCTGCTCATTTTTTCTTGAAAGGCTACAGAGTATAAGCTCATGGATACAAGCTCATGGATGCAGCCAAATATGTTTATCTGTGTTGAAAATAGATTGGTTCTTTGTCACTATGCTGAGGGCTTTGTGACAAGAAAAGATGGAGAGTTTCACGATGGTGAAGCACCAAATAAGGAGTTTTTGATATGATGAAAGGTAATTCTAACCTCTTGGTATGTGAAGGAGATTAGATCATAAGCAACAGAGAATATAGTTGTACCTGAGGCAGAAAAGTCATCTCATAGATAAAGTTGGCAGATATGATATTCCTCTTACTCTTCATCTGCTAGAGACCTGTCCTTTGGATTAGTCTGACAGTTTCAAAACACTGATTCCCACAAGTTATTCTTTATTCTAAACTGAATAATATGGGATCTACTTAAGACCCCTGTTGGACTTGACATTCATGGCGTAGACTTACCCCAACTTTCTCCTGTTTTTGCTGACTTTGTTTTTGCTGGCTTTAGGAATTTTTAGGACACTTTAATACGGCTCACCAGTGGTAAAGTGCTTGTGCTCCCTCCCTTAAACATGGTAAAATTGGCTTACATCCAATTTAATTACTTGTAAGTCCCTAGTAAAGTGGTACTACTTTTACCCAGGGCCTTTAAATTAAATGTTATTAGTGGGCCTTCTGCACTGATTGTGCCACCAACTCAAGTAGCCCTTTACACCTTTCTCAGGCTTGAGCTGTCATTTCACCCCGGCAAGATAAATCATTTTAAAGGCGTAAACCATCCTTTTTAATAAATATGCCACCCCTAGAGTAGGCCCTAATTTGCCCTTAGGGCAGGGTGCGGTGTATTTAAAAAGTTGGACATGTACTTTTAAGTTTGACATGTCCTGGTAGTGAAAAACTCGTATATCTGTTTTTCACAACTGCAAGGCCTACCTCCCCCATAGGATAACATTTAGGTTGCCTTAATACATTTAATAAGTTATAAATTTCAATTGGGAGCAAGTGAGAATGTTGAATTTGGTGTCTAAAGAATTGCAATTTAAAATCCTCTTTAGATAAAGTCACAATTTTGGAGATACCAGTTTTAGAATGTTGTCATTTTATTGCCTTAACAATTTGGTGCCTACAGTCTATATCCTTGAATACATGGCTAGGTGTAACTGGCAGTTGGCCTTTGTGTACAGCTCCCAGACAGTGAGATAAAGGGGTGAAAGGTGTTGTCAGGATGGACAAGTCTGACTTGATAGGGGAGGAGTGTGTCACTCACCACACATACACATTGCAAAGGTTCTACCTCAACACACTCACTAAGGGTTTCTCACTAGATTCTTGTACTACCAGACAAGCTAGGGCCAGGCCAGGGAGACAAGCAATTACAAACTCGGCTCAGGGTGGAATCCTCCACAACCTTCTCCTACTTCAAAGCTAGCACCCAGAATAAATATTGGATCTTCAGACCAATTATTCAGTAAACCTCTGGGCGTGTGGAAGTCTCAGAAGCACTGCTGTGTTGCTCTGCTGCCAGAAGGACTGCTATTCTACTTCCCTACTACTCTGCTGCTCTGCTGTCCACCCGACCTGCTGCTATGCTGCCTGAGTGAGAAGGACACACAATGGAAGCTTAGGTGTGACTCGATAGCCTTCACTGGCAGGATGGGAGGGTGGAGCTGGGCCCAGCCTCACTTACACCTGAATAGGCTGTGTCCTGTTTGCACACAAAGGGCTGCATACCCCCTGTAGTTAGTCTGGAGCCAGGGCAGGGATAGCATGGCATCTGTGAACTTCAAGAGCATGCCTCTAGAAGCTTCTCCCCACTTCAGAGGCACAACTGTGTACAAAAGAAGGACCTCAGACACCAACTCTTCAGTACACTTCTTACTTGTGGATGATCTACCAGAAATTAGGATTGCTGTGCTGCTGAAAGGACTGCTACTTTGCTGGACTACTACAGTGAAGGAGCTACTGCCCTGCTGTGCTGCCCTCTTCTCTGGGGAGGAAGATCTGGACCTTCAACCCATCTTGAACCCATGACCCCAGAGTGACTCAAAGGGCTAATTTGCTGGCCTTCTGATCTGAGTCTTAGGGGCAGAAAAGGTTCCCCACCAGCTCCTGGGCCCATCATCAGCGAGTTCCTGACTTGAAAGGGCTGCCCCTCAGGTCCTGGACCATTTATGTGTCTTAGCAGGCTCTGAAGTCAAGGTTTTGGGCTCTTCATGACTGCAAACAGGCCTTTCACACTGGAACTGAGCTGCTCGCACTGAAATCCAGGTCAAACTGCCACCAGCCCGTCTATTCATACAGAAAGCATCAATATTCCACAGAGGTCTGCCAGCGCGAAACCCAGCCTAAACATCTGCAGTGCCCAGCTTGTTCCTCATACCACATGGACCACCGTTCACAACACTCTCCTTGCTCCCTGCAACCCTCTCCACAATGAACAAAACTCCTGATACAAAACTTAAGAAGGTTAACCTTCAGCCAGACTAAGCTGGGACTGTATCTGACCCACACTCCATTGCGGTCAGCTTGAACTTTTGAATTGGACCATATGTAGCGTGACCAGATAATGGTGGTTTTTTACTTTAATGTTTAAAAAAATCATAACTCAGTTTATACTGATTGGGTTTTTGTCTTTCTGGTCTTGTTGTATTTATTCAATTAAGCTCTGTTTTTCTAACCTGGTGTGGGATGTTTTGTGTTGTATTTTTACTGTTCTACTGTTTAAAGTGTTGCGCAAATACCTTACACATTTCCAATAAGTTAAACCTGACTGCTCTGAGCCAAGCTACCGGGCATTGAGCATTGGTTAATTTGGGGTTTGCTTGTGCCTTACCATGACTAGGATTGTGGTTGCTGCTTGACCAGGGCTCAGACTCCAGTAAACCAGTAACCCAAGTTCTAAGAAAGCGGTTCTACCTGGGCCCAGAATGAGTAGTACAAAACTGGAGCAGTTGCAGTTCTTAAATCTGTTGCGGACTCTGCATAGTCCCACTGAAGTTTTTTCATCCTACTATTCTTCAAACCGTTCATACTCCCTGGTTTAGTTTTCTATGGTTGTGGTAAATCAGCCTCAGATGCTTTTAAAAGTGGAGTACCTCAAAAGATTGCAACAGGTCATGCTTCTCTGCATTTCCGTCAGCAGTTGCGGGCCATTGGTTTGCACACATCCCTTGAACATCTGTATGTGACTACTCTTTCTCACACTGTACTTTGTGTAATTAGGTAGGCACTGAGGCATTTTCAACATTAATATGCACTGATTAGACAAATAGCTCACAGCCTTCAAGGTGCCTAGTGTTGTCTGCATTAGTTCAACATACGACGTAAAGAAGGATTTGGAAAACCACATTAAACTAACATCAAGGAGGAGGCTAGTGATCAGAAATATTCTACGAAACATGATGTGAAGAATGCTTGCAGACAGTCTAACCAGTGGCAATCACTTGGGCTAGCATGGCAGCCTATCATTTTTTGCCCACTCTGCCACTTCTTATTAGGCTCAGCCAAGTGCAAATCAACCATGGTCCCGCTCTTCTTGGAAAAGTTGAGTCCGGAATGCTATGGGAGGTCTATCTGACCTAGCAAACAAGCAACCTAAGACCAGTTTCACCTTAGTTGGGCCTCTTCGATCGGGTGCAGCTGGGTTCCAGTAGCACAGTGAGCACAGTGGGTGGTAAATTATGGGTTGGAATGATACCCTGAGTGTTTGCCATTGGTTACGTTATTTGCAAACATTCCTTCCATTACATTTTATGTGTTTGCCAAGAAATCTATGACCAACAGAAATAATCAATCATTCAACACATTAAATTAGCTGGGAAAGTATAATTACAAAGTATTCAGGGTAAAAAAAAAAAACTGATAAAGGAGACAAAGTAGACAACACACTTGATGGGGTGCAGGTGACACAGCTTTCAAAGGGGTCTGACATAGGAGTCGGTAGATAGTCCGATAGTCTTCATAGTCCAAGATGCAAGTCAGTTGATAGTCTGAGATCAGATTAGAATTAACCACAATGTTTAGGTCCTTTCAAAGTATTTATATATTCAATAGGTGTGTTTGTGTAGCGTGTTTGTCTGTGGGCTGCGTGTGTCCGTACACTTGTTCAGATGTGTAGGCCTTAAACAAGTACTAAGTAGACAGGACTCACATTATCCCCAGATGACTGTAACAATTTTTTTAGTTTACTGATTTACTGAAACATCTTCTAGATTAGAGAACAGTAAGATGGGCTGCTGAGTAGCTGAGCTCCAAGTGAAGATGGATTGTCATGTGAATTTTATAAAACTTGTATTCACTTGTAGTGCCAAAGTTATTTGCAGTACATCATAATGAGCTAGCGTGTGGAATGCTCCTAGAATCTTTCAGAAATTGCATCATTGTCTTTGCATTGAAAGAGGGGAAGTAATAGTTAGTGCTGGTCCTATCGTCCATCTAATAGAACAATATAGAATGGTCTGTTTAAAAAAAAAAACATAGTTTAAGTCTGTTGTATAGACTCTAGGGGGCACAAAGTTGCCCACTGTTGAGGGATACCATATTGCAGTTTCTCCAGCGCCCTTCCTATATTTGGGTATCCAAATTAGCATATGTATGGCAGAGCTGTTGTCTTTAAATGTCAAGATGTTTGCTATGTGCATGGGGAACCAGTGGTTTCCTTGCTGAAGTTTAGATTTGGCCAAAGTAATTTCGATACGTACAGTATGTGTTTAACACTACATGCCAATGCATATCCTAGCGATTGTTTCAAGATATAGAATAAATATTTGACCCACTTGATATGGAATGGTGGTTTGGCTCGAATCGCTCTTCATAGACCGAAGCTGCCCTTTGAGGCAGATAAACTGGTATTGTCTGACTTTGAGTCATGTAATCATGTTTATTAACTGTAATATGTAATACCTTATAAAGATAAATGGGCTTATGCTAATGTTACCCATGTGGTGCAGCAACCTTAGGGCACAGACCTGTGCTCACATTGGAGGTGAGCTTAGAGGTCCTGTTCGATGTTCGAGTTGTGAATAATATTAACTACCAATCTGTGTTTTGTTTTCTTCAAATGAATCCATTTGGAAATGGTCCTTCATACTTTGTTTTAAAGTTTTATGGTTGGACAGTACCAGGGGTGGCTCCTCTGTTAGGGCGAAGGAGCGTTGCCCCCCGCCAGTAGCAGAAGGTGCAAACCTCTCAGGGTGAAAGGATAATAAACCATGTTTAGTATCCTTTAGTTATGAAAGGAGCAGGGCCATGGGGGTGACTAGCAGTGACAGAGTGCATGTGTGTTTGGTCGGCCGTCTTGGGCTTTTCAGAACAAGCCTGCATCATGTTAATGCAACTCAGAAGGAGGGATTACAGTCACTGAGGTGCACAGAGCTTGTTTACCTACGTGCTTTTAAAGAACTTCGAACTTGTGGGAGAAATGGTTAAAGAATCTGGGTGTCCCGGATGATGATATGATAAGGCATAATGTAAGTTGCTCAGACAAAAAACATTATCTCTATTAATTCATTTCAAAGGTGCATAGTGACCCTGATGATTAGACATAAGGTCAAGCTAGAATGTAGAAGGACATGCCCAAATTATAAGAAAAGGTCAGGATAATTTCTGGTTGTTTGGTGTTTCTATGAGGTAATACAGTCCTTTAAGTTCTAAAGAGGTGTTCATTACCTGTGAGGTACCAGGTTTAGCCTTAATACTATATCAATTTAGTCTTCCAGTTAGATTCTGTGTGCTGACTTTTATACTGGCCAGACAATATATTGCATTTAAATGGAAAAGTTAATGGCTAACTTATGATTGCTGGATAGCTTATGTGAAGAATTGGTCACTGGCTGAGAGAGACTTAAAAGGTGCTCCACATGTAGCACAGAGTTTTATGGCTAGATTTACAACCTGAGATATCTTTTTCAACATTTCAAGCTTGAGATAGCTGGCTGGCTTGGGAATAATGAGATATTGGTACACCTCACTGTGTAGCAGATTTCTGAGCACAGATTAATGCACCTTAAACGTAATAAATGGTACTCGATGTATTGATGTCCTTGATGACCTGAAATCAATCAACTCCATTGTTTGGTCTTCTGCCTGATGTGCAACTGTTTGTGATAACCTCGAGCATGATATAAACTGTGTTCACTGTTTCAATAGTGCTTGAATCTGATACAAAATATGCAAAAACATCCTGGGACCGGTTTCAGGGTATCACCCTTCATCAGCCAGGCTAGCTTGAAACCAGTGACACAGTGAGCAAGGGATCCACATCTGGGTATACCCTTCCCACTTAGGGCAACTTTAGTAACACAAAAGGATGATGGACGGAGTGCTGAACAACGCAAACACTCACCCCCAGTAACACATCTGGGTTTAATCCATTGTTCTTTTGCTCACCATGCCACCACAGTTTGGACCTAACCATATGCAAATCAGTCTTGGCCTTGTTCCTCATGGAAACAGCCCATCCTGAACTGCCAGGTCAGGTCTGCCCTGGACCAGACACAAGCACCCTGGGACCGGTTTCAGGGTATCACCCTTCATCAGCCAGTCGCTGCGCCACTGGATTCAAGCTAGCCTGGCTGATGAAGGGTGATACCCTGAAACTGGTCCTAGGATGCTTGTTTCCTGTCCAGGGAGAACTTGGCCTAGCAGTTCGGGCTGGAGTGTACCTATAGGGAACACGGTCAAGACTGATTTGCATATGGCTGGGTCCAAACTGGGGTGACGTGGAGAGCAAAATAACGATGGATTAAACCCAGATCTGTGACTCGGGGTGAGTGTTTAAAAAGTTTCAACACTCCGTCCATCCTTTTATTTTGTTTTGTGATGCTGCATAAAACGATAGTATACAATATCGAATAGGCTGAATCACAGTTTCCAAAGAGTTCTTTTATGACACGTTTTTCTAGTAGTAAGGCTTTGACTTCAACAGCCTGCATGAGGTAATTGCTATCATTGATGGAGGAAGGGGGTTCTATATTTTTTAAGCAGATCCGGCAAAAGTGCAGCCTTAAGTTTTCCTTTTTTTGAATCTGTCTGTCTCTGGTATGAGGTATTTAGCATGTCTAGAGTCTCATACACCTCCTGATAGCCTAATCCTGCTCAATATATATTGAAGACCAGAAATGTGTAAATCTTTGTGTGTCATGTATGCAACTTTCAGTTACATCCTAGCTTCAAGTGGGAGGCAGGTGAGGGCTCTGAGTGATGGGGAGAGATGATCGTAGTGACATGTGCCTGTCTTGCTGCTGCATTTATTGTCATTTTCATTGAGGCTAAAAGTGTGCAGAATGTTCCAACAATGGAGATCACAGATGAAAGCACAGGAGAAAAAATCTGTGGTGCTGATTAATATTTATCCTGGAGTGCACCAAGAAGGTCCTGTAGATATGAACTTAGCAATGGTTTACGTTGTTGTGGAGAGGTCATAGCAGTTGTGACATTTTCCTTGTCAGGTAAGCAAAGAGATGCAAAGAGAAGACGCTTGCAAAAATATTAGTGATGCTATGGTTCAGGCCAGCATTCTTCACTTATAGCAGCAACAATACTGGCAGATGTCAACAACCTTTCTACAGGTGAATGTTGAGCTCATCCCCACATTCAACACATTTTGTCAATGAATTACTTTTTTATCATATTTTTTTTTTCATAAAGCATAATCCTTCTTCAAGTGTCCAGAATCTCTGCAAATTGCACATGGTCATTTGCAGTATAGGATTTGGCGCAACACCAGATCCCTGATGTTGTACCCAAATCTATGAAAGTTTTTGTTGCACTTTTCTGGTTTGATTTCTTTCGTATTTTTTGATTTTATGTTACAGTTTAGAATTACATTTTTTACAACTTTTTCATATTTTTAAATGTTATTTTTGTTTTTTTTATAGAGATCCCTGTGATGCATCTTCAAGTGGATAGTCAGTGCTTTCACAAAATCTTGTTTGTTTGACTCACCCATGCTGACGACTTCATGGCATTTTATACGGTATGTACTGCCAATCTTCATCCTCCTGTTGCAAGACATCTGCAAGAGCAGTTTCCACCTCTCCTTCAGCAGCTGAATGAACCTTTTGGCACTCATCAGTGGCAATTTCTTTAGGATGCATACAACAGAGATGTCCACATCCATGATGTTCCCATTGAGCACTCTCCAGATTGGCCTCTCTGCAGCTCATGATTGCAGATGTGCATGTGTCAATATGTGCATCTACTTTTTTCCTGGGTTAGACTGAAATACTGCCACACAGTTGACTCTTTTCAAGGCTTACTAGTAAGCAGTATATCGGAAGTTGTTGCAGTCACACATACTTTGTCCTTCTGGCTGTTACGAGGAGTACTTGGTGTACTCATTGCAGTACTCAATACCTGCTAGTTTGTAGTGTCTCCAGATGAGGCTTTGGATTGCTTTTGACAAAGCGGGTCTGTCTGAATTAGCAATATATAAGGTGATTCGGGGAAATCTTTCTGTAGCCTCTGGGCATTTATTTTGACTACTATTCATGTCACAGCCTTTATTTTTACCTCCTTATAAGGTACCACAATGCTTCAGTGGGACCCATAGAGCTAATATAGAAGTGTTGTGGGTATCCTGCATGGAATTTACTTCCTGTTTACAGTCCTGTGAGACTGGGAAGGGACAATGGGACCCTATTATTTTTTTTTCAAAGAGGAAGAAGAAAAGTATTACTAACATGGTATGCAAACATCATAAAACAACTTCTAACATGACAGTCAAAACGCCGAATATTCCTTGAGTAGATCGCAACTGTTACAAAGTAAAAAAGAAGATACCTCGAATATGTCTGCCAACAGGTAATTGGGTGGTGTAGAGTACCTTCGTGATGTTAACATCTGGGGCCATGCCCCCAATTCGGCAGGCAACACAGCACCCGTCAGGCGTCTTGCACCTCCAGGTCAGTGTACATGCAGGATGTTAGCACAATGGCCACGCCTAGAATATGGCCAGTGGCACCCAGACGATCTGGTGTTTTCTGAACCACAAGGTATTTAAGGTTTCAGCTGGGAACCAAAATAGGTGGAGAGACGGGTGCTAACCTTTGATGAAGTAAGTGCTGGGGCTTTTAAGGTTTCAAGCATGCTATGGGTTGATTTTCATAACTTTGGGCAGCTATATAAATGGAAGCACGTCTTTTGTAGTTTGTGACTACAGGATTCACCCCAGGAAACCCATCAAAAGGGTGATCTACCGGAAAAAGGAGTAGGTGTTTACTTTTGGTACTTAAGGAGGCACTCGTAAATAAGCCACTCCATCCATGAGGGTTAGAATGCATGAGGGAACCACATTGGAGGATAAGATTCCCCTAAAGAACAAGTATTGAATTTATCCTTTTTCACCTCACATGAGTGAGCGTGGTGTAGAGGGTGAATCTCTTGGAGAATATGATTCCCCTTTTTAAGAACAAGCATACTATATGCTGATAAAAATGTTACATTTTGCTATCGGTGAGACAATTTGTTCACTATAACAGGGATTGGGCAGAGGAACACAGCTTTCAGGTTTCTTTATAAATGCATGCAATCCTCGTGGGGGTATGTGTGCCCAACATAATATGGTGAAATAATGGAGGGAAGATCCGTTTTAATGCCACAGTGGAAATGGATATAATTATCTTCTGTTTTCTGTGCTTCTTATTGCAGGGACTCAAAAGGACAGGCGCCATTTCACAGCCATTTACACTGCACCAGGGCACTTATAAGTCACCTATATGACAGGCTTTCCAATCATGAAGGTCAATACCTATGTCCAGCTTCACAATAGTAACTCTAAATATAGCCATGTAAGGTGCCTTACATCTGGGAATTGTAGCCCAATCCTGATTGTAGTATTGGTTTTACAATTCCATGCACTCTGGGGGCTCCACAGTGGAACCCTCGAACTGCCATACCAGCTTTCTGAGGTTTTCCAGGCAGGCCCAGCTGCTGCTACCTCACAGACAGGTTTCTGCCCTCCTGTTGCTTGAGCAGTTCAAGCCCAGGAAGGCAAAACAAAGCATTTCTTTTGGAGAGGGGTGTTACACCCTCTCCCTTTGGACATAGGTGTTACAGGCATGGGAGGGGTAGCCTCCCAGAGCCTCTGGAAATGCTTTGAAGGGCACAAATGTTACTCTTCTTGCATAATCCAGCCTACACCTGTTCAGGGACCCCCAGTCCCTGCTCTGGCGTGAAACTGGACAAAGAAAAGGGGAGTGACCACTCCCCTGTCCATCACCACCCCAGGGGTGGTGCCCAGAGCGCCGCTCCCGAGTATCCCTGGGTTTTGCCATCTTGGATTCCAAGGTGGTTGTGCACTTTGGGAGCATCTGATTGGCCACTGCCAGCAGGTGACGTCAGAGCCCTCCTCTGATAGGTGTTTACCTGTGTAGCTGACCAATCCCCCTTTCAGGGCAAATTAGGGTCCCCCCTCAGGGTATTCCTCAGATTTGAATTGCAAGACTCCAGCAGGAGTCCTCTGCATCCTTTACTTCACCTTCTACCGACAAAACTGCATCTGGACCCTCCAGGAACTTTACAAACTGCAACAAAGAAGCAAAGATGACTTCTGCAACATTGTATCAGTTTCCAGGTCATGCATACTCTGAGGATTGCCTGTCTTCAGTCAGCACCAGAAGAACGAAGGAATCTCCCTTGAAGTGAAGGAGTCACTTCCCTGCTTCAGCAGGCACCCCTCTGCAGCAACAACCAGTGGGGTGGGCCCCCTCTCCTGATGAAGTGTGTGGATCCAGCAACATGGGTGGTGGACTGAAGTTGTCCCGACGGTCCTAAGATCCAGCTGTCCAACTTTGGTGGAGGTAAGAGCTTGCATCCCCACGCTAGGCAGTACCCCTGTGCACTGCGTGATTTGCAGTTGCCAAGGCTTGTTTGTGACCTTCCACAAATGTCTTTGTGCACAGCACAGCTCCGGCCCCAGCACTCCTTCCCACAATGCACAGCTTCGTGAATGGTTCTCCAGCGGCATGGGAATCCTTTGTGTCATGCTACGTGGGACTCCATTTGCATCTTCTTTGTCCCTGTGCTGTGGGGCTCCTGTGCATGCTGCCTGGTCGTCTGAGGGCTCTCTGAGTTGCTGAGAGCCCCCTATATCTCCTCCTCCTGGGGAGAGGCCACCAGGTCCCTCCTGGTCCCAGGCAGCTTCATTTTCCAATTACCACAAGCTTTGCATATGCCGAGGCTTGTTGGTGGAATCCAGCGATGCAAACCAGACTGCAATCTTCCATCCAGCGTGGGACATCATCTACACCATCCAGGAACCTGTTTCCATCTTCTTGGGTGCAGTACTGACTGTTCTTCACCAGTGATTCTTCTTTTGCACCTTCATCCGGGTTAGCAGGGGCTCCTGTTCTCCTTGGACTCTTTAGTGCTTCTTGGACTTGCTCCCCTTCTTCCATGGGTTGTCAGGTCCAGGAATTTACCATTGGTGTCTTGCAGTCTGTTCTGGTTCTTGCATAATCTTCTATCACAACTTCTTGTGTGTTCTAGCAAACTTACATTGATTTACTCCTGTTTTCCTGGGCTCTGGGGTGGGTTCTGTTACATACCTTTGGTGTTTTCTCACACTCCCAGCTCCCCTATACACACTACACTTACCTAGGTCGGAAACCGACCTTCGCATTCCACTATTTTAATATATGGTCTGTGTTCCCCCTAGGCCCATTACAACCTATTGTGATTTTCACTATTTGCACTGTTTTCAAACTGTTTTTACATCTATTTCTGCATTATAGTCTATATACTGTGTATATTACTTACCTCCTAAGGGAATATGGGGCCAGATGTAGCAAAGGTTTTTACCCATTCTGTGTCTATGGGAAAAAGGGTTCGTACATATGGTCCATAGTCTCTAAGGTATTTTTTGTGTTGTGTCACTAAAAATAAAGTACCTTTATTTTTGTAACACTGAGTATTTTCTTTCGTGTGTGAGTACTATGTGACTACAGTGGTATCGCAAGAGCTTTGCATGTCTCGTAGATAAGCCTTGGCTGCTCAGCTACAGCTACCCCTAGACAGCCTGGCATCTAGACACTGACTACAATTCACTAATAAGGGATAACTGTTCTTGGTATAAGGTGTAAGTACATTTGGTACCCACAAAAAGCCAGGCCAGCCTCCTACATAACATGTTGGAATTCGACCTATTACATGTTGCAATGTCTGTTTGGCACCACAGATCAATGACTATGTCACTTGAAGAGTAGGGGATGCATTTGGGTCAGCTATGACCATGGATGAGGAGAAATGGGGCCTAATCAAATGCCTGACACAAATGCTACTCCCTTTTGAGGTTTACACACAGGAAGTTAGCAAGGAGGGTAGTGCCATGGGCCAAGCTATCCCATTATTGCAACTGCTGCAGTACCAGCTAATGAAGGTGTCTGATAGGTTTGCAGTTGCAGGTGCGAATGAAAACCCAGAAGCACATGCTTTGTTTGAGAGCCTCATCCTTAGCATGGCTCATAATGCAATGCTGCAAAATGACACAGGGGGGTCATTCTGACAACGACCACGGAAGCACCGCCAACAGGCTGGCGGTGCTTCCTGGGCCATTCTGACCGCGGCGGTAAAGCCGCGGTCAGAAAAGGGGAACCGGCGGTTTCCCGACGGTTTTCCCCTGGCCCAGGGAATCCTCCATGGCGGCGCTGCTTGCAGCGCCGCCATGGGGATTCCGACCCCCTTCCCGCCACCCTGTTCCTGGTGGTTTTTACCGCCAGGAACAGGATGGCGGGAACGGGTGTCGTGGGGCCCCAGGGGGCCCCTGCACTGCCCATGCCACTGGCATGGGCAGTGCAGGGGCCCCCTAACAGGGCCCCACAAAGATTTTCACTGTCTGCTATGCAGACAGTGAAAATCGCGACAGGTGACACTGCACCCGTCGCACCCCTACAACTCCGCCGCTTCATTGTTGCAGGGTGTTTCCCGCTGGGCCGGCGGGCGGCCTTTTGGCGGTCGCCCGCCGGCCCAGCGGGAAAGCCAGAATGGCCGCTGCGGTCTTTTGACCGCGGTGCGGTCATTCGGCGGTTCCCGCCGGCCGCCAGGGTCAGAATGACCCTCATAATCTCGTCCAAAGAGTACATTTGAGCCATAATACTTAATCCATGCTACAAGAAAATCTGCCCACTTTCATTCCTTTTTCTGAAGGGGATGTTTCAAAATAAAAGTGCTGGATTGTTGAGCAAGCTGGAGACCTGGAAAAAGAACAGCTAGAAATTAGAGTCCCACTCCGTAGTTCTGGGGTGCAGTCTTCAACTACCACAGAGGGCAGTCTTGTCTTACAAATGTTAACACCAGCAACAAGAATACCAGCAACAACAGCAACAGACCTAACCTCTGCATTGCCTTGTTTTTAAGTGGCAGGTCTTAAGTCCAGTGCAGTGGCGAAGGCAATAGAGGTCAAGCAAGTGGCAGCACCAAAGACCATTCAGAGGATGTTCCAGGAGTATCTGGATGACCCAAAAGAGATCTATGTGGATCAAAACCCATTGGTGTATTGGTATGGGAAGATGAGCCAATGGTCACGGATCAGCAGGCTGACAATAAAGTATCTGGCTTGTCCTGTAATCAGTGTGTCTGCCCTACATCTGTTACTGTACCTAGTGCCAGCGACAGGAATGGATCCAACCATAGTCCATAGGTGTCTCAACGCAAGGGCTACATTTGTTCTTGGTTTGATCCATTCCTGTCACATCACTAGGCCCAGTCACCCAAGTGGGGTAGCATTTTTATTCGCACAGTTAGGGCAATGCTGGGTGGCAGGAATTTTGTGGATTCCTGCAGATTCTGGAAGTTTCCATCACAGAAATGTAGTAAAAATGCTTGATTTCAGGCAAAGTTGGAGGTTTGCAGGGTATTGTAGATAAGAAAATGGTGTGGGGTGCAGGTGAAGCACACCACCCTGGACTCCCCCAGATGTTTAGTTTTTAGAAGTGTCTGGGTCTGGTACATTTTTCCGGATTCCAATCTGTGCAGCAGCTGTGATGGGTCATTCCAGCTGCTGTAAACACCTTAGGTCCACTTCCAAAGGTCCAGAACTGGAGTGGCACCACTTGGCCTGGCAGACTCACAGATAGCAGAGTCCCGGTGTAGATGTAGGTGACGTAGAAGTCTTTTATGTTTCTGAAACTTCAGAAAACAGGAGGCTAGTATGTGGCCCTTGGACTCACTCGGGGTTCTGAATTTTTGTGATGTGGGTACAGTCCTTCTCATGCAGGCAAGCAGGGCAGTAGGCAGCAGGAAGCAGGTCAGCATAGCAAGTAAACAGTTCTTCCAAAGCAGCAGTACAGCAGAGTGGCAGTCCTTCAGCAACAAAGCAGTCCGTCTTCCTGACAGAGTATCCACAGGTCCAGAAGTGTACTGAAGTGGTGGTGTTTCAGGTCTTCATTTTATACCCTGATGCCCTGATCTTAGGAGGTGACAGAAGCTTCTAGAAGAGTTCTTTGAAGTGCGTTTAATTTCCTGCCTCCTCTGTCCTAGTTCCAAGGTGGCCTCAGTGACAAGCTGTGGATGGTTTGCCCCATGGAGACACAATGTCGACTCAGGGTGCTGATTCACAATTCCACCTGGGCATCTGAGCCCTAGTCACTATAGTCACATGACCAGTACTGAGGTGAACCAGGGGTAAGGGGATTGGGGGAGAGAGACAGAGAGAGATGTCTTCACTCTGGTGGTGGATGATTCACGTTTGAAGTCAGGTCCTATTCTTGTAGTCCTTTGCACTCCTTGTAACACATGTGCCCACTTAATATCTGGTGAACCTATGCAGAGTATGATAATCTCTTACTTAATCTAATTTACTAGCTGCAAGGATCACATAACATACACCAAAATATTGTTCAGGGTATGCCATCATTAGTTTTAGAACGAATGCTACACAGTTTTCCTCCAGGTCAGGGCAAGCTTTCAAGTCTGCGGTGCTGCACGATACTGCCTTTCATTGAAAACTGAAGTCTTGTTTACCCTTTCTGTTCTCCTCAGGGACATGTTGTGGAAGAATAAAGAAGAACAGTAATCATTATGGCCGAGCGCAGAGCCAGAAATGCCGCTGCACTGAAGAATGTCTTCTACAGCACGCAGAGAATCAGAGTGGGCGCCGTTTAAATACCAGAGGAACACACACCCTTGAATCGAAAGAGCAGGATACTTGTGTTGTTCCCCGTGTTTCTACCAGAACGGACCACACGTGCCCCAGAGTAACAGCTTCTTGTCAGTTTCAATTGACACACGTCCTTGCGAAAATCCCTTCAACATGCATTGGGCAGTGTAACAATAGTGCATAAACAAGCATTGTTCAATGTAAATAGTAATACTTATTTATTATCAGACACCAGACATGATTTTAAACTGTTTGTGAAATTGGCACAGTAAAGTGCATTATTCAATGTAACAATTATGCATAAACAAGCATTGTTCAATGCAAATAGTAATACTTCTTTATTATCAGACACTAGACATGATTTTAGACTGTTTGTGAAACTGGCACAGTAAACGGAGATCCGCAAGCCCGTATACACTTCCCAAAGCCCCTCCCACAGGTTTGGGCTTTTCAGGGTGTCGCTGGTGAAACTGACAGACCAGTCATTAAGCGTGTACATTACCTCCAGTCTCCCATGAACTACTATTTGGTCTGTAGCCTTTCCAGTCTAATAAATAGAAAGGTTTGTTTTGAATTCTTTTTAGAATCCAACACTGCCTTATCTTATATTCAGGTTCATCGGGGGAGGTCCTTTTGGACAGACCATTGTGTCTGACACCGGTTTCAAGAATGAAACATCAAAGACTGGATGTATTGTCAAGGTGGGAGGTAGATTCAGTTGTATTCTACCTCATTCATCTTTTTATTGATTGTAAAGGGGCCTAGGCATGTAGGGTGACATTTTCACCTTCCTTTCAAATTATTATGTTTGGTAGATAACCAAACTCTTGCACCTACTTTATAATCTGTCCTGGGATTCTTTTCTCCTCAGCGTACACTTTGTATGTTTCCTTGTCCAACTTGAAGTTTTCTTGTGCTTTTCACTGGATATCTAATAAATTCCGTAAAAATTATTGTACTGCAGGCACGGGTCCAGAAGGTACAGTGTTAACTTGTAGCATGCTTGGATGGAAGCCATAAGTACAGAAAAAGGGGGAATAGTGGGTGTATGAGTTCACAGCATTGTCATGTGCAAATGTCTGCAGTCCACAAACACTGTGCCCTATCCACTTCAGAACTTTACAAGTAACAACTGAGGTACAGTTCCATACATTGATTCACTCGTTCAGTCTGCCCATCTGTTTGTGGGTGATGACGAGAAGGGAGGTGACCATCCATATCCAATTTAGTACAAAGGAATCTTCAAAATTTGGACACATATTGCGTCCTGTGGTCCGATATTAAAACTGAAGGGAGACCATGGAGAGGGACCACTAATTGTAGGACAATATGTGCTAATTGCAAATAGCTGCGGGTAAGGTCTTTGGAATGAACTGTGCCGGTTTGGTTAGATGGTCTACAGTAACCAGAATGTTTGTGAACCCCATTTGTGGTTTTGGTAGCTCTACCACAAAATCCAGTGAAACCGGGTGCCAGTATGCAGGTGGTGTTGGCAAGAGTTGCAGAAGTCCTGCAGGTACAAATTGTGCAATCTGCAACAAACTCCTTTGTATCAGTGTGAGAAGTTATAAAGTTTTTGTTTTTCATGAGTGACCTGCTAACGTACTGGCATGACACCACTGTAAAACTTTATTTTGTAAAGCTTGATTGGGTAAATAGAGTCTCTGTTTAACATAAGCCAGCCCTTCATGGTTTGTGACCTCTAATGTGTGTTGATGAAGTGTGCTACAGCTGTACTACTTCCTTATGCTAATTTTACCTTATGCAAAAAATCTTCATCTACCATGCTGGCTCTGGCTATTTTTCTGTGGGGATTATTAGAGGGAATTCTTCCTTTCTGTTGCTATTGGTGTGACAGTATCTGGACAGAGCATCAGCTTTTCCATTTTTACATCCCGGTCGGAACTGAATGATAAAGTCATAGTCATTGAAAAGTTGTGACCACTGGAGCTGCCTGGTGGACAGAGCTCTTGCTGATCTGTTAAGATGGTTACAGTGTATGTACTTCCCAGGAGGTAGTGTCTTCACTCCTTAAAGGTTCGCTAAATGGCCAATAGTTCATGATCTACCATTGCATAATTGACCTCAGCTGAGTTCTTTTTACATGAGAAGTATGACACTGGATGTAGTCCTACAGTTTGGGGATCTCGCTGAGAAAGGACCACTCCTACTACCACCTGTGAGGTGTCAGCCTCCACAATAAATGGCTGTGTGTGATCAGAGTGTTGTAATATAGATGCCTCACTAAACCTAGTCTGTAAGAGTTGAAAGGCTTGATCGATTTCTTTTCCCCAATAGATTTTTACTCCCTTATGGAGTAACGTAGTAATTGGAGAGACGATCGTGGAAAAATGGCCTATGAAACGTCTGTAGAAATTTGCAAAGCCTAAAAAACCTTGCACCTCCTTGATGTTTTGGGGGGCCTTCCTTTGGGTAATAGTGTCAACCTTTCGTGGATCCATGCGTGCACCATCAAGAGTCAGAATGTAACCAAGGAATTCTACTGCCTGAACGTGAAAATAAAAAAATTCCAATTTAGCATATAGCCTATGTTGCCTCAGGGTTTACAGAATGGCAGTGACATGTTGAACATGATCTTCATAAAAGTTGGAATAGATGAAGATTTCATATCTATATACTACTGCGCAGGCATCAATGAAGTCTTGCAGCACCTCGTTGATAAAGAATTGGAAAGCTGTGGGGGCATTGCAGAATCCGAAAGGTATGACAAGGCACTTGTACAACTCAAACTTGGTAGAACAGAATGTTTTCCACTCACCATCCTCCCAGACACTTACAAGGTGGTAGGCTCACTGCAGATCTAAGTTAGAATAAATTTGAGCATCTTTGACCTGATCTATAAGTGTAGAAATGAGAGGTAAAGGATATTGCTTTTTTTTTGGTAGTCTATTACAGGGCCCTATAGTCAATGCAAGAATTGTAATTCTCCTCCTTGTTTCTTGATGAAGAACAGTGGAGAAGATGTAGGGGACTGTGAAGGTCATATAAAGCATCTGCCAACATTCCCTCTAAATATTGGCAGAGGTGTGTGTTTTCTTTTTCGGTTAAAGTGTAAATTCGACTACAGGGAATCTGTGAACCAGGTCGTAAATCAATTCTGCAGTCATATGGACGATGCTGTGGGAGGGTTGTAGCCTTCCCTTTGTCAGAAACATCCACAAAGTCTGAGTATTCTGGGGGCAAAATGGAAGCATCATAAAATGGGGGTACTGACTGCAGCTACCTCACTCAGATGGTGTTGCTCATTACTACAACAATGAGCTTCACAGTAATGAGAAGGTAGTGATACCTCTTGTGTAGCCCAATTCATTGAGGGATTATGGCTTTCATTATGAACACTGCGGGAAAGACCGCCAACAGGCTGGGGGGCTGGGCCGCCAAATAATGAAGCACATAAAAAACAGGCAGCCTGAAAAGCACTCACAACGACGGAAGAGCTGCCTACAGGCCGACGGAAAGGCCCTACCTGCCCAACAAATAATGAAGCACTAGACCGCCATCAGTTCCAGGGCGGGAACCACCACCACTCAAAGCCAGATGGAAACAAACCAAATAAAAGGAAACACTCACCGGAGGCTGACACAACACGCCGAAGCAAACATGGAGAGAAAGTTGGAAATCATGCCAGTGCTGCTCCTTGCCATATACCTTCACGACCGTGACCGCCGACGAAGATGACGACAGTAAGTACCGCAACCTACTAAACAAGGGAAGAAAGGGCACAGTTACATATACCCAGCGCACTCCACCCACCCCGCAACACACCCACAACCCATCACAACATCACAAGCCATACACACTTGAGCAAGAGGTACTTACCCGACGCAATCCCAAGACAACCTGCCCAAAGTACCTACATGTGCACAACACCCCCCCACAATGAAACGAGGAACCATCGATCCAGAATGTGCCAACACCAACACTGGGCACACAAACTTTATTAAAGTTCCAGGAGCAACAGATTGTCCACATGAGGCCATTGGCCAGTCTATATCAAAAAGGCTGATGGGCCCAAAAGACCCGAATTTGACTCCCACATGTGAACATGGTACTCCACCATAAAAGGGCATCAATGTGGCAGCCAGGCACCTCAAAGAACAGGGTCAGAGGGTGGCGGGGTGGGGACTTACGTCTGGGAGGGGGGCTTGGGCCTACGTTTGGGAGGTGGAGGGGGTTTTGGTTTTGCTTTGGAAGGTGGGGGAGCGGGTTTGGACTGGGGGTGGCAGATGGTCCAGGGCCAGCATAGGGCCTCTTGCTCACTGGGGAAGGTTCACCGGAATGGGAAGGGCGGACAGGGGCGACGTGGAAGGAGCAGACAGGGTAAGGAAGTGTGCACATTTAGGGACGAGACAGGGTGGGCCAGTCGGTTCAAAAAGGTCTCCACAGGATAGGAAACGTTTCTGAGGGGCAGTCGGGGTGGACCTGGAGGAAGGAGTGGGAGTGAAGGTAGAGGGACTGGTTGTAAGAGGTATAGGTGTGTGTGATGTGGATGCAGGTGTCTGAACAGTTTGCTGAGGTGTGGTAGATGTGTGTTGGGTGGGTGTCTGTGAACATCTGAGTGTAGTGATAGGAGGAGGGGTGGACACAGTGAGACAAGACAGGCTGCCAGTGTAAATGGATGTTGTCTGGGTGTCTGCAAGTTTGGTGAGTGTGCTGCAAGTGTTGCTCAAAGTCGTTGTGGTGAGTGCAGGTGTGGTATCTGGGGTGCATGGCTGGATGTCTGATGTTGTGTTGACTGCAAGAATGGGTCAGCAACAGTGAATGAGGGTGCAGTGCTTGTGAGTGTGCATGTAGAGGTGACAGACAGGGAGGCTGAAGAGGTGGACACACTGGGGGAAGTGGATGTTGTTGTGTGCGCCTTCGTGTGTTGGCTGTGTGTATGCCTGTGGTAGGAAGTGTGGTGCTTGTGTTTTTCTGTGTGCTTCTTGTGTGTTGAGGTGTGTGTATGGCTGTCTGAACGGGTGCTTGGGATGGGTGAAGGGAGTGGGGTGCTGGAAGGGGTAGAGGTGGTAGGAGGGGGGACAGAAAGACAAGGGACACTGGCTGCCATCAAAGAGGAGGCCAGAGCCTGAAAAGATCTCTTTAGGCCAGACATGGCACTGTGAATGCCTTCCAGGCATGCATTGCACTGCTGCATATGGGATGCTAGCCCCTGGATGGCATTCACAATGGTTGTCTACCCCTGCCCTACAGAGATGGTCCTCAGGAGGTCAATAGCGTCCTCAGTGAGGGCAGCAGGGCTGACTGGGGCAGGGGATGAGGTGCCTGGGGTGAAGGAGATGTCCACCCTTCTGGGTGAGCGGGCACGGGCAACTGGGTGGGGCGCAACTGGGAGGGCGGTGATGGTATGGGGGTGGCAGAAGATGTCAAAGAATGGGAGGGCACAGTAGAGTCCACCACCACCAGGGAGCTCCCATCGGAGGAGGTATCAGAGTCACTACCTCCAGTGGTAGTTGCCTCCCCATGGTACTCCCCTCACCCTCCAACCCAATGGTCCCCTTGGCGTTGGTAAACTCTGCCTCCTTGGAACCGTGGGCCACTGCATCCCCACTCACCGGTGCCACTGCTCACTTGCCAGATGATGCTGATGTGCAAAGACAACACATGAGTAAAGGGGTGGGGAGACAAAACAGGAGAGAGAATATTAAAATCTGAATGGATGTACATATCTGGTTCACCCATACTCTAGACCAGCTAATACACCAACCTATACTCATGGCTATGCCCCTGACTACTGCCCACAACCTTAGTATTCAACCATCTCCCACATTACAGAAGGACCTGAAAAACTGCAGACCTGTCCCTTATCAACTAACTGCCCATGGGGGCCATGATGCTAAATGACATCAGTCAGAGTCCCTGCCACTAGACAGCATACATACTACAGCACCCTCAGACATCCATCAAGGAGGCATTACATGGTCTTGGTACTCACCCCCTTGTGTCTGCTGTGCAGCCTTCAAGCGACCATCCAAGTCTGGATATGCCACCGCCAGAATGTGGCGCATTATGGGGGTCAGGTACCGACAGGCACCTCTTCCTCGTTGGGAGGACTTCCCCTGCTGGGCCTTGCAGGTCGTCCTGGCCCAGTACCGCAGGTCCTCCCACCACTTCCTGCAGTGGGTGCTCTGCCAGTTGTAGACCCCCAGGGTCCGCACCTCTCTGGCGATGGCCTGCCAGAGTCCCCTCTTCTGAAGAGCGCTTACCTGTAGGGGACACACAGAATATAAACACTTAGGCCACAAAAAGCACATTTGATACCGCTGGCCATACGTCTCCTACGGGACAGACACTTAAAACAGCATCCCAGCACCTCACTCATGCTGAATGTCAATCATTAAACGGCTGTGCAGTTACAAATCGTGCACACATGCATACCGCCATCCACCACCATTACACACATCCATGCACCTCATTCGCCTACTCACCTGCATCTCTGATCGACCATATAACTTGGCATACAGTGGGAGGACACCGTCCACCAGCTTCTCCAGCTCCTCCGTGGTGAAGGCTGGGGCCCTTTCCCTTGTGACTCGTGCCATTTCTGAGACCAGAGTCAGGACACAGCAGCACACTCAGTGGAGTACTTGCATGAACAGAATCCGGGAGTCAAGTGAACCTGGGGTGATGAAATGGCGTACGCTCCGCAGCGGTGTGCACCGTCACCACCAGCAGAGATCATGATAGACCCATATTCCCCATTGACAACCTTGTTAACCAATGAATGGGTGCACAGCGGTGAACACCACCTTATGCCATTACGACAACCGCTAGCGGTATGAGGTCACTTCCACTGCTACATATCTGGATGACAGGGGGCTGACATTTTGCAAACTACTATGCAGTTATTATTCGTCATGGGCCCTATGCAGGCCCTATGGACCCCAGCCCTCAAACGCATGACCAAAAAAAAATTTATTCACCACAACAGTACAGATGTATCAGTTAGGACATGTCACTCCAGTTTAACATCCTACGTTGCTAATGTGTTACCTAAAAGGTTGACAGCAGTGTTGAATACACAACATGTTGTGAAAATGAATTTGTGTTCCTCACATGTGTTCTCCCCTCCTCCTAGGGACAGACCCATGTGACGAGGGAGGGCCCCATCTGTGTACAGACCATTTGTTGATTTGGAGACCATGGTGGAATGTCACATCATTATCAATTACAGACTCACTTGTGCTACTATTTATGAACTTTGAAAATTACTGGATCCAGTACTGAGACCGGCTAATCGGAATCAGCATGCCATCCCTTCTGATGTTCAAGTGCTCTCTGTACTCCATTTCCTGGCCACGGGCTCATTTCAGGTGACAGTGGGCATGTGTGCAGGGTTTTTACAGCAAATGTTTTGCCTTATCCTGTCCAGGTTCCTGGCTGCATTTGTACACCTGCAGTCATATGTGAGGTTTCCCCAAAGTGTTGAACTACCTGCCATCAAGTCTGACTTTTATGCCTTTGCAAACACTCCCCATGTGATAGGTGCCATTGATGGCACCCACAGAGATCTCATCACCCTAGACTAAGAGAACAGGTGTACAGAAACAGGAAGAACTTCCACTCCATGAACATTCAATTGGTGTGTACAGCAGACCAATACATCTCACATGTGAATGCCATTTTCCCTGGATCAGTCCATGATTCATTTGTGCTGAGGAACAGCAGTGTGCCACACATGATGGAACAACTACAAGGGGACAGAGGATGGATCATAGGTGAGTGTGTCTGACACTTTTTCTATACATAGCTTACAGACAGGCTGTCTGCAACCGAGGGTAGTTAGTTACAGCCATGTTTTGCCCACTTTTGCAGGTGATTCTGGCTACCCCAACATGCATTGGCTCCTGACACCAGCGAGGAATTCTAGAACAGATGCTGAGAGGAATTACAATGAGGCCCATGGACATACTAGGAGGTTGATTGAGCACACTATGGGGGTTATTCTAACTTTGGAGGATTGTTAATCCGTCCCAAAAGTGACGGTAAAGTGACGGATATACCACCAGCCGTATTACGAGTTCCATAGGATATAATGGACTCGTAATACGGCTGGTGGTAAATCCGTCACTTTTCCGTCACTTTTGGGACGGATTAACACCTCCTCCAAAGTTAGAATAACCCCCTATAGGTCTTCTGAAGGCTAGATTCTGTTGCCTCCATATATTTTGTCAGTACTGCATACTGTCAGTCTGACTTATTCTCTATGGGGGTGTGGGGTCTGTAGCCATTTACACTGTAACATGAATTTCAAGTGCCATGTGACATGATAAACAACTTGTTAGATATTTCTGTTTACTCCACAACCTGTTGTGCGTGGGGTGCAATTCCTGCAATAAAGGTCTGATTATTGAATTTACCTGGCAAATGCATTCACACTTCGATTTGATTCAACATAATGACAGGGGGCATTGAAATTGGTGTACATGTGTTTTAATAGGTGTCAGGGATGCATTGGTGCTCTTTACAGAGATGGGAGTGGGGTGATGGTGGGTGTCCATACTGGCTACAAGGTCTCAGCGATTGTTGGCAGTGGTTATATGTCCATCTGTACTTTACTAGTTGTTGAGTTGATATTGGCCGGTGAGGATGGTGGTTCAGTGGCACACTTGGGAGACAGTTAGTTTTAGAGTCACTTCTTTGACGTTGCCTTGGTCTTGGCAGGTGTACCAGGGCCATATCTCGGTCTGAGGGACCGTTTCAGTGTCTGTTGTTGGGCTGTACGGGTAGGGGTGCTGGTCTCCTATGTGTCCTTAGACAGTGGCACCAGTCCAGTTGCTGCTGCTGATGTTGATGGCTGGTCTGTATCATGGTCTGTGGTAGGGGCTTCCTGGTTTGTGGGGGTCTCAGGCTGGGTTGGGAAGTGGTGCAGCAGCGCCCCTGCAATAGTGGCCATGGTGGCATTGAGTTGTTTCCACAGCTCCATGGCCTCTTGGTGGTGTGCTATCTGCTGCCTTTGATTCTGCTCCAGGGTGTCCACGGTCTAGCCCATCCTGTCCAGGGTATGGTGGTATGCTCCCCGGACTTCAGTGATCACCTCCTGGGCTGCAGCATTCATCCTTTGGCCTCCCTCCTGGGCCACTGATGCCCTCCCACTGGCCCTAGCCCCCTGTGCCTGTGTCCCCTCCACAGGTCTGTCGGTAGGTGGAGACTGTGGCCTCTGTACTTGTGTTCCACCAGTCTGTGGCCTGGATACACTGGTGTGGGGTCATTTGCCATGTGCTGATGTTGGTGGCTGGGTGGTAGGGGTGTCAGTGGTGTCAGGGGTGGGGCTGCTGGATGGTGACAGTCCAGAACTGTGTGATGGGCCAGGGTATTCCTCACTGTCCATGGTTACCTCACCAGTGTCCTGAGAGGTGCTTCTGTCTCCATGTGAGGCGCTGACACTCCTTGGCCTTTCCGTCAGGGTGGCATGGGTGGTGGTGCCTGTGGGGGGAAATGGACATGTATATTACATTTACAAAATCAGATGGGGTGCACAGGGCAGGCCAGTTTTGTGCAGGTTTTCCACTGTTGGGCCATGCAGGGTCCTTTTGTGAGGCTGCCATTGCATTTAGCATGGGATGTGGAGGTGCATTGTGGGTGGTGTGGTGCCAATATGATACCTTGCAGGGGGGTGGTTGTGCACAGGGGGCGGGATGTGGCCCTGTTAGTGGGTTAGTGGGCATGCAAGGTGACTGGATGTAGTGATTGTGGGCAGGGTGGGGTGTGGGCCTGGTGGTAGTTGGAGGGGTGAGGTGGTGCATGCATTACAGGTGTGGTGGATATGGGTTAATTGTAGATGACTTACCCAAGTCCATTCCTCCAGTGAGTCCAGTGAGGCCTTCAGAGTGCAGGATGACCAGTACCTTTTCCTCCCAGTCGGTGTAGTCGTGGGGTGTTGGTGGGGGTCCTCCCCCCAGTCTTCTGGACCGCAATGTTGTGCCTCGATGCCATTGACCTCACCTTCCCACGCAGATCATTCCATCTCTTGCAGATGTCATCCCTTGTGTGTGGATGGTTTCCCACTGTGTTGAAGTTGTTCATAATTGGCTGCCATAACTCCATCTTCCTGGAGATGGGTGTGTGCTGGACATGTGCACCGAATATTTGTGGCTTGATCTTGAGTATCTTGTCCACCATTGTTCTTAACTCCCTTTCTGTGAAGCGTGGGTGCTTAGGGGGTGCCATGGTGTGAGTTGTGGGTGGTGTGTGGATATTGGTGAGGGTGCTGGTGTGTGGTTGAGTGTGTGAGTTGTGTGTTGTTGCATTCAGCATCTGCATTTAATGTTATCAGTCTGGCTTCTCCTATTGGCGATGCAAAGGATTGTGGGGTTTGTCTGTGAGTGTTTTATAGTGTTGTGGATGTGTGTCAGGTGTGTGGGTTTCAAAACTTGCCAATGTGTGCATTTCTTACTGTTGGGTCCCATTGCTGGCCATGGCTGTCAGTACCGCCAATGGTTGTTCGGCATCCACTAACCACCACAGTGATTTGTGCATCATTATTCGGAGGGCGGGGTATTTGTGTGCTTGGCGGTGTTGGGGTGGGATGTGCTGCCTTTCCGCCGATAAGGCCCTGGAGGTGGCTGGTGGTAACAAAACAAATTTTGGTGAGTTCTGTTTTTGGCATCTTTATATGGCGGGTTTCTGTTCACCGCCAATGGCGGTATTCTGTTCACTGTTGCCACAGCGGACGTTGGTGTTCACCACCATGTTCATAATGTAGGCCTATGTTTCTGAAGCCAGGGAATCCCTAATATAGCCTTGGATTGAGGTGCACAAATCAAGTTGAAGTGGATTTTTTCTTGGTGATTACCTGTTAGAAATGGGGTCTTTGGTTGGCAGTCAGGTTACCCCCTGTCCAAACAAAGACCCTCACTCTAGTCAGGGTACATCACTCATAGTCCAAATTATCATGTGCCCACCCTCTGGTAGCTTGGCACTGAGCAGTCAGGCTTAACTTAGAAGGCAATGTGTAAAGTATTTGTGCAATAAATCATGCAATAACACAGTAGAACACCACAAAAATACACCACACAGTGATTAGAAAAATATATAATATTTATCTGGTAAGATGCATGTCAAAACGATTAACATGCAATAAGTATATGTTGAGATATCACTGTAAAAGTGTCTTAAGTCTTTTAAAAGCAATACATGTCGCTTTCAAGCACAAAGTACCTGGTTTGTGTTCAAATTCTCTGCAAAGAAACTCAGAGGAGGAGGTGCGTGGAAAACAGGGAGGTGTGCATCGATCTCTCGGGCCGCACACGACAATGCGTCATTTACTTTTCACGTGGGAATGGCTGTGCGTTGATTTCTGGTGCTCGGTCATGGAACCTCTTCCGGTTACAGAGTTTTTGGGTGCCCCAGGGACAATGCATGGATTTCCAGCGCTGACAGGACAAAGTCACAGGGGGCTGCGTCGATCCGAGTGGCATTGCGTGGAAATTTCACTGCAATGCAGGCTGTGTGTAGTTTCTGGCAGGCTGTGCGTTGATTTTTGCCGCACAAGGAGTCCTTCTTGTAGGGATGAAGTCTTTTCGGTCCTGAGACTTCGAGGAACAGGAGGCAAGCTCTATCCAAGCCCTTGGAGAGCACTTCTCATCACAGCCAGAGAGCAGCAAGGTAGCAGGGCAACAGCAAGGCAGCAGTCCGTCACAGAAAGCAGTCAGGTGAGTCCTTTGGGTAGCCAGGCAGTTCTTCTTGGCAGGATGCAAGTTCTGGTTCAGGTTCTCTTCTCCAGGAAGTGTCTTGTCAGGTAGAGTGTCTACCTCAGAAGTGTCTGAGTTGGTAGGGTCAGACACCCTGCTTAAATACCCAAATGTGCCTTTGAAGTGTAGGAGACTTCAAAGAGTGGCTTAGAAGTGCTTAAGGTCCCCTTTTAGTTCCATCCTGTCTGCCAGGGTCCCAGTAGGGGGTGTGGCAGTCATTTGTGTGAGGGCAGGCTACTGTCCTTTGACATACAAGTGTCACGCCCTCCACCCTCCTATCCCAGGAAGAACCATTCAAAATGCAGATGTATGCAAGTGAGGCTGAGTATCCTGTGTTTGGGGTGTGTCTGAGTGAATGCACAAGGGAGCTGTCAACTAAACCTAGCCAGACATGGATTGGAAGGCACAGAAGGATTTAAGTGTAGAGAAATACTCACTTTCTAAAATTAGCATTTCTAAAATAGTAATATAAAATCCAACTTCGCCATTAAGCAGGATTTTGTATCACCATTCTGGCCATACTAAATATGACCTGGCTACTCCTTTCAGATCAGGATCTACCACTCAAACAGTATATGAGGGTAGCCCCAACGCTATCCTATGAAAGGAGCAGGCCTCACAGCAGTGTAAAACTGAATTTAGGAGTTTTACGCTACTAGGACATATATAACACACAGGTTTATGTGCTCCCTTTCACCTACATAGCACCCTGTCCTTAAGGGCTACCTAGGGCCTACCTTAGGGGTGACATGTGTAGAAAAAGGGGAGTTTAAGGCTTGGCAAGTACTTTTAAATGCCAAGTCAAAGTGGCAGTGAAACTGCACATACCGGCACTGCAGAGGCAGGCCTGAGACATGGTTAGGGGGCTACTTATGTGGATGGCACAACCAGTGCTGCAGCCCACTAGTAGCATTTCATTTACAGACCTGGGCACATGCAGTGCACTTGATTAGGGACTTACAAGTAAATTAAATAAGCCAATTGGGTATGAGCCAATATCACCATGTTTTAATGAGAGAGCATGTGTACTTTAGCACTGATTAGCAGTGGTAAAGTGTGCAGAGTCCTAAAATGAGGTCAGATAAAGAGAAGGAGGAAGGCAACTCTGAGTGGGGCCTTTAGATGAGCTTATCCTCCAGCTGGGGTGCTGGTAGGGAGCTCCCAAGGGGTCCGGAGGGATATAGAATGGGGGACAGTAGCCCCAGAGGTCTTGCACACCTTCTCCATGCTACCTCCCACCAGTTCAGGGGTGGTACCCGGACACTGGTCACTCAGCCCAGGGTCTGTGCCCTGAGGCTGAACAGGGGACAAGGGTGAGTCCTTCCTCACCTTGCCCTTCCCTCTGGACTTCTGTGCCCTCCTTTGAGGAGTGGTATTGCCAGACAACTGAACTGTCAGGGCCCCCTTAGGGGTCAACCCTCGCAGTTCTCCTGACACTAGGGGTAACTCATTCCCCAGAATGCAGTCAATGGGCAGCTGCGGACTAACTATGACTCGCCTCCGGGTCACCTCCCCAACCCACTCTAGGGACACCAGGTCCATGGGGCGGAAGAAATCCTCCGCAATGGCTGGAGTCACTCTACACACCTGGCCGGTGTACTGCGCTGGTGACACTAGTCTCTCCACCATCATGGTAAGACTAGCCCCTGTGTCTCTCAGAGCGGTGACTGGGACCCCATTTACTCCCACCTGGTGGAAGTGACGACTCCCACCCTCAGGGATCACCAGTGTACCCTCTGAGTCCACCTCCCAACTAAAGGAGATGAAGGCATGGTCTACATCCTGCCCCTGAGGAATACTTTCCCCTAAGGCCACATTGGCTACCCCTATAGAGGTCCCACCAGGGGGTGATTTCTTTGGACAGACAGAGTCCCCTGTCTTGTGTCCTAGCTGGGGGCATTCAAAGCAGCAGTGTTGGTAATGGGATGATTTGGGCACCGCGCACCAGAACCACCACCCTGTTTCTTAGATGGGGCATGGGAACCCTTTCCTCCCCCCTTACTCTGGGACTTGTCTGGGTCATCTCTAATCTCCCCCCACTCTGTTGAGGGGAACTGCAACCACCCTTCTTGGGGTCACTCCCAGGTACCTTTTTGGGCACTCTGGTACTAGTCCAGAGGTCTGCCTCCTCAGCAAGCTTCCTAGAATCAGTCAGCTTACTGTCAATCAGGTGCTGATGCAACTCTGTAGAACAAAGACAGAGCATATGCTCTCACAAAATTAAATTAAATAACCCTGTGTAATCATCTACTTTGCTGCCCGCACCCATCCATTCAAGGCCTTCTTGGAGAAATCAGATCAGTCTACCCAAGTTTGTGTGTAGAGTTTGGTGCTGTCCCTGAACCTCCGACGGTATTTCTCAGGAGTCAGCCAAAACTTGGCAAGTAAAGTGGCTTTCATGGGTGCATATATGTTTTGACACAGGGATCCAGTGTAAGAAGTGTGTCCCTCCCCACAGCTGGTACATACCACCACAAGGCCACCCCCCATTGCTCTACATGAACCCCATGAGCCCTTAGTGCAACTTCGTAAGCAGCCAACCACGTATCAATGTCATCCCCCACCACATAACTGGGCACAACATTTTTAGGTATATGAACCTTTCTTTCTTCAGCAGGCTCTGCATGTATGCTGCCACCATCACTGCTGGACTCAGACTGTCTTGCCTTGATATCCAGCTCCTTGAGACTCAGTTCATGAGCCAACAAATGTTTCTTCTAAGCCATGGCTCTCTCAGCCTCAGCTTACTTGGCTGCTCTTTCAACTTCAGCCTCAGCTCTACTCTCCTCTGCTGCTCTTTGAGCTTTCCTTTCCTCTGTTACATGTTTAACTTTGCCAATTGCAACCAACATTCTCTTTCCTCCCTCCTTTCTTCTGTGGTCAGGCCATGGTCAGAGACACTGCTCTGTGGTTTAGCAGGAGGCACAATTCCAGGGGGAACACCCACTACTACTGGCAAGAAATCCTCTCAGGGGCCATCCTCTGGACCCTCCTCCTCAACATTCTCCTCAGAATGGGCTTCTTCCCAGGCCCTCAGCCCCTTTTGAAATTCCTCCTTTCTGGAGGCCTTCTGGGTAGGTACTCCCATGTCCCTGCAGAACCCCTTCAGCTGTTTGACACTATGGCCCTCATTATGACATTATGACGGTAAATCCCACTTCCCGCCATGCTGACTGCCGCCAACTTACCGCGGCGGCGGCAGATATCCGTTC
The DNA here is from genome assembly GCF_031143425.1 of Pleurodeles waltl. NCBI lineage: Eukaryota > Metazoa > Chordata > Amphibia > Caudata > Salamandridae > Pleurodeles > Pleurodeles waltl. Next base: position 654,170,335 of record NC_090436.1, read on the forward strand.
ACCATATTATGACACACACACACCAATCCGTCAGTATTCAGCCACAGACACAAATCCGCCACACCAAAGGTCAGTGATGAACTGGCGGTATCAAAACCCACACCATTACGCCAAAAGAACTATGCCCATCACAGTATGACCCCCAAATCACCACGGCGGACCTTCAATGATGGTAAACCATTGGCAGTACATACCGCCGCGCTCAAAATTAACACACAGACTAAACAACACCACATTGGCCAATTCAAACAACGCAAACCTGACACCCATACACACCACACCCACACCACTATAACACACACCCACATTACCCACAACCCTTTACAAACAACAATTATTGCTAAGAGATTGAAACCAAAACCACTGACACAACCAGAGCCACACAATATACACACCTGTACACCACTCATGCACCCCAACTCAGACACCCCAACACATTACCCAACACACCCTCACCTACACACCTCACACCACACCCATGGCACCACAAAGACACCCCCGCTTCAAAGAGGACGAACTAAGGGTCATGGTGGAGGAATTTGTCAGGGTAGAGCCACAGCTATTTGGAGCACAGGTGCAGCAGATATCGATAGCTAGGAAGATGGAGCTATGGCGGAGAATCGTGGATAGGGTCAACGCCGTGGGACAGCACCCAAGAACTAGGGATGACATCAGGAAGAGGTGGAACGACCTACGGGGGAAGGTACGTTGCATTGCAGGAAGACACAAGCTCACTGTACGGAGGACTGGCAGTGGACCCCCACAACGAACAGCATGGGAGGAGCAAATCTTGGCAATCCTGCATCCTGAGGGCCTGGCCGGAGTAGGAGGAGGACTGGACTCTGGTAAGTCAACTCTCTACTTCTATCACCCCCTACCTGCATGCCATCATATATCCCCACCCTCACCATCACTCCCACCACTCCACCACTTCCCACACACCCCACCATCACATCTTACTTATCCCAATGCCAAGCCCTGCATGCTCTACCAATGCATGGACACCACTCACAGCCCTGCATGGACACACATCACTAAAGCATGCACACCATAGAGAACAAACAATCCCACCATACACTAACATACAAAAGTAGACCCCGGATGCACAATATGTCAGACACAGAAACCATAACACATAATTTGCATCCCCACAGGTACCCCAGCCAATGTCAGTGGAGAGGAGGTGCCAGCAATATCCAGTCCCCCAACTGAAGAGGCCCACAGTGATGACAGCAATTCTGGTCTTCAGGATCTGGATGACCAACCTGGCCCATCAGGGACCTCTGGACAGCCGGTTACCCAGGCCCAGTCACACACCACCACAGAGTCTCCCCCATCAGGAAATACCACCACAGCACCCACCCAGCGTACCTATACCTCTGTCCCCAGGACACATCAATCTGCAGTGTGTCCACCTGTACAGGGAACCCAGGCCACACCTCATACCCAAGACAATCAGGGACCTGGGGTCAGTGGCAGTGGGCACACGGCTCAGGGGACAGAGACACAGGCTAACAGGGAAACTGGGATGACTGCTGTGCGCCAGGGGGAGGACAGGCCCAGGGAACCCACTCTCCATGAGGCACTCTACAACATCATGGGAGCGTACCATCATTCCTGACGATGGCAACGGTACTGGCCAAGTTTCAGGAAACCCAGCGGCTGCAGGAGGAACAGTATTTGGGGATCAGGGAGGAACTCAAGTCCATCAACACCACCCTGGTCACCATTGTAGGAGTGCTGAAGGACCCTGTGAACACCAAGAGGGACATTATGGCACAACAAGGGGCCCCTGACACTAGCCTCGATGATGAACAGCCCACCACCTCTGCCGCCGCTAGTGGACAGGAGGCACCACCACAGGACCATGACACCAGCACCCCACCCCCTGCAGATGGAGAACCACCCCGCAAACGGTCCCTGAGATCCAGGACAAAGACAGAGAACAATGCCAAGACCCCTGCCAAGAAATGAGACCACCCTGAATGTCATCCTTCTGTCCCACTTTGTCACCCTGTCCATCCTTAAACTGCCCTAGCTCCACTTCCTATGCCCCTTTGCACAATGCACCTGTGAGACAAATAGACTGGAATCTGCCATGGACATTACTCCACCATCACCCCTGACCATCTTACAACCCCCTCCACTATTTTGCACTAAAATTAAATAAACACCCTTGAATCACAAAACAATCTGGAGTCAGTCTGTGCTTTCACAAATGTGTATTTGCAATAACTGAGGAAAATAGCAATGTCCATTGTATTGTCAACATACTTATGTCACACAGCTCTAGTCCATGAGGTAACATAGCAGAGGTCACGCAGTAGGATCCACATCTGTGAAATGGAAAGGCAAAGTGAGAGTTCAGGGTCCATACACTGGGTGAAAGTGACAGACATATGATAGGTCTAACTATTGCATGAGATGTAGGAGGCTGTGACGTTTTCTTACCTGTGTCTCACTGGAAGTATTGCTGGATCACGTTGTTTCTGTTGTCTATGTCTTCTTCTTCTGCCTCCTCTTCTTCACTGTCCACAGGCTCCACAGCTGCCACAAGACCTCCTTCTGGACCATCCTCCTGCAGAAAAGGCACCTGTCATTGCAAAGCCAGGTTGTGCAGCATACAGCAGGCCACGATGATCTGGCACACCTTCTTTGGTGAGTAGTATAGGAAACCACCTGTCATATGAAGGCACCGGAACCTGGCCTTCAGCAGGCCGAAGGTCCTTTCTGTCACTCTCCTTGTTCGCCCATGTGCCTCATTGTAATGGTCCTCTGCCCTTGTCCTGGGATTTCTCAGTGGGGTCAGTAGCCATGACAGGTTGGGGTAGCCAGAGTCACCTGCAAATGTCGAGGGACAACTGTTAGACACACACTAACCAGTAGGGACAACCCCAGACAAATATTCACAGGGTATAGGGTCCTTGTCCTCACCTATTAGCCTCACACGGTGCCTCTGGAGTTGCCCCATCACATAAGGGATGCTGCTATTCCTCAAAATGTAAGCGTCATGCACTGAGCCAGGAAACTTGCCGTTCACATGGGAGATGTACTGGTTGGCCAAACACACCATATGCACATTCATTGAATGGTAACTCTTCCAGTTTCTGTACACCTGTTCACTCCTGCAGGGGGGAGTACCAAGGCCACATGTGTCCCATCAGTGACACCTATGATGTTGGGGATATGTCCCAGGGCATAGAAGTCACCTTTCACTGTGGGCAAATCCTCCACTTGAGGGAAAACGATGTAGCTGCGCATGTGTTTCAGCAGGGCAGGCAACACTCTGGACAACACATTGGAGAACATAGGCTGAGACATCCCTGATGCAATGGCCACTGTTGTTTTAAAAGACCCACTTGCCAGGAAATGGAGTACTAACAGGACCTGCACTAGAGGGGGGATCCCTGTGGGATGGCGTATAGCTGACATCAGGTCTGGCTCCAACTGGGCACACAGTTCCTGGATTGTGGCACGATCAAGCCTGTAGGTGACTATTAAATGTCTCTCTTCCATTGTCGACAGGTCCAGCAGCGGTCTGTACACAGGAGGATGCCGCCATCTCATCACCTTCCCCAGCGGACATGCCCTATGGACGAAAACAGCGAGCACAGAGTCAGCCAACACTGAGGTAGTAAAAAAAGATTTTATTGCACACATTTATCAATCCGCTATGTGCCTGTCTCTGTGTGTATGCAAGGCCTAGATATGTGTGATGCTTTTACAAATAATGCCATGTGGCCCCCTGAAATGGCGGTTGCCCGACCTGTAAGGTGGGACAAGGGGATGTGAGGTAACTGCGCTGGCGTTCTACACCGTCGCGGTAGGCGATCGAAGACCGCGGCGCAATCCTGCATTGGTTAACATTGGACCCTATGGGTCCCAGGAGCCAATGACGATGTACGCCGGCGGTGACGGTACGCACCGCCGTGGACGGGACCGACATTTTCTCTCTGTTCACTCACTTGATACCTGACCTTCGACAGGAGAGGATCTACATTGCAAGTGCTGCTGTGACCTCAGTTTGGAAGCAACAATGGCTCATGTGTCTGGGGAAAGGGCCCCTGCCTTCACTTCAGAGGAGTTGGAGAAGTCAGTGGATGGGATCCTCCCCCAGTACACGGTACTCTACGGTCCTCCAGACAAACAGGTGAGTACACTGTAAGCATGCTGCATGGGCAATGCCTGTTTGGAGTGGTGTGGATGGAAGATACAGGGGGGGGACTGAGGCATGCATGAGTGGACGGTGAGTGTATGTGCATCAGGGCAAGGGTGGGAACGTGGGCCAATGACTGTGACGGTCCGGACGGTTAAAGTTTTTCCTTTTGCCCTGTAATATTCCTCTAGGTCAGCGCCCACCAGAAGAAGGATATTTAGCGTGCCATCGCCAAGGACGTCTGGACCCTGGGGGTCAACCACAGACGGAGCACCCACTGCCGTAAAACATGGGAGGACATTCGCCGCTGGAGGAAGAAGACAGCGGAGGCCCAGCTGGTGATGGCCTCCCAACGTGGGAGGGGTTCCCATCACACCATGACCACTCTGATGTTCCGGATCCTGGCGGTGGCGTGTCCGGAGTTGGATGGGCGCTTGAGGGCATCACAGCAGCCACATGGGGGTGAGTACAGTCACATCCATCTGACTCTGCGTGCATTAGGAGGTGTCTGGGTGGGGGAGGTGGGCAGCGGGTTCTTCTAGGCCAGGGCGAGCTTTGTAGGCAAGGACCCTTTGTGAGGTAGACTATGTGGCACCCCAACCCCACTGGTGGTAACAGCCATCTCCACCTAGTCAGGCTCCTGTGGCTTCCATGTGTGCAGCAATCGGTCATAGGCCTTGTTCCCCATGTCCCTGTGATTAATTAGGGAACTCTAAGTGCTTGGCGTAGTGCAGAGGGCTGCTGTGTCTGTTGTGTCTGCCAACGGTAGCGGTATTGCATGCACTGAACATGTCTTTCTTCTTTGTTCCCCCCCTTTTTGTGGTCTCCCTGTTCTTGTGTGCATTAGCATCATCAGGCGGAGGAGCATTGGCACTGGAGCAGGAGGGAGCTGCATCCCACATCGCCCTGGAGGGCGAGACAACGGAGTCTGAAGCCACCAGTGGGACAGAGGGCGAGGGGAGCTCCACGGCGGGGACAGGAGCAGAGACCAGTGACACCGACTCCTCCTCTGATGGGAGCTCCCTTGCGGTGGCGGGCCCCTCTGTGCCCACTGCATTTACAGGTACAGCCGCCACCACCCCCTACCAGCAACGTCCTCCCAGCAGCCCCTCAGCATGTGTCCCGTGGCCGCTCACCCAGGAGTCTGGGCATCTCCTTCGCCCCAGGCACCTCAAGCCCTGCCTCAGTCAGCCCTGCTGCCCTCAGTGAGGAGGCTATTGACCTCCTGAGATCCCTCACTGTTGGGCAGTCAACCATTTTGAATGCCATCCAGGGTGTAGAGAGGCAGTTGCAACAAACAAATGCATACCTGGAGGGCATTCATTCTGGCCAGGCAGCCCAACAGCGAGCATTTCAGGCTCTGGCCTCAGCACTGATGGCAGCCATTGTTCCTGTGTCCAGCCTCCCCCCTCCAACCTCCTCCACCCAAACCCAATCCCCTGTACCTCTGCCTATCCAAAGCACACCATCAGATCAGCATGCACACAGCTCAACAAACAAGGGTGACTCAGGCAAACATAAGCACCACACATCCCACAGGCACTCACACAAGCATCATACCCATGCAGACATACCAACATCCACTGCCTCCACTGTGTCGCCCTCCTCCACATCTCCCTCCTCCCTCCCAGTCTCGTCTCCACTCACACCTGCATGCACTACATCCTCAGTCACTACCTCCATCACCAGCACGCCCATCACCACACACCTCTCACGTGCACTCACCACCCCCACTACCATTCACACATCCCCTGTGTCCTCTCCCAGTGTGTCTGTTAGCCCTCCTCCCAAAATACACAACTGCAGCCACACACCCACCAAACAGCCATCCACCTCACAACAGCCTCCAGCCCATGCACCTTCACCCAAAGTCAGCAAACATACACCTCCTACAACCACTACCTCTTCCTCCACTCCCAAACCCCCCCCCATCTACCCATCCCAGTGTGTCTAAAAAGGTTTTCCTTTCAAATGTTGACCTCTTCCCTACACCTCCACCTCCCCGTCCGTCCCCTAGGGCCAGCCTTTCCAGGTCCCAACCCAGCACCTCAGCCACCACATCACCGGGCACAGTGGTGCCAGCAATAACAAGATTTTGGAGTGCGCCAAGCAACAGGGCTGCCAGTGTCCAAAGGAGCGAGGCCAAGGACATTCCCCCACCTCCAAAACAGAAAACGTTGCCCACATCCCAGAGGGAGAAGGCGAAAACACCTGCCACCAAGGGCTCAGGAAATACTAAAGTTGTAAGTGGCAAGACAGCTGCGCCACCATCCACGGTGGGGAAGGGCCAAAAAAACAAAGGCAGATCCACATCAACGCCAACCTGCACGGCGGACAAGACCACCACTGGCACCGCCACGTGCACCGCTGCCACAGACACCGCCGCCAGCACCGCAGACACTGAGCCCTTCACCAACACCGCAGTCAGTGAGCCCACCACCAGCACCGCCGCTACTGACACTGCCGCCAGCACCGCAGTCAGTGAGCCTGCCACCAGCACCGCCGCTACTGACACCGCCGCCAGCAACGCAGTCAGTGAGGCCACCACCAGCACCGCAGTCAGTGAGGCCGCCACCAGCACCGCCGCAACAAAGACCACCGCCAGCACCGATGCCACTGAGGCAGCCGTAAGCACCGCCACCACAAAGACCGCCGCCAGCACCACCAGCGGCCCCGTGAAATACTGAGCCAGTGGCACCACCGCAGACATGGCTGGCATCCCCAGTGGTCAGTCGTACGAGGCTGGTGGTCAGTTCCAGGAGCCTGGGCAGCTTGCATGTTGCACCACCGTCAGTGGAGTGTCACATCCACTACCTCAGTCCTTGGCAGGATGAAGCACTCTGGGCACAAAGCCCCCTCCAGAACCAGTGGAGAAAGGCATCCAGTACCTCAGTCCTTGGCAGGATGAAGCACTCTGGGCATAAAGCCCCCTCCAGAACCAGTGGAGAAAGGCATCCACTACCTCAGTCCTTGGCAGGAAGAAGCACTCTGGGCACCAAGCCCCCTCCAGAACCAGTGGAGGCTGTTATCCACTTGAGAGACTGTGGCTTTGCACTCCCCAGGATCAAGCAGTGGGCATACCACCCACTTGAGAGACTTGAGAGACTGTGGCTTTGCACTCCCGAGGATCAAGCAGTGGGCAAACCACCCATTTGAGAGACTTGAGAGGCTGTGGCTTTGCACTCCCCAGGATCAAGCAGTGGGCAAACCACCCACTTGAGAGACTTGAGAGACTGTGGCTTTGCACTCCCCAGGATCAAGCAGTGGGCAAACCACCCATTTGAGAGACTTGAGAGACTGTGGCTTTGCACTCCCCAGGATAAAGCAGTGGGCAAACCATCCACTGGAGATACTTGAGAGACTGTGGCTTTGCACTCCCCAGGATTAAGCAGTGGGCTAACCACCCACTTGAGAGACTTGAGAGACTGTGGCTTTGCACTCCCCAGGATGCAGCAGTGGGCAAACCACCCACTGGAGAGACTTGAGAGACTGTGGCTTTGCACTCCCCAGGATAAAGCAGTGGCCAAACCACCCACTGGAGAGACTTGAGAGACTGTGGCTTTGCACTCCCCAGGATAAAGCAGTGGGCAAACCACCCACTGGAGAGACTTGAGAGACTGTGGCTTTGCACTCCCCAGGATACATCAATGGGCATGGAGCCCCCTCGTGGAGCTGGCGTTGTCCACTCATCCGGCTGAGGTGCCCCCCTTCCCTTCCCCCTGAGGTGCCTGTTTCATTTCGATCTGATGCCCCAGCAGTGTTCTCTCCGTTTCGAGTCGGGTATCAAGTGTCGGCCTCGCCCATGCATTTTGGGCCCAGTGGTCCACGGACTATGAATGGTGCAGTACCCGGACTTGAATTGTTGACGTACATAATTGTTTATAGAGTATATACATTTTTGACTAATGGATTTTTCTTGATTACATATGGTTACAATCATTTCCTTTTGTCATTGCGTTCCTCCAGGGCGGTTTCAGGGGTGTAAATGTAATGTTGCAGCATGTATTAGTGTGTATGGTGTTGTGGGTGAGGGTGGGGGTGGGGGTGTTGCGTGTGTGTGTCACTCTCTTTTCCCTCCCTCCTCCCCTGTGTTGTAGGTGCAGTACTCACCGTGGTCATCGCCACCATCGTTCGTGCTCTTGGTAGAGGAGCAGGAAGACTATCGCAGGGAGTATTTGGAGTTCTGGCTCAATGGCGTCATGGTTCCTGGTGGGGTGTGGAGAGGTGAGTGTTTCCCCTTCCAAGTCCTGTTTCCGCCGTGTTTTTGTTTGCATTGAATCCGCCCCGGAAAAGGTGGCGGATTGGTCTCTCATAATAGTGTGGGCGGTACATTGTCTTTCGCCTGTCTGTTGGCGGTGACCGCCATGCTGTTTGTTTGTACCGCCGTGGCGGTCAGAGTGTTAAAGTGGCTGTCTATGTTGGCGGTTTCCGCCATGGTCATAATCCCATTTTTTTTACTGCCAGCCTGTTGGCGGTTTTACCGCCGCTTTAACACCGACCGCCAGAGTTGTAATGAGGGCCTAAATTTCTAACACAGCCCGTTTCAGTTCACTGCAAATCCCACTGCTTTAATAAAAGTTGATCACATTTCAATTGTAGATGTGCGCTACACATATACACATATACCAATAAAATAATATAACATTACATTTAAATAGTAGAAAAAAGAAACCACTAATATTGCACATAGCCTGAGCACATATAGTGGGCAGCAAAGCATAACATGATGGCACCCACGTATCCTGAAGCTGAAGGGAAAGGGATGCCAATGGAGCTATGTTTTGCCTGTAGCTAAAATGAAAAGAGTGTGCCCGGAAAGGATTGAGACCGTTCTGCACCAGGTGCTCTTTGACCTGAAATCCGCAGGATCCAAAACTAGCTTTAAAATATTACTATCTGGATAGCAGAGTATATTAGAGTTCCCCAAAGGATTACAACCAACAAGTCTCCACCTGTTCCAACTGAAGTGCAGATTGGGAATACTTCAATTCGTAACGCAGAGAAATATGGGGGAAGGGATAAAACACCATAGACACAGGTTCAGAATGCTGCAGTCAGCTGCCAGCATTACCTCAGAACCATTCCTTGGTCATATTGACAAATGCACTGAGAAACAAACTATTTGAATTTGGTACACAAATTAACAAAGTAAAATTGTGTATGACTCTGTAGTACAGACTACCTCTAACATGGCATCGGAGTGCTATGATTAGCCCATGTCCTACAATGATACAGGCCAGAGCTATGTATGTCGAAGAGAGTCTCTCTGAAACAACCCGAGTAGAAGAAGGTAATACGGAGTCATCACTTCTTGACAATCATATATTTTAAATCCACTTATGTTTTTTATGTAGATTTCTGTATTTATTATTCGTTTGTGGAGTGTGTGAATACCGCTATGGAGTCCTGGTGCTGGGAGACCTATGCACTCTGCACCCCAGCTCTCTTACTCAGATACTGAGCCTATTTTAGCTAAATAAATAGGTTCGTGAAATAATTCAGTGACAGCTGTTTTAGTGTAAAAGGTCATTTATTAGGACAGGATTGCATAAGTAACATAACCATTAACTTTCAAACGTAACCGTAACTTTGATAACGCCCTCCAATTAACCTCTCCTCGCTCATCCTTCTCCTTCAAAACCTTTATCTCGTTTCCATTCCCCTACGCACTCCCCTTTTCCTTTCATGCCCCATTTAGTTCGTGCGTACCCCCACTCAGAGCCTTCACCTGCTTGTTTATTCCCTGGAAGGGTGGCCAAGCCCGCATCTGACTCACCACCCTCCCCCATCTACTGCTCGCTCAGCCCTGCAACCTGCCCTAACTGACAATTTCCCTCCCCTCCTTGCTATTCGACTCTAACTTCCGTCCTTCCAAATCGCTCTTCCAATTGCCGGGTGGGTGGGAGGCCAAATTAAAAAGCGCGAGGGAATCGCGGCAAAGAGGCCGGTCCCTCCAACCCCAACCCCTTTTATTTACTCCCCCTAGACCCGCCCTCACTTACCTTCTTCCCAATCCCTGTCCCTCGCCGTCACTTCCTTTCCCGAAATGACCCGCGGGAAGACTAGAGCGTTGCTCTTGCTTCCCGCGGGCCCCTCCATCGGGAAATAATTCAGTGACAGCTGTTTTAGTGTAAAAGGTCATTTATTAGGACAGGATTGCATAAGTAACATAACCATTAACTTTCAAACGTAACCGTAACTTTAATAACGCCCTCCTATTAACCTCTCCTCGCTCATCCTTCTCCTTCAAAACCTTTATCTCGTTTCCATTCCCCTACGCACTCCCCTTTTCCTTTCATGCCCCATTTAGTTTGTGCGTACACCCACTCAAAGCCTTCACCTGCTTGTTTATTCCCTGGAAGGGTGGCCAATTTCCGTGCACCAACAGTCCAAAAATGCATGGGCGAGGCCCACAATAGATACCTGACCAACATCGGAGAGAACACTGCCAGGGCATCAGATAGAAACACTACAGGCACCTCAGGGGGAAGGGGAGGGGGGGCACCTCAGCCACATGAATGCGAAGCCAGATCCACGACGGGGCTACATGCCCATTGATGTATCCTGGGGAGTGCAAAACAACAGTCTCTCAAGTCTCTACAGTGGGTGGCTTGCCCACTGTGCCATCCTGGGGAGTGCAAAGCCACAGTCTCTCAAGTAGATGCAGGTCTCCACTGGTTCCGGAGGGGGACTGGTGCCCAGACTGGATGAGTCTCCCCGTGAAAGTTCCTGTCCTGTCACTGTCCCAGCTGCACATGGGATAAGGATGTCTGATGTGGCGGTCCATTCATTCCTACACGGTCTTTGCCCTGTTCAGCGGTGCTTTGCCATGGTGGTCTTTGCCCTGTTCAGCGGTGCTTTGCCATTGAGGTTCAAGACTGTTCAGCGGTGCTTTGCCATGGTGGTTCAGGACTGTTCAGCGGTGCTTTGACGTGGCGGTCTTTGCCCTGTTCAGTGGTGCTTTGACATGGCGGTCTTTGCCCTGTTCAGCGGTGCTTTGCCATGGCGGTTCAGGACTGTTCAGCAGTGCTTTGCCATTGAGGTTCAGGACTGTTCAGCGGTGCTTTGACATGGCGGTCTTTGCCCTGTTCAGCAGTGCTTTGACATGGCGGTCTTTGCCCTGTTCAGCGGTGTTTTGCCATGGCGGTTCAGGACTGTTCAGCGGTGCTTTGCCATTGAGGTTCAGGACTGTTCAGCGGTGCTTTGACATGGCGGTCTTTGCCCTGTTCAGCGGTGCTTTGACATGGCGGTTATTGCCCTGTTCAGCGGTGCCTTGCCATGGCGGTCTTTGCCCTGTTCAGCGGTGCTTTGACATGGCGGTCTTTGCCCTGTTCAGCGGTGCTTTGACATGGCGGTCTTTGCCCTGTTCAGCGGTGCTTTGCCATGGCGGTTCAGGACTGTTCAGCGGTGCTTTGCCATGGCGGTTCAGAACTGTTCAGCGGTGCTTTGACATGGCGGTCTTTGCCCTGTTCAGCGGTGCTTTGCCATGGCGGTCCTGATACTGACATTGGTGTGTGGCATGACGATCTCTACACTGGGCATTGGTGTGTGGCATGACGATCTCTACACTGGGCATTGGTGTGTGGCATGACGATCTTCACACTGGACATTGGTGTGTGGCATGACGTTCCATCATTGGCCAGCGGGGCTGCGGCATCCTGTCCCCTCCTGGGCTGTGACTGTGGTGGTGGTCTCTGGACCAGTGACGATACTTGGGCCCTCCTGGGCTGTGACTCCGGCAGTGGTCTCCTGACCAGTGACGATACTTGGGCCCTCCTGGCCTGTGACTCTGGCGGTGGTCTCTGGACCAGTGACGATACTTGGGCCCTCCTGGGCTGTGACTCAGGTGGTGGTCTCTGGACCAGTGACGATACTTGGGCCCTCCTGGGCTGTGACTCCGGCGGTGGTCTCCTGACCAGTAACGATACTTGGGCCCTCCTGGGCTGTGACTCAGGCGGTGGTCTCTGGACCAGTGACGATACTTGGGCCCTCCTGGGCTGTGACTCCGGCGGTGGTCTCCTGACCAGTAACGATACTTGGGCCCTCCTGGGCTGTGACTCTGGCGGTCGTGTCTGGACCAGTGACGATACTTGGGCCCTCCTGGGCTGTGACTCTGGCGGTGGTCTCTGGACCAGTGACGATACTTGGGACCTCCTGGCTGTGACTCTGGCGGTGGTCTCCTGACCAGTGACAATACTTGGGCCCTCCTGGGCACTGACTCCGGCGGTGGTCTCTGGACCAGTGACGATACTTGGGCCCTCCTGGGCTGTGACTCTGGCGGTGGTCTCTGGACCAGTGACGATACTTGGGCCCTCCTGGGCTGTGACTCAGGCGGTGGTCTCTGGACCAGTGACGACGGTGCTGGCGGTTGTGTCTGGACCGCCAGAAAAGATGGCGCACTTCTCCGCCGTGACACTCACAACAGGCTGGGCAGACTTCCTCTGGACCTTCCCCACCTTTTTTGGAGTTACAGCTGACTCACCAATCGCCTTCGATCCCATTTCACTTGTGGTCCCACCAGGAGTCTTGACACAGTCCCGTCGTCCACTCTCCAATTTCAGAGCCTTTACAGGGGGTGGGTTGCCAGTGCCTTGGCTCCGGGTCCTACTGCCTGTCCTGGTGGACGGTGCACTCCAAAAACCTGGAACACACACCATTGGTACTGGAGGCTTTTTGGCTGAGGCGCTACGACAGGACTGATGAATTGGAGGGGGGGGTGGGGCAAAAAGGTCACTTTGACATAGGGACAGTTTCTGACGGACACTGGGATGGGTAGCTGGAGGGGGTCTGGGAGTGGAGGAAGAAGAGGTGGTTGTCGGAGGTGTCACTTTAGGTGTTTTGGGTGCAGGTGCAGGTACTGGATGCTGTCGTGATGTGGATGGATGTTGGGTGAGTGATTGGCGGCGTTTGGGTACTTTGGGAGGGGGCGTCACAGACACACTAGGAGAGGACACAGGGGAAAAGTAAATGGCAGTGGAGGTGGTGAGTGTAGGTGAGCGGCTTGTGGTGCTGGGTGTCCTAGTGCGAGTCCTAGTGCCTGTAGATGTGGTGCATGCAGGTGTGTGTGTAGACAAGACTGGGAGGGAGGAGGGAGAAGAGGAGGAGGGGGACACAGTGGAGGCAGTGGATGTTGCTGTATCTGTATGTGTGTGATGCTTGTGTGAGTGCCTGTGGTGTGTGTGGTGCCTATGTTTGCTTGAGCTACTTGTGTGTGTTGACTTGTGTGCATGGTGGTCTGTAGGTGTGCTTGGGATGGGCTGGGGTACAGGGGATTGGGTCTGGGTGGAGGAAGTTGGAGGGGGGAGGCTAGACACAGGGAGAATGGCTGCCATCAGTGCTGAGGCCAGAGATTGCAGGGTTCGCTGAAGGGCAGCCTGACCAGAATGAATGCCCTCCAGGAATGCATTACCGTGTTGCAACTCTCGTTCTACACCCTGGATGGCATTCACAATGGTAGACTGCCCAACAGTGAGTGACCTGAGAAGGTCAATGGCCTCCTCACTGAGGGCAGCAGGGGTGACTGGGGCAGGGCCTGAGGTGCCTGGGGCGAAGGTGATGCCCACCCTCCTGGGTGAGCGGGCACGGGGCAAACGCTGAGGGGCTGCTGGGAGGGCGGTGCTGGTAGGGGAGGTGGCGGCTGAACCTGTAGAAGTGGGGCGCACAGATGGTGCCACCACCACAAGGGAGCTCCCATCGTCGGACGAGTCCGTGTCGCTGGTTGCTGATCCGGTGGCCGACGTGAAGCTCCCCTCGCCCTCCGTCCCACTGGTGCATTCAGAGTCTGTGGTGTGGCCCTTCATGGCCATGTGGGATGCAGCTCCCTCGTGCTCCGGTGCCACTGTTACCTCCGCCTGATGATGCTGATGTACAAAAGGACAGGGAGAGCAGAAAATGTGGGGGAGACAGAAGTAAGAGAGTTTTAGTGCATGGCATTCCGCTACCGTTGGCGGACAAGACAGACGCAGCAGCCCCATGCATTACGCCGTGCTCCTGGCCTCTGCACATGCAATTTCTGGGATATAGCCTACATGGCAATGGTGGAAATCTGCGCACATGGATGCCACAGGGGCAACTATACCTCAACTTGCCACTCTTCTGAGGTGGGGTAGAGTGCCACATGGCCTACATTATGGAGAGGCCTTGCCTACCTAACTCGCCCTGGCCTAGGGACACCCACAGCCCACCTCCCCCACCCAGATCCCTCCACTGCATGCAAAGTCCGCAGAATGAGGTTGTACTCACCCCCTTGTGTCTCCTGTGATGTCCTCAAGCACCCATCCAACTCCGGGTAGGCCACCGCCAGGATCCGGAACATCAGGGGGGTCATGGTACGACGGGCACCCCTCCCACGTTGGGAGGCCATCCCCAGCTGAGCCTCCGCCGTCTTCTTGCTGCAGCGGCGAATGTCCTCCCATCTCTTCCGGCAGTGGGTGCCCCGACTCTGGTGGGCCCCCAAGGTCCGGACCTCCTTGGCGATGGCACGCTAAATGTCCCTCTTCTGGTGGGCGCTGACCTACATGACATGCACAAGGGAAGAGGAACAGTCATTACCAACTGCACCATCAATGTGAGTGGCCCCCTCCCTACTCTGACCATGTGGACCATTTATTCCCATGCTTTACTGTAGCATGAACTCTGCCCCCTTCCCTCTTCCACCCAGCCCTGTCCACCCAGGCCTAGCCCATACAACGTGCTCCCTGTGTACTAACCTGTTGGTCTGGAGGACCGTAGAGTAGCATGTACTGGGGAGGACCCCATCCACAAGTTTCTCCAACTCCTGTGCAGTGAAGGCAGGGGCCCTTTACCCAGACGCAGCAGCCATCGTCGCTTCCAGACCAAGGTCACAGCAGCACTAGCAGTGTAGGTCCTCTCCTGTCGAAGGTCAGGTATCTAGTGATTGAACAGATAGAAAATGGCGGTGACGTCCGCGGCGGTGACGTCCGCGGCCGTGCGCATCGTCACCACCAGCGCACCTGTTCATTGGCTCCTGGCACCCATAGGGTCCAATGTTAACCAATGCAGCAGTGCGCCGCGGTCTACGACCGCCTACCGCGACAGTGTGCAACGCCAGCGCTGTTACCCCACAATCCCATTGTCCCAGTTTAGAGGTCAGGCAGCCGCCATTTCAGGGGCCCACATGGATTCTTTTTCAACTGCGTCACACATACCGAGGCCTACACTCAACACACATACAGGAAGGGTTCATTGTCTGGTGTAGTCTTGTGTGTGACTGTGGGTACATACCTGGAGGAATAGTGACTGTTTCTTCGCTGTTGTCCTTCTTAGGCACCGTCAGCTGGGACATATGAGAAGATGGCGGAATCCTCCGGTGTACCGACCGCTGGTGGACCTGTTGACAATGGAAGAGAGACATTTAATCGTCACCTACAGGTTTGACCGTGCCACAATCCAGGAACTATGTAGCCAGTTGGAGCCAGACCTGATGTCACCAATCCGCCATCCGACTGGAATCCCCCCTGACGTGCAGGTGCTGTCAGTGCTCCATTTCCTTGCAAGTGGGTCTTTTCAGACAACAGTGGCCATGGCATCAGGGATGTCCCAGCCTATGTTTTCCAACGTGTTGTCCAGAGTGTTGTCTGCCCTGCTGAAACACGTAATGAGATACATCATTTTCCCTGAGGTGGAGGATTTGCCAACAGTGAAAGGTGACTTCTATGCCCTTGGACATATCCCCAACGTCATAGGTGCTATTGATGGTACCCATGTAGCTCTGGTCCCCCCCCACAGGAGTGAACAGGTGTACAGAAACAGGAAGAGTTATCATTCCATGAATGTCCAGATGGTCTGTTTGGCAGACCAGTACATCTCCCAGGTAAATGCTATGTTCCCTGGCTCAGTGCATGACACCTACATCCTGCTGAATAGCAACATCCCTGATATGATGGGTCAACTCCAGAGGCACTGTGTATGGCTATTGGGGGACTCTGGTTACCCCAACCTTTCCTGGCTATTGACCCCAGTGAGTAATCCCAGGACCAGGGCAGAGGAACGCTACAATGATGCCCATGGGCGGACTAGAAGGGTTATCGAACGCACCTTCGGCCTTCTTAAGGCCAGGTTCAGGTGCCTACATATGACAGGTGGGTCCCTATTCTACTCACCGAAGAAGGTGTGCGACATCATCATCGCCTGCTCCATGCTCCATAATTTAGCATTGCGACACCAGGTGCCTTTTCTGCAGGAGGATGATCCAGATGACGGTGTTGTTGCAGCTGTGGAGTCTGTGGAGCCTGTGGACAGTGATGAGGATGAAGCTGAGGAAGAAGAAAACGACAACAGGGAGTCAGTCATACAGCAATATTTCCAGTGAAACTCAGGTGAGTACATTTTCAGGGTTAACATTACATTAACTTTCACACGTCTACCTCTATCCTGTACCGACATTTCACTCACTATTTGTTAACTGAGTTGTCCCCTTCCATTTCAGTTTCACAAATGTGGTAACCTATGTGTCAACTGCTTGCATCCTTGAAGGGCTTGTGATGTGTGACATTGGTATGTTAGCCTTCCAATGGGTAACCCATTATGACACTGTCATTGAAAATACAAAATTACAAATCATTGACTGACTCCAGTTTTTTTTGTGTTTCAAGGGTGTTTATTTAAGTGCTAAAAATGAAGGGGGGTTGTAAAATGGTGATGGGTGATGGTGGAGGAATGTCCATGGCAGAGTCCAGTCTATTAGTCTCACAGGTAAGTTGCACATCTGCCCATTGGAAGTGGAGCTGGGGCAGTTCCGATTTGGACAGGGTAACAAAGTGGGACAGTGGGGGGACAATCAGGGTGGTCTTATTTCCTGGCGGGGGTCTTGCCATCTTGCTCTGTCCTGTTCCTGGATCTCAGGGCCCGCTTGCGTGGTGGTTGTCCGTCTGCAGGGGATGGGGTGCTGGTGTGGTGGTTCTGTGGTGGGGCGTCCTGTCCACTAGCGCCGGCGGAGGTGGTAGGCAGTTCATCATCGTGGCTAGTGTCAGGGGCCCCTTGGAGTGCCACGGTGTCCCTCAAGGTCTTTTGAATGTCCGTCAGCACCCCTACGATGGTGCCCAGGGCGGAGCCGATGGTCCTGAGCTCCTCCCTGAACCCCAAATACTGCTCCTCCTGCAGACGCAGGGTCTCCTGCAACTTGTCCAGGACCATGGCCATCGTCTCCTGGGAGTGGTGGTATGCTCTCATGATGGAGGAGAGGGCCTCGTGGAGAGTTGGTTCCCTTGGCCTGTCCTCCCTCTGTCGCACAGCAGCCCTCCCAGTTCCCCTATGTTCCTGTGCCTCCGTCCCCTGGACCGTGTGCCCACTACCACTGCCCCCAGGTCCCTGTTGTTGTTGGGGTGGTGGGTTAGCCTGGGTGCCCTGTAGTGGTGGACACACCGCTAATTGACATGTCCTGGGTAGAGAGGTTTGGGCCCGCTGGGTGGGTGCTGTGCTGGTGTTACCAGAGGGTGGAAGTTCGGTGTTGGGCTGTGGCTGGGCAAGGGGAACCGACTGTCCTGAGGCCCACGATGGTCCGGGCTGGTCATCAAGATACAGTAGGGCAGAGCTGCTGTCGTCACTGTGGGCCTCTTCTGGGGGTGGAGTGGTGTTGTCTGGAACCTCTGGTGTGGTGACGTTCCTTCGGGTTCCTGCGGGGGTATAAGTACATCTGTGTGTGTAATGGTGTGCAATGGTTGGGTGTGCGTGTACCCCAGTGCAGGCATTCCTGTGTGTGGGGTTGTGTGCTGATGGTTGGGGGGTTTTCTGGGTTTGTGCAGTGGGCATGCTTGAGTGATGAGTGTCCATGGTTAGTTGTGTCATGCAGGTCTTGGGGTTGGGATGTGTAGTTGGTGTTATTAGTACATTAGTGAGGAGTTTGGGTGATAGGGGAGGGTGTGAGGGTGGGGGTGTGTGATAGCATGCAGGTAGGGTGGGGGTTGTGATAGTTAAGATTTGACTTACCAGTGTCTGTTCCTCCACCGACTCCTCCGAGGCCCTCAGGATGCACGATGGTCAAGACTTGCTCCTCCCATGTTGTTAGTTGAGGGGGAGGAGGTGGGGGTCCGGCGCCAGTCCGCTGTACCGCGATGTGGTGCCTGGATACCGTTGAACGCACCTTCCCCCGTAGGTTGTTCCACCTCTTCCTGATGTCCTCCCTATTTCTTGGGTGCTGTCCCACTGCGTTGACCCTGTCCACTATTCTGCGCCATAGCTCCATCTTCCTGGCTATTGATGTGTGCTGTACCTGTGAGCCAAATAGCTGTGGCTCTACCCGTACGATTTCCTCCACCATGACCCTGAGCTCCTCCTCGGAGAAGCGGGGTGTCTTTGGCGTGACATGGGGTGGTGTGTGTGATGTTTGCGGTGGTGTATGTGGTGATGAGTGTTGTGAGTGTAGTGGTATGTGGTGTCTTGTGCTTGGATGTTGTGTGGGTGATGGTGTTGTGTGCCTCTGTGTGATGGGGTTGTCTGTTCTGTGCTCTCTCTCTCGCCTTCTCTCAGAATTTCTGGTTGTAGGGGTTTGTGGGTGATGTGGGTGTGTGTTTTATATTGTTTTGGATGTGTGGGTGTGGTGTGTGTATGTGTGTCAGGTGTGTGTATTTGGAATTGCCCAATGTGGCGGTGTTTTGTATATGTGTGTGTATTTTGAGCACAGCGGTGTGTACTGCCAATGAAATACCGCGGTTGAAAGACCGCCGCGTGGATTCGTGGGTCGTAATAGCATGGGCGTGTTTCTGTTGGCGTGGAGGTGGAGGATTTGTTTCCGCATGTTTATCGCTGACCTTTGGTGTGGCGGTATTGTGTGGGTGTCTGAATTTCGGCGGATTCCGTGATGTGTGTCATAATAGCTGTGGCGGTCTACCGCCGCCGCCACGGTGTATTGGCGGTCTTCTGCACGGCGGTAAGCGCCTTATACCGCCAGGGTCGTAATGACCCCTTAAGTCTTTTTTAGCCCTTAATGACATATCAGAGACTTCGATGGTTGGGGTATGGGAAGCACTGAAGTCTGTGGCGAGCGGCCAATTTATAGCCATTGCAGCACGCGCTAATGCCCTCTGGAAAGAGAAGCGCCATCAGTTAGAAGTAAGGGTAAAAGATCTGGAAGAAAGGCACAGAGGGGCGGCACTGGAGAAGCAAAACGTCAGCTAGGAGTGACACATAAAGAGTTAACCCCTTCGCTGCCAGGCCTTTTCCCCCTCAGGTGCCAAGCCTCTTTTTTGGGTGTTTGGGGCAGTTTGCGCTTAGGCCCTCATATCCTTTTGTCCACATAAGCTACCCTAGCCAAATTTGTGTCCTTTTTTTCCAGCATCCTAGGGAATCTAGAGGTACCCAGACATTGTGGGTTCCCCTGAAGAAGACCAAGAAATTAGCAAAAATACAGCGAATATATATATATTTTTTTAAATGGGATAAAAGGGCTGCAGAAGAAGGCTTGTGATTTTTTCCTTGAAAATGGCATCAACAAAGGGTTTGCGGTGCTAAAATCACCAGCTTCCTAGCTTTCAGGAACAGGTAGACTTGAATCAGAACACCCAATTTTTCAACACAATTTTGGCATTTTACTGGGACATACCGCATTTTTACTATTTTTTGTGCTTTTAGTCTCCTTCCAGTTAGTGACAGACATGGGTGTGAAACCAATGCTGAATCCCAGAAAGCTAAACATTTCTGAAAAGTAGCCAAAATCTGAACTCACCATGGGGTAATTTTTGGAGATCCTACAAGGGTTTCCTACAGAAAATAACAGCTGAAATAAAAAAATATTGAAATTGAAATGAAAAAAACAGCCATTTTCTGTAACTTTTTCCTGCGATGTCAGATTTTTAAAATCAATATAGCGTTATGTCTGCTGGACTCTTCTGGTTGTGGGGATATATAGGGCTTGTAGGTTCATCAAGAACCCTAGGTACCCAAAGCCAATAAATGAGCTGCACTTTGCAATGGGTTTTCATTCTATACCGGGTATACAGCAATTCATTTGCTGAAATATAAAGAGTGTAAAGAAAACCTTTGTATTTCCAAAATGGGCACAAGATAAGGTGTTGAGAAGCAGTGGTTATTTGCACATCTCTGGATTCCGGGGTGCCCATACTAGCATGTGAATTACAGGGCATTTCTCAAATAGACATCTTTTTTACATACTGTCTTACATTTGGAAGGAAAAAATGTTGAGAAAGAAAGGGGCAATAAAACTTGTTTTGCTATCCTGTGTTTCCCCAACTCTTGCGTGGGTAGGCCTAATGCTCCCAACACGAAACATGGACACATCACATTTTTACATTTAAATCTGACGTGTTTTTTTTGCAAAGTCCCTATCTGTGGCTTTTGGACTCTAGCTCAGCCGGCACCTAGGGAAGCCTACCAAACCTGCACATTTTTGAAAGCTAGACACCTAGGGAAATCCAAGATGGGGTGACTTGTGGGGCTCTCATCCGGTTCTGTTACCCAACCTGTTCTAAACCTCAAAATGTGGTAAAAAAAACACTTTTTCCTCTCATTTCAGTGACAGAAAGTTCTGGAATGTGGGAGGAGCCACAAATTTCCTTCCACCCAGCATTCCCCCAATATAAATGGTACCTCACTTGTGTGGGTAGGCCTAGCGCCTGCAACAGGAAATGCCCCACAACACAACATGGACATATCACATTTTCCCAAAGAAAACAGAGCTGTTTTTTGCAAAGTGCCTAGCTGTGGATTTTGGCCTCTAGCACAGCTGGCACCTAGGGAAACCCACCAAACCTGCAAATGTTTGAAAATTAGACACCTAGGGGAATCCAAGATGGGGTGACTTGTGGGGCTCTCACCAGGGTTCTGTTACCCAGAATCCTTTGCAAACCTTAAAATATGGCCAAAAACACTTTTTTCTCAGTGACAGAAAGTTCTAGAATCTGAGAGGATCCACAAATTTCCTTCTACTCAGAATTTCTCCAAGTCTCCCAATACAAATGGTACCTCACTTGTGTGGGTAGGCCTATGCTCACTACAGGAAATGCCCCAAAACACTATCTGAACACATCAAAATTATCAAATACAAAACTACCTGTTTTTGCGGGGTGCACCTGCGTTTTTGGTACTGGGCTCAGCAGCCATCTAGGGAAACCTACCAAACCCAGACATTTCTGAAAACTAGACACCCGAGGGAGGCAAAGGAGGTGTGACTTGCGTGGATCCTCCAATGTTTTCTTACCCAGAATCCTCAGCAAACCTCAAATGTAGCTAAAGAATCACATTTATCCCACATTTCTGTGAGGGATCACTGTACTGGGACAAATTTCCTACCACCCAACATTCCCCTCAGTCTTCTGGTAAAAATGATACCTCACTTGTGTAGGTGGGCCAAGTGCCAAAAACATGTCGAAATTGAGGGGAACCAAAGTGGGTTCAAAAGGGCAGTTTGAAAAAAAAACATTTTTAGGTTGACAAGTCTAGCAGAATTTTTATCGGTGTAGATGAGGCAATGCTGGGTGGTAGGAATTTTGTGGATTCCTGCATATTCCGGAACGTTCCATCTAAAAAATTTAGGAAAAATGTGTGATTTCCAGCAAAGCTGGAGGTTTGCAGGGCATTGGCGCGGGTGCATGTGAAGCACACCACCCTCGACTCACCCAGATGTTTAGTTTTCAGATGTGTCTAGGTCTTGTGGATTTTTCTACATGGCAGGGTCCCAAAGTCCAAAAAGTGCAGCCCTCACCATTTCAAGTAAGCGATTTTGAGAGTTAACCAAGCTCTCATGGCCCAAAGTAAAACCAAACCCCAAATTAATCAAATGTCCTCTTGCTTGCTGTGGGATAAGATGTTTTAGTGTGAGGGGGGAGAGCTGAAAGACTGTTACCCCCTTCAGTTGGGGTGGGGGCATAACCAGGCCCATACTGGTTGGTAGCCACCATCCCACTATTTTTTTTTTATTCCCTGGCACCTAGTAGACTTTCTGCCCCCCTGGGATGTTGATCAGGGGTAATTGCCCCATCTGCCCTCTGGTGGTCAGAACAACTTTGGTCCCATTTATTTGGGTGGGGGTATGGCCATACCCCACCCTCTTATTTTGAAAGAAAAATCTTCCCTGGTCTCTGGTGGGCCTTCTGCCCCCCTTGGGGACATTTGGGCATTCCAACAATAGGCCAACCTGCCCCCAAGGGGGGCAGATATGTACAACAATGATGTGCCCACATGGGGAGAGACCCTTGGCCAAGGAGCTGCCCCCCAAACAAAACACACACACACACCAATTCCTGGTGCCTAAGTGGTTTCTGCCCCCCCTTCCCCCGGGGGAAGATCGGCCTAATAGAAACAGGCCGATCTTCCCCCAAGTGGAGCAGAAATGGCCTAAAATAAATTTGCCCCCCAAGGGGAGCGACCCTTGCATTGCGATCGGGCAGCAGAAATGCTGAGAGAGACACGAAAGGAGAGTAAAGGCCTTTCCTCTCCTTTCATGCCTTTCTCGGCCCCTCCAGTGATCGGAGGAGAAATGCAAAAACATTTCTCTTCCAGTCCGCAAGGGCAGGCCTCTGATGAGGTCAGCGCGCGATCATGCGCTAACGTCATCAGACTCCACAGGTGGGGTGGAAAGGGAAGCAATTCCCCTTCCATTCCTGCAGTGGGGGCACTGAGGAGAGGTTCATGGGGGTAGCGCTAGCGCTCCCCATGAGCCAGTACCAGGACGTAACGGTTAAGTCCTTGGCACCGCAGCCAAGGACATAACTGTTACGTCCTTGCCTGTCAAGGGGTAACGGCCTTAGATATGGACGAAGTGGAGCATGACATGTTACACACCAAGCAGATGTACTATGTGGGGGGGACAAAGCAAGACGGCTACTGGCTCATCGACTACATGCTCAGGCCATACAACGTCAAGTAAACAAGATCCAAACTAAAAATGGTGCTGCTGTCACAGCGACGGGTTAATTATGCAGGAATTTGAAAATTTGTATGCCTCCCTTTACACACAAGAGGGAAAGGACGCAGAGGCAATCACAGGCTTTTTGGACATGATCCCCCTGACCTGGCTTTCAAAGGTGACAGCTGATGCACTAGACACAGACATAACCCCTACTGAAGTCTTACTAACTATACTGTACACCGTCTTTCTGTGAAGAAGGCTCCAGGACAGGATGGGTTTGGGTCAGAATTCTATAAAATATTTGGGGACCTCATGACACCCATACTGGCATGGCTCTTCAACCATTTTGCGATCACCGGAACACTTACTCCCTTGATGCAAGCAGGAACGATCAGGTTTTTTCTAAAGACTGGGCAGGATCCAGCCCTCTGTTCCTCCTATGGCCTAACACGCCAAACTCTTTACCAGTGTCCTGGCAAGCAGGCTCAACACCTACTTGCAGGGGTCGATAGATCCCGATCAGACTGGGTTTATTCAGGAGTGGACCTGCGCCAATAACACTAAAAGGCTGTGCCACCTTTTGGATAAAGTGCAGCGAACCCAAATATCATCCCTACTGCTATCACTTGACGCAGAGAAGGCCTTTGACCAGGTTCATTGGGACTTTCTGCTTCCGGTCTTACCCTGCTATGGTGTATGCCCGAGATTCTGCAAGTGGGTGAGATGTAATTATACCTCCCCCAAGTGTGGCGTGAGAATTAACAGGGGCCTATCCCCCATCTTCCCTATAACCAGAGGGACCAGACAGGGCTGCTGTTTGCCCTCTAAATGGAGCCCTTTGCGGAAAGCATACAGCTAAATCAGACAATTCAATGCATACCGATGGTGGGACAAATGCACAAAATTGCACAATATGCGGATGATGTTCTGCTTTATTTGTCACAACCGGAAATTTCCCTGTTAGTGGTGCTAGTGGAATTGAGCGCCTTTAGGGATGTGGCTGACTTTAGGGCCAACTTGTCTAAATGCTCCATCCATAATTTAACGGTATCAGAATCAGAAGTAGAGGCGCTGAGGCCCACTCTGCCTTTTGGATGAGCTAAGCAAATGGTGAACTATCGGGCCTCCAGATCTGCACTACCCCGACCACTACAGCACAACTTAATTACACCACACTGCTTAGTGAAGCAAGGGACACCCTAGCCAACTGGGGAGGCTATGGACTCTCGTAGTTGGATCGCAGAGCAGCCATAAAGATGATGCTCTTACCCAAAGTACTGTTCCTCCCGCAAAGCCTGCCACTGCCTCTGCCAAGCGGGATGCTAGACACTATGCAGAAGTTGATCTGAAAATATATTTGGGCTGGGAAAAGGGCAAGAATGCAGGTGAAGGGAGGACTAGGGGTTCCTTATTTGGCTAGTTATTACCAGGCTCCCCAATCACGATATTTATTGCAATGGTCGCAGGAACGCACTGAGAAGCACTGGTGCTTTATTGACCAGGCAGTGGCTGGACAGCACATTTGGAAAATTCCATGGCTCCCCCGGGGGCATCAACCTCTGGGAGTCTATATTTCTCCTGTTCTAGGGGCTACAATGGACGCCTGGGACAGGGTACCGATGCGTACGGGCCTGTCCTCTCTTATATCTTCGCAAACACTGATTATCGGCAATCCTGACTTCCCCTTGTTCTCCCGAGAACCTCATTCAAAGAGTGGTAGGAGTCCAATTGTAAAAGGATTGGAGACCTCTATGACACCCAAGACATTATGACCCTCATTACATCCCTGGCGGTCAGTGTTAAAGCAACGGTAATACCGCCAACAGGCTGGAGGTAAAAAAAATGGGATTTTGACGTGGCGGTTACCGCCATCCAAGACCACCACTTTAACACACCTACCACCAGGGTGGTAATGGCCGCTGAGCTGGAGACTTCAGTCTCCAGCCCGGTGGCCATCACAATCCCACCCTCAGGATTACGACCCGGCCTACTGCCATGGTTTTCGTGCCAAACTTACTGCCGCGAAAACCATGGTGATAGGCACTATCAGTGCCAGGGAATCCCTTCCCTGGCACTGATATGGGTCTCCCCCACCCTCCTCCTCCTCTTTAGAGTCCTCCCCCACCCTCTCCCTCCCTCTCCTGTCCACCGCACATATACACACCCACACACATACTCATATACACACATACCCACCATCACCCACGCATGCACACATACATACCCACACACCGCAACACACACTAACATACCTTGTCACGCACATGCATTCACAACACTCACAAACACTCATTCACGCATGAATCCTATGTGACTCACACCCGCATGCACACATACCAAAACATACACCCCCCCTACATACACACAACACCACTCACCCCCCTCTCCGGTCAGAGAACCCAAATTACCTGCTTGCAGGGGGTCCTCTGGCTGGAGACAGTCCGCGGCAGTGCTGTCAGCAACAGCGTCCGCCAGTAAAACACCGTCAGGCCGTATCATTGTTCATGATATGGGCTGCAGTGTTTTGCTGGCGTGGCGGTGCTGCTGGCAGAATACCGTTGGCGGTCATGATATGAGTAAATGGCTGGTAGCCACAGCTGCGGTATGTTGGTGGCCGTCGCGGTAGGTGGTCAATACTGCCAATGTTGTAATGAGGCCCTATGTATTTCACTCAATTACAGGCGGCCTACGGCCTCCCGCAAAATACTTACTGGCAGTACCTAGCAATCCGACACTGGGTATCTTCCCCAGAGATAAAACCACATGCGAGTAGACATCTCATCCTCTTTGAGAAATGGTTATCAACGCGCACCACTGATAAGAAACTCATATCTGATAATTATGGTTTTTGATTACACCGTCACTTTTGCTTCAGACACCCGCGAAGTGCAGATGGGGAACGGAATGTGAGCGCTCCTTCACAGACAGGGAATGGGGGGATGTATTACACCGTGCTCGAGTGATGGCACCCAACATGAACACTAAAGAATTACTTTTGAAAATACAACACTATTGGCATTTCACACCAGCTCAGGTGGTGGAGGGGCGTCAAGGACTGATGCTGGCAGAATTGTGGACAGCTGGACACATTGACGCATCTACTGTGGCATTGCCCCCGAATAGCCTCCTTCTTGGATAACATATTAAAGGTTGTAGGGTTTATGACACTACCCTACCACGATTCACTAGCTGTGTGCTGTTGGGGTTTCCAAATCTGCAGACATACCCTCTTAGAACTCCGAAAGGCAGAGTTTTCACATTAATGCTCGGAGCAGCTAAACAACTCCTTTTAGTTCGCTGGGGTACTGAAGCGATCCCCACTCACACTGACTGGCTTCACAAACTGTGAAACATACTGGGAATGGAGAGACTTACAGCGGTAGCGACAGACACCCTGCCACTTTTGATCAAACATGGGGCCCCTGTGTTGACTACCTCGCCGACGAATTCAGAGAACTGACATGTCCACGCTATTTGCACAACATACGCCTGACTGTACCAGGCAGACGCCTGTCTGAACACATAATCCACTACATAGAGTATTGGGGTCTGCTAAGGGTGACAATTTTGATCTCATTATGCAGTAATAAAATACTAGAGATGCAGCTATGTTTGTCTTGTTCTTTATGTTCTTTATTTCTACTGTCATATTTACCTTCCACTGGCCAGTGGTTGTAGGTGGTGCTGTTGTATATTGCTATACCCTTAATAAAAATATTTAACACCTAAAAGAAAAACAGTAAAGATGTCAAAGTAGGGATGGAACACTATCAAACTTACTCCTCATAAAAATCAACCTGGCTCCCACATTAATTATGAGTTGTAACCTCATAAAAGGCATTACAGTTGTCCAGTCTGCTTAAAACCACGGTTTGCACTAGCAGCTGTCGAGAATATTGGGGAATAAACAGAATGATCTTCCTGAATTGTTTCATGTGCAGGTAGCATGTCAATATCATCTTAAGTGTTATTCTCCTCAAATGAAAGTTTTCTCTCTAATAGCACACCTAATTTATGAGCAGAGGTTGCTGGCTCCGGGCATTCTCTCAATGATTAGGGCCACCACATTGAAGACTAGATTGATCAGTCTCATAGTAAATGTATAAGTCCCCCAGTGCCACTAAGGATTCAGTCTACAAATAAACAGTCAATGCTATCACTTGGATTGGCTAATAACATTTTCTGACAAGACCCTGAGCCATGTACATGAATAGTAACTTCACTGAATATTTATGACTTATAATTAATAATAAGGTAAGTAATTCTGCATCTTGCACATGTGGCACCAGCCATGGAGAGCATGCAACTATCTCTTTACAAATCAAAGTGACCACCCGCCTTGTTTTTCCAGTTTACAGTACCATTGGTCTTGCATTGATAAGAGCATATTTACAGTCAGAAATAGACTTGATCTCAACATGCTTATGACCACAATTGGGGTAGACCACCCCACACTTCACAGACTGTTTCCTTGTCTTAGTGACTGACCCAGTTTTAAACCTACACAGCAGGACAAATAGTACTAGGTGTATTGACCCTTAAAGACAGAAGAAACTCATGTGTATAACACTGTCAGTGGACCTCTGAAGCAAACTGGAAAGCATGCTGAAACCTGGGCCCAGAGCATGGGAGGGTGGGAGCAGACAGGCTTCCCTTTGGCATGCTTTTGGCAAACCAGAGGTGCACCATCTGTATTAATATAGCCCAGCCCACACATCACATCAAAGAAAAGGAACTAACACTAAATGGCTGATTTAGTGTAGGAAGCCAGACAAGAGGAAAAATATCAGGCTCAAGAAACAGAGCACCAACCAGAAAAAATACACAAGCCCTAAATTGCCTTAGGGTGTTGTGTTGGCTCTCATTATAACAACGAGATTTCTGGATTTGGGCGGCAGCACCACCAGATTGTGGGGAACTGAGTCCAATCCCGTACTATGTGACAACTGTCGGCCTAACCCTTCTGGCCAGCTAGCAGTACCTCACCAGCACGCAAAAATGGAGGTGATTTCTGGCAGCCACACACACATGACACTCTGATTTCTCAGGGAAATCATGGTGGAACAGATCTCATCCTTTTCTCTTAGTTACATCTGTCTCACACATGCAAAGACAAACAGAAGCAGAAGACTGGTTCAATGTAGTTTATTAAATGAACTGTGTTCTAGATAAAATGACATGTACTGCAATGATTAGGATAATGAAACATAATAATAGCAGAGCGCTGACAAAGAAAGTGAAACATAAGGAAGTTCCACCATAGTGTCAATATGCCAAGTATTAGAATCCTAACTAAGGCACTAAAGTAATATATTAGAGCACAGCTGTGTTAGCCCTAATCCACCCTTCAGGACCCCTGGGAAGACACCATCCCCCTTACCTGAATATGGTAGTAGCGAAGAGTGCTGTTGGTCTACTGAGAGTCCTCTCTCATGTAGGCGGAAAGACGTCAAATCTCAGCAGATGACGCATGCGGTGGCAATTTTTGGCTGAAACTATCCTTTAATGTGTAGGGGCAGAGAGATGTTTTATAATAAAACAGCTGGTGCTCTAAGAAAAATGCAGCTCACCCGTGGACACTTCTCCTGCCGGAACTGAACATTCACCAGCCTCCACGCCGACAACCCACCCACCAAGGCAGGACGCAACCATCTCAGATGCATCCTACTCATCACCCGCTCCGTCCACAAACACGCCTTCAAACTTTGGAATCTACTTGACTCAGCTTCCCCAGACGTTGCCTTCCTGACTGAGACCTGGATGAACCCCTCCTCAGCGCCTGACATCACCATAGCCATCCCAGACGGCTACAAGATCACCCGCAGAGACGCTCCAACAAACTAGGAGGAAGCATCACCATCGTCCACAAGAACAGCCTCAGAATCACAACCAGCACCGAAGACACCCTCAGCACCGTTGAATACCTGCACTTCCAGATCCACACCAACTCAAACACCACCCTCAGAGGGGCCCTCATTTACAGTCCCTCCGACCCCTGACAGCAGTTTAGCGACTCCATAGCCGACATCATCAGCACTCACGCTCTCGCATCCACAGACTACATACTCCTTGGGGACTTGAACTACCACCTCAAGAACACCAACAACAGCAACTCTACCACCCTCCTCGACAACCTCTCCAACCTCGGCCTCAAGAAGCTCATCACAACACCCACCCACTCCACAGGACACACGCTCGACCCCATTTTCTCTGCCAGCAAACATGTCTCCTTCAGCCACACCACCAAACTCCACTGGACCGACTACCGCTGCATCTACTTTTCCTTCGAGAAATCCACAACACACCATCACCTGCAACGGATTCCCCACTGCAGATGGAACAAGGTCACTGAAGACCAACTAATCACTACCCTCTCCCGGAACCCACCTATCAACACCACTGACATTGACACAGCAGCCCGCAACCTCAGGAAATGGATCGACGACTGTGCCAACACTCTCACCCTGATCAAAAATCCTTCCAACAGATGCACTGACAGAAAGGCCTTTTGGTTCACCGCTGACTTCCAAGAATCTAAGCAATCATACTGAAGACTCGAAAAGAAGTGGCACCAAGATCAGACACCACCAACTCATCCGAACCGTCAAGAGAATCACCTTCAAAGAACACACTGACAACAACGTACACAGCCACAAGGAGCTCTTCAACATCGTGAAGGAGCTCTCCAACCCCGGCTTCAAGGTCAATGACATCCCACCATCACAAGACCTCTGCGACTCCCTAGCCACCTTCTTCTACCACAAGATTACAGACATCCATGACTGCTACAGCAGTCAGACCCCCGGTCAATCACCAACACCACAGACTCACCACCCACCAGCCTCCTGCTCTCCTGGACCCACGTCAACGACGACGACACCATCAAAATCATGAATACCATCCACTCTGGCTCACCATCCGACCCCTGCCCCCACAACATCTTCAATAAAGCAAGCTCCGTCATTGCACCACAACTCTGGAAGATCATCAACAGTTCCTTTGAGTCCGCCACCTTCCAGGAGAGCTGGAAACACGCCGAGATCAATGCCCTCCTCAAGAAACCCAAGGCAGACCCAAAGGACCCCAAGAACTTCCAGCCCATCTCCCTGCTCCCCTTCCCATCAAAAGTCATAAAGAAAATTGTCAACAAACAACTGACCCGTTTCCTCGAGGAGAACAACACTCTGGACCCATCCCAATCCAGATTCTGCAGCAACCACAGCACCGAACCCGCCCTCATCGCCACCACCGACGACATCAGGACCATACTGGACAGCGACGAAGCCACGGCTATTATCTTCCTGGACCTTTCAGCTGTATTCAACAGCATCTGCCACCAGACCCTACACACACGCCTCAACGATCCAGGAATCCGCGACAGAGCCCTGGACTGGATCATCTCCTTCCTCACCGCAGAACTCAGAGAGTCCGTCTCCCTTCATTCCGCTCTGAAGCCACCAAAATCATCTGCGGTGTACCCCAGGGTTCGTTCCTCAGCCTGACCCTCTTAAACGTCTACATTACTCCACTCGCTAACATCGCCCGATCTCACAACCTCATACGCTGATGACACCCAGCTGATCCTCTGCCTCACCAATGACCCCGCCACCGCCAAGACCAACCTCCACGAAGGAATAAAGACCATCGCCGAATGGATGAAGAACAGTTGCCTGAAACTGAATTCTGACAAGATTGAGGTTTTCATCTTCGGCTCCACCCCCTCTGCATGGGACGACTCCTGGTGGCCTGTCACACTGGGAACCGCACCGACACCCACCGACCACGCACGCAACCTGGGATTCTTCCTGGACTTCACTATCTATGACCCAGCAAGTCAACGCCATCTCCGCCTCCTGCTTCAACACCCTCCGCATGCTTCAGAAGATCTAGAAATGGATCCCCACTAAAACCAGAAGAACAGTCACCCAAGCCCTTGTAAGCAACAAACTGGACTATGGCAATGCCCTCTACACAGGAACCACAGACAAACTACAGAAAACACTGCAACGCATCCATAACGCCTCCGCACATCTCATCCTGGACATCCTCCGCCACTGCCACATCACAGCCCACCTGAGAGACCTACACTGGCTCCCTGTCAACAAGAGAATTATCATGGACATAGGGGGTTATTACAACTTTGGAGGAGGTGTTAATCCGTCCCAAAAGTGACGGTAAAGTGACAGATATACCAACAGCCATATTACGAGTTCCATAGGATATAATGGACTCGTAATACGGCTGGTGGTACATCCGTCACTTTACCGTCACTTTTGGGACGGATTAACACCTCCTCCAAAGTTGTAATAACCCCCATAATCCTGGACATCCCCCGCCACTGCCACATCACAGCCCACTTGAGAGACCTACAATCGCTCCTTGTCACCAAGAGAATCATGTTCAAACTCCTCACTCATGCTCACAAGGCACTGCAAAACACCAGACCAGAATACTTCAACAGACGGCTCTCCTTCCACACCCCGACCGACATCTTCGCTCCGCCAACCTTGCCCTCACCACCGTTCCACGCATCCGCAGAACAACCGCTGGTGGCAGATCATTCTCCCACCTCGCCGCCAAGACGTGGAACACACTTTCCACCCACCTGCGTTAGACCAAGGTCCTACTTACCTTCAGGATACATCTCAAGACATGGCTGTTCGAGCAGTAGCAGCCACCCCTCCCCCTCAGCGCCTTGAGACCATCACGGGTGAGTAGTGTGCTTACAGATCCCCTGATTGATTGATTGATTGACTTAAGAACACGTAGGTTTCCATGAACTGCTAAAGATTGTGGTGTTCTACTTTGTACCAACAACAATATTAGGTACAGCCTTGAACAAAGCAAAAATGTCAAGCTAAAAGGAATTAAAACAGTTTCTAGACTAAAAGTGTATGAGATAAAAGAAGTAACAAATCACTGCAGAATGAAGCTTCTGCTCAGAAAATAAAATTAATTAAAATTAATTATCACTAGTCTAAAGGGCACAAGCTGAAGGCCTATGGCTAAAATAACATGTCCACAAAATACTGCTAAAATAACCTCACGACAAGGGCACTGACAACCCCCTTGCCAAACTAAATCCAAGAGGCCCTTTATGTAAAAAATAACAAAAGGAGAAGTCCAAGAAGTGCAACAGCGCTAACGTGCAAAAACGCTAGGGAATGTAATTGAGGCAAAGTAGATATGAATTCACAGAGGTGATTCAAGCACCAACAAACTATTAATTTAAAACTTATTAAGAACATATAAAATGTATCCAAATAATTCATAAAACTATTTAACTATTTAAAAGGTGCAGAGTGCTGCCTGATAACACACAAAACTACCACAAATTTAGTACTTGTTTAAGTTGCTTTATTTTGGTAAAAAGTGTGATAAGGGAATATGTTTTAAACATGTTTTAAGCTTGCTTTCTTACCCCATTACGTTACTGGATTTTGCTGCATTAAATATTTTTTTTAGGCTTCATTAGGGTTGCTAATTTTGTCACATGTGCCCTATCAGAGTGCAGGTCAGCGTGAGCAAATTTCCTTCACTTTACATATTTCTGGTCGCCATATAGGTTATCGCTTTAGACACCTCCACATGTTGGCCTATTTAAGTTTTCCTGCTGGGCAGTGGCACAGCAGGAGCGCCACAGGTGAGCTGACGGCACCACAAAGGCAAACCTGTCTGCAGCCGGCCATGCACCTCCCATGCTCAACTCCAGCTATGCTGCCTGTTTGTCTTCCCACATAACAACTGCACCAATGGCTACACACAGATAGTGCTACTCCAAAGAGCTGTTACTAGAGAAAAGAGGTATCACTGGCATGCCTCCACTAATTTCTCATAAGATCAATATCTTTCTCTCAATGCACTCTAAGTTAGTGGCTATTCCTATTTTCTCAGAAGAGCTGCCACCTCTCTAATAGCTTGCTGTCATGTAACTCTATAAAAAGTAGATTAAAAACACCCATTATTTAGTGAAACAGACAACAGAAATAAACGTTTGTTCCTCCACCTCTACCTTTTGTAGCATAAACATACTCATCTAATGACCCTGATGTGGGTGTAGCCTGTCCTGAGGGATATGAAACCTTAGACTTGCCAAGACTAGGCCACTTCTTAGTAAAGTCAGAAAGGCAGCAGGGCAACAGCAGGGCAGCAGTCCTTCTCAGCAAAGCATTCCAGATGAGTCATTTGGGCAGCCAGACAGTTCCTCTTGACAGGTTCAGGTCCAGAAGTGTCTGATTTGGTGGGGTCTGGGTCCCAGTTTATAGACCCAAAAGTGCCTTTGCAGTGGGGGAGACTTCAAACAGTGGTTTTGAAGTGCACAAGGTCCCCTTTCAGTACAGGTCTGTGTGCCAGGGTCCCAGTAGAGGGGCTGGCAGTCCATTGTGTGAGGGAAGACCACTAGCTTTTGATGTTAGCCCCTCCATCCTTCCAGCCCAGGAAGACCCATTCATTCTGCAGATGAGTGCACGTGTGACTGAGTGTCCTGTGTTTGTGGTTGTTTGGTTGGAATGCATAAGGGGGCTGTCAACCAGTCTAGCCGAGACGTTGATTGGAGACAGGCTGTAAGGCACAGATGGATTTCTAAAAGTAGCATTTCTAAAATAGAAATACAAAATCCAACCGCACCAATAAGCAGGATTTTCTATTACCATTCTGGCCATAGTAAATATGACCTGGTTACCACTTTCTGATTAGAATCTACCACTCAAACTGTATATGAGGGTAGCCCTGATGCTATCCTATGAAAGGGGCAGGCCTCACAGTAGTGGAAAGCGTATTTAGGAGTTTTCCACTCCCAGGACATATAGAATACACATGTACATGTTCTGCCTTTTATCTACATAGCACCCTGCCCTATGGGTTACCCAGGGTCTACCTTAGGGATGACTTATATGTAGAAAAAGGGGAGTTCAGGGCTTGGCAAGAGCTTTTAAATGCCAAGTCTAAGTGGCAGTGAAACTGCACACACTGGACTTCAAATGGCAGGCCTGGGACATGGTTAAGGGGCTACCTATGTGGGCGGCACAATCAGTGCTGCAGGCCCACTAGTAGCATTTAATTTACAGGCCCTGGGCACATGTAGTGCACTTTACTGGGGACTTACAAGTAAATTAAATATTCCAATCGGGTATGAGACAATTTTACCATGTTAAAGAGAGAGATCATATGCAATTTAGCACTAGTTAGCAGTGGTAAAGTGTTCAGAGTCCTAAAACCAGCAAAAACAGTGTCAGAAAAGTGGAGCGAGGCAGGCAGGCAAAAAAGTTGGGGGATGACCACCCTATATATGACCCTATGGTCATATATTAAATTAGATTTTTGCTTGTGAAAACCTGATTACAGTCTTAGATATATTATCCCAAGTCCTGTCAGATCTTTAATTTCTTATTTTCACTTCTTATTTCTTAGATCGAGTCATAGGACAAGTTACTACATTATACTTGTAGAAAACATACTGCTACTAACTTAGTACTGCCTTGGACCAACTTATCTCGATCTGCTATTCAAGAATTGCTAGTGCCACTCCCCTGCATACAATCAGATGGTTTAGTTAAAAAAGAGTTTGAGAAATAGCAAAATTGGATTACAAGGGCAGTGGACATTAACCTACCTTTAGAAAGGTCCCTGTCACTTGTCAATCAGCGTCTTGGTATAACAACTTCCCAAGGGAAGCCAAGCACCTCGTAAAAATGCTGCCCATACTCGAAAACAAAGCAGCAATGCCAATTTTTTTTTGCAAAAGACATAGGTGGTCATTCCAACCCTGGCGGTCGGCGTGAAAGCAGCGGCTAAACCGCCAACAGGCTGGCTGCAAAAATATTGGCATTCCGACAGTGGCGCTTACCGACAACAGAGGCCGCCACTTTAACACACCGACCGCCACGGCGGAACCAACAAACAGCACGCCGGTCACCGCCAACAGACAGGCGGGAGTCAATGTACTGCCCACAGTATCACAACCCACCAATCAGCCACCTTTTCCGGGGTGGTAGCACTGCAGATAAAAACACGGCGGAAACCGCTATACCGAAGGGAAAACGCTCACCTCAATACATCCCACGAGGAGCCAGGACAGCATGGAACCGGAACTTCACATACTCCCAGCGATAGTATACCTGCTCCTGTACCAGGAGTACAAACGCCGGCACAGAAGACAACGGTGAGTACTGCACCTACGACACAGGGGAGGGGGGAGGCAAAAAATTACGGGGACACACATACGCGACACACCCACCCCCACCCTCACCCACTACAACACACACATCAATGCATAGCAAAACATCACAGTTACACCCCTCAAACCCCCTGGAAGAATGCAAAGACACAAGGAATTAGTTTGAAACATTTGCATATATCAAAAAATAGCTATTTAAATATTTACACCAAAACACAATAATAAATACAGTAATGTACAAGTCCGAGCATTGTAGCAGGCATTGTCCGTGGACCACTCGGGCCAAATCACATGGGCAAAGCCCACACAGGATACCTGAATCCAACGGAGAGAACACTGCAGGGGCATCAGATGGCAAAACTACAGGCACCTCAGGGGGAAGGGAAGGGGGAGCACCTCAGCCGGATGAGTGCACGACGCCAGATCCACGAGGGGCCTCCATGTCCACAGTTCAATCCTGGGGAGTGCAAAGCCCCAGTCTCACAAGTCTATACAGTGGGTGGGCTGCCCACTGTTCAATCCTGGGGAGTGCAAAGCCACAGTCTCTCAAGTCTATACAGTGGGTGGGCTGCCCACTGCTCAATCCTGGGGAGTGCAAAGCCACAGTCTCTCAAGTCTATACAGTGGGTGGGCTGTCCACTGCTCAATCCTGGGGAGTGCAAAGCCACAGTCTCACAAGTCTATACAGTGGGTGGGCTGCCCACTGTTCAATCCTGGGGAGTGCAAAGCCACAGTCTCTCAAGTCTATACAGTGGGTGGGCTGCCCACTGCTCAATCCTGGGGAGTGCAAAGCCACAGTCTCTCAAGTCTATACAGTGGGTGGGCTGCCCACTGCTCAATCCTGGGGAGTGCAAAGCCACAGTCTCTCAAGTCTATACAGTGGGTGGGCTGCCCACTGTTCAATCCTGGGGAGTGCTAAGCCACAGTCTCTCAAGTCGATGACAGTCTCCACTGGTTCTGGAGGGGGCCTAGTGCCCAGAGTGCTTCGTGCAGGCCTGCCTGACACAGATGCTGCCCAGCCCCTGCCGCTCATGGGCCAGCGGTGCTTGAGACGGCGGTGCCCGGGTCAGCGGTGCATGAGACGGCGGTGCCCGGTTCAGCGGTGCTTGAGTTGGAGGGCCCAGTTCAGCGGTGCTTGAGACGGCGGTGCCCGGTTCAGCGGTGCTTAAGATGGAGAGCCCAGTTCAGCGGTTCTAGAGATGAAGGGCCCAGTTCAGCGGTGCTTGAGATGAAGGGCCCAGTTCAGCGGTGCTTGAGATGAAGAGCCCAGTTCAGCGGTGCTTGAGATGAAGGGCCCGGTTCAGTGGTGCTTGAGATGAAGGGCCCAGTTCAGCGGTGCTTGAGATGAAGGGCCCGGTTCAGCGGCTCTTGAGTTGGAAAGCCCAGTTCAGCGGTGCTTGAGACGGCGGTGCCCGGTTCAGCGGTGCTTGAGTTGGAGGGCCCAGTTCAGCGGTGCTTGAGACGGTGGTGCCCGGTTCAGCGGTGCTTGAGATGGAGAGCCCAGTTCAGCAGTGCTTGAGATGAAGGGCCCAGTTCAGCGGTGCTTGAGATGAAGGGCCCGGTTCAGCGGTCCTTGAGATGAAGGGCCCAGTTTAGCGGTGCTTGAGAGGAAGGGCCCGGTTCAGCGGTGCTTGAGTTGGAGAGCCCAGTTCAGCGGTGCTTGAGACGGCGGTGCCCGGTTCTGCGGTGCTTGAGTTGGAGGGCCCAGTTCAGCGGTGCTTGAGACGGCGGTGCCCGGTTCAGCGGTGCTTGAGATGGAGAGCCCAGTTCAGCGGTGCTTGAGATGAAGGGCCCAGTTCAGCGGTGCTTGAGATGAAGGGCCCGGTTCAGCGGTGCTTGAGATGAAGGGCCCAGTTCAGCGGTGCTTGAGATGAAGGGCCCGGTTCAGCGGTGCTTGAGATGAAGGGCCCGGTTCAGCGGTGCTTGAGATGAAGGGCCCAGTTCAGCGGTACTTGAGATGAAGGGCCCGGTTCAGCGGTGCTTGAGATGAAGGGCCCAGTTCAGCGGTTCTTGAGATGAAGGGCCCGGTTCAGCGGTGCTTGAGATGAAGGGCCCAGTTCAGCGGTGCTTGAGATGAAGGGCCAGGTTCAGCGGTGCTTGAGATGAAGGGCCCAGTTCAGCGGTGCTTGAGACGGCTGTGCCCGGTTCAGCGGTGCTTGAGTTGGAGGGCCCAGTTCAGCGGTGCTTGAGATGAAGGGCCCAGTTCAGTGGTGCTTGAGATGGAAGTGGGCAGGTCAGCGGCCCCGGCCATGGCGGGGTGCTCATTTCCCACCTGACTTGTGGCTGGCGGTGTCCTCCTGGGCAGCTGGGCCGGGCCTGTTGGTGGGGTCCTGCCCACATGGGATGGGGCTGGTGGGCCACTCCTGGCCAGCTGGGCTGATGGCGGTGGTGTCGGCCGTGCTGCCCTTCCCAGCCTTCCCAGTTCGCCTGTGGCCCTTCCCCACCTTGCCCGGTGTGGCAGCTGTCTCCACACTCCCTGGCGGAGGCCTGGTCGGGGTTTTGGTGCCTGATGTCAACTGCCTCTCCCGCCGGCCACTGCCTATCTTCGGGTGTTTCTCCGGGGGTGGGCTCGCCGTGCCTTGGCTCCGGACCAAACTGGCTGCCCTGGTGGGTGGGGCACTCCACTGTCCCTGGCAGACCTTGATTGCAGGGCCCGGTTTTGTGGGGGCTGAGGTGCTCAATCGAGTCATATGACATGGACGGGGTGGGGGAGTTGGTGGGAAGAGGTTGAGTTTCAACAGGAAGAACTTTTTGGGAGCAGTGGGATGGGTAGGTGTAGTGGTTATGGGAGTGGAGGAAGAGGTAGTGGTTGTAGGAGGTGTAAGTTTTGTGGTTTTGGGTGCTGGTGCTTGGGCTGGAGTCTGTCGTGAGGTGGATGGCTGTTGGGTGAGTGGCTGCCTGCGTTTGTGTATGTTGGGAGGGGGCGTCACAGACACACTGGGAGAGGACACAGGGGACGTGTAAATGGCAGTGGGGGTGGTGACTGCACGTGTGCGGGGTGTTCTGGTGTCTGTGCTGCTGAGGGACGTAGTGGCTGAAGATGGTGTGCATGCAGGTGTGAATGTAGAGGTGACAGGGAGGAAGGAGGGAGACGTGGAGGAGGGGGACACAGTGGAGGCAGTGGCTGTTGCTATGTCTGCATGGGTATGATGCTTGTGTGACTTCCTGTGGGATGTGTGGTGCTTATGTCTGGCTGAGCTCCCTTTGGGTGTTGAGGTGTGTGCAGGCTGGTCTGATGGTGTCCCTGGGATAGGCAGAGGTGCAAAGGTACAGGTGATAGGGAATGGGTGGAGGAAGTTGGAGGGAGGAGGCTAGACACAGGGACAATGGCTGCCATCAGTGCTGGTGCGGGGGGTGGCGGCTGTACCTGTAGTTGGGGTGGCCACAGATGTTGCAACCACCACAAGGGAGCTCCCTTCAGAGGACGAGTCGGTGTCACTGTTGTCGGCCCGAGTCCCCGCTGTGGAGCTCCCCTTGCCCTCCGTCCCACTGGTGAACTCAGACTCCGTGGTGTGGCCCTCCATGGCCATGTGGGATGCAGCTCCCTCGTGCTCCGGTGCCACTTCTCCTCCGCCTGATGATGCTAATGCACACATGAACAGGAAGACCACAAAAAAGGGGGGGGGGAAACAAAATAAAGACATGTTGAGTGCATGCATTGGCGACACCGTTGGCGGACAGGACAGACACAGAAGCCCCCTGCACTACGCCGCGCACTTGGGGTCGACTACTCAATCCCTGGGACATGGCCTACATGCCTATGGACGACATCTGCACACATAGATGACACAGGGCCATGATCTCCTGTACTTGGCACCCTACAGAGGTGAGGGGCGGGGGTACAGGGCCATGCCTTACGGAGGGGCCTAGCCTACAGAATTCGCCCTGGCCTAGGGAGACCCACAGCCCTCCTCCCCCACCCAGACACCTCCACTGCGTGCAAAGTCAGCAGAATGAGAGTGTACTCACCCCCTTGTGTCTGCTGTGATGCCCTCACGTGCCCATCCAATTCGAGGTAGGCCACCGCCAGGATCCGGGACATCAGGGGGGTCAAAGTCCGACTGGCACCCCTCCCACGCTGGGAGGCCATCCCCAGCTGAGCCTCCGCCGTCTTCCTGCTCCAGCGGCGGATGTCCTCCCATCTCTTCCGGCAGTGGGTGCCCCGTCTGCGGTGGACCACCAGGTTCCGGACGTCCTTGGCGATGGCACGCCAAATATCTACCTTCTGGTGGGCCATGACCTATGTGAAAAGTACAGAGGGAGAAGAGAAGTCATTACCTTCTGCGCCGTCAATGTGAGTGCCCCCATCCCTACCCTTGCCATGTGGCACATGCAATCACCGTCGTTTCATGCACGCCTCAATCTCCCCCCCCCAACTTTCATACACCCCACTCCACACAGGCATAGCCCATACAGCATGCTCCCAGTGTATTTACCTGTTTGTCTGGAGGACCGTAGAGTTGCGCGTACTGGGGGAGGACCCCATCCACTAGTTTCTCCAATTCCTCAGTGGTGAAGGCGGGGGCCCTTTCCCCAGTCGCTTGAGCCATTGTCTCCTCCAGACCTAGGTCACAGCAGCACTTGCAGTGTAGGTCCTCTCATGTCGAAGATCAGGTATCGAGTGATTAAGCAGATAGAAAATCGCGGTCACGTCCGCGGCGGTGCGTACCGCGACCACCGGCGCACATCGTCATTGGCTCCTGGGACCCATAGGGTTCAATGTTAACCAATGCAGCATTGCGCCGCGGTCTTCGACCGCCTACCGCCACGGTGTACAACGCCAGCGCAGTTACCTCACATCCCATTGTCACACTTCACAGGTCAGGTAGCCGCCATTTCAGGGGCCCACATGCCCTAATATTTTAACTGCGTCACACATACCTAGGCCTTCCCTCAACACTTATACAAGCCATTCTATGGATTAAGTTTCGTGTTCTGTGCAAGCTGTGGTTACGTACCTCTGGGATGTTTGACTCTGTGCTCGCTGTTGTCCTTCATAGGCCCCTTCCGCTGGGACATGTGAGGAGATGGCGGCATCCTCCGGTGTACCGACCTCTGGTGGACCTGTCGACAATGGAAGAGAGACATGTCCTACTGACCTACAGGCTTGACCGTGCCACAATCCTGGAACTGTGTGCCCAGCTGGAGCCAGACCTGATGTCACCTATCCGCCAACCCACAGGAATCCCCCCTCAAGTGCAGGTGCTGTCAGGGCTCCATTTCCTAGCAAGTGGGTCCTTTCAAACAACAGTGGCCATATCATCAGGGATGTCCCAGGCTATGTTTTCCAAGGTGTTGTCCAGAGTGTTGTCTGCCCTGCTGAA
The DNA here is from genome assembly GCF_031143425.1 of Pleurodeles waltl. NCBI lineage: Eukaryota > Metazoa > Chordata > Amphibia > Caudata > Salamandridae > Pleurodeles > Pleurodeles waltl. The sequence goes on from NC_090436.1 coordinate 654,210,813, forward strand.
ACACATGCGGAGCTACATCGTTTTCCCTGAGGTGGGGGATTTGCCTACAGTGAAGGGTGATTTCTATGCCCTTGGACATATCCACAACATCATAGGTGCCATTGATGGGACCCATGTGGCTTTGGTCCCCCCCACAGGAGTGAACAGGTGTATAGAAACCGGAGGAGTTATCATTCGATGAATGTCCAGATGGTGTGTTTGGCAGACCAGTACATCTCCCATGTTAATGCCAAGTTCCCTGGCTCAGTGCATGACGCGTACATCATGCGGAATAGCAGCATCCCCTACGTGATGGAGCAACTCCAGAGGCACCGTGTGTGGCTAATTGGTGACTCTGGATACCCCAACCTGTCATGGCTACTGACCCCAGTGAGGAATCCCAGGACAAGGGCAGAGGAACGCTACAATGAGGCCCATGGGTGAACTAGGAGGGTGATCGAGCGGACCTTCGGCCTCCTGAAGGCCAGGTTCCGCTGCCTCCATATGACAGGTGGATCCCTATTCCACTCACCAAAGAAGGTGTGCCAGATCATCGTGGCCTGCTGCATGCTTCACAACCTGGCTTTGCGTCGCCAGGTGCCTTTTCTGCAGGAGGATGGTCCAGATGGTGGTGTTGTAGCAGCTGTGGAGCCTGTGGAGAGTGAAGAGGAGGAAGCAGAAGAGGACGACATAGACAACAGGAACACAGTTATACAGCAGTTTTTCCAATGACAGACAGGTAAGAATACATAGCTGCCTACTACATGTACTTAACCACTACTACCTCTCTCCTGTCTGTCGTTTTCACCCAGTGTATGGTAACTGACTTGTCACTTTCCTTTGCGATTTCAGAAATGTGGCCCCCAGTGTGTGACATCTGCTTTGTTTACCCATGGACTACAGCTGTGTGACATTGGTATGTTGGCATCACAATGTAAATAAGCATTTTGGCACGGTAATGTCTGATACATTTGTTCAAAATCACAGCCAGACTCCTGAGTTTTTTGTGCAATAACTGTTTATTTGAGTGCTCTATATTGTGGGGTGGTTGCAAATTGGTGAGGGGGGATGGTGGAGGAATGTCCATGGCAGAGTCCAGATTATTGGGATCACAGGTGCATTGTCCAGATGCTTGTGGAAAGTGGAGCTGGGGCAGTTTAAGGATGGACAGGGTGACAATGTGGGACAGTGGGATGACAATCAGGGTGGTATCCTTTGCTGGCGGGGGTCTTGGCATCTTACTCTGTCTTCTTCCTGGATCTCAGGGACCGCTTGCGGGGTGGTTCTCCTTCTGCAGGGGGTGGGGTGCTGGTGGCCTCTTGGTCCTGTGGCGGGGCCTCCTGTCCACTAGCGCCGGCGGAGGTGGTAGGCAGTTCTTGGTCCATGCTAGTGTCAGGGGCCCTTTGTGGTGCCACGGTGGGCTGCAATGAGGTGCCCAGGGCAGAACTGATGGTTCTTAGTTCCTCCCTGAACCCCAAATACTCTTCCTCCTGCAGGCACTGGGTCTCCTGACACCTGGCCAGTGCCGTCGCCATCGTCTCCTGGGAGCGGTAGTATGCTCCCATGATGGTGGTGAGGGCCTCGTGGAGAGTGGGTTCCCGGGGCCTGTCCCCCCCCTGTCGCACAGCAGCCCTCCCAGTTGCCCTGTTTCCCTGGGCCTCTGTCCCCTGGACCGTGTGACCATTGCCACTGCCCCCAGGTCCCTGTTGTTGTTGGGGTGGTGGGTTAACCTGGGTGCCCTGTAGTGGTGGACACACCGCTGCTTGACGTGTCCTGGGGACAGAGGTATGGGCCCGCTGGGTGGGTGCTGTGCTGGTGTTCCCAGAGGGGGGAAGGTCTGCTGTGGCCTGCGGCTGTCTGAGGGGAACCGACTGTCCCGAGGTCCCCGATGGGCAGGGCTGGTCATCTTGATCCAGGTCGACAGAGCTGCTGTCATCGCTGTGGGCCTCTTCTGGGGGTGGGGTGGACATTTCTGGACCCTCCTGCGCGGTGACATTGCGTTGGGGTCCTGCAGGGGTATAAAGGCATGATTATTGCATCTGTGTGTGCCATGGTGTGCAATGGGTGGCTGCCCGTGTCCCCCAGTGCTTGCATTCCTGTGTGGGGGCTTTTGTGACGGGGCTTTGGGGGGGGGGGGATGGGTATGTGGAGTGGGCATGCTTTGGTGATGGGTGTCCATGCTTTGTGGTCGCATGTAGGGCTTGGTTTTGGGATGGGTGGGTTGTGATGGTGAGACATTTGCAAGGAGTAGGAGTGATGGGGGTGAGGGTGAGGGTGGGGATATGTATTGGCATGCAGGTGGAGTGGGGGGGATGAAGTAGTGAAGATGTGACTTACCAGAGTCCATTCCTCCAGATACTCCGCCGAGGCCCTCTGGATGCAGGATCGCCAAGACCTGCTCCTCCCATGTTGTAAATTCTGGGGGAGGAGGTGGGGGTCCGCCGCCAGTCCTCTGCACTGCAATGCGGTGTCTGGATACCACGGAAAGCACCTTCCCCCATAGGTCGTTCCACCTCTTCCTGATGTCATCCCGATTTCTTGGGTGCTGTCCCACAGCGTTGACCCTGTCCACTATTCTGTTCCATAGCTCCATCTTCCTGGCAATGGATGTCTGCTGGACCTGTGATCCGAATAGCTGTGGCTCTACCCGGATGATTTCCTCCACCATGACCCTGAGTTCCTCCTCCGAAAACCTGGGGTGTCTTTGTGGAGCCATGGGGTGGTGTGGGTGATGTGTGGGGTGGTGTGTGTTGTGATGTGTGGGGTGATATTTAGTGGTGTGTTGTGTGCGGTGCGTGGAAGTAATGTGGGTGATGGTAATGTGTGCCTGTGGTTGCTAGTTTGTAGATGGTGGTGTCTCTCTCTGTGCCTCGTTCCTAATTTTTGGTTGTAGGGGTTTGTGTGTGATGTGGGTGTGTGTTTTATATTTAATTGGGTGTGTGGGAGTGGTGTGTGTATGTGTATCAGGTGTGTGTATTTCGATGTATCCAATGTGGCTGTGTTTTGTAGGTTTGTGTGTATTCTGAGCGCGGCGGTGTGTACCGCCAATGGAATACCGCGTTTGAAAGACCACTGCGTGGATTCGTGTGTCGTGATAGTGTGGGCGTATTTCTGTTGGCGTGACTTTGTCGGTTTTGTTTTCGACAGTTTATCGCTGACCTTTGGTGTGGCGGACTTCTGTGGGTGTCGGTATTTTGGCGGTTTCCGTGTTGTGGGTCAGAATGACCGTGGCGGTTTACCGCGGCCGCGGCGGTATGGTGGCGGTCTTCTGACAGCGGTAAGAGGCTTTTACCGCTGATGTTGGAATGACCACCATATTAGAGACCCCTAATTTTGGATAAAAAAAATCTTTTCTGTTTCTTGATCCTGGCCTAATCATCCTGTGTATCTCAGCAGGTCAGGCCCACACAACTGCCATGTGACGACATAGTTGATTTCTTAGACAATGAAGACAATAAAGTCAAATGTATTATAGCAGCTCTTAACCCATGCTGACCCTCGATTGTCACCTGATTTTCCGGGGTTTAATTGTGCTAAGGATGTGATAGATCCTAAAAACAACCTGTCCAACACATTCGATGATTTTGGTCTGCTATCGGAGGATGTTTTCACCAATATACTGAATTATATCACATCTGGATCTCTGCTTGAACCTCTTTCACCTAATATTTGCAATGATTATTCAACATCCTGCCTTACTCCCACACTTACAACAATGTTGGATCATCTTCTTCTCTTGTCTTTGATACAGCAGCCATGAATAGTTAATCTCCAGACTTTCAAAGACGGGTGTCAGACGTCTGGTGTTAAATGCAATTCATATCTGGAGAACAAATCTAAAGCAATACACCTTCTACTTTATTGCTCCACTTTAAAAGTAGCTATTCGGAGATGTACAGGGATCTTCTCTAAACATGACATTGTTTAATGTCTATCTTAGACCACTATCTTTTCTTATCAGATCCCAAGGATTAACGTTTGTCGACCATATGGACAACACACAATCGATCATTACCTTTGTCAGCGGATTCAGATCTGACATGTCTGCTTTTCACACCTGCATGCAGGATACATCTAGCTGGTTAGGTGCCAACTCACTTAAATGTAATAGTGGCAAGATGGAGGCTATGCTTTGTCACTCAGGGAAACATAGATCTCCTGTGTCCACAAAGGTTTGGCCCATAGAAGGCAATGTGTCTCTAGTGGTAGCAACTTCAGCTCCTAACTTAGGGATGTAAATGGACTGTACTTTATCACTCACTACCCATGTTAATCAACTATCTGCCTTCTGCTGTTTTGCTAATGAGAATTCTATGTACAATCTTGCATCTACTTCCCTCCCAGTAACATCGTCTGATGGTGTAAAGTGCCATACTGGGTTGACTTGACTATGGAAACATGTTGTTTCTAAGGGCTCCCAAACATCTAGTGAAGCAATTGTCTTGGATACAATCTGCTGCCAAGCTGCCCTTCTCCCTTCCTTGTAGGGCCTTCATTACAGCAGCACTTGATTCACTCCAGAGGCTCCCTGTACCCAAGCGTATTTTATTCATGTCTCTCTGTTTGGCCCATAAAACTTTTCATTTAGAAGGACTATGCTTTCTCTCAAATAAATGATGGCTTTACTTCTCTCCAAGCTTGCTAAGCTCCACCAATGCTAGCCTTATTGAGATGCCTCACTTGAAAAATGCATGAGCAGGCGGGTGAGTCGAAGCAAGTAACTCAGCTGTGGAACAGTCTTTCTCCCACCCTCAGAGCTATTTACAATCATCTCACCTTCAGAAAAATCTGTCTTTACTCAAAGTAGTACCTTATAATACTCAACTGGTTGTGTTACCCTTGGCCTGTACCACGATGCCTTTTCAGGTCACAGTCATGCATAATAATAATAATAATACTAATAATACTAATAATACTAATAATACTAATAATAATAATAATAATAATAATGATAATTATAAGGGAAGGTAATAGTGAAGGAGCATATGACAAGGTGGGAAGAGTGTATGCAGAAAAATAGGGTAACAAGGCAACAGGGAGTTAGGAAGCTGAGAAAGGAAGAAAGTAGTGACACAAAAATGGGCAACAACTGAGTGGAAAAAGATGATACAAATTGGAGGTGTTGGCAGGTGCCTCACCCTTGTCTTAATAAATCTTATGTAGTAAACTTCCACTCTTGTCCCGGATGTCCTGCCTCTAATCCAGTATGAGGATTGTGGGTTGTCATACTATCTTCCATCTTCCTATTCTCCACAACCTCAATGTTTGCCCTCTTCTAATCTAAAAGGAAAGTCAAAGCTAGAAATTTTGCCCTATAGCTTCCCTCGTATTCCTGACAGCAGCCTCCTGCCCGTTGAAGAAACCTATGCTTACCTTTTTTGGTTTGGGCCAGGTTTGATTGGGAAACTTTGGTCCAGGTTTATTAAACTTTCACGCAATGCTACCCACAAAATACGTTGCTGTGCTGTGTTGTGCCATGTGAAAGGTAAGGACAGGAATGTGCCATACATAACATTATATGGCGCATCAAAGTCTTCTCTTTGTGCTGACACGCAATATGTTGCCTATCACCAATGCACGCATATTTGAGCCATTGTGCAAGAGTGTCTGCTTTGCAAGCAGGATTGTTTTTAAGCAGAAAGGTGTTCCTTCAATCCTCTGAGGTTTTTTCCTCTTTCCAGGTGTGCCGTAGAATGCAGCACATAGAAGAAGGAAAAATGAGGAAAGAAAAGAATATTTCTCCGTCTTATGCCTCCCTTGGGAAGACATAGCATTTTGACTCATTCCCACATCTGCTACTACTGGTAAATCTGGAAACGCGCCCAAATCCATGGGTGGATGCATGGAAACACCCGCTCACCATGCCTGGACTGCTAACCCAGGGCAGAATAACACAGGGTAGCGACTTGGACTGCCTTGCGTTACTCCAGATTTACCCAGCAACACAGGGCCATACAATGAGGCCTTGTTTTGTTTGGCAAATCTGACTTTAGTGTTATGTTGCCTTTGCGTTAACTTACATGATCCAATGGCAACTTAACTCTATGGTAAATCTACCCCAAAGTTTGTGAAATGTGGTTACTATTTTCAGAGCATGGACAAAAAAGGAAGCTTTGCACAACCTCATACTCCTGAGAGCCATACTGGAGGATGTAGACTACCTTTCTCGAGATCCATTAAATACTTTGTGAGTTTCCCATGCTTGGAAAGCCGAAGATGTACTGCTGATTGGGTTACCAGTCTTAAAATTAGAAAAAGACTTACAAATGTAGGGGGGAAACTGGCATGGAACCCTGGCAAGTGAGGGTATTTCATTAAAAAAACATACTTTGTCACCCATTGTATATGTGAGAGCCTGTTTACAATCAGCCTGTCTCTCATACTCAGTGTTGGCTTTAAGAAGATGATTCGCTGTCTTCCTAAAATATGTTAGTAGTTGAGTGATAGAAGGAAAAGGTGTGGGAAAAAGACCGGAGGGAAAGGTGTGTGGGTGTATGGCAGAGGGACAGTATTGATTGCATGCAGCAATTTGGCTGATCATTGAAGTAGATTTGAATGAGACCAATGAGAACCACTTTATATGAAGAATTCGTCATTTCTGTATACTAAATAATCCTTTATTGTTTTATGCAGAAAACATATTTATAATGATTTACTATCTCCAACTACACCATTGAATAGTGCACATATTATGGTAATAAATGTCGATATACCAGCCCATGTATATTCCTTCTAACATTGGGTTCTTTTGAAGTCACTGCTCTTTTTTGATCTGCTTTGTCTGAAACTGACCTGATCTGAGAATTTGGTGATGGTTCCTGCAACAGAGATGGTAGCAGACAGACGTTTTATCTCTGCATGGCGTGCTGGGTAAGAAAAATGTAGCGGGATCAGCATAACCCCAACACTATGGAATCGCATATGACTTTGAGATTCACCCCCTCTCTGCCAGCCCGAATGTCAAAACTACTCCCAAAGGAATCCTCACTCTTCAAAATATCACTAGCATTCAGTTTGGTTTTTGACTCCACTGGGGGCAATTTATGAGAAAATCCTCCAATCTTCGGACAGGGAAGCAGAAAGACTGTTCGGACTTTAGGGGTTGGGTGTCCCCCAACAAGGGCCCCATCCAATCCTCTTTCTTTTCAGAATATCCTTGGGTGTAATAGGCTTTCTGCACCCTGGATGAGGAGCAGGTGCAAAAAGAATTGTTCCCTTTAGGGGTGGGGGCAGCCCACACTTCCCAAATTTTGTTTCCCTTAAAAATAATCCTCGGAGGATGGTGGTCTTTCCGTCCTCGAGTGGTGGGAAGAAAGACAATTGGCGCAGTTAGGAGAAGTGATAAGGACCGACACTTTGATGGATCACCCTAACTGCACTCTTTTTTAAATAACAATCTAATCTCCGGTGTCTACTGGAAAGGAGCGAGTCCATTCCCCTCTTTTTTATGGCTAATCCTAACGTTTTCTGTCTTGGTCTCTCTTTCTCTCTTTGCTCTGTTGCAAAATGACAAAAAATGCGGAAATGTCTTGTATTATGTTACAATTGTTCTGCCTATATTGTTTGCCTAATAATTCATGCAAATGGCAATGACAAAAAAGGTTGATTTTTTAGTTTACATCTCAATGCAGGACTTCCCAATAAATGAACTATATGGTTTGCAATATTGTTTTGCCTTATTCAAGTTTGATATTGTGGGGCACTGTACTTTTTGTCGTTGTCATGCAGGATAAGTGCTGTAATTATAAATGCCAAGCCAAGAAAACAATAAATGCAAAATAGGTACATATTTCCATCCTTCCAGTGCAACGGAAAGAGCAGAGTAGAATAAATGTATTTATTTTGCATACATTCCATCCGCTTGACATTTATTGTAATAGCTGTTTATTTTGTCCTACAAGGAGTCAAGTAGCTTTCTGCCACAGTTTAAGAAATCTTGTCGTACACAATTGTGTGTGTTTACCAGAAATCTGGCATCTCTGATGCAGCACGCATCTTTATCCATTAAATAAAACCAACCATGTTTCTCGTTTGTCATTTATGAGTGTATTCACCAAGCGTAATATGGAAATGTGCGTTACCGTCCTCTACCATGTCTCCCAAAGTGACTAAAGTCATTTACAGCGCGAGTAAAACTGTATGTTTTCGTGTTACATATTACAGTAATAAATGTTTAGTAAGTGATACTTGAAGACATGAAATACACACGTTGGCGTACAATACGGATATCTGAGCCACCTCTCCCCCCCACACACACACATTGATTGTACGGTGATTAAAACATGTGGACCCACTAGGTGGGTTCTTTCAATCCAATGTTTTGCATGCCCTGGATAAACATTTACAAAGTGTTATTCATGGAAAGTATTCGCACAAGTAAATAGTACTTATGCATGGAAAAAAAGCACATTGCTATAGGAATGCATACACCTGTAACCACAGGATCATGAACTGTGGGATTTACGTTTATAAGGTGTACCTTCTAATGCGGAAAGCCTGCAAGATTTAAGGAACTGCTGCAAACACAAGCGTAGGTCATGGATTGCGATTCTGGGGGTCATTCCGACTCCCGCCCGCCGCGGTCACCGCGCGGCCGGCGGGAGCCGCCAGAATACCGTTCCGTGGTCGAAAGACCGCGGCGGTAATTCTGACTTTCCCGCTGGGCTGGCGGGCGGCCGCCTTCAGGCCGCCCGTCAGCCCAGCGGGAAAGAGGCTTCCACGATGAAGCCGGCTCGGAATTGAGCCGGCGGAGTGGAAGCTGTGCGACGGGTGCAGTTGCACCCGTCGCGTATTTCACTGTCTGCGCAGCAGACAGTGAAATACATTTAGGGGCCCTCTTATGGGGGCCCCCCGACCCCCCCTACCGCCATCCGGTTCCCGGCGGGAGAACCGCCGGGAACTGGATGGCGGTAGGGGGGGTCGGAATCCCCTCGGCGGCGCAGCTAGCTGCGCCGCCTTGGAGGATTCCAATGGGCGGCGGTACACTGGCGGGAGACCGCCAGTGTTGCCGGTCCGACCGCGGCTTTACCGCCGCGGTCGGAATGCCCATTGGAGCACCGCCGGCTTGTCGGCGGTGCTCCCGCGGTCCACCAACCCGGCGGTCATTGACCGCCGCGGTTGGAATGAGGGCCTCTGTGTGTTTCTGAATGGGACACCCTACACATGTATTTCGCATATGGAACTGAGAATATCTTTTTGGGCGGTGGCGATGGACTAACTTTAGTTGGGCACATAAGAGTTTGACATTTCTGCTAAAAGGGAAGTGAACGCTAACAATAACCTAATTTACAGTCAGGGGGCAGGTTTCTCCTTCACAAACGTGACGGATATCCTGCCCACCGTATTACAAGTGGATTATATCCAATAGCACTTGTAATACGGCAGGCGGATATCTATCACGTTTGTGACGAGTAACCTGTCCACCGATCGCTAAATCAGGCCCAATATCTCGTAAAGAATAGGGGCGGTAATTTAATGTTGCTGGGCAAGGCGGGACTGCCAATACTTCTTACTAGATATGTTGAAAACTGCCAATATCTATTATGATAAAATCAACAATGTCATTTGTGAAACCCTGTCAATAATCTAAGCCAATTGTAAAAAGGCTGGGATATTTACAGACCATCATTCTTTGTCCACTGTGCCAGTCCAGACAGGGACCAACCTTATACAAAGCAGAACTGGTCCTGACCCCAAAGAACTAGTCCATTCTGAACTACAAGACCTTTTCTCCTAGCAGGAGGAATACAATCAACCACAGACCAGTTTTAATCTTGCAGGGCCTCCTCATTGTGGTCTAGCTTGAGTCCTATGGTACGGCGTACAAAGGACTCATGCCTGGGCATACCCTTCGGCACTTAGGAAGTTTTAGCATTAGCAAGAAAAAGCAAGAAAGAGATGGGTAAAATGTTTGATATAATCTCAGCCATTGCTAATTACTTTGGGCTGGAATTTAGGTTCATTGATTTTCTGTCTGGTTTGCTTCTCTGGACAAGGAGTGACCTTTCGCAAACCAGGCTTGGGCTTGCCCTAGAAGGAAGTATCTGGTTCTAACTGCCAGGCCAGGTAAACCTTGAACAGGAAATACTGTTCCAGACATGTTTGGCCGTGTTGGGCCTCATCGGTGATGTGCAGTTTGAGTCCTAAGGCAGAGCCAATAAGGAAACCATGTTTGGTCCTTCTTCAGCATATAGAGCATATCATTGAATCAAGTAATAGGTTTAATGCTTGAATTATTCTCAGACACTGATAATAAAGTGAGCCTACATTGTTACTCCATACATAGGCCACACTTATGCAATTCATTCTTTTCTCAGTGTGACATCCTAAGTGCGACAGGGATTCAAAGACTTAGGACAAAATGCTTATTGTACCATAGAGGTCAAGCTACACTCCACTGATAAAGCCTACCCAGGCTAAAATTGGTCTGGAATTGCTTGTGTTCCTAGTCACAGGAGATGTGGCCTGGTAGTTTTGGCAGTTTTGGTTAGACTATGTAGTAGAGGATCCAACACTAACCCCGTCTTCCCCTATGCTCTGTCTTTTTCCTGAAGGACAACTTCATAAACTTGAGTTTTTTATGATCTGTTCCGATAGTCAGAGGATGTTAAACTCCAATGCTCAGATTTATGTTCAACTGGTAACAGTGTCTTCGAAAAGAAAACTACTAGATTCAAGGACCTAACTCTGGTGTATTTTTGATAAAATAGTCACTATCACAAAAGAGGAAGCATCTGTCTCTACCACAAAATGCTGACTGTAGTTGGAATTTCTTAAAATAGGTGCAGAGGTAAATTCCTCCTTCAAAGTTTTAAAGCTCTACTGTTGTTCAGATTGCGGCCAAAAGGGAGCATCCTTCTTGGTGAAGAAACTAATTAGTATTGAGATGGTACAGAAATCCTTACTTAAAGGTTTGTGACATTTTTTGAATCCTTCTAAATATTGAGGCATTAAACATTGAAAACAGTAATACATTTAAAGATGTCCTCTCAGTGGTTCATTCTCTGTCCAATCTCTCCTGCAACGATTTTTCTAACTTTTTTGAGGAAAAAAATCCTTATGCCCTGTAAAATGCCAGCTACAATGGATTCAGAATATGTCTGCCAGCTTAGCATTAAAATAGCTGTTCATGACAGCTGCCTTGGCCAAGCTAAACAATCTAGATTGGCTTCATGTTTCTCAAAGGATTAGGTTTAAGTTCATATGCATGGTCCATAGATCTGTCAATGGCAGAGGTCCCTGTTATTTTCAAGCAACATTTATGTGTTACACACTGGTGCATAATTTGGATTCTTTGGAAGCCATGCTAGTTGTTGCACCCAATATTTGGAGGGTTAGACTAGGTGCCAATTCATTCTCAGCTTGAGCATGTTCATGTTGGAATTCAATACCTCACCCTCTTTATGAAAAATGCATGATTTGCTCCTTTTCAGGAAAACCTTGGAAACCTGGCTGGATTTCTTTTACTGGCATCTTAATGTTGCAATGTTGCAATGTGACTATTATCTCACCACCAGAATACCTTTTAGATCACAGTTATACTTTATAAATATAATTAATGTAGCATAACATAACTTTATATTCCTTCACATTTGTGAATGTGGACCAAACTTTCACTGCCGATACTTTACTGGGATCCTTATAAATACCCTTCACAGAAACGTGGAATCCCAAGAACACAATCTCTTGTACCTCAAATTCAGATTTTCTTGCATTTGCATAGAGCATAGAGTGAACGTTTGCATATTCAAGTCAGGATATCTCTTGTGTTAGCAATGTTCTTGTAAAGTATCCGAAAATACCAAATGTCATCTAAATAAATGACAATTGAATGTGTCCAACAGATCTCTGATGATGTTCTTAACCAGATGCTGAAAAGCAATGAGGCACTGCGTAACCTAAAAGGCATTGCAAGATATTCAAGGTAGCCTTTGCAAGTGTTAAATATTGTCCTCTACTCAGCTCCTGCACATATTCTTATGAATAGAGTTGGTTGTTTTAATCCATCCTGCAGGTCAAAGATTAAGGGCTTTGTATAACAATTCCTATAGTGATGACATGTAATGCCTGATAATGAATGCAGGGATTGTATTCATTATTAGGTTTTAGAATGCAGAAAATCGGTGCCCTGCTGAGAAGGTGAAATGCCTAATGAATCTCGTCTTGACAGGATCTTCTTTGACTGTGAGTGGCTAAATCCTATTATTTTGAGGCTCCTGGATTTAAGTATATAGCACAATCATATTCCCTTTGAGTATGAAATGCATATGCTCCCTTCCAGCTAAAAACAGGAACACAGGAATGTTGAGACTTATGATGCACTACAAGAAATGAAGCTGGTGGTTCAGATGGAGTGACTGCTAGACAACAAAAAGCCTGAACCCAGCCCATGTCAGGACCAGGGTACAATGACGGGCACAACGCTTTCATGAAAAAGTATTGGTAGATAATTCCAGCATACTGTGTGGATTGAGGTAATGGAGCTAAGATGTACCAAGAATGACTGCAAAAGGAGGAGTATAAATTAAATCAAAGGAAAGGAACTCCACATGCCCTGTCATACTGATCATGAGTAGCAGAGGAGATTTCATGCTAACATCTCCTAAAGCCAGTGGTGCCTTTCAGTGTCCTTGATTTCTTCGGTTTTCTCCTTTTCATGTACTGGGATTCATGCCTTCTTGTGAACGCTATTGTCCATAACATCCAGAGTTCCCCCTAATCAATCATTGTTAAAATCCTGAAAGTCCTTTCCAGAATCACTAATCCCACTTTCTTCAGAAAAAGAGTGCACTTGTTGACCAACTGCTGCACATTTACTATGCTTGTCTGTGGGTTGTCTTTCACAGTTGAACATTTTCATTTCCAGTGTGCTTGTCAATTATGCAGGAAGTGACCCGACTCTCAGCAATAAAGATAGGAGATCATTCTTTCTCCTTCTATCTGTTTCCTCTGGGATAAGTAGGTATCTCATGTTTTTACTATGGATGGGTTCTTTAACTCTTTGGGTCATACTAGAAATGGCAGGAAGTCCTACTGGAGGCTCTCATCTGGGTAAACCTCTTCTTTGCCATTATCAATTCCATTGTTGGGTGTTCATCTGAAAAGCCAAATCAATCAAAACTGTAAATGTGTTTGATTAATTTACCACTAGCAATCAAATATTTGTAATCTATTTTTTGAATCTGTGATGCAAAGTGGCAGCTGCTGCACTGCTTCATCTGTCTACCTATCTTTGGAGACTAAGGGTCAGATTTATGGAAAGTGATGCAATGCTGTGTTGCATTACCTTTGCATCACAAAATCTTGAGCTGTAGTGTGCCATTTCCTTGCAACATGGATGAGCCACATCTATGGAATGATGCACCATCTCATAAGGTCAGAAGCTGTTTAAAAAATATTGGCTCATCCAAAAAAAATTACAATATGATGCAAGGCAACTGGCCCTTATGTGACGCAAAGCTGATTTGCATGTCATAAAGCACTTGAAAGTGCTGCAAATCAGCATTGCGACATGTAGGAGTGCGTTGAGTCATGGATTATGTAATAAAAATTTACACATTACAAAAATCTGAACAACAAACCGAAACAAATGCACAATGTTGGGAGGAACTGGATCTACAAGTCAGAAGGGCAACAATCCCAACCCCAGCCAAGATGGCCAGACAGCAGGCAAAAGGAGGAGGACGAGGAAGAGCAATCTCACTGAGGAGGAGAACCAAATATTAATAGCTGAGGTGACAAAAAATGAACACCTTCTCTTGCCATTAGGGAAGAAGGAAGCCATTTGGCGGTGTATAGTGGATAAGATTAACAGTGTTGGTCAAGCAAAAAGGTCAGTGTGGGAGCTGAAAAAATAATTGGATGGTTGAAAAAGCAGGACCAAGGAGAAATTTGCAAAGAACCTGGAACCGAAGGAGGATCAGAGGACCAGAGGGACCTGGACCTGGACCCATTGGAGGAGCAAGTGGCATCACTCATATTAACTGAGTTGCTGGCATATAAATGTTAGTTTCTTGCCCAGTGACAAATTGTCCAAGCCAGCTCTGCCAATTCTCTCATGTCCATGTGTGATGCGCTGCACCAGCCTAGGATGTCAGTTGAAGATTGGAACTTGTGGTCTGATGTTTACCATGCAAGACCAGGATGACAAGGCACACAATACAAAACAAAACACCTGAACTGGAGCAGCATGGACATGAGAGACCTGCCCAACCTTACTGTGACAATGCACGACCATGATGCAAATGTGTTTGTCTTCAGGCTACACAGCCAAAAGTAGAGTGTGAATTAATGGATCACCACAGGATTGAATTTTTACCTGTGAGGGGATAGAAGGGTTGAGGTACATGGAGTAACTCCAAGTAAAATCATGTGAAGAGCCATGTGTACAGCCACTAGCATAAAACCACATTGCAAGCAGCTGTACTAATGTGCTGGGTCAGCTTTCACAGTTGTTGACTGCCATGTTAGAGACCACATCACCTCCTGTCTTGTACAAATGAATATTGGGGGTGGGGGAGAATTCAAGTGATGCTCACCAGAAGTCCATGCGCGTTTGTCTGAGGCATAGATGGTGTATTAGCTTGGTGGGTCCCTGGTAGTGTAGTGCTATTTAGGTGTGGCTGAGCACATTAAACTGGCAATTTCTCTGAACGAGGAGCCATTGGATCTCAGGGAGAGTAATGTTTGTGCCGCAAGGTATCTAGCGTGACAGTCATGCACTGCTGTTTTTTGATAGTATTGCACTTGTGTAGTAGCAGTGAATGGATGGCATAGAAGAAGGTATTAGTGCACTACACTTGACGTGTGATGTGAACCTGGCAAAAGGTGTAGCAGATGTCAGGAGAGAGGAGTAAGCAGAAAAGTTAGACTATGCTACATATGCCAAAGAAGGGCACTGTTAAACAGGGAACTATGAAGTGATGGGATGGGCCAGGTGTCCAGGATGATGAGGAGGTTTTGGGGACGGTTGGAGGGTGAGGTGTCTGGACTAGTCATGTGGGCAACCAGGGTAGGCATATGTTACAGTTATCATCACTACTCTCTTGTGAGGTTCAACATGTGCCATAGCTCTGACATACAGGTAGGAATGTTGGCCAGTTGCCTATTGTAACTAATGTAGATGGTGTTCATGTCTCCTGAGAGTCAATGTATGATGTGGGTGTCATCACCATTTGAGAGCAAGTCCAGGCCCTGGGCCAAATGATGATTGACAGAGGAGTCCTGTACATGTACAAGTGAGCAGGGCTGAGTGAAGACAATTGTGTTACTCTGCAGAGGGCCAACTTGGGTAATGGCGAAATGGGGTGAGCTTCAGTGGTTGCACATTTCCAAGTGTGATGGTGCATATCCCCTTCAGAGATGGGTCACAGTGCCTATTGGTGTAGGCTCTGGGGATGACTATGTGTGCTAGGATATCACAGGAGTACACAGAGATAAGCCAAGCATGGTAAGGATATGCCCTTAACCATCCCTGTTGTGTTTCAAGGCTGCTTGCTGTGTAGAGTTGGGTGGATGTTTATCTACGGATCCACACAAGTATGAGCCCTTGGCCCGATGAATGCACAAATTGCATACAATACAGCATTGTAAGGCAAATTGGTGTGGTGCACTGTGTGAAAGGCAGGGTGATAGACCAAAAGTAATAGAAGACCAAACTAACATCACTTTGTCAGGACCTGTGGGCTAAGTAATGGCTATAGGGGGGTGCAGGCACCCTAGTGGTATTGTTCAACTTCTCAGTAGTAGTGTCAATAAGTGAACCTTACTTCAATATAGCCGTGACATGAAAATAAGTCCAGCAGCACGGTAAATGGGGCCCTTACATTCTCTCACCCTTTCAGCCAGGGCAGGCCAGCAAGCTGCATAAATGCCTTGCAATGTGTGCTATGATACAAACATGCCCCCCTTGTCACACAGAGGGTGGGTGAACAATGTACAGATATTGCTATTTGCAAACAAAAATAGTGTAACTTGCTCTCATTTACTGATAGTAACACATGTTCAACACATCTATGTGTAACAAACAGTTAGGAGCGCACCTGCCTGACATCCCAGCAATTAATCTGCCCCATTGCATCATGGTAGATGTAGTATCTTCAAAAAACGAACTCCATTAATTTTTAAATATTTCACCTTTAAGTAGGTACAGCCTTTACTGTGCATCTCTGGACACATGTGTTTCTGGGTTAGTCCCTTCTTCAGCAGAGAACATATTTGCGGGGTGCTGGGAATGCTGCCATAAATCACCCGGTTTCAGTACCTCTTTCCTGGCCTGCTGGTGCCTGCTCCAGAGCTCGTCAGCCCAGTAGCTCAAGGGAGCCTTTAAAGTCACAAACAGTTAGGAGCGCACCTGCCTGACATCCCAGCAATTAATCTGCCCCATTGCATCATGGTAGATGTAGTATCTTCAAAAAACGAACTCCATTAATTTTTAAATATTTCACCTTTAAGTAGGTACAGCCTTTACTGTGCATCTCTGGACACATGTGTTTCTGGGTTAGTCCCTTCTTCAGCAGAGAACATATTTGCGGGGTGCTGGGAATGCTGCCATAAATCACCCGGTTTCAGTACCTCTTTCCTGGCCTGCTGGTGCCTGCTCCAGAGCTCGTCAGCCCAGTAGCTCAAGGGAGCCTTTAAAGTCACAAACAGTTAGGAGCGCACCTGCCTGACATCCCAGCAATTAATCTGCCCCATTGCATCATGGTAGATGTAGTATCTTCAAAAAACGAACTCCATTAATTTTTAAATATTTCACCTTTAAGTAGGTACAGCCTTTACTGTGCATCTCTGGACACATGTGTTTCTGGGTTAGTCCCTTCTTCAGCAGAGAACATATTTGCGGGGTGCTGGGAATGCTGCCATAAATCACCCGGTTTCAGTACCTCTTTCCTGGCCTGCTGGTGCCTGCTCCAGAGCTCGTCAGCCCAGTAGCTCAAGGGAGCCTTTAAAGTCACAAACAGTTAGGAGCGCACCTGCCTGACATCCCAGCAATTAATCTGCCCCATTGCATCATGGTAGATGTAGTATCTTCAAAAAACGAACTCCATTAATTTTTAAATATTTCACCTTTAAGTAGGTACAGCCTTTACTGTGCATCTCTGGACACATGTGTTTCTGGGTTAGTCCCTTCTTCAGCAGAGAACATATTTGCGGGGTGCTGGTGCCTGCTCCAGAGCTCGTCAGCCCAGTAGCTCAAGGGGACGAGCTCTGGAGCAGGCACCAGCATGCCAGGAAAGAGGTATTGAAACCGGGGGATTTATGGCAGCATTCCCAGCACCCCGCAAATATGTTCTCTGCTGAAGAAGGGACTAACCCAGAAACACATGTGTCCAGAGATGCACTGTAAAGGCTGTACCTACTTAAAGGTGAAATATTTAAAAATTAATGGAGTTCGTTTTTTGAAGATACTACATCTACCATGATGCAATGGGGCAGATTAATTGCTGGGATGTCAGGCAGGTGCGCTCCTAACTGTTTGTGACATCTATGTGTAACATGCAGTGAATGATAAGAAAGTCTATTTGTCAGCAAAATTACCATTGGCAACATGTGTCATAGATCATCAATAAAATATTACATTTTCATTGCAGATGGGCAAACAATATCTCCTGTCCAGCAGCCTGTTCTGGAAGACCACCCTGTCGGTGAGGACATCCTCTCCCTCATTGACAATGACACCTTCCAGCAACTCTTGGACTCCATAGAATCTCCCTCTCCAAGCATGGCAAGGGATGATGGTGTTGTAAGGTCTCCAGAGGAACTACCACCCACAGATCATGCCCCATCTGCCAGTCCAAGCCCAGCTGCAGACTCCGAGGACCCCCAAGTTGTCTTTTAATGATGTCTGGTAGGAGACCAGTAGCAGATGGTTGATGAGGTGTGGGAGGGAATGGAGACCATATAAGGCACCCTAGAAGGCATCTGTATGTGCCTCAGTCCCAATAAGGATACATCTGAGGCAATTAAAGTCACCTACACTTGCCTCCATAGTATGGGTGTGTCCCTAGATGACATTGCTGGCAGAGGTAAAAACAACAGGCCTCTATACCTGACACCAGTGAGCTTGCCACCAAGCTGGGGACCATCATTAGCTTCCTGGCATCTATGGAGCACAAGTTGGACTCCTAAATAGCAACAACGGATGCATTCCATAGAGACAGTGTCACATTGCTGAGAACCCATCAGGCCCTGGTCAGTGCTGTGATGCCTTCCTTGCTGGCACAGATAAATGCTGGCGGAGACAGGGGAGCTACATTTTTTATCCTTGATGTATGTGTGCCTTAGATGCCTCCCACACAACCATCACCAACTAGAGGTGAGGCGCAATATCAATCAAAGGAGGAAGATATCCACTTCTCCAATTTTCTTTGGAGAACTGCCAGGTAACATTTGTCTGTGTCCCCTGGATTGTTCCCCAGTGGTCCTGAGTTTATTAACATGCAACCTCCTTTGTTACCCAGTCCTGCCCATTTTTGTTTGTGCACTTGTTAATATTATCCACTTGCGTACTGTTGAAGAGGCTTACCTTCCCTAATGGCAATATGTATCCCCTCACTGAAATTCTCATCATCTCTAAATGTCTCATGACATGGCTCCTGTTAGAAATGGGGTCTTTGGTTGACAGTCAGGTTACCCCCTGTTCAAGCAAGGACCCTCACTCTATTCAGGGTAAAAGAGAATCACCCTCAGCTAACCTCGGCTTACCCCCTTGGTAGCTTGGCGGAGCAGTAGGCTTAACTTCAGAGTGGTAGGTGCAAAGTAATTGTACCAACACACTCAGTAACTTTATGAAAACACTACAAAATGACACAACACAGGTTTGGAAAAATAGGAAATATTTATCTAAACAAAACAAGACAAAAATACACATGTGAAGTTATCAATTAAAAAGCAAAAAGAGTCCTCATGTAGTTTTAAACACACACTAACACTGTTAGCGTAAAAATGTACCTTGGTGCGTCAAAAATAACCCTGCACGGGTGAGTGTGCATTAAAAAGGGCTTGCGATGAGTTGATTTCACTCACGATCGAGACCTTGCGTCATTTCTCCTTTCGTCGAGTCGGGGTGCGTCGTTTCTTCTCTCTGCAGGAGAGCGATGCATCGATCCGGTCAGCACTCTCGGGTCCGGGCAGGCCTTGTGTTCTTTTCACACGCCCAGCGGTGTTTGCGTCGGAAATCCAGCCGCAGGATGATCCGAAAACCATGCAGCGCGGGTTGTGATCTCCCAGCCTCCGTCAGCGATGCTGTGCGTCGTTTCTCCAGCTCCGTGCGTCGATTCTTCAGTCGCGTTTCCGGCGAGCGCCGATTTTCAGCCGCGGAGCCGGCCGCAAGTTGTTTCTTCAGCCACAGATCGAAATTGCATCGATCTTTTCCCCGCACGGCGCTCTGTGTGTGGATTTCCTCCTCTTAGGCTGTCAGCTTCTCCTTTCAGGGTCCCAGGAACTGGATGGGCACCCAGGGCAGAGAAGGAGTCTCTCCAGAGACTCCACGTGCTGGCAGAGTGAAGTCTTTGCTGTCCCTGAGACTTCAAAGAACAGGAGGGAAGCTCTAAATCGAGCCCTTGGAGAGTTCTTCTCAAGATGGAAGGCACACAAAGTCCAGTCTTTGCCCTCTTACTCTGGCAGAAGCAGCAACTGTAGGATAGCTCCACAAAGCACTGTCACAGGCAGGGCAGCTCTTCTTCCTCAGCTCTTCAGCTCTTCTCCAGGCAGAGGTTCTTCTTGTTTCCACAAGAATTCTAAAGTCTGTTGTTTTGGGTGCCCTTCTTATACCCATTTTCTCCTTTTAAGTAGGCCTACTTCAAAGCAAAGTCTCTTTTAAATGTGAAATCCTGCCTTGCCAAGGCCAGGCCCCAGACACTCACCAGGGGGTTGGAGACTGCATTGTGTGAGGGCAGGCACAGCCCTTTCAGGTGTGAGTGACCACTCCTCCCCTCCCTCCTAGCACAGATGGCTCATCAGGATATGCAGGCTACACCCCATCTCCCTTGCCAAGTATAATTTACAGGTAAAACTGCACACACAAACACTGCAATGGCAGGTCTGAGACATGATTACAGAGCTACTTGTGTGGATGGCACAACCAGTGCTGCATGCCCACTAGTAGCATTTGATTTACAGGCCCTGGCACCTCTAGTGCACTTTACTAGGGACTTACTAGTAAATCAAATATGGCAATCATGGATAAGCCAATTACATACACATTTTGTAAAGGAACACTTGCAACTTAGCACTGGTTAGCAGTGGTAAAGTGCCCAGAGTAACAAAAACAGCACAATCAGAGTCCAGCACACATCAACAACCTGGGGAACAGATGCAAAATGTTGAGGGAGACCATGCCAAGGATGAAAAGTCTAACACGTGTCCCCCCAGCTGAAAGTGGGGAGCAACTACCCAACCTCATGGGAGTTCTCATCACTAAGGCAGAAGAACCTGGACAGACCATCAGCATTGGCGTGCTCTGTACCAGGACGGTGTTCCACCGTGAAGTCCATCCCCTGTAGGGAAATGGACCACCTCAACAGTTTTGGATTCTTACCCCTCATCTGCATTAACCATCTGAGGGGCCTGTGGTCGGTCTGAATTCAGAAGTGAGCCCCAAACAAGTAGGGTCTTAGCTTCTTCAGTGCCCAGACCACAGCAAACGGTTCATGTTCTATGGCACTCCACCTACGTTCCCTGGGAAGTAACCTTCTGCTAATGAAGGCTACAAGTTGATCTAGGCCCTCTTCATTAAGCTGTGAGAGTACTGCTCCAATACCATGCTCTGAGGTGTCTGTTTGCACAACAATCTCCTTGTAGAAGTCAAGTGCCTTCAGCACGGGTGCTGTGCACATGGCAGCCTTCAGGGCATCAAAAGCGTTCTGGCAAGCCTCTGTCCAGATCACTTTCCTGGGTTGCTTCTTAGAAGTCAACTCAGTTAAGGGGGTAACAATGGTACCATATCCCTTAACAAACCTCCTGTAGTATCCTGTGAGACCTAAAAAGGCCCTCAATTCAGTCTGGGTCTTGGGAGGCTCCCAAGCCAGAACTGTGTCAATCTTAGGGTGTAGCTGTGCCACCTGGCCAATCCCCACCTGGTGTCCTAAGTACACCACATAACCCTGCTCTATTTGACACTTGCTTACCTTAATAGTGAGGCCTGCCTTCTGCAAGGCCTCTATCACTCTCCAGAGGTGTTGCAGGTGTTCCTCCCATGTGGAACTAAACACAACAATGTCATCCAGGTAGGCGGCACTGAACTCATGCAACCCAGCCAACACTTGGTTGACCAACCTCTGAAAGGTGGCAGGGGCATTCTTCATCCAAAATGGCATTACTTTAAATTAAAAGTGTCCATCTGGGGTTGAGAATGCTGACGTGTCCTTGGCCCCCTCAGTTAAGGCAATCTGCCAGTACACAGATGTTAAATCAAACATACTGAGGTACTTGGCAGCTCCCAACCGGTCAGTGAGCTGATCAGCTCGGGGGATGGGGTGTGCGTATGTCTTGCTGACCGCATTAAGTGCCCGGTAGTCCACACAGTACCTGAGTTCTGGAGTGGCACCAGGTGCAGCAGCCTTTGAGACCAATACCACTGGGCTGGCCCAAGGACTGCTGGAGTACTCAATAACCCCTAGGGCAAGCATTTTGGATACTTCATCCTTAATGCATGCCCTGACCCTGTCAGTCATCCTGTAAACCTTTTGTTTAATAGGGGTACTGTCCCCAGTGTCGACATCACGTGTGCACAACAGTGTGACTCCTGGGATCAGGGAAGACAGTGAGGAAAACTGTCCCAACACGTGGCAACAATCACCTTGCTGCTCCTCAGTCAGGGAGGAGTAGAGGATCACTCCCTCCACTGACCCATCTTTTTCTCCTGCAGACAGGCGGTCAGGAAGAGGATCACTCTCCTCCTCTACCCCATCATCTGTCGCAAGGAGCATGGACAGTTCAGACTGCTCAAAGTGAAGTTTGAGGTGGTTGACATGTAGGACCCTTAAAGGGTTCCTTGGAGGTCGCAAGTCCACCAGGTAGGTGGCTTCACTCTTACACTCCACCACCTCAAATGGCCCAGTCCACTTATCATGGAGCGCCCTAGGCTCCACTGGTGCCATCACCCACATTTTTTGTTCAGGTTGAAACTCAACCAAAGTGGCATTCTGGTCATACCACCGTTTTATGTCCTCCTGGCTTACTTCCAGGTTCTCCTGAGCGAGACTCCTGAAGCGGGCAGTCTGGTTTCTCAAAGCCAGCATGTAACTGAGTACATCCTGGGGGAGTTTCTCCAAAGTTTCCTTAACCAGATTCAAAGGTCCCCTCACAGGGTGGCCATAAATCAGCTCAAAGGGACTAAACCCAAGTCCCTTTTGAGCCACCTCCCTGTAGGCGAACAAAAGGCATGACAAGAGGACGTACCACTTCCGCCTCAAGGGCTCTGACACGCCCATGATCATTCCTTTTAGGGTGTGGTTGAATCTCTTAACCAGACCATTATTTTGGGGGTGGTAAGGCGTGGTGAACTTGTAGGTTACCCCACACTCCTTCCACAGAGACTTCATTTACGTTGATATGAAGTTGGTACCCCTATCAGATACCACTTCCTTGGGGAACCCCATGCCGGTAAAACCCCCCATCAAAGCATGACCCACCACAGGGGAAGTGATTGATCTCAAAGGAATGGCTTCTAGGTACCGGGTGGCATGATCCACCATGACCAGGATGAACCTGTTGTCCATGGCTGTCTTGGGATCCAGCGTCCCCACAATGTCAATGCCTACCCTCTCAAAGGGAGTACAGACAACCGGTAAAGGTTGAAGGGGAGCCTCACATTTCCCCCCACTTTTGCCACTTGCCTGGCAAGTCTGACAAGACCCTCAATGTGCATCTGAGTGCCTTCCCATTAGGGGCCAGTGAAAGTGGGTGACAAGCCTCTCAAAGGTCTTGTCCCGCCCCAAATGTCCAGCTAAAGGCACATCATGAGCAAACCCCTGAAGGAAGGCCCTGAAGCACTGGGGTACCACTAGCACATGGGCTGACCCAGGCTCAGGAACCTTAGGCTTGCTACACAGGAGGTCATCCTCCCAATAAATCAGGTGTGATCCTGGCTCCTTGCCAGCCGCCTGGTCTGCAGTCTGCTGCCACAAACCTTCCAGAGTAGGGCATGTTTTCTGTGCTGCATAGAATGCTTCCCTGGTGAGCCCCACTTCCTGCTGCCACTGCGACAGCTCAGGGACCTCCCCCAGTTCAGCCACCTGTTCCCCTGTAGGTTCTGGGGCGTCACCATCAGGCTCCGTCTCCTCCCGAACGTGGGAACTTCTGGGGCCGTTTTCCCGCACCCCCTGCTCTTCCTCTTCTTGGTGGTCCCCTGGGCCTCTGTTTCAGGCTCTAGGGGCTCTTGCCTACCCAGAAGGGCTGCCATTGACCGGGTGGATACACATACCCACCCAGGCAGACCCAACATCTCCAAGTAAGACCTCTGTTCCACCTCCTTCCAAGGGGAATCCTCCAGGTCATTGCCTAGCAAACAATCAACAGGCATGGTTGAACTCACAGCTACCTTCAAGGAACCTGAACCCCCCCCCCATTCAAGGGGAACCTGCGCCACTCTGCACAGGTGCTCTGAGTTGTCCACTGCAACTACTTGGTGAAGTATCCGGGGATCAATCTGCTCTTCAGACACCAGCTGACTCGTCACTGCAGTCACACTGGATCCTGTGTCTCTCAGAGCCTCTACCCTCTGTCCATTGATAGTCAACCACTGCCTGTACTTCTTAGTGTTCTCAGGCATGAGGGTTCTCTGGACCATCTCACTGGACCATCTCAATGTGCCCTACTGAGACACGGGTCATCTCAGCTGGCTCCCACCCACCTGAAACCAACTCCTCCCCAAGCGCTACACTGGCCAAACCCTGGGAAGGCGCACCAGTGGGTGCTGGTGTACTTTTGGAGCATTTGGGGGTCTCCCCTCACATGACCCACCTGGTCACCTGCATAGCATTTACATGGGGGACCACCTGCCACTGGCTTCCCTTTGGAGAACCATGGCTTCTTTTCACTGGGGGGTTGGGAATCCTTACCCTTGGAATCAGTTTGGGGCCATTTAGAGAACTCCCCCTGTTTACCCTTGCCCCTCCCTTCTTCTGCGAGGAACCCTGCCCACCCTTGGCGTAGTCTCCCCCATACCTCTTTTGGACCCTGTGCTCTCCCTGCAGTCCGCTTCCTGCACAAGCTTCCTGGGGTCAGTCAGCTTGCTGTCAATCAGGTGTTGGCACAGCTCTGGAAAACATAAACTGTACAAGTGCTCCCAAGCAATCAGATTGTATAGCCCCTCATAAGTAGTTACCTTTCTGCCCTTCACCCAACCTTCCAGTGACCTGCAATAAGAATCAACACATTCCAACCATGTTTGGGATTCCTTCTTCTTGTAGGACCTAAACTTATCCTTGTACTGCTCAGGGGTAAGACCATACCTTGTAAGCAAGGCATCATTTACGCTAGAGTAGGTGAGATTCTGAGCATCCCGCAAGGCTGTCAGTGTATCCCTCCCCTCTACCTCAAAGTGCTTCCACAGACCCACCCCCCAATGAGCTTCAGGGACCAGATTAATATGGAGAGCAGACTCCTACCCCTTGAACCACAAGTATTTGTCATCCTCCCTCTTGTAATCCTCCACAAGATCTTTAGGAATGTGCACCCTCCTTTCATGCTGCACTGTGATGTGGCTGCCACCGTCCTTACTAGACTGGCTTCTCTGATCCAGCTCTCACATGCTACGCTCATGAGCCAACAAAATCGTTTTCTCTTCTAGGGCCATCCTCATTTTCTCCAACTCCCTCTGGTGCTCCCTCTCTGCCTGTCTGTCCTGCAATTCTTCAGGGGTCAGACCGTTAGATGAGACACTGCTACCAGCCCTGGTGACCCTCTCCCTGGACATAAAAGGCCCACCCACAATACCATTGTGCGTGGAACACTCTTCCTCCTCCACCTCATCTCCCACATCCTCTGTGTGCCCTTCAGTGCTCTTGGGTGTCACCCAGGCCCTCAGCGCCTTCTGCAGCTCCTCCTTCTTGGATGAGCTCTTAATCGGACAGTCAAAACTTTTATAGAACTTCTTTAGCTGAGCCTTGGTGTAGCTATCCAATTTATCCAGGTCAAAAGCAGCTCCAAATGATGATCTCCAGATTGGGACATGATGAAAAGTCAACAAAAGTGCAAAGTTCCAGAACGCAGAAAAGTTCCCAAATGAAGTGCAGAAGTCAATCAAAGATTAACACAAAAATGGATGTAGGGAAAAATCCAAGCGAAAGAGAAAAATCAAAAGATCACCAAACAAGTAGTATGTGGTCACATAGTGGTCTACACTCAAAACAGTAGTGTACACTTAATTACTGTATGTCAAGTACAAATACAAATACAAATCCCAACCGCTGATCGCCAATGTTAGAAATGGGGTCTTTGGTTGACAGTCAGGTTACCCCCTGTTCAAGCAAGGACCCTCACTCTAGTCAGGGTAAAAGAGAATCACCCTCAGCTAACCCCTGCACACCCGCTTGGTAGCTTGGAAGAGCAGTAGGCTTAACTTCAGAGTGCTAGGTGCAAAATATTTGTACCAACACACACAGTAACTTAATGAAAACACTACAAAATGACACAACACAGGTTAAGAAAAATGGGAAATATTTATCTAAACAAAACAAGAATAAAATGACAAAAATTCACAATACACAAGTCAATTTATCAATTAAAAAGCAAAAAGAGTCTTCATGTAGTTTTAAACACACACTAACACTGTTAGCGTGAAAATGTACCGTGGGTGCGTCACAAATAACCTGCACGGGCGAACGTATGTCAAAAAAGGCTTGAGATGCGTTGATTTCACTCACGAGCAAGACCTTGCATCGTTTCTCCTTTCGTCTGGTCTGGGCGCGTCGTTTCTTCTCTCCGCAGGAGACGATGCATCGATCCAATCAGCACTCTCGGGTCCGGGCAGGCCTTGTGTTGATTTTACATGCCCAATGGTGTTTGTGTCAGAAATCCAGCCGCACAATGATCCGAAAACCACGCAGCGCGTGTTGCAAGCTCCCAGCCTACATCAGCAATGCTGTGTGTCGTTTCTCCAGCTCCGTGCATCGATTCTTCAGTCGCGTTTCCGGCGAGCATTGATTTTCAGCCGCGGATCTGGTGGCGCGTTGCTTCTTCAGCCGCTGATCGGAGTCACGCCGATCTTTTCTCCGCACAGCACTCTGTGCGTTGATTTCCTCCTCTTAGGCTGTCAGCTTCTTCTTTCAGGGTCCCAGGAACTGGATGGGCACCACAGGGCAGAACAGGAGTCTCTCCAGAGACTCCAAGTGCTGACAGAGAGAAATAAAGCCCTTGGAGAGTTCTTCTCAAGATGGAAGACACACAAAGTCCGGTCTTTGCCCTCGTACTCTGGCAGAAGCAGCAACTGTAGGATAGCTCTACTAAGCACAGTCACAGGCAGGGCAGCTCTTCTTCCTCAGCTCTTCAGCTCTTCTCCAGGCAGAGGTTCCTCCTGTTTCCACAAGAGTTCTAAAGTGTAAGGTTTTGGGTGCCCTTCTTATACCCATTTTCTCCTTTAAAGTAGGCCTACTTCAAAGCAAAGTCTCTTTTGAATGTGAAATCCTGCCTTGCCCAGGCCAGGCACCAAACACTTACCAGGGGGTTGGAGACTTCATTGTGTGAGTGCAGGCACAGCCCTTTCAGGTGTGAGTGACCACTTCTCCCCTCCCTCCTAGCACAGATGGCTCATCAGGATATGCAGGCTACACCCCAGCTCCCTTTTTTGTCACTGTCTAGTGTGAGGTGCAACCAGCCCAACTGTCAAACTGACCCAGACAGGGAAACCACAAACAGGCAGAGCCACAGAAATGGTGTAAGCAAGAAAATGCCCACTTTCTAAAAGTGGTATTTTCAAACACACAATCTCAAAATCAACTTTACTAAAAGATGTATTTTTAAAGTGTGTGCTCAGAGTCCCCAAACTCCATGTGTCCATCCGCTCCCAAAGGGAATCTACACTTTAATCAGATTTAAAGGTAGCCCCCATGTTAATCTATGAGAGGGACAGGCCTTGCAACAGTGAAAAATGAATTTAGCAATATTTCACTGTCAGGACATATAAAACGCATTACTATGGCCCTCATTACCGCCATGCAGAAGACCGCCAACACACCGCCGCAGCCGTGAAAATCCGCTACAGCTATTACGACCCACAGCTCGGAATCCGCCAAAATCCAGACACCAACACAAGTCCTCCACACCAAAGGTCAGTGATAAACTGGCGATAACAAAACCTCCACCGTCACGCCAACAGGAATACGCCCACACTATCACGACCCACGAATCCACAATGGGGTCTTTCAACCGCGGTATTCACTTGGCGGGACACACCCCGCACTCAAAATACACACACATTTACAAAACACAACCACATTGGACAATTCGAAACACACACACTTGATACACATACACACACCACTCCCAAACACCCAATACAATATAAAACACACACCCACATTACCCAAAAACCCTTACAATGAAAAATGTGGAAGAAGCAGAGAGACAGAAAAGCAAAGACCACACCAGCATACAGAGGCACACAACACCATCACTCATACACATCCACGCACAAAACACCACACACCCCAAAACATCACCCCACACATCGCAACAGACACCACCTCACACATCACCCACAACACCCCATGGCACCGCAAAGATACCCCCGGTTTTCTGAGGAGGAGCTCAGGGTCATGGTGGAGGAAATCATCCGGGTAGAGCCACAGCTATTCGGATCATAGGTGCAGCACACCTCCATAGCTAGGAAGATGGAGCTATGGCGCAGAATCGTGGACAGGGTCAATGCAGTGGGACAGCATCCAAGAACACGGGATGACATCAGGAAGCGGTGGAACGACCTACGGGGGAACGTGCGTTCCGTGGTCTCAAGACACCACATTGCAGTGCAGAGGACTGGCGGAGGACCCCCACCTCCTCCCCCACAGCCAACAACATGGGAGGAGCAGGTCTTGGCTATACTGCATCCTGAGGGCCTTGCAGGAGTAGCAGGAGGAATGGACTCTGGTAAGTCAAATCTTTAACTACCATATCACCCACTCTCCCTGCATGCCAACACATACCCCCACCTTCGCCCTCACCCCCATCACTCCAACTCCTCACATGTGTCCTATTATCACAAACCACACATCCCAATACCAAGCCCTGCATGCAACACCAAAGCATGGACACCCATCACCAAAGCATGTCCACTACACATACCCACACAGACCCCAAAACAATTATCGCATAAGGTCCTAACAAGAATGTAAGCACAGGGGTACAGGGTCACCCACCCATTGCACACCATGGCACACACAGATGCAATAATCATGCCTTTACACTTCTGCAGGACCCCTACCCAACGTCATCGGACAGGATGTTCCAGACATGTCCACCCCCCCCACAGAAGAGGCCCACAGTGATGACAGCAGCTCTGTCCAACTGGATCTAGATGACCAGTTCGGCCCATCTGGGACCTCGAGACAGTCGGTTCCCCTGACACAGTCACAGGCCACCACAGAGCCTCCCCCTTCAGGAAACACCAGCACAGCACCCACCCAGCGGGCCCATACCTCTGTCCCCAGTACACGTCAAGCAGCAGTGTGTCCACCACTACAGGGAACCCAGGCAAACCCACAAATCCAATAACAGCAGGGACCTGGGGGCAGTGGCAGTGGGCACACGGTTCAGGGGACAGAGGCCCAGGAAAACCGGGGAACTGGGAGGTCTGCTGTGCGACAGGGGGAGGACAGGCCCAGGGAACCCACTCTCCACAAGGCCCTCACAAACATCATGGGAGCGTACCATCATTCCCAGGAGACGATGGCAATGGTACTAGCCAAGTTTCAGGAGACCCAGCGGCTGCAGGAGGAACAGTATTTGGGGTTCAGGGAGGGACTCAAGTCCATCAATACCACCCTGGGCACCATTGTAGGGGTGCTGAAGGACCTTGTGAACACCAGGAGGGACACTGTGGCACAAGAAGGGGCCCCTGACACTAGCCTGGATGATGAACTGCCCCCCACCTCCGCCGGCGCTAGTGGACAAGAGGCACCGCCTCAGGACCGCAACACCAGCACCCCCCCCCTGCAGATGGAGAACAACCCCACAAGCAGTCCCTGAGATCCAGGACAAAGACAGAGAACAATGGCAAGACCCCCGCCAAGAAATGAGACCACCCTGAATGTCATACTTCTGTCCCACTTAGTCACCCTGTCCATCCTTCAAACTGCCCTAGCTCCACTTCCTATGCCCCTTTGGACAATGCACCTGTGAGACTAATAACTGTATTCTGCCATGGACATTACTCCACCATCACCCCTGACCATTTTACAACCCCCTCCACTATTTTGCACTTCAATAAACACCCTTGAATCACAAAACAATCTGGAGTCAATCTTGCTTTCACAAATGTGCATTTGCAATAACTGAGGAAAATAGCAATGTCCATTCTATAGTCAACATACCTATGTCACACAGCTCTAGTCCATGAGGTAACATAGCAGAGGTCACACAGTGGGAGCCACATCTGTGAAATGGAAAGGCAAAGTGACAATTCAGGGTCCATACACTGGGTGAAAGTGACAGACAGATTATAGGTCTAACAATTTTATCAGATGTAGGAAGCAGTGATGTCTTCTTACCTGTGTCTCACTGCAAGTATTGCTGGATCACGTTGTTTCTGTTGTCTATGTCCTCTTCTTCTGCCTCCTCTTCTTCACTGTCCACAGGCTCCACAGCTGTAACAAGACCTCCTTCTGGACCATCCTCCTGCAGAAAAGATGCCTGTCGTCGCAAAGCCAAGTTGTGCAGCATACAGCAGGCCACGATGATTTGGCACACCTTCTTTGGTGAGTAGTACAGAGAACCACCTGTCATATGGAGGCACCAGAACCTGGCCTTCAGGAGGCTGAAGGTTCTTTCAATAATCCTCCTAGTTCGCCTATGTGCCTCATTGTAGCGTTCCTCTGCCCTTGTCCTGGGAGTTCTCGCTGGGGTCAGTAGCCATGACAGGTTGGGGTACCCAGAGTCCCCTGCAAATGTCGAGGGAAATCTGTTAGACACACACTAACCCTTAGGGACAACCCCAGATCCAGACAACTATTCACAGAGTAGAGGGTCCTTGTCCTCACCTATTAGCCACACACAGTGCCTCTGGAGTTGCCCCATCACATAAGGGATGCTGCTATTCCTCAAAATGTAAGCGTCAAGCACTGAGCCTGGAAACTTGCCGTTCACATGGGAGATGTACTGGTCGGCCAAACACACCATCTGCACATTCATTGAATGGTAGCTCTTCCTGTTTCTGTACACCTGTTCACTCCTGCGGGGGGCTACCAAGGCCACATGTGTCCCATCAAAGGCACCTATGATGTTGGGGATATGTCCCAGGGCATATAAGTCACCTTTCACTGTGGGCAAATCCTCCACCTGAGGGAACACGATGTAGCTGCGCATGTGTTTCAGCAGGGCAGACAACACTCTGGACAACACATTAGAGAACATAGGCTGGGACATCCCTGATGCTAGGGCCACTGTTGTTTGAAAAGAACCACTTGCCAGGAAATGGAGTACTGACAGGACCTGCACTAGAGGGGGGGATTCCTGTGGGATGGCGGATAGCTGACATCAGGTCTGGCTCCAACTGGGCACGAAGACCGCAGCGCAATCCTGCATTGGTTAACATTGGGCCCTATGGGTTCCAGGAGCCAATGACGATGTACGCCAGCGGTGACGGTACGCACCGCCGCGGACGTGACCACCATTTTCTCTCTGTTCACTCACTTGATACCTGATCTTCGACAGGAGAGGACCTACACTGCAAGTGCTGCTGTGACCTCAGTCTGGAAGCGACTATGGCTCATGTGTCTGGGGAAAGGGCCCCTGCATTCACATCGGAGGTGTTGGAGAAACTAGTGGATGGGGTCCTCGCCCAGTACACGCTACTCTACGGTCCTCCAGACAAACAGGTGAGTACACTGTTAGCATGCTGAATGGGCAATGCCTGTTTGGAGTGGTGTGGATGGGAGATACGCGGGGAGATGAGGCCTGCACGATCAGACGGTGAGTGTATGTGCATCAGGGCAAGGTTGGGAATGTGGGACAATGACTGTGACGGTCCGGATGGTAAAAGTTTTATATTTTCTCTGTACTATTCCTCTAGGTCAGCGCCCACCAGAAGAAGGATATTTGGCGTGCCATCGTCAAGGACGTCCGGACCCTGGGGGTCCACCACAGACAGAGCACCCACTGCTGAAAAAGATGGGAGGACGTTTGCCGCTGGAGCAAGAAGATGGCGGAGGCCCAGCTGGGGATGGCCTCCCAACGTGGGAGGGGTGCCCGTCACACCATGACCCCCCATGATGTTCCGGATCCTGGCGGTGGCCTATTCGGAGTTGGATGGGCGCTTGAGGGCATCACAGCAGCCATAAGGGGGTGAGTACACTCTCATTCAGCTGACTCTGAGCGCATTGGAGGTGTCTGGGTGGGGGAGGTGGGCAGTGGGTTCCGCTAGGCTAGGGCGAGCTTTGTAGGCAAGGACCCTTTGTGAGGCAGGCTAAGTGGCATCCCATCCCCACCAGTGGTAAGAGCCATCTACACCTAGTCAGACTCCTGTGACTTCCATGTGGGCAGCAATCGGGCATAGGCCATGTACCCCATGTCCCTGTGATTAATTAGGGAACTCTAAGTGTATGGTGAAGTGCAGAGGGCTGCTGTGTCTGTAGTGTCCGCCGACGGTAGCGGTATTTTATGCACTGAACATGTCTTTCTTCTTTCTTCCCCCCCCATTTTTGTGGTCTCCCTGTTCTTCTGTACATTAGCATCATCAGGCGGAGGAGCTGTGCCACCGGAGCAGGAGGGAGCTGCATCCCACATGGCACTGGAGGGCCAGACAACAGAGTCTGAATTCACCAGTGGGACGGAGGGCGAGGGGAGCTCCACGGCGAGGACAGGAGCTGAGACCAGCGACACCGACTCCTCTTCTGATGGGAGCTCCTTTGCTATGGCAGGCCCCTCTGTGCCCACTGCATCAACAGGTGCCACCACCCCTAACAGCCCCGCCCTCCCAGCAGCCCCTCGGTGTGTGTCCTGTGGCCTCTCACCCAGGATGGTGGGCATCTCCTTCGCCCCAGGCACCTCAGGCCCTGCCCCAGTCAGCCCTGCTGCTCTCAGTGAGGAGGCTATTGACCTCCTGAGAAACCTCACTGTTGGGCAGTCTACCATTCTGAATGCCATTCAGGGTGTCGAGAGGCAGTTGCAACAGACAAATGCATACCTGGAGGGCATTCATTCTGGCCAGGCAGCCCAACAGCGAGCATTCCAGGCTCTGGCCTCTGCACCATGGCAGCCATTGTCCCTGTGTCCAGCCTCCCCCCTCCAACTTCCTCCACCCAGACCCAATCACCAGTACCTCAGCCTATCCCAAGCACACCTTCTGACCAGCAGGCACACACCTCAACACACCAGGGTGGCTCTGGCAAACATAAGCACCACACATCCCACAAGCACTCACACAAGCATCATACCCATGCACACATACCAACATCCACTGCTTCCACTGTGTCCCCCTCCTCCACGTCCTCCACCTCCCTCCCAGTCTCATCTCCACTCACACCTCCATGCACTACATCTTCAGCAACTACCTCTATCACCAGCACGATGATAACGCGTCCCTTTATGAAAATTTATTTCACATCAGGACTCGTTTTAGGCCAATGAATCTTTTGATCCAGTTGAGAGACACCGTAGGACGAGATAGCTAATCAATACATCAATCAATACATCAATAACATCATCAATATTTATTACCACAATACATTTCACCTTAGTCAAAGTCATTAATCAATACATCGACGCTACCATGACCTTTCAGCCATGAATAATCACACCGGTTTAGAAGAATTTTATGAGTTTATTCCCTATTAATTACAATCTAAGATTAAGGCCCTGATTCTAACCCCGGCGGTCTTCGACCGCCAGGGCGAGGGTCGGCGGGAGCACAGCCGACAGACCGGCGGTGCCCCGCAGGGCATTCTGACCGCAGCGCTTTGGCTGCGGTCAGAAAGGGTAAACCGGCGGTCTCCCGCCGGTTTACCGCTGCCCTCAGAATCCCCCATGGCGGCGCAGCTTGCTGCGCCGCCATGGGGGATTCTGACCCCCCCTACCGCCATCCTGTTCATGGCGGGAAAGCCGCCATGAACAGGATGGCGGTAGGGGTGACCGCCTAAGTGTGTTATCCTCAAAGCCAAGAAACACAACAGCATAGTCACGATATGGCAACTTTGATAAGATTTCAATAAGGCAAAAATCACAAACATCAGAATATAACACGGCGTGAACATAGATCAAGATTAGCAGAATATTAATATTACATCAGTTCAACAAAGCATTATCTCGGTCATTTGTCTATTTGCGTCAATTTGATGAACACCTGTCCTCACCACTAATTAGCATTGGCATGTTGGGCTTCATGCAAAATTATTTGGAACACCAATTTGGAAAACATCTAGCTATGGTCTCTGTCAAAAAAGCAAGCAGTTGGTACCTAGAAAGGAAAAGCAAAATAGACAAATCACAATTGCATTGTCATAATTACCCTCCAAGGATTAGATCAGCACACAGGTTCAGTCTTCATCCTCAGGACATCAGTCAGATCACCATCAGTCAGGACTCAACTAAAGGACAACGGGACACTTCCCTCATAAGGAGGATAAGTGAAAATGGACAGACTATAGATGAGGATGATTTCTAATAAGTCTCAAGTCACCAAACAGAGTGACAGAGGTTCTGGATAAAATCAATAGCATTCCCTACCTAAAATCTCGACCTCTCTCTGACATGGGTTTTTATCCCCTTTTCGTAATACATTCCCCCAAAATTCTATTGGTCATTTACTATACCCCACTATCTTTAACCTATCAAATTTAACATTTGGTAATCCCAATTGTCACTCCACATTAGTTCGCGAGTTTTTGATTGGTCTTCATAATTGACGTATTCAGAGGTGGCACATCCTGCGTTATTTCATTCTTGGCACGTCCCTTGGGTCATCAGTTCATTGTTCACCGGTCTAAATGTCCTTGTACATTTCACTAATCTACATTTGTTTCAATTTCATCTATAACTTTTAGACCAAGGCACCGAACATGCGCTTGGGAACGAATTTCATATAGTTACATTTATCTTCCAAGTTTTGGAGAAAAGAACATTTGCAGGGTCATGGCCCCTTGTGAGTCAGCACACTGGAAAACAGAAAAATGCATTTAATATGAGAGCCAGGCAGCTAAGC
Organism: Pleurodeles waltl; assembly: GCF_031143425.1. NCBI lineage: Eukaryota > Metazoa > Chordata > Amphibia > Caudata > Salamandridae > Pleurodeles > Pleurodeles waltl. Next base: position 654,245,146 of record NC_090436.1, read on the forward strand.
TGCAGCTCACACTAACTTAAAGCCTATGAGGATTTTCAATACAGATTCATGAATGCGAATGTTAATATAAGCTTAATTGAACATAACATAAACACTCTGTTCATCATTATTAGTCTGCGTATACATCGGTGGCCACTCTTCATGGTCATAATTTCAGGAGCACATTTAAGCAAAACTTCTACTAATATAATTTCTATGCGATATTATCACACATTAATCCATAAACAGTTCATGTTTATATAGATTATATAAATTACACTCTCTCAGTCCTTCCTCTGATGATGCTCGTCATCACACAAACCTTTCCCTTAGACCCTTTACTTTAATTTTTCACTTGACGCATAATGCGCATTTCAACATCTTGTCCATTATGTGAACTTTCCCAAATTTCATTGAACATTTTCTCTCTTTCACTTTCTTCATTTCTCGTGGTTCTTTTTGTCCAATTTCTCTTAATTTTGTCATTAATTTTGCATGCTCCCCATAATCCTAATAGACAGGCCAGAACAATTATTAGACCCTGTAGGAAGTTGGCTCTGTATGTGCTATTTCAAAGTAAGGAATAGCATGCACAGAGTCCAAGGGTTCCCCTTAGAGGTAAGATAGTGGCAAAAAGAGATAATACTAATGCTCTATTTTGTGGTAGTGTGGTCGAGCAGTAGGCTTATCAAAGGAGTAGTGTTAAGCATTTGTTGTACATACACACAGGCAATAAATGAGGAACACACACTCAGAGACAAATCCAGGCCAATAGGTTTTGTTTATAGAAAAATATATTTTCTTAGTTTATTTTAAGAACCACAGTTTCAAATTCTACATAGAATATCTCATTTGAAAGGTATTGCAGGTAAGTACTTTAGGAACTTTGAATAATCACAGTAGCATATATACTTTTTACATAAAACACAATAAGCTGTTTTAAAAGTGGACACAGTGCAATTTTCACAGTTCCTGGGGGAGGTAAGTTTTTGTTAGTTTTGTCAGGTAAGTAAATCACTTACAAGTCTCAGGTTTGGGTCCAAGGTAGCCCACCGTTGGGGGTTCAGAGCAACCCCAAAGTTACCACACCAGCAGCTCAGGGCCGGTCAGGTGCAGAGGTCAAAGAGGTGCCAAAACACATAGGCTTCAATGGAGAGAAGGGGGTGCCCCAGTTCCAGTCTGCCAGCAGGTAAGTACCCGCGTCTTCGGAGGGCAGACCAGGGGTGTTTTGTAGGGCACCGGGGGGGACACAAGTCAGCACAGAAAGTACACCCTCAGCAGCGCGGGGGCGGCCGGGTGCAGTGTGCAAACACGCGTCGGGTTTTCAATGGTTTTCAATGCGAGACCAAGGGATCTCTTCAGCGGTGCAGGCAGGCAAGGGGGGGGCTCCTCGGGGTAGCCACCACCTGGGCACGGGAGAGGGCCTCCTGGGGGTCACTCCTGCACAGAAGTTCTGTTCCTTCAGGTGCTGGGGGCTGCGGGTGCAGGGTCTTTTCCAGCCGTCAGGACTTTAGGTTCAGGCAGTCGCGGTCAGGGGGAGCCTCGGGATTCCCTCTGCAGGCGTCGCTGTGGGGGCTCAGGGGGGACAACTTTGGTTACTCACGGTCTTGGAGTCGCCGGAGGGTCCTCCCTGAGGTGTTGGTTCTCCACCAGTCGAGTCGGGGTCGCCGGGTGCAGTGTTGCAAGTCTCACGCTTCTTGCGGGGAGTTGCAGGGGTCTTTAAATCTGCTCCTTTGAAACAAAGTTGCAGTCTTTTGGAGCAGGGCCGCTGTCCTCAGGAGTTTCTCATCTTTCTTGAAGCAGGGCAGTCCTCTGAGGATTCAGAGGTCGCTGGTCCTTTGGAAAGCGTCGCTGGAGCAGGTTTCTTTGGAAGGCAGGAGACAGGCCAGTAGGACTGGGGCCAAAGCAGTTGGTGTCTTCTGTTCTTCCTCTGCAGGGGTTTTTCAGCTCAGCAGTCTTCTTCTTCTTGTAGTTTCAGGAATCTAAATTCTTAGGTTCAGGGAAGCCCTTAAATACTAAATTTAAGGGCGTGTTTAGGTCTGGGGGGTTAGTAGCCAATGGCTACTAGCCCTGAGGGTGGGTACACCCTCTTTGTGCCTCCTCCCAAGGGGAGGGGGTCACATCCCTAATCCTATTGGGGTGGAGGATTTCTAAAAGTTAGAGTCACTTCAGCTCAGGACACCTTAGGGGCTGTCCTGACTGGCCAGTGACTCCTCCTTGTTATTCTCATTATTTCCTCCGGCCTTGCCGCCAAAAGTGGGGCCGTGGCCAGAGGGGGCGGGCAACTCCACTAGCTGGAGTGCCCTGCGGTGCTGGAACAAAGGGGTGAGCCTTTGAGGCTCACCGCCAGGTGTTACAGCTCCTGCCTGGGGGAGGTGTTAGCATCTCCACGCAGTGCAGGCTTTGTTACTGGCCTCAGAGTGCCAAAGGCACTCTCCCCATGGGGCCAGCAACATGTCTCGGTTGTGGCAGGCTGCTGGGACCAGTCAGCCTACACAGATAGTCGGTTAAGGTTTCAGGGGGCACCTCTAAGGTGCCCTCTGGGGTGTATTTTACAATAAAATGTACACTGGCATCAGTGTGCATTTATTGTGCTGAGAAGTTTGATACCAAACTTCCCAGTTTTCAGTGTAGCCATTATGGTGCTGTGGAGTCCGTGTTTGACAGACTCCCAGACCATATACTCTTATGGCTACCCTGCACTTACAATGTCTAAGGTTTGGCTTAGACACTGTAGGGGCACAGTGCTCATGCACTGGTGCCCTCACCTATGGTATAGTGCACCCTGCCTTAGGGCTGTAAGGCCTACTAGAGGGGTGACTTATCTATACTGCATAGGCAGTGTGAGGTTGGCATGGCACCCTGAGGGGAGTGCCATGTCGACTTACTCGTTTTGTTCTCACCAGCACACACAAGCTGGCAAGCAGGGTGTCTGTGCTGAGTGAGGGGTCCCCAGGGTGGCATAAGATATGCTGCAGCCCTTAGAGACCTTCCCTGGCATCAGGGCCCTTGGTACCAGGGGTACCAGTTACAAGGGACTTACCTGGATGCCAGGGTGTGCCAATTGTGGAATCAAAAGTACAGGTTAGGGAAAGAACACTGGTGCTGGGGCCTGGTTAGCAGACCTCAGCACACTTTCAATTCAAAACATAGCATCAGCAAAGGCAAAAAGTCAGTGGGTAACCATGCCAAGGAGGCATTTCTTTACACAACCCCCCCCCCCCCCAAACGAAAGAGGATGAGACTAACCTTTCCCAAGAGAGTCTTCATTTTCTAAGTGGAAGAACCTGGAATGGCCATCTTCATTTGTTTGGGACAAAACTGCCCCTATCCCATGTTCAGAGGCATCTGTCTGCACAATGAACTGCTTGGAGTAATCTGGAGCTTTTAGAACTGGTGCTGTGCACATTGCTTGTTTCAGGGTGTCAAAGGCCTGTTGGCATTCTACAGTCCAGTTTACTTTCTTGGGCATTTTCTTGGAGGTGAGTTCTGTGAGGTCTGTCACAATGGATCCATATCCCTTCACAAACCTCCTATTGTACCCAGTCAAGCCAAGGAATGCCCTGACTTGAGTATGGGTTTTTGGAGCTGCCCAGTCCAGAATAGTCTGGATCTTAGGCTGGAGTGGCTGAACTTGGCCTCCACCTACAAAGTGTCCCAAGTAAACCACAGTTCCCTGCCCTATCTGGCATTTGGATGCCTTGATAGAGAGGCCTGCAGATTGCAGAGCCTTCAAAACCTTCTTCAGGTGGACCAGGTGATCCTGCCAGTTGGAGCTAAAGACAGCAATATCGTCAAGATAAGCTGCACTGAAGGACTCCAAGCCAGCAAGGACTTGATTCACCAACCTTTGGAAGGTGGCAGGGGCATTCTGTAAACCAAAGGGCATAACAGTGAACTGATAATGCCCATCAGGTGTGGAGAATGCTGTATTTTCTTTTGCTCCAGGGGCCATTTTGATTTGCCAGTACCCTGCTGTTAAGTCAAAGGTACTTAAGAATTTGGCAGCCCCTAATTTATCAATCAGCTCATCAGCTCTAGGAATGGGATGGGCATCTGTCTTGGTGACAGAGTTAAGTCCTCTGTAGTCCACACAAAACCTCATCTCTCTCTTTCCATCTTTGGTGTGAGGTTTGGGGACTAAGACCACTGGGCTAGACCAAGGGGCTGTCAGAGTACTCAATTACTCCCAATTCCAGCATCTTGTGGACTTCCGCCTTGATGCTTTCCTTAACTTGATCAGACTGTCTGAATATTTTGTTTTTGACAGGCATGCTGTCTCCTGTGTCCACATCATGGGTACACAGGTGTGTCTGACTAGGGGTTAGGGAAAAGAGCTTAGCAAACTGTTGCAGGACCTTCCTACAGTCAGCTTGCTGTTGGCCAGAGAGGGTGTCTGAATAGATCACTCCATTTGCTGAGCCATCATTAGGGTTTGATGACAGAAGATCAGCGAGAGGCTCACTCTCAGCTTCCTGATCCTCATCTGTTACCATTAACAGATTTACATCAGCCCTGTCATGGAAGAGCTTAAGGCGGTTCACATGGATCACCCTCTTGGGGCTCCTGCTTGTGCCCAGGTCTACCAGATAGGTGACCAGACTCTTCCTCTCTAGCACTGGGTAAGGGCCACACCATTTGTCCTGAAGTGCCCTGGGAGCCACAGGCTCCAAAACCCAGACTTTCTGCCCTGGTTGAAATTCAACCAGTGCAGCCTTTTGGTCATACCAACACTTCTGGAGCTGTTGGCTGGCCTCAAGGTTTTTGCTTGCCTTTTCCATGTACTCTGCCATCCTTGAGCGAAGGCCAAGTACATAGTCCACTATGTCTTGTTTAGGCTCATGAAGAGGTCTCTCCCAGCCTTCTTTCACAAGAGCTAGTGGTCCCCTTACAGGGTGGCCAAACAGAAGTTCAAAGGGTGAGAACCCTACTCCCTTCTGAGGCACCTCTCTGTAAGCGAAAAGCAGACATGGCAAGAGGACATCCCATCTCCTTTTGAGTTTTTCTGGGAGCCCCATGATCATGCCCTTTAATGTCTTGTCGAATCTCTCAACAAGGCCATTAGTTTGTGGATGATAGGGTGTAGTGAATTTATAAGTCACTCCACACTCATTCCACATGTGTTTCAGGTATGCTGACATGAAGTTGGTACCTCTGTCAGACACCACCTCCTTAGGGAAGCCCACTCTGGTAAAGATACCAATGAGGGCCTTGGCTACTGCAAGGGCAGTAGTCGACCTAAGGGGAATAGCTTCAGGATACCTAGTAGCATGATCCACTACTACTAGGATGTACATATTTCCTGAGGCTGTGGGAGGTTCCAGTGGACCCACTATGTCCACACCCACTCTTTCAAAGGGGACCCCCACCACTGGAAGTGGAATGAGGGGGGCCTTTGGATGTCCACCTGTCTTACCACTGGCTTGACAGGTGGTACAGGAGGTGCAAAACTCCTTAACCTTCTGGGACATGTTGGGCCAGTAGAAGTGGTTGACTAACCTCTCCCCCGTCTTGGTTTGTCCCAAATGCCCAGCAAGGGGAATATCATGGGCTAAGGTCAGAATGAACTCTCTGAACCCCTGAGGCACTACCACTCTCCTAGTGGCACCAGGTTTGGGATCTCTGGCCTCAGTGTACATTAGTCCATCTTCCCAATAGACCCTATGTGTTCCATTTTTCTTGCCTTTGGACTCTTCAGCAGCTTGCTGCCTAAGGCCTTCAAGAGAGGGACAGGTTTCTTGTCCCTTACACAACTCTTCCCTTGAGGGTCCCCCTGGGCCCAAGAGCTCAACCTGATAAGGTTCCAGCTCCATAGGCTCAGTTCCCTCAGAGGGCAGAACTTCTTCCTGAGAAGAGAGGCTCTCTTTTTCTTGTTGTGTTGCAGCTGGTTTCCCAGCTGACTTTCCTTTTCTCTTGGTAGGCTGGGCCTTTCTTCCAGACTCCAGCTCTACTTTTTCACCCTGTGCCTTGCACTGTGCCCTTGTTTTGACACACACCAGTTCAGGGATACCCAGCATGGCTGCATGGGTTTTCAGTTCTACCTCAGCCCATGCTGAGGACTCCAGGTCATTTCCAAGCAAACAGTCTACTGGGATATTTGAGGAGACCACCACCTGTTTCAGGCCATTGACCCCTCCCCACTCTAAAGTTACCATTGCCATGGGATGTACTTTAGTTTGATTGTCAGCATTGGTGACTGGATAGGTTTGTCCAGTCAGGTATTGGCCAGGGGAAACCAGTTTCTCTGTCACCATAGTGACACTGGCACCTGTATCCCTCAGGCCCTCTACACTTGTCCCATTAATTAAGAGCTGCTGCCTGTACTTTTGCATGTTAGGGGGCCAGGCAGCCAGTGTGGCTAAATCCACCCCACCCTCAGAGACTAATGTAGCTTCAGTGTGACACCTGATTTGCTCTGGGCACACTGTTGATCCCACTTGGAGACTGGCCATTCCAGTTTTAGCTGGAGTGGAGTTAGAAGTGGTATCTTTCTTGGGACAGGCCTTGTCTCCAGTTTGGTGTCCAGACTGACTACAGCTACGACACCAGGCCTTTTTGGGATCAAAGTTTTTACCCTTGTACCCAGGATTGTTTTGTGAAGAGGCTCTGGGCCCACCCTCCTGTGCAGGTTTTTGGGGGCCTGTAGAAGACTCTTTACTATTTTTGTTTTTGGCTGTCTCACCACCCTTCCCCTGGGGAGGTTTTGTGACCCCTTTCTTTTGGTCACCCCCTGTGGAAGTTTTAGACACCCTAGTCTTGACCCAATGGTCCGCCTTCTTTCCCAATTCTTGGGGAGAAATTGGTCCTAGGTCTACCAGATGCTGATGCAGTTTATCATTGAAACAATTACTTAATAGGTGTTCTTTCACAAATAAATTGTACAGCCCATCATAATTACTTACACCACTGCCTTGAATCCAACCATCTAGTGTTTTTACTGAGTAGTCTACAAAGTCAACCCAGGTCTGGCTCGAGGATTTTTGAGCCCCCCTGAATCTAATCCTATACTCCTCAGTGGAGAATACAAAGCCCTCAATCAGGGTACCCTTCATGAGGTCATAAGATTCTGCATCTTTTCCAGAGAGTGTGAGGAGTCTATCCCTACACTTTCCTGTGAACATTTCCCAAAGGAGAGCACCCCAGTGAGATTTGTTTACTTTTCTGGTTACACAAGCCCTCTCAAAAGCTGTGAACCATTTGGTGATGTCATCACCATCTTCATATTTAGTTACAATCCCTTAAGGGATTTTCAACATGTCAGGAGAATCTCTGACCCTCTTTATGTTGCTGCCACCATTGATGGGTCCTAGGCCCATCTCTTGTCTTTCCCTTTCTATGGCTAGGATCTGTCTTTCCAAAGCCAATCTTTTGGCCATCCTGGCTAACTGGATGTCCTCTTCACTGGAGTTATCCTCAGTGATTTCAGAGAGGTTGGTCCCTCCTGTGAGGGAGCCAGCATCTCTGACTATTATGCTTGGAGTCAGGGCTTGAGAGGCCCTGTCTTCCCTAGATAGGACTGGTAGGGGGGAATCACCCTCCAAGTCACTATCATCATCCTCTGTGTTGCCATCCTCAGAGGGGTTGGCCTTTTCAAACTCTGCAAACAGCTCCTGGAGCTGTAGTTTGGAAGGTCTGGGGCCCATTACTATTTTCTTTATTTTACAGAGTGACCTTAGCTCCCTCATCTTAAGATGGAGGTAAGGTGTGGTGTCGAGTTCCACCACATTCATCTCTGCACTAGACATTATGCTTCTAAAAGTTGGAATACTTTTTAAGAATCTAAAACTAGTTCTAGGTTCTAATTCAAACTTTTACCAAACTTTTAAACTCTAAAAGAAATGCTAAACAGGATCTAACACAAGGCCCTAGCAGGTCTTTTAAGAATTTAGAAAAATAGTTCAAATTGCAAAAACAATTTCAAATGACAATTTTTGGAATTTGTCGTGTGATCAGGTATTGGCTGAGTAGTCCAGCAAATGCAAAGTCTTGTACCCCACCGCTGATCCACCAATGTAGGAAGTTGGCTCTGTATGTGCTATTTCAAAGTAAGGAATAGCATGCACAGAGTCCAGGGGTTCCCCTTAGAGGTAAGATAGTGGCAAAAAGAGATAATACTAATGCTCTATTTTGTGGTAGTTTGGTCGAGCAGTAGGCTTATCAAAGGAGTAGTGTTAAGCATTTGTTGTACATACACACAGGCAATAAATGAGAAACACACACTCAGAGACAAATCCAGGCCAATAGGTTTTGTTTATAGAAAAATATATTTTCTTAGTTTATTTTAAGAACCACAGGTTCAAATTCTACATGTAATATCTCATTTGAAAGGTATTGCAGGTAAGTACTTTAGGAACTTTGAATAATCACAGTAGCATATATACTTTTTACATAAAACACAATAAGCTGTTTAAAAGTGGACACAGTGCAATTTTCACAGTTCCTGGGGGAGGTAAGTTTTTGTTAGTTTTGTCAGGTAAGTAAATCACTTACAAGTCTCAGGTTTGGGTCCAAGGTAGCCCACTGTTGGGGGTTCAGAGCAACCCCAAAGTTACCACACCAGCAGCTCAGGGCCGGTCAGGTGCAGAGGTCAAAGAGGTGCCAAAACACATAGGCTTCAATGGAGAGAAGGGGGTGCCCCGGTTCCAGTCTGCCAACAGGTAAGTACCCGCGTCTTCGGAGGGCAGACCAGGGGGGTTTTGTAGGGCACCGGGGGGAACACAAGTCAGCACAGAAAGTACACCCTCAGCAGCGCGGGGGCGGCTGGGTGCAGTGTGCAAACACGCATCGGGTTTTCAATGGTTTTCAATGAGAGACCAAGGGATCACTTCAGCGGTGCAGGCAGGCAAGGGGGGGGCTCCTCGGGGTAGCCACCACCTGGGCACGGGAGAGGGCCTCCTGGGGGTCACTCCTGCACAGAAGTTCCGTTCCTTCAGGTGCTGGGGGCTGCGGGTGCAGGGTCTTTTCCAGCCGTCGGGACTTTAGGTTCAGGCAGTCGCGGTCAGGGAGAGCCTCGGGATTCCCTCTGCAGGCGTCGCTGTGGGAGCTCAGGGGGGACAACTTTGGTTACTCACGGTCTTGGAGTCGCCGGAGGGTCCTCCCTGAGGTGTAGGTTCTCCACCAGTCGAGTCGGGGTCGCCGGGTGCAGTGTTGCAAGTCTCACGCTTCTTGCGGGGAGTTGCAGGGGTCTTTAAATCTGTTCCTTTGAAACAAAGTTGCAGTCTTTTGGAGCAGGGCCGCTGTCCTCAGGAGTTTGTCGTCTTTCTTGAAGCAGGGCAGTCCTCTGAGGATTCAGAGGTCGCTGGTCCTTTGGAAAGCGTCGCTGGAGCAGGTTTCTTTGGAAGGCAGGAGACAGGCCGGTAGGACTGGGGCCAAAACAGTTGGTGTCTTCTGTTCTTCCTCTGCAGGGGTTTTTCAGCTCAGCAGTCTTCTTCTTCTTGTAGTTTCAGGAATCTAAATTCTTAGGTTCAGGGGAGCCCTTAAATACTAAATTTAAGGGCGTGTTTAGGTCTGGGGGGTTAGTAGCCAATGGCTACTAGCCCTGAGGGTGGGTACACCCTCTTTGTGCCTCCTCCCAAGGGGAGGGGGTCACATCCCTAATCCTATTGGGGAATCCTCCAACTACAAGATGGAGGATTTCTAAAAGTTAGAGTCACTTCAGCTCAGGACACCTTAGGGGCTGTCCTGACTGGCCAGTGACTCCTCCTTGTTATTCTCATTATTTCCTCCGGCCTTGCCGCCAAAAGTGGGGCCGTGGCCGGAGGGGGCGGGCAACTCCACTAGCTGGAGTGCCCTGCGGTGCTGGAACGAAGGGGTGAGCCTTTGAGGCTCACCGCCAGGTGTTACAGCTCCTGCCTGGGGGAGGTGTTAGCATCTCCACCCAGTGCCGGCTTTGTTACTGGCCTCAGAGTGACAAAGGCACTCTCCCTATGGGGCCAGCAACATGTCTCGGTTGTGGCAGGCTGCTGGGACCAGTCAGCCTACACAGATAGTCGGTTAAGGTTTCAGGGGGCACCTCTAAGGTGCCCTCTGGGGTGTATTTTACAATAAAATGTACACTGGCATCAGTGTGCATTTATTTTGCTGAGAAGTTTGGTACCAAACTTCCCAGTTTTCAGTGTAGCCATTATGGTGCTGTGGAGTCCGTGTTTGACAGACTCCCAGACCATATACTCTTATGGCTACCCTGCACTTACAATGTCTAAGGTTTGGCTTAGACACTGTAGGGGCACAGTGCTCATGCACTGGTGCCCTCACCTATGGTATAGTGCACCCTGCCTTAGGGCTGTAAGGCCTACTAGAGGGGTGACTTATCTATACTGCATAGGCAGTGTGAGGTTGGCATGACACCCTGAGGGGAGTGCCATGTCGACTTACTCGTTTTGTTCTCACCAGCACACACAAGCTGGCAAGCAGGGTGTCTGTGCTGAGTGAGGGGTCCCCAGGGTGGCATAAGATATGCTGCAGCCCTTAGAGACCTTCCCTGGCATCAGGGCCCTTTGTACCAGGGGTACCAGTTACAAGGGACTTACCTGGATGCCAGGGTGTGCCAATTGTGGAATCAAAAGTACAGGTTAGGGAAAGAACACTGGTGCTGGGGCCTGGTTAGCAGACCTCAGCACACTTTCAATTCAAAACATAGCATCAGCAAAGGCAAAAAGTCAGGGGGTAACCATGCCAAGGAGGCATTTCTTTACAGACCCCCTAATATTTTTGCAAGTACCCCATTGCAAATATTGGTAAACCAGCTTCCCACTCTGTCAACTCCCTTTCCGAATTTCTCCCAAACTCCAAGTTCCTTCAAATCCTTCAAATCTGCACTATCTCTAGTTAGGTTAGTAAGCATACCTCTAATCTTTTTACTGTTATAAGAAATGAATGAACAACAATGACGCTCATTGAGCATCTTGCAGACCTCTCCATTCTTTGCTAAAAGGATGTCTAAAGCAAGCCGATTTTGAAGAGTCATAGCTCTTTCCGCATCAAGTTCAGTATCCATCAGGAGTATAGCTCCTGTAAAATATGTCAGCATGTTGTCCACTATAGTAGACAACTTTTGGATCTTCATTGAATTCAAGATAACCCCTACTGAAGGGATTATAGCTCCAAATATATCACCAATGACAGCAGCCACTGATTCTCGTTTTTGTCTAACATGTTGTAATTCAGACGTTTTAGGTATTTTCTTTAAGTCATCAGTCTGGTAAATCTTTGGGAAAACTATTCCCAAATAACATGTCCCATACCATCCCTTAGGGAGACGGTAATAAGCATTAAGCCCACAGATGTAATAGATCCCAGGGATCGCTGGATCTTGTCCATTCAACATAAATGTCCATTTACTCTGAAACAAAAACACATGTCTGCATTCACTCGTTCCCACAAACAAATTGTCCTGCTCAGATTTTGGCCTATATATACAAAGCCTACCTACATGTAATGCATCTATAGCTAGTTTGCCTCGTGTCTTGAGTGTGGTGTAAGCATAATCATTTGCATATGTGCGTTTTTCTAGCCCCTTCTCTAGTCTTTCTTTTAATGCTTTGCGTCTATCATCAGTATGATCTAAGAATCTTTTCTCTACAGGTGACAGCAAGCAGGTCAAATTGTTGCGATGTGCATAAGCAGTTCCAAATGTAAGCGCTGGTTCGAAGAAACCTCCAACTATTTTTATGTCATGCTCTTTAGCTAATTTGTTCAAAAACTCAATCACAGGCACAAAGGAAAACACAACATCCAAATTCGAATAAAAGTATTGCACATGCTCTTGATTATAGAATCTGGTTAATAGCAAGCTACAACTAATCCCGTAGGTTAGCGGTAAGCTATGATAGGTGACCCCTTCTTGCACTGATGAAGGAATCTTGGTGCACACAGAACAGTCTTTCGCATCCATGGTTTCGACATACTTATTTAGCAAGCAATAGAAGACATTAGTAGAGAGCTCCCCCTTTGAATTAGTCCTCTCATGCAAGTGCCTTGCATCCTGCTCAAACTTTTCCCACGGTGGTAATGTTGTAGTCTCAGGTTTTGAAGTAGCGTTAATAGTTTTCTTATCTAACCACGGCATTCCCACAATCACTCCCACAATTATTACAGCACACACAAGACCTATTGTTACTACTTCTATTATAAGCCATGTCTGTATAGAATCAGATAGTAGAATAACAATCAACTTGAGGACAATATAAACTTATCTACTCTCTTTGTGTGTATTTACAGCGTTTTCATTCACTCCAGGACCCCCTTTTGTCAAATCAGGTTAGCAGCTTGTTATAGTCAGGTTTCCAAAAGTCAAATCAGGTTATCAGTGTTGCATCCGGTAATTTATAAGTCTATTTTCTTTAGTTTTCAGCTTTCGATTTTAACAAAGTCTTTTCTTTGAATTAGTTCAGGTACCGTAATATTGGCCTGGTACTTCTCGATCAAAACAGAATGCTAGGAATTCTTGTTGCCAGTCAGATGTTGTAGCATACGCCCATTCAGGACCTGTATATCTTTTGTTTGCGATTCTCTTTCTTTTCAATCTGCGTTCACCTTGCAGTTCTCCTTCACTTAGATCTTCCACTCGGGATGTATCAGTTATTGTTTTACCTGGTATGCTTCTTATCTTTAAAACTGTTTTTTCTGGCCAGTTATCACCTTTATCGCCTTCTTCCAATATGTCTTTTCAGAACGCTGGACAGCACCCTCCTTTTGTAATATGGTGTTTTCACTTGATGGACCTGCAACTGGCTCAGGGGATGCTGGTACTCTCTGATTTCTTTCTATTATTTCCCCTTCTTCTCTTTCTTCTTCTTCTTCTTCTTGGTCTGTGACAGGTTCTAGTTCTAACCCGTATCCGTCTACTTCTGGGAGAACCTCTCCTTGACTTAGTTCTCCTGCTGCCTCTACTGAGATGGGTACTCAGTCACCTCTCTCAAACTCATTCACTGTTTGAGGGACAAGGCTGTTCTCAGTGGGCTCTCCTGCAGTCTCAGTTCCCTCTTGGCTGTTTTCTGACCCTGAGACTTCCCTTTCTGGGACTGTCGTGCCAAAAACGTCAAGTTCCTCGTCAGTTGGACACGTTACCTTCTTTGTATGACTGGCATGTATCCAATTTGGGATGCCTGCACATTTCACAGCAGTGGTTGTTGTCAAGATTACTTGATACAGCCCTTTCCAGCGCGGCTCCAAACACAACTTTCTCACGTGCTTCTTGACAACCACCCAGTCACCGGCCTATAGGGTGTGACCTGGATCTCCAATCGGTGGCAATGTGTTAGCCTCTACCTGGTGAGAGAAAGAGCGAATCACATCAGCCAAACCTTTGCAGTAGTCCAACATCATATCATCTGTGATATTCACTAGAGCATTTGCGGGCACTGCTGGTACTCTCATAGCTCTGCCCATGAGGATTTCATGGGGTGATAATACTGTCTTCTTATCAGGGGTGTTCCTCATTGACATCAGCACTAAGGGTAATGCATCTGGCCATTTCATATTGGTAGCTGCACACATCTTTGCCATTCTCGATTTCAGAGTACCATTCATTTGCTCTACTAGTCCTGATGCTTCAGGGCGGTAGCTACAATGCAGTTTTTGTTCGATGTCTAGTGCGGCACACAGAAGTTTAATTACCTCATTGTCGAAGTGTCTGCCCCTATCTGACTCTATAGAGACCGGAAACCCGAACCTGGGTATCAGTTCTCTAAGTAACAGCTTTGCAACTGTGAGACTGTCATTTCTTTGTGTGGGGTAGGCTTCGATACAATGACTGAAAACACACACAATCACCAACACGTACTTCAATCCTCCACAGACAGGCATCTCAATGAAATCCATTTGCATTTTGCTAAATGGACCACCAGCTCTCCCAATGTGGCTCAAAGTTACTACTGTCCCTTTCCCAGCATTCATCTAGGAATGGGATGGGCGTCTGTCTTGGTGACAGAGTTAAGTCCTCTGTAGTCCACACAAAACCTCATCTCTCTCTTTCCATCTTTGGTGTGAGGTTTGGGGACTAAGACCACTGGGCTAGCCCAGGGGCTGTCAGAGTACTCAATTACTCCCAATTCCAGCATCTTGTGGACTTCCGCCTTGATGCTTTCCTTAACTTGATCAGACTGTCTGAATATTTTGTTTTTGACAGGCATGCTGTCTCCTGTGTCCACATCATGGGTACGCAGCTGTGTCTGACCAGGGGTTAGGGAAAAGAGCTCAGCAAACTGTTGCAGGACCTTCCTACAGTCAGCTTGCTGTTGGCCAGAGAGGGTGTCTGAATAGATCACTCCATTTACTGAGCCATCATTAGGGTTTGATGACAGAAGATCAGGGAGAGGCTCACTCTCAGCTTCCTGATCCTCATCTGTTACCATTAACAGATTTACATCAGCCCTGTCATGGAAGAGCTTAAGGCGGTTCACATGGATCACCCTCTTGGGGCTCCTGCTTGTGCCCAGGTCTACCAGATAGGTGACCTGACTCTTCCTCTCTAGCACTGGGTAAGGGCCACATCATTTGTCCTGAAGTGCCCTGGGAGCCACAGGCTCCAAAACCCAGACTTTCTGCCCTGGTTGAAATTCAACCAGTGCAGCCTTTTGGTCATACCAACACTTCTGGAGCTGTTGGCTGGCCTCAAGGTTTTTGCTTGCCTTTTCCATGTACTCTGCCATCCTTGAGCGAAGGCCAAGTACATAGTCCACTATGTCTTGTTTAGGCTCATGAAGAGGTCTCCCCCAGCCTTCTTTCACAAGAGCTAGTGGTCCCCTTACAGGGTGGCCAAACAGAAGTTCAAAGGGTGAGAACCGTACTCCCTTCTGAGGCACCTCTCTGTAAGCGAAAAGCAGACATGGCAAGAGGACATCCCATCTCCTTTTGAGTTTTTCTGGGAGCCCCATGATCATGCCCTTTAATGTCTTGTCGAATCTCTCAACAAGGCCATTAGTATGTGGATGATAGGGTGTAGTGAATTTATAAGTCACTCCACACTCATTCCACATGTGTTTCAGGTATGCTGACATGAAGTTGGTACCTCTGTCAGACACCACCTCCTTAGGGAAGCCCACTCTGGTAAAGATACCAATGAGGGCCTTGGCTACTGCAGGGGCAGTAGTCAACCTAAGGGGAATAGCTTCAGGATACCTAGTAGCATGATCCACTACTACTAGGATGTACATATTTCCTGAGGCTGTGGGAGGTTCCAGTGGACCCACTATGTCCACACCCACTCTTTCAAAGGGGACCCCCACCACTGGAAGTGGAATGAGGGGGGCCTTTGGATGTCCACCTGTCTTACCACTGGCTTGACAGGTGGTACAGGAGGTGCAAAACTCCTTAACCTTCTGGGACATGTTGGGCCAGTAGAAGTGGTTGACAAACCTCTCCCACGTCTTGGTTTGTCCCAAATGCCCAGCAAGGGGAATATCATGGGCTAAGGTCAGAATGAACTCTCTGAACCCCTGAGGCACTACCACTCTCCTAGTGGCACCAGGTTTGGGATCTCTGGCCTCAGTGTACATGAGTCCATCTTCCCAATAGAACCTATGTGTTCCATTTTTCTTGCCTTTGGACTCTTCAGCAGCTTGCTGCCTAAGGCCTTCAAGAGAGGGACAGGTTTCTTGTCCCTTACACAACTCTTCCCTTGAGGGTCCCCCTGGGCCCAAGAGCTCAACCTGATAAGGTTCCAGCTCCATAGGCTCAGTTCCCTCAGAGGGCAGAACTTCTTCCTGAGAAGAGAGGCTCTCTTTTTCTTGTTGTGTTGCAGCTGGTTTCCCAGCTGACTTTCCTTTTCTCTTGGTAGGCTGGGCCTTTCTTCCAGACTCCAGCTCTACTTTTTCACCCTGTGCCTTGCACTGTGCCCTTGTTTTGACACACACCAGTTCAGGGATACCCAGCATGGCTGCATGGCTTTTCAGTTCTACCTCAGCCCATGCTGAGGACTCCAGGTCATTTCCAAGCAAACAGTCTACTGGGATATTTGAGGAGACCACCACCTGTTTCAGGCCATTGACCCCTCCCCACTCTAAAGTTACCATTGCCATGGGATGTACTTTAGTTTGATTGTCAGCATTGGTGACTGGATAGGTTTGTCCAGTCAGGTATTGGCCAGGGGAAACCAGTTTCTCTGTCACCATAGTGACACTGGCACCTGTATCCCTCAGGCCCTCTACACTTGTCCCATTAATTAAGAGCTGCTGCCTGTACTTTTGCATGTTAGGGGGCCAGGCAGCCAGTGTGGCTAAATCCACCCCACCCTCAGAGACTAATGTAGCTTCAGTGTGACACCTGATTTGCTCTGGGCACACTGTTGATCCCACTTGGAGACTGGCCATTCCAGTTTTAGCTGGAGTGGAGTTAGAAGTGGCATCTTTCTTGGGACAGGCCTTGTCTCCAGTTTGGTGTCCAGACTGACTACAGCTACGACACCAGGCCTTTTTGGGATCAAAGTTTTTACCCTTGTACCCAGGATTGTTTTGTGAAGAGGCTCTGGACCCACCCTCCTGTGCAGGTTTTTGGGGGCCTGTAGAAGACTCTTTACTATTTTTGTTTTTGGCTGTCTCACCACCCTTCCCCTGGGGAGGTTTTGTGACCCCTTTCTTTTGGTCACCCCCTGTGGAAGTTTTAGACACCCTAGTCTTGACCCAATGGTCCGCCTTCTTTCCCAATTCTTGGGGAGAAATTGGTCCTAGGTCTACCAGATGCTGATGCAGTTTATCATTGAAACAATTACTTAATAGGTGTTCTTTCACAAATAAATTGTACAGCCCATCATAATTACTTACACCACTGCCTTGAATCCAACCATCTAGTGTTTTTACTGAGTAGTCTACAAAGTCAACCCAGGTCTGGCTCGAGGATTTTTGAGCCCCCCTGAATCTAATCCTATACTCCTCAGTGGAGAATACAAAGCCCTCAATCAGGGTACCCTTCATGAGGTCATAAGATTCTGCATCTTTTCCAGAGAGTGTGAGGAGTCTATTCCTACACTTTCCTGTGAACATTTCCCAAAGGAGAGCACCCCAGTGAGATTTGTTTACTTTTCTGGTTACACAAGCCCTCTCAAAAGCTGTGAACCATTTGGTGATGTCATCACCATCTTCATATTTAGTTACAATCCCTTTAGGGATTTTCAACATGTCAGGAGAATCTCTGACCCTATTTATGTTGCTGCCACCATTGATGGGTCCTAGGCCCATCTCTTGTCTTTCCCTTTCTATGGCTAGGATCTGTCTTTCCAAAGCCAATCTTTTGGCCATCCTGGCTAACTGGATGTCCTCTTCACTGGAGTTATCCTCAGTGATTTCAGAGAGGTTGGTCCCTCCTGTGAGGGAGCCAGCATCTCTGACTATTATGCTTGGAGTCAGGGCTTGAGAGGCCCTGTCTTCCCTAGATACGACTGGTAGGGGGGAATCACCCTCCAAGTCACTATCATCATCCTCTGTGTTGCCATCCTCAGAGGGGTTGGCCTTTTCAAACTCTGCCAACAGCTCCTGGAGCTGTAGTTTGGAAGGTCTGGGGCCCATTACTATTTTCTTTATTTTACAGAGTGACCTTAGCTCCCTCATCTTAAGATGAGGTAAGGTGTGGTGTCGAGTTCCACCACATTCATCTCTGCACTAGACATTATGCTTCTAAAAGTTGGAATACTTTTTAAGAATCTAAAACTAGTTCTAGGTTCTAATTCAAACTTTTACCAAACTTTTAAACTCTAAAAGAAATGCTAAACAGGATCTAACACAAGGCCCTAGCAGGTGTTTTAAGAATTTAGAAAAATAGTTCAAATTGCAAAAACAATTTCTAATGACAATTTTTGGAATTTGTCGTGTGATCAGGTATTGGCTGAGTAGTCCAGCAAATGCAAAGTCTTGTACCCCACCGCTGATCCACCAATGTAGGAAGTTGGCTCTGTATGTGCTATTTCAAAGTAAGGAATAGCATGCACAGAGTCCAAGAGTTCCCCTTAGAGGTAAGATAGTGGCAAAAAGAGATAATACTAATGCTCTATTTTGTGGTAGTGTGGTCGAGCAGTAGGCTTATCAAAGGAGTAGTGTTAAGCATTTGTTGTACATACACACAGGCAATAAATGAGAAACACACACTCAGAGACAAATCCAGGCCAATAGGTTTTGTTTATAGAAAAATATATTTTCTTAGTTTATTTTAAGAACCACAGGTTCAAATTCTACATGTAATATCTCATTTGAAAGGTATTGCAGGTAAGTACTTTAGGAACTTTGAATAATCACAGTAGCATATATACTTTTTACATAAAACACAATAAGCTGTTTTAAAAGTGGACACAGTGCAATTTTCACAGTTCCTGGGGGAGGTAAGTTTTTGTTAGTTTTGTCAGGTAAGTAAATCACTTACAAGTCTCAGGTTTGGGTCCAAGGTAGCCCACCGTTGGGGGTTCAGAGCAACCCCAAAGTTACCACACCAGCAGCTCAGGGCCGGTCAGGTGCAGAGGTCAAAGAGGTGCCAAAACACATAGGCTTCAATGGAGAGAAGGGGGTGTCCCGGTTCCAGTCTGCCAGCAGGTAAGTACCCGTGTCTTCGGAGGGCAGACCAGGGGGGTTTTGTAGGGCACCGGGGGGGACACAAGTCAGCACAGAAAGTACACCCTCAGCAGCGCGGGGACGGCCGGGTGCAGTGTGCAAACACGCGTCGGGTTTTCAATGGTTTTCAATGAGAGACCAAGGGATCTCTTCAGCGGTGCAGGCAGGCAAGGGGGGGGGTCCTCGGGGTAGCCACCACCTGGGCACGGGAGAGGGCCTCCTGGGGGTCACTCCTGCACAGAAGTTCCGTTCCTTCAGGTGCTGGGGGCTGCGGGTGCAGGGTCTTTTCCAGCCGTCGGGACTTTAGGTTCAGGCAGTCGCGGTCAGGGGGAGCCTCGGGATTCCCTCTGCAGCCGTCGCTGTGGGGGGTCAGGGGGGACAACTTTGGTTACTCACGGTCTTGGAGTCGCCGGAGGGTCCTCCCTGAGGTGTTGGTTCTCCACCAGTCGAGTCGGGGTCGCCGGGTGCAGTGTTGCAAGTCTCACGCTTCTTGCGGGGAGTTGCAGGGGTCTTTAAACCTGCTCCTTTGAAACAAAGTTGCAGTCTTTTGGAGCAGGGCCGCTGTCCTCGGGAGTTTCTCGTCTTTCTTGAAGCAGGGCAGTCCTCTGAGGATTCAGAGGTCGCTGGTCCTTTGGAAAGCGTCGCTGGAGCAGGTTTCTTTGGAAGGCAGGAGACGGGCCGGTAGGACTGGGGCCAAAGCAGTTGGTGTCTTCTGTTCTTCCTCTGCAGGGGTTTTTCAGCTCAGCAGTCTTCTTCTTCTTGTAGTTTCAGGAATCTAAATTCTTAGGTTCAGGGGAGCCCTTAAATACTAAATTTAAGGGCGTGTTTAGGTCTGGGGGGTTAGTAGCCAATGGCTACTAGCCCTGAGGGTGGGTACACCCTCTTTGTGCCTCCTCCCAAGGGGAGGGGGTCACATCCCTAATCCTATTGGGGAATCCTCCATCTGCAAGATGGAGGATTTCTAAAAGTTAGAGTCACTTCAGCTCAGGACACCTTAGGGGCTGTCCTGACTGGCCAGTGACTCCTCCTTGTTATTCTCATTATTTCCTCCGGCCTTGCCGCCAAAAGTGGGGCCGTGGCCAGAGGGGGCGGGCAACTCCACTAGCTGGAGTGCCCTGCGGTGCTGGAACAAAGGGGTGAGCCTTTGAGGCTCACCACCAGGTGTTACAGCTCCTGCCTGGGGGAGGTGTTAGCATCTCCACCCAGTGCAGGCTTTGTTACTGGCCTCAGAGTGACAAAGGCACTCTCCCCATGGGGCCAGCAACATGTCTCGGTTGTGGCAGGCTGCTGGAACCAGTCAGCCTACACAGATAGTCGGTTAAGGTTTCAGGGGGCACCTCTAAGGTGCCCTTTGGGGTGTATTTTACAATAAAATGTACACTGGCATCAGTGTGCATTTATTGTGCTGAGAAGTTTGATACCAAACTTCCCAGTTTTCAGTGTAGCCATTATGGTGCTGTGGAGTCCGTGTTTGACTGACTCCCAGACCATATACTCTTATGGCTACCCTTCACTTACAATGTCTAAGGTTTGGCTTAGACACTGTAGGGGCACAGTACTCATGCACTGGTGCCCTCACCTATGGTATAGTGGACCCTGCCTTAGGGCTGTAAGGCCTACTAGAGGGGTGTCTTATCTATACTGCATAGGCAGTGTGAGGTTGGCATGGCACCCTGAGGGGAGTGCCATGTCGACTTACTCGTTTTGTTCTCACCAGCACACACAAGCTGGCAAGCAGGGTGTCTGTGCTGAGTGAGGGGTCCCCAGGGTGGCATAAGATATGCTGCAGCCCTTAGAGACCTTCCCTGGCATCAGGGCCCTTGGTACCAGGGGTACCAGTTACAAGGGACTTACCTGGATGCCAGGGTGTGCCAATTGTGGAATCAAAAGTACAGGTTAGGGAAAGAACACTCGTGCTGGGGCCTGGTTAGCAGACCTCAGCACACTTTCAATTCAAAACATAGCATCAGCAAAGGCAAAAAGTCAGGGGGTAACCATGCCAAGGAGGCATTTCTTTACAGACCCCCTAATATTTTTGCAAGTACCCCATTCCAAATATTGGTAAACCAGCTTCCCACTCTGGCAACTCCCTTTCCGAATTTCTCCCAAACTCCAAGTTCCTTCAAATCCTTCAAATCTGCACTATCTCTAGTTAGGTTAGTAAGCATACCTCTAATCTTTTTACTGTTATAAGGAATGAATGAACAACAATGACGCTCATTGAGCATCTTGCAGACCTCTCCATTCTTTGCTAAAAGGATGTCTAAAGCAAGCCGATTTTGAAGAGTCATAGCTCTTTCCGCATCAAGTTCAGTATCCATCAGGAGTATAGCTCCTGTAAAATATGTCAGCATGTTGTCCACAATAGTAGACAACTTTTGGATCTTCATTGAATTCAAGATAACCCCTACTGAAGGGATTATAGCTCCAAATATATCACCAATGACAGCAGCCACTGATTCTCGTTTTTGTCTAACATGTTGTAATTCAGACGTTTTAGGTATTTGCTTTAAGTCATCAGTCTGGTAAATCTTTGGGAAAACTATTCCCAAATAACATGTCCCATACCATCCCTTAGGGAGACGGTAATAAGCATTAAGCCCACAGATGTAATAGATCCCAGGGATCGCTGGATCTTGTCCATTCAACATAAATGTCCATTTACTCTGAAACAAAAACACATGTCTGCATTCACTCGTTCCCACAAACAAATTGTCCTGCTCAGATTTTGGCCTATATATACAAAGCCTACCTACATGTAATGCATCTATAGCTAGTTTGCCTCGTGTCTTGAGTGTGGTGTAAGCATAATCATTTACATATGTGCGCTTTTCTAGCCCCTTCTCTAGTCTTTCTTTTAATGCTTTGCGTCTATCATCAGTATGATCTAAGAATCTTTTCTATACAGGTGACAGCAAGCAGGTCAAATTGTTGCGATGTGCATAAGCAGTTCCAAATGTAAGCGTTGGTTCGAAGAAACCTCCAACTATTTTTATGTCATGCTCTTTAGCTAATTTGTTCAAAAACTCAATCACAGGCACAAAGGAAAACACAACATCCAAATTCGAATAAAAGTATTGCACATGCTCTTGATTATAGAATCTGGTTAATAGCAAGCTACAACTAATCCCGTAGGTTAGCGGTAAGCTATGATAGGTGACCCCTTCTTGCACTGATGAAGGAATCTTGGTGCACACAGAACAGTCTTTCGCATCCATGGTTTCGACATACTTATTTAGTAAGCGATAGAAGACATTAGTAGAGAGCTCCCCCTTTGAATTAGTCCTCTCATGCAAGTGCCTTGCATCCTGCTCAAACTTTTCCCACGGTGGTAATGTTGTAGTCTCAGGTTTTGAAGTAGCGTTAATAGTTTTCTTATCTAACCACGGCATTCCCACAATCACTCCCACAATTATTACTGCACACACAAGACCTATTGTTACTACTT
Source organism: Pleurodeles waltl (assembly GCF_031143425.1). Lineage (NCBI taxonomy): Eukaryota > Metazoa > Chordata > Amphibia > Caudata > Salamandridae > Pleurodeles > Pleurodeles waltl. Next base: position 654,267,106 of record NC_090436.1, read on the forward strand.
CTATTATAAGCCATGTCTGTACAGAATCAGATAGTAGAATAACAATCAACTTGAGGACAATATAAACTTATCTACTCTCTTTGTGTGTATTTACAGCGTTTTCATTCACTCCAGGACCCCCTTTTGTCAAATCAGGTTATCAGCTTGTTATAGTCAGGTTTCCAAAAGTCAAATCAGGTTATCAGTGTCACATCCGGTAATTTATAAGTCTATTTTCTTTAGTTTTCAGCTTTCAATTTTAACAAAGTCTTTTCTTTGAATTAGTTCAGGTACCGTAATATTGGCCTGGTACTTCTCGATCAAAATAGAATGCTAGGAATTCTTGTTGCCAGTCAGATGTTGTAGCATACGCCCATTCAGGACCTGTATATCTTTTGTTAGCGATTCTCTTTGTTTTCAATCTGCGTTCACCTTGCAGTTCTCCTTCACTTAGATCTTCCACTCGGGATGTATCAGTTATTGTTTTACCTGGTATGCTTCTTATCTTTAAAACTGTTTTTTCTGGCCAGTTATCACCTTTATCGACTTCTTCCAATATGTCTTTTCAGGACGCTGGACAGCACCCTCCTTTTGTAATATGGTGTTTTCACTTGATGGACCTGCAACTGGCTCAGGGGATGCTGGTACTCTCTGATTTATTTCTATTATTTCCCCTTCTTCTCTTTCTTCTTCTTCTTCTTCTTGGTCTGTGACAGGTTCTAGTTCTAACCCGTATCCGTCTACTTCTGGGAGAACCTCTCCTTGACTTAGTTCTCCTGCTGCCTCTACTGAGATAGGTACTCAGTCATCTCTCTCAAACTCATTCACTGTTTGAGGGACAAGGCTGTTCTCAGTGGGCTCTCCTGCAGTCTCAGTTCCCTCTTGGCTGTTTTCTGACCCTGAGACTTCCCTTTCTGGGACTGTCGTGCCAGAAACTTCAAGTTCCTCGTCAGTTGGACACGTTACCTTCTTTGTATGACTGGCATGTATCCAATTTGGGATGCCTGCACATTTCACAGCAGTGGTTGTTGTCAAGATAACTTGATACAGCCCTTTCCAGCGCGGCTCCAAACACAACTTTCTCACGTGCTTCTTGACAACCACCCAGTCACCGGCCTATAGGGTGTGACCTGGATCTCCAATCGGTGGCAATGTGTTAGCCTCTACCTGGTGAGAGAAAGAGCGAATCACATCAGCCAAACCTTTGCAGTAGTCCAACATCATATCATCTGTGATATTCACTAGAGCATTTGCGGGCACTGCTGGTAATCTCATAGCTCTGCCCATGAGGATTTCATGGGGTGATAATACTGTCTTCTTATCAGGGGTGTTCCTTATTGACATCAGCACTAAGGGTAATGCATCTGGCCATTTCATATTGGTAGCTGCACACATCTTTGCCATTCTCGATTTCAGAGTACCATTCATTTGCTCTACTAGTCCTGATGCTTCAGGGCGGTAGCTACAATGCAGTTTTTGTTCGATGTCTAGTGCGGCACACAGAAGTTTAATTACCTCATTGTCGAAGTGTCTGCCCCTATCTGACTCTATAGGGACCGGAAACCCAAACCTGGGTATCAGTTCTCTAAGTAACAGCTTTGCAACTGTGAGACTGTCATTTCTTTGTGTGGGGTAGGCTTCGATACAATGACTGAAAACACACACAATCACCAACACGTACTTCAATCCTCCACAGACAGGCATCTCAATGAAATCCATTTGCATTTTGCTAAATGGACCACCAGCTCTCCCAATGTGGCTCAAAGTTACCACTGTCCCTTTCCCAGCATTCATCTGTTGACAGATGATGCACCTGTGACAAGTAACCTCTGCAGCATGTCTGAACTTTGGTTGAACCAATCAATTTTGAATGACCTGATCATTGCATCCCTCCCAAGGTGAGCCTGTCCATGATAGAGCCTCGCGAATTGTGATAGAAGACTGTTTGGCAAAACTAATTTCCCTTCCTCTGAGACCCATAAGTCGTCAGTCCTTTGTGTACATTGCATTCTTTGCCAGGAGCGTTTTTCTTCTTTGCTAGCACGACTCTGTAATGTCTTTAGTTCATCCAGGGTATCTACCACCCTTAACACAAGGTTCAAGCATGTGTCATTTTCAGTTTGCGGTAACAATTCCCACTGATCTTTAAACGATATACAGTTCAATGCGCAAAATCTTGCAACTTGATCTGCATAGCCATTACCCATGGACACAAAGGGGGTCATTCCGACCCCGGCGGTCAAGGACTGCCGGGGCTGGGGTCGGCGGTAGCTCCGCCAACAGGCTGGCGGTGCTCCGCCGGGCATTCTGACCGCGGTGGTACAGCCGCGGCCAGAAACAGAAAGTCGGCGGTGTACTGCCGACTTTCCGCTGCCCATGGGAATCCTCCATGGCGGCGCAGCTTGCTGCGCCGCCATGGGGATTCCGACCCCCTCACCGCCATCCTGTTCCTGGCGGTTTCGACCGCCAGGAACAGGATGGCGGTGAGGGGTGTCGTGGGGCCCCTGGCATGGGCACTGCAGGGGCCCCCGTAAGAGGGCCCCACAAAGAATTTCAGTGTCTGCTCAGCAGACACTGAAATTCGCGACGGGTGCTACTGCACCCGTCGCACACCTTCCACTCCGCCGGCTCCATTCGGAGCCGGCTTCATCGTGGAAGGGTGTTTCCCGCTGGGCTGGCGGGCGGCCTTTTGGCGGTCGCCCGCCAGCCCAGTGGGAAACCCAGAATGACCCCCAAAGTCTTGTGACTTAATATGAGCATTGCATTTCACCACGGCAATTTCAAGAGGTAACTGAATTGCATGTAACAAGTCCTTAATTTGTTCACCATTTTTCACAGGAGAACCAGAAGAGGTCATGAAACCTCTCTGTGACCACAATTGGCCCAAATCATGTTGAAATCCAAATCTGTATCTGCTGTCAGTATAAATAGTGACTCTCAAATTTGCAGCTGCGTGGCATGCCTTAGTAAGGGTAACTATTTCTACCACTTGTGCAGAGAACACTTTCTCGAGCCAGGAAGCTTCAATGATACTAGCTATGGTACATACAGCGTAACCAGCTCTCAGAGTTCCGACTGAATCTCTCAAACAGAACCCATCAACAAACATAATGCAGTCATTTTCTTTTAACTGTGTGTCTTGAATATCAGGTCGGGTTTGGTACATAATTCTGTCACCTCAAGAGAATCGTGCTCCACTTCCTCTTCATTGCTGACTTCAGTTTTCTCAGCAGGAAGTAGAGTTGCCGGGTTCAATACAGTACATCGTTTCAGAGAAACATTTGATGACCCCAGTATAATTGTCTCATATTTGGTAAGTCAAGCATTTGTCATATGCTGAGTTTTAGTTCGAGTCAGCAAAATTTCAACTGAATGCGGACTAATTACTGTAGGGGGTATCCCATTACTATGCCTTCACACAGTGTAAGGCTCTGACCAACTGCTGCAACTGCGTGCAAACAACCAGTGAAGGCTGCTGCGATGGGGTCCAAGGTAGCTGAAAAATATGCTACAGGGTGATTCGCACCTCCATGGACCTGTGTCAAGACAGACAAAGAACAAGCATCACGTTCATGACAAAACAGTAGAAAAGGCTTCGTGTAATCAGGCATACCCAAAGCTGGTGCCCTGCACATGCACTCTCTCAGTTCCATGAATGACTCAAGTTCTTCTTTGGTCAAAGCTATGGTATATGGCTCATCCTTGATCTCTTTACCTGTCAGTTTTATCAAAGGCTTTGAGATAATTGAGAAGTTGGGTATCCACTGGCGACAGTAGCCCACCATTCCCAAAAACATTCTGACATCTCTCTTTGTCGTCGGGGGGTTCATTTGCAAAATGGCTGTTATTCTCTCTTTCGATATTCTCCTGGACCCTCTTTCAATTAAGTGTCCTAAGTATTTCACTTCTTTCTGGCAGTACTGCAGCTTCTTGGGTGACACCTTATGTCAGTTTTTTCCTAAATGATTCAGTAAGGCAATTGTGTCATATTTACAGTTATCCCTTGTTTTGGATGCAATCAGCAAGTCATCGATGTACTGCACTAGAGTCGAGTTAAAAGGCAGTACTAAGGATTCCAAATCCTTTTTCAATATCTGATTGAAGATGGACGTTGATTCAGAAAACCCTTGAGGAATTCTGCACCAACTGTACACCTTATCCAGGAATTTGAAACTGAACAAAAATTGGATGTCCTCATGAAGAGGTATCGAAAAGAAAGCTTGTGACAGGTCTATAACGGTGAACCATTCGGCATCACACGGGACCTGAAACATAATCACTGCTGGATTGGGCACTATTGGGCAACATTTTACCACAATCTCGTTTATTTTCCTCAAATCCTGCACGATTCGAACCTTCCCACAAGGCTTTTTCAGACCCATTATTGGTGAATTACATGGGCTACTCAGCACCTCTTTCAGAACTCCCTGTTTCACAAAGTCTGCGATTATTTGTGACACTTCAATAAGAACGTCTTGTGCCATATGATATTGCGGCACCTGGGGAAACACTGCATTTGGTTTCACTTGTACTTTGACTGGTTCTACACCTTTTATTAGTCCCACTTCCTTTCCTGTTAAATCCCACACTTTCTCAGTCACGGTTCCCTGTAAATCGGCAGGTAGATCAATCACTGTAAGTATCTTGAACAATGTAATCAAAGGGTAATCTTCATTTACAGTTCCTGTCTCTAGTTCTGAGAATTGACCATCATCCCCTTCATCATCACTGTTTGTCTGCACTTCGATTCCATCATTGGAACAGGTAATCGAACATTTTGTCTTGCACAGTAAGTCTCTTCCCAATAGGGATACCGGACTTGAATCACAGACTATAAACTTATGCAGTCCCTGAAAGTTACCGATCTCAACTTGTACTGGATCTGTAATCGGGTTTGTCAGGTATTGGTTTGCCACCCCGACCACCCTTATTGTACGCCCTGAAAGTGGCAATTTTGGTACCTCTGCACTTCAAACAGTAGAGCGTGGAGCTCCTGTATCGACCAGGAATGAAACTTTGTGGCCCATTACCTTTCCTTCTACATAGGGTCCCCTCTGATCTACCTCTAGGGATGCTACAAGCCAGCACTCTTCACTATCTGATCTGTCATCCGACCACTCCTCATTCATTCCATCTTCACCACGTAATGGGAATTGCTGTACTGTATTATTTTGACTCATTACCTGACCTGTGACCTGTTGAGGAAGCATCACCTGCTGCTGTCCCATCAGAGCCATTGGTAATTGCATTTGCTGTCTAGGTACCATGGGAACCTGCTGTTGTACCTGCTGCACTTGTACTGGCTGAACACGCGGCATTTGCATCTGCTGCATGGGCTGTACCCCTTGCATCTGTATCATGTTATTTTGAAAATTCGGATTTTGATTTCTCAATTTTTGACCTCTTACATTTTGCAATGTACCAACATTAGTGCTTTGTTGAACGACACCATCCTGTACCACATTTGGGCACTCCCGTTTCCAGTGCCCCACGCCCCCGCACACGTGACATGGTGACATCTTCTTCATCCCCTGCACATCATTTTGAACCACAACAGTATTTAAGTCTGGACCGCGGTTCACAAAACCTCGACCTCGACCCCTCGGCTGTTCCTGAAACACACCATTCACTTGCAGCTGTTGCTGTATCATCTGTTGAACACCATTTCCCTGTATTCCTGCCTGTGCAGCCCTTATCTGCATTACCATCACTTTTTCCTTCAGCTTTTTCTGTTTCAGCTCAATTTCGTCGCTACAATATTTCGCATACTGCAACACCTCATCAATCGGCTTCGCTTGCCAACAAATCAAATGATTCTTAATCATCTGACTGACCTCTGGTCTCAGCCCTTCAACAAATCTGAACACGAGATGGTTCATGTCTTTCGGCTCAATGGTCTCAGTACCACTGTAATGTTTGAAAGCTTTTAACAATCTCTCATAATAAGCATGTATAGATTCCTTAACCTCCTGTGAGGTCCGGTCGATTTTCTGCCAATCAGTCACTTTTGGCGACACCTTTTGTTTCAAAAATTCAATCACCTTATGATAGTATTTCATCACCTCTTCCGAAGGTGCTCCGGTCACCTTATCCCTTGCCGGCTCCTTCGTCGGCCAGTCTACCCCTCTTTTGCACTCAAGCCACAAATCAGGCGGAACAAAAATCTCAAACAAAGTATTCAAGTCATCCCAGAGAAACTTTGCAAGTTGCACGAACCTGTCTGTTTGCTGGTACCACTCGATCGGTTTCTCCCTCAACCTGGGATAATCGTTAGTAAAAGATAGGATGTCTCCCCTGGACCACGGCACATGGACCAAAACACCACCAGCTGTTTCTCTCATGGGTAATATTTTTACCGATTCTATATCGGGTGAGGCTTTGGTCTGACTTGCCCCTGGGCTGTCACCCTTTTCCTTATCTCTTTTCTTTGCCCATCTGCCTTCCCATTTTTCGAATTCACCCCAAACTTGCGCACTTTGCATTAGTTCTTTTCAATGCGCCTTCATTCCGGCAGACCTCATGTGCTCGAAGTCTTTTGAATCAAAGTCTAACCTGTAACTTCTTTTCAAATGTTTAGTGTTCTCAATGTCAATATTGTATTTGTCTGCCAGGTTTGCTATTCTCTGATGCACCTTGCCCACTTCTTTGGTAATCTTGGGACACAGAAATCTCAATTCTGCTTCAGTGTATGACTCCAATCTGTTTACCCCAATGGTTCCGTCCACTAGTTCAGCAGCTTCCACTCCCAATCTTACAAAATTCAGGTACTCATCTTTTTCTGACCTTTCCGGTTCTACTGCTGTTACTGTAGGCTTTTGCGAAGCACAGGTCTTCTCTAACCACTCATTCAACTGCTGTCCTGTAAAGCCTTGCAGTGAAATGTTTCCTGCATGCATCATTGGTGATTGTGAAACATTCGTACTCATTGTCTGTGGGGTCAACAGGCCTAACCCTGCCTGACGCATTGTTTCCAATGGTGCTTCCACTGGGCTAAGATCTATTAAAGACCTCAGCTTTTCAACTGCTTGTTCTCCAGGGGCCATTAACTGAGGGGTTCCTATGGACCCTCCTCGTATTGCATCTTGGGTCATTACCCACTTATCACATACGCCAGATTTACCTTGTGCATACAATGGTACTGGTGGACCAACAGTAATTGGTAACAATATTGTGCCAGGTGTCTGACCTGGTCCCAAACTCCGTGGAGCAGTAACTCCATAAGTCTGTTCCAAGTACCCGGGACCGGTACTAATGGAGGACCATCTACTGGGTTATACCCTGGTATCAGTTGTGGCTGTGGCTGGGACAGCAATTTTGGAGTTGACTCAATCTGCACTAACCTTGATTTTGTGTATATCGGGTCTGGCGGCACTATCAGATTTGTAGTAGTCTCAAGTACTGGGACGTCTGGATAGATTCTCTGTATCTGCGGTGGAGGTTGCAACTGTATCTGCATGTCTGGCGCAGTGGGTACACTGACACCATTCTGTATCAAAGCCGTATCACTAGTCTGTACCGTATCAGTAACTCCCTTCTCCGGCATCTGGTTCACAGGACCCACGCTAGTGCTTGGAACACTGTCGCTCACCGCATAAGGTGGCAGGCGATCATGTAATAATCGGTCCATGAATTCTTCATCGTCTGAATCGTCTTCCTCTTCCCAAGGTCTCTTATTCTCCTTAGATTTACTACAGTCTTTGTCTGTTTTACAGGAGGCTTTCTTTCCCTGTGTCTCTTCTCCCTGTTCTATTGCTGGGAACAATTTTAATCCGTCAACAATTCCCCGTCTCACATTTTGTTCTCATTATCCCACATAGCCTCTGCATAAGATTTTTCTGCCCTTTTCAGCCTTCTCTGGAATCTTTCTTGTCTATGTTTAAGCGCCATCAAATTCCAAATCGCCAGAGCCTCATATTGAGCTGGCCTCGAAGGTGGTTTTTGTGTACTTAACATCCATCTTAAATTTTGTAATACCTTCGGTTTGAACGTCCCATGTTCTGGGAAAGGCAAACATCCCTCATTCTCTGTCAATTTGCGCCACTGTTTCATCCATAAACAAGGCGCGACACCCTTCTCCTCCATAACCATGTAGGCTGGAGTACCCTCAGGCGGTGTAGGCTCCCCATCAGTTGCCATAATATATGCGTCTCCTTTCAGAGCGCTCTTAAAAGCCTTGACAAAATTCATCTTTGCGTTATATCTTATTTGTATTTAATCAGAAAGTGACTTTAATTCCCAGGACACTCTTCCCCCACCTTTCTCAACCTATTGCCTCTCACGGACGGCAGCCAATCCGTGCGCGACCCCTCTCGACAACTGACCTATCTCAGCGTGGCACCACTGACGTCACACTCACACACTGCAGCTGACAAAGTCTTGCGGCTCGTCCGCCCCTCATTGGATTCACACAAAACTAATGCAAAATATTGCGAGCACTTTAACAACAACACAAATCTGTCGGTTTACTACAGGAAGGGTAAAACATTTGCTTCAGAATTTTACAGAGATTTCAGTTGAAGCCTCGCCGCTACTCTCTCCTTCTCAATTCCCACATACGCAAGCAGAATTCGACCCGCAAATCCTACTCTCGACTTGTCAATGGTTCATCCTACTGCACTTTAGAACTTGCCAAATCGCCATCGAAGGTTTCACACATACGTTTTTTGACTCGAACTCGACTTGTCAACCACGCCCGATTGACCTATTAAACCGTACAGATTACAACATAAACCCAAGTGTCTCCTACACTTGTCAATATACTCCGGAGTCTTAGACCACGACGGGTCCGTACAAAACAACCAACCACGTGGATAATTTTGAGCACAAAGCTCCACACTCATATGAGGTACGCCGACTTCCCTACTCTCATACTGCGGAGTACGCCCATTCCTTCTAAAACAACATTTACTTGGCCTAGATACACACAAACTTCATCGATCACCTGCAGAAAGGCATAAGCTGAGCAAGCGCAAAACCCTATACCACACACATTATGACGCCGAGAACATCCCCATCTCACTTAGGCAGGCTCCGAGATCCCGGGAAAGTCATGGTGAGTTTGGAAACACATCATACCTCCAATTTGCATTATCACAGAAAAACAAATTAAACAATGATTCTCCGTCCTAGGGCCCCAAAGGACCAAACCATCGCTCTGCTACCAGAACTGATAACGCGTCCCTTTATGATAATTTATTTCACATCAGGACTCGTTTTAGGCCAATGAATCTTTTGATCCAGTTAAGAGACACCGTAGGACGAGATAGCTAATCAATATATCAATCAATACATCAATAACATCATCAATATTTATTACCACAATACATTTCACCTTAGTCAAAGTCATTAATCAATACATCGACGCTACCATGACCTTTCAGCCATGAATAATCACACCGGTTTAGTAGAATTTTATGAGTTTATTCCCTATTAATTAAAATCTAAGATTAAGGGGGTCATTTCAACCCTGGCGGTCATCGACCGCCACGGTGGAGGACCACGGAAGCACCGCCAACAGGCTGGCGGTGCTTCCCTGCCCATTCTGACCGCGGCGGTAAAGCCGTGGTCAGAAAAGGGGATCCGGCGGTTTCCCGCCGGATTTCCCCTGTCTGGGCTGAATCTCCATGGCGGCGCTGCAAGCAGCGCCGCCATGGAGATTCCGAACCCCTTCCCGCCACCCTGTTTCTGGCGGTGTTTACCGCCAGGAACAGGATGGCGGGAACGGGTGTCGTGGGGCCCCTGGGGGCCCCTGCACTGCCCATGCCACTGGCATGGGCAGTGCAGGGGCCCCCTAACAGGGCCCCAGCATGATTTTCACTGTCTGCATAGCAGACAGTGAAAATCGCGATGGGTGCAACTGCACCCGTCGCACCCCTGCAACACCGCCGGCTCCATTCGGAGCCGGCTTCCATGTTGCAGGGCCTTTCCCGCTGGGCCGGCGGGCGCTTCTTTGGCGGGCGCCCGCCGGCCCAGCGGGAAAACCAGAATGGCCTCCGCGGTCTTTTGACCGTGGAGCGGCCAAATGGCGGTGACCGCCTAAGTGTGTTATCCTCAAAGCCAAGAAACACAACAGCATAGTCACGATATGGCAACTTTGATAAGATTTCAATAAGGCAAAAATCACAAACATCAGAATATAACACGGCGTGAACATAGATCAAGATTAGCAGAATATTAATATTACATCAGTTCAACAAAGCATTATCTCGGTCATTTGTCTATTTGCGTCAATTTGATGAACACCTGTCCTAACCACTAATTAGCATTGGCATGTTGGGCTTCATGCAAAATGATTTGGAACACCAATTTGGAAAACATCTAGCTATGGTTTCTGTCAAAAAAGCAAGCAGTTGGTACCTAGAAAGGAAAAGCAAAATAGACAAATCACAATTGCATTGTCATAATTACCCTCCAAGGATTAGGTCAGCACACAGGTTCAGTCTTCGTCCTCAGGACATCAGTCAGATCGCCATCAGTCAGGACTCAACTAAAGGACAAAGGGACACTTCCCTCATAAGGACGATAAGTGAAAATGGACAGACTATAGATGAGGATGATTTCTAATAAGTCCCAATTCACCAAACACAGTGACAGAGTTTCTGGATAAAATCAATAGCATTCCCTACTTAAAATCTCGACCTCTCTGTGACATGGGTTTTTATCCCCTTTTCGTAATACATTCCTCCAAAATTCTATTGGTCATTTACTATACCCCACTATCTTTAACCTATCAAGTTTACCATTTGGTAATCCCAATTGTCACCCCACATTAGTTCGCGAGTTTTTGATTGGTCTTCATAATTGACGTCTTCAGAGGTGGCGCATCCGGCGTTATTTCATTCTTGGCACGTCCCTTGGGTCATCAGTTCATTGTTCACCGGTCTAAATGTCCTTGTACATTTCACTAATCTACATTTGTTTCAATTTCATCTATAACTTTTAGACCAAGGCACCGAATATGCGCTTGGGAACGGATTTCATATAGTTACATTCATCTTCCAAGTTTTGGAGGAAAGAACATTTGCAGGGTCATGGCCCCTTGTGAGTCAGCACACTGGAAAACAGAAAAATGCATTTAATATGAGAGCCAGGCAGCTGAGCTGCAGCTCACACTAACTTAAAGCCTATGAGGATTTTCAATACAGATTCATTAATGCGAATGTTGATATAAGCTTAATTGAACATAACATAAACACTCTGTTTATCATTATTAGTCTGCGTATACATTGGTGGCCACTCTTCGTGGTCATAATTTCAGGAGCACATTTAAGCAAAACTTCTACTAATATAATTTCTATACGATATTATCACATATTAATACATAAACAGTTCATGTTAATATAGATTATATAAGCTATGCTCTCTCAACGCCAATCACCACACACCGCTGACGTGCACTCACCACCCCCACTACCATTCACACATCCCCTGTGTCCTCTACCAATGTGTCTGTGAGCCCTCCTCCCAAAATACACAAACGCAGTCACACACCCACCCAACAGCCATCCACCTCAGGATAGCCTCCAGCACATGCACCTTCACCCAAAGTCAGCAAACGAACACCTCCTACAACCACTACCTCTTCCTCCACTCCCAAACCCCCTCCATCTACCCGTCCCAGTGTGTCTAAAAAACGTTTCCTCTTAAATGTTGACCTCTTCCCTACACCTCCCCTCCCGTCCGTCCCCTGAGGCCCGTCTTTCCAGGTCCAAACCCAGCACCTCAGCCACCACATCACCGGGCACAGTGGTGCCAGCAATACCCGGATTTTGGAGTGCGCCTGTGTCCCAAGGAGCGAGGCCAAGGACATTCCCCCACCTCCAAAACAGAACAAGTTGCCCACATCCCGTAGGGAGAAGGCCAAAACACCTGCCAGCAAGGGCTCAGGCAAGACAATTGTGGGAAGTGGCAAGACAGCTGCGCCACCATCCAAGGTGGGGAAGGGCCTGAAGAATATAGGCAAGTCAACGTCGCCGCCAACCTGCACGGCGGACAAGATCGCCACCGGCATCGCCACATGCACCGCTGCCACAGACACCGCCACCAGCAGCCCAGATACTGAGCCCTTCAGCAGCACCGCAGACACTGTGCCCTTCAGCAGCACCGAAGTCAGTGAGCCCGCAACCATCACTGCCGCTATTGACACCGCCACCAGCACCGCGGTCAATGAGCCAGCCACCAGAACAGCAGTCAGTGAGCCAGCCACCAGCACGGCAGTCAGTGAGCCAGCCACCAGCACCACAGTCACTGAGGCCTCCACCAGCACCGCCGCCACAATGACCGCCGCAAGCACCGCCGCTAATGACACCACCGCCAGCGGACCCGCGACAACCTGAGCCAGTGGCACCACTGCAGACATGGCTGCCATCCCCAGTGGTCATCCGTACGTGGCTGGTTGTCAGTTCCAGGGGCCTGGGCAGCTTCCATGTTGCCCCACTGTCACTGTCTTAGTCCTTCGCAGGATGAAGCATTCTGGGCACAAAGCCCCCTCCAGAACCAGTGGAAAATCTCATCCACTACCTCTGTCCTTGGCAGGATGAAGCACTCTGGGCACAAAGTTCCCTCCAGAATCAGTGGAGAATCTCATCCACTACCTCTGTCCTTGGCAGGATGAAGCACTCTGGGCACAAAGCTCCCTCCAGAACCAGTGGAGAATCTCATCCACTACCTCTGTCCTTGGCAGGATGAAGCACTCTGGGCATAAAGCCCCCTTCAGAACCAGTGGAGAAAGGCATCCACAAACACAGTCCTTGGCAGGATGAAGCACTCTGGGCACAAAGCTCCCTCCAGAACCAGCAGAGAATCTCATCCACTACCTCTGTCCTTGGCAGGATGAAGCACTCTGGGCACAAAGCCCCCTCTAGAACCAGTGGAGAAAGGCATCCACAAATACAGTCCTTGGCAGGATGAAGCACTCTGGGCTCAAAGCCCCCTCCAGAATCAGTGGAGAATCTCATACACTACCTCTGTCCTTGGCAGGATGAAGCACTCTGGGCACAAAGCTCCCTCCAGAACAAGTGGAGAATCTCATCCACTACCTCTGTCCTTGGCAGGATGAAGCACTCTGGGCACAAAGCTCCCTCCAGAACCAGTGGAGAATCTCATCCACTACCTCTGTCCTTGGCAGGATGAAGCACTCTGGGCACAAAGCTCCCTCCAGAACCAGTGGAGAATCTCATCCACTACTTCTGTCCTTGGCAGGATGAAGCACTCTGGGCACAAAGCCCCCTCCAGAACCAGTGGAGACTGTTATCCACTTGGGAGACTGTGGCTTTGCACTCCCCAGGACCAATCAGTGGGCAACCCACCCACTGGAGAGACTTGAGAGACTGTGGCTTTGCACTCCCCAGGATAAAGCAGTGGGCAAACCACCCACTGGAGAGACTTGAGAGACTGTGGCTTTGCACTCCCTAGGATGCAGCAGTGGGCAACCCACCCACTGTAAAGACTTGAGAGACTGTGGCTTTGCACTCCCCAGGATAAAGCAGTGGGCAACCCACCCACTGGAGAGACTGTGGCTTTGCACTCCCCAGGATACATCAATGGGCATGGAGCCCCCTCGTGGAGCTGGCGTTGTGCACTCATCCGTCTGAGGTGCCCCCTTTCCCTTCCCCCTGAGGTGACTGTTTTATTTTGATCTGATGCCCCTGCAGTGTTCTCTCTGTTTCGATTGGGTATCTTGTGTGGGCCTCGCTCATGCATTTTGGGCCCAGTGGTCCACGGACTGTATAGGTGCAGTACCTGGACTTGAATTCTTGGTGTGCATATTTGTTTATCGTCTATATACATTTTGGACTAATGGATGTTTATTGATTACAACTGTTACAATCAATTCCTTTTGTCCTTGCGTTCTTCCGGGGGGGCTGGGGGGTGTAAATGTAATGTTTCAGCATGTATTGGTGTGTGTGTTGTGGGTGAGGGTGGGGGTGTTGCATGTAGCGTGTGTCACTCTCTTTTCCCTCCCCCCTCCCCTGTGTTGTAGGTGCAGTACTCACTGTGGTCGTCGCCGCCATCGGTTGTGCTCCTGGTAGAGGAGCAGGAAGACTATCGCAGGGAGTATTTGGAGTTCAGGCTCCATGGCTTCCTGGTTCCTCGTGGGGTGTGGAGAGGTGAGTGTTTTCCCTTCCAAGTCCTGTTTCCGCCGTGTTTTTGTTCGTGTTGAATCCGCCCCGGAAAAGGTGGCGGATTGGCCTGTCATAATAGTGTGGGCGGTACATTGTCTTCCGCCTGTCTGTTGGCGGTGACCTCCATGCTGTTTGTTTGTACCGCCGTGGCGATCGGAGTGTTAAAGTGGCTGTCTATGTTGGCGGCTTCCGCCATGGTCATAATTCCATTTTTTTTACCACCGGCCTGTTGGCGGTTTTACCGTCACTTTACCACCGACCGCCAGGGTTGTAATGAGGGCCTATATGTCCTACCTTAACCATATACTGCACCCTGCACTTGGGGCTACTTAGGGTCTAACTTAGGGGTGTCTGACATGTAGGAAAAGGGAAGGTGTAGGCCTGGCAAGTGGGTACACTTGCCAAGTCGAATTTACAGTTAAAACTGCACAGACATACACTGCAATGGCAGGTCTGAGATATGATTACAGAGCTACTTGTGTGGGTGGCACAACCAGTGCTACAGGCCCACTAGCAGCATTTGATTTACAGGCCCTGGCACCTCTAGGACACTTTACTAGGGACTTGCTAGTAAATAAAATATGCCAATCATGGATAAGCCAATTACCTACACATTTTGTAAAGGAGCATTTACAGTTTAGCACTGGTTAACAGTGGTAAAGTGTCCAGTGTATCAAAAAGAGCAAAATCAGAGTCCAGCACACATCAACAACCTGGGGAACAGAGGCAAAACGTTAAGGGAGACCACACCAATGATGAAAAGTCTAACAGCTCCCATATGGACTCTGTCTGGACATCCTTTGCTCACTTTCAATGTTGGTGTTGTTGCTCTAAATAATGCAAACATGCTCATGCTGACCACCTCACATGTAGGTATGTTTCAGAAATGACACTTATACTATGGTGGATGTGTATATACAAAACCCACTTCTTAGCATCTCTAGAGATTGAGCTAAAGTCACTGTCACTTGCTCTTGTTGCATATGGCCAAACATCATGTACATCCACTGCCTTGGCATTATGTAGAATGTCTTATCTAGCAATTGGATGTCATGGTGTGACAGTAAGCTTGAGTTTTTCGACTGGCACACAGTTAAAAGGCCTTACTATTCACACAAATGCGTACCTGCTCAAAATGGGGCCTGTAAGGCATGGAGTCAATAACACTGTTCGACTCATCCATATATATCTAGCTCAGTAAACATGACAATATGATCAAGCACATATGATAGCCTTAGTGCTTACTCTGAAGAGATCCTAAAGTACCTAAATTATGCTTGCACTGATAATATGCAGATACCCATGACCATACTCCTTCTGAATTTGCATTATATATATGCCACACAAGGATGTATACAGTCAGTCCAACACCTTGGATGTCAACATGCATAAAATGCAACTAATTATTTTGGGGTCCTGTGTCAACTGATAAATGGTGCTGAGAGGTATACTGAGATAAATGTGGTAAATGTGTTCCTATGCCCTGAGAGGCCTCACATGTATTGAGTGTGAGTGCAACAACTTCAATTGTACTATATACACAAATATCACTGAGTAAAAGCCAGAGAATAGACCCTGGAAGAAAGCAACATCTGGGTAAGAGGAAATGCAGGACTTATGGTTTTCAGACTTTGCAAGTAGCCGCACAAAGTTACATGCATGTAGTGTCACACTAAGGAGGAACTCAATGCCAAGAATGATTGAGGTTCTCCAGATAGGTGGGGGCTGCATTCATGATTTGTAACCAGATAACAACAATGACCGACTTGCATAATGGTGCAATGGAGTGTGCATTAGTGACAGGCACAAGTGTGTGTCCCAGCACAGCCCGGAATCACGTTGATTTGCACACCAGATGGCTTTAACTTCATTTTGATTCTGCGAATTACGGTGATTTGCACACCAGATATTCTGCTTTTTTACACAGACCTTCAATGCAAAATACGGAATTTTGTTATATACATGAAGATTCAGCACATATATCTATGCATATTGTTACATGTGGATTAGCGGTGGTTCGCACACCCATGGCAGTGTATTTTATATTTAGCATTCAATTGCAAATTGCCAGTGATTCATACCCTCCACCTTATACAGTGACTAATATATAATTATTTTTGTTTCTTTGTCTGAGTGACGTTTGTAGTAAGAAAACTATAGTAAGCTATATATATTCTATATCTTTTAATACTCTTCATAGTATTATTTTACTATATCTATTTGGGACATTGAATTTACTGCTGAAAAATTATAATGACCTCAATTCAACCTTCACCATTTTTTTTATCTGAGCCAGGGGAACCATCTATACAATGGGAGTTATGGATAGATTTATTTGAGGCATATGTTAAGGTTTCAGAGGACCAAGAATGTTCCCCAGAAAGGTATTTAGCCTTATTGAAGAACAGATTGGGTGCCATTGGTGTTAGAGAATTCAAGAATTTGCCGGCAATTGATAATGCTGGGGATACTGATGTGTATCACATTTCAAAACAAGAATTGTATGAACGTTATGGTAGAAAAATTTGTGTAGTACTAGAACGATACATGTTTTATTCTACAGTTCGGCAGGAAGATGAATCAATTGATCAATTTATGGCAGCTCTTAGAGGATTGGCAGTTACTTGTAAATATGAACAAATGTCAGATGATCAAGTATTGAGGGACCAACTGCTAAGGAAAATTAAATATCGTAATAAACAAAAGAAGCTGTGGTCTTGTGGTAGTGAATTAACATTAAAAACTGCAATTGAGGTTGCTAGAAGTATAGAAGGTTCTGAGAAGTGTAGCCAAAATGTAAGGAAAAACACTGCAAATTGTAACGTTGAATCAGTGAATGCTAGTTCTTTAACAAAAGAAGTTAAGGAAAAGGAAAAGAAAATAAAAAAGAAGAAAAGTAAAGCAAGATTGTGTTACAGATGTGATGTGGGGCAGGTAATCATGTAGCAATATTCAAAAAAGTGTCCTGCTATAGGAAAAGTTTGTAGCTCATGTAAAAAAACTGGCCATTTTAGCAAAGTTTGCAAAGGTATTAAGAAAAATGTAAACTGTGTGTCGGTATATGAAGACAGTGAAGAAGAAGAAAGGTTACAAGATGAGGTGTTAAGTGTTTTACGAAATATTAGTCATGGTTTAGATAAATCGCTAAACTTATCAACATGCAAGTTGTTTATAGTTTGTGAAGTGAATGCCATGGTGGACTCTTGTGCCTGGTTCACTATTATGTGTAAAGAAATGTTCAACCAATTGTGCCCTGAAACTTGCTTACTTCCTACTGATGTGAATCCTGTAATTGTACAGGTCATTAAATTCCCATAGTAGGATATATACGAGAGCAAATTACATTTTCACATAGGCAGTGTAAAGGCAAACTGAATGTGACTGATAAGGGAGAATTCATTTTAGTTTGGCTACATATTATTAAATTGGGAATTAAGTTAGTCCCTATGAGAGTTCCTCCAGTGTATGTAGTACAAGGATTGCATGATGAAAAATTGACATACGAAGATTTAGACAGGAAATTTCCAAATGTACCTACAACATTGGTAGGTAAACTGAAGCATTCTAAGCAGAGAATCGTATTATGAGAAAATGTGAATTCTGTTATGCACAAAAAGCGGAATGTACCAGTGAATTATAGAGCAACACTTAAGGAAATATTGGAGGATTTGTGTGAGAAGGATATTATTTAGTCTATTGAAAGTTCTGATTGGATGTCACCTGTAGTAATAGCGTTCAAGAGCAATGGCTATTTAAGATTATGGCCCTCATTATGACACTGGTGGTAAATCCCTCTTACTGTCACGCTGTCGGCCGCCAACTTACCAACGCATTGGCGGATATCCGTTCACCATATTATGACCCACACACACCAATCCGACAGAATTTAGCCACATACACAAATACCCCAGACCAAAGGTCAGTGATAAATTGGCAGTCCCAAAACCTACACCGTTATGGCAACAGAACAACGCCCATCACATTATGACATACGTATCACCACGGTGGACATTCAACGGCGGTAAACCATTGGCGGTACATACCGCCGCACTGACAATGGACAACACCACATTGGCCAATTCAAACAACACACACCTGACACCCATACACACACTACACCCACACCACTATAAAACACACACCCACAGTACCTACAACCCCTTATGAATTCAAATCATTGGCACAAGACTGACACCAAGACCACTGTGACAACTAGAGCCAAACACCACTCACACCCAAACACCCCTCATACACTCCATATCACACACTCCAACACATTACCCAACACACCCTCACCAACACGCATCACATAACACCCATGGCACCACAAAGGCACCCCCGTTTCACTGAGGAGGAGTTAAGGGTCATGGTGGAGGAAATTGTCAGGGTAGAACCACAGCTATTTGGAGCATAGTTGCAGCAAATTTCAATAGCAAGAAAGATGGAGCTATGGCGCAAAATCGTGGACAGGGTCATTGCCGTTGGACAGCACCCTAGAACAAGGGACGAAATCAGGAAGAGGTTGAACAACCTAAGGGGGAAGGTACGTTCCATAGCAGCAAGATACCATCTCGCTATAGAGAGGACTGGCGGTGGACCCCCACCTCCTCCTTCACAACTCACAGCATGAGAGGAGCAGGTACTGGCAAAACTGCACCCGGAGGGCCTGGCCGGAGTTGGAGGAGGATTAGACTCTGGTAAGTCAGCTTTCAACAATTATCACCCCCCCATACCTACATGCAATCACACACCCTCACCCTCACTCCCATCACTCCACTCCATCCCACACACTCCACCATCACATTGCACTAATCCCAATTCCAAGCCCTTCATTCTGTACCAATGCATGGAGACCCCTCACAACTCTGCATGGACACTCATCACTAAAGCATGCACAGCATTGGGAAACTAACAATCTCACTATACAACAACATCCACAAGTAAAAGCTAGCAGGGTAACACCAACCATAGAGGGGAAGCCAGGGATGTACAACATGTCATACATATGAAGCATAATACATCATTTACATCCCCACAGGTACACCAGCCAATGTCACTGGAGAGGGGGTGCCTTCACTATCCAGAGCCCCAACAGAAGAGGCCCACAGTGATGACAGTAACTCTGATCTTCAGGATCTGGAGGATCTACCTAGCTCATCAGGGACCACTGGACAGCCGGTCACCCAAGCCCAGTCACAGACCACCACAGAGCCTCCTCCATCAGGAACCAACATCACAGCACCCACCCAACGTCCCCAAACCTCTGTCCCCAGGATACGTCAATCAGGAGTGTGCCCACGTGTACAGGGACCACAGGCCACACCTCACACACAAGACAATAAAGGACCTGGAGCCAGTGGCAGTGGGCACACAGTTTAGGGGACAGAGGCACAGACCACCAGGGATACTGGGAGGACTGCTGTGCACCAGGGGGAGGACAGGACCAGGAAAACGACTCTCTAGGAGACGCTCTCTGAGATCCTGGGAGCCTATCATCATTCCCAGGACACGATGGGCCAGATCCTAGACAACGTGCAGGAGAACAGGCAGCTTCAGAAGGGACAGTATCAGGGGATCAGGGAGGACTTGCAAGCCATCAACAACACCTTGATCTCCATAGCAGGGGTGCTGACAGACATGGCCAACATTATGAGGGAGGCAGTGTCACACCAGTGGGCCCCTGCCACTAGCCAGTTATCTGAACAGCCTTCCACTTCCGCTGCCGCTAGTGGCCAGGAGTCCCCGCCACAGGACCAGCAGGCCACCAGCACCCCGCCCCCTGCAGAAGGTGAACTACCCTGCAAACGTTCCCTGCGAACCAGACAGAAGCTAGTGACACTTGCTAAGACCACCTCCTCCAAATGAGACTCTCCTGATTGTCCCCCTTGTGTCCCACTCACTCACCTTGTCCACCTTGAACTGCGATTTCTCCCCTTCCTATGTCCCCATGGGCAATGCACCTGTGCTTCGAACAGACTGGAACAATACCCTGGACTTTCCTCCATCATCACCCCATCCCATTGCATTTTCCCTCTATATATTAGCACTACAATAAACACCCTTGGATCAAATTCGACTTAGAGTATGTCATGTATTTCAAATATGTATTGATTGAAACAGCTACAACCATTGCAAATAAATTGTACATAGAATGAGCATAGAATTAATAACCTGTAGCTGGCTGTTCATACCAGGAGTATTTGTCAAATAACCAACATCTGCAAAATGAATATCCACAGGTAACAGTAAGTGGGCAAGGAAGTGGGAAATACCAGCATGCCAATGCCACACAGAATACAACAAAAGTCATACAAATGTAAAGTTGCACTGTCTCACCTGTGTGTCATTGGAAGTACTGACAGATCACAGATGTTCTGTTGTACACATCCTCATCCTCTGTCTCCTCATCCTCACTGTCCACAGGGTGCACTGCTGCCACAGGGGCATCTCCAGTCTCCTCCTCCTGTAGAAAAGGTACTGGTTGTGCAACATGCAGTTTGCCACTACTATCTGGCAGACCTTCTTGGGTGAGTAGCACAGGGATCTACCTGTCAGGTGGAGGCACTGGAACCTGGCCTTCAGGAGGCCAAAGGTCCTTTCAATGATCCCTCTGGTTCACTCATGTGCCTCATTATAACTTCTTCTGCCCTTGTCCTGGCATTCCACACAGGGGTCAGTAGCCATGATAGGTTTGGGTAACCAGAGTCACCTGCAAATATTGAGGGACAACATTTAGCCACCATCTATCATATATGGCCAACTCCATAGGCATACACCAACATATACTGGGTGGGAACCAGGGCTCACCTATAAGCCACATCCTGTGCCTTTGTAGTTGGGACATCACATTTGGGATGTTGCTTTTCCTCAGGACAAAGGCATCATGCACTGACCCATGATACTTAGCATTGACATGGGCGAAGTACTGGTCCTCCAAGCACACCATCTGCGTGATTCATGAACACCTGTTCGTTCGGGCTGGGGGAGGACAAATGCAATATGTGTTCCGTTAATTGCACCAATTATATTGGGGATATGTCCCCTTGCATAGAATCCAGCCTTCACAGTGGCCAAATCCTCAACCAGGTTTTATCAGGGCAGACAACACTCTTGTCAGCACATTTGAGAACATTGGCTGTGACATTCCAGCTGCCCCAGTGAGCCCTGCTGCCCTGAGTGAGGAGGCTATTAACCTCCTGAGATCCATCTCTGTAGGGCAAACAACCATTGTGAATGACATCTAGTGGCTGGCAGCCCAGATGCAGCAATCTAAGACATTCCTGGAGGGCATTCACGGTGGATTGGCAGCCCAACAGAGATCGATCCAGTCTCTGGCCTCCTTTCTGATGGCAGCCATTGTCTCTGTTTCTACTGTCACAACTTCCACTTCCCAGCCCATTCTCCTCAACCCCAAACCATCTCAAGCACACAGCCAGACGAGCATGCACACAAGACAACACCTAAGAGTATCACAGGCAAACCAAGCGCCACACTTCATCCTACAGGCACTCACACAAACACCATTCATTTGCAGACACAACAACATCCACTATTTCCACTGTCTCCCCCTCCTCCTCCTCCTCCACCTCACAACCAGTTACGTCCACACTCACACCTGCATACACTACATCAATATCCACTACCAGGATCATCACCACACCAAGCAGAACACACACCTCACTGGCAGACACCTCCACAACAACCATGCACATGTCCCCTGTGTTCTCTCCCACCGTGTCTGTCCCCCCTCCTAAAGTACACAAACGCAAGCACTCAGACACTCAACAGCCATCCACCTCACAACAGGAGCTGCACCCAAATCCAGCAGACAAACACCTCCAACAACCACTCCCTCATCCTCCACTCCCATTAATCCTTCCTCTTCCTGCCCCAATGTCCCTAAAAAGATGTTCCTTTCCGAGATTGACCTCTTCCCAACCCCTCCCCCTTATCCTGCACACATGGGCAAGGTAGCAAGGACCCAGCCAAGCACCTCAGCCAAACAGTCCACGGGCTCAGTGGTAGCAGCACCTACTCGTGGTGGAAACAATTCCAGGCCAACAAGACTAAAGGGGAAGGAGCATGCACCAGCCACAAAGAATGGGAAGGAGCCTGCACCAGCCACAAGGAAGGGGAAGGAACATGCACGAGCTGCAGAGAAGGGGCCTGCACCAGCAGCTCTCACAGAGCCCCCACCACCAGCAGTGGTTGTGCAGCCATCAGAGAGTGCAGGGGCTAAGCAGGAACCCCCCACATCCACCACCACAGTGCAGCCATCAGAGGGTGCAGGGGCTGAGCAGGAGCCTCCCACAACCACCACCACAGTGCAGCCATCGGAGGGTGCAGGAGCTGAGCAGGAGCCTCCCTCCACCACCACACCAGTGCAGCCATCGGAGAGTGCAGGGGCTGAGCAGGAGCCTCTCACAACCACCACCACAGTGCAGCCGTCACCGCCGGCGGACACCATTAGTCCAGCCCCCAAGGGCTGCTTTGCGGCCTGCCCCCTCCAGAACCAGTGGGGTATTCACCCACTCAAAAGACTGTGGCCTTGCACTCCCCAGGACCAAGCACAGGGCATGTTGCCCCCTTCAGAATCAGTGGGGTAGTCACCCACTTGAGAGACTGTGGCCATGCACTCCCCAGGAACAAGCACAGGGCATGTTGCCCCCTCCAGAACCAGTGGGGTATTCACCCACTCATAAGACTGTGGCCTTGCACTCCCCAGGACCAAGCACAGGTTATGTTGCCACCTCCAGAACCAGTGGGCAAGTCACCCACTCAAGAGACTGTGGCCTAGCACTCCCCAGGACCAAGCAATGGTCATGTTGCCCCCTCCAGAACCAGTGGGCAAGTCACCCACTCCAGAGACTGTGGCCTTGCACTCCCCAGGACCAAGCAATGGGCATGTTCCCCCCTCCAGAACCAGTGGGGTATTCACCCACTTGAGAGACTGTGGCCTTGCACTCCCCAGGACCAAGCAATGGGCATGTTTCCCCCTCCAGAACCAGTGGGCAAGTCACCCACTCGAGAGACTGTGGCCTTGCACTCCCCAGGACCCAGCACAGGGCATGTTGCCCCCTTCAGAACCAGTGGGCTTGCTTCCGCATCCGGCTGAGGTGCATGCCTAAATGCCAACTGATGCCCCTGCAGTGTTCTCTTTGTATTGGGGCAGAATTGGATTTTGCCCTGTGGCCATGTGTGCCCTGTGAACTATGGACTGGGCAGTGTCCCTTTTTTATGCACGTGTACAGATCTGTTTAATGTGTAAATCGGATTGTTGAATTTATTGTTGGACTGATTACAATAATATTCATAAATTCCTGTTGCCTTGACATTACTCTGCTGATTTCTGTGGTCAAATTGTTTTTGTCATGCATATGTTTGTGAGAATGGTGTGTGTGTGTCGGGTGTGTGTTGTGCGTGTGTGTGTCACTCTCGCTTTCCTCTCCCCTCCCTTGTGTGCTAGGCGGCAGTACTCACCGTCGTCGTCTTCGCCGGCGTTGGTGTTCCAGGTGCAGCATAACATAGAGGATCATCGAAAAAGCTTGCAGTTCGGGTTCCATGGCTGCGTGGTTCTTCCCTGTGTCTCCAATGGTGAGACTTTTGCTTTTGTGCTCTGTTTCCGCCAGGCTTTTGATGGCGTTGGTACCACCCCGGAAAAGGGGGCGGATTGCAGGGTCAAAATGTGGCGGGCAGTACTTTGTCTTCTGCCTGTAGGCGGCTACCGCTGTGGTGCCTGTTGTTTCCGCCCTGCTGGTCAGTGTGGTACATTGGCTGTCTATCGGAGATATCACTGCCATGGTCAGAATTTGGCAGTAGTTACAGCCAGCATGTTGGCAGTATTACTGCCACTTTATCACTGACCGCCAGGGTCGTAATGAGGGACTATATGTTTATCTTAGGTCTTTGAATTAAGCTATTTCGATAGACACATTTCCGTTACTGAATTTACAAGAATTATTATCATCTGTATGGCAAGCTTCTGTTTTTTCAACAATTGACTTATCTAGTACATGCCATCAGATAAAACTAGAAGATGATTCCAAGCATTATACTGCTTTCATGACTACTGAGGGGGCATTTCAATATAGGAGAATGTCATTTGGACTTGCAAGTATTCTGCAGTGCTTCAAAGAGTAATTAATAGAATTGTAAATGGAGTTGAGAAGATCGGGTATTTCAGGATGATATTTTGATTTTTGGAAAAGATAAAGTGGGACATGATAAGATCTTGGAAAGAGTAATATTAATCCTTCAAGAGAATAGTTTGAAAGTGAGAAAGAAAAATGCAAATTTGGTCAGGTTCAAGTTGAATAATTATGTCACATCATTTCTCAGGACAGAAGCTCCAGAGCCAAGCTGAAAGGAGCAGTTGATGTTATTTAAAGGACTTTTTCATGATTCACTGAGAACTATGCAACAAAAGTAGAGGACTTAATAAAGCTGATAAAAAAATGTTCAATTTGATTGGAGCAAAGAGCAACCACAATGTTTTGAGCCTATTAAAAATGAAGTACTACAAGCACCTTCTTTAAAACTTTTTGAAATCAATACTGACAGCATAATTTCAGTGGATGCAAGTAATTATGGAATTGGAGCACTACTATCGCAAAAGAAAGGGAATGAAAAATGGAGTGTAGCATGTGCATCAAGGACCTTGATGCAGACCAAAAGAAAATACTGTGCAATTGAGGAGTTGTTAGCAGCTTTGTGGGCTGTGCAAAGATTCAGAATGTATATCTGGGGAAGGAAATTCAAGTTATGCATGGATCACAAACCATTGGTTAATATATTAAAACCAGGTGGTGGAAAAAAATTGTCGCCAAGACTATCTTCTAAAATACAGATGTATTGTTTTGAAGAAGAATATACAATATATACCAGGGAGGAACTACACCATTGCTGAGGGTTTGTCATGTTTACCAGTAAAAAATGATGACGAAGATTTCAAAAATGGAGAGTGCGATGTTGCTTTTATGTATGATGATGTACTGTTAGGTATGAAGACTGATGAAGAACAAGAACAAGAAATTATGTCTGAGCAGGAACGGGAGCAAGAAATGGAGAAGGATACTGAAATACAACTGATTAAAAAATACATAAATAATGGATGGCCTATTGAACACATAATGAGAGGTGATGATGCAGTGTTCTGGAAGTAGAAGGATGAACTTAGTGTGTGCAATGATATAGAAGAGGTGACAGAATCATCCCACCTATGGGCATACATGAGGCACTGGTGAGAAAAAGTCATGATGGTCATAGTGGTATGTTCAGTAATAAAAGGAAAGTGAAAGAGAATTTCTGGTGGCCAGATGTAAACATGATGGCTGACAGATTTGTGAGGAACTGCAAGATATGTGCTCAAAGTGATAAAAGTGCTAAACCATGTAAGGCACCAGTAGTGACTGTTTACTTACCTGATAGACCAGAGAGTAAATTGGGTATTGACTTGATGGGCACAATTTCTGCTTTACTAATGAAGGAATCTTATGCCATTGTAATAATTGATTCTTTTTCTAAATGTCATGAAGTGAGAATGGTAAGCAAAATTACTAATGATGCAGTGGTGGAATTTTTAGAAGATGTATTTGCAAGGGAAGGTGTGTCAGAAATGTTTGTGTCGTATAATGGTGTGCAGCTTACATCAGAAATGTCAACATATTTAGGGAAAACTGGTATCAAACATTCGAAGGTAGCTTTGTATAATCCCTCTTCAAATGGTCAGGTAGAAAGGTTCAATAGATTTATGAAAGAGACTATTCAGCTGGCACTGAAATCAGAACGTTCATAGAGAAAATATTTACAAAGTATGCTTTCATCATGTAGAACAACTCCTCATTCTGTAACAGGGAAAATGGCTTTTTAGTTGCTAAGGGTAAGGAAACCATCTACTAATTTGGTGCCATGGTGACTAATGTAGAAGAACAGAAAAACATTGGTTTTACACAGAATAGTGAGGTGAGGAACAAAGAGGAGGATTACCAAATGCGTACTAGAATGTATCATAGTGGACCAGAAAGAGTAAGTTATTAGAGAGTAGGAGGGTATGTTCATGTTAAGAAATCTGGTTTTGTTGATTAAGGGAAACCACGTTGGTTGGAACCATTGAGAATTAGTAAAATATTAAGAAATGCTCTGCAGTTGGAGGACGGTAAAGTATGAAATTTATGTTGAGTATCAGCATGTAGGAATGAAAGTTGTGAAGTTAAATTTAGGAGTGGTAAGAAATGTCATGAAGAATGTGATGGTTACATGATGAATGACACGGATGGTATAGGTGTTGACGATGTGAGTGAGGATCAAAGGGAAGATGGTGTTTCCAATGGTAATATCAGTGAAGTACATGAGGAAGAAGTATTGCGGTGTAGTGAGAGGGTGAGGAAGGTTTCAGCTTATTTGGAAGATTATGTAATGGGCTGAAAGTGTAGAAAATGTATGCTAAATGCACATTAGAGTATAATTCATACTTCATTATTTTGTGATGAATTATATTATCTAAGAATGTTATGTGTTTAAAGTGTTTTTTAAATGTGTAATGATTTATGGGGTTGTCATTGCTATTTTATCTTGATGGGGGAAAGATGTGTGGTATTGTTGTGAGGAACACAGTAGTAGAGAATGTAGAATGTAGGGAAGAGGTTATGTGGAATTTTGTTTGAGAGGGACAGGAGCAGTTAAATTGGGGCAGTGGCATGAATGCTGTCGCTCTTTATACATGACAAAATTTAACAATAAACTTCACAAATAGTTACAACTGGATTGAGTACGAGCACTATCTTAACACTATCCCAATCACTAACTAACTCTATGCCTAACTATTAAAATACCAAACAATACGTGTAAAGGAACAACAGCATTGTCCATAATAGAGTCTAGATGAGTTCGGACACCTGCACCAGGGCCTACTCCAGTGTCTCTGCCATCCAGTCTCAGGTTAATTTTCCTCAACTCCCTCAGTATAGAGCACTTGAAAAAGGAGTCACAGACTCTTCCGGGCCTTCTGACCCGTGTGATTGTGGGTTGGGTGGCTGCAAGTGTTGCCGCAGGAACATGGGGTTGGAGTGCCTGTTGCTGGCTTGGTCCTGCTATGGTTGGGGTAGTGGCAGATGTGCTGTAGAAGGTGTTGTGTTCCAAGGGATATTACAGGACACCGCTGCCTTAACATGTTCATAGAGTTTTTCCATCTTGCAGTAGGCCTTTGACATCCCCTATGTGATCAAGGAAAACAGAGTCAGGTGCCATCTGCATAGGTGCATAATATGAACATTTGGTCACAATGAGATTACAACCATATTATACAGAACAATAATTCACACTCATGATGAAATTCAGATGTTTAATTGGACACGTGTACACATTTTGAAATTTTGGGTTTTGGAATTACATAATGTAAGCGGGCTGATCTTTGCTCATCAACTTAAGTGAAAGTGGTTAAGGTGATACAGTCCACGCAGTGTGGCTCTGTGTTACTTACCCTATCTGGAGTAACACAAGGCAGCACACATTCTGGCTTCACTTACTCTGTGCCAGGTAGCTAATACATGCATGTGGAACACCCAGTCCCATATTTAATAAGACAGATGGCGATGGTATGGGAAGCTGTGATGTGTAGAGCCCCCTTTGACAGGGAGCTCATGCTGTGGGACCTGGTGCAGTTTTGTGCAATAGACAAAGATATGTCTATGTAACAATGGAGACTGGGAGGATGCATAGCGGTGGGAGACTTGTACCCAGGGGAGGTTTTTCTCACCTTTCAGGAGGAGCATGTGGTGTTTGGGGTTGGGCCGGGCCACTTTCTTCATTGTGCCAAACTTAAAAACACTGCAAGAGAGGTGTGGGTTGGGTTTCTGGCAGCACCTCAACATTCATGGGTGCTTGGTGGGTTACTCCAGTGAGGAGAGGGATGGCACCTAATCACCCTGTTTTATGGCACGGTACGGGCATACATGGAGAGCTCTTCCGGCATGGCATGCAGGGCTTGGGATTTAGGGGAGCCTATAGCAGATGCAGATTGATTCTAGACATGTGAGGTAGTGAGGCAGGTGTCCTGTAACCGCAGGTTTAAATTACTACACATCAGTTTCCTACATCACACTTCTGTGACTCCCAGGCAGTTGAACAGGATGGACCCCCGGAGGGGAGCTAGCTATGCGAATTGTGGGGAGATTTGTTTGTACATTTAGCCTGGACCTGTGCTGGAATTTAGAGCTTCTGGAGAGATTTAGTCCCCATCATAAGATGGACAACAGACATAGCAGCCCCCTCACCACGCTGACTTGCTTCCTGGGAGTGGTGATGAGACCCAAGGGGCACAATCAATCAATCAATCAAAAAACGTATAGAGCGCGCTACTCACCCGTGAGGGTCTCAAGGTGCTGGGAATTGTGGGGGGGGATTAACGAGGGGGCAGGGAGGGTCACTGTTCGAACAACCATGTCTTGAGGTTCTTTCTGAAGAGCAGGAGGTCTTTGGTTTTGCGAAGGTTGGTGGGGAGGGAGATCCAGGTTTTGGGGGCGAGGAACAAGAAGGACCTGCCTCCTGTGGTGGTGCGTTGGATGCGGGGGACTGTGGCTAGTGCGAGGTCGGCTGATCGGAGGTTGCGTGTGGGAGTGTGGAAGTTCACTCTTTCGTTGAGGTAGGTTGGGCCAGTGTTTTGGAGGGATTTGTGAGCGTGGATGAGGATCTTGAATGTGATTCTCTTGTCTATGGGGAGCCAGTGCAGGGATTTGAGGTGTGGTGAGATTTGTTCGTGGCAGGGGAGGCCAAGGACGAGGCGTGCGGCTGTGTTCTGGATTCTCTGTAGTTTGCATTTGAGTTTGAGTGTGGTGCCGGCATAGAGGGCGTTGCCGTAGTCTAGTCTGCTGCTGATGAGTGCATGGGGGACTGTCTTCCTGGTTTCTGGGGGAATCCATTTGAAGGATTTTTTTAGAGTGCAGAGTGTGTGGAAGCGGAAGGAGGTTAGAGCATTGATTTGCTGTATCATGGAGAGGGAGGGGTCCAGGATGATGCTGAGGTCACGTGCGTGGTTTGCGGGGGTGGGTGCAGGGCCTTGGGCGGCGGGCCACCAGGAGTCATCCCATGTGGTTTTGTCGGGGCCGAAGATGATGCTCTCGGTTTTGTTGGAGTTGAGCTTGAGGTGGTTAGTGGTCATCCAGTTGGTGATGTCGAGGAGAGCAGCGTGTAGGTTGGTTTTGGCGGTGGTGGGGTTGCGGGTGAGGGAGAGGATGAGTTGGGTGTCATCTGCGTAGGAGAGGATAGTGATTCTGTGTGCTCAGAGGATGTTGGCTAGGGGGATCATGTAGATGTTGAAGAGTGTGGGGCTGAGGGAGGACCCTTGGGGGACTCTGCAGATGATCTTGGTAGTGATGGAGTGGAAGGGTGGAAGGCAGACTCTCTGGGTCCGGTCAGTGAGGATGGAGGTGAGCCAGCCTAAGGCTTTGTGGCGAATTCCTATGTTGTAGAGGCATGTGTGGAGTGTGTGGTGGCAGACGGTGTAAATAGCTGCGGAGAGGTCTAAGAGGATGAGTGCGACGGTCTCGCCTTTGTCGACTTTGGTCCTGATGTCGTCCGTGCATGCGATGAGGGTGGTTTCTGTGCTGTGGTTCTTGCAGAACCCGGATTGTGAGGGGTCAAGAGTGTTGTTTGTTTTGAGGAAGTGGGATAGTCGGGCGTTGACTAGTTTCTCGGCAACCTTGGCGGGGAAAGGGAAGAGGGAGATGGGGTGGTAGTTGGAGAGGATCTCCGGGTCGGCTTTGTTTTTTTTTAGGAGATCCCCTACAAGCTTTCCCAGCTCACAATGCTGTTAGCAAAATGGAGAATAGCCATAGGATGGATAAGTGCAACACTGCTGCAGTTAAATGCATGGCTAAGGGACATTTGTGATTGGGGTGCAGGAGAAGAAGCCCATATGCACCTCACACGCAATGATGAGAAAGCTGAGGATGAGATCATGACATATGGCTTTGTTCTTAATACCTTTATTGATGACAACAACACTAGCTTAAGTGAAGAAGCGGACAACAAGATGTGAGAATCTTGTTCAGCCTTTGTTAACATGTACTGAACTTGACGGCCAAGTGTAATATTATATGAATCTAAGTTTATCTGAATGATTGGGTTATGTCTTGGACTCATATTTGGCTAGGCTATGTAGATGTTTTTACATCTCACAAGACCTGCAAACCATGGTATTACCTTATTGATCATGACATGGTCTGGATTTCAGGAAATAGTATTCCCATCAATCTGTAACCTACTCTTTTTTTTTTTTTTGCTCTGCTGGTTTTTGTTATACTTTGTAAGAAACTCAATAAAACAAAGTTTAAAAACATACATGGATATGGGGTTGTCATTTATCTCCTGCAAAACATGACTGGGGTACAATACAATTATGTACCCTAAGGCAAATGTACAGAAATGTGACATGTAGCTTCTGGTAGCCAAAAAACATGGCGAGGCATCCCTAATCATGTTTCTGTACACACATAATCCTAAGACTACATCGGCTGCACACATTATAAATAAGACAATGCATCTCAGTAGTGTGTGTATGCATGCAGGAGTACACATCTGATCAAGAAAACGTTTGCATTCAATGCAGGGACCCTAAAACCATGATTTTGAAGGAGGTTCAAACACCCCTGAGGCTGGATTACAGCAGCCATACTTCGTGGTAGGCTAAGAAATACATTGAAGATCTAGTTGTCCATATGATAATGTGGAAACACATGAACAGACACACGTGTAGCCATGTCATTTGTTGTGTGTCATGAGTTAAATATATTGATTGTGGAGAATCTTATCCATCTCCAGAATATATGCCTCAACTATCATATGCAAAATTAGTTAGATTGTGATGGCTACCTTAGTGACACTGTCATACACATTTTCACAATTCTACTTTTGGTTTGTCACACTGCTACAGGGACAGGAATGTTGTCTACAAACAAATTAGGTGTAACACAGTAGGTATGTTTGGTTTGACTATCCATATGGTCAGTGAAACAGAATAGTTGTATCTGGAGAGCTCAAAAGTATGCAGAATGTCTGAGCAAAGTATGCTGCATGTTGATGGAACATATGTGGCATAATAACACAGTGTGCAACTCTGATTTCATGATAACTTTATGTTCATGCTTGTTAACAGTGTCTGTCTGTTAGTACTGCACACCATCTGCACCTATGCCATACACAGTTTTGGAGAAATGCAACATAACCCTGCCCAGACATCCTTAGCAACACACATTTCACTGTGCTGCCACATATGGTGAAACATGATTGGTCAGCATTGTGCCATTTGTTGTACAAGCTAAAGTGTTTCTGTTGAACACATGCAGATTCTGTACCAGATGATGGTTACTGTGCCCAAAGCCACATTACTATTTATGTGTGAATGTTAACACACATATGCTTAGATCCTGTGGGCTTGATTACATACACCCCACATTCACAATTAATGTTGTCCTTGTTCATTCCAAATGACACACTGGCAGCAAATTCATAGTTGGTGATAGTTACCTCCCACAACAAATCATAATGTTGCCTTTCACATAGACCACACACAGATGTCAAAATGTTACATTAATGTACTAATAACACTTACCAGTAGCATTGGGGTCCTGGAAGGAGTCTGCCTCTGCACAGGTAAATGGTAGATGTCTACTTATAGGAGACATTTTTTAACATTGCATTGTAAATGTTGCTTTCACATATGCTTAACATTAATATTTTACATACTATGCTATCCCAGTATTTCTGATTTACAGAGCAGCTTAGACACATATCTAAATGTGACCAGCTCACTGGATGCAGCTATTCTGCTTGCAGGCCTGAGCTGGCTGAATGTAGAAGTTCAGATGTATCCATCATCACATGCCTGAAGCATGCCACAGGCATGTGATGTATTTAGTAATGTTGGCCAGCATCATGTCAGACTGCATTGTACCATGACACATGGGTGACAGCATTGACCCTTGGAATAACTAAGTGATGTTATAATAGGAAAGGACAGGTATACACCGTATATAACATAGTGAAAGCCATACAGTGTGAAATCTTTGTACCTTTCAACTTTGTGCAATGATGCATACCTTTTACTTTACCATCTAATGGCTTCAGGAAGGTCTTAGATCATTCCATGGGGAAATCTGGCAAAGGAATAGAAGCCATTGATTCACTGTGCTGCTGAACTACCAACCAAAGAATTTAACCTGATTAAATCAGGGCTACAGATCCTTAACTATAACATAGGACCACACCAACATGTTTTAAAAAGGACTTTAAACAACTGGCCTGTTTTCATGGAATGATATATGACCTTCCTGAAGCCATTAGATGGTAAAGTAAAAAAAGTAGTATTATTAACAACACACCAGGGCTACATGAAATGGAAGGCGAATTGGTATAGTTTTATTGTTAACACGACTAGGATGTGTCTGAGTACAATCAAATAGGGGTGCTTCCTATTTCAATACTCTGTCCTGATGATGACCTGACTGAATTAATTTCTTTGATTGGGGTCAAAACGTCGACAGCGTATTTGAAAATGTGGATTGGCTTTTGAACAATTCAGCAGGCTTACAGTACCTATGGTCATAGGTGCTTATTTGAGACCTCATGCTTTTAACCACAGTTTGGTTTTAGTTTTCATGTAACATATAATTCACTCACACTGCGTTGTTATAAAGGAGCACCTCGATTACTTTACGTTAAATTGTGGAATTTAAGTTTCTAATAAATGTGATATATTACTCACAAACTTCATCAGTTCAGAAAGTTCTTTATGGTACAACCTCTATCATGGAGGTTAATTCAAATCCTTCCCCCGTAGGGACCTACACATTTTTCAGTTACATCATTTACTTACCCAGGTCCCGGGATACTGGGTTGCCCCATTTTTTCAAAATAATCTTATACATTTACAGGCATCATCATAAACTTGGCATGGAAGAGAGCAGTAATCAATTCACAAACAAATGGTGATCTATCGTAACTCTGGAGCATACAGGATTTCCAATTTTGAACAATTTTTTCAAAGTACTCAATACATCTTGTCAAGAAGTACAATGACAATGTGGCATAATTAGTGCAGCACCACTTTTCTTGCGCCCCTTTGTGCCCCCCCTAATGCCACCATGGTAGCAACGTATTTATAATGCAGCGCACCGTGGCTGTAGTTAGGGTAACTAACGTCATAATTTGTAGGACACTAATCCTGCAAAGCACCCAGAGGCCCACTGTAATCAATGGGATCCTCTTTTTAATGCCTGCACTTAGCAGGCATTAAAAAATGCCAAAAAAATGTTTCAAAGGAATCTCATAGATTCCTTGGTGCCATTTTTATGCCCCCCAGCGCCGGGACGCCCCCATTGAGTACATTATGCCTCGTGCAGGCATGAGAAATGCCAATTCAACACCACATTTACGTCAAAATAAATGCTGCAAATGTGGTGCAAGGTGGCGCTAGGGGTTCATAAATATGCCCCCTATGTTCAACATACAAGTCTTCATCCATGTGTGACACACTTACTTATGAACTCAGGATTAATGCACACATCATTTGTTTATTTGAAGTTTAACTGATACCGAGACTAGGTACACCATTGAAGAAACACCCATCCCACACTCAGACATTATGTGCAGTTTGAAGTAATATTAACTTGTCTTGTGTACCATACGATTAATATCTTGATTTGTTGACCAGTCCAGAAGATGTGGTCCAGTCCATTCAGACAGTGTGAGATGAGACAATACTACACACAGATATTCTGTTGCTACTGCCATTAAATGATTAGTGATGGTATGATAGAATTGAAAATCATTGTCTACATATTGCTGTAAGTTGTTCCCACTATGTGCACATGACCCTAGGTGCCAGATCATTGTCTAATTATCACAGTGCAGCACAGCTATGCCTTTGCTGTGCTGCACAGCATCACTGGGAAAGGGCAGGAATTCACAGTATTTAAGCCAAACTGTGCATTCCTATCTCGTCATCCAGCAGTGGCACACAGTTGTCTAGCACAAACACAGACACCCTTCACCATGCTGCAGGTTTGCGTGCATAGCATGTATGTTGTTTTAGTGCATGAAGGTGTACATTCTGATACATAAACCATCCTTAGAGGCATACTCATCTATGTGTGCCACAGGATGCAGCACACATAGGAAGAGGATTGACTTGCATGACCTATGTATTTTCTCCTTCTTATGCATCAGCTGGGACTGCATATCATTTTACGCATTCCTTGGTTTATCGTGTTTGGTAACATGACATGCATCCTCAAACATGGGAATTTCATGGCCACATCCACACAACCCACATGGAACAACTCCCATGTGCAAAGTAATGCAACACAGCATTTATTGCTATGTTGCATGGTTCCAATTTGTTTCCAACATTCCAAGCCACTCAAAGTGACTTGGCATGTTCTCAAGTGTCTGACTTATAAGTGCGCATCACACATGTACCAAAATGCAGGGTGCATGTAGGAGGCACACAACTCCTACATGTGCCCCTAGCTCCATGAACAAACACAGAGATGGCCATTATGTCATACATTTCTACAAATTTGTTGGTATGTTGCTTACTTCAAATGTACTTACCAACAAGTAGACCAAACCCATAACGGCCATTCTGTAAGCACTCGTTAATAATACTGTGCCTGACGATGGAGGCATCATGAGCACCTCCGAGATATTTGGCTAGCACATTGGTAAACATACTCAGATGGTCCACAATGATCTGGACATTGACTGAGTATATATGTTTGTGGTACCGGTACAGATGTGATGTTTCTGCACAGGTGTTAGATATGTCAGCCTTAGGGTGGGCTTCATCCAATCTTTTTACCTGTTTTCTCCATATTTTTGTTGTATCTTTTTGCTGGCCATAGGACTCTGAGCACTTTGTCACTGCTAACCAGTGCTAAAGTGCATATGCTTTTCCCCTAAGCATGGTAACATTGGTGTATACACAATTGTCATATTTATTTTACTTATTAGTCCCTTGTAAAGGGGTTTACCATATATCCAGGGCCTGTAAATTAAATGTTACTAGTGGGCCTACATCACTGATGGTGCCATCCATTTTAGTAGCCCTTAAACATGTCTCAGACCTGCCATTGGAGAACCTGTGTGTGCAGTTTCACTGCCACTTTGACT
Source organism: Pleurodeles waltl (assembly GCF_031143425.1). NCBI lineage: Eukaryota > Metazoa > Chordata > Amphibia > Caudata > Salamandridae > Pleurodeles > Pleurodeles waltl. The sequence continues at coordinate 654,302,373 of NC_090436.1, forward strand.
TGACATTTAAAACCTCTTGCCAAGCCTTAAACTCACCTTTTATTACATATAAGTCACCCTCACCCACAAGGTAAACCCAAGGTTGCCCATAGGGCAGGGTGCCATGTAAGTAAAGAGTAGGATATATACTTTTAATTTTCACATGCCCTAGTAGTAAGAAACTCCCCAAATTGTTTTTCACTACTGTGAGGCCTACTCCTCTCATAGGCCATCATTGAGAATTCTTTAATAAACATTTAAGCTCTAATTCCTGACCAGAAAGGAGTAGCTGCATCATGTTTCAAATTGTTGGAATGGTATTGATAGATCCTCTTTACTGGTAAAGTTGGATGTAAAAATACTATTTTAGAAATCCAGCTTTTAGAAAGTGGACATTGCTCTGCTTTTACTGCTCTGTGTACCTTGCAACATGTCTCCAATACACATCTGGGGTAGGTGGTAGCTACACTTTTTGCATTCCCTCTAGACAGCCATAAACACAGGAATGGTAAGTGTGACAGAGAACTCATCTGCATTCATCTGCATTCTGATGGCTCTTCCTGAGCTGTAAGAGGGAGGGGAGCTGACACAAATTTCAATAGACACTATTCTCTGTCCCACACAAAGGGGTGATTACCCCCTACTGATAGTCTGGAGCCTGGGCTGGGATGAAAAAGGAATCAGTGCAATTCAAAGAGCTCCTTTGAAGTCACCCTCACTTCAAAGGCACATTTGGGTTTAAGTACTGGGGCTCTGACCCTACCAAGACAGATCACTACTGGACCTGTGAAAAACTCTGCCAGGACTGCAGTGCTACAAGGATTGCCACTCTGCTTGACTGACTGTTCCGAGGGACTGCTTCACTGCTTTGCTGAGCTGCCCCTGCTGCCTTCTGATCTCAGCCCTGCTGAGAACAAGGACTGAACCCATCGCACCTGAACCCAGAGCGACTACAAGGACTTGCTGGCTTGTCCCCCTTGTTTTCCTGCAGTCTCAGCATCATCAAACACTGCCTGCAACTCTGCTTCAGCTACTAATCTCTGTCACCCATAAGCACTACTCTTACCTGAAATATTAACCCAGTCCTTGGTCTCAGAAGTGGGGTTGCAACTATTTTTCTGGAAGAATAGACACATCCAAGACATTGCACCGCTTGGAACCGACGCTGCGCCCATTGATGCCAACACAGTGCCAATTTGACAATGACTTGGGACTGGACTGCAAGGTTTGACTACGATGCAGTACCGATCCGAGAAAATCTCTGCCCAGCTCGCTGATAACAGATTTACGCAACTGCGTGGATTGAAACCAACACATCGAGTCTTCGACACCAAGGCTTGCTCCATCCAAGGTATCTTCTAGCAGGTTTTGTGTGAGTCCTGTAGCCGACCTGACTTCCATTGCAGTTGTCCTGAACTTTGGATTTACCCCGGTCTACCGCGACCTCAAGGAAGCTTTTAGCGTTATTGACTTCTAAGCACCATTTTTGTTTTATTCTTTAAAAATTCATATCTCAAATTCTACTCATTTGCTTTTTTGTTGTTTTGGTCTTGTTTTACCCTGTGTGGAATCTTTTTATGATGTTTTCATTGTGTTACTAGTGTATGTTTTGCACTAGTACTTTACACATTGCCTCTGTAGATAAGCATGACCGCTCTGTGCCAAGCTACTAGAGGGTGACCACAGGTTATCTTTAAGTGTGTATCTAGCTTACCCTGATTACAGTGGTGGTTCCTGCTTGTACAGGGTGCATAATAAGAAACCCCATTTCTAACAAGGGGGAACCATTTGCACATATGTGCAATCCATGGTACACAAGACATGGGGAAATCCGGCAAAGGAATAAAAGCCTTGCTTGGTCTCCAGCTGCTGTTGTTAGGTCTTGGGGAAGAGGAAATACGGGGGGGTGAGGCGAATCATGGCATCCAGGGCAGTGGGTAAAAAGGCAGAAAATGATATCTGGGATATTCCTGCCACTCTTACCTGTGACCCGCAAAGAACCAGAAGCAAGGATGTGGAGCACAGCCACCAGTTTCACCTGGGGAGGAATGTTAGTGGGTCAGGCAGTTGGTGGCAGCAGACTTGTCCCAATCATTTGCAGCAATTCTATTATGGACTCCCCCTGAACACACAGAATTTTATAACTGCATCCTACCTAAGGTTGATGAGGGAGATGTGCAGCCGAATTACAAACTACTCCCTCCTTCACTGCCAATGTGTTGGTGGTCTCCTTTAAACACCAAACTGCAAGATCACCACCCCCATAGTTGAACTTGTCAAAGTGTTTTTGGATGTTAAGCTTTTATTCCACAGACACTGCATCATTTCCTACCCCTGAGTTACTGATGAGCTGATTTTTGGTGCATTTCAGGATTTGTGCCCTGCATCTAAAGGATGCATCACAAATTCCCAAACCCATAAATATTGCTGCATTAGTTTCATGTGATATTTTGTGGGAGAACATCTACCTTGCATATTTTATTTTGTGAGTGGGACAGCAAGTTTAGGCGCAACTTTTGCCTCACTCAAGCCTTAGAAAACAACACATTTGGGAAAATGCATCATCTCATAGATATGGAGTAGTGCTTGCCCTGCCATCGCATTAAAACTTTGATTATGCCCTTGGATGTTGTCATTTAGCACTGACATAGACCGAAAGACAGTGCGTGAGACAAGGTGCAGTTGCTACTTTCTGAGGAAAGTGCATTCAATGATTAATGCTGGTATTCTAGTAAGGATTTCAGCTTTGGAGAAGTCAACAGAAAATTATTTTCAAATGTAAGTGTAAATATTTGAAGCTATAGATCCAGTGAGAGAAACCATATTGTTTTTAGGTGCTAGAATGAATATTATTCTATTTGTGCATTCGCTCATCTCAATAAGTGAATATGCCTGTTTGTGGAATGTCTGGAAAAGAGCTATCCTTCAGTTTTGCAAACATGCCTTTGGGAAAAACAACTCAACTCCATCATAATGTTCCACCAAGCTGACATGTTTCATGGATCTAAAGAGACCCTCACTTTATCATTAATTTCACCTAGGAATAATCAGTTTCTGTAGCATCCTAAACACACCAATCAACACTGTATGACGAAAAAGAGGTAGTGGTGTTAGGTTTCATAATTAGTAATCATAATTACTAATTCACATATTGTTGACATCATCATTTGAATGACTTTTACCCTGTAGTCTCAATACAGGAAAGGAAAACACGTCACTCAGGTAGATGCTAGCATGCGTCAAATCCTGGTACATGCTGCCAGATGCAGTGGCTAGTAATGTGCATTCTGGTAAGAGAGATGCACAGACCCATCTCCACCAAACATAGTTGGTGCTCACAAACCTGCCCACAACACACCCAAACCAGAGGCTTACCTATCAAATTAATAATAATCTCTGGCCCTCGCAAGCAGAATTTCCTTGAAACATTGCCCCCCAGAATTAATTAGTTTGTGATACAAAAAGCACATGATTGGAATATGTGGTCCCAGGTAACAGTACATATTGCTCCCTGCCATTGCAATTGCGAAGACCTCACCAGCAGTTTTGCCAAACCACCTCAATTCTGACGTGAAGCACCATCACCCTACAAACCCACAAACAGAGCCTTTACATGGAGCTTTGCCAATGCGTGTAAAGAATTACAAATGTCAGAAGAGGACCTTATGGCACCTTTGCCAATGCACCTGCCATTGTAAGTGTAGTAGATTGGAGGCTGCAAGCTGGACACCTGTCATCATGCAGCATGTTATACAACAAAGGACCACAAATTTTCCAAACTATTGAGAGAGCGTAGATTAAATATTACATATTAGATGTGAAATACTTATACCTAACGATGCTGCATACAAAATGAATCACAAAATATTATTCGCTTGGATGCATTCTTAACGCAATTATAAGTGTGAAGCTGCTATTGTACTCATATACTAATGTCCATTATAAGAAATAATTGCTTGCATTATGATTAATTGAATATGTTAACACCTACGAGGATTACGTTTATTAGAATCCATAAATCTTAAGTTAGCATGAGTTGAAAACTTAGTCGTGTAGCTCTCATATTAAAGCATATTTTTCTGTTTCTCCAGTGTGCTGATTCGCAAAAGGCCATGACCCAGCAATTGTTCTTTTTTCGTTTTATGTAACATTGCTAGATTTTCTCATCCGCGTATTAGCTGTCTTTGCAATAGATTTGATACGTTTTGCAACAATATTAGGAACATTCAAGGACACTCAACCATGGAAAAGAGAACTTTTGACCTGAAGAACATGCCAGAAAATGAAGTAACCCCGGATGTGCCACCTACGAAGACATCAATTATAAAAACCAATCAAAGTGTTATAAATTATCGTGGGGTGACAAGTCCATTACTTAATGTATAATTTGATAGGTTGAAGATAGTGGGGTGTAGCGATTGTCCAATAGAATTTTGGGGGAATGTATTGTGAAAAAGGGATAAAAACTCATGACAAAGAAGACTCGAGAGAACTAGGTAGGGAAGATATTGATTGCATCCAGAAACTCTGTCACTCTGTTTGGTGATTTGAGATTTAAATAAACCATCCTCATCCATAGACTGCCCTCTACACTTCTCCTCCTTATGAGGGAAGTGTCCCCTGTCCTCTAGATGAAATAGGTTAACGGTGATCTAACTGATGTCCTGAAGACGAAGACTGATCCTGTATGCTGACTCATTCCGAGGAGGGTAATTATGACAATTGCTATTGTAATTTGTCTACATGCTTTTCCTTTCTAGGTACCAACTGCTGTATTTTTGGTTAGAGACCCTAGTTAGATGTTTTCCAAATTTGTGTTCTAAATTGTTTTGCATGAAGTCCAACATGCTGATGCCAATTAGTGGTTAGATTAGGCATTCACCTTGACTGACGCTAACAGACGTGACTGACATTGTGCTATGTTGAACTAAGGCGTATATGATGTTCTATGCATTCTGATCTGTGTGTCTCATATATTGGTGTCTTTATGTTTGTGATCTTTGCGTTGTCAAAATCTTATCACCGTTGCCATATCGTAACTATGCTCTTTTGCTTCATGGTTTTGAGATTAATGCTCTTGCTATTAGATTGTAATCAATAGGGATTAAAATTCACAAAACTCCCATAAAGGTGTGGTTATTCATGACTGAAAGGTCATGGTTGCGCCAACAGTTTAACCAATGTCTAAAGTGAAGTATATTGTGGTGTTATACGTTGATAATATTATCGATATATTGCTTGACATATTGATCAGTTATCTCGTTCTACGGTGTCTCACCACTGGGTCAAAAGATTCATCGGCCTAAAACGAGTCCTAATGTGTATAAATTAACATAGAGGGACGCGTTAACAGTTCTGGTAGCAGAGTGACGGTTTGTTTCTTTGGGGCCCTAGGACGGAGATTCATTGTTTAATTTGTTTTTCTGTGATAATGCAATTCGGAGGTGTGATGGGTTTCTAAGTCCGCCATGGCTTTCCCGGGATCTCGGAGCCTGCCTAAATGAGTTGGGAATGTTCTCGGCGCCATAGTGTGTGTGGTTAGGGTCTTTGCGCTTGCCTAAGCTTATGCATCTTGCAGGTGATTGTGAAAAATGTGTGTGTATTTAGGCCAAATTAAGTATTGTTTAGCAGGAGTGGGCGTACTCCACAGTATAAGAGTAGGGAAGTTCACGTATTTCATGTGAATGTAGCGCTTGATGGTCAAAATTATCCACGTGGTTGGTTGTTGTGTACAGACCTGTCGAGGTCTAAGACTCTGGAGTATGAAGATAAATGTGGTTTATGTTGTAATCTGTGCGGTTTAATAGGTTAATCGGGCGTGGTTGACAAGTCAATTTTGAGTTATAATGTGTGTATGAAACCTTCGATGGAGATTTGACAAATTCTAAAGTGCACTAGAAGGAGTCATTGACAAGTCGAGAGTAGAATTTGCGGCTCGAATTCTGCTTGCGTATGCGGGAACTGATAAGGAGAGAGTAGTAGCCGAGGCTTCAAGTGAAATCTCTGTAAAGTTCTGAAGCGAATGTGTTACCCTTCCTGTAGTAAACCGACAGATTTGTGTTGTCATTTAAGATGCTCGCAATAATCTGCATTAGTTTGTGTGAGTTGTAGGGGTCAGTGAGGAGCAGACAAGCCGCAAGACTTTGTCAGCTGCAGTGTGTGTGAGTGTGACGTCAGTGGTGCTGCGCTGAGATAGGTTAGATGTCGAGAGGGGTCGCGCACGGATTGGCTGCCGTCCGTGAAAGGCAATAGGTTGGAAAGGGCGGGTGAAGAGTGTCCTGGGAACTAAGCCATTTCTGATTAAATACGAAATAAGGGAATCGCAAAAATGAATTTTGTCAAAGCATTTAAGAGCGCTCTAAAAGGAGATGTATATATTGTCGCAACCGATGGGGAACCTACACCACCTGAGGGTACTCCTGCTTATACGGTTATGGAAGAAAAGGGTGTTGCACCTTGTTTATGGATGAAATAGTGGTGCAAATTAACAGAGAAAGAGGGGTGTCTAGCGTTCCCAGAACGTGGGACATTTAATCCAAAGGTACTAGAAAATCTAAGGTGGATGTTAAGTACGCAGAAACCACCTCCGAGACCGGCACAATACGAGGCTTTGGCGATCTGGGACTTGATGGCTCTTAAACATAGACAAGAAAGGTTTCAGAGAAGACTGAGAAGGGCAGAGAAATCCTATGCAGAGGCTAGATGGGACAATGAGAGCAAAATGTGGAGACGGGGAATTATAGACGGGTTGAAGTTGTTCCCAGCAATAACACAGGGAGAAGAGACGCAGAGAAAGAAAGCCTCCTGTAAAACCGACAAAGATTCAGGAAAAACTAAAGAAAATAAAAGATTCTGAGAAGAGGAAGATGATTCAGATGATGAGGAATTTATGGATAGATTGCTACATGATCGACCACCACCATATGCGGTGAGCGACAGCGCTCCAAGTACTAGTCTGGGCCCTGGGAACCAGACGCAGGAAAAGGGAGTTACTGACACAGTACAGACTAGCGATACGGCTTTGATACAGAATGGTGACAGTGTACCTACAGCACCAAACTTGCCGATACAGTTGCAGCCTCCACCGCAGATAAAGAGTATCTACCCTGATGTTCCAGTGCTTGAGACTACTACAAACTTGATAGTGCTGCCAGACCCGATATACACAAAGCCAAAACTAATACAGATTGAATCGACTCCGAAATTAATGTCTCAACCACAACCACAGCTGATACCAGGGTACAACCCTGTGGCTGGCCCACCATTAGTACCGGTTCCAGGTACATTGGAACAGACATATGGAGTTGAGGCTCCAAGAAGTCTGGTTCCAGGTCAATATCGTTACGCATTACTGTTGGTCCCCCAGTGCCATTGTACGCACAAGGTAAAGCAGGGGTGTGTGACCAGGGAGTGATGACACAGGAAGCGATAAGAGGAGGGCCTATGGGAACTCCACAGATAATGGCCCCTGGAGAACACGTAAATGAACCACCCCGACCCTTGATGGACCTTAGTCCGGTAGGGGCACCTCTCGAAGCGATGCGTCAAGCAGGATTGGGAGTTTTAACTCCCAAACCATAAGTACAAATACCTCACACTCTCCAATGAAACATGCAGGGAATATTTCACTGCAGGGTTTTACAGTACAGCAGTTAAATGAATGGTTAGAAAAAACTTATACTTCACAAAAGACTGCAGTGGCTACAATTGAACCTGAGAAAGAAAAACAGGATGAATACCTGAATCTTGTACGACTAGGGGCAGAAGCTGCCGAGTTAGTGGAAGGAACAATGGGAGTAAATAGATTGGAATCATACACTGAGGCAGAACTAAGATACTTGTGTCCAAGATTACCAAAAAAGTAGGTAAAGTACATCAGAGATTAGCAAACTTAGCAGACAAATACAATATTGATATTGGGAACACTAAGCATCTGAAAAGGAGTTACAGACTAGATTTTTGACTCAAAAGATTTTGAACATATGAGATCCGCAGGCATGAAGGCACATCTGAGAGAATTATTGCAGAGCTCACAGATTTGGGGTGCATTAGAGAAATGGGAAGGCCGATGGGCAAAGAAAAGGGATAAGGGAAAGGGTGATAGCCCAGGTTCTAATCAAGCTAAGACCTCGCCTGATCTGGAATCGGTAAAAATATTGCCTATGAGAGAGACAGCTGGCGGTGTTTTAGTACATGTGCCGTGGACTAGAGGAGATATTCTATCTTTTACGAATGATTATCCTAGATTAAGAGAGAAGCCGATCGAGTGGTATCAACAAACGGGCAGGTTTGTGAAACTTGCAAAGTGTCTCTGGGAAGACTTGAATACTTTGTTCGAGATCATTGTTCCACCTGATTTATGGCTCGAGTGCAAGAGAGGGGTAGATTGGCCGACAAAGGAGCCGGCAAGAGATAAGGTGACTGGAGCACCTTCAGAAGAGGTGATGAAATATTATCATAAAGTAATTGAGTTCTTGAAACAAAAGGTGTCGCCGAAAGTGACCGATTGGCAGAAAATCGACCGGACCTCTCAAGAGGTTAAGGAGTCAATACATGCTTATTACAAGAGATTGTTAAAAGCGTTCAAACATTACAGTGGTACTGAGACTATCGAGCCAAAGGATATGAATCACCTTGTGTTTAGATTCGTCAAAGGATTGAGACCAGAGGTTAGTCAAATGATTAAGAATCATTTGATTTGTTGGCAAGCTAAACCGATTAATGAAGTATTGCAGTATGCAAAGTACTGTAGTGATGAGATTGAGTTGAAACAGAAAAAGTTAAAGGAAAAGGTGATGGTGATGCAGATAAAGGCTGCACAGGCTGGAATACAGGGAATGGAGTTCAACAGATGATACAGCTTCAACCGCAAATGAATGGTGTGTTTCAGACTCAACCAACGAGGTCGAGGGTTTGTGAACCGTGGTTCGGACATGAATAATGTTGTTGTCCAGAATGATGTTCAAGGGGTGAAAAAGATGTCACCATGTCACGCGTGCGGGGGCGTGGGACACTGGAAACGGGAGTGCCCGAATATGGTACAAGATGGTGCAGTTCAGCAGAGCACTAATGTTGGTACATTACAGAATTCATGAGGTCCGAAGGAGAGACATCAAAACCCGAATTTTCAGAATAATTTGGTACAAATGCAAAGGGTACAGCCTATGCAGCAAATGCAAATGCCGCGTTTCCAGTCAATACAAATGCAACCAGTGCAACAGCAGATTCCTATGGTGCCTAGAGAGCAAATGCAATTACCAATGGCTCCGATGGGACAACAACAGGTGATCCTTCCTCAGCAGGTCACAGGCCAGGTAACAAATCAAAACAATACTGTGCAACAATTCCCATTACGAGGTCAAAATGGCATGAATGAGGATTGGTCAGATGATTGCTCAGACAGTGAGGAGTGCAGGCTTGCAGCATCTTTAGAGGTGGATCAGAGAGGCCCATATGTAGAAGGGAAGGTGATGGGCTATAAGGTTTCATTCCTGGTTGACACAGGAGCTACGCGCTCCACAGTTAGAAGTGCAGAAGTTCCAAGATTACCTCTCTCAGGGCGTACTTTACGAGTGGTTGGAGCAGCAAATCAGTACCTGACTAACCCGATTACAGATCCAGTACAAGTTGAAATTGGCAACTTCCAAGGGCTACATAGATTTGTAGTATGTGATTCAAGTCCAGTATCCCTATTGGGAAGGGACTTACTCTGTAAGGCAAAATGTTCAATTACCTGTTCCAACGACGGAATTGAAGTACAGACAAATAGCGACGATGAGGGAGATGAAAGTCAATTTATAGAAGACAAAGCAGGGACAAATGAAGACTACCCTTTGATTACTTTATTCCCAATGCATACTTTGATTGACCTGCCTGTCGAATTGCAAGGAACAGTAACAGAGAAAGTGTGGGATTTGACTGGGAAAGAAGTAGGATTGATAAAAGGAGTAGAACCAGTCAAAGTTCAGATAAAGCCGAATGCAGTGTTCCCACAGGTGCCACAATATCAGATGACCCAAGACATCCTCATTGAGGTGTCACAAATAATTGCAGATTTTCTCAGACAGGGAGTCCTGAAAGAAGTCTTGAGCAGTCCGTGTAACTCTCCCATAATGGGTTTAAAGAAGCCCTGTGGGAAAGTTTCAATTGTGCAAGATTTGCGAAAAATAAATGAAATTGTGATAAAATGCTGCCCTGTGGTACCTAACCCAGCAGTAATAATGTTCCAAGTTCCCTGTGATGCTGAATGGTTTACCGTAATAGACCTATCACAAGCCTTCTTTTCGATACCTCTTCATGAGGACAGCCAATTTTTGTTCAGTTTCAAATTCTTGGACAAGGTGTACAGTTGGTGCAGAATTCCTCAAGGGTTCTCAGAGTCACCATCCGTCTTCAATCAGATATTGAAAAAGGATTTGGAACCTCTTGTGCTGCCTTTTAATTCAACTCTTGTGCAGTACATCGATGATTTGCTAATTGCATCCAAAACCAGAGACAGTTGTAAATACGATACCATTGCATTGCTAAATCATCTGGGAAAGAATGGACACAAGGTGTCACCCAGAAAGTTACAATATTGTCAGAAGGAAGTGAAATACTTGGGACATTTAATTGAGAAAGGATCCAGAAGGATATCAAAAGAAAGGATAACAGCAGTTTTGCAAATGAATCCCCCGACAACAAAAAGAGATGTCAGGATGTTTTTGGGAATGGTGGGTTACTGTCGCCAGTGGATACCCAACTTCTCAATCATCTCAAAGCCTTTAATAAAATTGACAGGAAAGGAAGTAAAGGATGAGCCATATACTATAACTTTGTCAAAAGAGGAGCTTGAATCATTTGTAGAATTAAAAGAATGCATGTGCAGGGCACCAGCATTGGGAATGCCAGACTACGAGAAACCTTTTCTGTTGTTTTGTCATGAACGTGATGCTTGTTCTTTGTCTGTCTTAACACAGGTCCACGGAGATGCAAATCGCCCTGTAGCATATTTTTCAGCTACCTTGGACACTGTCGCAGCAGCCTTACCGGGTTGTTTGTGTGCAGATGCAGCAGTTGGTCAAAGCCTTTTACAATGTGAAGGCATAGTCATGGGATACCCTCTGACAGTAATGGTTCCACATTCATTTGAAATTCTGTTGACACGAACTAAGACACAACACATGACAAATGCACGTTTCACTAGGTATGAGACGATCATACTGGGGTCACCAAATGTCACGCTTAAGAGATGCACTGTAGTGAACCCGGCAACTTTATTTCCTAATGAAAGTACTGAAATTAAGGATGGGGAAGAATTTGAACATGATTGTCTTGAGGTGACTTAACTGTGTACCAAACCTCGCCCAGACACACAGGATACCCAGTTAAAAGAAAATTATTGTATCATGTTTGTCGATGGGTCCTGTCTAAGAGATTCTGCAGGAAGATTGAGAGCCGGTTATGCGGTATGTACCATAACTGGCATTGTCGAAGCCTCCTGGCTCGAGAAAGTGTTTTCTGCACAAGTGGCAGAATTAATCGCCCTTACTAAGGCATGCCACACAGCTGTAAATTTGAAAGTCACTATCTATACTGACAGCAGATATGGATTCGAAATTGTGCATGATTTTGGCCAACTCAGGTCACAGAGGGGTTTTATGACTTCCTCTGGTTCTCCTGTGAAAAACGGTGAACAAATAAGAGATTTATTATATGCGATTCAGTTACCTCTCGAAATTGCCGTGGTGAAGTGCAGTGCTCACACCAGATCACAAGATTTTGGGGGTCATTCTGACTCCCGCCGGGCGCGTTCACCGCGCGCCCGGCGGGAGCCGCCAAAATACCGTACCGCGGTCGGAAGACCGCGGCGGGTATTTTGAGTTTTCCCCTGGGCTGGCGGGCGGCCTTCAAAAGGCCGCCCGCCAGCCCAGGGGAAAACGACCTTCCCACCATGAAGCCGGCTCGTAATCGAGCCGGCGGAGTGGGAAGGTGCGACGGGTGCTACTGCACCCGTCGCGTATTTCACTGTCTGCTATGCAGACAGTGAAATACAAGCGGGGCCCTCTTATGGGGGCCCCTGCAGTGCCCATGCCATTGGCATGGGCACTGCAGGGGCCCCCAGGGGCCCCGCGACACCCCCTACCGCCATCCTGTTCCTGGCGGTCGAACCGCCAGGAACAGGATGGCGGTAGGGGGTGTCAGAATCCCCAAGGCGGCGCAGCATGCTGCGCCGCCTTGGAGGATTCTGACGGGCAGCGGAAAACCGCCGGGAGACCGCCGGTTTTCCTGCACTGACCGCGGCCAAAGCGCCGCGGTCAGAATGCCCTAAGGGGCACCGCCAGGCTGTTGGCGGTGCTCCCGTGGTCGGTGGCCCTGGCGGCCACAGGCCGCCAGGGTCAGAATGACCCCCTTTGTGTCTATGGTAAACGGCTATGCAGATCAAGTCACAAGATTTTGTGCACTAATCTGTATATCGTTTAAGGAGCAATGTGAATTGTTACCACAAACTGAAAACGACACATGTTTAAATCTAGCATTACGAGTGGTTGATACCTTAGACGAACTGAAAACATTACAAGGTCGCGCTAGCAAAGAAGAAAAACGTTCTTGGCAAAGAATGCAATGTGTACAAAGAGCTGACGATCTATGGGTTTCAGAGGAGGGAAAATTAGTTTTGCCAAATAGCCTTTTGTCACAGTTTGCCCGGCTCTATCATGGGCAGGCACATCTGGGAAGAGATGCCATGATCAGATCCTTTAAGATTGGTTGGTTTAATCCAAAATTCAGACATGCCGCAGAAATCACTTGCCACAGGTGCATCATCTGTCAACAGATGAATGCCGGAAAAGGAACTGTGGTAACTTTGAGCCACATTGGGAGACCTGGAGGTCCATTCAACAAAATGCAAATGGATTTTATTGAAATGCCTGTTTGTGGAGGATTGAAGTACGTGTTGGTGATTGTGTGTGTTTTCAGTCATTGGATTGAGGCATACCCCACACGTAGGAATGACAGTCTTACAGTTGCAAAACTACTACTCAGGGAACTAATACCAAGATTTGGGTTTCCGGCTTCTATAGAATCAGATAGGGGAAGACACTTCGACAATGAGGTGATTAAACTTCTGTGTGCCGCACTCAATATTGAACAAAAGCTGCATTGTAGCTATCGCCCTGAAGCATCAGGATTGGTAGAGCAGATGAATGGTACTTTGAAATCAAGGATGGCAAAAATGTGCGCAGCAACTAATATGAAGTGGCCAGATGCCTTACCTCTAGTGCTTATGTCAATGAGAAACACACCAGACAAGAAAACAGGACTGTCCCCCCATGAAATCCTCATGGGCAGAGCTATGAGATTACCAGCAGTACCTGCAAATGCACTAGTGAATATTACAGATGGTATGGTGTTCGATTACTGCAAAGGTTTGGCTGACGTGATTCGCTCTTTTTCTCACCAGGTGGAAGCTAACACGTTGCCACCGATTGGCGATCCAGGCCACACTCTACAAGCCGGCGATTGGGTGGTTGTCAAGAAGCACGTGAGAAAATCGTGTCTAGAACCACGTTGGAAAGGGCCATATCAAGTAATATTGACGACTACTACTGCCGTGAAGTGTGCCGGAGTTCCCAACTGGATACATGCCAGTCATACAAAAAGGGTAACGTGTCCTATTGAAGAGGAACTTGAAGTTTCCGGCACAGTGACTTCAGGAAGAGAAGTCTCAGGGTCAGAGAACAGTCAAGAAGGAACTGAGACTACCGGAGAGCCCACTGAGAACAGCCTTGCCACTCAAACTATCAATGAGTTCGAGAGAGGTGACAGAGTGCCTATCTCAGTAGAGGCAGCAGGAGAACTAAGCCAAGGAGAGGTTCTCCCAGAAGTAGACGAATACGGGTTAGAATCTGAACCTAACATAGAACCAGAAGAAGAAAGAGAAGGAGAGACCATAAATACAAATCAAAACGTGTCAGAGTTTCCCGAACCAGTTGTAGGTTTGTCAAGAGAAAACACCATATCACAAGAGGAGGGTGCTGTCCAGCGTCCTGAAGGAAAACATCGAACCAAGACACATAGAGGTTACAATTGGCCAGACAAACCACACCCTAAGATAAGAGAGGTATCAAATGACACAATAATAGAAGAGAGTGATACTTCACAAGCAGATGATCTGAGTGAGGGAGAACAACAAGGTGAACGAAGATTAAAAAGAAAAAGAATTGCAAACAGAAGATATACAGGTCCTGAATGGGCATACGCTACAACCTCTGAATGACAACAGGAATTCCTAGCATTCTGTTTTGATCGAGAAGTACCAGGCTAATACTACGGCACCTGAATGAGTTCGAGAAAATCTTTTTGGCTAAATTGAAAACTGGAAAGAAAGAGAGACTTTAGAAACTACAGGAAGTGACACTAGAAAACCGAATTTGACTCTTAAAGAAACCTGATTACGACAAGCTGCTAACCTGAATTGACAAAAAAGTGTCCTGGAGTGAGTGAAGACGCTGTAATATACGCAGAAAAAAATAAAAAAAGGCTTATCCTCAAGTTGATTGTTGATCTACTATTATGATTCTATACAAACATGGCTTACAATAGAAATAGTAGCAAAGGGAGTAAGGTGTGTGGTTGGTTAGGTCTTATAATAGGTGTTGTGTGTACAGTGATGATTGTAGGAGTGATTGTGGGAATGCCATGGAGGGAGAAAGAAACAATTAACGCAACTTCAAAACCTGAAACTACTACTACACTAACACCATGGGAGAGATTTGAGCAGGATGCAAGACATATGCATGAAGGGACTAATGCAAAAGGAGAACTATCTACTAATGTCTTCTATCGCTTACTAAATGAGTATGTGGAAACCATGGATGCGAAAGATTGTTATGTATGTACTAAAATTCCTTCGTCTGTGCAGGAGTGAGTTACCTATCATAGTGTCCCTCTTACCTATGGAATTAGTTGCAGCTTACTACTAACAAGATTTTATAATCAAGAGCATGTGCAATACTTTTATTCAAACTTGGATGTTGTGTTTTCCTTTGTGCCTGTGATTGAATTCTTAAATAAATTAGCTAAAGAGCACGATATAAAAATAGTTAGAGGATTCTTTGAGCCAACGCTTACATTTGGGACTGCTTATGTACATCGCAACAATTTGACTTGCTTATTGTCGCCTGTAGAAAAGAGCTTTTTAGATCACACAAATGATAGACGCAAAGTACTGAAAGAAAGGTTAGAAAAAGGATTAGAGAAACGTACCTATGCAAATGATTATGGTTATACTGCAATTAAGATTCAAGGCAAGTTAGCTATAGATGCATTACACGTAGGTAGGCTCTGTGTATATAGGCCAAAATCTGATCAAGACAATCTGTTTGTAGGCACAAGTGAGTGTAGGCATGTGTTTTTGTTTCAGAGTAAATGGACCTTTATGTTGAATGGACAAGATCCAGCGATCCCTGGAATCTATTACATCTGTGGGCTAAATGCTTATTACCGTCTCCCTAAGGGATGGTATGGGACATGTTATTTGGGGATAGTATTCCCAAAGATATACCAGATTGATGACTGAAAAAAAATACCAAAAACATCCGAATTACAACATCCTAGACAAAAACGAGAATCAGTGGCGGCTGTCATTGGTGATATATTTGGAGCCATAATCCCATCAGTAGGGGTTATCTTGAATTCCATGAAAATTCAAAAGTTGTCTACTATAGTGGATAATATGTTGACAAATTTTACAGGAGCTATACTCCTGATGGATACTGAACTTGCTGCAGAAAGAGCTATGACTCTTCAAAATCGGCTTGCTTTAGACATTCTTTTAGCAAAGAGTGGAGGAGTTTGCAAAATGCTTAATGAACGTCATTGTTGCTCATTTATACCTGATAACAGTAAGAAAATTAGAAGCATGCTTACTAACCTTACTAGAGATAGTACAGATTTGAAAGATCTGAAAGAACTTGGTGTTTGGGAGAAATTTGGAAAGGGAATAGCCCGAGTTGGAAGCTGGTTTACCAACATTTGGAATGGGGTACTTGCAAAAATTGTCATGGGTTTACTGATTGTTTTGGTTTGTCTATTAGGACTATGGGGGGCATGTAAAATTAATGACAAGGTAAAAAGAAATTGGACCAAAAGAGCCAGAAGAAATGAAGAAAGTGAAAGAGAGAAAATGTTCAATGAGATATGGGAAAGCTCACATAAAGGGCAAGATGTTGAAATGCGTATTATGGGCAAGGTGAAAAATTAAGATCGAGGAGAAATTTGTGTGATGACGAGCATCATCAGAGGAGGGACTGAGGGAGTGTAGATTAAATATTACATATTAGATGTGAAATACTTATACCTAACGATGCTGCATACAAAATGAATCACAAAATATTATTCGCTTGGATGCATTCTTAACGCAATTATACGTGTGAAGCTGCTATTGTACTCATATACTAATGTCCATTATAAGAAATAATTGCTTGCATTATGATTAATTGAATATGTTAACACCTACGAGGATTACGTTTATTAGAATCCATAAATCTTAAGTTAGCATGAGTTGAAAACTTAGTCGTGTAGCTCTCATATTAAAGCATATTTTTCTGTTTCTCCAGTGTGCTGATTCGCAAAAGGCCATGACCCAGCAATTGTTCTTTTTTCGTTTTATGTAACATTGCTAGATTTTCTCATCCGCGTATTAGCTGTCTTTGCAATAGATTTTATACGTTTTGCAACAATATTAGAAACATTCAAGGACACTCAACCATGGAAAAGAGAACTTTTGACCTGAAGAACGTGCCAGAAAATGAAGTAACCCCGGATGTGCCACCTACGAAGACGTCAATTATGAAGACCAATCAAAGTGTTATAAATTATCATGGGGTGACAAGTCCATTACTTAATGTATAATTTGATAGGTTGAAGATAGTGGGGTGTAGCGATTGTCCAATAGAATTTTGGGGGAATGTATTGTGAAAAAGGGATAAAAACTCATGACACAGAAGACTCGAGAGAACTAGGTAGGGAAGATATTGATTGCATCCAGAAACTCTGTCACTCTGTTTGGTGATTTGAGATTTAAATAAACCATCCTCATCCATAGACTGCCCTCTACACTTCTCCTCCTTATGAGGGAAGTGTCCCCTGTCCTCTAGATGAAATAGGTTAACGGTGATCTAACTGATGTCCTGAAGACGAAGACTGATCCTGTATGCTGACTCATTCCGAGGAGGGTAATTATGACAATTGCTATTGTAATTTGCCTACATGCTTTTCCTTTCTAGGTACCAACTGCTGTATTTTTGGTTAGAGACCCTAGTTAGATGTTTTCCAAATTTGTGTTCTAAATTGTTTTGCATGAAGTCCAACATGCTGATGCCAATTAGTGGTTAGATTAGGCATTCACCTTGACTGACGCTAACAGACGTGACTGACATTGTGCTATGTTGAACTAAGGCGTATATGATGTTCTATGCATTCTGATCTGTGTGTCTCATATATTGGTGTCTTTATGTTTGTGATCTTTGCGCTGTCAAAATCTTATCACCGTTGCCATATCGTAACTATGCTCTTTTGCTTCATGGTTTTGAGATTAATGCTCTTGCTATTAGATTGTAATCAATAGGGAATAAAATTCACAAAACTCCCATAAAGGTGTGGTTATTCATGACTGAAAGGTCATGGTTGCGCCGACAGTTTAACCAATGTCTAAGGTGAAGTATATTGTGGTGTTAAACATTGATAATATTATCGATATATTGCTTGACATATTGATCAGTTATCTCGTTCTACGGTGTCTCACCACTGGGTCCAAAGATTCATCGGCCTAAAACGAGTCCTAATGTGTATAAATTAACATAGAGGGACGCGTTAACACTATGAACTCAAACTCATACCCTCCTCCTCTCCCTCGATTTCGCCTTCCCTCTCCCTCTATTTCTCCTGATCTTTAAATATTTAATGAATACCCTATGGGGCAAGAACACATTTTTATGAATATTGTGCTTTAAAGTGCGCTAGTTAACTGCAGTTTTTCACAATTGTCTCAGGGGAGAACACCCCTCGAACTATCCTTGGCGAACGTCAATCTCATTGCTTGCTGCAATTCACTGCAAATATTATATCCCGTCGCTTTCGAAGCTCAACAGTGCTATTGTTATAAAAATAAAAGTTTATCAATATCTTGATGAGCACTAGATACTGTCATTAGCTTCTTCCGGGGCCTTGATGTAGGTTTTGTGAAATAAATATATTCAACATTGTAATGCACACTGTTCTGAACAAATTAAAATGATTTAATTTAAAAAATGAACTAAAAACAAACACTTTTAATAAAAACGTCCCGCTCTGCTTCCTATGAGTGATAGTGCCTTCCTGTTAGACTTTTCATCCTTGGCGTGGTCTCTCCTAACTTTTTGCCTCTGTTTCCCAGGTTGTTGATGTGTGCTGGACTCTGTTTTTGCTTTTTCTTACTCTGGGCACTTTACCACTGCTATTCAGTGCTAAAGTGCAAGTGCTCCTGTATAAAAAGTGTATGTAACTGGCTTTCCATGATTGGCATATTTGATTTACTGGTAAGTCCCTAGTACAGTGCAGTAGATCAAATGCCAATAGTGGGCCTGCAGCACTGGTTGTGCCACCCACATTAGTAGCTCTGTAAACATGGTTCAGACCTGCCACTGCAGTGTCTGTGAGTGCAGTCTTAAACTGCCAATTCGACTTGGCAAGTGTACCCACTTGTCAGGCCTAAACCTTCCCTTTTCTTACATGTAAGACACCCCTAGGGTAGACCCTAGGTAGCCCCATGGGCAGGCTGTGTATGTTTAAGGTAGGACATACACTAATGTGTTTTATATGTCCTGACAGTGAAATACTGCCAAATTCAGTTTTCACTGTTGCAAGGCATATCTCTCTCATAGATTAACATGGGGACTATCTTTAAAAATGATTATGCATAGATTCACTTTGGGAGCAGAAAGACATGAGTTTGGTGTCTCTGAGCTCACAATGTTAAAATACATCTTTTAGTAAAGTAGATTTTAAGATTGTGTGTTTGAAAATGCCACTTTTAGGAATGGCCATTTTCTTGCTTAAACCATTTCTGTGACTCTGCCTGTTTGTGGATTCCCTGTCTGGGTCAGTTTGTCAGTTGGGCTGTTTGCACCTCTCTCTAGACAGTGACACAAAGGGAGCTGGGGTATAGTCTGCATTTCCTGATGAGCCATCTGTGCTAGGAGGAAGGGGAGGAGTGGTCACTCACACCTGAAAGGGCTGTGCCTGCCCTCACACAATGCAGTCTCCAACCCCCTGGTGTGTGTCTGGGGCCTGGCCTGGGCAAGGCAGGATTTCACAAACAAGAGAGCCGTTTCTATGAGGGAGGCCTACTTCAAAGGGCCAAATGGGTATGAGAAGGGCACCTAAAACCACAGACTTTAGATCACTTCTGGACATCAAGAGGAACCTCTGCCTGTAGAAGAGGTGAAGAGCTGAGGAGAAGTGCTGCCCTGCATGAGACTGTGCTTTGTGGACCTATGCTGCAGTTACTGCTTCTGCCTGTGGAAGAGGACAAAGACTTGACTTTGTGTGCCTTCCTGCTTGTGAAGAAATCTCCAAGGGCTTGTCCTGAGCCTGCCTCATGTTGTTGAAGTCTCAGGGCCAGCAAAGACTTCTCTTGCCAGCACCTGGACTCTCTACTGAGACTCCTGCCCTGCCAAGTGGTGCCCTAACCAGTTCCTGGGGCCTTGGAAGGTGAAGCTGGCAGACCAAGACTGAAAATCCACGCACAGACCGCCGTGCAGAGAAAAATTTGATGCACCTTCTGAGACATGGCTGAAAAACGATGTGCTGCCGGCTTCACGGCAGAAATCAACACTTCGCTGGCATCGCAGCTGGAAAATCGATGCAAGGAGCTGGAAGAATGATGCTCACACCCGCTGACGGTGGCACGACTCACGTGCTGCTTGCGCCTGGAGTTTGCAGATCTTGAGGCGTGGATCTTGAGAGTTCGACTTTGGCCCAAAAAGGGGCGACTCTTTCTGGTAGCCACGGTGCTGTAGGCAAAGGAAACGCCAAGGACAGACCGTGACCGTGAGAAAGTAGCGCCAGAGGGAAAAAAAACCTTCAGAAGAAGAGGAAAAAACCTCCAAGAAGATTCGCAGAGGATTCCTGAAACAAGAACAGAGGAACAGGAATCAAAAGAACTGACGTAATAACACAGAAATGGCGAAATCCAGAGCCAAAGGCTAGGAAATCAGGAGCGAGGACACTAACTGAACAGAGAGTGTTGCAGCGCAAAGAGGAGAAGAAAACACCACCCTTAAATACCATAAAACAGGAAGTGACCCACAGGAAGAAAAAGGACACCATCTTGGATAGGGAAAAGTAGATAGAATAGACTGGAGCAGAAACCATAGAGAATAGGGAAGGAGGAATGCTGGGAAGACAAGGGTAACCTGGGAAGGGGAAAAGACATAAAGGAAAGAGTAAGAAACAGACCCAAAAAGGAAGAAGACAGAAGAAAGAAGAAAAGGAGCCCAAACAGGTAAGAGGGGTCAGGAGACCCCAACAAAACGGAGGGAGAGAGCAGCGCGAGGCCCCAAGTAAGCCTTGGGGCCTCGTAGGGTGCAGGAAAGGCTCGGGGCGCGCCGCGTCTTAAAGACGCGAAGCGCGGCCCGAGCCGAACGCGCGGCTTGTGCCGAACGCTCGGCTCGCGCCGCGCGGTGCGGTGCGGCGCAACAGTAGGTCCCCCTCCCGAAGGCCCTGGTTTGAAAGGAAATAAACGGTGAAAGCGCTGAGTCAGAAGAGGAGCATGAACAGAAGATGCATCTTCCCAAGAACATTCACTGAGAGGATAACCCTTCCAATGAATCAGATACTGCAGATGGGTGTGAAAAAGACGAGAGTCACAAATCTCCTGAACCTCATATTCAGGAACATCATCCACTAAGACAGGAGGAGGACAGGAAAACTGACGAGAATACGGATCTGGTACATAAGGTTTGAGTTGGGAGACATGGAAGACTGGATGAATCTTCCACGTGTGAGGCAAGTGAAGACGGACAGTGACAGGATTAAGCAACTGGAGAATACGGAAAGGCCCGTAGTAGCGAGGTGTGAATTTGTTCTGAGAAAGACGTGAGGGTAAGAACTTTGAAGAAAGCCAAACTTTATCCTGTGGATGGTAGTCCGGAGTGGCCCTACGTTTCTTGTCTGCTACTTTCTTCATATATCTCTTGGTGTGTAAGAGATTAGAACGAATCAGTCTATGGATTTGTAGAAGACGTTTGGAAAAATGAGTAATAGCGGGCAAGGGAGTGGGAGACAGAGAAGAAGTAGGAAAAGAGGTAGGATGAAAACCATAAGAACAGAAAAAAGGAGTGGTCTTGGAGGCACTATGGACTGAATTATTGTAAGAGAATTCAGCAATAGG
Source organism: Pleurodeles waltl (assembly GCF_031143425.1). Taxonomy (NCBI): domain Eukaryota; kingdom Metazoa; phylum Chordata; class Amphibia; order Caudata; family Salamandridae; genus Pleurodeles; species Pleurodeles waltl. The sequence goes on from NC_090436.1 coordinate 654,323,764, forward strand.
GAGATAAGTGTTCCAGTTGCTTTGAGTTGAGTTGCAAAAACAACGAAGGTATTGTTCTAAGCCTTGGTTCAGACGCTCGGTCTGTCCATTGGTCTGAGGATGGAAGCCCGATGACAGAGCTCTATCGATGTTTAGTGTCTTACAAAAATACCTCCAAAACCGGGAAATGTACTGAGGTCCTCTATCAGATATAATAGTATGAGGAAGTCCATGAAGACGGAAGATATGTTCGATGAATATCTGGCTTAACTCTTGGGATGTAGGTAGCTTTTTCAAGGCAGTGAAGTGAGCCATCTTAGTAAAGGAGTCCACAGTGACCATGATTACCCGGTTTCCTGCTGAAAGTGGTAACAAACACATAAAATCAGTAGAGATGGTGTGCCATGGAGTTGGCGGAACCGGCAAGGACTGGAGTAATCCTGCAGGTCTGGTTCGGGGAATCTTGACTTGAGCGCATGTGGGACAAGCCTGAACGTATGTTTCAATATCCTGTTTCCAAGTAGGCCACCAGAAAAATCGTGATAACAGTTCTTGTGTGGCCTTGATGCCTCTATGACCAGCAACCGGTGAATCATGACACATTTGTAATGCCTTTTCTCTCACTCTGTTAGTAGGGATGAATAACAGATCGTGATAATAATAGTATCCTTGTCTCTTATGTAAAAGAGGCCTTAAGTTCTCTACTTCATCATCAGATAGATTGGGGTATTCCAGTTGTACCTCCTCCAGAAAAGACTGAGCTACCCCAATGATCTTATTAGGTTCCAGTAGGGGTTGAGCTGAGACAGGAGTACAATCTGGATAACGACGCGACAGAGCATCAGCCAGAATGTTTTGGGAGCCAGGAATATATGTAATGTAGAAATCATACTGGCTGAAGAAGAAGGCCCAACGAGCTTGACGACTATTTTGGCATACTAATTTCGTAAACATTGTAAGTTTCGATGGTCTGTTCTCACTTCAAAAGGTTCCTTGGAACCCATCAGAAACTGTCTCCATTCAATACAAGCTGTTTTCAGAGCCAACAATTCTCTTTCCAGTACTGAGTAATGTTGTTCTGCAATAGAGAGTATATGAGACAAATAGAAAACAGGATGTTCAAGACCATCATCCTCTTGTTGTTGGAGTAGGACGGCACCAATGGCTTTTTCAGAAGCATCGGTGACGACAATAAATTGTTTGTTGGTATCTGGATGTCTTAAGATGGGAGCTTGTGTAAATGCCTTCTTTAAATCCTGAAAGGCTGTTTCGGCAGCTTTAGTCCAGACAAACCCTTTAATAAGATTTTCCTTCTTTAAAGTGTGAGTTATATGGCTAGTTTGTTTTGCAAAGTCTGCGATGAATTGTCGATAGAAGTTCGCTAATCCTAGAAAGCATTGTGTTTCTTTAATAGAAGATGGAGAAGGCCAATCTAGAATAGCTTGTACCTTTTCTTGATCCATAGCTACACCGGTGGTACTTAAATGATATCCTAGATATTTGACTTCCGTCTTGTCAAACTCACACTTTTCGGGTTTGCAAAATAGTTGATGTGCCCGGAGTCGTTGAAGGACTTGTTTCACATGGGAAGAATGGAGTTCGGGATTTCTGGAATAAATAAGAATATCATCAAGGTAGATTACAACTGTCTGATTCAGGAGATCCGAGAATACTGAGTCCATAAATCTCTGAAAGATTGCCGGGGCATTAGTAAGACCGAAAGGCATTACCCTGTATTCAAAGTGACCAAATGGAGTCCTAAAGGCCGTTTTCCACTCATCTCCTTCTTTAATGCGTAAGAGGTGATAGGATCCCCGTAGATCTAGTTTGGTAAACCGTTGGGCCCCTCTGACTGCCTCTAAAATGTCCCTTATGAGAGGCAAAGGATAACGATCTTTAATAGTTATTTTATTCAGGCCTCGAAAATCCAGGCAAGGGTGAAGATCCTTTGTCTTCTTGGGTACGAAAAAGAGAGGAGCCCCGGCCGGAGAAGACGATGGAACAATAAGACCACTTTGAATATTTTCATCCAAATACTCCTTTAGTACTTCCTTTTCAGTTTCCGTGAGGGAATACATCCTGCCAAAAGGAACGATAGTGCCAGGTTCCAAGGGAATAGCACAATCGTAATCTCGATGTGGAGGTAACACAGGTTTGGAAGGTTTTTGGAAGACATCTTGAAAATCCAAATAGTGTTCAGGAACTCCTTGGACTGTATTTATGGTCGAACCGGTAGTACCCTCCGTGATTATTGATCTCTTAGGCGACCAATACTTGTCTGAAGCAAAACAGTGCTCGTGACAGAACTGTGAAGACAAGGAAACCGTCCGGGTAGCCCAGTTCACATATGGATTATGTCTGATGAACCACGGGATTCCAAGAATGATGGTATGGTTGGGGGAAGTTATAAGATCAAAGGAGATGTGTTCCTGATGGTTACCGATCTGTAGATTCAGCATCAGGGTAGTTGTATCTACTGGACCCGATGATATCAAAGATCGGTCCACCGTGTGTACTTGTTCTGGAATCTCCTTAGGTTGTATAGGAACTTGTTGAGTAGTGGCCCACTTCTTATCCATATAAATACCACTAGCTCCACAATCTAGTAGTGCCATAGTCTTCTCTTGACGGCCATCAGGTAATTGTAACATGACTGGTAAAATGAACAAGGATGTGGTATTGTCATTGAAAGAACTGATGGAAGGTATAGCTGCTAATCCCGTCCCCTCCCTTCTTACAGAGGACGGGAAGCGGCGTTTCCCGATGGCCTTGATGGACGTACTGGACAGGTACGCAGTATGTGGCCGGCAGAACCGCAGTATAAACACAAACCCTTCTTTCGTCTATCTTCTCGTTCGCTAGCGGAGAGAGGGCCTCGAGTTGTATCCACCTGCATGGGTTCTCCTTCGGTGTCTCTGACAGGAGGGCGAGGTTCCTCAGAACGATGCGGAAAAACTCGTGAGGTGCTTGGTTGAAAAGACCCTCTGCTCTTTCTCTTCTCTGCTCTCCGTTCCTGAAGGCGATACTCGATGGAGAGGGCTTGATCCATCAGGCCACGAAGATCTTCCACTCTGGTGGAATGTACTAGTTCATCTTTTATTTCTTCTTTGAGTCCTCTACGAAACAAAGTCACCAAAGTACGTTCCACCCAGGTGGTCTCTGCCGCTAGTTGACGAAAGCGTGTAATGTATTGAAGGACATCTTGTGAACCTTGATGAATATCGCATAAGGCTTCTTTCGCTGAAGCCTCCAATCCCGGACGACTAAACATCAGCTTGAAGCGGTTCACAAAGGCGGAATAATCCGACAATACCGGATCGTTAGATGATACCATCGGGGTTGCCCAGGCCAAGGCAGGACCAGATAAGGCACTGATGAGATAACCCACCTTTGTTCTGTCATGGGAGAATTGGGTGGGTCGGAAGGCGAAGTACACTGTTAAGGAATCAAGGAACTCACGCAGCTTGGTTGGTTCACCAGAAAAACGATGGGTAGAGGCGGAGAGCGTCGGAACATCACCACTGCGGAAAGCCAAAGCCTGTCGCAGCGCAGCATTCTCACTACGTAGTTGCTGTAATTCTTGAGCTTGTTGCTGAATTGTAGTTAGAAGAGCTTGATCCGGATCTGCAGCAGCTACCACAGTGTCTTCCATGGTGTTAGAAGACGTCGGGATGGTTAGGCGCTGCAATCTGTCACGACTCACGTGCTGCTTGCGCCTGGAGTTTGCAGATCTTGAGGCGTGGATCTTGAGAGTTCGACTTTGGCCCAAAAAGGGGCGACTCTTTCTGGTAGCCACGGTGCTGTAGGCAAAGGAAACGCCAAGGACAGACCGTGACCGTGAGAAAGTAGCGCCAGAGGGAAAAAACCCCTTCAGAAGAAGAGGAAAAAACCTCCAAGAAGATTCGCAGAGGATTCCTGAAACAAGAACAGAGGAACAGGAATCAAAAGAACTGACGTAATAACACAGAAATGGCGAAATCCAGAGCCAAAGGCTAGGAAATCAGGAGCGAGGACACTAACTGAACAGAGAGTGTTGCAGCGCAAAGAGGAGAAGAAAACACCACCCTTAAATACCATAAAACAGGAAGTGACCCACAGGAAGAAAAAGGACACCATCTTGGATAGGGAAAAGTAGATAGAATAGACTGGAGCAGAAACCATAGAGAATAGGGAAGGAGGAATGCTGGGAAGACAAGGGTAACCTGGGAAGGGGAAAAGACATAAAGGAAAGAGTAAGAAACAGACCCAAAAAGGAAGAAGACAGAAGAAAGAAGAAAAGGAGCCCAAACAGGTAAGAGGGGTCAGGAGACCCCAACAAAACGGAGGGAGAGAGCAGCGCGAGGCCCCAAGTAAGCCTTGGGGCCTCGTAGGGTGCAGGAAAGGCTCGGGCGCGCCGCGTCTTAAAGACGCGAAGCGCGGCCCGAGCCGAACGCGCGGCTTGTGCCGAACGCTTGGCTCGCGCCGCGCGGTGCGGCGCGACAGACGGAGGCTGATAACGTCACCACCCATATTGGCCGGTTTTGCTGAGACCGTGCTGCAGGATTTTCGACGCGATCCTTGCTGGGTAAGGAAAAACGAGACAATGCCTGTCTGGACCCGAGTGCTGCTCAGATCGACGCATCGTTCCCCTGCGGGGAGGAAAAATTACGCACACCAACATATGGTGGAGAAACGATACACAAACTTGCTTGTGGGTGAGAAATCGACACACGGCTTACCTTTTTTGACACACATTCGCCCATGGGTGTTATTTTGACGTGACCCAGGTACATTTTCACGCTAACTGCATCATCGTTGTGCTTAAAAGAACATGAAGACTCTTTTTACATTTTAATTAATAACTTGACTTTTCTACGGTGGTTTTTTGTCGTTTTGGTCTTGTTTTGTTTAGATAAATATTTTCTAGTTTTCTAAGCCTGTGTTGTTTCATTTTTTAGTGTTTCCATTGAGTTACTGCGTGTGTTGGTACAAATACTTTACACCTAGCACTCTGAAGTTAGGCCTGCCTGCTCGTGCCAAGCTACCAAAGGGGTGAGTGGGGGTTCGCTGAGGGTGATTCTCCTTTGCTCTGACTAGAGTGAGGGTCCTTGCTTGGACAGGGGGCAACCTGACTGCCAACCAAAGACCCCATTTCTAACACTTCCAAATGATTACAAATCAAAATGTGTTGACAATAAGGAATAAATAACGCTGAATACATATTTCATATTCAATATATGGTCCATATTGATTAATACATGTGTAACTACTACTGTTTTTGTAATCTCTTTTTCCTGCACTTTTTTTTTAAATACTCAGAGGACAGGAGCAGAGGTGAGGTAATCCCATGGAAGGTAACAGCTCTCTCCCCTTAATACCCTTTTACAGCTTGCTTTTCGAGACACGACTAGTTTCACTTTCCAGATACACTTCATAATTTTGGAGCATTCTGCTGTGCTGTACTGAGCATTGTTTTTTTTATTTTTGACTGCCGAAAGACAGCAATTGCTGAGACCCGCTCTGGCCTCATGAAAGCTGAAATCAGTAGATGTAGGGCTGCTGAAAATAGAGTAGCATTACCATCTTAATTGTTAGGGTTGTTTCGTTTGCCACAAAGCTATATACACAGCTATATATATAGCGAATCTTATACATTTCAATATTTAACTGAAGTTTTCGGTTTTAACTAAGCTTACATGTCACACAACAAAAGATGTGTGAGGTGTGTGAGTTATGATGGGTTGACTTATACAACAGCCTAGATGTGTTTTAAAGTCAACTACTCACTCTCGAATTGAAACGGTACATGCAGCGCATAATGAACTGAATTTCCACAGATCTATCTGTTTTATACAACAAATACAATACAAATAAAGTATGGATATCAAAAACATAAATTATGCAGCAAAATATGCAATGGGAAGTGGTACCACTAACAAATGTATCACTTGCTTGAAATCTTCTTCGCTGATGAGGAGCGTTATTGCTTATAGGATTTCCCTTTTGGTCATTGTGTCAATTAATACTTTGGAGGGGCAATCAAGAGGAACCTGGTGTTAATAGGGTTAGCTTGAGATCATTGTGTCATCCAATATAGAAAGTTGATGTCACTGTCAGCGAGACAGGTGAAACGTGTGAGAGTAACAATGACCCAACTGAGTGTAAATAAGACAGTATGACTGAGTGAAAGTAAGAGTGAAGGTGAGTGAGAATGAGTAGATGTGAATGAAGGAGTGGCAAACCCTCTGCCTCCTGGATCTTTAGCAAGGCTTGATGTAGAAGTGAAGATGGGCTCGGCTTTCTCTCTCTTTGTTTGATCACTCTCTCGTTTTCTTTCTCTCTCTCATACTCTCATTCTCTTGGTTGAGGTGCATTGCTGCCAAATGCCAGGCTGTCAGGTTGATGGCAACTTCGGAGGTCCCGTGCCTGTGATCTCCTGGCATGAAGGGAGAAGATCCCCACGAGGTAAAGCAAGGTGATGGGAAACACAGAAGAAGCTATGACTATACAGATGGACCTGCCCATGTACAGCTGATTCTGTAATTGAGAGAATGAGGATTTCTAAGGATGTTTGAGGCAATACATTGGGTCCGATCTTGTAGTTCTGCTATTGAGGGTGTATTTGTACATTTGGGACTGCACATGTTGATCTGAAGTGATGCCTCCTACTTACTGGTGATACTTGAGCAGTTTTGGTTTGTCTGGGCATTTGAGAGTAAGCCTTTGTACATGGGTATTTGAAGCTGTGCCTGTGTATTTGATGATATGCCTGGTGATGCAGGACTATACCTGGTCAAGTTAATTTATGTCTGGCTTCAAAGGGTGTATCTATTTGTTTGAGACAGTTCCTTGGCTCATGGTGGCTGTATCTTATTATTATTAAAAATGTATTTGGGCAGTTGTGGCAGTAATATGGCATGAGGCATTAATTTGACATATGACAACATGATAGCTGCTCTGCTGGCATAATGTGGCTGTACAACCAGCACAGCAAAGGAGCACCCCAGTTTCTATAGTTAAGCAATAACTAAAATGTACGTGCACCTGCCTTAGTAATAGTTACCATCTTATTAATTTTGTTTTTTTATTGAGCAACATGAAAGAAATACCAATAATTCCAAAAACAGTCATAACAAATGTATCATACAGTATGGTACGATAAGGGGGAAATCACACCAATATAAAAATACTATACTACATTATAAAACAGAAGCACGGACAACTTGGAAATTGCCATGGTACATAACATAACACATTGCCCTCTAATAAAATGCTTCCACTGCATAGTGCAAACTTTATAAAACCGCCTACATGACCTTGCCTAGTTTCAAATAAAAGTTCAACAGTTCTGGCCAATAACCAGTCAGGGCTCAGCTGGGCTACAGGGAGCAGGGTGGCATGTGGGAAGGGGAGAATTTTAATAAACTTTAAAAAAAGAAAACTTACCTCCACCTTACTTCTCGCCGCGCCGCCACTTCTCCGTTTTGCAGTGCGTACACAGGCTCCCACCCTGCAAACAATCCTGACGCTGCTCAGAGCAGCGATAGGATTGGCTTCCAGCTAGGACACTTCCAGGCAGTCTGGGAGCCTGTGCCTGCTCTCTCCAGCCCGGCAACACAGTGTCGGGCTGGAGAGAGCCTACTGAGCATGTTTGTTTTGCTGGCCCAAGACATCCGGCCAAGAATTCATGTGCACTGAGGGGAGTGCCCTGTGCACTCTCCTCCGTGACTGTCATCCCCAGTGCCCCATCTCTTTTACTACAAAAAGATAATAAACTTGCTAGGTTGAAGGGTTTCTCTGCATCCATCATTAAAATAGCTGCCTTCTCTTTGTTATTAGAATTAAATGCTTACATTAAGAAAGTTGTATCAGCAGAGATCTCTCTTTTTGGCAAGAGCCCGCTTTGATTCTTATGGATCATGCTTGGGCCAGTGGGATGTAATGTGATGCCCAAACTTTAGTCAATAACCTATAATCAGAATTCAGTAAACTAATGGGTCTATGCTAATTCACATTTGATTCAGATTTCTCTTTTTTGAAGAAACTGACTATAATTGATTCTTTAAACACTTTTAAGATGCTTAAACCTGCTCTATATTGCTTGAATAAATCAGCTAAAAAAGGAAGCAACTTTTTGGTGAGCATCTTCTAGACCTCAGTGGTGATACCATCACTGCAACAAGCTTTAGCATTGGGCACATTTTTAAGTGTACTTGCTACCTCTGTGACCTGCTCTTTCCCTGGTAGTGCGTAGCTTTGCTCCCTCGTTACCTGCAGTAGATTAAGGGTATTAAAAACTGCTCCAATTTAGATCTAAAAACTAAGGGCCTGATTAGGTTTCAATGGATAGAGTTACTCCGTGACAGATGTTCCATCTGCTGAAATATAAATCCCATTATTCTCCATGAGATTTAAATTTCAGCAAACGGTATAGCCGTCTCCATTGTGACGGAGTAACCTGTCCGTCAAAACGTAAATCAGGCCCTAAATCTGTTGTCTCGTCTAAATTTCTAAAATGATGTACAAAGACCTTAGGAATTTCACTTCTCTTTTCCACCACAGTCTTAGTATCGGGTTTCCCAATTCCACTAATTTCCTTTTTTTTTTCCCTCTGTTTTGCGGACCATGAAAGGAATTTACCAATATGTTGGTTTTCTTTGTAAATGTTTTGTCGATAGTCTCAAAGCCCCGCTTCCCTGAAAGCAAATATGCATTTGTGGTGCGGTCCACAGCAATTGCAGCCTGCGACCACTACAGAATCATAATCAGAATTTAAATTCACTTAAAAACATTATTTTATAAAAACTCTTGTGTTCTCTAACTAAATCTGGTCGGAAAGTAGAGCATTGTCAAATCGCCAACGAAGTCCTTCTCTTGGCGAGATGTTGAGCTTAATTTCAAGCAAAACTATTGAATAGTCTGAGAATGGGTTTGCCCAATTATTGACTGCTCCCCACTTGATTGAATGTGTGAGGATTAAAAAGTCAAGACGTGATGTAGTATTAAACTGGTGAGAAAAACAAGTGTACTGTGTGAGCTCAGGGTGATCTACACTCCACGGGTCAACCAATGAAAAGTTATGTTTAGAAGCTGGAAACACTTTAAGCGTACGTAGTCTAAGGTGTTTCTTGGTTCCATCAGAGGGATCAAATCTCAAATCCTATATATTATTAAAATCACAACAACAAATTATCTGTTTTCTGCCACCATAGCTATGTTTTGCAGTTGAACTAATCGTTCTGTATCAGCGCTAATCAGCCTGTAATATTTCACCAAATTCAAGTGCTGTCCCTGTCTAGAACCTTGATCCATAGCCACCTGCCTTTTCATCTCTGTTCACCTTCCTCACTTGACAATTGATGGAACTTGCCAAATTGACTGCAACTCCCAATACCGCGGGACCTGCTAATGTAAAATGTGAAGATAATAGCTTTGGACTATTCCCTTTATAATTGGTCTCCTGAAGAAAAATCACTTCTGATTGAAGGGAAGATAGCCAATTGCTCGTTGCATGTGGTAATCTTGATCTCTTGAGCTGTAAGACTTAAAAAAAACACAATATTGCTGGCCAATCCCCCACCTTGTCCCCTCTGCTTTTATTACCTACTAGCTCACTATAATCTTGCTGAATGCCACAATTCATCTTGAGTGACCCACCCCTGCATACCCCTGAAACTCCCCCTTCTAAAGTGCCCATCACCCCTAACCCTACCTCTGTCTCTACCACCCCACCTCCTGTCTACTACCATGGAATGGGGAATTGCCCATCATATTCCCTGACCCTCTTTTCCTATCCTTAGGGGCCCTGTTATGGCTTGTAGCTGCACTCCAGGTACAACCCACCCTTTCCCCTGCACGAGACTGAAAAAAAACCCGAAAAACATGAGTGACAAATGCAAGTCTGCAGTACCAAAAACATCTTTGTGGAATCGAAATATGATTGCAGGTCTAACGACCACACAATTCCCTAAATTCTAGATAAAGTGGTAAAAGTTCCTAGTGCAAGTACATCTCAGCTTACATACAGATCCTGTAAATTTGTTGGTGGTAAAAGAAAGAAAGACCAATCTGCCCCAGACATTTTAGCTTTGCGGTTTTTGCAGTACTTGTTGTGCCTCTTTTAAGGTGGTGCATAAATAAAATTGGTCTTTATGCAAGACTTTCAATTTTGAATCTTGGGCTATTGAGGCATGGGCACCTGCTGCTCTGATTTTTCTAAATAGTTCTAAGAGGTCCATTAACCGGTAAGCAGCAGCAGCTAACTCAGAACTGAGCCTTATCGGGTATCATAAAAGTTCTTTTGTGACTAGCCAACATGAGAATATGCTCCTTCTTATGATAGTCGGTGAAATTCACGATGATGGTATGGGGGTACTTTGAATTAGCTGAACGCTGGGTGAGGACTCAATACGATCTCATAATGGAGAGAACGGATGGGGTGTGTTGGAAAATGGGTTATTGGTAGGGCAGGTAGGTACCTACACCTAGCAACAAGCCACAAACCTCCACAAAAGTACAGTTAGGTCTCAGTAAATTAATCCCAGCTCTACCCTTGGTAGCTTGGCATCGAGCGTCAAGGCTTAACTTAGGAGACAAAGTGTAAAGCATTCAAATATCACAAAACAGTAATTAAATAAAACACAGGAAACAGTTTAAAAATCCAAAACCAATTTATAAAAATAGCTTATATTTTTATCTTTAAAATGACACAAAAACGATTAAAATCGGTTCAGGGGAACCGGAGATATGAATTTTTAAAGTATTATTATTTTATAGCGCTTAGAAACAAAAAGCGCCAATCGGGTCATCTGGTTGCACCAGGACCGGGGCAAAGTCAAACTTTCAGGCCGACCGCGATGGAGCCCTGCTCGGCTACAAGTCACGGGAGGCCTCGGTTAAAAAGTTACCTTCTGACTTAGTCTTTATTTTGAAGTTTTTCTTCACCGGGACGAACCTGCCAGTTGAATCCGACCTCCTGGAGCCCTTGTCCGGATACGCGAAGTCGGTTTCCTCGGTGGTGATTTTTACCTTCGGACTTAGTCGTTTTTTCGAGATGAAAATCCTTCGACCGGGGTAAACCTGGATCTTGATCCGACGTCCATGGAGCCCTTCTCGGATACGATGGCTGGGAGGTCCCGGTCAACTTTTTACGTTCGGACTTAGTCTCTTTTTTGGATGTTTTTCTTTACCGGGACGAACCACGAAGTCAGGCCGGGTCGCGGTTGAGGCAAGCCGGCTAGAATTTCCGCGTCGGGTCGGTCACTTTATGGAGCTTTTTTTCAAAAATTCTCCAATCTTTTCCAAACTTCTGGGGCTTCACCCAGATGTTCTTTCAAGGTTCTTTTGGGGTCCACAGCTCACCCCAAGGGTCCAGAAGTTCTGTGATGGTCCTTGGGGGTGCGGACTTCAACTCCCAGAATGCACCTGGCGCAAACTCCTTTTTGGCCACTGGACAGTGGTCAGCTGGTCGCTTTCTTCAGGAGTTGGTGCAGGGGACTCTGGTTAGCAATTTTTCACCTGTAGCAAACAGGGAGTCCCTCCTTGAACCAGTTGAAGCCAGGCAAAGTCCTTCTTGTGGTGAAGCCCAAGTGTGCAGCTGGTGCAGTCCTTCTGAGTGCAGGTTCCAGGTGCAGGCCAGGGGTCCAGCAGGACAGTCCTTCTTCTCCTTAAGTTCCTTTCTTGTTGAATTCTGGAGGGGATCTGAGGTGTGGGTGCAGGTCTGCCAGTTTTATCCTTGCTCCTGGGTGAAAAGCAGGGGGGCCCTGGTTCTCCAATCAGGGACAGGGTCGTCCCCCTGTGATGACCACTTCCTGGGAAGTGTGGCAAAAAACCATCCCAGAAGGCAACAGTCTCTAAAAATCCAAAATGGATGAATCTGATTTTTGGAGGAGAGATCTGGCTGAGCCCACCCACTGATGTGGCTAAAAATCATAAACACACCCCTCTCCTGCCCTCTCCTAATCTAATCAAGGGGGCACCTAGCTGTCTGGGGTTGCAGGATGTGGGGGTGTTGCTGGGTGCTCCAGATGTCCTTCTCTGCCTTTGAAGACCAGTTTGGCAGCCCTCCCCCTTCCTGCCTCACCATCTGCTGAGGGGAGATTCTCTCCCCCAAGCACATTCCTTTGTGTGAAGTCAGGCCACTTCACACCTCATTAAAGTAGCCTGGCAGAAGCTGCTGCAGGCTGGCCAATCAGAGCACAGCAGCAAAAACAATGCAGAGCTGAAATTGGCAACTTTTTAGGTAAAGTCTAAACTTTTTACCTGCACTAGTTATATTAAATCCAACAACTGGAAGTTGTGGGATTTATTATAACAATCAATTTGATACCAAATTCTTGGTATGTAACATTTAAGGAGACTTTAAAATTTAAAATAAAGTCTGCCCATTCTAGCCTATGAAGGCCATTTACTTCAATGAGGGAAAAACGAATTTGGCTGTTTTTACCTCACCAGGGCTTATAAATCTATTTTTATAAAGTCCCTGCTTATAGTTACATGGCACCCAGCCCTAGGGGCACATAGGGCACACCTTAGGGGTGACTTATATGTAAAAATAAGGTAATTTAAGACTTTGGAAGTACCTTTAATTCCAAAGTCGAATTTGCATATAACTTTAATTTAAAAGCAGCCAGCAAGGCAGGCTTGCTTTTAAAATGACACTGGGCACCTCAGCAATGCACCTAGGTGTGCACCACCTATGCTGTGGTCCCTAAACCTACATGCCCTACCATATACTAGGGACTTATAGGTAGGTTAACTTAGCCAATTATAATTAGCCTAATTTGCATATCCATTTTACACAGAGCACAGGCCCTGGGACTGGTTAGCAGTACCCAGGGCACCATCAGAGTCAGGAAAACACCAGCATAAAGTGGAAAATGGGGGCAAAAAGTTAGGGGGCCTCTGCAATCAGCCCCAGTTTCTCACACAACCCCCCCCCAGCCCACACGCCCAGGAGACTCAGCCCAACCCTGGGAGAGTCTTCCTGGCTTGTTAGGCGAGGAAGACAGTGCAGAAAACTGGCTGTCCCTTTGCAGGGCCTACTCTGCCTTATATCCTCCTGTCAGGGTCACTCCCTCTGGGTAGTGAAGCCATCCCAACAGTAAAAGGACCCAACCCAAACTGAAACTTCCCTCTAGGGGGGTCTTCCTCCTCTCTCTCTGCCAACTTGGGTAGTGAGGTGCCCACCTCCCCTACTCCTAACTTTGCTAGGGCAAGACCTAGTTTACCCAAAGAGGTCACCCAACACTTGAGCAACCCCACCATGACCAACAGGGTCAGGGGGCCTACTTTACTATTGGCCTTGGGGTCTGCCTCCCAGGCCAAGTACAGTGCTGCCAGGAAGGCTAGCACCCAGCAGAGGCTACTGACAGCTGTCAGTACCCAGAACCACACCCTAAGCTCTCCACTGACAGGTGGCTGAGCTGCTTTAGGGGCATCTTTGGGGTCCTGGCACCCCTCTTGCTGCCTAGAGTGGGGGGCTACCACCTCCTGTGGCAGACACCCTCCTTCCACTCTCCCTTCTGTCAGTGCAGGGGCAACACCTTGCATCTGGACAGCTGCCTGACTACTCAGGACTTCCTTGGGGTCAGGTGAGGCCTCACCAGTGCCAACATTGGGCTCCCCCCTTACTGGGGCAGAGGGCCCTTGGCTCCCTGGAACTCTCTTTAAGAGTGGCCTACCCTTCCTTTTCTTCTTTCCTTTTCTTGGGGACCCCTGTCTCCTAACTGTAGGGACTGACTCCCCAGGACTTTGGGTTGGGGGGGCGCCCTGGGCGACCACCCCATCTGTGACCAGACTCACCTCTGGGAGGTCATTGCCCAGGATACAATCTAGGGGAAGGTCAGCACTGACTACCACCCTAATCCAGTCAAGGATACCCTCCCTCTCTAGGGGCACTATGGCTACAGGTTTGGAGGTGACCTCCCCTGTGGCTATCCTGACTTTCTTTGTCTTTCCTGGGACATACATGTCTGGGGTCACTAACCGGTCACTCACTACAGTGTGACTGGCACAGGTGTCTCTCAGGCCAGTGGTAGGGATCCCATTCACTTGAATGTGGTGGAAGTGCCTACTCCCACCCTCAGGGATCACCAGCTTACCATCTGGTCCTGTCTCCCAGCACAATGCTAGGAGGACTTCATCATCTGAGGAATCCTCCTCTATGGCTACACTGGACAGCCCAGTGCTAACCACCTTCTTTGGACAGGCTGCATCTCCTCTGAAGTGACCTGTCTGCTGACAGTCAAAGCAAGCCCTACTGTCCAAGAGCTTTTTTAACCCTGGGTCTCCCTGTCTCTGTATGTCAGAGTGGGAGTGGGATTTACTCTCCTCCTTCTTAGGGTTCTGGGGTACAGAGGGAGTCTCTGTGGTGGGCTTACCACCTCCCTCCTTAGGTTTTTGGGGACCTGTCCCCCCCTTCTTGGAGTCTCCCCCCTGGGACTTGACAACCACCCTGGTTCTCAACCACTCATCAGCTGCCTCCCCTAGCTCTCTAGGGTTGGTCAGCTTAGAGTCCACTAGATGCTGGCGTAACCTTTCTTGGATACAATTGGTCAAGATGTGCTCTCTCATGATCAGATTGTATAACCCCTCATAAGTATTTACTTTGTTGCCAATAATCCAGCCCTCTAGTGCCTTTAGTGAGGTGTCCACAAAGTCAACCCAAGACTGGGTACTGACCTTCTGGGTGTCCCTGAACTTCATTCTATATTGCTCTGGGGTCAGACCAAACTTCTTGACTAAGCACCTCTTCATACTAGGGTATGAATCTGCCTCCTCCCCCCTTAAGGTCAGAAGCCTATCCCTCCCTGAGTTGGGGACCAACTCCCACAAAAGGGAACCCCAGTATTGAGGCTTAACCCTTCTCATTTGGAGTGCCCTCTCAAAGGCCCCTAGCCACTTATCTATGTCATCCCCCTCTACATAAGCAGGAACCACCCCCTTGGGTAATCTGGGGCAAACTCCCCCACCCATGGACACCTCAGCTTCTTTATCGCTGCTTCCATCTCTTTTCTCTTTGTATGCCCACTTTTTCTTTTCTAGGGCCAGCTTCTCTGCTTCCAAAGCTATGTAGGCTAGCTGGGCTTCCAGCTCTCTTTCCCTGATGGATGGGTTCTCTCCTCCTGAAAGGACCCTCTTCCTACCACTAGCTTTGGGTCTGCCCCTAGTGACTGTATCCAGTGAGGACCGTTCCTCCTCTTCCTCACTTGGGGTCTGATGCCTTCCCTCCCCTGAGTGGTTAGAGTTAGCATCTTCCTCTTTTTCTTCCCCCTCTGGAGCTTCCTCTGTCTCTACCTCTTGGGCCTCAGCCCATGCTGTCAGGGATTTAATCAGGATTTGCTTCCTGAGATCAGGGGTTGCAGGCAACCCCCTCTCAATACACAACCCCCTAAGCTGGACTACTGTTAGTGTGGGTAGGCTAGCCAGATCAAGCTCCATGGTTCCCTAGTTTTGTGTCAACAAAAACTTTTTGCAAAAATTGGAAACAAGAATTTAGAAAAATTACAAAAATTCAATAATTGAAATTAATCCAAATTAATTAAAAAAAAAAAAATAATTTAAATTAAAAATTAAAAACAATTTTTGCACTAGGACAATTTAAAGGATTTTTAATTTGTTTTATCTAAAACTGTAACGTGATATTGAACACAAGTACAGGATCCCGTCGCTGCTTCCAATTATGTTGGAAAATGGGTTATTGGTAGGGCAGGTAGGTACCTACACCTAGCAACAAGCCACAAACCTCCACAAAAGTACAGTTAGGTCTCAGTAAATTAATCCCAGCTCTACCCTTGGTAGCTTGGCATCGAGCGTCAAGGCTTAACTTAGGAGACAAAGTGTAAAGCATTCTAATATCACAAAACAGTAATTAAATAAAACACAGGAAACAGTTTAAAAATCAAAAACCAATTTATAAAAATAGCTTATATTTTTATCTTTAAAATGACACAAAACTGATTAAAATCGGTTCAGGGGAACCGGAGATATGAATTTTTAAAGTATTATTATTTTCTAGCGCTTAGAAACAAAAAGCGCCAATCGGGTCATCTGGTTGCACCAGGACCGGGGCAAAGTCAAACTTTCAGGCCAACCGCGATGGAGCCCTGCTCGGCTACAAGTCGCGGGAGGCCTCGGTTAAAAAGTTACCTTCTGACTTAGTCTTTATTTTGAAGTTTTTCTTCACCGGGACGAACCTGCCAGTTGAATCCGACCTCCTGGAGCCCTTGTCCGGATACGCGAAGTCGGTTTCCTCGGTGGTGATTTTTACCTTCGGACTTAGTCATTTTTTCGAGATGAAAATCCTTCGACCGGGGTAAACCTGGATCTTGATCCGACGTCCATGGAGCCCTTCTCGGATACGATGGCTGGGAGGTCCCGGTCAACTTTTTACGTTCGGACTTAGTCTCTTTTTTGGATGTTTTTCTTTACCGGGACGAACCACGAAGTCAGGCCGGGTCGCGGTTGAGGCAAGCCGGCTAGAATTTCCGCGTCGGGTCGGTCACTTTATGGAGCTTTTTTTCAAAAATTCTCCAATCTTTTCCAAACTTCTGGGGCTTCACCCAGATGTTCTTTCAAGGTTCTTTTGGGGTCCACAGCTCACCCCAAGGGTCCAGAAGTTCTGTGATGGTCCTTGGGGGTGCGGACTTCAACTCCCAGAATGCACCTGGCGCAAACTCCTTTTTGGCCACTGGACAGTGGTCAGCTGGTCGCTTTCTTCAGGAGTTGGTGCAGGGGACTCTGGTTAGCAATTTTTCACCTGTAGCAAACAGGGAGTCCCTCCTTGAACCAGTTGAAGCCAGGCAAAGTCCTTCTTGTGGTGAAGCCCAAGTGTGCAGCTGGTGCAGTCCTTCTGAGTGCAGGTTCCAGGTGCAGGCCAGGGGTCCAGCAGGACAGTCCTTCTTCTCCTTAAGTTCCTTTCTTGTTGAATTCTGGAGGGGATCTGAGGCGTGGGTGCAGGTCTGCCAGTTTTATCCTTGCTCCTGGGTGAAAAGCAGGGGGGCCCTGGTTCTCCAATCAGGGACAGGGTCGTCCCCCTGTGATGACCACTTCCTGGGAAGTGTGGCAAAAATCCATCCCAGAAGGCAACAGTCTCTAAAAATCCAAAATGGATGAATCTGATTTTTGGAGGAGAGATCTGGCTGAGCCCACCCACTGGTGTGGCTAAAAATCATAAACACACCCCTCTCCTGCCCTCTCCTAATCTAATCAAGGGGGCACCTAGCTGTCTGGGGTTGCAGGATGTGGGGGTGTTGCTGGGTGCTCCAGATGTCCTTCTCTGCCTTTGAAGACCAGTTTGGCAGCCCTCCCCCTTCCTGCCTCACCATCTGCTGAGGGGAGATTCTCTCCCCCAAGCACATTCCTTTGTGTGAAGTCAGGCCACTTCACACCTCATTAAAGTAGCCTGGCAGAAGCTGCTGCAGGCTGGCCAATCAGAGCACAGCAGCAAAAACAATGCAGAGCTGAAATTGGCAACTTTTTAGGTAAAGTCTAAACTTTTTACCTGCACTAGTTATATTAAATCCAACAACTGGAAGTTGTGGGATTTATTATAACAATCAATTTGATACCAAATTCTTGGTATGTAACATTTAAGGAGACTTTAAAATTTAAAATAAAGTCTGCCCATTCTAGCCTATGAAGGCCATTTACTTCAATGAGGGAAAAACGAATTTGGCTGTTTTTACCTCACCAGGGCTTATAAATCTATTTTTATAAAGTCCCTGCTTATAGTTACATGGCACCCAGCCCTAGGGGCACATAGGGCACACCTTAGGGGTGACTTATAAGTAAAAATAAGGTAATTTAAGACTTTGGAAGTACCTTTAATTCTAAAGTCGAATTTGCATATAACTTTAATTTAAAAGCAGCCAGCAAGGCAGGCTTGCTTTTAAAATGACACTGGGCACCTCAGCAATGCACCTAGGTGTGCACCACCTATGCTGTGGTCCCTAAACCTACATGCCCTACCATATACTAGGGACTTATAGGTAGGTTAACTTAGTCAATTATAATTAGCCTAATTTGCATATCCATTTTACACAGAGCACAGGCCCTGGGACTGGTTAGCAGTACCCAGGGCACCATCAGAGTCAGGAAAACACCAGCATAAAGTGGAAAATGGGGGCAAAAAGTTAGGGGGCCTCTGCAATCAGCCACAGTTTCTCACAGGGTGTTAACGCAAATGTTTCCATTAGAAATTATTAATGAATGTTTATGTATTCTGAATAATGAAAAATGTGGAAAATGATTAACATAGAAAAATAATGTGTACGTTTGAAATTGTGACCTCGGATAGTGATCGGCAAGATTCGCGAATTACATTAAAAAAAAAGCAACTAACACATGGGAAATATTGAAAATGTATTACCATGATGTAGTAGTATGTCATATTGAGAGATATAACTCATGTTTTGCATTATATTGTCAAACTTAACTTAGCCAAAGTCGTGGCCTAGTCTTACCAGACCTCATGCAGAAGCTGTATTTCTATTGTTAAATGAAGATGCTAATGAGCTGAACTAACCGTGAACTGCTCATTGTTTTATAAAATCTGCATTGCTGAAAACCTTTGCATGAACCGATGGATAGGAGATGATCGAATTGGAAATGCAGCAAAAAGTGTGTAAAGCACTCTGAGTGTACTTTCTCGGGACTCGAACAATAGAGACACTGACTGGAGAAGAAGATGTAACATTTTCGATACCTGACGAGCCGGATGATGAGAACATTGTACAGTGAACCAATCAACAACCTGAAAACTGTGTAATATTAGAATCCATAGATTTGAGTTACTAAATGTATTGATTAGAGTTAAATTGTGTGATTAATTGACCAATTAGGAACTGGTGAATAGTCTGGGTGGCAATGATATAACAATGTGACAGAGGGAAAAGATCTCAGACCTTATTCCGAAATTGATGCGATATTGGGGAGAAGGGATTTGAGATTCTGTTATTGGGTTTATGCTTTTGAGAGCCTGATGTGATGCTGATCGACTGATAACCTGATGATGAAGACTGACTTTGTTGCTGATCCATACCGAGGATAGGTAGATATGACAATGTGACTGAATTACCTTTTGTGCCTTTTCTTTCTAGGTACCAACTGTGCTCTCCAATAGTTTTCTCTTAGCTAGATGTTTTTCCAAATTCATGTTCTAAACTGTTTTTCGCATGACGTCCCACATGCTAATGCTAATCTGGGTTAGATGAGGGTTCTCCCATATGACATTTGACAAAGACGAAGAAAAATTATTGATGGACTGATTTGATGAACTGGGATACTTATGTTGACTTATTCATCTTTGATTCATTTGTTGACTTATGCTAATGCTTTAGAATGTATTCCGATGCAAATTTTTATTAGATTATGTTTTTGGTGCCTTGCAATGAATTGATACATATTTGTTGACTCAAACTAAAGTGTGAACTAATGATTAGTATTGTAACTAATAGGGAATAAAAACTACTAAACGTATCTTGAGTCATGGTTTTCATGGCCGAAGGGTCATGGTGTGATGTTTTATTAACTGTTGATTAATGGCTAGCTTAATGGTTATTGATTTCTGTGTATTGATTATTGAGAACATTGGTCACACCGTAGCTAGGATACTCCATGCGAATCAAAAGGTTTATCGACCTATGCGCGTCCCCTTGTAAGTTTACTTATTAAGGGCCAGGCACGCAAGCAGTTTTTGGTAGCAGCTTGATGGTTAGTTTCCTTGGAGAACTAGTTATGTGGTGACTAATGGTTATGGTGGTAGTTTGAGTTAAGTTAGTTGTTCATTATTATTGTGATTTGGATTTTGTTTTTCGTAACAACAATTGTAGCAAGAATGACATTCCCTTAAGCCCAGAAATGACTTTCCCAGATTCTGGATCCTGTTAGTAGAGTTGGGTATGTTATCGGAGTTCTAATGATAGTGTGAAAAGGATAGGCTGCGCATGCAGAAGCTTACGCAAATCGCAGGTGAATTGTGACATAGAGAGTTTGTGTACTCCAGATGAGGTTTTAGTAGGAGTGTGCATACTCCGCAGTATGAGAGTAGGGAAGTCGTAAAACTTGACGTGTGTGTGGCGCTTTGTGCTAAAAAATTGTCCATGTGGTTGTTGTTGATGTACAGACCCTGCGTGGTCTAAGACTCCGGAGTATATTGACAAGTGTAGGAGGCACTTGGTTATTTGTCATAATACGTCTGGTTTAGTAGGTTGATCGGGCGTGGTCAACGAGTCGGTGTGTAAGTTAAATGAGTAAGAGAAATATTTTGACTACAATGTGGCGAGTCCTATGTGCACCAGGACAGATCCATTGGTTAGTTCAGAGTAAAATTTGAGGGCCATCAGTGAAAAAACGTAAGCTCTCCGAAGCAATTGTGTTACCTTCCTGTAGTAAACCAGCAGATTTATTTTGGTTTGGTTTTTTGGTTAGTGCCCGCAATAATTTGCATTAGTTTCATGTGAATTGGGAGTTAGGAGGACGAGCCTCAAGACTTTGTCAGCCGCAGAGTGTGTGAGTGTGATGTAATTTGAGCCCCGCTGGGATAGGTTGGTTAGTGAGAAAAGTCGTGAGGGGATTGGCAGCCCTCCGTGAGAGACAATTGGTTGAGAAAAATGGGTGAAGGGGATCTTGGGAGTAAAAGTAATTTCCTGGTTTGACTCGAATACACAAAAACACAGAAAAGATTCATTTTTTCAAGGCATTTAAGAGTGCCATGAAGGGAGATATATACATTAAGGCGACTGTGGGGTAGCCTACCCCACCAGAAAATTCTCCGGCTTATATTGTGATGGAGGAGCGAGGTGTCAAGCCATGTCTTGGGTAAAAGCAATGGTGCAAATTGACAGAGAAACAGGGAGCTTTAGCATTTCCAGAGCATGGAACATTTAATTTGAGAATTTTGGATCAATTGCTGATGGCGTTGTATGATACAAGGCCCCTTCCGAGACCAGCACAGTTTGAGGTTTTAGCGGTTTGGGAGCTAAGAGCGAGACAGCAGCAAGAGATAAAGTTTCAAAGGAGAATAAGAAAGGTAGAGAAGTCTTTACCAGAAGCGAGATGGGATTGGGAACAGAAGTGGAGAGTGGTGAAATTGCAGGATGTTAAGTTGTTTCCTGCTATCACAGAGGAAGATGAGTCAGAAGGGAAAGAGGGTACTAGTAAAAGAGATAACAGTTCGTCAGGGAGTAAAAAGAAGAAAAAGACCTACAAAGAAGAAGAAGATTCAGATATTGAGGATCTTATTACCCAGGTACTGAGGGACTGGCCTCCACCATATGCAGTGCATGAGGGGGTCCGAGTCCTAGTTCTGCTCCAACTGCCCCAGCACAAGTGCCGGGGACAGTGGAACCAACACAAGCAGATAATGGACAGGTAGGGGTAGTGCAGAGTACTCATAATACATTGACTACTTCGGTAGTCCAAGCACAGATGCACCCACCACCAGTACAGAGAATTTATCCTGAGATACCAATTTTTGAGTCAACTTAGAACTTAGTGGTTCCTACGGAGCAAGTGGTTCCAAGACCATTGTTGGTTCAGACTGAGCCGACTTCGATGCTGATGCCTCAGGCACAGACGCAGGGTTTGCCGAAGTTTACACCAATGATAGGGACACAGTCAGAAGTGACTCCAGTAATGGATCAGAGCATGGAATTAGCCCTTTCACAGAATGCGGGTTTCAGAACAGCTCCAGATGCAATATCGCTGCCGATTACTGTTGGTGCAGTGGTACCATTATTTGCACAAAAGAAGCTAATCACAGGAGAGCAGGGCGAAATGTCACAGAGCCTCGTGAGGAGGGGGGTAAGAGAACATGTTCAAGTAGCTTCATCTGTGGCTCAGACCTATGATGGATCTAGGTCATTAATGGATCTTAGTACACTTGTCACACTACCGGATGCCGCAAATGGTCCGAGTGTAAGTCAGAGCCTAAAGCTTTTGACACAGCAAACTCCAGGCATAGTGGTACAACAGGTGCCATTGCCAAATGCAAGTAATATTTTGTTACAGGGATTGACAGCACAGCAGTTAAATGAATGGTTAGACAGTCAGAATACGCCCCAGAATGCATCCAAGGGTGAAGAGCAGATTGAACGTGTGAGGCTGGCTACAGAAGTAAATGAACTAGTCGAGGGATCAATTGGAGTGAATAGGTTGGAATCCTATACTGAAGAAGAACTGAGATACTTAAGTCCGTGAATCATGAGAGAAGTGGGAAAGATACATCAGTGGTTGGCAGACTTGGCAGAAAAACATGATATAGAAATTGAGAAAATGAAGCATTTGAAAAGGATTTACAGGTTAGATGATGAGGCGAAGGATTTAGAACACATGAGATCAGCTGGGATGAAAGCGCATCTCAAAGAACTATTGCAGAGTGCTCAGATTTGGGGAGCATTAGGGAAGTGGGAAGGCAGATGGGAGAAGAAGAAGGATAAATGGAAACAAGATTTAAAAGAAGAGTCCGAAAGTGTACAAAAAGATAAGGATCTGGTGAAAATGTTACCAATGAGGGAAATTCCAGGTGGGCAGTTTGTTCTTGTTCCTTGGCACAGGAGTGATATTCTGTCATTCACAAATGATTATCCAAAGCTGAGGGAGAAACCGGTTGAATGGTATCAGCAGACAGACAGGTTTGTAAAGCTTTCTGTGGGAAAACGTGAATACTCTGTTGGAGATCGTGGTTCCAGCTGATTTGTGGGTTGGATATCAGAGGGTAGTAGATTGGCCAACAAGTGCACCAGAAAGGGCTAGAGTTACAGGTGCATCATCACCCGAAATAATGAAACATTATTATAAGGTGAGTGAGTATCCGAAGATGAGAATTGTGCCTAAAAATATTGACTGGCAGAGAATTGACAGGACAGTGCAGGAGTTAAAAGAGCCGATACATGCGTACTACGAAAGATTGTTGAAAGCGTTCAAGGAGTACAGTGGCAAGGAAGCAATTGAGCCAAAAGACATGTTGCACTTTGTGTTCAGGTTTGTGGAAGGATTGAGACCTGAAATAGGTCAGATGATTAAGAGTAATTTGCTTTGTTGGAAAGCGGAGCCGATTGGTGAGGTGTTGCAGTATGCAAGAAGTTAAAGGAGAAAGCAATGGTGATGCAGATTAAAGCAGCTCAAACAGGAGTGCAGGGAGCTTTTGTGCAGCAGATAATGCAGCAGCAGGGAACTGTTATGTTCCAACCTCAGGTGAGAGAAAGAGGACATGGAATTAATATGAATCGTGGTCCAGATTTGAATACTGTGGTGGTTCAAAATGATGTGCAGGGGATGAAGAAGATGTTACTGTGTCACATTTGCAGAGCCATGGGACACTGGAAGTGGGAGTGTCCAACAGTGGTGCGAGAAGGTACTGTTTAGCAAAGTGGTGATGTCAATACATTTCAAAATGTGAAGGTCCCAATAATAACAGGACTTAATCCAAATTTTCAGAATAACATGAATCAGGTGCAGAAGTTTCAACCCATGCAGCCGGTGCAAATGCCCTGTGCACAACTGACACAGTTGCAACCAATGCAGCAGCGGGTTTGTATGGTACCTAGAAAGCAAATGCAGATACCTCAAGCTCCGATGGAACAGCAACAGATGATGCTTACTCAGCAGGTCACAGGTCAGAGACAAGACAGAAGTAGTGACACAGTGCACCAATTCCCATTACATAGCGAGAATGAAATAAACAGTGAATGGATGAGTAATAGTTCAGATGAGGAGCTATGTATGCTTGCAGCCTCCTCAGTGGTAGATCAGAGAGGACCTTTTGTGAGAGGGAAGGTGATGGGTCGTAAGGTCTCCTTTTTAGTGGACACAGGAGCTACACGCTCTACAGTGAGGAGCGCAGAAGTTCTAAACTTACCTCTTTCAGGAAGAACAGTTCAGGTTGTGGGAGTAGTGAATAAGCATTTGACAAATCCGATCGCAGATCCAGTACAGGTTGAAATTGGCTACTTTCAGGGACTGCATAAGTTTGTAGTCTGTGATTCAAGTCCAGTATCCTTACTGGAAAGGGACTTACTGTGCAACACCAAATGTTTGATTACTTGTTCAACTACTGGAATAGAGATTCAGATGCATGGTGATGATGAGGAAGAACAAGCTCCAGAAATTGAGAATGAAACTACCAGTGAGGAGTACTCATTAATTGAGTTTTTCCCGATGTTTACAGTCAAGGAGCTGCATGCAGACCTGAAGGAAACAGTGCAAAAAAACTTATGGGACCTGACAGGTAGAGAAAGGGTCTGATCAAGGGAGTGGAGCCAATTAACGTTACCTTGAAGCTGAATGTAGTGTTTCCACAGCTTCCACAGTACAACATGGCACAAGATGTTCTAATGAAAGTAGAACAGATAATTGGAGATTTCCTGAAACAAGGGGTTTTAAAAGAAGTATTGAGTAGTCCATGCAATTCTCCGATAATGGGCCTGAAGAAACCTTGTGGGAAATTATGAATTGTACAGGACTTGCAAAAAGTGAATGACATGGTGGTCAAGTGTTGTCCCGTGGTGCCAAACCCAGCAGTAATAATGTTTCAAATTCCATGCGATGCAGAATGGTTCACAGTGGCTGATTTGCACAAGCTTTCTTTTCTGTGCCTCTTCACAAGATAAGTCAGTTTCTCTTTAGTTTCAAATTCCTAGACAGAGACTACAGCTGGTGCAGGCTTCCTCAAGGGTACACAGAGTCTCCATCTCTGTTCAATCAGATTTTGAAAAAGACTTTGGAGTCATTGTAACTACCGTACCAATTGACTCTGGTGCAATACATTGATGACTTACTGATCACATCCAAAACAAGGGATGAGTGTAAGTACGACTCGATTGCCCTGTTGAATCACTTGGTAAAATTTGGACACAAGGCGTCACCTTTAAAGTTGCAGTATTGTCAGAAGTCAGTGAAATATCTGGGACACCAAATTGAGAAACGGTCAAGGAGGATTTTCTGAGAAAGAATTACAATGATAATGCAAAGCAGTTCCAAGACTTCACAAAGAGATGTGAGAATGTTCCTGGGAGTGGTAGACTATTGTCATCAGTGGATTCCAAATTTTGCTGAGATTGCCAAACCATTGCAGCAGCTGACGCATAAGGATGTTACAGATCCTATTACTTCAGACCAGGACCAGATGAAAGCGTTTACTGAGTTGAGAGAAAGTTTGTGCAGAGCTCCAGCTTTGGGAATGCCTGATTACACCAAGCCATTCACATTGTTTTGTCATGAACGTGATGCTTGTTCTTTGTCTGTCTTGACACAGGTCCATGGAGGTGCTTATAGCCCAGTAGCCTATTTTTCAGCTACCTTGGACCCAGTTGCAGCAGCCTTACCGGGTTGTTTGTGTGCAGTTGCCGCAGTTGGTCAAAGCCTTTCACAATGTGAGGGAGTAGTGATGGGATACCCTCTGACAGTAATGGTACCTCACTCTGTTGAGATTTTACTGACAAGGAGGAAAACACAATATTTGACTGGTGCCAGACTGACAAGGTATGAGACAAGCATTTTAGGTGCTCCAAATGTAACATTGAAAAGATATACAGTGCTGAGCCTGGCAACATTACTTTCAAGTGATACTGTTGAAATTGAAAAAGAAGAAGAAATTGAGCATGATTGTCTTGAGGTAACAGAGTTGTGCACAAAACAGAGACCTGATATCAGAGATACAAGTTTTTGGAAGAAAATGGCCATATTGTCATTGTTGATGGTTCATGTCTCAGAGATGGTACAGGGACATTGAGAGCAGGCTATGCTGTGTGCACAATTACAGGTACATTAGAAGCTTCTTGGCTTCGAGGTGTATATTCTGCACAAGTAGCAGAATTGGTAGCTCTTACTAGAGGGTGCCATGTATCTACTAGATTGAGAGTCACTATCTACACAGATAGCCAATATGGATTTGGAATTGTTCATGATTTTGGTCAATTGTGGTTGCAGAGAGGTTTTCTGACCTCTACTGGTTCACCAGTAAGAAATGGCGACAGAATAAAAGAGTTGCTGTATGCATTACAATCGCCTGAAGAGATCGTCGTGGTGAAATGCAGTGCACATCTAAAATCACAGGATTACGTGTCACTGGGAAATGGATATGCGGATCGAGTCGCAAGGTTTTGCGCATTGAACTATATATCATTCAAGGACAAGTGGAAGTTGATGTTTGAGGAAGACACTACATGTACAGGGTTTGCATAAAGGGTGATTGACACAATGGAAGAATTGAAAACTTTGCAGAGTAATGTTGACGAGGAAGAAAATTAATTGTGATTGAAAATGAAATGTGCCCAGAGGAAGGACAAGCTATGGATATCAGAAGAGGGTCAAATGGTTTTGCCAAATAGTTTGCTGTCACAAATGGCGAGATATTATCATGGTCAGGCACACATTGGGAGGAATGCCATGGTTCGATTGTTGAAAATTGATTGGTTTAATTGGAAGTTTAGGCAGGCAGCAGAAGTAGTATGCCATTGCTGCATTATTTGACAACAACTAAATGGGGTGAAAGTGACAGTGGTGAATTTGAGCCACATTGGAAGAGCGGGAGGTCCATTCAGCAGAATGCAACTGGATTTAATTGAGATGCCTGCGTGTGGAGGTTTGAAATATGTGTTGGTGATTGTGTGCATTGTTAGTCACTGGATTGAAGCGTACCCCACAAGAAGAAATGATAGCCTCACAGTAGTGAAGGTGTTACTTAGAGAATTGATACCACGTTTCGGATTTGTGCAGCACTAAACATTGAGCAGAAAATGAATTGTAGCTACCGCCCTGAAGCATCAGGACTAGTGGAACAGATGAATGGTACCTTGAATTCAAGAATTGCTGAGATGTGTGCAGTTACGAGTCTGAAATGGCCAGATGCATTGCCTTTGTATTGATGTCAATGAGAAATACACCTGACAAGAAGACAGGACTGTTACCCCATGAGATTCTTATAGGCAGAGCAATGAGATTGCCAGCAGTTCCAGCCAATGCACTTGTAAATATTACAGATGATATGGTGTTGGACTACTTCAAGGGTCTGGCTGATGTGGTTGGCTCTTTTACTCAGCAGATGGAGGCCACTACACTGCCACCCATACACAATCCAGGGCACAACCAGAGGGCCGGCGACTGGGTCATTGTCCGAAAACATGTTCACAAGACATGTTTGAAGACACTTTGGAGAGGACCTTACCAGGTGATTCTAACAGTTACGACAGCTGTGAAGTGTGCAGGACTCCCGAACTGGATTCATGCGAGTCACACAGAGAAAGTGGCGTGTCCACTGGATCATGAAGAAGCATTGTTGAGAGCACCAACAACTGTGAAACAGGTTGCCGCACCTGAACCACAAAAGAACCAAGAGAGTCTGAAATTGAACAAGAGCTTGTGGAAGATGGTTCAATCACCCCCATAAGAGACGAAGGTGAAGAAATACAGGAGGGTGCAGAAGAATCAATCTTAACGGATATGGCAGGGGAGCATAGTTCAGCAGGGGTTCTCCCAGAAGCAGACGGTGCTGAGAAACAAACAGAGCAAGTGCCAGACCAAGGAGGGGAGGGAGTTGAGACGGATGAAAGTCAAGCCGATTCGACTCGTCATGAGCCTGTTACAGGTTCATCGAGAGAAAACACCACAGAGAAAGAGAAGGAGAAGAGTCCAATCCTGAAAAAAATATTGACAGAAGGGTCCAGGAAAGGAGATAATTGGCCTTAATCACAAGTAGAGAAAAGAAAGGAAGTAGTCATAAATGAAACAATAGAAGAAGAAGTAGATACTACGAGAAAAGAAGAATTGAGTGAAGGAGAATTAAGTGGTGATCGAAAGTTTGGAAAGGAAGAGAATAGCAAGTCGAAGATACACAGGTCCTGAATGGGCATATGCACTACTAATGAATGGCAACACAAGCTTATGTCTTTTTGCTTTGATAGGTTCTTAGTCAGTATTTTGATGTAACCTGAAAGTGATTAGAAACTGAACTGTTAAACCAATCTGAAAAATAATTCTGGGAAAAGAGACTGTAGAAAAATAAACTAGAAGAGACATTAAAACCTGATTTGACATTGAAAACCGGATGTGACAACATGCTAATCGATTTTGACAAAGGAAAAAGGGGTTCTTGGATGCGAGACTGAACTGTGAAAGAATAATTTTTTCATTTTTGATTTTTGCTGCACGTTAATAAGAGTTATTTCTGCTTTCTGATTCTTTGCAGATCATGGCTGAGTTAAATAATCAAGTTAGGAATGCTAGGTGCTGTAAATATATGAGCGTTGGATTGGCAATCATGTTTTAATTTTGTTTATAGTGGTGATTGTGGGAATGTTTGTTCTTGATGTAAAAGGAGCCAATCATACCTTTGCTTCTAAGACTACTACATGAACGGCTTTAGAGAAGTTTCAGCTAGATGATAAATACTTGCATGATTATGCTAGCTCAGGGAGAGCTTTCTTCTTACGTCTTCTAACATTTGTTGAGTGAGTATGTTGAGACAATGGATGCAAGGTATTGTCTTGTGTGTACGCAAATTCCTTTGTCAGTAGAGGAAGGAGTTATGTACCACAGTCTTCCACTACCCTATGGAGTAAACTGTAGTCTGCTACTAACAAGGTTCTATGATCAAGAGTATATCCAGTATTTTTATTCTAATTATGATATAGTGTTTTCGTTTGTTTCTATTATTAGGTATCTGAATAGAGTAGCTAAGGATCATGATATAGTATTGGTTAGAGGATTCTTTGAGCCTACACTAACGTTTGGAACCACATATGCACATAAAATAATCTCACATGTTTGCTTACACCTTTAGAGAAGAGCTTCATAGGTCATACTGATGACAGGAGAATGGCATTAAAGTAGAAATTAGAAAAGGGGTTAGAGAAAAGGACTTATAAAAATGATTATGCTTTTACTGCAATTAAGACACAAGGGAAATTAGCTCTAGATGCATTACATGCAGGGAAGCTTTGTACGTATAGGTCAAAATCATACACTGACACTTTATTTGTGGATACAAGTGAATGTAGGCATGTGTTTTTGTTTCAGAGTAAGTGGACTTTTATGTTGAATGGTCAGGACCTTGCAAGTCTGGGAATTTATTATATTTGTGGACTTCGGGACATATTTATACTTTTGGATGCAAAACTGTGCCGTTTTGCATCACAATTTTTACGGCCGGCTAACTCCATTTCTTTCTGCCGTGCGGACATCAAATTTATACTTTGACACACTGCGGCGCAAACCACAGATGTAAGTAATTTTTTTTACTCAATCCAGTGCGTCAAGTCGTAAAGGAAAACGACGTCGCAAACTGGATATCTCCCATTTTTAAAACAAATTGCGTCAAAAAGCAGCACAAACACAGCAAAATGTGCTAAGGAGAGCCAAAATGGATCCCAGATGCTTGCACAGACCCAGGAAGATGACAACAGACCAGGAACCAGCCAGGAGGACCCACACAAGGCTCAGGACAGCGAGAAGAAGAAAAGAAAGTGTAGCTTCAGTGCAAAGTAGCAGGAAATTTTGGTGAAAGAGGTGACGGAACACCAGCACCAACTGTTTGTCACCTCAAAGTTGGCAATTAGTAGGAGAGAGGCAATATGGCAACATATTGTTGACAAGATCAACAGTGTGGCAGAAGTACGGAGAACAGTCGTTGAGTGCAAGAAACGCTGGCATGACTGCAAGCGCAGGACAAAGGAAAAGATGGCCAGGAACAGGAAGGCAGCACTGCAGACTGGAGGTGGGAGTCCAGCACCGCAGGAGGCTCTGAACCACATGGAGTAGATGGTGGCAGCCGTCATCCCTGAGGAGATCTACCAGGAGACAACACATATGCATGGTAAGTCGTATGGGGAATTAAAATGCACAAATGTTAACTGTAAGCAGGGGGGTGGACATACCTACTACACATTGCATGTAAGTCATGAAATTCAGGGAGTGGCATGGGTAAAGGGGCATGGCTTGGGGGCATGGGCTGTACAGAGGAAACCTGGGGAACAATACTACACTACACCAACAGCCTTTGCATGGGGGTATGCTGCCATGCCAAGGATGTTGGAAAGGTAAAGCCAGGCCAGGAGGGCAGGGTACAACATTAAACTGGCAGCCCGTCACACGTCAGCCAGTATTCTCCCTACATTAACTAGGGCCCAATTAACAACCTGTGGCCATATCTGCAAGTGGAATTTAACAATGACAACAGTTGCCACTATCACCTCGGCTGTGTGTGCAGGTCAAGTAGCCAATGGCAGTAACGTCCCCATGGATCAAACACACCCAAATCAGAGGGTTCAGGATGACAACTTTATCAATCCCCTGAAATCAATACAAATGTCCCAATCTTGTCAAATGTGATTGTCCATAGTTGCTACAAACATCAGCCATTGCCATAAACATTAGGAGGTACACAGCACTAACGTCATACCCATGCTGCATATGTCAGGGTCCACCCTGTGACTGGGTCACAATGCAACATCCCAAATGTCATGCAGCTCACACAACAGCATTGAGGGGGAGGACACCTGTAACTGGTTACAGAAATACACCCGCACAGTCAGAGGAGGAAATGGAACACTGCTAGGACAATCAGTGCAATCCAATGTAGCACACATTCCCCAACATCAGCAGTACACATTACCAATGCTGACATCCTTATCGCGCCATAACAATGCTATACATAGTATATGCTAGATATCAACAACATATAGGTGGATGTGAAAGATCAGAGACTGGGGTAGTTCCAGATTGTTAAGTGTGGTGCTAGTGCCATAAGAACACCCACAGCCAGTGAAAGGCCTCACCATGAGAATGGAAGTAGATGGAGGGTTGAGTAGGACAAGAAGGTGGCATTTCACAATTTGGACAGAACTTAGAGGATGTGATGCTGACAAGACTACAAACTGACCACAATACATGTGATATGCAGGTGGGGCTTAGGCCTGGAAAAATGCTAATATGAAAGACAGGCACAATGAACAGGAACCAAGATCACAATGTGAAAATAATCGGAAGGCAGGCATGACACATTACAAACGCCACAACACAGACACACTAATCGCACCATATCTCATTGTGGAGGACGATGGCTCTCCTGCGGATATGCCTGTCCAGGACTACCCTGGTGACATGGATGATGAGCTGACAAACATCAGCCTGCAGACCCTCCAAGATGTCCTTGGAACCCTCCAGACCCCACCTTCTGTCACAAGGAGGAGCACAGAACTAGCAGCCAGCACAGAGGAACCACCCACCACCCTAATTGTACGACCTGCCAGCTCCAACACAGCTGAGGACTCTGATGTTCCTGGCACCAGCTTTGAGAGAACTGTAGCTGGAGTACAGCAGGAGCTGGCCGGGTGGGGATGCAAACTATGGCAGCCAGCCTAGAAGCGGGGGGCATTCGTGCATGATGTCAACTGAAGAACAGGCAGCAGCTATGCAAGAACAACAATCTTGCAGGAACTTGAAAAAAAGTTGAAAGAAATCAGCACAGCTGTAATAGAGTTGACCCAACACCTACAACAACAATTCTGTCAACGCGTGCACGAATGCAATATTGAACCCCTCAGGGCCGACCTGGCTGCCTTCCATAGTGATGTGGCTGCCATTCTTAAGAACCAGCAGCTCCTCCTTGCTGCAGTACTGCCCTTAATAGCCCCACAGTTGGCAGCTACTGGGATGTCTGACTCCACGTCTTCAAACACTGAGGAGTGTGTTGCCCCTTCACAACCACCACCAGCAAGGGCATAGGAGACAACACACACATCAGAAGATGAAGACGTGGAACAGATCAC
The DNA here is from genome assembly GCF_031143425.1 of Pleurodeles waltl. NCBI lineage: Eukaryota > Metazoa > Chordata > Amphibia > Caudata > Salamandridae > Pleurodeles > Pleurodeles waltl. The sequence goes on from NC_090436.1 coordinate 654,355,488, forward strand.
CTTCACCTGTAAGAGTACCCGGTAGCACTAGTCCCTGCCACATGGCCACCTATTACCAAGGTCCTGTGCTTTGTAACATGCCAGTCTTGCAACAACTGTACTCAAGCACTGTTCTTCAGCCAACTGTTTATCTTGTCACCCTGCCCTGTGATTGTCTCTCACTACCTCATTGCAAATCTTGTCCCTCTGCGCTGTCTGACATTTCACCCCAGCATGTCCAATGACATATCCTTTTCCACTTGTATAGGTCACAAATGGAAGATGTCACACTAATGGACTCACAATCATGGACAATGTACATATAGCACTACAGCGCTTTCAAATAAATAGCACTTACACAACAACTTTGTTTCTGTGTAATGTGACACATCAACCGTGATGGCCATCAGTGATGTTTACCTCAGGTCAATGATTATTGATTGTCAGTACACCTGACCTGAAAGAATGTTGGCTGATAACTATGCACAGTGGTCTGACTTGTACCATCATCTGCTCTTCCTGAGGGTTAGTTCTGAGGAAAGTAGAAACTATACACCATAATGCTGTGTTGGGCAGAATAACCCTTCCTCAAGGGATGTTTAAGCCAGAAAATAGTGCCTTCAATTTTTTCTTCAAGCCAAAACTTACATATGTGTCATTAGGCCCAATCTTTACCTAACACACCATACAGCATGAATGGATGTGTCTGACTTTCCATACAGATAAGTCACCGGGCTGAACATTGTAACAAATGATAGGTGTGAGTTATGTCTACCATACTACATGAGAGCATACTACCACTCGCCTTATAAGGATTCGCTTGGACATCAGCCTACAGGCAGACTTAACACAGTATCCTCAATACCAAATCTGGTAGCAAAGTATGTGACATTGAAAACATACATCACAAATTAACCCCAATTTGGGATCCATAGTAACCGTGAGTGGTGGGTGCAATGGATGGCAGAATCTTAGCTAAGTAGCTTTGGTGTAGCTGCCAATGTAACAGCTCAGTTGGGATTTGGTTGCAGCATGGGACACAACAGCTAATACAAAAGAGACACTGTTCACTCATGCCAAGGCCCTGATCTACAAGCAATTGACACATACTGTAAAGGGTTACCTAGATATTTATTAAACAGTAAAAACAGAAGCTAAAACCAGGGGAAACACCTTACCTAACCTAAACTATTCTAACTACACATTACCCACAACTGGCCCTAACTACCTAAGCTAAACTTACTTATCACATTTAACAAAAAGATCTAAACATCATCCCCCCACCCCCTTATAAGACGGGACAGATGGAGGACAACATATACTAACCTAAACACATACTTTCTTATACAAAACAAATATATATTTTGGGGGTTTGTTTTTTAAATATTATATATATATATATTTTTAAAACCCCAAAACCCTAACATCGTCCACCACCCACCCACCCACACACATAATAAAAAACAGTTATAAAAAGTATCATACCCCCACCTCCCACCCACTACTACTAACTAAACTAACAGCCTATACTAACCTAACATTAAGCCCCCTAAACCCACTAATTTAAAGAACCAGGAAAGAGGAGGGAGGGCAGGGAATCATGGCTGAGTATAATGTCTACAAGTTGGCCCTCCGTAGGGTCTTTTTGATGGCAACCACCCTCTGATTCACTTGTGCCACCTCCTGCTGCAGCCTGGTCATTTTCCGCAACACACGGTCCAAGTTCCGTTGCATCTGTAGAAAAGCTACAGGGTTTATGACTGCAGCAGGGGTTGTCTGAGTGCCAGTGGAGGAAGTATGGGTCCTTGTCGGTGCAATGTCTGTAGGAGGAGGTGCAGGTGGTGCGGTGACAGGTCCTGGAGCTGTGGATGTTGACGGTCCAGCAAAGGTGCCTGCTAAGGTTGGTGCCACCTGGGTTAGGACTGTTAAGACAAATAGAAAACCAAACGTTAGGTACTTCATTGTTTGAAATGGCTCCAGAAGTAAATCAGACAATACATTTAATGTACCAGAAACAGCCCATATCTTCATACAGATCACTGATTGTCCCTGAGGCAGTACATGCCAAGCCAGCCTACACATGCCCATCATCAAACAGCACAGCAAAACTCTAAAAGATGAGTAACAACTTGAATGACTTTGGCATCATTGTTCAGCCATTTGTCAGGTAAAAATAATGCTATAAGTCCCCCACCACTGACAGGCCAACAAATTACTATGTTCTTGATGACAATCTAGGGCCACAAGATCTGCGAGTTGTAAATGGAATTTCCAGGATAGAATGCAGTTTCTAATCATGAGTGGGTATCCTAGGTTTGGACAAGTGACTTACAGATTTACATGTCTGTGTACTAAACTTGGATCATCAGTCCTAGGTACACTATTCACAACCCTACGCCTGTTCCTGAGAGGAGGTGGACAAGCAACAAATACTTTCAAACAACAAGAACACCCAGGAAGCTTTGGACAGCTGCACATTGGTTTGGCCAGCACACCACAGGTAAGGAGGAAGTCCAACTAGGATACACCCAAACCTTTGACAATCCCATCCACACTTATCTTTGGAAATGCAGACCATTGTCAACATCATTTCCTACCAGTAACCCATGGCTTCCCTCTTAAAAAATGACACTAGCCTCCCAGGTCATATTTACAAGCCTCATGAAAAAAGATGTGCTAAGGAAAAATAATGCTAGCCTGCATTAGCGTAAACATTTTAAAATGACACAAAGGTGTATAAGGAGAACACTCTGAAAACACTCTGGCAACTCACAGAACACCATGGAATTGCTGTTGCTCCAACTTGGAACTCGCAGAGGACGCCAGCGACAACACCAGGCACCACCAGCACCACCGCATCATTCACCATCACCACCACAGCAACCAGAAAACCAGCGCAGGAGGAGAGGGTGCATATATCGACAAAGGGTAGCAATTTTTTGGGTCCAAGAAAAAAATCATCATAAAATATTACCGGTTTAGAGGAGAGTCAATCATCCGGCTGCTCCAAGAAATTACACCCTCCATTATCACAACAGCCCGGAAGGCAAACCATCATTCCACCCCTCACAAAGCTCTGGGCTGTGCTGCACATGCCTGCATCTGGGACCTTCCAAACAACTGCAAGACAAGTGGGTGGAATATCACAGTACTCCTTTACACACTTCTTGCCAACTGTTAAAGATGCCATCATTTGCCTAACTCCCTGCTGCATCCTCTTCCCCAACACCCAACAACTCCAACAGGAGATCAAAGAAGGGTTTTATGTCATTGCTGGGTTTCCTCACCCTTTGGGTGCCATGGACTGCACACATGTGCTACTTGTCCCTCTTGTTGCTACAGAACACCTGTACCACATCTGGAAGCATACATATTCAATAAACATGCAGGTCATTGTGGACCATCGGGGTCTCTTTACAAATATCCTAACAAAATATCCTGGAAGCGTTCATGATGCCTTCATCTTCAGGCACTCCATCATCAATCAGTGTTTCCAGGATGGACAACATAGAAATGACCTACTTGTATGTATGCCAGCAGACACTACAGAACACATACAATACGTAAGACACATGGGACAAACAATGCACAATACACACTGCACACACTGATTGTCACTCATACATTACTGCTCATCAACATATATGCAACATACATCACTCCACACATCCAATGCACATCACCCACACTTTCGGCCCTATGTACAAGACCCTTGCACCACTAGTGCATCACTCGTACTGATACTCTGGTGGTGCAATGCCCACTCTGCATTACCAAGGCAACTTCAGTCATCTTTTTTTGATTGAAGCTTTCCTGCAAATGCCACACCTTCACACACAACACTCAGGGGTATGCTGTAGTACCCCTGGTGCTGTCTTACTGCCACCTCATTGTCATGTCTCTGATGCCAAGGTGGTGGTAAGGTGACAATACACCTGTATCTTGTAACAAAGATGCTATATGCATGCATTGTCCCACTTATCAAACTATTGCGCCATATCTTGCTTGTGTCTGGCATAGTGAATACAAGGGTGGCATTCCCATGCAGGGATGACAGTACAAATTGGCCCAGTGAAAATCACTACATCTCACTGTGGTATTGTTTACCCTTAGTACAAATGCCTGCTCAGTGCAGGCGTAAAAATAAGGTCCCAGCCAAAATCAATGGGTCTCCCTGCTCTTATGTGCACTAGCATAGAAATAATAATTTGTACAAGTGTAACTGAAGCACCATAACTGTGTCAAAGAAATTGGCTCTGTGTCTGGCAATGACATTCATGTATTGCCAGATAGTCAATACTCCACAACCTTGGAGTTGTTTGAAGGGATAAGGTGTCTGCATTAAAACAGGTGCACAGGGAGAAATGCACAATGTCTGAAAAATATGGCCCTTAGTGTGGAAGGTGTGTGCAAATGGTGTTGTGGGTATTCCATTCATAACACCCATTGGAATCATATATTTTGCACAGCCCCGCATTCATGAAGAACTGGTAGCCCAGTGCTGCAATTATAAAAATGTTATCACTCAACCCTATGGATGGCATTACCACGGTCCAACCAACATAGGGGGTCATTACGACCTCGGCGGTCTTTTCGCAAGACCGCCGAGGTACCGCGTACTGAAGATCGACAGTGGTGGCGATCTTCTGTGCCGCGTATTATGACCACTGGCAGCCCGCTGTCCTTTTCGTATGGAAAGCCGCCAGCAGCCATACTGGCGGACGGCGGGAAAGTGGAGGTTGCTCAACCTCCACCGCCACGTCAACAGAACACCGCCCACTGAATCACGTCCCATGATTCGGTGTGGCAGTGTTCTGGTGACGGTGTTCTGGTGGCGGAGCTGCCCCCATGGATCCCGTCTCCTCCCGGAGGATCAACGGACAAGGTAAGTTGATCGTCCGTTAGGGAAGGGGTGGGGGGGCGTTTTGTGTTGTGTGCGTGCATGGGGGTGTGCGTGTGGGAGTGTAGAGGGGGTGAGTGAGTGAGTGAATGCGTGCGGGGGGTGTTTTGTGTATGGGAAATGTGTGCGGGTCGGACGGTGTGCATGTCTGTGTATGTGTGCGGATATGTGTTGTCGTGGTGTATATGTGCATCTTGGGGGTGTGTGTGTGTAGGGGTGTGTATATGTGCATGTTCGGGGTCGGGCGGGGAGGGGAGGGGGGTTGTGCCACCTATGGGGGGTGGAGGGTGTGGGGGGAGGTTTTGTGGGGGGTAGCGGGGGTGGGGGAGACCCCTATCAGTGCCAGGGAAGGAATTCCCTGGCACTGATAGTGCCTACCGCCATGGATCTCATGGCGGTTTCTAACCACCCGAGATCCATGGCAGTAGGCAGGGTCCTGATACCGTCGGCAGTCTAGTGACGACCGCTGGGCTGGAGACCGCAATCTCCAGCCCAGCGGTCTTCACCGCCATGGCGGTCGGAATGGTGAAGTGGCGGATGACCGTCATAATTTCATTTTTTTTTTCTGACGGCCTGTTTGCGGTCTTACCGCCGCTTTACCACCGACCGCCAGGGTCGGAATGAGGGCCATAATGTCCTAATTTCACTAAAATAATACCATCTTCCTTGGTCAGATGCAGTCTGTAGCCCTCCTAGGAAGAACAAATATCCATTATTGCTTGGTCATGTGCAGAAATAACCATCTCACAACACATAATCCATCACAGCCCCAACACATGCATCTGTGCAACATGGTGCAATGGTGCCCATGTAGCAACGTGGCACCTGACCCTTTGCCAGTGCAGGAGCAGACAACTGAAATTTTCTGTATCAGGTGGTAATGGGGCCTAACTGGTCTGTCATGGTGGTGCTAGGTGTGCATCAATGCATTTCCTGCCCTACACTGTGCCACAGGGCCTTGTAAAGCAGCTTCAGACTTTGCAATACATCAGAACCCACAGTGGCACACTTTGCATGATGTCGACGCATACACATGCATGTCTGACATACAATATGGATGACAGATCTGTGTGTGAAGGAGGTGTCAAGGCGAGGGGGCGGGAGGGGGCTTGCAGCGCACAGGGCACAACACTTGTTGCATTGGCACACATAACACAAACTAGGAGTACAGTCATACAGCATGGCTCATTGGCTTGTCACATGTTACTGGACACATTTGCAACATCACACTCACCTCGCATGCTAATCTGTCATGTCACACAATTCAAAATATCACCAATCTCCTAAACCTCTATCCGTGACTGGAATACGCACTGTCACACACAACTACAGTTAAGGTTGGAAATAGCAATTCACACAAGACCTTCAATGTGGCACATGTCCACACAGGGAAAGTAGCTGAGTGAATAATCAGCATGCTCAAAGCAAGATTCCGATGTCTTGATTTCTCAGGGGGAGGCTGCTGTATTCACCACAACTAGTGTGTATGATGATTGATGTCTGTGCAATTTTGCACAACGTATGTGTGCAGACTTATGCCCCCTGGAAGGAACAGGTACAGTGCCTGAGGGAGGAGGATGAGAACAATGATGACCCACTTCAAGATGGAGATGGCCATCAAACCAGTGCTGGGGCACGCAGGCATGCACACATTGTGGATAACTTCTACTCATGAATGCATTCCTTGACATGTCATTTTTAAACTACTTATTAATAAATCACTAAATCACACAAGTGTCTCAGAGCATCTGTCACATGCAAATACAAAAGTGAGTCGTACACATTTGGGAAAGGGAGACTATACCAAAACAGATGGATAAAGAAGTAGGAACATATTCTGGAAGACCCTTCAACTACACACATATCAATGTGATTTAAATTTGTGTGTGTCATGTTTGCTATGCCAGTTTGACATGCATGTTGCATTGAAAGAGATATGTTACATAGGTCTGTGGCCTTGAAATATGATATCGGTCACAATGGTATTCCTTGTGATGAATGTTAACCTGATGTCACCCCCTGGAAGGCCAAGAGCAGTGATTGCCCACAACAGATGTTCAAAGTCAGCAAGGTGACATAGCAATTTCTTAATTTCCCAATTACATGTGAAAATTCATAACACATCCGTCAGTGACACACACATGCATAACAGAATGCCTAAAATATACACATTGGACAACGTGCCAGTAGAACTAGGCCTGACCCACTCAGACAACTGGTCATCTCCCATGTATTTCTGAAAATGTTAATGCATCCCTCACTTCCTTGACAAAATCCATGTGTCAATCTGGACACAGACCTAAGTACAAATGCATGTGTGTACCATAGCAATCAAGAGTACACATACAATCCACCCACACTTATTGTGCATCTCACAAAGAATGTACACAGCAGCTGTGTACTCATATAGAATGACAGTGGAGACACTCCTGTAGTTAACTGGCAAAATCACTTTGTGGAGGTGTCTTACATACAACATAGTGCTAGGGCAGGAGTCCAGAGATTGGGGAAGTCAGTCTGGCATACTCCATACAATGGCTCCTCAACAGTTAACATTGCTTCCCTTGCAGCAAACTCAGTGTTATTGCCAAATATTACATGGAAAGTATACAGTGACATTCATTGAGAACTAGACAGTTAGATTGAGGAAGATGAGTGCCTACTACCACTTGCCATAACACTGCCAGCTAATTGGCAATTGAGGCCTAAAATATGCTATCAGCCTACAACAGGTGGGAATGGCTACACAGTACCAATGACACATTCAACACTGCAACTAATACATATATGAGAACATAAACCAAACTACCCATATTGTGTAGGCTACTTGATATCCCAGTCACGCTGTCTGCAAGTTCACCTGTGTGTTAGCCCAGCAAAAACAAGTATGAGTGACACATGTTGAAACTGATACCATATGTACACTGTGCCTACTCACATGTCCCTGTCCAAATATCTACCAATGGAGTGCCAAAATACAGCAGGCTAAAATAGATTAGGTAATCATCAACAATTGTCATACCAAGTAGTAAAGAGTCCAATCCTGATAGATATCTCCTGTGATCTCCTGTGACTCCCTAATAAATAAAAGGGCAAGTGTGACAGAAATCCCATGTAAGTCCCTAGTAGATAATTTGTCAAGCCTGACTTCTACATTCTCTAAGACCCTAGTAGATAATAGGAGAGTGTAGATGGACTATTGGAAAACTGCAAATTTCTGTGTACTAATGCATAGCCATCTATCCATGATTGCATCTCTGCCAAGTACACTGTACTCACAAGGTTAATCTTGAAAATTAATTATCATAACTTGTGACCTAATTATCCCCCCTAGGTGCCCCAGGCTCTGTGTGGCCCACATTTGTGAACATGGGCAAAATCTACGATACATCATAGCTTATGGTGTGTGGGGAAACCACCCTTAACACTAACAAATAATTGCAATGTGTCTACAGTGTGTTATAAGTTAGTCACTCATATGAGCAAAGTTTTTGTTCAGAAGTAGCACTATGGGTCAGATATACAAGTAATCGGTCCAACAGTACTAATGTGCTACTTTTCTTGTGTCACCCTTACCCCTACTGATGACACCATGTGTGCACCGTATTTACAATACAATGCATAATGGCAGTTGTTAGAACAATATCGTCAACATTTCTGATGCTATAGTGATGCTTAGCTACACCAGCTTCCAAAATTTGGAGGCTAGTGTAGCAAAGTGTAAGGAGACACACTGATTTCAATGAGTGCGACAATTTAACACCTGCCCTGAGCAGCCGTTAATAAAGATGCCAAAAATGGCACTGTGAAATCTTGTAGGTTTCATTGTGCCAATTTTTGGGGCCTTCTCCTAACGCCAGACTGCCACCCCTTGCATACATTATGCCTTGCACGGGCATAATGTTACACAAGGGATTGCAAAGTGGCACAATGCATGCATTGTGCCACTTTGTAAATATGGCGCCATAAAAATTGCCTCCTTGAGACACATTAGCATTAAAAAATCTGATGTTGCACAAGGAGGCGCTAGGGCCTTGTAAATCTGCCCTCCCCCTGAGTCATGTACACATCATGTAGATTGTAGCACTGTTATCCCAGACATGTTTTCCCTGACATACTACTGTATTAGGCAGAATACATCACACATGAAGGACACAAATCAAGCACATGCATGCTGTGACTAAGAGATCCATGGCACATATTACTCCTATACATCACCACACTTGACTGCAAGGGTAACTGTACGTTATCCATCTTGAATGACAGGCTGATGCATCCTCCTTTGGACACACACTAGATTAACACACCAATGCCTTGTCATAGTGGAGGGATGGTGGCCACGATCTAAGGAAATTCAAATGCATTCCAGGACAAAATGTTATCAAGGGTATCATGTAAGTGAACATGTTGAGCACACTGGACATCTGTCCTAAGCTGTGTGGCTACATTATCAGTGTAAATGTCCTATGTGTTTAGTCAAATCCCAAAAATGCTTGTACCTCCACTTACAGACACTTACACAAAAGATGTTGCAGACATGGGAAGAAAGGTAGGTGTGAAACACTATTGCTTCAGTCATTGAAGTGTTTAGACATTTTGATCACAAAACTTGAGACCAAACAATTCAAACAATAATGCCACCCCTTGCGTAACAGCTTGCTGTTTGTACATTGTGGAAAAGCACATTTTGTCGGACGTGTGACCAGTTCTACATGTTGTATGGGCCACATTCCATGGTGAGTACATGTAAAACCTAGCTGATAAGTAATCAATGTGCTAAACTCAACACACATAGGGCCATACTCTCAATAAACTGAATGCATTGTTTATGATGTCTTATTGTCATCAGATTGCCCTGTAACCCACAAACCACACATGGTAGCATGGTATTAAAAAGACAGTGCTCCGAGGCATTCTTTAGCACAGATGTGCCAAATTTAATAAATGCAGTTGTGGCACTTTGCTGTACTGACACCCAAAACTGCTTCACTAGTCTATGAAAGATGAGGACAAACCATAATCAATGGCAGTAGCATCATTCTTACGCCTGCTGTGCCCATTCATTACAAAATGTGGAAAATGAAGTTGCAAAGACAGCCAGTTACCTTAACAATGCTATGACTATTTGGCATCCCTGCGGAGGTATGGCCATCTTGAATACATCACACCTTGCACAGGTATGATGTCACAATGGTTTTACAAAGTGGGATTTGGGGAGCGTGGAGACACTTTAAAAATAAATGATGCATGTTGAGGCCCTGTTTAGTCCACCAGCATGTTAAATGAGAAAACTTGGGCACAAATGTGCGCACAGATTTTCAAATGTTTAACATATGACCACATAAGGCCACTAGATGCACCTAACATTGACATGACTCTTGGGAAATCAGAACTAGGTAATGTCTGTTCCTTGTAATGCATGTACAATCACGCATGTACACTCACAAGATGTACCTTAGACACATGGAAAGAGAGCAGGATGTTGATCTGAATATCCACTTGTAACACAATACCACAAATGACTGTTTAGACAAAAAATAATATGTTCCTATTACACCTTATATTTATTCAAATTTTCCATGCATTGCATCAAAAAAATCCACGCAGATCCACTATGTGACAAATGTTTTTGCATAGCCTCTAACAAAAAGGAAGCAATCCATGTGATACATTGAGATTTTGTAGTGTCCTCTTGACAAAAAAGATTCATGCACATGTGGTTTCCGTTAAGAAAAAAAACACATTCTCAAAAACGTGACACATCATCACAGGAAGTGTCCTTGCCCTCTGTAATTGTCCTTTCCTTTTGACTTTAATATTGAGTTGTCATTGTATTGTTGGGTGTGTGTCTCTGGGGCAGGATAGTTATTTACAATATTTGGGGTTTGTTGGGGTTAAACTTTGTTTTAGGTTGTGTGTATGGAGGGTGTTTTGGACACTTGCTGTGCAACCAGGTGCCACCTGGGCTTGTAAATCAGGATGAGAGTAGGATAAATCAGGAAATGTACAATATGTTGGCTAATGTGTGTAGCCTGTACTTCCCATGAACTGATTGCACTGGTGGCAACGTATGTAGCAAAGAGCATGTGAATGAGGGACTTGGTACATGAGTCCCATATCAGTGATGATAACATAGTCATGTGGCAGAAGTTAAGAGTCCAACACATGTGTGCAGGTTAGAAAGATTTGTTTGACAATACATGTAACTGATCTGTGTGCCGCACATTGCACCATGTAACTCAGCTAATTGTGCGATTCATTTTCAAGTTCATTGTTACCTAATATCAGCAGATCAGTGGTCAACATTTCACACTTGGTGGAGTAGTTAGAAGCCACTTGCACCACCTGTGCATCAATTTTTATATGAGAACAGAGTGATGCACAGTGGCGCAAGGGTCTTGTCTATTTGTAACTTTTTCTGACCAATTTACCAACACCAATCTGATATCATGCCACATTGTCTAAGTCATATTTTAACACATTTAAATCCTATGTCATCCTCACAGCTCCTATCATGTATGTTCGGTCAGAGGGATATCAATACCATATGACAAACCATGAACCACTGCATCATCTAATCATCATGACGCAGATATTGCCCAGGATGTGATGTGAATATAACTGACACTCAATGTACAGTATTATCCTGTGCTGTTTCAAGATCCCTGTGCAATGTAGTGTGGGGCATGCATGAACCCACAGGTGGTGGTGTTGAGTGCTGTGAAGTAACACTATGAGCATAGTTTCGGACACATGTAGAACCAATGGGCTATTTAGTGAGTTGAAGCAGGTAATTTTGGGACTATGCATCGTTATGGCACAGCTCTCCAGGTACAGAGCTGTGCCACTATGAAAGTGTTGACATCATCCTCTGTGTGTCATGACTGAGTGCACCTCCTTACAGTGTCATATATTATGGATAGCACAATCTGTTTTTAAAATAAGCTATGTGTTCTGACATCTGTCCTTTCCATATGTGGCTCTGTAGTGAGACAACATCTTTCTGGTAGTCCTTCTCAGATGAGTTAGTTACATGTCAATGGATCTGAGATTAGTTGCACATGCATGAGGGACATTGATGAGCAACACACCATGATGAGTTTCACGTTGCATAGTCACATGGCTGATGTGTGTGCCAATCTTAGTCATTGGTGACATGGCCATTCAAATATTCTCAAAGATGGGTCAAAGTAACTGTGCTACAAAATCTGGTCATGCTGCCATGGACATGGCCAATGTGTAGTTGATGATTGGAATGCGGATGTATGTCACCCCGGCTCTTCAGGATGTTATGAAGATTTGTGTAGGCCAAGTTGTTATTACAGCAAATGGTGGATCAATTGAATGCGTATTGTTCATTTCCCTTTACAGTGCAAATTACTGAAACATCCAAATCATTTTGCAGCAGCTAACATGAATGCATCACAGGAGTGTGAGTTTGCAAAGAGGGCTGAGAGTTACCACCACACAAAACAAGTCTCCAACGGTTACCAGAGGATTCAGAGTAGGTATGACAGGGGGCATGCCTCAGGGGCCTGGATGGCCTTCACTCAAGGGGGGGCACAAAGGAGTCCACCACCACCCATGCAGCAACAAGGCCTGTTGTTAGAGGCAGCGCCACTTTGTCAGGAAAAGGACCTACAACATGAGCACCAACAACAGGATCTGCATCAGCTACTCCTGCAGCATATCCCTACGTGGAGCCCCTCTTCATACAGGAGTTGAGAGATGAGTTGTCAGATCACAAATTTCGCATCTCAAGGTTAAAGCACCAAAATGGACAGATATTGTCAATTTTGAGGGAATTGAAGACGCATATAATGCGGCGCTGAAGGGACACGTGTGCACTGAATATAGGTATCCCTTCCATTTTACAATGTGCTTGTATATAGTTGGGGTATGTAGTTAGTCAGTGGTGGGTAAGTTAGGATAGAGTAGATTAGTTAGTAGTATTTAGTGATAGTTGTATTTTTTTAGGGGTGGGGATATAGGCTTTTTAGTTTAGTTTTTTTTGGGGGGTGATGTTTGGATAAGTGTTCTTATAAAACAAATTTGCAAAACAATATGTTTGTTTAGTGCATATGTTGAGGTAGATGATGTGAAGCTTTAGTAACTGTTGTCCTTGTCAGTAGATGTGTAATTAGGGGGGTGAGGGGTTGATGTTTATCATGTGGCATCATATGTTTAGGATAGGTAATAATAAGATTAGTTAGACATAAGTTTAAGTTAGGCTAAGATGGTGTAGTGTAGATTAGTTTAGGGTAGTTAGGTTATGACTTTTAGGTTTAGTTTTAAGGTTTAATGAATATATTTTTCTATTCCTAATATATTGTCTCTATATTGATTTTGGGTTTAGATGGTAGCTTGTATGCACAGTTCACATTAGGCATTTGCTTTTAAAATTATTGATCATGTGAATACATGTATCCCCTATAGTCTAGTTCCTGACAGGCTGGCAATGGTGTAATATCTACAAATCCAGGGATTTATCAGCAGTGCTCGTGACACTCTTGATGTGCATGGTGACAGTTTCCCAGAAAGAAGTATTCATTCAGCATGTCTCTGTATTTTCAAATAATGTGACTTGTATTGTCATGATGTTGTTGTATCTGCACTCCCCCGCAATCTATTTTTTGTTAGTGAATCACTCATGGCTGTCCATCACATTCTTACACCTTCATCATTTATTTGTTATGACAATGATTTTCCTGTTGCTACCATCCTTGCTAGACCCAGTCACTTGTGTTGCGATTGCTGTCAGCTATCACAATACATGCATGATAACTGTCAAATGCCATGCTTAGGATACACAGGCTCAACTTGCTTGTTCACATAGATGTCTTTAGTCACCTCATTCATGTTGCAGTCACTTTGTGTGTGACTATGTAGGTCTCATATCCACACATATTGATTAGCCAAGTACTCTGGGGCATGTACACATGACTCTAGCACAACCAGAGCATCTTTTTTTGTGTTACACTAGTGGTACTGTGCCATATCACCACATTTAAAGGTGGCATACAAGTACTTTGTGTGTATTTAGACTGCACTGTTTACATCTCTTCCCCAATGCATGATTTATGTTGCAAAGGGACCTCCAATGTGTGTTGCTGGTAACTTACCCAGCAACACCCATAGCATTTGATATTACCTCAGATTTACAATGGAATGCAGACCTAAGACAATGCCACAACTGTGAAATCAACCCAGTGGTGTGGTATGCATGGCACAATATGGAAACATACAAATGTTTAGACTAGTTTGTCTAAATAGTTGTGTGCTGCATTTTGCTAATTACATAGTATGAGCAAGAAGCATTTACTGTTTGCATATCTGCAGAAAGGTACACCTCCTGCTTATAGAAATCCGATCCATACAGCACAAACACCCTCATCATATTATGCAAGTGTGCCTCAATTGGCATATTCATTATTGTTAGTCAAAAATAATTTTTGTTGTACATTATCCTGTTGCGTGCAGTAATTACCTACTTTTTTGTTATGTAGCATCTCAGTAACACACTGCACATTTGTTTATCTACATAGGTCTCTCGATGTGTAGGCTTCCTGCAATGTATTAAGTTCACAAAGTTACTGACACAGAAACAGAATCAAGAAATGTGATGTTTTCAGTGAATGTATTAGAATGTTAAATGATGATATAGGTTGTAGAGTACAGTACACTGGAGACTAACCTAATTAGAGATCCCAAATCAACTGAAGATTGAACAGAGTCCAAAGGAAGGGGAACATGTCATGAGACATGTGTAGGAGAGGAGTGCATCAGTGAGGAGGTCATCACAGTGCCAATAGTTTGGAATTGGCCAGTATGAGCGTTCACATGTGTGTTAAGTCAAAAGTGGGAGAGTAAAGAGGGGATGTAGATAGTTTTTGTTACACTGGAATGATCATCAGCAAAGAGTGACTGACCATGTGCCACAAATTATATAGCTACTGGCTCTTTTTTCGGGAGAATGAAGTTCCTTCCACATCTTCATCCTCTGCTGTGTGCATTGCCTCCTGTGCCATGTGTGATGCTGCTGTTGAAGTTGAGGGAGGCACACACACTTCAGGGGCTAGAGATCTGAAATAAAAGGTCCAAGTGGCTTTCATCTGTGGAAAGATGAAAGGCATTACTGCAGTAAGGAGGTACTGGTGGTTTCGCAACACAGCAACAATGTCAGAGTGGTAGGCAGCTAGGTTGTCAAGGAGGGAGCCCAGCATCTGCTGCATGGACTCCAGGATAGTTTGAATAGCCCCCAGCCTGATGTCAATCACGCTGGTGCCACTTTGAGAGGGTAATTGTTCAAGCCTCATTCTTAGGACACTAGCTATGAGAGCTAGAGACTGCTGGAGTCCACATAATGGAGAGTGGATGCCTCGAATAGCAGCTAAGTTGTCCTTATTTGGACTTAGGCACCTCTGGAATCCAGCTAGACTGCCTGCCATGGTCTCCATCCCCACCTGCACATGCTATGCCAGCTCCCACTGGACTCCTGCTGTATTTTGAAAGATGATGTCTGGGTCCTAGGAGGCCAGGGCTGGGGATGAGGTGGCAGGCGGTGTGTATTGCGTGTTGGGTGGTTCATTTGGAGACCCCACAACACTTGGTGTCCTCCTTGCAATCAGAGATGGTGTGTGGATGGCACCCAGAATCTGCTGGAGAGTGTCAGACATGATACTTTGCAGCTGGTCATCTCCATCGTCAGAGAAGTCCAGGACAGGCAGCTGGCTGTGAGGTGAGGCTTCATCCTCTGCAAAGAGATGTAGATATGTCAGTGTTAGTGGTTCATATGAGTCAATCGGTTGGTAAACATGGTGCCTCACGGACATGGGGCAGAGCCACTTAACAGATTCCCTAATTTAAGTGCCCCTACCGGCACAAAATTCACAGGGTGGTACATTTTTTTACACTACAATGTTGGCACAATATGTTGGGCCACATATCTTAGTCCTGACTCAGACATGTACTGTATTATTTTTAGCACAACTCCATGTAGACCCCTTCCATGCATTACACTGTGTGGCATTTGCATGGCATGGGTGTGGCTTAGGTTGTTCTCATACAACACAAATAGAAATGCACAGATTCAGTTGCATTGCCAGATCAGTTACCTTTGATGTGTGACACCATCTTTAGCCAACCCATGGGTGTTGTAACAGTGATGTGAGGGGGAACAATTATCCACATGCATTCTTCTTGTTACCTCTTATCATGTGTGTTGCATCCTGAACCACCGATAATAAGATGCAACCACCTCTCATGTATGGGATTGTACAGGAAGGATGCCTCTTCCAGCATGACAACACTTATCCCTGCAACTCACCAACACTTGCACTCATGCTGCAAGAAGGCCTGTGTTTTTGACACACAACTGCTCTACCCTCAGTCCCTTCTCCTTGAGCCTCTCACCTTCAACTGAGAATGATTGATGAGCCATTCATTCTACAGAAGTTCCACTAGAATCTGGAACTCACTCTCCCCATCCCTCTGCCGGACCGCATGTCATGACACCTTTGAAAAAATACTTCAAATCTCTCGTTCTCGACAGACTCTTGGGTGTATGTCTCATGTCCTCTCCCACTCCTCAATTTACCCACTTGTCTGTCTTGAACTGTCTATGGTATGCAAAATGTAATTGTTTTTGTTAGTCAATTTGTAATTGGTATTTATGGTGTGTCTGTTTTATTCTGATCCTATTGTGAAGCACTCTGATGCCCATGGACCAAGTGCACGTTATATATAATAAAAGAAAATAAAAAACAGTGTTAGGCATTACAATTCTGAAGAATATATAAATTTTAGTAAATGTGCGTAGGGAACGAGTATTACAGACACTCATCTCTAATTATGTTTGCCCATTTTTTATAATCTTCAATAGACTGTGAGATATTTGGACTTTCATGTTTTCTCTGTAAGTAGAGTTTCCAGGGGAATCATGGCCACTGTGTGAGATGTTGTTTTACCACTAAGTGATAATATTAACCCCATTTCCTTACTGGTTATCTCTTCATCTCATCTTTCTTACTTAACTTTCTAACTGATCACTTTGTTGGCCGACTAAGATAAGGGTGCTGATTTGCTCTAGATAACATGAAGCCATCTTGATTATTTTCAAATTTCCCCACTAATGTCATTGCTCTGAAAATTATTAGTGAAAACCACAAATGTGTTTCTTCAATGAGTCCTTGATGCTCATTTATAGGTTACAATATATTTGCAAGGCTCTTTCTCAGAAATATTTCCAAAATATGCATGAGAAAAAAATGTGTCTTGTGGAAGTGTGCTCACTCCATATTTATTAACATAATATTGAAGACAGGCAATTTCGTGTATTGTATTTGTCTGTTTCATTGCAGTTGTGCCCACTCACAAGCGGCCACTGCACGTCATATTTCTAGATGGTTAATTTCCAATGGGTGGCTTCCTTTTCTACTTTACAGATAGCAATTTATCGATTGGTGCACTTTGTTCACGGCTTTAGGGCAGTGTGACTGGTCAGCTGGAGTGGGAGGGTGCTGTATTTAGCGATAGGATTTAAAAGAACGTGCTTCCGAGTTCCTTGATCTAGCTTTCAGGCATTAATAACAATGTCCAGATAACTCTTGTGATTAATGTTCCTGCTAAAGGACGAGTTGTAGTTTTGTCTAGTGGCAGTTTTGACTCGCCATAAAGTAGTGCAGCGGGTTAATATTCCTGCTGCAAAGAATATATCTGTATGTTATGAGGCTAGTTGACTGGATTAGCAAAGCCAGCTTTTACCAGTGCTTTAAAACAAATGAAATATATGTGAGAGAGGGGCTATGGAAGGATGAGGGGCACTTCTGCCAGCTGGAATTGAGAGAATCCGATGAAGAGGTCATGGGGGGGGTGGCTCAAAAAAGATTGTCACACCAGGCACCACCAGTGCTAAAGCCGCCACTGCCTGTATTATTGCCTTCAGCTGTGCCTACATAAACAGGCTTCTCCCATGCTCTTTTACAAAAAGCTGAATAATATTGTGTTTGCTGACTAGGCAACCCACATCCCTATAGTGCATTTGTCTTCACAAAGTATCATAACTCTAAATTACTCCTTTGCGTATTATTATATTATTACTTGCCAAGAAAAATATTTCCCATCATAAAATTCCCTTCTAAAAGAAGAGTTTACAGAATTAGAATTACATGGCAAATCATTGAGAATGGGGACTATTCTGACATCATAATACATGTGCAAATATTATTAAATTACAACAGCTACGTCTGCATAGGTGGGGGATGTTTATATAGCCATAATGGTGTGTACCGTGAACCGTGCCATTTCATGTCTCGAAAAATTGTACAGCTCACACCCTTGCTACTATAAAAGCAGCTCCTCTATATCAGCCTACCAGCATGTGTTTCAGGAAAGTTGAGTTTGCTTCATTCTTCTCAGTCTGTGAACAGGACAGATAATTAAAACTTTTAGAAAGTGAGGCTTTTATACAGCACAGACTCTATCAGTGTGGCTGTGTAAACAAGAAGAAAAAGCGGCATTTTAGGAGCCGAGCCCTGCCGTGCTCTCAGAGAAGGAACTTTAAAGTGACCGAGCTGCAAAAGTATGATGAACGGTTTTTAAAACTTATCACACCATTGCAGCACCATCTGTTCTGTCAGAACAAAACTTTTCTTTTATAGAATTGTGTAACTTAAACCTTGTGGCGTGAAAAGTGTTGCAGCGAAGCTCTCTGAATACGGGTAAAATACTCTAAACAATTATAATTTCATGAGTTTGAAAGCAGATTTTTCAAACGGTGTTTTTAACAGCATTTCTGGCCTGGTGTTGGAGAGATAATGTTTTTTTTCTGTGCGGTTCAGAATGCCTGATATCAATTTGAGCTCTAAATGGACACATTTCATTAAACGTGGAGGACTTTGCTTCTCAGCCCATTAAGTTCCATTATCAAAATTACCAGCAGAAAGCTCGAATTCATATGCATAATAACAGCACTATATTTTTTATGTAAATAGCGATTTAAAATGTAACACAGCTTGCTCTTCTCTTCTGGAGTGTAACCCCTGATCGGCAAATGCACTCAAGGCTGCACATCTCCAACGGTAATAATCCCCTAAGGATAAATGTGGCCATGGTGCAGTGAATCACTAAAGGTATAGCAGTGCAACTAAAACGCCAATTTCCACCAACCATCAACTTCAGACAGCAGGATTGCTGCATATGGTTACTTTATGAAAGCTCTTTAAATGTGACACTAGGCTGCACCTAGTACAACGAGACTGACGCTCATTGTGCATTGAATAATTTTTTTTAAGTACACTAAAGATAAACAAATTTCTTGTGGTGGTTGGAGCAGCAGATATCAACTGATAACCTGATGAGTGAGTCACAATATGATGACTGCATGAATAACAATCTTATAGATCATTTTCCCTAACTCAAAATAATTGGTTTGTTTCCGACAAAAACTGAATCAACTCCACAAAGTAGCTGCCTGACAATTGAAACCCAGTCCTCTCATTCATTCATTGCAAAATATTGGTACTTTCTGCTGGTTTCTATTGGCAGATAGGAGTGTACTTAGAAATACGTATCATTCAAGAAAGGTAACAAAAATTGATGAATGAATCAAAAGGAAATGCTTTGTGTGCCACACAGACGGCCAAGCATTTTCTCTGTGGGATATTGGAAACCAGAGCAGACTCACAGATTAAGTGCGCCACAGTTTATAGCACTCATGGCTTTGGCCGAGGCATTTTTTAGATACTCCGTCATATCAGCGCCTAATGGGAAAAGCCTAGACACAGGTCATTGATTTAAACCAACTCTTGAGGACAGGACTGCAGCCACGAAGCATCAAGCAATGAAGAAATGCCTGCTATAGAAATGCAGAGTTGGCACCAGCAACATTTTCAGTTACTATATAACACAAGAGCAACCCGTATGCCAAGAGGAATCTGGGTGATTGTGAAAATAATGAACAATGTTTCTCTAAGGACTCATTTACAGGGAAATTCTCATTTCGATAGCACATCAAATCTGTAAAAAAAAAAAAAAATCCTCTTCTCCTCCCTCGCTTCCCTTCATTACCACTATTAAGCAATCCTGCCTCACCAGACAGCTCCCACGTGACCCATCAACCTTTCAAAAGAAGCCCCTCGCCCCAATCCTCCTGTTCCATTTTGTCTTACAAAATGAACTGCGGCTGTGTGCAGTGCTGCGGATGCCTGCGGGCCATTTTCATGGTTTTGCCACTAGGGCACTGCAAGCTGGTCCAATTGGCTTATTAGCCCTCGGGACTCAGTTCCTGAAGGGCTCCGTGGTGAGCGCTTTAATTCGCATTCCTCTGCGAGCAGCACGTCTGTGTTTTGCCTGCTCGCAGCAGCTGGGGCAGTGCTTCTGGGGCATGGTGTGTTTGGGTTGATGTGTGTTGCTGGGAGACATCGCGCGGCATCTGAAGATGCATGGCTTCTCCGCTACTTCATTTCTGACAGTAAGGGCCTCACTGAAGGGCAGGTTCTTTCCCCTTTTTATGGCTGACATATTTATTATTGATTGGTGTCTTTGTTATGGCCTGCAGAATTGGTGTCTGTCTCCCCTGTGGGGATTGGTTTATTTATTTTCTACTCCCTATTTAAGGTGAGAGGGCCTGCTTCTTCTTTATTCATTTTCAACCAGAATGGTGGGGAAACATACTGCTAAGGGGAGGCATGTCTTGTCTTCCTCTGATTATGATGAACCCATTCATGCTAGGGCATCAGGCCTGGGGATGGGATTCACCTGAGCCTGCTGCTTTGCTCTCAGCTGATGAGGTCCAGGTCATGATTGAAGTTGCGGTGGCCAGGGCTTTGAAGGCCAAGCCACTTTCCAAGTCCAGTGGTAGTCACCCTTCCAGGGGATGGGTTGCTTCTCAATGTGATGTTTCCTCAGGTTTGGAGGCAGGGAAATATGTTCGTAGAGAGGAGGTTCCTGATATTCTGCAGCACATTGGGAAGAATTTGGATTTTTCTCCATTTCCGTTGCCAATGGGGGATGGAGTATTGTTTTCTCAGTATGTAAAACCTCCTGTCTTCGGAATGCCTTTTCATGGCAGAATTAAAGACTTGGGGCCATATGTACAAACACTTTTTCCCATAGACACAGAATGGGGAAAAACCTTTGCTACATCTGGCCCTTGATTACTAGGGAATCGGGGAATTGGACCGCTCTTCGGTTCCCAGAGTTTTAGCAAAAAGTGCATTGTTTGGAGGAAGTCGAGGACTCACTGTCGCATCATGTTATGGTCTATGCTATGTTGGCTACTCTCACTGGTCGCATAGCCATTAATCCGGAAGGTAGTTTGCCTTCTGATGCTACTGACAAAAGGGTGGATGGTGCCCTTAAGAAAGCATTTTCAACTGCTAATCTGAATCTGAAGGTGGGGCTCCATGCTGTTCTAGTCCTCAGTTGCTGGTTTTGGACTTTGACAAATTGTCCTCTGCTTTCAGGAGGAATCTGACTGTTCGGAGTTACTAGTGCATATTGAATAGGACGCAAAGTTCTTGGCAGATGTGTATTCTGATATGTTGAAATCCTCAGCCATGGCAACAGGTTCTATGGCGCTAGCACATAGAAATTTATGGATGAGGGATTGTAAGGCGGTCTTCTTTGAAAAACCTTTTTTGTTGAAGATCCCTATAGACGGCAAGATGCTGTTTGAGGAGCAGGTGGACTTCATGATTACAAAGGCATTCACAGATAGGAAGCATGTTATGAGATATAAGGGGAAGTCTTTTTCTTGTCCACGTGTCAGCAAGAGGTCTTCCAACTGGAGGGGACTGGAGGTGGTTCGATTGTGTGTGCTGGCTTTATCTCAGTTCCTGAAAGGGCAGATGGTTCTAATTTAGACAGACAATGTTACAACCATGGCTTATGTGAACAGGCAAGGGAGGACCAAGCCTCTGTCTCTGGTACGGATTGCAGACAAGCTTTTTTGTTGTGTGGAGTCTCATTGGTTGGACCTATTTGCGATTCACATCCAGGGGGTGTCCAATACTCTGGCGGATAAACTCAAACGGGCAATTCTGTCAGCTGTGGAATTTTGTCTCCATCCTGAGATGTTTGTGGAACTTATGGCTCAATGGGGGATCCTGTTATTGGACCTGTTTGACAGTTCGTCCAATGCCAAGGTATTCCAGGACAAGGGATTGTCTGGCATTGGGGCTGGATGCGCTGTCTTGCAGGTGGCCTCAGGGTCTTCTTTACGGCTTTCCTCCCTTTTCTCTGCTTCTCCAGTTCCTTCTCATGGTGAGGAAGGAGGGAGCCTAGGTTCTGTTGATTACCACAGAGTGTCCTCACTCACCATGGTATCCTCTTCTGGTGGAGTTGAGGCAGGAAAGAGAGTGAAGGTTGCCAGTGGTTCCTTCTCCTCTGTCATTCTCGGTGTTGCAGGTGGAGGTTCTTTCCTGAATGATGTTAATTGCCTGGAAATTGAAAGGGTAGGCCTGTTGCAGAAAGGGATCCCAGCCAGTCTGGTTCCCACTCTACAGGCGGCAAGGTGCTCTTCTACTAATAAATCTTATTTAGGGCATTGGCGTTCCTTCAGTAGATGGTGTCAGGTTAAGAGTTTCGATCCTGGGGGCGTGGTCTGGCCGCGATCCATGATGGCCGCCTGAGAGCAGAGCTCCGCACGGCGGCGGGCCACGCGGCGGTGGCGCTGGGGGTGCTCCGAGGGACCCCCGAGCGCAGCGGGGGCCGACATAGGAGCTGGGGACGACGAACGGCCGACATCTGTGACGCGGGGGGAGCGCCCTCCCCGGAGACGCTGGCCGGAACGAGGGGAGCAGGCTTGAGGCCTACGGCAGGCCTCTAAACCACGGCCTCGAGTGAGGAATCACCCCGACACGGAGAGATGCGTCCCTCGCTGAAGCCCGAAGTGGGGGAGCGCGCCCTCCGTCCCTACCTGCGCCTTGACAGCGGCACATCTGCGGCTCCCGGAGCCGGCAACCGGCCGGGACGCCGCCTGCCCTCTCTCTTCCTCGCGATCGCCGATCGATCGCTGCCGAAGGGGGAGAACGGAGCCGACCAACATCACGGCCCGGAACAACAACAAGGCTGACGACGCGTCTCCCAGTGCCTCTCCACCCTTCCCCCTTTTGCCGGGGTGACGGGACCGGCGACAAGAGGCCTCACCACCAGCGGAGCTCAACGGACGGCTATCCCCACCCCTCCCCCAGCCTTACCTGCTCCAGAGAAGGCCCCCTGAGGAACGACAGAGGCGCCGGAGAGGATGGAGAGGTGAAGGCCGAGCCGGTGAGTCAGAAAGGACGAGAGATGTACGGAGATGAGGGTGGTAGATGAGTGAGAGAGGGGCCGCGAGTGAGGAGAGAGAGAGAGGAATATAACAACGAGCGGAAAGAGGAGGAAAAGTCATTGAGGCACGGACAGGCACCCCCCTGGATCCCCACCTGCAGGGAGAAACCCGCAATGCCCAGAGGCAAGACGGCGGGTAAAGTACCGTGCAAACCCGCTCGCCAACTACTCTTCTCTGAAGCCCTGCGCCAACAGAAACATCCTGCTACCGCAGACTCTCCACCCCCCTCACACGACACCATGTCAGACAACACTCAAGGAGCATCAATGGATCGTGTACTGCAGGAGATATCGGCAGTAGGCCGCCAACTGGAAGGTATGGACACTGCCATGTCAGCATTAACAGCGGAAACGAGATCCATGCGCTTGGAAATAGCGGGCTTCCAGTCACAAATCTCCGGACTGGACCATCGAGTAGCGGCTGTGGAAAGTCAAGTGGTTTTACAGACTGACAGAGATCAGGAACTCATGTACCTTTGCAGCAAGTTAACCGACCTTGAGGACCGAAGCCGCAGAAACAACGTCCGCTTCCTTGGATTTCCGGAAGGCATTGAGGGTACAGATATCCTCTCTTACCTGCGAGACACGCTTCCCAAACTAGCCGACATAACATTTGACCCCCCTCTGGAATTTCAAAGAGCGCATAGACTTGGTCTCAAGAGGCAAAACGGAAAAGATCATCCTCGTCCAATCATAGCCTGCTTCCTCCGGCACGGGCAGGTCTGCCAACTGTTACAGCTATCCCGAAGGCAAGGTCCACTCCGGCTCGGTCCCCTCGAAATCCGCCTTTCAGCAGACTTCTCCAAAGAAACAGCAGATCGTAGAAGAGCCTTTCTCTCCCTCCGCCCTCGCCTTCGCCATCTGGACGTTAAATTCGGCCTCTTCGAGCCAGCCAGGATGTGGATAACTAAGAACGGAGAGTCACGAACCTTCTATGACCCAGAGGACCTGAAGTCATTCCTAGAGGGGTTGCATGATCCGACACAACCCATGGAATCAACAACCCTATCCCCCCAAGACACACAGAACCAAACTAGGGGAATGGGCCAATCGGAAATTGCTCTGGACACCGACGGAAGACCTACTACAGACCCCCAAACCAGGGGCAGAGACCTGGAGAGATTAACAAAAAGTTTTGATGACAGGGGCCAAGTTCTACAGGCGGTGGTGATGCACACACAGCTGCCGGACAGAGACAAGTCTCGATCCCCTTTGAAGCCCTAGGTGCCTACTATCTGAAACCAACATGGACACAGTTTTCCTACAAGCCCTCGATATCTACAACCACAGACTGTCATAGAAACGTTGCAGGAAACATGATGAAAGAGTCCTGACACAGAGAAATGATGAGTACTCTATTTTAATGTATACTCTTCAGACATTGTACCACGGAGAACCGCCCCCCCCCGCCTCGGACTGCTTAGACTGTTCGGATTGTGTGATAGTTTTTGTTGGCTCCCGATTACATTTGTTTCTCAACGTCCCCCTCCTTCATGCCGGGTAACACTTACCATATCCCACATCACTTCTCCCATTTAGAATCAGGATCTATAACGTCCTCTGGAAAATATGGGAACTGACGCAATACCCTTGCACACTACTGGCTTGCCCTGGCAGGGTTGGGGCAAAATGATTCTGAACTGGGTTTTGAGCTCTAGACCCCGGTCTACTAACAAACGCAATAGTGACATAATGATGGGCGCTGGTGCAAAGCAGAACAGACCACAGATGCCAAGTCCCAGAGCATATACATGCCGCACCCCCTCAGAATAACTAAGGGGAAGCGACCTCAGTAACAACAACATCTGCCCCTGTCCTTTCCTCGCGCTTCTCCCATCCCCCCCCCCACACACAGGGACGCGGCCAACATGCGACCTCCCCTCCTCCCCCCCATCCTCTGTTCACAAACACATACTACATCCCCCGGACATAATTGGAGGCATCCACGCGGAGGCCTGGGGGCGCCTCGTGGGCGCCGCCCTCTCCCCCCAGCCCGGTGCGGGGCCCGCTGGCCGGGTGTCGAAGCTCAATCGGCCTAGGTTTTAGACCCGCCGGTTAAAGTTCGTGTACTTCGGGACTTGTATCCCGGTCTCCCTTCTTTACCCTCTTTCTTTATTTCTTCCTTCCTCGACTGTCTCCTTTTTATTCTCTTTTCAACTCCTCTTCGTACCCGACGCGCCCGACACCCTTCCCCCCCTCTTCCCCCTCCCTGACATCCTCTTCAGTTCACAGAGTCCACCCCACTCCCCCGAGCTCATACCCCCGGGTGGGCGGACACAGGAAACGAGGATGTCCAACCGGATGGGAGCACCGGTAGTTCCCCTCAGGGTGATATCGTGGAACGTAAACGGTCTTACCCACTTTATCAAACGGAAGAAAGTCCTATCCTACCTTAACTCTAAGCAGGCAGACATCGCCTTATTACAAGAGACACACCTAGACAGTCTTGAATCTGATAGACTACGACGTGACTGGGTGGGAACCGTCCTGTTTAGCTGCACCCCACCCTCACCCGATACGGAGAATGTCCCAAGAAAAAGCGGGGTGGCGATCCTCTTACGCAAAACCCTCCCTTTCACGGTCGTCAAATCGTGGACAGACCCCGAGGGTCGATACATATTTACCAAACTGAAAATCGGGGACTCAACACTGTGTGTGGGATCAGTCTATGCACCAACAGGTCCCAAACGCCTCTTCTTCCTCCAGCTCAATCGACTTCTAACCGAGATAGGGGCATCCCGTTACGTTATAGGAGGAGACTGGAACCTAGCAAGCGACGCAGCATTGGACAGGACGGGGCCTCACACGAGTAACAATGCAGACAGGGCCCTCCAGTCTGATATACTCGCGGATAATGGTTTGGTTGACCACTGGAGGCTGACTCACCCAACGGACAGAGAATTTACCTTTCTCTCGCCGGTGCAAGGTACCGAATCACGGAGAGAAAGGAAATTCTCTGTCCGTTGGGTGAGTCAGCCTCCAGTGGTCAACCAAACCATTATCCGCGAGTATATCAGACTGGAGGGCCCTGTCTGCATTGTTACTCGTGTCTAGAGGCCCCGTCCTGTCCAATGCTGCGTCGCTTGCTAGGTTCCAGTCTCCTCCTACAGTAATCTTGTGGCCCACACCTTGGGGGACGACATACTGGAGAGAGGCCTTTCAGACCACTCTCCAGTCCTTATAGCCATCCGATTAGGCCTGGTATCCCAGGGCCGAAAACCCTGGAGATTAGCGATCCATCGATATCGATCCCCCCAAGATAAGCTGCAGCTACAGGATCATGCGACCACTTTCGCCCAAGACAACCTCGGTACGGTTGATTCAAGTCGAACTATGTGGGCCGCAGCCAAAGCCTCGTTACGGGGACAGCTCATGCGGGATGCGGCGATAGCGAACAAAGACAGAAAAGAGCAACAAGCGGCTCTGGAACTCGACATATGCCGACTAACCAGACAATATACAGCACACCCCTCCCTTCCAGGCCGCCGAAGTCTAGAGCAAGCCCAAATGGCCCTAAATGAGCTATACACCACCCAGGCCGAATTCGCATTACAGAGACTCCAAGGGAGACACTACGAACAGGGTGAGAAGGCGGAACGACTACTTGCAGCCCAACTCCGTCAAAGAGCAGCCGCTCTAGCCATCCCAGCCATTCGCTCTCCCTCCGGGGACATACTGACCCACCCGCAGGCCATTGCAAACTAATTTGCCCAATTCTATAAACACCTTTACACGCCGGAAAGCACGACCAACCTAGCGCAAGCTACAACCTTCTTAAAGAAGCTAGACCTCCCCTCCCTAACAGACGAGGGCCGTAGCCTACTAGAAGGGGAAATAAGCAGACAGGAGATAGATGAAGTCATCTCTGACCTCCCGTACCACAAATCACCCGGAGAGGATGGATACCCTGCAGAATTTTATAAATGGGTAGGGGCAGGGGCGATTGATATCCTATGCGAAGCCCTCAATGAAGCCTGCGAAACGCAGACATTAGGGGCCATATCCAATAATGCCACAATAGCTGTCATACCGAAGCCTGGGAGAGATCCTTTATTATGCAGCAGCTACCGACCCATCTCTCTACTAAACGGGGACATCAAAATTCTAGCAAGCGTCCTGGCAAACAGATTACGTAAAGTAATCCCGTCCTTAATACACTATACACAGGTGGGGTTTGTACCGGGCGGCACGTCTAGGAACCACCTACGAACCCTGTGCCATACCTTATGGGCGGCCAGAGACTCCCCGGAGTCGGCGCTGGCCCTGTCCTTAGACGCCGAAAAAGCATTTGACCGCATAGAATGGCCCTACTTATTTGCAGCCTTAGAGAGATTTGGTCTAGGCAACAAATTTATCTCCCGGGTACGACTGCTCTATGATCAACCCGCGGGCAGAGTCAACTGCGGAGGCTTCCTCTCAGACCCTTTCCCTATCCGAAGGGGTACACGGCAGGGGTGCCCCCTTTCACCTCTCCTGTTCCTTTTGGCAATGGAGCCCTTGGCGGCAGCTATCCCGTCCTCCCCCTCCATAATCGGCCTACCACTACCCGAAGGCACCTCCAAGATATACCTCTACGCTGACGATATCCTCTTAACACGCACGGACTTGGAAAGATCCATACCGGCCCTATTAGAGGTAATCGAGGACTTCGCAGCCCTATTGGGATACCGTATTAATTGGGACAAAAGCGAGGCACTTCCGCTATCGCGAGTAACCACAAAAGCGGCACTCCTAGGCTTCCCATTCCGGTGGATGCCAAAACATCTTAAATACCTAGGAGTGCTTGTTAACCCTGGACTAGCACACATGGTGGCGGACAACATTGACCCTCTCATCACGCGGGCGAAACTGGACTTTGCGAAATGGACCCAGTTAGGCCTCTCCATGTGGGGCAGAGTACAGGCGGTTAGAATGGTGACGGTACCCCGCTTTACCTATATCCTATGTCTCCTGCCCTTACAAGTGCCCCTCTCCACACTAAGAGGCATTGATGCACTAATTAGATCATTCGTGTGGGGCACAATGCGACCACGGCTATCACCAGCCAAGCTTTTGGCCCGCCGCATAAACGGGGGAATGGGACTCCCATCGGTGGAACACTACTCTTTAGCCCTCCAAATGTCTCAGCTATCCAATACACTATCGAATATACCAGATCCCCCCTTGTGGACCCTACCGTGCAGACCTCCCAGCCACTAACTCAGTGAATCCTATCCTGGCGGCGACCAGGGCATCCTGGCAAAGGGCCCACCGACTGTTTGGGGTCCACCCCCTCATACATGCCCAAGCGCCCGTGTGGCACAACAGTGGCCTACGCATAGGTGGCGAGGTACTCCATTGGCCGCAATGGAAACAGGCAGGCATCCTCACCCTCTCACAGGTCCTGGAGAATGATGTGCTCAAACCCTTCCCCAAGTTACGGGAGGAGTTCGGCCTACACCCGAACCAAGAATGGAGATACATGCAACTTAAGCATTGTCTCTCCCAAAGGAATACACCTCCACTGCGGGGATCCCTCCCCTCACCGATAGTGGCTTACCTGCAGCAATGGGGACAATACAAGGGAGTAATGTCAGGTCTCTATGATCTAATTATTCGACGGCTTTACTCCCAACCGCTAATGGACAAACTACGTCTACGGTGGCAAACCAGGCTGCAGCAGGATCTAGACCCAGATGATTGGGAAGCTACCCTAGAGACACTAGACAGAGGCATCCGGGAAGCACGCTTGAAATTCTGCCTCTTCAAAATCTTACATGAATGGCACTGGTCCCCAGCGAAACTGCATAGGACCGGACTCCTCCCGCATGCGAACTGCTGGCGATGTCCAGAAAAATCCTGTGACCTGATACATATCTTAGTAAACTGTACAACAGTACGACCACTCTGGGATGCTGTGAGCTCCACTCTGGCTGAAGTAATGTCACTTCCGTCACCACTTCCTCCTGCCCTCATACTTCTGCAAGATACGACCTCCCTACCAGACCTCCCTAGACCACACAAGAGACTGTTGCACACAGCGTTAGCTACTGCAAAAATTTGCATACTCAGACATTGGCGGTCAGAGACCCCCCCAAGCCCGGAGGAATGGATTACAGCCATGATCTGCACTGCTATGCATGAACGTATCATCTATAACTTACAAGACCAAGCTCAAATATTCCTACAGGTATGGGCTCCCTTCCTAACAAGGGGGCAATAGTGCCCTACCCGGAACCACCATTGTTCCCTTCTCCCTTCCATTTCCCTCCCCTCCCCCACATGCGTCTTTTCCCCCTTCTCCCCTTCGCTCCCGTACCTCCCCCTCCCTCTGAATTCTCCCCCCTCTCCCCTTCCTTATCTCCCCTTGTCTTTCTTCTCTTTTCTCTTCTTTTCTCCTCTTCCCCTTCTTTTCTCTTCTTCCCCTTCTCCCCCTCCCTTTTCCTACTGTTTCTTCTTCTTTCTTCTTTTTTCCCTCATTCTTTCTTTCTATCCTCTCTCTCTCTTTCTCTTTTTCTCTCCCCCTTGCCCCTTATCCCCACGTCTCTTTCTACATACCCACTAGAGTCCGAACGTCGCCTTCCAGCAACGCTCCAAACAGATCTCCATGATAGATCCTCTTCCTATGTCGTCTGATAGTCACCTGATCCCAACCGAAACTGACCACAGAGTTGACATGAGCTGCAACACCCATTATCCGCGCACCGACATCCCTCGCTTCCCAAGGTAGCACTCCCCGGTCCTCTCGTCTGAACAGGTACAACCTACCCTTTACCCTTATATCTTTATCCTCTTTAAACCCCCCCCACATAGCCTAAAACATGTTGGAAGTGAACTCTACCTCAGGTTTTTATATTACGATTGCTACCTTGTTTGTGCCTTATGCGTTTTTTCTTCTTCTCTGGTTTCCTAATATCACTGATGTGCAACCACTCTCGATTGACGGGACCCTGATCCCACTGACTCTGTATCATATTGTGTTATTAACAATAAAAGAAAAGTTAAAAAAAAAAAAAAAAGAGTTTCGATCCTGCCTTCTTTGACTTATTCAAGGTCATGATGTTTCTACGGGATGGGAATTCTATGGGGTTGAAGGTTGCCACACTTAAAATTCAATGGGCTGCTGTTAAGGCCTTTTGGAGTGCTTGGACTAATCTGCCTGATCCTGATGTTTTGGGGGGTTATTTGTTTGAGGGGTTGAGGAATGTTCTTCCTTGTTCTCGTAGGCATTTCCCCTCTTGGGAGCTTTCCTTGATTTTGCCGACTTGGATGGATCCACCCTTTGAGCCTCTGGATTCTGTGGATCTTTGATTGTTGTCCCTGAAGACGTTCTTCTTGTTGGCTGTGTGCGCTGCTTGGCGTTTGGGTGAACTGGGCGCTTTGTCTTTCAAGCACCCTTTTTGCAGGATTTTTGATGATCACATTGTTTTGCAGCCTCATCCCTCCTTTTGTCCCGAGGTTGATTCTTCTTTTCATAGGGACCAGGAGGTAATATTGCCCTCCTTCTGTTATTTATTGTCCTGCTGATGAATCGCAGTTGCATTATCTGGATGTCAGGAGGGCTCTTCTGGTTTATTTGGATAGGGAAGCCTCTTTCAAACTCTGTGATTCTCTCTTTGTAACTTTGGGCCCTGTAAATATGGGGTTGCAACCTTCCACTTCTTCTTTGAGTACCTGAATTCGGACCTTGATTTCTCTGGCTTACAAGTCTTCTGGCCAAATGACTCTGGTAGGGGGTGCAGGGTCATTCTACCCTTTCCATTTTTACCTCTTGGGCTGAGATACAAGGGGCTTCCATTGCTGAGATCTGCCGGGCAGCAACATGGTTTTCCCCTTTCACTTTTCTTAGTTGTTATTGCTGAGTGACAAGTAGGATTCACTGGAGTTTTACATTGGTAGCCTTGTGGGTAGCAAGATCTGGGCTAAAGTTGCCCTTTTGTAGTCATGAAAAACCCAAAACATCAGGATTTCTCCTTTTCTTCAAGGAGCAACTAAGGACGTGGCAGGCATGTCTTGTGGATCAGGAACTCACTCCAATGACAACCAGCAACATACTGAGAAGACCAAGATCATCATCTTCGGCTCCAACAAATCAGCATAGGACGACTCCTGGTGGCCTGCCACTCTGGGAGCCGTCCCAACGCCCACCACCCACGCACAGAACCTTGGCTTCATACTGGGCTCATCGCTCACTATGACCCAGCAAGTCAACGCATCTCATCCTCATGTTTTAACACCCTTCGCATGCTTCGCAAGACCTTCAGATGGATCCCCATTGAAACCAGAAGAACAGTCATCCACGCCCTCGTCAGCAGCAGACTGGACTACGGCAACACTCTCTATGTGGGAACAATGGCCAAGCTCCAGAGAAAACTTCCGCACATCCAGAACGCCTCTGCACGACTCATCCTCAACCTCCCTCGCCATGAACACATCTCAGCCCACCTTAGAGGCCGCCACTGGCTCCCCGTCAACAAAAGGATTATCTTCAAACTCCTAACCCACGCTCACAAAGCTCTCCACGACGCCGGACCTGCCTACCTCAACGAGAGTCTCAACTTCCACACCCCGACACGTCAGCTCCGCTCTGTCAACCTCGCTCTCGCCACCGTCCCCCGCGTCCACCACTGCACAGCCGGCGGCAGATCCTTCTCCCACCTTGCCGCCAAAACCTGGAACACCCTCCCCACCAACCTACGTCTGACCCAGGACCTCCTGACCTTCAGGAAGCGCCTCAAGACCTGGCTCTTCGAGCAGTAGCACCCCCCCAGTGCCTTGAGACCCTACCGGGTGAGTAGCGTGCTTAAGAAATTACTGATTGATTGATTGATCAACATGAGATCTGCACTTTGCTCTACAACATCCACAGTCTGTGGTGACTGTCAATGCGAAGCTTCAGCACTGAATGTCTGCGACGCCGAAAAGAATCTTTGCATTACAGTGATGGCTATCCACAGTACATGGCTTGTTCTTCATGCTCCAGCGATGATCATCCATGACACTCTCCCTGAGGCTTGCGGCCTCTTCTACACCAAATGGAACTCTTCACGCTGGACTTTAAAAGGTAACGTTTTGAGCAGAACTTATTGGTCTTATATCCGGCCTAAGCACCACCATGGTCGGCCTAAACTTGTGACTTTCAGCCGGTCTCACACGACCAGATACCACGAATGGCGATTTGTGCTTTTAGGCACTTTACTTACCTTAAATCTTTGATATTATATGTCTCTGGTTCTACTGAATGGATTTTTATTATTTTGGTGTCAAATAATTTAACACATTTTACTTATTTTTTTCTAGATTGGTGTAGGATTTTATTCTTCTATTCTTTTTTCACTTTTTAACTGCCTGTGTGCTGCATACTTTACAGACTGCCTCTAAGTTCAGCCTGACTATTTTGTGCTAAACTACCAGAGAGCTAAGCACTGGCTTATTTAATTACTTTTGTGGCTCACCCTGATAAGGATTGTGACTGTTGCATGAGAATGGCTCACACCCCCCTGAAACAACAACCCAGTTTTGTACAATATACCGGAGGAAGAGGAGAGTTGTAATGAATTCAGGGGTGAAGCAAAGGCATCAGTATTGTAAGTGTAATAATATCTGCACAACTACTAGTCTTAGCCATAATGTTTAGTGGAGGAGAAAATCCAGGCAGCATAGTTTGCCCAATTTCACTTTTGAAGGGGTACAAGTTTTGATCTGTATATCCCCAGGTGCTGCAAAGAAAGATGACTGACAACTATGAGTTACATGTAAAACAAGAATGTGGGATCTGGAGAACTGATCTGGATCACACAATTTTGGTTTGGGGAATAATGACATAAAGTGATAGTGGTGATCAATCCTTTACAAAACATGGGTGCAGAACGAAAGAGACACATACAAGGAATTTCTGTGAACATCATAATATTCAGAGAGCTGCCTGTCTGAACATCAGTGGTTGGTGGAAGTAGACGTCCAGGCAGCAACGTCAAACTAACCCCATTAATAGGTAAGGCAGAGGGGTGACACTTCAGGAACTGCAAACAGTGAAAAGGGCTTGTGTGGTGATTCCTTTTGAAAAATCCATTGCTGCTGTGATACCTGTTTCCATATGTGTATTGGGAAAGTAATTTGAGGTTTCGAATCAACTCCACCCCTCAGAGGTATTTTATTTGTCTAGACCTATATTTCAGCCTTCTGACCAGAGCAACATGACAAGTAGTTGTACCCTTTCAAAACAAACAACCATATCCTGATGGCCCTCACTTTTCTTCACACACCTTCTCTCCTTTGGAATCATTCTGTAGTAACAAATGACTGCCACCATGTGTAATTGTTGCTGACACTGTGGCCAACTGTTCTCATTTTTCAGATATCTCCCAATGATATGTTTATTTTTTTAAACACGTTTGATGTTCCTTCAAAGGCTGAATCAACTGTCAGTTGAAAAACTGCTGTAGTCAGAGTTCCAGGGGTGTCAAAAGTTATCTATTGGAACATTGACATTCAACTAAGGTGTGCAATTAGGATTGGATTCACTTTACCAAGAATTATATCATCGTTCTTCAGGAGACTTGGGCAACCACACAGTACCAGATGGTTATACCACAGTCCCATGCCTGCTATTTCTTCTTTTTCAGGAAGAGCAAAGGGCGGTTTAAATGTGTGGGCAGTGGTTTCTCTTGGCTGTAACTTTAATGGGCATGGACAAGTTACACCTATTAAATGGGAGAAGGATAAGAAACATATGAAACTTTGGGGCCTATTGGTACACCATTTGGTCAGAGAACTCCAAGACCTCTATTGACCCAAAAGACTGCAAATCCTGGGAGGCATTCTAGACTGTATGGGATGCGATTGGAACACCATGTATGGGATGCGATTGGAACATGAACAAAGATGGGTCACAACTCAGTAGCGTTCCAACAGCATGGAAAACATTCAGTAAGATGGGTGTGAAGGAGGTCCTTGGGTATGTTAGATGTCTTCAAATGTGACTCTGCATGTGTAATGTTGCACGTTATGGAAGCTGTGTATCTTAAAAATTCAATAAGCATGAATGATACCTAAAGTGTGATGTTGTTAGTGCGTGCTATATTAGCACTTGTATATGCATTTGATTAACTTAGTGTGCGGTAAGTCTGATTCCTATTATGCCATTCTTTGCTGTTGGATCGAATATCCCATCTATGGAATTGCTGACATTGGGGTTTTTGGTGCAGACATTGGGCCATTGGGAGGACATCACCGTTTTAGGTTGTTCCTGATAGGGTACTATGTTCACCCTTTTTGTGTGAGTGTTGATTTTACACATGCGTTCCACACTCTGAATGATAGCCTACATGTCCATGGTTTTCCTGTTCAACTTTTAGAACCTGCTCAGGAATACATTTCCTCTTTGTTGTTTTCTTCTACCAGTAGCCTGTCTCCACACTAAAGTTCCCCTACGCAGCCAATTTTATGCGGACTTGGATTGTGGTTGGGAAGATAAGAAAGACCTGAGTGCCCCTAGACAGAAGTAGCAAAACCTGCATGCTTTTGTTGATTTGACATCTCTTTATAGTGATGAAAACATGAATCTAACAATTTAGTTTTCCCAATATAAATTCCAAGTTATTTGTGTAATGAACAAAAGATTCAAACATTTTTTTCATTCCGTTCGATATAGCCCATTAATATAAACTGTCTCACGCTTTTTTAAATTGAAAATAGATATTTTCTGGGTGTGTTTAGTTTCCAATCCTAATAACTATAATTTCCATAATTTTCATCAAACGGGGATGTGAGCCTTCTGTGCCTCCCGCAAACGTAATTAAAAATAAATTGCAGCATATGAATCGCAATTAATATTAATACCATCTTTTACAAACAGACAGGATAATCTCATGCCCCTCATAATATTTGGAAGAACATCAATCAACTTAATCACCCTGTATAGCTCAGTGCACTGCGCCAAACGAATTCCAGGTGAAGTTTCA
Organism: Pleurodeles waltl; assembly: GCF_031143425.1. Taxonomy (NCBI): domain Eukaryota; kingdom Metazoa; phylum Chordata; class Amphibia; order Caudata; family Salamandridae; genus Pleurodeles; species Pleurodeles waltl. The sequence goes on from NC_090436.1 coordinate 654,390,636, forward strand.
TCAAGCAGCTCGCTTTTTAAAACCACCAGAAAGAGACCATGGCACGCTCGGAATAGCTGTTTACATGACATGTGCCCCACGGGCATGCATCATCCGAGAAAAATGTACTGGTCCAACACTTGGTTTTCATTTATGCAAAGGTTGCTTGTGCCTTTTGTGCCAGTAATTCAAACGTGCACCTGGTTCCTACTGTGCATTTCTTGTTGACCGTTAGTTCGAAGAGGCTATTTTCTGCTGGTCTCCTTTTTCTAACATATTGACTACCAATTAATAGAAAGTATGTAGGTATGTCATTATTATTATTACTTCATTTTTTTTCATTTAGTAATCCGAGACTACTATCATCTAATGTAGCCTGATGTTACATACTTCAGCAGTAGGAACAGCAGGTACCAAATACTAGGAAATTAACTGAACTGAGAGGGTACAGCAACCCTCACTGGAGGCCTGAAAGATGAGCAAGCTAAATAGAGTTTCATGTTTGGTCCTCAAGTGACTGTGCCTTAACCCCTGAGCTGCTGGGCCTTTAACCCCCCCCCCCCCAAGTGATGAGCCCCCTTTGGCCATTTGGGGTAGTTTGCGCTTAGGCCTTTATAACTTTTTGTGGGTTCCCCTGGAGGAGATCAAGAAATTAGCCAAAATACAGCTGAAATGTCGGTTTTTTTTCTCAGAAAAATGGGAAAAAAAGGGCTGCAGAAGAAAGCATGTGTTTCTTCCCTGAAAATGACATCAACAAAGGCTTTGCAGTGCTAAAATCACCAACTTCCCAGCTTTCAGGAACAGGCAGACTTGAATCAGAAAACCACATTTTCAACACCATTTTGGCATTTTACTGGGACATGCCCCATTTTTACAATTTTTTTGTGTGCTTTTAGCCTCCTTCCAGTTAGTGACAGAAATGGGTGTGAAACCAATGCTGGATCCCAGACAGCTAAAAAAATCTGAAAAGAAGACAACATTTTGAATTAAGCAAGGGGTTATTTGTGTAGATCCTACAAGGGGTTCCTACAGAAAAAAAAACAGTTGAAATAAATAAATATTGAAATTCAGGTAAAAAAAACAGCCATTTCTCGCCACGTTTTACTCTGTAACTTTTTCCTGAGATGTCAGATTTTCAAAAGCAATACCATGTTATGTCTGCTGGAACCTTTTGGTTGCGGGAATACATAGGGCGTGTAGGTTCATCAAGAACCCTAGGTACCCAGAGCCAATAAATGAGCTGCACCTTGCAATGGGTTTTCATTGTATAACTGGTATACAGCAATTCATTTGGTGAAATATAAAGCTTGAAAAATAGGGAATAAGGAAACATTTGAATTTCCAAAATGGGCACAAGATAAGGTGTTGAAAAGCAGTAGTTATTTGCATATCTCTGAATTCTGGTGTCCCCATACTAGCATGTGAATTACAAGGCATTTCTCAAATGCACTTCTATATTACGCACTGTCTTACATTTGGAAGGAGAAAATGTAGAGAAAGGCAAGGAGCAGTAACACTTGTTCTTCTATTCTGTGTTTCCCCATGTCTCCCGATAAAAATGGTACCTCACTTGTGTGGGTAGGCCTAGTGCCCACAACAGGAAATGCCCCAAAAAGCAACATGGACACACAAAATGTTTCCATTGAAACAACGTGTTTTTTGGAATGTGCCTAGCTGTGGATTTTGGCCTCTAGTTCAGCCAGCACCTAAGGAAACCTACGAAACCTGTGCATTTTTGAAAACTAGACACCTAGGGGAATCCAGGATAGGGTGACTTATGAAGCTCTCACCAGGTTCTGTTACCCAGAATCCTTTGCAAACCTCAAAATGTAGCAAAAAACACTTTTTTTTACATTTCGGTGATGGAAAGTTCTGGAATCTGAGGAGAGCCATAAACTTCCTTCTACCCAGCGTTGCCCCAGGTCTCCTGCTAAAAATAGTACTTTACCTGTGTAGGTAGGCATAGTGCCCGCAAAGGGAAATGCTCCAAAACACAACATGGGCACATCACATTTTCCTAGAGAAAACTGAGCTGTTTTTTGCAAAGTGTCTAGCTGTGGATTTTGCCCTCTAGCTCAGCTGGCACACAGGAAAACCTAGCAAACCTGGACAAATCTGAAAACTAGACACCAAGGGGAATTCAGAATGGGGTGACTTGTGGGTCTCTCACCAGGTTCTGTTATCCAGAATCCTTTGCAAACCTCAGAATTTGGCAAAAACAAAAACACTCTTTTCTCACATTTCAGTGATGGAAAGTCCTGGAATCTGAGGGGAGCCACAAACTTCCTTCTACTCAGCGTTCCCCCAGGTCATGGTACCTCACTTGTGTGGGAAGGCCTAGTGCCTGCAATGGGAAATGCCCCAAAACACAACATAGACACATCACACTGTCCCACAGAAAACTGACCTGTTTTTTGCAAAGTGCCCAGTTATGGATTTTGGCCTCTATATCAGCCGGCATCTAGAGAAACCTAGCAAACCTATACATTTTTTTAAACTAGATGCCGAGGGGAATTCAGAATGGGGTGACTTGTGGGGCTCTCACCAGGTTCTGTTACCCAGAATCCTTTGCAAACCTCAAAATTTGGCAAAAGAAACACTTTTTCACATATTTCAGTGATAGAAAGTTCTGGAATCTGAGAGGAGCCACACATTTCCTTCCACCCAGCATTCCCCCAAGTCTCGGAATAAAAATGGCACCTCATTTGTGTGGGTAGGCCTAGTGCCTGCGACAGGAAATGCCCCAAAACACAAAATGGACACATCACAATTTCCGAAAGAAAACGAATCTATTTTTTGCAAAGTGCCTAGCTGTGGATTTTGGCCTATACCTCAGCCGGCATCTAGGGAAACCTAGCCACCCTATGCGTTTTTGAAAACTGGACACCTAGGGAAATTCAGAATGGGGTGACTTGTGGGGCTCTCATCAGCTTCTGTTACCCAAAATCCTTTGCATACCTCAAAATTTGGCAAAAAAAACACTTTTTCCTCACATTTCGGTGATGGAAAGTTCTGGAATCTGAGGGGAGCCACACACTTCCTTCTGCCCAGTGTTACCCCAGGTCTCCCATTAAAATGGTACCTCACTTGTGTGGGTAGGCTAGTGCCTGTGACAGTAATGAATCACATAACTGTCAATGGTAGTCCTTGCGTGAGGGCTACTGTTAACCCTGGAGTGATCCATTCCTGACGCAGGCACTAGGCACAAGCACACAAGTGGGGTTGTGTTTTTATCAGGACAAGTGGAGAAACAGTGGGTGGTAGGGAGTTTGTGGATCCCTGCACATTCCTGTAGTTTTTGTGATGAAAAAGCAAGGAAAAATAATGTTTTTAATCATTGTTTCACTTTTGCAGGCTATTCTAGGTAAGAAATCTTTGTGAAATCCAAACACTCCACATTTCCGTGTACTGCCTCGGGTGTCTAGTTTTCAGAAATGTCTGGGTTTGGTAGGTTTCCCTATATGGCCGCCGAGCTCAGGACCAAATACTCAGGTGACTGTCTTACAAAACGAGGCTGTTTTGTGGTAGGTAATTTTGATGTCTCCACACTCCATTTTGGGTACTTCTCTGTTGTGGTCACTTACCCACCCACTGAAGTAAGGCAATGTTTTTCTCTGGAGACTTAATGGAATGCAGGGTGGTAGGAAATGTGTGGCTGCCTGCAGATTCCAGGACTTCCCCTCACTGAAATGCAAGGCAAAGGTGTTTTTTTAAGTAAATTTTGTGATTTCAAGGGGATTATGGGCAAAGGAAAACTGGTGAGAGCCACGCAAGTCCTGCACCCTTGGACTTCCCTGGTACTAGTATATTAAAGTTAATCCACCATTCTCACTGGTTGGTTTTAGCACCTCTAGAAATTATGGTTTCAAAGCAATAATTCTATAGTATCTGAATATTGAAACCAAGCCTTCTGAAGGTGGGGCATAAAGCGCGTACTAGCATCAACCTCTTTATGGTCTATTCACATGCCATTCATGCACAACAAACAACCCTTTCATACCGCCGGCCACAGGCCCATTCCAACCAATCACTGCACTCACATTAACTTACCACTGCAAGAGAAGGGCCCATTACATTCATACGACACAGGACGGAATAAGTTTGACTACATTTTACCACCTGTCAAGTAACCGCCTCCTGCTTCCTGAACATTACCAAAGGCATGCATAACAAACCTTTACTAATGACTCCCATGACAGCTAACCGAGGCTCAGGAAGCCATGTTTTTCATGCACCTTTAGTGCACTCACTGTGCTAAATCCAACTTGTTCCAGTTTGTGGATGCAAGTTGGGGTGTTGGAATATGCCGTACAAAGCAATTCCTCGAACTGAGCGAGTATATCTACCTTTGACACTAAGGCAGGCATGGTGGGGGATTCTCACGATGTTCCCTAAAGAGAAGGTCATGGGCTATGAAAAAGGGTGGTGTTTTACACGCAGGGGAGCCCGTGAGAACGTAGCATATGTCCCAAGCAACATGATGTGCGGTGCTGTGACTGTAATGCACTTATCATACAGCAAATTGAACATCTACTAAGTTCTTATAGAGGATGAACATGAAAAGCAGGTCAAACACTGACTCATACGTGTCATTGTCCTTCAGTGCTGGGATGGCACCAATGGGTTTGAATCTATAGGTGTAGATGATGTACATCTGTACTGCCTTTACCATCTGCCTTCTACCTGTGCAATATCCCTATGAAGGCATACCTACCATAGGCTTTCCTTCCCCATTCATGTCTGTCCTCATCAGAGTCCTGACTAATCCTGTATACTTGGCAAGTGAACCTATACTGGTTTGTGTATGCAAGTTGGGGGTGTCCAAATATGCCCTGGAGGCCTATCCCTCGAACTGAGCGAGCATATCTACCATTGAAACTAAGGCAGACATGCTGGTGAAGAATTCCTAAGATCTCTAAAGTAAAAAGTCAAACAAATATCCTGTGGGACTCATTCATTAACACTTCTACTTTTGATTTGAAAGTCAAGCTACAAATTGAGTTTGTAAATTTTCAAACAAGTAGAAATGTTGGTGAATTTGTCTTATTACACTTAGGGGGTCATTCTGACCCTGGCGGCCGGTGGCCGCCAGGGCCACCGACCACGGGAGCACCGCCAACAGGCTGGCGGTGCTCCCACGAGCATTCTGACCGCGGCGGTTCAGCCGCGGTCAGAAGCGGCAAGTCGGCGGGCTCCCGCCGACTTACCGCTGCTCGGGGGAATCCTTCATGGCGGCGGAGCGCGCTCCGCCACCATGAGGATTCTGACCCCCCCTACCGCCATCCTGTTAATGGCGGGAAAGCCGCCATGAACAGGATGGCGGTAGGGGGGGTCGCGGGGCCCCTGGGGGCCCCTGCCGTGCCCATGCCAATGGCATGGGCACGGCAGGGGCCCCCGTATGAGGGCCCCGCAAAGTATTTCAGTGTCTGCCTTGCAGACACTGAAATACGCGACGGGTGCCACTGCACCTGTCGCACCTTCCCACTCCGCCGGCTCGATTACGAGCCGGCATCCTCGTGGGAAGGGAGTTTTTCCCTGGGCTGGCGGGCGGTCTTTTGGAGACCGCCCGCCAGCCCAGGGAAAAACTCATAATACCCTCCGCGGTCTTCTGACCGCGGAGCGGTATAATGGGGGCGGAATTCTGGCGGGCGGCGGATGAATCACCCCCTTAGTCTGGTTCTTGTTGGCAATCATGGTGGTCCTTGTGTAGCATACATAAGTTCCCTAACAAGTACTTCAAAATTCAGTCATGCGTTTAACATTTTGCCACACAGGGTACTCTGTGAAAATGTGGCATATGTTCTGTCCACTAGTATGTGCAGTATGGGGACTATAATGCACTCTAATTGAACAGAACACCTACCACATTCTGACGGTGGACATAGGTGTCAAGCAGGCCATAAGTAAGTCCATGATTTCCAGAAGTAAAATTCTGTGGCTGCTTGCCTAACGAAGCAGTGGCCGGTATCTGTGCACCAACACTAAAAGGATTACCCAACGGCAGCTTCACCTCAGTCAATTTCCCAGAACTTTGCTTTAGCATGATACAGCGTAAGGCAAGTAGGGACACAGAGGCCGGGTTGAGATGGGCACTGGAGACAGTAATACCAACTCTCCTGCCACTTTCCATGTTTCAAGCACACTTTACAGCGACAACATGGATGATTCTTTTTGGGTGATTTAAAAATGCGATCAACAAAGTGTCGCTCCTGCAGCCTTGCCCCATCCTCCAGAACATATGAAGTGGAGGCTGCTGCTGCTTCTGGAACAGCAGTGAGGCTTTCAATTACAGACAACTGGAAGTCAAGGAAAGTCATCAGTCTTCCTTTGGCTGTCTCACGGTAAACAACATACGCATTGTATGTTGCCATCTGGATCAGGTGGGTAAACAGTTTCTTGTACCAAGTTCAAGTTTCACAACACGCATTGTATGGTTGAAGAACCTGGTCGTTCTTGTCTACTCCGCCCATGTACGTATTGTAAATCAAGTATACAGATGGGTTTGTGGACTTCGGCCATCTGACCCTAAACCATGATGGGGAAAGTGCTCTCATCATGAATTGTAGTGAGCAGTATACATCATGCCTATCCAAGAACGTGACTGCGAGTAGTTCTTTGGAACAGTACTCTGGGATTTCTGGAGCTTCTTGCAAACAAGCTCCAGCGGGAATCCTTTGCGGTTACAAAAAACTGTATCACAGGCCACAGCGCCAGCTTTGTAGAGCTCACCGAACAGCTCTACTCCTGTATAGAAATTGTCCACATAAAGGTTCTAACCTTTGTGAAGGAGTGCCTTGACAAGTTCTCATACAATCCTACCTGTGACCCCTAAAACAGGAGGACAACCTACAGGGTTTAGGGGAGAGTCCTTCCCTGTATACACTCTCAAGCTGTACACATAGCCAGAAGAGCTCTCACATAGCATGTACAGCTTTATGCCATTGCGAGTTCTTTTGCTCGAAATGTACTGTCTGAACAGCAGTCACCCTTTGTACAGGATCAAGGACTCATCGACTGCTATATTTTTTCCAGGAGTATAGATCTCTGGAAACCTGGCAGACAAATGTTCCAAGACAGGCTGACTTTTGAACAGCCTGTCATGGTCTGGACGGTCCTGGGGCAATGCAGTAGAATTGTCACTGAAATGCAGCATGCGCTGCAGTAGCAAAAAACGATCCCTGCTTATGTATGGTGCGAAGATGGGGGTTACCCAAACTGTGCAAGTCGTCCAGTAGGACTGGAAGGTGGGTTTCTGCACTAACCCCATTTTGAGCGTAAGGCCCAAAAATATCTTCAACTCCGCCAGCGAAGTGGGATACCACTGGCGTGCCCTAGAACGGAGCCCTAGAGTGCCTCCATGCTCCCTCAAAAATGTATCTGTACGCAAATTTGTTTGCTGCACAATTTCCTGAAGGAAATCAACATCGAAAAATTGAAGGACGTAATCGACTGGCAAAAAGTTGGCCGTATCCATTTTACATCCAGTGTCACCAGTAAAAGGTGGAATTTGGGGCTGAACTAAATTGGGGGGCTGCCAAGAGAGCACTCTCTCTGTGTTTGCGGCAGCACGCACCTGCTCTCTGGGTTCGGATAACCCTCTGTTGTCCCGCTGCACGACTGTCGTCATCATCTCCCTCAGAATCACTAGAAGAGGTGTCATTGGATAGGACTCCGCCGACTGACAAATCACTCCCAGAATCTGCCCCATTGTCCTCTGCCTCAGATGCTGTCTCAGGCTCTGATCCTGCCTCAGACCTATCCTCCATAACCTGAGTTAGGGCTTGAGCAGCAGTCATCCAATGAGACGCCATCTCTGCTACTGGCTAAACTGTCCCTCTAAAGTTCTAGCCTACGTAGAAGACAGATAGAGTCACAAAAGTGCTCGTGGGTGTGTGTGATGTGTCCAACAGTAAATGTTGTTACCTTACCTTCGCTTCTTCTCTGATTCTGCAGATTCTCTGAAGACACTGAAAAAAACAAAAAAGACACACTATTACTTCACCTTATCACATACCCATCATCACAGCCTGTAGCGCTGGTGGCACCCAGTGCCACAGTCATTTTTGGTGCTCTCCCTCTCATAGCCTCCTCTTCTAATTTCCCTCAGAACCACCCAGAATAAGTGCCCCTCATATCTACATAGCCCCCCTCTACATCCATTTCATTTGCTTTATAGTGCAGGTAACGCCTGACTTTACTAATCTACTCAGCTAAATACATGCATATCCTTTGCAGCAGGCATATAAACCATCTGCGCTACTTTATGGCGTCAAAACTGCCACGGAACACAAGACAGATCTATTTCTCTTTCCCTCTCTCTCTCTCTCTCTCTCTAAATATATATATATATGTATATATACATATATATCCCTTTTATATATATTTGGTTTCCCTGGGGGCCGACCGTGGCTCCCAGAAAACAACACATGTAAAAAAATGATATATATATACATACATATCTATAGAGAGGTTTGTGACTTTTCTCTCATTTGAGATATATATATAGAGAGAGAGAGAGACTGACTCTCTCCATAACTTCTCTTTTTTTTATACATGTGTGCTTTCCCTGGGGCCGATCATGACCCCATGGCAATGCACACACTTGCATAAAAAAGATTGCCACCCCAGGGAAAACTATTTAACATATTACCCCCCAGGGGTGGGCCTATGTAGGAAGGGCCGACCCCACTATTTCCTTTTTTTTTTAAACACGTTTATTTCATATTCTGGCGGTGTGATCTCCCCCCAGAAGAACCCCAACATGTTTTTATTAAATTGTACTGCCCCCACAGGGGGCGGGCTTCTACACGGGGGCTGACCCCCCCAAACAAGATCTCTGGTGTCTAGGAGCATTTCTTGTCCATGGATCGCAGCCACGCTGCAATCCATGGCCACGAAACGGTGCCCTAGAAGGTGAGAAAAAATGGTGAGTCCATATTTGTAATAGACACCATAAGTGAAATTGTGGGCACTAAAACTCTATGGTGGTCTTAATATATTCCAGTTCAGTAACTGCCTTTGCTCAAAGATGTGGCAATTCTTCAAAAGGTTATAGTTTGTGTAAGCCATCGAGGTCTAGCCCCATGTGATGAGAACCAAATATTGTTAAAAATCTTGGATTAGTAAAGCATTAGGATTTGGGGGTCATTGTCCAATAAATATTAAAAGAATGAAACTATTTATATAGGCACATGGGCGTCAATTAGGGGTCACCAGGAGTCAAACCTGCGACCCCTGCTTGCCCACTACCACCCTGGCAGAGACCCTGGGGTAGTGTCTGGTATGGGCAGCATAACCGAAGGTGAGCAATGCTACTTTTCACAGAGGAAATGTGCACTTAGGGAAAGAGGGCAGTGCCTGATCATCATTGAAGCAAAGCAGCGAATAAGCCATAAGCCATAAATAAAAACCTGCGCACTGGGCTGTAAATTGGTTTTAATAATTTTTTACACTTTTGAAATGCACTATTTACAGGAAGGTAGAAACAAATGGACTTTCTTTGCTTGAGACGAGGCGCAGCTTGCATTCAGCTACATATCAGCCACATTACAATAGCATTGAAAAGAAACAGGTCACACGTTCAGACAGGAAGCAATTAACCAGGAGGCTAGTGCTTCAGGTCTGGCTCTCTGGTTTCGCCCTTTGGGACCCCACTCGAGAGGTAACGGTTTCGCCCTTTGGGACCCCACTCGAGAGGTATATGGTGTTGAATTGACGGTTACGCCCTTTGGGACCCCACTCGAGAGGTATATGGTGTTGAATTAGATTTTTCTTGGGTAAAACAGATTGAGAGAATGATGATGCCCTAAGTCCCCCGCGACTTTCCCGGGATCTCGGAGCTTGCGAATGGAGAGAATGGAGGTGTGAAATCGGCGTTGGCGGTACTAGTGACGGTATGAGTGAAGTCAGGGTTTTGCGCTTGCACAGCTTATTGCCGCAGATTGTTTGAAAAGGTTGCGAGGATTTTAGAGAATAGCGGAGGTGCGACTCCGAGTGTGAGAGTAGGGAAGTCGTCGAACTTCATGTGCATGTGGCGCTTTGTGCAGAAAAAGGTCCACGTGGTTGTTGTTGTTGAGACGGGCCCTGCGAGGTCAAGAGACTCCGGAGTATGTTGAAAAGTGTATGAGACACTTGTTTTATGTTGTGGTCTGGTCGGTTTAATAGGTTGACCGGGCGTGGTCAACGAGTCGGTACGTGTGTTAAGGGAGTGGAAGAAAACTTCTACTTCGGGCTTTGACAAATTCTAAGTGCACTAGAATAGATCACTGACAAGTTGAGAGCAGAGTCTGCGGGTCAGGATTTGCTTGCGAAAGTGGGGACCGAGAAAGATGGAATAACTGCCGAGGCTAGTGAAAAATCCCTAAGGTCCTGAAGCGATTGTGTTACCCTTCCTGTAGTAAACCGACAGATCTGTTTTATTATTATTTGGTTGCTCGCGATACATGCCAGAAGTTGTTACGAGAGGAGCTGAGTGAAGGAGGACTAGCCGCGAGGCTTTGTCAGCCGCAGAGTGTGTGAGTGTGACGTCACTAGGAGCCGCGCTGGGATAGGTTGGTTGCAGAGAAGGGTCGCGCACGGATTGGACGCAGTCCGTGGGGCTCGATTGGAAGGGGAAAGGCAAGCGAAGAGTATTCCGGGAATTAAAGTCACTTATTGATTACAAATTTTGTGAAATAAAAGACGAGAAAATGAAATTTTTGAAAGCATTAAAGAGTGCGATGAAGGGGGAGTCTTACATTAAAGCGAGCGTAGGAGAGGAGACGCCACCCGAAGGTACACCAGCTTACATTGTAATGGAGGAAAGGGGGGTAGCTCCGTGCCTTTGGCTAAAGCAATGGCACAAGCTGACAGAGAGACATGGGAGCGTAGCGTTCCCGATCCATGGGACATTCAATATAAGGATCCTAGAGAATTTGAGATTCGCGATGTACGACATGAAGGTACCTCCAAGGCCAGCACAGTTTGAGGCTCTAGCGATTTGGGAACTAATGGCTAGACAGCAACAGCAAAAGAAGTTCGAGACCAGGATAAGAAAGGTAGAAAAGACACTAGCGGACGCTAGGTGGGATAATGCACAGAAGGTGTGGAGGTCAGATATATTGCAGGGGATAAAATTGTTTCCCGCAATTGCTAAGGAAGAAGAGGCGACAGGCAAGAAAGCTACCTGTAGGACAAACAGGAGGTGTTCCAAAGATAGAGAGGTCGAGGAAAAGTTAAGGAGAGAAGACGAGTCAGAGGATGAGGAGTTCATCATGCAATTGCTGAACGACCGTCCACCACCTTATGTAGAGAGTGAACAAGGTCCAAGTACCAGTTCTGCCCCTCCGGCACCGGTACAGAATAATGAAACTCCGAATTCAGAAACGCCATCGGGATCTAAGGACCCGAGTTTACTGTTCACCCCGCAGATACCGCAGGTTAGGAGAATATATCCAGATGTGCCTATATTGAAAACAGCAGAAAATTATCAGCCGCAGGTCCCAAGGTACTACAGCAGTGACAACAGTACGGGAATGATTCTAGATCCAACCGTAATGGGAGTACAGAATGGTCGCAACCCAACATTGGCACAAGCTGAATCAACCCAGTTTTTGATGCCTCAAAAGCAGATGCAGGGGGGAACCGCACATGCTCAGATGACGGGGAGTCAGACGGGCATGCCGGCAATGATGACCCATAGTGTGGGAATGAACATACCTCAGAACCTGGGGAATGGACAGAACCCAGATGCGATATCCCTACCCATTACTGTAGGTCCACCGGTACCTTTGTACATTCAGCCTAACTCAGGTATGAGCGGTCAAGGATCAGTGGTACAGAATGGGACGGAAAGGAGGTGCATAGAAAACACTCCAGAGACAACTCCGATAGCGGCTCAGCCAACTGGATCTGGGTCCTTGATGGAGTTTAGTCCCATATGTGCTCAGTCAACAGTGGTGAGGTCGAGTTCCCCACTGATGATACCGCTATCATCGAACACTGAAAAGTTGCCGCAACCATCAATGGCAGTCGATGTGAATGCTACACTGATGGGGTTGAATGCGCAACAGCTAACACAGTGGTTCAACAGTCTGAATTCCACACAAAGCTCAGCCGGTGGGAAGGGAGAAGACTATCTGAATAGGGTAAGGTTGAACATGGAAGCAGAAGAATTGGTGGAAGGGACTATGGGTTTGAACAGGTTAGAGTCCTACTCGGAAGAAGAGCTGAGGTATCTATGTCCCAGGATTACGAGAGAACTGAACAAGGTACATAGAAGGTTGCAAGAAATAGCTGACAAAAACGGGGTTGAGATAGACAAGACAAAACACTTGAGCAGGAGCTATAGATTGGATTTCGGGACCACAGACTTTGAACACATGAGGTCAGCAGGCATGAAAACACACCTTAGAGAATTGCTGCAGAGTGCACAAGTGTGGAGGTGCTTAGACAAATGGGAAAGCAGATGGGCAAAGAAAAAGGAAAAGAGGAAAGACAGTGTCCCAGAGCACAACGAGAAAAGATCACAGAGTAGTGATGCAATAACCATGTTACCAATGAGGGAGACAGCAGGGGGAAAATTAATACATGTACCGTGGCACAGAAGCGACATTCAGTCTTTTACGGATGATTTTCCCAAACTGAGAGAGAAACCGATTGAATGGTATCAACAGACTGATAGGTTTGTGAAGCTTGCAAAATGTCTTTGGGAAGACCTGAACATCCTCTTTGAGATTTTGGTTCCGGCAGATTTGTGGGAAGACTGCAAAAGGGCTGTAGGTTGGCCGACAAGTGAACCAGAGAGAGACAGGGATACGGGTGCACCATCACCTATGGTAATGAGCTTGTACTATAAGGTGATTGAGCATTTGAAGACGAAGGTTGCCGCGAAAAATGTGGATTGGCAGAAGATTGATCGAACTGCCCAAGAGGCTAAAGAGTTGATTCATGGTTACTATGAGAGGTTGTTGAAGGCGTTCAAGAACTACTGTGGCACGGAAACAATAGAGGCGAAGGACATGCTTCATTTTGTGTTTAGATTCGTGGAAGGGCTGAGACCAGAGATAAGTCAGATGATAAAGACGCATTTGATTTGTTGGCAGTCGAAACCTATTGATGAGGTGTTGAATTATGCGAAATACTGTAGCGACGAAATTGAAGTGAAACAGAAAAGGTTGAAAGAGAAAGTGATGGTGATGCAACTTAAAGCAGCTCAGACAGGGTTGCAAGGGTTGCAAGGGTTCCCACAGCAGATACCGCAGCCGCAGCCGCAGGGAAATATGGTGTTTCAGCCACAGGCGAGAGGCAGAGGCAGAGGAGGCTTTGGGAGTAATGGTCCGGATTTGAACACTGTTGCGATTCCGAATGGTGTGCAGGCAATGAAAAGGGTGATGCCGTGTCACGTGTGCGGAATCGTCGGGCATTGGAAACGGGAGTGCCCGATGGTGGTGCAGGAAGGTGCAGGTGTTGGTCAGCAAAACAATGATGTCAATGCATTCCAGACAATGAGGGGACCGAAAATGAGAGGTCCAAACCCAAATTTTCAGACCATAAATCAGCTGCAGGGATTACAGCCCATGCAGCCGCAGCAGATGCAGATGCCCCGTATGCAGATGACGCAAATGCAGCCAATGCAACAGCAGTTTCCTATGGTACCTAATCAGCAAATGCAAATACCCTTGGCACCAGTGAGTCAGCAGCAAGTGATGGTTCCTCCACAGGTCTCGGGTCAGGTGATGAGTACAAATGGCACAGTACAACAGTTCCCACTACACAGTGAGAATGGAATAAACAATGTATGGGAGAGTGAAAGTTCAGATGAGGAGGGAAATTGTGTGCTTGCAGCATCCTTGGAAGTTGATCAAAAGTGTCCATATGTGGAGGGAAGAGTTATGGGTCATCGTGTTTCATTCTTGGTTGACACAGGAGCCACACGTTCAACTGTTAGGAGCATTGAAGTACCAAATTTGCCACTCTCAGGGAGAACAGTTCAAGTAGTGGGAGTAGCAAACAGGCACCTGACGAACCCAATCACAGATCCAGTACAAGTCAGAATTGGTAACTATCAAGGGTTACATAATTTTGTGGTATGTGACTCAAGCCCGATAGCACTGTTAGGGAGAGACCTATTGTGCAAATTGGGATGTTCGATTATGTGTTCGAACGATGGAATTAGAATTCAGACGAGCAGTGATGGGGAAGAAGAGGACAGTGTAGAAGGGGATGAGATGGAAACTGTCGATGAAGAATATCCTCTGATTAACCTTTTTCCGATGATAACTGAAGCAGATATTCCAGCTGAATTACGGGAAACAGTCGGAAAGGAAGTGTGGGATATGACAGGAAAAGAGGTGGGATTGGTGAAAGGAGTGGAACCAGTGAAAGTGACCGTAAAACCCAATGTAACCTTTCCCCAGACCCCACAATACCACATGGCACAAGACACCCTCATGAAAGTCGCCCAACTCATTGATGAGTTTGTAAAACAGGGAGTATTGAAAGAAGTGTTAAGCAGTCCATGTAATTCACCAATCATGGGACTAATAAAGCCGAGTGGAAAGGTCCGAATTGTGCAGGACTTGAGGAAAATAAATGACATCATAATTAAATGCTGCCCTGTAGTACCGAATCCAGCTGTGATAATGTTTCAAGTCCCTTGCGATGCCGAGTGGTTCTCAGTCATCGACTTGTCACAAGCATTCTTTTCGGTGCCTCTTCATGAGGACAGCCAATTTCTCTTTTGTTTCAAATTCTTAGACAGAGTTTACAGTTGGTGTCGAATTCCTCAAGGGTTTTCTGAGTCACCGTCAATTTTCAATCAGATTCTAAAGAAAGACTTGGAAGCGTTAGAATTGCCATTCGAGTCAACCCTAGTACAGTACATTGATGACTTACTGATTGCATCTAAGACAGAAAGTGGCTGCACAGCCGACACCATTGCTCTGCTGAACCATTTGGGAAGGAATGGACACAAGGTGTCTCCTTCAAAGTTGCAGTTCTGTCAGAAGAAAGTGAAATATTTGGGTCATCAAATAGAGAAAGGGTCACGGAGAATAATGAAGGAAAGAATAACAAGTGTACTTCAAATGAGTCCACGAAAGACGAGGAGGGAGGTGAGGAAGTTTTTGGGGATGGTGAGCTACTGTCGCCAGTGGATTCCCAACTTCTCAACTCTAGCAAAGCCTTTACTGAAACTGACCCAGAAGGATGCCTTGGATGAAATTGAGCTGAAAGGAGATGAGATGGATGCTTTTATTGAATTGAAAGAATGCATGTGCAGGGCTCCAGCTTTAGGTATGCCTGATTACACAAAGCCTTTCACATTGTTTTGTCATGAACGTGATGCATGTTCTTTGTCTGTCTTGATCCAAGCCCATGGTGGCATAAACAGACCAGTAGCGTATTTTTCAGCTACTTTGGATCCGGTCGCAGCAGCACTGCCAGGGTGTTTGCGCGCCGTAGCAGCAGTTGGTATCAGCCTCACTCAGAGTGAAGGAATAGTGATGGGACACCCATTAACAGTCATGGTCCCTCACTCAGTTGAGATACTTTTGACCCGCTCCCGAACGCAACACATGACTGGAGCAAGACTCACAAGGTATGAAACAATAATTCTGGGCTCACCGAATGTGCAGCTGAAAAGGTGCACTACGTTGAATCCAGCAACCTTGCTTCCCGGTGAAAATGCTGAAATTGAGAACGCTGAAGACGTCGAGCACGACTGCCTTCAGGTGACTGAATTTTGCACAAAACCCCGACCTGACATTAAGGATACTAAGCTTGATGAAAATGACCAAAATGTTTTTGTTGATGGGTCATGTTTAAGAGATGCATTGGGAATATTGAAAGCAGGATATGCTGTATGTACTGTAACAGGTGTCTTGGAAGCGTCCTGGCTTCAAGGAGTCTATTCCGCACAAGTAGCGGAGCTTGTAGCCCTTACAAGAGCATGCCAACTGTCTACATTGATGAAGGTTACCATTTACACTGACAGTCAGTACGGGTTTGGAATTGTGCACGACTTTGGGCAACTATGGTCACAGAGAGGTTTCCTGACCTCTTCAGGGTCCCCAGTGAAAAACGGGGAGAGAATAAGGGAATTGTTACACGCCATTCAGATGCCAGCCGAAATTGCAGTGGTAAAGTGTAGTGCTCATACAAAAGGACAGGACTATGTTTCCCTGGGAAATGCATATGCGGATCAGGTCGCAAGATTTTGTGCCTTGAACTGTATATTGCTCAGGGATGAATGGAATTTGATAAATGAGCCAGAGCTCGAACCAGCTGAAGCATTTGCCTTGAAGGTCGTGGATACAATGGATGAACTAAAAGCATTACAGAATAGCGTCAGGGAGGATGAAAGAGCTTCCTGGATTAAGTCACAATGTACAAGGAGACCAGATGAGTTATGGGTTTCAAATGAAGGAAAATTTGTTTTACCAAATAGTCTCTTATCGCAGCTAGCGCGGTTCTATCATGAGCAGGCTCACCTAGGGAGAGATGCCATGATAAGATTGTTCAAAACTGATTGGTTTAACCCCAGATTCCGTCAAGTTGCAGAAGCAGTTTGCCATCGTTGTGTCATTTGTCAACAGATGAACCCAGGAAAGGGAACGGTTGTGAACGTGAGCCACATTGGCAGGGCGGGTGGCCCGTTCAGCAGAATGCAGATGGACTTTATTGAGATGCCTGTGCATGGAGGTCTGAAGTATGTGTTGGTGATTGTGTGCATTTTTAGTCACTGGATTGAAGCATACCCCACACGTAGAAATGACAGCCTTACAGTTGCAAAACTATTGTTGAGGGAGTTGATACCACGTTTCGGATTCCCGATCTCTTTAGAATCAGATAGAGGAAGTCACTTCAATAACGAGGTGATAAAGTTACTTTGCGCAGCGCTGAACATTGAGCAAAAACTGCATTGTAGCTATCGCCCTGAAGCCTCAGGACTGGTGGAACAAATGAATGGTACACTGAAATCAAGGATGGCGAAAATATGTGCATCGACAAATTTGAAATGGCCTGACGCATTGCCTTTGGTGTTAATGTCAATGAGAAACACCCCTGACAGAAAGACTGGATTGTCCCCGCACAAAATTCTCATGGGCAGGGCCATGAGACTTCCTGCAGTTCCCGCGAACGCGCTTTTGAATATTACAGATGATATGGTGTTAGACTACTGCAAAGGTCTGGCTGACGTGGTTCGCTCTTTCTCTCACCAGGTGGAAGCAACCACCTTGTCACCGATCCAAGGTCCAGGACACACACTGAAAGCAGGTGACTGGGTCGTGATAAAGAAGCACGTGAGGAAGTCGTGTCTGGAACCCCGTTGGAAAGGCCCTTTCCAAGTGATCCTGACGACCACTACCGCTGTGAAGTGTGCGGGAGTTCCCAACTGGATCCACGCCAGTCATACAAAGAAAGTGTTGTGTCCCACAGATGAGGAAGTTGAAGCGCTGAAACTGCCAGTACCTGATAACAAAGTGCCAAGCGCTGAGACAGAGCAAAACAGAACTAGAAGCGAACAGGCAGAAATAGAGGAGAGAGAAATATTCTCTGAGGACGAAACAACCGATTCACTTGGGGAAGACCAAGGAGAAACCTCAGACAGCGACGAAGCAGCTGAAAGTGACAAAGAGCCTGAAGAAAGTAACGGTGACAAAGGGCTCGAAAGAGGTGAAGAAGCAGGAGAACCTGATCAGAGGAGGGCTTTCCCAGAAGCAGACGGTACAGAAACAGAAAAGGAAAACCTGATTGACTCCCCAGAAGGAGGGGACAAGGCAGAACAGAACGAAACTGTTCAAACTTCTTCAGAAGAGATCGCAGTTCCATCAAGTGGACACAGTGCAAAGAGAAGACCAAGTATATCACCAGTAAAAGTAAGGACTAGAGAAACCTTGAACGACGGTGAAGGGCCAAGAGTGAAAGAGAAAAGAAAGGAAGTGTCTGTCGTGATACCAACATCAAGTGAAGAAAAAGACTTGGCCAAAGAGGAAAGTACCAGTGAGGCAGAATCAAAGAGAGATGCAAAATTGAAAAGGAAAAGGATACCAAACAGGAGATATTCCGGTCCAGAATGGGCATATGTAGTCAATGACGATTGGACCGACAAATTTGTATCTCTTAGCCTCGAGAACGAAGAAGAAGAGATACCAATAGAAAAGAAAAGTTTTATGGACACTATTAACTGAAAAACTGATAAATGACATTGCTTGCTATAATCTAACGTGATACAACCAGCTGAGACATTGCTAAACCGGATGAGACATTTGCTAACTTGATAAGACTTTGATAACCTGATTGACTCTTAAACCCGATTTGAGATAACGTTGCTAACTGATAAAAGACTGAGTTAATGCCGAATTGAGACAAATGCTGCTAACCGATAAGTGACTGGACTCCTGAAGAAAACTGTGTGAACATTGCGCTCGTTCAGCTTTGTAACTAATTGATAAATCATTTTTTTTTTAGTGCTTCTAGCTCTCTGATTCTATACAGATCATGACTAAGTACGCTACACAAAACAGTAGAGTGAAATATTGTAAATATGCGTGTATAGGCTTGATAACTGCATGTGTACTAATAATAATGGCAATAGTGCTTGCAACGCGTGGTAAGGGTGAGAATGAGAAAATTGATGCTTCTACTTCTGCTCCTGTTACTGTCACTGAACTAACCGCATTGAAAAGACTAGAATTAGATGAGAGACACTTGCATGATAAGAAGGAACTTTCGTATAATGTTTTCTATCGCCTGCTAACAGAATATGTTGAGACTATGGATGCGAAAGATTGTTATGTGTGTACACAGATACCGACATCGGTAACGGAAGGGGTGACTTATCACCACATGCCTCTTACATATGGGATTACATGTAGTTTAGTAACTTCTAGATTTTATGGTCAAACTAACATACAGTATTTTTACTCAAATTATGATGTTACCTTTGCATATGTTCCTATAATAACGCAACTAAGCCAGATTGCTAAAGATTGGGATGCTAAAATAATGAGGGAATTTTTCGAGCCAATGCAACCTTTTGAAACAGCTCACGCTCATAGGGAAAACCTTACCTGCTCGCTCTCTGCAGTAGAAATAAGCTTCTTAGATCGCACAGATGATAGAAGGGCACAAATGAATGCGAAATTAGAAAAAGAGCTAAGTAAGAGGACTTCAGTAGATAATTATGCTTTTGCCGCAATAAAAACACAAGGAAAAATAGCTTTAGACGCTTGGCATGTAGGGAAATTTTGTATATATCGTGGTGAATCTTATTATGATAACATTTTCGTGGGAGCGAGTGAATGTAAACATACGTTTATCTTTAAGGCCAAATGGACATTCATGCTGAACGGACTTGACCCTGTCATACCTGGTGTATATTACATTTGTGGGCATAATGCCTATTATCGTCTTCCAAAGGGATGGTGGGGGAGATGTTATTTGGGTATAGTGTTCCCAAAGGTTTATCAACTGGATGACCTATCGGTGATTCCAAAGACGCCTGGATCTCATCGTATCCAGAAAAGAGAGACCGCAGCTGCTGTGGTAGGAGATATATTTGGAGCCATGATTCCTTCATTGGGAGTTGTGTTGAATTCCATCAAAATAAGAAAGTTGTCTACTATAGTGGATAACATGTTGACAAAGTTTTCAGGTGCTATAATCCTGATGGATGCTGAACTTGCAGCAGAAAGAGCTATGACTCTTCAAAACAGGCTTGCCCTAGACATTCTTTTAGCAAAGGATGGCGGCGTTTGCAAAATGCTTGGTGCGCGTCACTGTTGCACGTATACCAGACAACAGTGTGAAAATTAAAACAATGCTTGCAAATCTAACAAAAGAGAGTGCAGACTTGAAGGAATTGAAAGAACCAGGAGTTTGGGAGAAGGTTGGAAAGGGAGTTGCTTCAGTGGGAAATTGGCTTGGTGGCATTTGGAATGGAATATTACTAAAAATAATACAGGGAATACTAATAGTACTAATTTGCATCTTTGGGATTTGGGGAATAAAGAGGGGAATACTAATGATCATGGCAAGAATTAAAAGAAGGAAGGAGGAGAAAATAATGAAAAGAATGGCAGAAGAATACAAGGCAAGAACAAGGGGAACTAAAAGGCAAAGAGAACTGACAGAATTTTAATAGAATAAAATTTGTGGGAATGGTTTTGTGTGATGACAAATAGTCATCAGAGGAGGGATTGATGACGCAGAAACGAAGGTTTTACATTTATTAGCGCATAAACGTAGTGCCGCGATAATCAAGTGTGACTTTAACCGAACTAATAAAGATTGTACGGGGACAAATGTGCCCTCAGAGTAGTTCGCCAACATTTATAAGCGTGCTTTATATAACGTGATGTATTAGAATTGTACTAATCTGACATAACCGTAAACGTGTGCCATGATTTGCTTGTTTGAAATGTTTTAACTTAGCATAACTTTAGTGGAGGCTTCGGCCTAGTTGCCTTGTCTCACGGTTTAGATGCTCGTGTTTTTCTAATGTGCTAATAAAACGTGTATTCTTGCTTGAAGCTGTACTTTTCCAGTGAGATCGGTTCACATGCTTATCTTTAAGGTTTTGTGCCAGCCTGGCATCTTCTTCTTTGCTCCAAGGTCAATCTGCAGGTGCAGACAATGGAAGCTCTGAAAGTGAGTTAATTGGTCAAATATGTTGCAACTTACGTTCCCGACTCCAAGGATAATGTATGCCTAGGTAGAAGCTTGTGAATTGTTGTTTTTGATTGGACAATTTGAAGCCAACCTATGAACCCTCCAATGGAAGACCCTACTGGATTTGAACTGTTGTTTATTTAAACCTGGTGCACAAGAAGAAAGCAGCCATTAGCCATTAGCCATTAGCCATTGGCCATTACCCATTGCACCCATTGAGGACATTATTGCCCATTGCAGCCATTATGGCCCATCTTGCCGACCTCGTCATTTTGCCATCTTCTACGATGCCAATTGATGTTCGACGCCATTTTGAATGAGACTTTGATGCTTTCTCTAATCGAGAGAAAGAGACTTTAAGTAATTCTCGCCCTAGAGACTTTAACTTCGATTTGCCCTTTGCATGAAGTAGTAGTTTTGTCCTTTTATCTTGCCGCTGTGAGGCAATTGCCCCGTCCACCCTGCCCCCTTTGCCCCCGTCCCATGCCGAAACCGGTACCTGTGAGACGAAGACTTCCTTGAATGCTGATTCAATTTGGTAAATATGAAAGGAAAATGTACAATTGCATTGTGTTTCTTTTTGGGTAACCAACTGCTGATTTTTGATAAGAGCCCTAGTTAGGAGTTTTCCAAATTAATGTTGCTAAATTGTTTTTGCATGAAGTCCACATGCAGATGCTAATTTGATGTTAGATGAGGATTCATTTGTTGCACGATGCAATTTGAGACCTTGTTATGCTGACTAATGTATGCAATTAGCCCATTACAGATTATAGTTTTAGTGGTTTGCGTTGCTATCATCGAATGCATTGTTATTCAAATGCTGCATAGATTGCATCTTTTTCGCCGTTATGGACAGCTATTAATGTTCATTTACAGATATCATTTGGTGTTGAGACACATTTATATCGTGCTAGCTTTGTTAATATAGGGAAATAAATTCATTAACTTTGAATAAACTGGTGTGGTTATTCATGGCCGGAAGGTCATGGTTCGCCGAAATGTTTTCTGGATTAATTGTGAAGTGTTATGTTGATCAGGGCATTGCTTATGTTCGTTATTGATTATTGATTTGATTAAATTGACTAATCACGGGTAAAGAGAGCCCCACTTGGTCAAAAGATTCATCGACCCAAGAGCGTTCAAATACAGGCAATTTATTAGGACGGAACGCTCTATCATGACCTACAGAGCTACTCCTTCGGACATGTTTGTTGAAACAGGAGAGGTGATTTTGATGGAGCAGATGACTGCAATGCCATGCCTGCGAACGTGGCAGCAGCTGCAACGATATGAAAGAGCTGTACCAGTGCCAGTGAGCAAGTTTGCTAGGCATCAAACAGATCGAAAGCATTTCTTCTGCCCCACTACCAGCCTGAAAGTGTCTACAGAAGACAATCAGATCTCCAACAGGTCAATTGTCACTTATTTCTGCTGTTACGTCTTATGAGGGACTAAAACATTGAAATTTGAGGAGCGTGTCCTTTAGTTCACTTTTGAAATTATTAAACAACATGGCAAGGTTAGAATACTTTTATATACTCTTTATGTAGGACTGAAATAAAGAGTCCAAGGGCCATATTTATACTTTTTGACGCAAAACTGCGCTAATGCAGTTTTGCGTCAAAAAAATTTGCGCCGGCTAACGCCATTTTGAAGCGCCATGCGGGCGCCGTATTTAATCAATGACGTTAGCCGCCGTTAGCCGCCGGCGCTGCCTGGTGTGCATGGAAAAAAACGACATACACCAGGCAGCGCCGGCGTAGGGGGATATGGAGCTTGGGCGCCAAAAAATGGGGCAAGTCAGGCTGAGGCAAATTTTTCGCCTCAACCCGATTTGCGCCATTTTTTCCGACTCCCAACCCCCATAGAAATTACTCCTGTCTTAGCAAAGACAGGAGTCATGCCCCCTTGCCCAATGGCCATGCCCAGGGGACTTTTGTCCCCTGGGCATGGTCATTGGGCATAGTGGCATGTAGGGGGGCACAAATCAGGCCCCCCTATGCCACAAAAAATAAATATATATATACTTACCGGAACTTACCTTAATGTCCCTTGGATGGGTCCCTCCAGCCTTGGGTGTCCTCCTGGGGTGGGCAAGGGTGGCAGGGGGTGTCCCTGGGGGCATGGGAGGGCACCTCTGGGCTCCTTCTGAGCCCACAGGTCCCTTAACGCCTGCCTTATCCAGGCGCAAAAGCTACCGTATGTCATTTTTTTTGACCCGCCCACTCCCGGGCGTGAATTTTGCCCAGGAGTGTAAATACGGCGCACATGCCTCGGAGTCAATTTTTTAGACGGGAACGCCTACCTTGCATATCATTAACGCAAAGTAGGTGTCCACGCTAAAAAATTACGCAAACTCCATGGACTTTGGCGCTAGACGCGTCTAACGCCAAAGTATAAATATGGAGTTAGTTTTGCGTCTGAATTGCGTCAAAACAAAGACGCAATTCCGGCGCAAACAGAGTATAAATATGCCCCCAAGTATGTTTATGGAAAGGCATCTAACAACTCATAATAAAATACGACAGTGTGAACTAGTGTGAGAAATGCTTAAGAGTGACAGTAGTAGAAAGTTTCTACAAATCAGAGTTATAGTGGTATCCAGGTGACCGGTTATAGATTGTTTGTGGATCAACTTGCACATATGAATTTTTTACAGATGTAGCTAGCGTATTCCTTGCAGTAAAATTTAGTTTTTTTGGAAGGCAGCAATGTTTTTTTTTCTCATATAATTTAATGTACACCTTTGCAATTGCGTTAGTCACAATGTTCAAATAACCATTCACCATTATGTTTTAAGTGTAATATCTTAAACATACGTGGATTACTCTGCCAACCTGCTACTTTAAACAGTACACGTAGTCCAATAAGGGAGTGATAGCTTATCCAGGGTGAAAATGCTGCAGTGCCCGGATGTAGCATATCAATGTGCCTTCAGGGTTTCCCAAAAAATGACACACCACCCTCAGAGCTGAGGTTACCAGATACCTCAATGTCACCTAGGATGAAGTGCTCCAGTCCTAGGCTACTCATAAACTGCCAGCACGTCTGACCTTATTTGATGTCTGGTAATTTATTTATAAGGGGATGCGTTAGAGGTTCTATGGACCTTTTGACTACACTTAGTGTGATTCCACCATATACTCAATCTTTACTGATAATCTGACCAGTGACAACATAACATATTCAACACATCAGTTATCAAATTCTTTGAGTCAGTAATCTTTATGCACCATGCCACATGTGGCCATGAATAACCACATCTTTTAGTAAAATTTGAAAGTTTATTTCCCTAAAAGTAGATTAGTCTCAAAACCAAATGCTGAGCATATACAAACAACACAGGCTTACCAAAGCGGAGGAAGAATCTCAATTTAACTAGTGCAATAATTAATAAACATTCAAGAGTAAAAGTACAAATTAATAGCATCACTAATTGAACACCTGAGATAGCATACATCTAGATTCAACAGGTGAGCAAAATCAATTCTTGATTAATAACATTTGTCAACATATTGGGCATCCTAACTAACCCTCTTATAAGAATAGCATATTTGGGCTTTATGCAAAAGCAATTTTAGTTAAAAGTTAATTTGGAAAACAAAAGAACAAAAATCTACAATAGGAACAATAGCATTTTGTTATACTTCTCCTCAATGGATCAGTAAGCTGCTATTTCTTCATCAGTTGGACATCCACCTGGTCAGCATAAGCAATGACACAGTGAAAGGGAATGGCTCAGCCACGGTTGGACTTTAAATTAACTCAACCAATTAAAACACTTTGAACTAATAAAACAGCATCAACAGCATTAATGCAGTTTCTCTATGAGGATAGCTATAAGGGAAAAGAACATCTGGAACTGCAGTGCTCCACAAATAGGACTGCTAAGGGGTACAGAATGGGACAGAATAACTGACAAAAGACAGGGAATGGACTAGAATGGGAACATAATGAAAAAGCAACTGTCTCTCTTCTGCAAAGTGGCGTCTGGATATATTAAAATCCCTAAAGCATTTTTTCACGCCATAATTGGTCAGGAAATTGTACGTTCATAGTAGAACCAACAGACTCAAAATCCTAAATCTAAAATATAACTAAACAATCTTTCACACGTCAATGATTGGCTCTGCTTCTCCCGTTCCCATCGTCAGATTTGTTAGGTAACTTTTTAGTTGCAATCCTAGCTCCTGTCAGTGCGCCCATTGTCCAGGTCTGGGAACGTCATCTTCTCATGCATCAAGTCTACAAAGTATCAACTTCTAGTGCAGACAATAAACAGTTCTCATGAGAAAACTTAACACATTTACAAATCACTTGGTTAGTGCTGTGTGAACAATGGACAACATTAATTCTCTGCTTTCACAAAACAATTATTCATGCCATGCAACTTAACATGAGGCTCTGTCGAGTAGGCCCAAACCTAAAAAATAATCAATGCCTAATATTATTTAAGCAAATACATAACATCAACTTATTTAATATTATCCATTAATGCATTTTATTTTACATGTGCACATTATTTAAACTATAAGTGTGAATTCTTATAGTTCATTGTCATACGCATCATGGTGGCCACCCAAGTGGGTACATTCTCCAAGTAACACTATTTAATGAAACCACTTGTACTAAACTACCAAACAACAATGTATACAGAAGTGGTGAACTGTGTCCCTAGCATCAGGGAATCCTGAATGTGTATGCAGACCTCGAGGTGGAGTCAGAGGTAAACCTTTAGGGTTTTTACAGGTCAGCATCACTTCACATTGATAGGAGACCCCTTTTCTAGCCCTGGGCTTTCACTTTACTCCTCAACACACTGTGAGAGTTTCTGCCCTAACTAATTTTAATAGAGCCAATCATTCTACCCTCAATCCACAGTGCACGTGTAGAAGTAGGGCCTAAAGCAGCTCACATTAGACCATTACATTCTTCTCAGAAATCCTTTGGTGCTTCGTCAGTCCACAGGGTTGAACCATATGTTCAATTCTTAGCGGCACCTTGACCTAAATATATTCTCTACTAATTTGCATAAGCTGGGGCCCCTAATTCTCAGGACTGAGAAATATTGAAATAGCTTGGTTCTGTGAACGAAGGTGAACAAAGCACAGGGCACTGCATGTTAAAAATGACATGCATTGACCAGGGCCACTCTGGGAATGGCAAGGAACCATGCAAAAATGTTCAACCCTGCATCACTCTCCTGTTTCCTTTTCTGTGTTTCTCTTCTCAACCAACCCTCTCTATTTTCTTCATGTCCTCTCTTTTCATGCGTTGATCACTTTTTCTCCCAATCTCCCTCCCCATGCCTGTTGCTGTTATGCTCAGGGAGCTACAGAACATGACAAAGGCACCAGCAACTGCCTTTGGGATACAAAAATGGGCTCTCAGTGGCTCCCGGCATCCAATTGCTCCAGCCTTTCAAGGAAATACACAATTGAGTAAATGGCTATTCCAGTTCTGGCATTGACAGCCCTTGATAATCTGTACTGAGAAGGAAAAGTCTGCTTGAAGTCACATATGATATGCTTTGTTAGAGCTTTGGTATCTGTAGTGATTTTAGAACACTGAAGGTTGGAATTTTTTTCTAGGGCAAATGATGAAGACATTCAATTTAACTAGTGCATGCCCTGCCCTCACATGTATGTAAGTGCAGGGCATGTTATGGATAGAGGTACCAGCAGGGTGTTGAACATAATTTCACCACCCAGTGTGGCTCATTCTAGAAAAGTAAACACTGAAAAGGAATGTTATGCTGTCAAAGGAGAACTGCATACACTTGCTGATTGCACACATCTTTATCTGTGGCAGTTCGATAGAAATTAAACCCAACCTATTTTCAGGGTATACATGAAGAAAAGAACAAGTCCACCTTATACTTTTTAAAGGCATTTATCATTACTATTTTTTTAAATCCCAAATTGTTTTAATGCGTTTCAAATTCATTTGAACAAACATATCCATCTACGGGCAATCAAGCACATTTACCGCTTAATCACAAATATAATTCTATCTGTGCAACACTAGTGCACCCACTCTGTATATGTTTCAGAAACTGACGCAATGGAGTCAGAAAATGCCCTTCGTAGCACCAAGCGATGACTCTCATGTATCTTGTATTTACATTTCTAGAAATATGTAGCCTGTGCACTGTGTCAGCATATCGAACGATGGCTGCAGAAACCTGTATAAAATAAGCAGTTACAAGTACGTTTCTTGGACTCAATCTCACTCTTCTGATGTCCATAAAATAAGTACCAATGAGGTGGTGGAATTGTAGCACCTGTCCATTCAATGTACAGAGAATGCTACAGAAATAACTAACATATCTATTATTTGTAGAACTAAAAAAATATAATTATCATAAATTTCACCTCTATAAAATAGCTGCACAAACAAGTGTTAGGCATGATTAGATAATTCAGTGTTCTTTTTTGCTTTGTATTCCCGTGCTTTTTATGTGGGAATTGCAAAACTATGAGTACAAGAACGTAAAGTAAAAAAATAAATAAGAAACAGGGTTGGATGATTTGCGTGCATCTTACATGTAGCAAAGCACCAATTGGTTATTTGGCTTTACTGGTAGGCAAACTAACAATCTTCTGATAAGTATCCACCCAGCTTCGCTTCCTTATGCTAGGCTTGCTGAAAGATATCTGCCTGGCATCGCAGTACAACTCCTGAAGGTCTTTAAATGTCTTTCTACAGACAGAATCAGGTAACTTTTCTCTCCTGTTACAGAAGAGACAAGAGAAATCCATGCAGGAGCTAAATTAACACAGCAAACTACACCAACAATGCCTCCCCTGCCCTGGGAGTTTCTTGAATGTATATTAGCTTTTTGTATGTACAGGAGGGTAGTTAAACAAGCATTTGCAATGCAATGGGGCTCGCATTTCTCCGAGTTAGAGCTATTAGCAGTTGTAAACTCCCAACCGGACTTTTCTTGCCTCATTAAATGGAAAAAACACGAGTGCAATCGTGCTGCTTAACAAGCGAGATTGTGCTGCGAAAAAAAGAGAAAAAGTAGTCCACAAACCGGACGGAAAACAGCGAGCCTCGCATGTTTTCAGTACTTGGTCACAGCGCTCGAGGAGGGCTAACCACCGGAAAAGGCATGACGTATGCATGCCTTCCACTAATGAAAGCAAGCACATTTTAAAAGGCAAGCCCACGAACCAGTCAAAGACACTGAGGTGACATGGACGGGGCTCTGAGCTCTTTTCTAACTACTACAGTGTCTCGCAAGTGCATGTACGCAGGCTTGACCCTAAAAACGAGGGGGGGCGGGGAATAAATGGATAGAGGAGATGCACTTTTGCCAGGTAGTAGTGAAGGAATCCAAAGAAGACTGTCGCACGAGGCACAGCCAGCGTTAAAGTTGGCCCTGACTGCCAGACAGACTTTTACACTGAAGTCTGTGGTCAAAGGAAGGAGTTAATTTGGCAGTTGCGTGGGTTTATGCTGTTTAACTTAAATTCATCCATGGTTTGTAATCCTGACATCAAGAAAACAGGAAGTTTGGGGGTTTCACCGAAGTGTGGGATGCATTTTTTTTTAAGTTAATATTCCCTGGTTGAGAATGCAGCAGTGTGGGAGGTGTTTTTTAATGTGATGTGCAAATAGAGCAGGAAGAGATTAAGTAACATTTGCCTCCTTTGTCTTTAATAAAATTAGGACTCTCCCTTACTTTTAGCTAGTTGAACCTGCAATTATAGTCCACACAAAACTACTACAAGCACAAAGTCTTAAGGATAGCTTGCATATCTCATACACCAAGCCTCTCTACAACCCCATCGAGGAGTATGTTAGCTTGCTACATCCACTTACGTACTAGAGAGCGCATAGCAAGAGCCAACAAAACTACTTTGTATCGCTTTAAGTTATTCCTTTGCAGGCATACAAGAAAAGTAGAGTAATGCAATCACTGATATATACAGCAAGCAACTCATTGGTAACTGGACGCAGGTAAGACATAAGGAGAAGATAGAGCAGTTGCAAGTGAAAGGCAGATGAAATTAAATGGTTACAGTATTGACTAATATTGAATGCATGATGGATTTTTTTTTTTAAAGTAGAACCAATTTCTAGTGGTGGTTAGTCCAATCTGAAAACAAGTGACCATTCAGGCAAAAGAATGCAAAAACCTCAGTTTATAAACGAATTAGTAGTTTGCTAAAATTTGAGATGTAAATTATTTGCCACTGCATCACCAGTAGGCATTAAACAATTAACAGAACAAAAAGCACACACAACTTAAGTGCGATATCCAGATGTCGCAAAAACACCAGAAATGTGGTTAAAAAAAAAGAAGCAACACATTGAGTAGTATAGTCAACTATTTTCTGAATAAATTAAACAAAATGCATGGTGTGAGTTTTTTTTATACACATTTCACTATATATACACACACAAACGAGAATGGCAAAGCAGTAAATTAGAAAATACGACTTTATTTTGGTAAGTAGCAAATGAAGGCCATTGTATTAATGGTGCTTTCTACCTTGCCGAGTATATAAGCGTTTGTGCAAAACATATGATGCTGCAGAACGTAAGCCTACGGGCACCCAATACGTTCAATAAAAGCGACGCCTCCTTATCCTCTATTCCAAGCTCGTTTTAATTCTGACCACCGAATTTTGTATGTTCGTTCTGCCAGATGCATACTTTTATTGGAGCAGTCTTAAGTCACAGCATCGCACCCAAATTATATGCACGTCTCGCTCAAACACAAACGTCAGACCTGAGGGCCCTCTTGAACTAAATGCCGCTTTGAGACTGTCCCTTTTTATGGGGCCATCAATTTGGACAAATAGTGAAGTTAAACATTGTGACACATGCCTGATGCTTTCTATCCTGTATAACATGTTTAAAAAAAAAAAATGTCGGACCTTGACAGTTGAGCTGATAAAATAATTCTACACACATGCACCACGTACAAAATGTGTGGCGAGGACAATTACTGGGGTAATTATCTTACCGCAGAGTACCATTTCATGCAACAGGTCTTGCATTTTCTCAAGTTAGAGCTATTAGCATTGTAAAGAAAAAAAAACGCAGCGCGATTGCGCTATGTAAAATGCAGCACGATCGCACTGTGTGGACAATAAACAGATAAAGTAGTCTGGACCCCAGGCTTAAAACATCGAGCCTCGCAGGTTTTTAGTAGTTTACCGGTGCTGTGTAGGTGGGCTAAACACCGGGAAAGGAATGACGTATGCATGCCTTTCACAAATAAAGCAAGCAGAATTTAAAATGCAAGCCCACCAGCCAATGTAAGTGACTGATGTGACATGGGTGTGGTTTGAAGCCCAAATAGAGATTACAGAATGGACGGAGGACTTTGCGCTCACCCATAAAAGGTGCTGAGGGTACGACCTGAATGTTTGTCCCAGCTGCAAACCACTCGGTTCAGTGCGAAGAGCAGCCTGTGAACATCCTAATTCAGATCCTTAATTTTTTTTCCATTTATTGGTCATACTGTTTTCTGGCAATGGCAACGGCAACCAAAGTGAGCTAGATAGTGGTAATCTGGACTAATTTCTAGGGGTGAAGTAACTCCCTTAATTCCGTCTGGCATAATCATAGGGAATTATCTAAAAATTCAGTAACATTACGAAGAATTATGCTAGAATCATATTTCTGCTTTTAGCACTATTTTGCTAGCACAAAGGATGCATTTTGCACTCAGACATAGCCAATGGCAGCACAAGCAGCCTCTTGCTAAATGTTCTCGTGGGGTAGGATAATCCCTCAACTTCCTCAATCAATCAATCAATCAATCATTTCATTTGTAAAGCGCACTATGTACCCATCAGGGTTTCGAGGCGCGGGGGGGGGGGGTGAGCTGTTAGCGGTGGAAGAGCCAGGTCTTGAGGAGTCTCCTGAAGGTGAGAGAAGGATCTGCCGCCGGAGGTCTTGCGCTGGATCCTGGGGATGATGGCGAGGGCGAGATTGGCAGAGCGGAGTTGACGAGTGGGTGCGTAAAAGTTGAGTCTGGAGTTGAGGTAGGTAGGTCTGGTGTTGTGTAGAGCCTTGTGAGCGTGGGTGAGGAGTTTAAAGGTGATCCTCTTGTCCACGGGGAACCAGTGGAGGTCCTTCAGGTGAGGGGAGATGTGACATCGGCGGGGTATGTCGAGGATCAGGCGGGCGGATGCATTTTGGATACGCTGGAGTCGTTTGATGTCTTTTGTTGGGATGCCTGTGTAGAGTGCGTTGCCGTAGTCAAGTCTGCTACTGACGAGGGCTTGGGTCACCGTCTTTCTGGTTCCTGTTGGGATCCACTTGAAAATTCTGCGTAGCATTCGAAGGGTGTTGAAGCAGGAAGAGGAGACGGTGCTGACCTGTTTGGACATGGTGAGGGCGGAGTCCAGGATGAAGCCGAGGTTTCTTGCGTGGCTGGCTGGGGTGGGTGGGGGTCCGAAGTCGGTGGGCCACCAGGAGTCGTTCCAGGCCGAAGGGGTGCGCCCGAGGATGAGGACTTCCGTCTTGTCGGAGTTGAGCTTCAGGCGGCTGTCGTTCATCCACTCGGCAATGGCTTTTAGTCCCTCGTGGAGGTTGGTTTTGGCGGTGAGTGGGTCTTTGGTCAGGGAGAGGACGAGCTGGGTGTCGTCGGCGTAGGAGATGATGCTGAGGTGATGTTGGCGGGCCAGTTTAGCGAGGGGGGCCATGTAGACGTTGAACAACGTAGGGCTGAGGGAGGAGCCTTGGGGGACGCCGCAGATGAGGTTGGTGGCTTTGGAGCGGAAAGGGGAGAGTCGGACTCTCTGGGTTCTGTCGGAGAGGAAGGATGAGATCCAGTTGAGGGCTTTATCTTGGATGCCGGCTTCATGGAGGCGGGTCAGTAGGGTGCGGTGGCAGACTGTGTCAAAAGCGGCTGATAGGTCGAGGAGGATGAGGGCCGAGGTTTCGCCGTTGTCCATTTGAGTTCTGATGTCATCTGTGGCGGCGAGGAGTGCAGTCTCGGTGCTGTGGTTTCGTCTGAAACCGGATTGAGAGGGGTCTAGGATGGAGTTGTCTTCGAGGAAGTGGGCGAGCTGTGTGTTGACGATCTTCTCGATGACTTTTGCTGGAAAAGGGAGGAGAGAGATCGGTCGGAAGTTTTTGAGGTCGTTGGGGTCAGCCTTGGGTTTCTTGAGGAGGGGTTGG
The DNA here is from genome assembly GCF_031143425.1 of Pleurodeles waltl. Lineage (NCBI taxonomy): Eukaryota > Metazoa > Chordata > Amphibia > Caudata > Salamandridae > Pleurodeles > Pleurodeles waltl. The sequence goes on from NC_090436.1 coordinate 654,422,418, forward strand.
ATTTCTGCGTGTTTCCAGCTGTCTGGGAAGGTGGCGGAGTCGAAGGAGAGGTTGATGATCTTGCGGAGTTTGGGGGCGATGATGGCGTTGGCTTTGTTGAACACGTGATGTGGGCATGGGTCCGTGGGAGAGCCTGAGTGGATGGTGTTCATGGTTGTTATTGTTTCGGTGTCGTCCACGTGGGTCCAGGCGGTGAGGCGGCAGGCGTCTGTGGAGATGTCAGGGGTGGGGTCTGGCGGCGGAGTGGCGTTGAAGCTGTCGTGGATGGTAGTGATTTTCTGGTGGAAGAAGGTGGAGAGGTCGTCGCAGAGTTTCTGGGAGGGCGGGATGTCGTTGGAGTTGGCGTTGGGGTTTGAGAGTTCCTTCACGATGCCGAAGAGTTCTTTGCAGTCGTGGGCGTTGTTGTTGATGCGTTCAGTGAAGTGGGCGCGCTTGGCGACTCGGATCCGTTGGTGGTGTTCACGGTTGGCGTCTTTGAGGGAGGCGAGGTTGTCGGGTGTGCGCTCTAAGATCCACTTCTTCTTGAGCTTCTGGCAGAGGCTTTTGGAGGCGGTCAGTTCGTCTGTGAACCAGGCTGTTTTTTTCTTTCCTTGGTTGGTGGTGGGTTTCTTGAGTGGGGCTAAGGTGTTGGCGCAGTCGAGGATCCATTGATGGAGGTTGATGGCGGCAGAGCTCGGGTCGGTTGAGTCGGGTGGTGGGTTTTTGACGAGGGTGCTGGTTAGTTGGTCTTGGGTGATTTTTCCCCAACGGCGGTGAGGAGGTAGAGGGATGCGGTGGTGTTCGGTGATTTTCGTATAGGAAAAGTGGACGCAGTGATAGTCGGTCCAGTGGAATTCGGAGGTGTGGCTGAAAGAGATGTGGTTGCTTGAGGTGAAGAGGGGGTCAAGAGTGTGTCCGGCGATGTGGGTGGGAGTGTTGACCAGTTGACGGAGTCCGAGGTTGAGGAGGTTTGAGGTCAGTGATGCGGTGTTGACGTCGTTGTTCTTTTCCAGATGGTAGTTTAGATCTCCCAGGAGGATGTAGTCTGGGGAAGCGAGGGCGTGGGTGCTCGCGAGGTTGGCGACGGTGTCGCTGAAGGGGGCTCTTGGTCCTGGAGGGCGGTATATGAGGGTTCCTATGAGGGTCGTGTTGGGGTCCGTGTGGATCTGGAAGTGGAGGTGTTCGGCTGTCTTGAGGGTGTCGTCCGTGTGGGTGTGGATTTTGAGGGTGGATTTGTGGGCGATGGCTATTCCGCCGCCGATTCCGTTGGTTCGATCGCTTCTGGTGATTTTGTATCCCTCCGGTATGGCGATTGCGATGTCCGGGGCCGAGGAGTCGTTCCACCAGGTTTCGGTCAGGAAGCCCACGTCAGGGGCGGTGGTGTCGAGTAAGTCCCAGAGTTCGATGGCGTGTTTTCGTGCGGAGCGTGTGTTGATGAGGATGCAGTTCAGGTGGTTGGTGTTGGAAGTTCTTGTTGTTGGCTTCACCTTTCTGTCGCAGGAGAAGTTGCAGGTGCAGCAGGAGAAAGGTCCTTTTGTGTGCTTCGGGGTTGCAAGGAAGCACTCTGCGGAGGGGCCGGGGTTGAGTGGGCGGAGTTCGTTGGTTGAGTAGCGGACGCAGGGGATGCGGGGGGCGCGAGGACCAGGGGGGGTGGCGCTCCTCCGGCACGCCAGCGGCGCGGACGCGCAGCGCCAGCCATTAAGAAGGGAGGGGGGAGCAGCTGGGAGGCGGGAGGCGGGAGGGAGCGGCGAATGGGGGCGCGAGGGGGGCGGGGCCGCAGGGAGGCAGCGGCAGGGATCGGAGAGCAGGGGGAGCGCACAAGGGGCAAAAGGCACAAAAAATCGAGCGAAATTAAAGGCAGTCACAATATGAAAACACACAGTATGAAATACAGTAATGGCACAGTACACGATCGGGGAAACAGCAATCAGAGGGGCACAACGGGGGCAGAAGCGCCGGAGGCGAGGCGCAGAAAAATGAGAAAAACAACTTACGGGACAGCGGAAATCGGCACACGGGTCAAGTGAAGCTAATCAGAGCCCACTAGACCCCAGGGATGAGGCGCAGGAGGATGCCTGCGGGTGGAGGAGGGCCTCGAACACCCAAACAGCAGCATGGTCGGGGGACAGAGGCAGGAGGCAGCAGGTTGGTGCTGCGGTCGTGGGGGGCGAGCTCAGGACCTGAAACAGGTCAGAGGTCGCTCACTCGCGACACGCAGCGCCAGCCATTAAGAAGGGAGGGGGGAGGGAGGAGCAGCTGGGAGGCGGGAGGCGGGAGGGAGCGGCTAATGGGGGCGCGAGGGGGGCGGGGCCGCAGGGAGGCAGCGGAAGGGATCGGAGAGCAGGGGGAGCGCACAAGGGGCAAAAGGCACAAAAAATAGAGCAAAATTAAAGGCAGTCACAATATGAAAACACACAGTATGAAATACAGTAATGGCACAGTACACGATCGGGGAAACAGCAATCAGAGGGGCACAACGGGGGAAGAAGCGCCGGAGGCGAGGCACAGAAAAATGAGAAAAACAACTTATGGGACGGCGGAAAGCGGCACACGGGTCAAGTGAAGCTAGTCAGAGCCCACTAGACCCCAGGGATGAGGCGCAGGAGGATGCCTGCGGGTGGAGGGGGGCCTCGAACACACAAACAGCAGCGTGGTCGGGGGACAAAGGCAGGAGGCAGCAGGTTGGTGCTGTGGTCGTGGGGGGCGAGCTCAGGACCTGAAACAGGTCAGAGGTCGCTCACTCGCGATGCACAGCGCCAGCCATTAAGAAGGGAGGGGGGAGGGAGGAGCAGCTGGGAGGCGGGAGGCGGGAGGGAGCGGCGAATGGAGGCGCGAGGGGGGCGGGCCGCAGGGAGGCAGCGGCAGGGATCGGAGATCAGGGGGAGCGCACAAGGGGCAAAAGGCAAAAAAAATCGAGCGAAATTAAAGGCAGTCACAATATGAAAACACACAGTATGAAATACAGTAATGGCACAGTACACGATCGGGGAAACAGCAATCAGAGGGGCACAACGGGGGCACAAGCGCCGGAGGCGAGGCGCAGAAAAATGAGAAAAACAACTTACGGGACGGCGGAAAGCGGCACACGGGTCAAGTGAAGCTAGTCAGAGCCCACTAGACCCCAGGGATGAGGCGCAGGAGGATGCCTGCGGGTGGAGGAGGGCCTCGAACACGCAAACAGCAGCGTGGTCGGGGGACAGAGGCAGGAGGCAGCAGGTTGGTGCTGCGGTCGTGGGGGGCGAGCTCCGGACCTGAAACAGGTCAGAGGTCGCTCACTCGCGACGCGCAGCGCCAGCCATTAAGAAGGGAGGGGGGAGGGAGGAGCAGCTGGGAGGCGGGAGGCGGGAGGGAGCGGCGAATGGGGGCGCGAGGGGGGTGGGGCCGCAGGGAGGCAGCGGCAGGGATCGGAGAGCAGGGGGAGCGCACAAGGGGCAAAAGGCACAAAAAATAGAGCAAAATTAAAGGCAGTCACAATATGAAAACACACAGTATGAAATACAGTAATGGCACAGTACACGATCGGGGAAACAGCAATCAGAGGGGCACAACGGGGGAAGAAGCGCCGGAGGCGAGGCACAGAAAAATGAGAAAAACAACTTATGGGACGGCGGAAAGCGGCACACGGGTCAAGTGAAGCTAGTCAGAGCCCACTAGACCCCAGGGATGAGGCGCAGGAGGATGCCTGCGGGTGGAGGGGGGCCTCGAACACACAAACAGCAGCGTGGTCGGGGGACAAAGGCAGGAGGCAGCAGGTTGGTGCTGTGGTCGTGGGGGGCGAGCTCAGGACCTGAAACAGGTCAGAGGTCGCTCACTCGCGACGCGCAGCGCCAGCCATTAAGAAGGGAGGGGGGAGGGAGGAGCAGCTGGGAGGCGGGAGGCGGGAGGGAGCGGCGAATGGAGGCGCGAGGGGGGCGGGCCGCAGGGAGGCAGCGGCAGGGATCGGAGATCAGGGGGAGCGCACAAGGGGCAAAAGGCAAAAAAAATCGAGCGAAATTAAAGGCAGTCACAATATGAAAACACACAGTATGAAATACAGTAATGGCACAGTACACGATCGGGGAAACAGCAATCAGAGGGGCACAACGGGGGCACAAGCGCCGGAGGCGAGGCGCAGAAAAATGAGAAAAACAACTTACGGGACGGCGGAAAGCGGCACACGGGTCAAGTGAAGCTAGTCAGAGCCCACTAGACCCCAGGGATGAGGCGCAGGAGGATGCCTGCGGGTGGAGGAGGGCCTCGAACACGCAAACAGCAGCGTGGTCGGGGGACAGAGGCAGGAGGCAGCAGGTTGGTGCTGCGGTCGTGGGGGGCGAGCTCCGGACCTGAAACAGGTCAGAGGTCGCTCACTCGCGACGCGCAGCGCCAGCCATTAAGAAGGGAGGGGGGAGGGAGGAGCAGCTGGGAGGCGGGAGGCGGGAGGGAGCGGCGAATGGAGGCGCGAGGGGGGCGGGGCCGCAGGGAGGCAGCGGCAGGGATCGGAGAGCAGGGGGAGCGAACAAGGGGCAAAAGGCACAAAAAATCGAGCGAAATTAAAGGCAGTCACAATATGAAAACACACAGTATGAAATACAGTAATGGCACAGTACACGATCGGGGAAACAGCAATCAGAGGGGCACAACGAGGGCAGAAGCGCCGGAGGCGAGGCGCAGAAAAATGAGAAAAACAACTTACGGGACGGCAGAAAGCGGCACACGGGTCAAGTGAAGCTAGTCAGAGCCCACTATACCCCAGGGATGAGGCGCAGGAGGATGCCTGCGGGTGGAGGAGGGCCTCGAACATGCAAACAGCAGCGTGGTCGGGGGACAGAGGCAGGAGGCAGCAGGTTGGTGCTGCGGTCGTGGGGGGCGAGCTCAGGACCTGAAACAGGTCAGAGGTCGCTCACTCGCGACGCGCAGCGCCATCCATTAAGAAGGGAGGGGGGAGGGAGGAGCAGCTGGGAGGCGGGAGGCGGGAGGGAGCGGCGAATGGGGGCGCGAGGGGGGTGGGGCCGCAGGGAGGCAGCGGCAGGGATCGGAGAGCAGGGGGAGCGCACAGGGGGCAAAAGGCACAAAAAATCGAGCGAAATTAAAGGCAGTCACAATATGAAAACACACAGTATGAAATACAGTAATGGCACAGTACACGATCGGGGAAACAGCAATCAGAGGGGCACAACGGGGGCAGAAGCGCCGGAGGCGAGGCGCAGAAAAATGAGAAAAACAACTTACGGGACGGCGGAAAGCGGCACACGGGTCAAGTGAAGCTAGTCAGAGCCCACTAGACCCCAGGGATGAGGCGCAGGAGGATGCCTGCGGGTGGAGGAGGGCCTCGAACACGCAAACAGCAGCGTGGTCGGGGGACAGAGGCAGGAGGCAGCAGGTTGGTGCTGCGGTCGTGGGGGGCGAGCTCAGGACCTGAAACAGGTCAGAGGTCGCTCACTCTCGACGCGCAGCGCCAGCCATTAAGAAGGGAGGGGGGAGGGGGGAGGGAGGAGCAGCTGGGAGGCGGGAGGGAGCGGCGAATGGGGGCGCGAGGGGGGCGGGGCCGCAGGGAGGCAGCGGCAGGGATCGGAGATCATGGGGAGCACACAAGGGGCAAAAGGCACAAACAATCGAGCGAAATTAAAGGCAGTCACAATATGAAAACACACAGTATGAAATACAGTAATGGCACAGTACACGATCGGGGAAACAGCAATCAGAGGGGCACAACGGGGGCAGAAGCGCCGGAGGCGAGGCACAGAAAAATGAGAAAAAACAACTTACGGGACGGCGGAAAGCGGCACACGGGTCAAGTGAAGCTAGTCAGAGCCCACTAGACCCCAGGGATGAGGCGCAGGAGGATGCCTGCGGGTGGAGGAGGGCCTCGAACACGCAAACAGCAGCGTGGTCGGGGGACAGAGGCAGGAGGCAGCAGGTTGGTGCTGCGGTCGTGGGGGGCGAGCTCAAGACCTGAAACAGGTCAGAGGTCGCTCACTCGCGACGCGCAGCGCCAGCCATTAAGAAGGGAGGGGGAGGGAGGAGCAGCAGGGAGGCGGGAGGCGGGAGGGAGCGGCGAATGGGGACGCGAGGGGGGCGGGCCGCAGGGAGGCAGTGGCAGGGATCGAAGAGCAGGGGGAGCGCACAAGGGGCAAAAGGCACAAAAAATCGAGCAAAATTAAAGGCAGTCACAATATGAAAACACACAGTATGAAATACAGTAAGGGCACAGTACACGATCGGGGAAACAGCAATCAGAGGGGCACAACGGGGGTAGAAGCGCCGGAGGCGAGGCGCAGAAAAATGAGAAAAACAACTTACGGGACGGCGGAAAGCGGCACACGGGTCAAGTGAAGCTAGTCAGAGCTCACTAGACCCCAGGGATGAGGCGCAGGAGGATGCCTGCGGGTGGAGGAGGGCCTCGAACACCCAAACAGCAGCGTGGTCGGGGGACAGAGGCAGGAGGCAGCAGGTTGGTGCTGCGGTCGTGGGGGGCGAGCTCAGGACCTGAAACAGGTCAGAGGTCGCTCACTCGCGACGCGCAGCGCCAGCCATTAAGAAGGGAGGGGGGAGTGAGGAGCAGCTGGGAGGCGGGAGGCGGGAGGGAGCGGCGAATGGGGGCGCGAGGGGGGCGGGCCGCAGGGAGGCAGCGGAAGGGATCGGAGAGCAGGGGGAGCGCACAAGGGGCAAAAGGCACAAAAAATCGAGCGAAATTAAAGGCAGTCACAATATGAAAACACACAGTATGAAATACAGTAATGGCACAGTACACGATCGGGGAAACAGCAATCAGAGGGGCACAACGGGGGCAGAAGCGCCGGAGGCGAGGCGCAGAAAAATGAGAAAAACAACTTATGGGACGGTGGAAAGCGGCACACGGGTCAAGTGAAGCTAGTCAGAGCCCACTAGACCCCAGGGATGAGGCGCAGGAGGATGCCTGCGGGTGGAGGAGGGCCCCGAACACGCAAACAGCAGCGTGGTCGGGGGACAGAGGCAGGAGGCAGCAGGTTGGTGCTGCGGTCGTGGGGGGCGAGCTCAGGACCTGAAACAGGTCAGAGGTCGCTCACTCGCGACGCGCAGCGCCAGCCATTAAGAAGGGAGGGGGAGGGAGGAGCAGCTGGGAGGCGGGAGGCGGGAGGGAGCGGCGAATGGGGGCGCGAGGGGGGCGGGGCCGCAGGGAGGCAGTGGCAGGGATCGAAGAGCAGGGGGAGCGCACAAGGGGCAAAAGGAACAAAAAATCGAGCGAAATTAAAGGCAGTCACAATATGAAAACACACAGTATGAAATACAGTAATGGCACAGTACACGATCGGGGAAACAGCAATCAGAGGGGCACAACGGGGGCAGAAGTGCCAGAGGCGAGGCGCAGAAAAATGAGAAAAACAACTTACGGGACGGCGGAAAGCGGCACACGGGTCAAGTGAAGCTAGTCAGAGCCCACTAGACCCCAGGGATGAGGCGCAGGAGGATGCCTGCGGGTGGAGGAGGGCCTCGAACACGCAAACAGCAGCGTGGTCGGGGGACAGAGGCAGGAGGCAGCAGGTTGGTGCTGCGGTCGTGGGGGGCGAGCTCAGGACCTGAAACAGGTCAGAGGTCGCTCACTCGCGACGCACAGCGCCAGCCATTAAGAAGGGAGGGGGGAGGGAGGAGCAGCTGGGAGGTGGGAGGCGGGAGGGAACGGCGAATGGGGGCGCGAGGGGGGCGGGGCCGCAGGGAGGCAGCGGCAGGGATCGGAGAGCAGGGGGAGCGCACAAGGGGCAAAAGGCACAACAAATCTAGCGAAATTAAAGGCAGTCACAATATGAAAACACACAGTATGAAATACAGTAATGGCACAGTACACGATCGGGGAAACAGCAATCAGAGGGGCACAACGGGGGCAGAAGCGCCGGAGGCGAGGCGCAGAAAAATGAGAAAAACAACTTACGGGACGGCGGAAAGCGGCACACGGGTCAAGTGAAGCTAGTCAGAGCCCACTAGACCCCAGGGATGAGGCGCAGGAGGATGCCTGCGGGTGGAGGAGGGCCTCGAACACGCAAACAGCAGCGTGGTCGGGGGACAGAGGCAGGAGGCAGCAGGTTGGTGCTGCGGTCGTGGGTGGCGAGCTCAGGGCCTGAAACAGGTCAGAGGTCGCTCACTCGCGACGCGCATTTATCACTAGTTTCATAGAGCAAAATGCACCGTCACAATCAAAATGGACACCAGGATGCATTTTGTACTGATAAAATAGCGCTCTGAATGTGCTCTTGCAGTAAGATTTTTCCCCCCCAAATTACTCTTAATTTTGTGTCAGGGAGTAATTGAGCTATTATGGGTAATTATGTGTCAAAAGGTAATGCAAAATTACAGAAATTACTCTGATTACTCTAGCATGATTAAAATTAGTCCCAGGCCTTCCAATATCCTGGGTGTGCTGAAGTGTATCAAAGATGAAAGTTTGCTAGAATGCACAACAATTTCTATGGTGGTTTCATCAGTGACATTGCCTGTTTTGTAGGAGAATGAGCAATCTGAAATGATGTTGATACGGAAGCTGAAAACTTCCCAGGAATTAAACGTGCAGAATAACTTCCATCTCTGATACCTTCTACTTCTGTTAGCATTTTCCTTTTTTCCCTCCCAAGATAAAACTTTTCACACACCTCATATTTTCCAGCCTATGGGCACACATGTTGGACTCAGTCCTACTTCTGCTTTCTTAGCAAAGATCAGTGAAACAGAAGTAGCCAATCCCCTCTAATACGGCATTGATGGCACAAAATCTGGTTTCCACCCTCCAAGAGTTACTGAAAAAATGGTGAGGGACTAACAGAAAAGGACCAAACATAAAAGACCAAATGAGACCTTTCAGTACCATTAAACACCGTAGATCACAAAACACGCTGAAACCATGTGAAACCCATGTTTTGCATTACCTGAAAAGAAATGGGCTGATTCAAAACTTTCAAAGTATCTTGGTATGCAGTATGTTCCAAGGATCAACATTCTCCCTTCTCCTTTTTACCTTGTGCATGTACCTGCAGCCCATCTAATCAATAAGAAATGCCTCAATTGTTAATTATATGCAATTCAAGTACATCTAAGCAACAACTCTATCATGAAAACAATTATCAACTGCTTCCTTTCTATCAAACATTAGAAAAACATAATAAGACTGTGCAAAATAGTGATACGACTGGTATCTTGATACTAAATAATGACAGGCCCCCTTCTCTCCCATCAGTAGATATGGTGCATAATGTAGATTTTCATAGTAATTTATGATGGAACATCTTAATTTTATTAAAGACACAGAGGAAAGTATTATGCTTACTTTTCTTGCTTTAATTGAACAGCAGCAAAGTCAAGAGAGTAAATCACCAATCCCAAGAGGCCAGGGAAGTCCTCTGCCAATGGGAACCATTCAATGAACACAATGAACCAATCAGCACATGACACAGATAATATATATCCATCTAGAATGCAAGCAGTCCTCTTTTCTTGAGCGAGAAGTCTAAGGATAAGAAGTAAACATTGGAAAAATGCAACCAATTAACAAAATGGCCAATATCAATGAAAAAACATTCTTGAAAAAAGTCTGTCTAACGAAATCCAGAATCAGTGAGCGGAAGCCGTCTTGTTGAAGAGACTTTTGGAGGAAAAATTCTGGCTTGAGGAGTCCACGTGGTGGCGACTCATAGAACCTGTTCTTTATGCATTGCTTGCTGGAGCAGCAGAAGATTAAACTGTTGGGGTGGGACAGAAATATGATTAATATGATATTGCGGTGGGACAATACTCACCTCCGTGTCTTCAATAAAATTAAGACTTTCCTTCATAAATTACTAGGAAAATCTACATTTTGTGTCAAGACAGGAGGCTCATATTATGCTTCTTCAAAGCATATCAACCACCACAGAAAAAGCTGTATTAACTGGATTACAATAAAAAGTATGGAAAATGACATCATTAGACCAATCAGCCAATCTCAGAATGTCTTCTATACGAGAGCCAGCCCAAAAGGCTTTTGCCATAGTCCGCCTGGAAGAGTGAGTGCCAAATTTGGATGTATCAATCCCCGCCAGGGACATTACCCATTTAACCCAGCGGGCTAGTGTAGGAGGGGTTTATGGGGTTTCTTGAAAGAAATGAGGAGTTGGGAAACAGAGGACGTTCTGTGATGGACCTTCTTTTTCTCGTAAAGTTTTAAACAATTTCCTACACACAACTTTGGCTGGTTTGCAAAATAAGGATAAAAAAGTGGATATATTTGTTTTGGTTTGTCTATTAATTTTAAGTTGGATACCTGTGGGAGTAAAATGGTGACAAGAGATACCTAAAGCTTTGAAATCTGACAAACGTTTTATGGAATCTAAACACAATAGCATTGTCAATTTAGCAGAAAGCATTTTAAGAGATAAGGATGAATTCTCAGTCTTTGAAAGAAACAGTTGCAAAATCACATTAACGTCCCATAGCTCACTATATTTAAGAGTAGGCAGATTGGAAAATTTTACTCCCTTTAAAAGTCGGCAGATAAGTTGGTGTTCTCCAACTAGTTTTCCTTTGATGTGGGCATGATTAAAGGATATCGCAGAACGATAAAAATAATGGTTCTATAAGATTTACCTGAACTTGCTTGAGCTGCTAAAAAACTAGCGATTATGGAGATATCTGGTAAAAAGGGATCACAAGATTTTCCCACACACACCAGCCATGCCATAAAGACCAGGCCAATTTATAAGCTTTTGTGGTTCCAGGAGCCCAAGATTTGGAGATATAATCTGAAGTTTACTTCAAAATTCCTGAATAAAATTGGAAAGTCCTGTTACCTTCCAAGCCGAAAGGATTAGAAACTTGTTGAGAATCAGATTGTGTGGGTATCCTAAATTGAGAAGGAGATCTGGGAACACAGTAAGAATGACCGGAAAATCCATAGCCAGTTCCAGAAGAGGGGGAAACCATACCTGGGATTGCCAGAGGGGAACCACCAATATTAGACTGGCCTTTTGACGAAGTACTTGACAGAGGACCCTGTTTATCATTAGAAAAGGTGGGAATGCATAGTTGATTGACTGAGACCAGTCTTGTTGAAAAGAACCCGTTGCTAATGCTAGAGGATCTGGTTTCCAACTGAAGAACTGAGGCAGTTGAGCATTTAATCATGACGCAAAGAGATCTATGTGAAGAGGGCCCCATTTGTGAAATAGGGTTTGGAAAACAGAATGATGAAGTTTCCATTTGCTGGAATCAGACAGGAAATGGTAATTCCAATCCACTACCTGATTGAGTTTCCCTGGCAGATATTCCTGCCGGACGGATAACTTTTGTTGTAGACAAAACTCCCAAAAGCTTTTAGTTAGCTCTGCTAAAGGTTTGGACTTGGTACCTCCCAGATGATTGATGTATCTGACCGCCGACAGGTTGTCCATTCGAAGCAGAATGGAACGTGGGATTTTGATTTTTACGAAGCTTTTGATCACAAAGGAGCCTGCAAGCATCTCTAAACAGTTGATGTGCAATGAAGACTCCTGTGGAGACCATGTACCGCCAGTCGATATTTGACCACACCTTGCGCCCCATCAGGTCAGACTACATATGATTCTAACACAAGATCTGGGGCTGATGGAAAGATAGTCCTGCCCTTTCAAGCTTTGAGATGATCTAGCCACCATTGAAGTTCTATATGGGATTCGTGGTCTAGGAGGATAGAATGTGAATAAGATAGACCCTTACGAAGATGATGAATTTTCAATCTCTGAAGAGCGCGGTAATGGAGAGGACAGGGAAAAATCACTTGAATTGACAAGGAAAGTAGCCCTACAATTCTTGCAAGTAACTTGAGGGAGGTAGAAGGAAAGTATAAAGAGTGGGTTATCTCTGACTTCATCATTTTTACTTTTGTCTCAGGAAGCAGAAGAGTCGCTTCTACCGGATTTATAAGAAATCCCAGGAACTCCAATCTCTGAGATGGGACGAGAATTGATTTCTCTTTGTTTATAAGGAAACCCAGCTCTGCCAGGAAAGAACAAGTGTGGTGCATCTGTGAAAGAAGAGATTGAAGATTCTGACCCATTAAAAGAATATCGTTCAAATAAATGATCAGACGGATACCCTGTGTCTTGAGATGGGCTACCACAGGTTTCATTAACTTGGTGAAACACCATGGAGGTGAAGAGAGACCAAAGGTTAGGGAGGACAACTGATACGTTTCTCCTTGCCACTGAAATTTAAGAAATTTCCTGTAATCTGGATAAATAGGAATTGTGAGGTACGCATCCTGAAAATCCAAACGAACCATCCAGTCATTTTGTTGGAGAGCATCTCTGAGATGTAAGATGGTCTTCATTTTGAAAGGACGATATACCACAAATTGGTTGGAGTCCCTGGGATTTATGACTGGTCTCAACTTTTTGTTTTACTTGTGAACCAAAAAGCTGGAACTTAAAAAGCCTAGAGGATGAGGGGAAGTGTGTTAAATCGCATGTTTTTGAAGAAGTGTTTGAACTTCCTGAGATTCCAGTGAAGTAATTTCTGCAGAAGATTTTAGTGGATGCGGAAGGCGTGTTTGAATAGGAGTGTTGTAAAACTCTATAGATTAACCCTGGACCGTATTTAGAACCCATGGATCTGAACTAATGGACTCCCACCTGTGTAGAATTATTTTTAGACGACCCCCCCCACAGAAAAATGGCCAGAAGGTACACTTACTTGCTGGTTGTGAGGACCTGTGGAAATGAGATTCCTTCCTCTGAAGCCTCTTGACCTTTGGGGATAGAATTGGGGACGAAATTCCTGTGAGGATGAATTATAGGAGCCTCTGAAACCCTGAGATCTTGGGTTGCGGCCGGTAAAGCGACTCCTTCCTCTACCAGCCCTGGCAAAAACACGATTAGAAAAAACTTTCTTTAAAGATTGTTGGGCTTTATCCAAGGAAGCGAAAGTTGTAACATATTTGCTCAGTTCCCTAATATAGGAATCTCTAAACAACAAATCATCAGCTTTGATGCCAGGGTCCATCAATGTCAGATTTGCCAGTTTAAGATCAAGTTTGAGGAGCAAACCTTTGCGCCTCTCATGCGTCATAGCCGATTTGGCATTGCCCAGAAGACAGAACCCATAAAGACAATTCTTCAGAATCAATAGCAAGATTGTCACGTCTGGCAGTTTCTGCTAAGTCAAAAATGCGAGCCAAAGAACCCACTATAGCCAGCATTTTATCCTGGCACATAGAACACACCCTGTCAACCTCTTTGCGTGGATCATTGCCAAATTTCGTAAAGAAAGTCAGCATGGAAGGGTGAATGGAAGGAGTAGACGTAAACGTAAAATGCAATGGTAAGGAAGGTCTTGAACATTTGGCCTTCAATTTTGCCCTTGTCTGTTTATCCAGGGGCAAACAAAATTTAGCCGAAATATAATCTCCCACGTGTTGTGAAGGAAACCATTCTGTGGAATTAGGATGGTGAATTAGCCTCAGATCAAACATAGGTTTACCCTCGGAGTTCAAAATTTATTTGGATTCCGGAGGATCATTGACAAAAACAGGCTTTTGTTTTTGAGGAGGAGGTCCCGACCAAAAATCTGAGACATCTGAATCCTCATCATAAGTATTGTCAGAATCAGGGTCAACAGCATCATCAGTATCTTGAATGGATGCAATCACAATCTTTTTTGCACTATTGTCAAGGTGCTTCATTTTTCTTTTACTTTTTGCTCCTGAAGCTTTCCCCTCCTTGGATGGAGGCCTGTGAGGAACTTCGTCCTCAATCTCGTGAGTAAGACTCACCTTCCATAAGCGCAGATTTTTTAATCGGTTGTTGACTGTTGGAAGCCACCGTTGTTTTGTGCTTTCTGCTTTCCCCCGCAGATAGGGCCAATTTAGATTGTGACATGAGAGATAAAACAGAATTTTCTAAGTTTTTGGAAATCCTGTTCATAGATACTGAAACTGCTTTGACAACTGAGGATTGAATAAAATCATTTAAATTGTTTTTCAACTCCTCCTCACTATCATTATTTGGAAAAGTATTAGAAAACTCCATGTTATCACTAAAAAAGACACAGACTTCAGGAGAAAAATTTACTTACAAAGGGTTAACCGGAGGGGGAGGGTATATGAGGAGAAAAACATAAGAAACAGGCGTTTACAAAGGAAGGCTGTGCCCCTCTGGAAAAAATTTGGAAATTGAAGCCGAGCGACGCTGCAGGATGCAAACAAAGCCGCAGCTATGGCACACAGGAACATCTGCTAAATAACAACAGTTGAAATCTGAATAGCGATGACAAATTGCCGCCGTAGAGTTGCACTAGATGAAGAAAGCGTTCCTGAGGAAAAGGAAGGCTTTTGAACATCCGCACAAGGAGAGAAGTGCAGCGGGCAACGGAAGACATCACCGGTAACGGCGAGCAGGGGGAGAGGAAACACACGTCAAAGTGCGATATCAGACACAATAGAATTACAAGGAAAATACTAGTTTAACACAGAAAACAAAACTCTGTTTAACCTTGTCAGTTAACATGAACCATACATGGTAAGAGAACATATAGAAAATATATACTTATCTTGACTGCGAGCAGCAAGAAAAGAGGACTGCTTGCGGTCTAGATGGGTATATATTATCTGTGTCATGTACTGATTGGTTCATTGTGTTCATTGAATTGTTCCCATTGGCCGAGGACTTCCCTGGCCTCTTGGGATTGGTCATTTTCTCTTGACTGTGCTGCTGTTCAACTAAAGCAAGAAAAGTAAGCATAATAGGAGCCTCCGGTCTTGACATAAAATCTGAACTATATGTTAGCGCTTAAGTCCAAGCACCATCAATTGAACAAACTATAACCTATTTGCCATTTCCAAAATGAGCTTTAAACCATCCAATACAGAAAAGTAGTGGTCCGGAGATTAGAGCCATACTGATTACATTACTGCATTGCAATATACCTAAATCTTGCCACCAAAACCTAAGCATAACAGACACCATGTACACAAGGAAGATATATGTGTCAACTTTGGTCCAAATTTGGTCTAAAGAAAAACAACCACAGTTCCTGCCTAACCATTGAGCTTATGTGGAAAGCCATCAACACAATAGCACCTGCATAACAGCTGTCTGCTTAAAATTCAATCAGACACAACTATGCTATGTTCCAAATTCAACTGCAAACCTGTTGTCTCAAAATTGGGCCTGGGAGGATTTTTAAGCAAAACCCTGAAAGTGGCAACAGGTGGACTTTGGATTGATCAACCATGGAACATAAGCCATGGAACACCTTCAACTCCTTCAAACACCGTAAAATAACTGTAATTCTCAAGAAAAAATGATCCAAACCCGACCGATATCAAATCAGGTCTTCTCTCAAACTCTTCATGAACTCCTTTTACTGTCTCCTATTAATTAGACTTCCTGTCTTCAGATTTCATTATCTCTCCAATCTTCCACGAAGAAGTGATTTTCCATCACGTAAGATGTATCTGTAAACACTTAGGCCCTCATTACAACCCAGGCGGTAAAGTCTGCTGACCGCCGTGCAGACGGCCGCCAACATACCGTGTCCGCGGCGGATATCCGCAACGGGTATTATGACCCACACTTAGAAATCCTCCAAAATACAGACACCCACACAAGTCTGCCACACCAAAGGTCAGTGATAAACTGGTGGTACGCCCACACTATCACGACCCACGAATCAACGCGGCGGTCATTCAACCGCGGTAATCCATTGGCGGTACATACGGCCGCGCTCAAAATGCACACACATTTACAAAACATAACCACATTGGACAATTCAAAATACACACACCTGATACACATACACACACCACACCCACACACTCACACCACTATAAAACACACACCCACATTACCCACAACCCATTACAACGACATTTTTGGAAGAAGCAGAGAGACAGAAAAGCTATGACAAAACCAGCATCCAGAGGCACACAACACCATCACTCATGCACCATCCACGCACTTCAAAGAACACACCCCAACACATCACCCCACACATCTCATCAACCATCAGCTCACACATCACCCACACAACATCATGGAACCTCAAAGACACCCCAGGTTTTCTGAGGAGGAGCTCAGGGTCATGGTGGAGGAATCATCCTGGTAGAGCCACAGCTATTCGGATCACAGGTGCAGCAGACGTCCATTGCAAGGAAGATGAAGCTACAGCGGAGAATTGTCGACAGGATCAACGCAGTGGGACAGCATCCAAGAACACGGGATGACATCAGAAAGAGGTGGAACGACCTACGGGAGAAGGTACGTTCCGTGGTATTCAGACACCAAGTAGCCGTACAGAGGACTGGCATTGGAGCCCCACCTCCTCCCCCACAACTAACAACATGGGAGGTGCAAGTCTTGCCAATTATGCATCTTGAGGGCCTCGCAGGACTAGCAGGAGGACTGGACTCTGGTAAGTTATATCTTTACTACTATATCCCCTACCCTACCTGCATGCCATCACAAACTTCTAATCCCAACCCTCCCACCCATCACCCCAACACCTCACAGATACCCCACTATCACAACCCACACATCCCAATACCAAGCCCTGCATGTGACAACAATGCATGGACACCCATCGCAGACCTGCTTGGACTTCCATCACCACAGCATGTCCAAGGGAGAGACTCACCCAGGGCACACAATCACCACTCACACAAGGGCCAAGGTGATAATGCAAGCACAGTAGTAGAGGGAAACACACCCATTGCACAAAATTGCACACACAGATACAATAACATTGCATTTACACCCCAACAGGACCCATACACAACGTTACCGGACAGAAGGTGCCAGCTATATCCAGTCCCCCCACAGAAGAGGCCTACAGTGATGACAGCAGCTCTGCACGCCTGGATCAAGATGACCAGCCCTGCCCATCAGGGACCTCCGGACAGTCGGTTCCCCTGCCACAGTCCCAACCCACCACAGAACCTCCCCCCTCAGGAAAGACCACCACAGCACCCACCCAGCCGGCCCATGCCACTGTCCCCAGGACACGTCAATCAGCACTTTGTCCACCACTACAGGGACCCCAGGCAAACCCACTAACACAGGACGATCAGGGACCTGGGGTCAGTGGCAGTGGGCACACTGTTCAGGAGACAGAGGCACAGGACAACAGGGAAACTGGGAGAATTGCTGTGCGACAGGGGGAGGACAAGCCTAGGGAACCCACTCTCCACGAGGCACTCTCAACCGTCATGGGAGCATACCACCATTCCCAGGAGACCATGGGCACGGTACTGGCCAAGTTTCAGGAGACCCAGCGGCTGCAGGAGGAACAGTACCTCGGGATCAGGGAGGATTTGAAGTCCATTAACATCACCCTGGTCACCATTGCAGGGGTGCTGGCAAACATGGCCAACAGCATGAGGTAGACAGTGGCCCCTGACACTAGCCCAAACAATGAACAGCCTTCCACGTCTGCTGCCGCTAGTGGACAGGAGGTCCCGTCACAGGAACAACAGGCCACCAGCACCCCATCCCCTGCAGAAGGAGAACCATCCCACAAACGGTCCCTGCAATCCAGGCACAAGACAGAGAACTTTGCCAAGACCCCCGCCAGGAAATAAGACTCTCCTGATTGTCACCCTTCTGTCCCACTATGTCACCCTGTCCACCTTGAACTGACATTGCTCCACTTCCTATGCCCCATTGGACAATGCACCTGTGGTACAAAGAGGCTGGACTCTACCATGGATATTCCTCCACCATCACCCCAGCCCATTGCACATCCCCCTCTACTTATTAGCACTTAAATAAACACCCTTGAATCACAAAACAATCTGTAGTCAGTCTGTACTTTCACAAAAGTATTATTACAACCTCTTAGACAAATATCAATGTAAATGTTAATTTGCACATACCAAAGTATGACAGTTGTTGGGCAGCAATAAACATAGCAGAAGGCAGAATGTGGTACCCAGATCTGTGAAAAGGAAAGCCAAAGTGAACTTTCAGGGTCCATACACAGAGGTAAAAAGGCAGACTTATACAATGTCCTACAGCAGTCAGATATGAGATTAGCAGTGCCAGTCTCTTACCTGTGTGTCACTGGAAGTACTGCATGATGATGTTGTTTCGGTTGTCAATATCTTCTTCCTCTGCCTCCTCTTCCTCACTGTCCACAGGCTCAACAGCTGCCACAAGACCAACATCAGGCCCATCCTCCTGCAGAAAAGGCACCGTACGTCGCAAAGCCAGGTTCTGCAACATACAGCATGCCATGATGATCTGGCACACCTTCTTGGGTGAGTAGTATGGGGATCCACCTGTTAGGTGTAGGCACCAGAATCTGGCCTTCAGGAGGCCGATAGTCCGCTCAGTAATCCTCCTAGTTTGCCCATGTGCCTCATTGTAGTGTCCCTCTGCCCTTGTCCTGGCATTCCTCACTGGGGTCAGTAGCCATGAGAGGTTGGGGTAACCAGAGTCACCTGCAAATGTTGAGGGATATCTGTTAGACATACACCAACCCTTAGAGACTACCCCATACCCAGACACTTATTCATATTGTGTGGGGACCTTGGGCTCACCTATTAGCCACACATGGTGCCTCTGGAGTTGGCCCATCACATAAGGGATGATGCTATTCCTCAAAATGTAAGCGTCATGCACAGAGCCAGGATGCCAAACACCATCTGCACATTCATTGAATGGTAGCTTTTACGCTTTCTGTACACCTGTTCATTCCTGCAGGAGGGGACAAATGCCACATGTGTACCATCAATGGCACCAATGATGTTGGGAATATGTCCCAGGGCATAGAAGTCAGCTTTCACTGTGGGCAAATCCTCCACCTGGGGGAAAATGATGTAGCTGTGCATGTGTTTCAGCAGGGCAGATAACACTCTGGACAATACGTTAGAGAACATTGGCTGAGACATCCCTGATGCCATGGCCACTGTTGTTTGAAAGGAACCACTGGCCAGGAAATGGAGCACTGACAGGACCTGCACTAGACGGGGGATACCTGTGGGATGGCAGATAGCTGACATCAGGTCTGGCTCCAATTGGGCACACAATTCTTGGATTGTGGCACGATCAAGTCTGTAGGTGACAATGATGTGTCTGTCTTCCATTGTCGACAGGTCCACCAGGGGTCCGTACACCAGAGGATGACGCCATCTCATCATCTGCCCCAGCAGATATGCCCTATGGAGGAGAATGGTGAGCAGAGGGTCATGTACCACATAGTTTGCACAAGGGTTTTTGCACTAATGTGATTAAATTGGTGTGTGGCGTTGTCTGTCTGTATTTGTGCCCAAATGTGCTGTGACACAGTTAGGTGCCCTACCATGTTCTACCCAGAAATGAAGGCTGCCTGCCCTGTAAGGAGGGACAAGGGGAAATGAGGTAACTGCGTTGCCATTGTGCAGCGTCGTGGTAGGCGGTCGAAGACCGCCGCACAATTCAGCATTGGTTATCATTGAGCCCTATGGGTTCCAGGAGCCAATGACGAAATACGCCGGCGGCGACGGTACGCACCGCCGTGGACGTGACCGCCCTTTTCTAGCTGTTCACTCACTTCATACCTGACCTTCAACAGGAGAGGACCTACACTGCAAGTGCTGCTGTGACCTCAGTCTGGAAGCGACAATGGCTCGAGTGTCTGGGGACAGGGCCCCTGCCTTCACTGTGGAGGAGTTGGAGAGACTAGTGGATGGGGTCCTCCCCCAGTACACGCTACTCTACGGCCCTCCAGACAAACAGGTGAGCAAACTGTGAGCATGATGCGTGGGACATGAAGTTATGGAGTGGAGTGGATGGAAGATACATGTTGGGGAGGCTGAGGCCTGCATGTGAGGATGGTGAGTGTATGTGTGTCAGGGCATGGGTGGGAACTGGTGGCCAATGAGTATGACGAACCGGACGGGGGAGTAAGTTCCTTTCATACTTTTTTTTTACCTTTCCTCTAGGTCAGCGCCCACCAGAAGAAGGGTATTTGGTGTGCCATTGCCAAGAAAGTACGGAACCTGGGGGTCTATCATAGACAGAGCACACACTGCCGCAAGAGATGGGAGGACCTGCGCCGCTGGAGCAAGAAGACGGCGGAGGCCCAGCTGGGGATGGCCTCCCAACGTGAAATGGGTGCCCGTCGCACCATGACCCCCCTGATGTTCCGGATCCTGGCAGTGGCATATCTGGAGATGGATGAGCACTTGAGGGTATCACAGCAGCCACAAGGGGGTGAGTACAGTCTTATTCAGCTGACTCTGCGCGCTTTATGAGGTGTCTGGGTGGGGGATGTGGGCTGTGGGTTCCCCTAGGCCAGGGCGAACATGCTAGGGTAGGTCCCTTGTTAGGCAGGCTCTGTGGCACTCCAACCCCAATAGTGGTAGTGGCCATCTACAACCAGTCAGGCTCCTGTGGGTTCCAGGTGTGCAGCAAATGGGGTTAGGCATAGTCCCCCTTGGGCAGGTGATTTTCCTACGAACAGTTAGTGCATGGCCTAGTGCATAGGGCTGCTCCCTGTGTGTTGTGTCCACCAACGGTAGTGGTGTTTCTGGCATTGACCATGTGTCTCCTCTGTCTTCCCCCCCCTTTTTGTTTTGTCACCCTGTCCTTGTGTGCATTAGCATGATCTGGCAGAGGAGCAGAGGCACCGGAGCAGGAGGGACCTGCAACTCACATGTCCCAGGAGGGTGAATGAACAGAGACTGAAGGCACCAGTGGGACGGAGGGCGAGGGGAGCTCCACGATGGGGACAGGAGGGATCACCAGTGACAGCAACTACTCCTCTGGTGGGAGCTCCCTTGCGGTTGCGGGCAACTCTGTGCCCACCGCAACAACAGTCACCGGCCTCACAGAAGCCCCTCAGCGTGTTTCCCATGCCCGCTCACCCAGGAGGGTGGGCATCTCCTTTGCCCAGTCACCTCAGCCCTGCTGCCCTCAGTGAGAAGGCTATTGACCTCCTGAGATCCCTCACTGTTGGGCAGTCAACTATTTTGAATGCCATCCAGGGTGTCGAGAGGCATTTGCAGCAAACAAATGCATACATGGAGGGCATTCATTCTGGCATGGCAGCCCAACAGAGAGCATTTCAGGCTCTGGCCTCAGCACTGATGGCAGCTATTGTCCCTGTGTCCAGCCTCCCCCGCCGACATCCACTACCCAGACCCAATCCCCTCTACCTCAGCCTATCCCAAGCACACCCTCAGACCAGCATGCACACACATCAACAAACAAAAGTGGCTCGGGCAAACATAAGCACCACACATCTCACAGGCACTCACACGAGCACCATCCCCATACAGACACACCAACATCCACTGCCTCCACTGTGTCCCCCTCCTCCATGTCCTTCATCTCCCTCCCAGTCTCATCTCAACTCACACCTGCATGCAATACATCCTCAGTCACTACCTCCATCACCAGCACACCCATCACTACACACCGCTCACGTGCAATAACCACCCCCACTACCATTCACACGTCCCCTGTGTCCTCTCCCAGTGTGTCTGTGAGCCCTCCTCCCAAAGTACACAAACGCCAGCACACACCCACTCAACAGCCATCCACCTCACAACAGTCTCCAACGCAAGCACCTTCACCCAAACTCAGCAGACGTACACCTCCTACAACCACTACCTCTTCCTCCACTCCCAAACCCCCTCCATCTTCCCGTCCCAGTGTGTCTAAAAAACTTTTCCTGGCTAGCATTGACCTCTTCCCTACACCCCCCGTCCTTCCCATAGGGCCAGGTTGTCTAGAGCCCAGACCAGCACCTCAGCCACCAAATCGTCATTCACTCTGGTCCCTGCAAGTCCGGGAGGATCGAAGGGAGCACCCATCAGGGCTGCCAGTGTGCCACCTACTGAGGCCAAGGACCACCCTATTCCGCCACCTGCCAAGGTAAAGACGGGGCCAGCATGCAGAAGAGAAAAGCCGCACCACCCACCCAGCAAGGCCTCATCCGGAACCAAAGAGGACAGTGCCAAGCTCCCAGCAGCGACGTCCAAGGTGGGGAAGAGACATAAGAGCAAAGGAATGTCACCTCAAGGCACGGAGCCTCCGGGTGAGGGACTGGTGACCCCCATTTCTCAAGACAGCCCGCAACCTCTACCACGGTGAGCACTGCCACAACGACCGCCACCTGCACTGCCACCTGCACTTCCATCTGCACCACCACCTGCACGGCAGCTGCCACAACTACAATCACCAGCATCACCCCCAGTGGGCAGCCTTCCGAGGCTGCAGGAGACGGCCTGGTGTCTCCTTCCACTACTACAGACAACTGCACCACAGGCACCACCTGCAGAATCTCCGCCGCATACACCACCACAGCCACGCCACCTGCCCCGCGATGTGCCCAGGCAGTGCCACTACAGCGGACATAAGCACTATCCACAATGGTTAGCCTTCCGAGGCTGCAGGAGACATCCTGGACCCTGCACACACTACATGAGACACCACCACCAGCACTGCACTACCAGCAGTTTGCAGCCTAAGTCGTCGCTGGGTGGAGTGTGGCTCTGCCTCCATGGAGTATCATGCTACCTGTTACCGGTAAATCTCGAGGCTCACACACCCAGGTGAGGGAATGGGAACTTCCACACCCCTGGTGCAGCATCACTGGCCACCAAGCCCCCTCCAGAACCAGTGGAGAAAAGCATCCACTAACCCAGTCCTTAGCAGGATGAAGCACTCTGGGCACAAAGCCCCCTCCAGAACCAGTGGAGAAAAGCATCCACTAACCCAGTCCTTAGTAGGATGAAGCACTCTGGGCACCAAGCCCCCTCCAGAACCAGTGGAAGACGCCACCCACTAGAGAGACTGTGGCTTTGCACTCCCCAGGACCATGCAGTGTGCAACCCACCCACTTGAGAGACTTGAATGACTGTGGCTTTGCACTCCCCAGGACCAAGCAGTGGGCAACCCACCCACTTGAGAGACTTGAGAGACTGTGGCTTTGTACTCCCCAGGACCATTTAGTGGGCAACCCACCCACTTGAGAGACTGTGGCTTTGCACTCCCCAGGACCAAGCAGTGGGCATGGAGCCCCCTCGAGGAGCAGTGGCATTGTCCCATCATCCGGCTGAGGTGCCCCACCTCCCCTTCCCCCGAGGTGCCTGTGTTTTTTCAACCTGATGCCCCTGCGGTGTTCTCTCCATTTTGAGGCACGTGTCATGTGTGGGCTTCGCCCATGCTTTTTGGGACCAATGGTCCACGGACATTTAATGGGACAGTGTACGGACTTTTGTACTTGCTGTTAATATTTGTATGTACTGACGATTTAAAGTTATCTTGGGCTATCTGATTGTTGGAATATTACACTCGTTAAACTCTTTCATTTGGTCCTTGCGTTCTTCCATGGGGTGACAGGGTATTTATGTGATGTGATTGGATATGTGTGTGTGTGTTGTTGTGTGTGGGGGTTGGGGGTGCGGGTGTTGCGCGTGTGTCACTCTCTTTTCCCTCCTCCCCTCCCTGGTGTGCTAGGTGCAGTACTCACTGTCGTCATCGCCGGCGTCTTTGATGTTCCTGGTAGAAGAGGAGGTAGACCAGCATTGGCAGGACCTGTATCTCGGGCTCCATGGCGTCCTGCTTGTTCTTTGAGTGTCGAGAGGTGAGTGGTTTCCCTTCTGTGTACTGTTACTGCCGTGCTTTTGATGGTGTTGGTACCGCCCCGGAAAAGCTGGTAGATTGGTGCCTTGTAATAGTGTGGGTGGTACATTGACTTCCGCCTGTGTGTTGGGGGTTACCGCTGCGGTGTTTGTTTCTACTGTCGTGGCGGTCGGAGTGTTAAAGTGGCTGCCTGTGTTGGCGGTTTTCGCCATGGACGTAATTCCATTTTTTTCTCGCCAGCCTGTTGGCGGTATTACCGCCGCTTCATCACCGACCGCTAGGGTTGTAATGAGGGCGTTAGTCTTCTCTTTTCTTCACGCCTAGGCACCCTCTCCAGCATCTCACCCTTTTCCTTTTCTGACTCTTTGAAAGTTTCATGTTCTCCCTACCCCTTAGCTGATTTTCCCTTATGCACTCTGCATTGTGTTTTTCAGATCAGAATGCTCACCTTCATTGTCATACTAGATAGTTTATTTTCTTACAAAGTAGTAGACTGCGACTAGAAGTTGGACTTTGAATTTGTTGTGCATTAAAAATATAATAATAAAAATAATATAATAATAATGATAATCACAATATGAACTTAGAATAATATTAAAGCCTCAGACAACAGTTAATTTAAATTGATTTTACAGACCCAGGTCTCAGAAATTAGTTATCAAACATAATCTAAAAACACCTACAACCTTAGAGTGATGTTGGGTACCTCTCTCATTTCACTGCTTTGTAAGACCTCTCAATATGCACAAAGTATAATGTGAGGCAGACCCATGGGAGTAATTGAGCTTTTAGAGCTAGCGACTAGGGGCAGTCAAGAGATTTTGCTTACAGGCTAAGCCTTCCAAGTGGTTTCAGCAATCAGTTCAGCAGTAAAAGGCTCCATATTCTATCCAACTAGGATTCATATTAGAGAAAGAGATCACTGTCCTTGTTTGCGCCATGGTGCACCTTCAAACAAGTGCTCTTGGAGCAAACAAGGACAGTGTGTCATAGTACGATGAATGTGCTGCTAGAGCAGCTCTAGGAGGAGCGCATTCAGTGAAATACAGAAGGACTGTTTACAAGTTTCTCCATTTTTTACACTGCAGGTGGCATACAGCTTGCACTCTAAAGAGGAGAGAGAGATCCCCTAACAGTGTAGCACAGGGAGTGACTTCACTTGCCTGTAGGTTGGTGTCTGAGGGATCCATAGGTCTCCCCTATTCACCCTCTAGAGGGCTGGCTTAAAGCGATAAACTAACAGTGTGCCAACTTATTGTGGTGAGCTGTCAATGCTTCCTCTAAGGGTTCCTACGCCTCTGCACCCATACCCATGATACGCAGCAGGCGCTAGGGCAAAGTGAGTCCCTCATTTGCATCAGGCCACACCCCATGCAAGTGAGGGAATGCCTTCTGAGGTTAGTACTGTTGCTATGTGTGCGCTAGCACTGTCAGGATTACAGAAACAGCTGCACAAGAATCAGCGGATCCTTTTGTAGTCCCATAGTGCCCCTATTGGGGCACTATGTGTAATACAGCCCTAGCCATCCTAGCTTTCAGTAAGCTCATCACAGACTGATAACATAAAATGAAAAGCACCAACCAGAAGAAAGTGCCTTTGATTAATCAATTGAAAATACCAGGTCACCATCAGTTATGGGTATCTTCTCTCAGTCAGAACTCTCTTTGTGGATGTTCTGGAATACATGAGGTCCAGTGGTCACACTCAGAGAGTTGTATCTAATTTGGGACCTGCAAACCTTGATTACAGACACAAGAGCTTGCAGTGAACATGTATGCAGATTATCAATCTTGGTTAGTCATGTCTTTTTATACATGTACCACATGATGTGTTAAGTCTTCTAATGAAAGTTAGTCTCCAGTGGTAAACCTATTGCTCAGAGGTACTTGTACTGAAACACTAATATAATGACTATTTTTGTAGATGTCCATAACTGAGTCTAGCAAACTCAGTCTACTTGTTTCAAAATTATGGAGGCTGTGGCCCTAGGCACACTTTTGTGTAGGTTGCAAACACTTCTGTATCCAGGACAACACAGCGACCAGGAAGGCATTACAAGTTTTGATACTTAAGTTCCAAACAAAGGGACATTTTTATCAAATGTTCACAAAGTGCAGCAAGGCACCTTGCTGTGCTGAGCTACAGAAAAGGACAGGAATCAGCCAAATTTAACATTATACAGTGCATTCTTGTCCTTTCCTTGGACTGGCTCATAATGTGCTGCCTAGTGCCAATGCAGGCACCCTTGTGCCATAGAACAAGGGTGCCTGCATTGCAGACAGGATTGTTTTTGTGCAGGAAGGATGCAGCACACATAGAAAGATGGAAAAACAAGGAGAAATAAAGATATTCCTCCCTTTTACCCCTTATTGTAGGAGGGCATAGCCTTTTTATGCATTCTCATTTCTACCAGTAATGGTAAATCTTGAAATGCACCAAAATCCATGGGTGGATGCAGAGGAACATCCACGCTCCACCCATAAAACGCCTCCCTGGGGCAGAATAATGTAACACAACAATTTGAACTACTTTGCGTTGCGTTACTTTAGATTTATCAAGCCACTCAGGGCCATGTAAGATGGCCTTGATGGCTTGTTAAATCCAACTTAGTAGTTGTGTCACACTTGCACCCTCTTGTGTGGTACAAGAGCAATGCAACTAATTGATAAATCTGCTCACGTGTGTGTCCTTTGTGCATCAATGCTCATGTAATCATATTCTTTATTCAGACCCATGACAGCACTACCCTGGACAATCCGATTTGCATGTCCTGAAAAGAAACCTTCAGAGCATAGAACTCTGGAATAAATGCAGCCAAATATTAAGTTGGTAGTTTCTACCAGCATTTATGGTGCCTCCAGTCATAACTTCAAGATCTAGAGAATTCTTGGAACAATGTGGAATAATGTTCAATAGCAAGATGACCAAACACATGTGTGTCTTTTTCACAGTGATTCAATACAGTGAGACAGATTTTTGCTATTTTAATGATAACTGATCCTGGCAAATGAAGTACTAGTGTATCATATAATGAAAAATTGTGACAGGTTATCCCATGCAAAATTCATTAGGCTTAACAAAAACCTGTGATGTTTTTGTTAATGTACATCATTCTCATTTTTTACGGAAAAGGCCTCAAAATCCTGGGGGAATACAAGACCTCTGGTCTGCTGTAATAAAATTTACCACGCCAAAGTCTAACCCCTCAATTTCCTTTGCACTTTTAATGAAGATCTTTGTCCTCCCCACCTAGCCCAGACTACGCCAGAATTCTAGTAATACATTATTTTGTGATTTGTCCCTTATCTACTTGATAATTCTGATATGAAATGGTGAACTGAGATATTTCCTTCTAACAGGTTTTCTTTAATGTTGTCCATGTAGGTCATTTTATAAAAACGCCAGGGATAGCGGGATTGACATCACAAGGCTTTTGACCTCCACTTTCACTCACACACACACACATACTTACACATGCACACAAATTCATACCTACAGACACTCTCTCACATAAACACACTCTCACCAGCAAGCACACACAACATTAATTTAAAATCAATCCAATCTTTATTCAGCGAATCTCACCATTAATTGTCATATAAAGAAGACAGGTACATACGTGCAAAAATTGGATGAGGTATAAAAAATAAAATCCTTAGCATGTCATATAGTAAAATACACACAAAATACAGAAGTTAAAATGAGTAATAAAATAAGTTAAAACCAACTTAAAACGACAGAATGAATTCCTTAAAGATACTTTGTGCTGTTCCCATTAAAGTGCTCTTTGCCTAATCCTCCACATCACCATAAAAAATCTCGACACTGCAAAAACCACAGATTTCCTGGTGTCAGACTGACAGTTCTTAGGACTACTTTAAATTCCCTTACACCAAAGCTATGGCAGAGTGGAGCCAACCATTCCATCCTAATACTATGATACATAGGACAAATTGGATGGTTATCTGGTTGTCCCCACTTGCTGGTGAATGATACAAAAGTAAGGGTCCCAGTATCTAAACTGAAGATAGAGCTTTCTTGCAATAGAGAATCAGCTATTTGCACAAGGAAGGTCTGTGCTATAGTACCCAAGTTGGACTGATCAAGCAGTAAACCTTTTCTTTGCAGCCAGGATTCCCTGCTAATTTGCTTTTTGGGATTCAAACATGCTGTTTCAGGGGCAGACCACAGTTAATTGAGACCAATAGTCATTAGTGTGGACCTCACATACTTGACCCATAGAAGTTTGCCCGCCCCTGGCAGGTACAGTAATTCAGACAGCCCCTCTAGATAGGAGCCCAACTCCGGTGTTGACCAGCTCCTTTTCCAAAACAGCAGGTGCCATAGCCTTGTTATGTCAGAGATGGTTTTGAGCCCCATGTCCATCCATAATGGTAGCAACAGTGTACTTAATTGAAGGTCAACCAGTTGTCGCATGAAGCGATACTCTATGGTGATCAAAGAAGATGCCGCACTATGTCCCCAGAGCTCAGCTCCATGTAAGGCAGATCACAGCGACTGATGGCTATAGATCTGCAGTACTGGAGAAACAGGACCTATGCATCTTCAACAGCCCTCTGAAGCTTGACCAAGTTTAAGGCTACATCTTGTAATGTGGGGCTGCCATTTGAGATGCTCAGTCAGTGTTACACCCAGATAGCCAAAGGTTTAGACACGCTCTAGGAAACACTCCCTCAGTTTTGGATTCGGACAAGTACGATGACAAGGGTTAAAGATCATATACTTAGGGGGTCATTCTGACCCTGGCGGTCATGGACCGCCAGGGCCAACGACCGCGGGAGCACCGCCAACAGGCTGGCGGTGCTCCCATGGGCATTCTGACCGCGGCGGTACAGCCGCGGTCAGAAACGGGAAACCAGCGGTGTCCCGCCGGTTTCCCGCTGCCCAAGGGAATCCTCCATGGCGGCGCTGCAAGCAGCGCCGCCATGGGGATTCCGACCCCCTTACCGCCAGCCTGGTTCTGGCGGTTTTGACCGCCAGAACCTGGCTGGCGGTAACGGGTGTCGTGGGCCCCCTAAAAGGGCCCCACCAAGATTTTCAGTGTCTGCCAAGCATACACTGAAAATCGCGACGGGTGCAACTGCACCCGTCGCACCCCTTCCACTCCGCCAGCTCCATTCGGAGCCGGCATCCTCATGGAAGGGGGTTTCCCGCTGGGCTGGCTGGCGGGCAGCCTTCTGGCGGTCGCCCGCCAGCCCAGTGGGAAACTCAGAATAACCGCGGCGGTCTTTTGACCGCGCAGCGGTATTCAGACGGTTCCCGCTTGGCGGGCGGCTCCTGCCACCCGCCAAGCTCAGAATGACCCCCTCAGTCTTTGTAAAATATATGTCTAATTCTTTCACTCTGCAAAATTTATCAAACCTGTCGAGAATATTTTGTAAACCCATTGGGGATTTAAAAAGGAGTAACATATCATCAGCAAACATCAGGGCAGGAACCCTGTTATTGGCCAGACGGGGAGCATCAGACTCACAATGATTTACATACCTCACTAGATCAAATATAAACAAAGAGAATAACACGGCAGCCAAAATGCACCCCTGCCTGACACTCCTGTTGACCAGATGGCAATTGGTTCGCTCCCCCTTCTGCCCATATATAACTTGAGCATATTTGTTCTCATGCAACCTTATGATCATATTCAGCAGAGAGAGTGGAACCTCCATATCCACCAGGGTTTGCCACATCTTCAAGCAGGAAACATTTAAAAGCATTTTCACTTACCTCAGCTACCATGGAAGCGTAGCTTATTGTGCCCATGTTTATCACACTGATAGTGAATAATATGCTATTATTCACTACCAGTGTAATAACAAATTGAAGGAAAATAAAGAGAACGGAGACCCAACTGAGGTCCATAATGACGAGCTGCCACTGTGTTCAGTGAATTTGCCACTACTGAGGACACACAAGGCAGAGCCTGGGGTTGCAACAGGCAAGCCAGTGGTCACAGCTGCGACCCCTGGCAACCCCTAAATGACATCCATGTTGTTGTCATGTAAAAAACATCTCTCTTGAAATAATAACTGTCTCTATAATTTTTTAAGTGAAACTAATTAAGCTGAACTAAATATACCCAGTGTTCAAGGGTGTTAGCTCTTGCGTATCCAAGGTCTGTATGAGGAAAAATTATGGTTGATATTGTATTTTATCAGCCAAGCAATCAGTTAAGCACTTGTCTGATTCAATGAGTCAGACAATGCATGTGATACTCCACTGCTGATGTAATATCTGTATATGACTGTGAAGTAGCACATATTACACATATGAAGTCCTTAATCTTAGCTGTGTGTAAAAGCAAACTCCATCCCATAAGTTGAACAGAGGCATGAGGTGTGATGCTGCCGCCAATGTTGGATTAGGGTGTGTATTTTGTAGTGCTCTCTGAGAGTGTCTTTTTTCTTCTTGTGAGGATTGTAGGTATTCATTGTGGAAGAGTGGGGTTAAGAGCCTAGTTTAAATGTGCAGGCCAGCCAGACAGAGACCTTGTGTGAGATCCCAGACAGTTACAGTGGAACCATGTGTCCTTCATAAGTCAAAAAAATCATTAAAAAATCTAATCTGCTCTACAGCCTGCTGTGGTTAACCATTGTGAGCTAACCCCAGCCCCACAAATTGCAGGGCATGTTTACACAATTTCTAAAACCTATATATTTCTTCACCTAGAATACTTAAGAATTATAGGACCTTTTCTATCTCTCTTTTTAAATGTTTGCCTAGAAAGAATACATCTACTATGCACTGACTTAGGGCATTTATGACAAGGTGGTAATTCATATTAGAATTTTCACAATGGAATTAGCCTTTCAAATATAGAGTTGGAATTGACGCAGACCTTTCTGCTTCCAGGTGTATGGCACAACATCTACAACAAAAATACTGTGATTCAAAAATATTGTTGCCTAAACAATACAAAAATATCAATATGATGAAAACTCTATGTAAAATACATGAATTGTGATAAAATAGTTTTCAACATTAAAATATCAAAAAAATCATAATATTGCCCATAAAAATAGAGAAATCAAAATTATTTAATGGGACAACACAAAAATATCAACACCATATACATCATACCTGAGGCATTGCTCACAATTGTGCATATATATATATATATATATATATATATATATATATATATATATATATATATATATATATTTATATAAAATGCAAAAATAACTGAATAGTCAAACTCCGACACTCCAAACAACTTGTTTAATGAAGGCTGTTACAGTCTTTCAATGAAAACATAGTGTTGACTTGCGACGGCTTACGCGTTTCAACCATTATGGTCTTCTTCATTAGCCCAGATTAATTAAACACTCAAGTTTTTTGGAGTGCCAGAGTTTGACTATTCAGTTATTTTTGCAACTATTGGTGGGTCCTGCGCCCATAACCGTATACTGCAAATACTACATTGATATTATAAAAGAAGTTATCAAATATGTCATGGCTGCAGTAATTTGTGGGGTAAATATCAGTGCAAGGCGAGGGTGCACGTTACAGTTACCTAGTATGAGGTGCCGGTGTGTCTGTATCTGGGTGTATGAGGCTGTCAGTGGGTCTGTGTGTGGGTGTGTGGTAGTCTGAATGGGTCTGTGAGTGGGTGTGTAACTCTCTGAGTGGATCTGTGAGGCATGAGGGTCTGACTGGGGCTCTGTATGTGCATGAGGCACTGAGTGGGTCTGTGAGTGGGTACGTGGTAGTCAGAGTGGGTCTGTGAGTGGGTCATAAGGATCTGAGTGCATTTGTGAGTGGGAGAAATTGACTGAAAGAGAGACAGTGATAGAGAGAGAAATAGAGAGTTTTTTAGGCTTTGATTTATGATGTATTTAGAATGAGACATTTCTGCGCAATTAAAAAAAAAATGTAGTTGTCATTTTTAAAATGTAGTTAATTTGTACAAAAAAAAAAAAAGAGGTAAGCGAGTCCAGCTGGACTCAGACGCTGAGTGCTCAGTGTGAAGGCCGAGGTGTAGATTCCTGGGTTTTTTTTCCCGCCCTTTATGGGCTATCTAGGACTGCCTGGGAACCCTCATGGGCTCCCTCACAGTCTCTCCTTATTTATATATTTATTCCTTTTATTTTTAACTGTACAAAAGGCCCTTTATGGGCACTCTGGCATTGCGGGGGAAGCCTTAAGGCCATTGCTTCAGTAGCTTCAAAGCTGCTGCCAAGCCACAGCAAACAGCTACGCCCATCCAGGGACATAAATGAAGCCGTTCCTTGGAAGTGGTGGTCCCAATGCCATCAGTGGCTCCTTGAGGGAGACCACATGGCCCTCCTCCTACAATTATAGCCCGGGGAGGTGGTGATCTCTGGGGTAAAAGGGGGTCTGAAACTGACCCCCTGTAATAATTTTTACATATGTCCTCGGGCGTTAGTGAAACCCTGCTGCTGCACAGCCTCCCTGCACAGAATAGCACAAATGCCCAGGGAGGAGGTGATCCCACGTCCCCTGAAAATCAATAAAATGAAGACTCGGACCAACGGGAATCCCCCACACAATTGATGCATTTTGCTCTGGGGGAGATGGTCCCCAGGGTGCTGGGGGTATATAATACATTGACCACCCTGGGGAGGTGGTGGTCCCAGGGGCAGCAGGGGGGTGCAAGGCCCCCCATGCATAGATATTACAGCCCCGGGGTGGTGTCCCCCAGGGCAGTTGGGGGGGCACGTGGACCCCGCTTATTAATCAGAAGCCCCGGGTCAGTTGCAGTCCCCAGGGCAGTGGGAGGGGGCCAGGAGACCCCCCCCTGCATTTTTAAGCAAATTATTTTGAGCCCTGGGGGGGCGCTTTGAGACACCACCACTAGAGCTAAGGTGCCAGGGTTTTCGTACCCTGTCCTTTTTTCTTTAAATTCTTTATTTTTTATTTTCGTTCTGGGACTTGGCTTCAGTCGAGTCCCAAGATGACCTTTGCATATCTATATATACAAATTTGTTTTCCACCTAATTTCTCAAAAACTACTCAACGGAATTAACCAAAAGAAAAAAGCACTCTTTTCATACCAGGACCTACCTTTCTTCCAAATTTGGCATTCACCACTAGATAGCTATAGTTAAGACCTAGTTTCTATATAAAAAAGCATTTTTTACTTGCCTATATCTTTGGTGCCACTTAACAAATCTTCATGAAACTTTCCAAATAAATTTGCCAGTCCCATCAGCAGCTGCCTGGAAAGTTTTGTGGTGATCCTCCAGGTGGGCCGAGAAAGAAGGGGGATCCCAAAACATGTTTTCACTATTTATTTTTCCATAGGGATTTTGAACCACAATAGCGCAAAAACTTCTGGATGGATTTACACCAAATGTGGCAGGAGGGTAGGACCTGGTCCAGAAAGAGTGTTTTGTTGTTTTTGTGTAATTCCGTTCAGAAGTTTTTGCGAAATTAAGGGAAAAACACATTTTTATAAATAGGGACAAGAAGGATTTGTGACCCCTAAGGATCTTGTGCTGAGATTTGATTGGCTGATAATACTTCAACAACAGAAGTTGTTGAGGGGTTGTCAGCCATCTTAGGACTCAACTTCAGCCAAGTTCCCCAAAAAAAGTAAAAAAAAAAAAAATGGGCCAGTGTACGAACAACCTGACCCCTTAGCTCTGTTGGTGGGGTTCCAAATAAATTTACGAGCCGATACGTGGTGGATCCATGAATCTGCTTGTAAAATATTTTTTGGAAAATGAAGCGCGGTCTCCCATGATTTGTCAATTTAATGCCCTCATGTGGGCCAAGTCCCAGGGGCTTTAAAAAAAAAAAGTGGGGGGCCTCCTGGCCTCCATCTGATGCCTCTGGGACTGCCACCTTCCAAGGGCTTATTGTTTTAAATGCGGGGGGCTGTGACCCCCCTGCTGCCCTTGGGACCGCCCCAGGGTTTTCATGGAATATGCAGGGGCCATCTGGCCTCCCGCTGCTCCTGGAACCACCACACCCTGGGACAAATGTTTAAAAAAGAAAGGGGTTCCCTATGGGACCCCAGCATCCCAATGACCACCACCCCCGGGACAAATACTTTAAAAAAGAAAGAAAACCCCATTTAGCCCCAGAGACCACCATCCCCGGGGCTATCTTCACATTGGAGGGGGGCAGTGCCCTCATAGAGCCACTGATGGCCCTACGGACTGCCAGCCCACAGGGTCAGCTCCTGCTATGTCGTGGGGGTGCCCATCCCCAGGACATATTTGTTTGCTGTGGCTTGACTGCAGTGCTGCATTCAAACCATAGCAAACACTCTGCAGTTTGACACTGGGACCTTTAAAACACCCCAGGGGTGTGATATAGGTGTGTTTTAGGATCAAATTATAGGTTTAATATAATTTTGTGTGACAGCATGCGGTATTTGTGAAAATTTGCGCACAGCTAATTACTTCACATATTATGTAATTGATGAGATCTTGTATGGCATCTTTGATATCACTGTAACGTTTGCAATAACATTATGGATAAGAAAACTGCATGACAAGGATGCAAGTTATAATTACCTTAGGCCATGAGTTATAGTTACTTAAAAGAACTCTAACTATAACTGCTGTGTTAGACGTTTCATCCTTGGCGTGGTCTCCCTTAACTTTTTGCCTGTGTTTCCCAGGTTGTTGATGTGTGCTGGACTCTGATTTTGCTGTTTTTTTACTCTGAGCACTTTACCACTGCTAACCAGTGATATAGTGCAAGTGCTCCTTCACAAAAAGTGTATGTAATTGGTTTATACATGATGTGCCACCCACTCCCATGCAGGGTAATTTTTGATGCACCCAAGGTACATTTTCACGCTAACACTGTTAGTGTGTGTTTAAAACTACATGAAGACATTTTTTTCTTAATTGATGACTTGTGTATAGTGGATTTTTGTTGTTTTGGTCTTCTTTTGTTTCAGATAAATATTTCCTATTTTTCTAAACCTGTGTTGTGTCATTTTGTAGTGTTTTCATTAAGTTACTGTGTGTGTTGGTACAAATACTTTACACCTATCACTCTGAAGTTAAGCCTACTGCTCGTGCCAAGCTATCAAGGGGGTAAGCAGGGGTTAGCTGAGGGTGATTCTCATTTACCCTGAGTAGAGTGAGTAGAGTGAGAGTCCT
Source organism: Pleurodeles waltl (assembly GCF_031143425.1). NCBI lineage: Eukaryota > Metazoa > Chordata > Amphibia > Caudata > Salamandridae > Pleurodeles > Pleurodeles waltl. The sequence goes on from NC_090436.1 coordinate 654,457,022, forward strand.
TGCTTGGACAAGGGATAACCTGATTGCCAACCAAAGACACCATTTCTAACATGCTGAATTTCTGTGGTCTTGTGTGATTAACCGGTTCGGTGCCTTGGACGAGATGATCTCGTCCAAGGCTACAGTTCCCCTGTGCCTTGGACAAGATCATCTCGTCCTAGGCACAGGGGAACTTGGGGGAGCGCAAGCGCGCCCCCCGTGCACCCCCCTCCCCCCCAAGGCGGGGATGGAAGGGGAACACCTTCCCCTTCCACCCCGCCCCCCCCTGTGACGTCAGCACGCGAGCGCGCGCTGATTTGTCACAGGGGACTCCCCCATCGTGCTGGAAGCTCTGCTTCCAGCGCGATTGAAAGAGAAATGCAAAAGCATTTCTCTTTCAATCACTGGGGGAGGCCCGGAGGGGCTTCAAAGGGAAGGAAAAGTATTTCCTTCCCTTTGAAGTCTCTCTGAGGGTTTCAAAAGCTGGATTGCTTGCAATCCGGCTTTTGAAACCCCACTAGACACCAGGGATTTTTTTTTTTAATTGAAATTTACATAAGGGAGCGACCCCTTGGGCAAGGGTCGCTCCCATGGGGGGCATTTTTTGGGGAAGGCCTTTCTGCCCCCCCCTGGGGGCAGATCGGCCTATTATTAGGCCGATCTGCCCCCAGGGGGGGCAGAAACCTCTGGCACCATGGACCAATTTTATTTTTTTTATTTTGTTTATGTTTCATTTTATTTTTTTAGGTGGGGAGCGACCCCTTAGGCAAGGGTCGCTCCCCTTGGGGGAAAATTATATTTAGGCCATTTCTGCCCCCCTTGGGGGCAGATTGGCCTATTTTGATTAGGCCAACCTGCCCCCAAGGGGGGCAGAAACCACTAGACACCAGGGAGTTTTTTCTTTGCGTGAATTTCACGCAAGGGGAGCGACCCCTTAGGCAAGGGCCGCTCCCTGGGGGGGGCAAATTTATTTTAGGCCATTTCTGCCCCCCCTGGGGGCAGAAACCTCTAGGCGCCAGGGCAATTTTTGTTTTTGTGTTTTTTTTGTTTTTGTTTGTTTGTTTTTTTAGAGATGGGGAGCGACCCATCAGGCAAGGGTCGCTCCCCTGGGGGGGCAAATTGTTTTTGCGAAATTAAGGGAAAAACACATTTTTATAAATAGGGACAAGAAGGATTTGTGACCCCTAAGGATCTTGTGCTGAGATTTGATTGGCTGATAATACTTCAACAACAGAAGTTGTTGAGGGGTTGTCAGCCATCTTAGGACTCAACTTCAGCCAAGTTCCCCAAAAAAAGTAAAAAAAAAAAAAATGGGCCAGTGTACGAACAACCTGACCCCTTAGCTCTGTTGGTGGGGTTCCAAATAAATTTACGAGCCGATACGTGGTGGATCCATGAATCTGCTTGTAAAATATTTTTTGGAAAATGAAGCGCGGTCTCCCATGATTTGTCAATTTAATGCCCTCATGTGGGCCAAGTCCCAGGGGCTTTAAAAAAAAAAGTGGGGGGCCTCCTGGCCTCCATCTGATGCCTCTGGGACTGCCACCTTCCAAGGGCTTATTGTTTTAAATGCAGGGGGCTGTGACCCCTCTGCTGCCCTTGGGACCGCCCCAGGGTTTTCATGGAATATGCAGGGGCCATCTGGCCTCCCGCTGCTCCTGGAACCACCACACCCTGGGACAAATGTTTAAAAAAGAAAGGGGTTCCCTATGGGACCCCAGCATCCCAATGACCACCACCCCCGGGACAAATACTTTAAAAAAGAAAGAAAACCCCATTTAGCCCCAGAGACCACCATCCCCGGGGCTATCTTCACATTGGAGGGGGGCAGTGCCCTCATAGAGCCACTGATGGCCCTACGGACTGCCAGCCCACAGGGTCAGCTCCTGCTATGTCGTGGGGGTGCCCATCCCCAGGACATATTTGTTTGCTGTGGCTTGACTGCAGTGCTGCATTCAAACCATAGCAAACACTCTGCAGTTTGACACTGGGACCTTTAAAACACCCCAGGGGTGTGATATAGGTGTGTTGTAGGATCAAATTATAGGTTTAATATAATTTTGTGTGACAGCATGCGGTATTTGTGAAAATTTGCGCACAGCTAATTACTTCACATATTATGTAATTGATGAGATCATGTATGGCATCTTTGATATCACTGTAACGTTTGCAATAACATTATGGATAAGAAAACTGCATGACAAGGATGCAAGTTATAATTACCTTAGGCCATGAGTTATAGTTACTTAAAAGAACTCTAACTATAACTGCTGTGTTAGACGTTTCATCCTTGGCGTGGTCTCCCTTAACTTTTTGCCTGTGTTTCCCAGGTTGTTGATGTGTGCTGGACTCTGATTTTGCTGTTTTTTTACTCTGAGCACTTTACCACTGCTAACCAGTGATATAGTGCAAGTGCTCCTTCACAAAAAGTGTATGTAATTGGTTTATACATGATGTGCCACCCACTCCCATGCAGGGTAATTTTTGATGCACCCAAGGTACATTTTCACGCTAACACTGTTAGTGTGTGTTTAAAACTACATGAAGACATTTTTTTCTTAATTGATGACTTGTGTATAGTGGATTTTTGTAGTTTTGGTCTTCTTTTGTTTCAGATAAATATTTCCTATTTTTCTAAACCTGTGTTGTGTCATTTTGTAGTGTTTTCATTAAGTTACTGTGTGTGTTGGTACAAATACTTTACACCTATCACTCTGAAGTTAAGCCTACTGCTCGTGCCAAGCTATCAAGGGGGTAAGCAGGGGTTAGCTGAGGGTGATTCTCATTTACCCTGAGTAGAGTGAGTAGAGTGAGAGTCCTTGCTTGGACAAGGGATAACCTGATTGCCAACCAAAGATACCATTTCTAACATGCTGAATTTCTGTGGTCTTGTGTGATTAACCGGTTCGGTGCCTTGGACGAGATGATCTCGTCCAAGGCTACAGTTCCCCTGTGCCTTGGACAAGATCATCTCGTCCTAGGCACAGGGGAACTTGGGGGAGCGCAAGCGCGCCCCCCGTGCACCCCCCTCCCCCCCAAGGCGGGGATGGAAGGGGAACACCTTCCCCTTCCACCCCGCCCCCCCCTGTGACGTCAGCACGCGAGCGCGCGCTGATTTGTCACAGGGGACTCCCCCATCGTGCTGGAAGCTCTGCTTCCAGCGCGATTGAAAGAGAAATGCAAAAGCATTTCTCTTTCAATCACTGGGGGAGGCCCGGAGAGGCTTCAAAGGGAAGGAAAAGTATTTCCTTCCCTTTGAAGTCTCTCCGAGGGTTTCAAAAGCTGGATTGCTTGCAATCCGGCTTTTGAAACCCCACTAGACACCAGGGATTTTTTTTTTTTTATTGAAATTTACATAAGGGAGCGACCCCTTGGGCAAGGGTCGCTCCCATGGGGGGCATTTTTTGGGGAAGGCCTTTCTGCCCCCCCCGGGGGCAGATCGGCCTATTATTAGGCCAATCTGCCCCCAGGGGGGGCAGAAACCTCTGGCACCAGGGACCAATTTTATTTTTTTTATTTTGTTTATGTTTCATTTTATTTTTTTAGGTGGGGAGCGACCCCTTAGGCAAGGGTTGCTCCCCTTGGGGGAAAATTATATTTAGGCCATTTCTGCCCCCCTTGGGGGCAGATTGGCCTATTTTGATTAGGCCAACCTGCCCCCAAGGGGGGCAGAAACCACTAGACACCAGGGAGTTTTTTCTTTGCGTGAATTTCACGCAAGGGGAGCGACCCCTTAGGCAAGGGCCGCTCCCTGGGGGGGCAAATTTATTTTAGGCCATTTCTGCCCCCCCTGGGGGCAGAAACCTCTAGGCGCCAGGGCAATTTTTGTTTTTGTGTTTTTTTTGTTTTTGTTTGTTTTTTTTTTTAGAGATGGGGAGCGACCCATCAGGCAAGGGTCGCTCCCCTGGGGGGCAAATTGTATTTAGGCCATTTCTTGGGGGCAGATTGGCTGATTGGCTGATTTTAGGTCAATCTGCCCCCAAGGGGGCAGAAACCACTAGGCACCGGGGATTTGTTTTTTTGCGCCAATGTCACGCAGGGGGAGCGACCCCGTAGGCAAGGGTCGTTCCCGGGCAGGGGGGGCTTGGGGGGAGTGTGGGGGAGGTCAAATTTATTTTAGGGCATTTCTGCCCCCCCCCCTCCCGGGGCCGGCTGAGCTAGAGGCCAAACTCCACAGGTAGGCACTTTGCAACAAACACCTCTGTTTTCTGTGAAAAAATATGTTGTGTCCACATTGTGTTTTGGGCCATTTCCTTTCGTGGGCGCTAGGCCTACCCACAGAAGTGAGGTACCATTTTTATCGAGAGACTTAGGGGAAGGCTGGGTGGAAGGAAATTTGTGGCTCCTCTCAGATTCCAGAACTTTCTGCCACAGAAATGTGAGGAACATGTGGTTTTTTAAGCCAAATTTTGAGGTTTGCCAAGGATTCTGGGTAACAGAACCTGGTCCGAGCCCCGCAAGTCACCCCTCCTTGGATTCCCCTAGGTCTCTAGTTTTCAGAAATGCACAGGTTTGGTAGGGTTCCTTAGGTGCTGGCTAAGCTAGAGGCCAAAATCTACCAGTAGGCACTTCGCAAAAAACACCTCTGTTTTCTTCCAAAAATTTGGATGTGTCCACGTTGCGCTTTGGGGCGTTTCCTGTCGCGGGCGCTAGGCCTACCCACACAAGTGAGGTATCATTTTTATCGGGAGACTTGGGGGAACGCTGGGTGGAAGGAAATTTGTGGCTCCTCTCAGATTCCAGAACTTTCTGCCACAGAAATGTGAGGAACATGTGTTTTTTTAGCCAAATTTTGAGGTTTGCAAAGGATTCTGGGTAACAGAACCTGGTCCGAGCCCCGCAAGTCACCCCTCCTTGGATTCCCCTAGGTCTCTAGTTTTCAGAAATGCACAGGTTTGGTAGGTTTCCCTAGGTGCCGGCTGAGCTAGAGGCCAAAATCTACAGGTAGGCACTTCGCAAAAAACACCTCTGTTTTCTTCCAAAAATTTGGATGTGTCCACGTTGCGCTTTGGGGCGTTTCCTGTCGCGGGCGCTAGGCCTACCCACACAAGTGAGGTATCATTTTTATCGGGAGACTTGGGGAAACGCTGGGTGGAAGGAAATTTGTGACTCCTCTCAGATTCCAGAACTTTCTGCCACAGAAATGTGAGGAAGATGTGTTTTTTTAGCCAAATTATGAGGTTTGCAAAGGATTCTGGGTAACAGAACCTGGTCCGAGCCCCGCAAGTCACCCCTCCTTGGATTCCCCTGGGTCTCTAGTTTTCAGAAATGCACAGGTTTGGTAGGTTTCCTTAGGTGCCGGCTGAGCTAGAGGCCAAAATCTACAGGTAGGCACTTCGCAAAAAACACCTCTGTTTTCTTCCAAAAATTTGGATGTGTCCACGTTGCGCTTTGGGGTGTTTCCTGTCGCGGGCGCTAGGCCTACCCACACAAGTGAGGTATCATTTTTATCGGGAGACTCGGGGGAACGCTGGGTGGAAGGAAATTTTTGGCTCCTCTCAGATTCCAGAACTTTATGCCACAGAAATGTGAGGAACATGTGTTTTTTTAGCCAAATTTTGAGGTTTGCAAAGGATTCTGGGTAACAGAACCTGGTCCGAGCCCCGCAAGTCACCCCTCCTTGGATTCCCCTAGGTCTCTAGTTTTCAGAAATGAACAGGTTTGGTAGGTTTCCCTAGGTGCCGGCTGAGCTAGAGGCCAAAATCTACAGGTAGGCACTTCGAAAAAAACACCTCTGTTTTCTTCCAAAAATTTGTATGTGTCCACGTTGCGCTTTGGGGCGTTTCCTGTTGCGGGCGCTAGGCCTACCCACACAAGTGAGGTATCATTTTTATTGGGAGACTTGGGGGAACACTGGGTGGAAGGAAATTTGTGGCTCCTCTCAGATTCCAGAACTTTCTGCCACAGAAATGTGAGGAACATTTTTTTTTAGCCAAATTATGAGGTTTGCAAAGGATTCTGGGTAACAGAACCTGGTCCGAGCCCCGCAAGTCACCCCTCCTTGGATTCCCCTAGGTCTCTAGTTTTCAGAAATGTATAGGTTTGGTATTTTTCCCTAGGTGCCGGCTGAGCTAGATGCCAAAATCTACAGGTAGGCACTTCGCAAAAAACACCTCTGTTTTCTTCCAAAAATTTGGATGTGTCCACGTTGCGCTTTGGGGCGTTTCCTGTCGCGGGCGCTAGGCCTACCCACACAAGTGAGGTATCATTTTTATTGGGAGACTTGGGGGAACGCGGGGTGGAAGGAAATTTGTGGCTCCTCTCAGATTCCAGAACTTTCTGCCACAGAAATGTGAGGAACATGTGTTTTTTAGCCAATTTTGAGGTTTGCAAAGGATTCTGGGTAACAGAACCTGGTCCGAGCCCCGCAAGTCACCCCTCCTTGGATTCTTCTAGGTCTCTAGTTTTCAGAAATGCACAGGTTTGGTAGGTTTCGCTAGGTGCCGGCTGAGCTAGAGGCCAAAATCTACAGGTAGGCACTTCGCAAAAAACACCTCTGTTTTCTTCCAAAAATTTGGATGTGTGCACGTTGCGCTTTGAGTCGTTTCCTGTCGCGGGCGCTAGGCCTACCCACACAAGTGAGGAATCATTTTTATCGGGAGACTTGGGGGAACGCTGGGTGGAAGGAAATTTGTGGCTCCTCTCAGATTCCAGAACTTTCTGCCACAGAAATGTGAGGAACATGTGTTTTTTTAGCCACATTTTGAGGTTTGCAAAGGATTCTGGGTAACAGAACCTGGTCCGAGCCCCGCAAGTCACCCCTCCTTGGATTCCCCAAGGTCTCTAGTTTTCAGAAATGCACAGGTTTGGTAGGTTTCCCTAGGTGCCGGCTGAGCTAGAGGCCAAAATCTACAGGTAGGCACTTCGCAAAAAACACCTGTTTTCTTCCAAAAATTTGGATGTGTCCACGTTGCGCTTTGGTGCGTTTCCTGTCGCGGGCGCTAGGCCTACCCACACAAGTGAGGTATCATTTTTATCGGGAGACTTGGGGGAACGCTGGGTGGAAGGAAATTTGTGGCTCCTCTCAGATTGCAGAACTTTCTGCCACAGAAATGTGAGGAACATGTGTTTTTTTAGCCACATTTTGAGGTTTGCAAAGGATTCTGGGGAACAGAACCTGGTCCGAGCCCCGCAAGTCACCCCTCCTTGGATTCCCCTAGGTCTCCACTTTTCAGAAATGCACAGGTTTGGTGGGTTTCCCTAGGTGCCGGCTGAGCTAGAGGCAAAAATCTACAGGTAGGCACTTCGCAAAAAACACCTCTGTTTTCTTCCAAAAATGTGGATGTGTCCACGTTGCGCTTTGGGGCGTTTCCTGTCGCGGACGCTAGTCCTACCCACACAAGTGAGGTATCATTTTTATCAGGAGACTTGGGGGAACGCTGGGTGGAAGGAAATTTGTGGCTCCTCTCAGATTCCAGAACTTTCTGCCACAGAAATGTGAGGAATATGTGTTTTTTTAGCCAAATTTTGAGGTTTGCAAAGGATTCTGGGTAACAGAACCTGGTCCGAGCCCAGCAAGTCACCCCTCCTTGGATTCCCCTAGGTCTCTAGTTTTCAGAAATGCACAGGTTTGGTAGGGTTCCCATGGTGCCGGCTGAGCTAGAGGCCAAAATCTACAGGTAGGCACTTCGCAAAAAACACCTCTGTTTTCTTCCAAAAATTTGGATGTGTCCACGTTGTGCTTTGGGGCGTTTCCTGTCGCGGGCGCTAGGCCTACCCACACAAGTGAGGTATCATTTTTATCGGGAGACTTGGGGGAACACTGGGTGGAAGGACATTTTTGGCTCCTCTCAGATTCCAGAACTTTCTGCCACAGAAATGTGAGGAACATGTGTTTTTTAGCCAAATTTTGAGGTTTGCAAAGGATTCTGGGTAACAGAACCTGGTCCGAGCCCCGCAAGTCACCCCTCCTTGGATTCCCCTAGGTCTCTAGTTTTCAGAAATGTACAGGTTTGGTATTTTTCCCTAGGTGCCGGCTGAGCTAGAGGCCAAAATCTACAGGTAGGCACTTCGCAAAAAACACCTCTGTTTTCTTCCAAAAATTTGGATGTGTCCACGTTGCGCTTTGGGGTGTGTTGTGCCGCGGCCGCTAGGCCTACCCACACAAGTGAAGTATCATTTTTATCGGGAGACTTGGGGGAACGCTGGGTGGAAGGAAATTTGTGGCTCATCTCAGATTCCAGTACTTTCTGCCACAGAAATGTGAGGAACATGTGTTTTTTTAGCCAATTTTGAGGTTTGCAAAGGATTCTGGGTAACAGAACCTGGTCCGAGCCCCGCAAGTCACCCCTCCTTGGATTCTTCTAGGTCTCTAGTTTTCAGAAATGCACAGGTTTGGTAGGTTTCCCTAGGTGCCGGCTGAGCTAGAGGCCAAAATCTACAGGTAGGCACTTCGCAAAAAACACCTCTGTTTTCTTCCAAAAATTTGGATGTGTGCACGTTGCGCTTTGAGTCGTTTCCTGTCGCGGGCGCTAGGCCTACCCACACAAGTGAGGTATCATTTTTATCGGGAGACTTGGGGGAACGCTGGGTGGAAGGAAATTTGTGGCTCCTCTCAGATTCCAGAACTTTCTGCCACAGAAATGTGAGGAACATGTGTTTTTTTAGCCACATTTTGAGGTTTGCAAAGGATTCTGGGTAACAGAACCTGGTCCGAGCCCCGCAAGTCACTCCTCCTTGGATTCCCCTAGGTATCTACTTTTCAGAAATACACAGGTTTGGTAGGTTTCCCTAGGTGCCGGCTGAGCTAGAGGCCAAAATCTACAGTTAGGCACTTCGTAAAAAACACCTGTTTTCTTCAAAAAATGTGGATGTGTCCACGTTGCGCTTTGGTGCGTTTCCTGTCGCGGGCGCTAGGCGTACCCACACAAGTGAGGTATCATTTTTTTCGGGAGACTTGGGGGAACGCTGGGTGGAAGGAAATTTGTGGCTCCTCTCAGATTCCAGAACTTTCTGCCACAGAAATGTGAGGAACATGTGTTTTTTTAACCAAATTTTGAGGTTTGCAAAGGATTCTGGGGAACAGAACCTGGTCCGAGCCCCGCAAGTCACCCCTCCTTGGATTCCCCTAGGTCTCCACTTTTCAGAAATGCACAGGTTTGGTGGGTTTCCCTAGGTGCCGGCTGAGCTAGAGGCAAAAATCTACAGGTAGGCACTTCGCAAAAAACACCTCTGTTTTCTTCCAAAAATGTGGATGTGTCCACGTTGCGCTTTGGGGCGTTTCCTGTCGCGGACGCTAGTCCTACCCACACAAGTGAGGTATCATTTTTATCAGGAGACTTGGGGGAACGCTGGGTGGAAGGAAATTTGTGGCTCCTCTCAGATTCCAGAACTTTCTGCCACAGAAATGTGAGGAATATGTGTTTTTTTAGCCAAATTTTGAGGTTTGCAAAGGATTCTGGGTAACAGAACCTGGTCCGAGCCCAGCAAGTCACCCCTCCTTGGATTCCCCTAGGTCTCTAGTTTTCAGAAATGCACAGGTTTGGTAGGGTTCCCTAGGTGCCGGCTGAGCTAGAGGCCAAAATCTACAGGTAGGCACTTCGCAAAAAACACCTCTGTTTTCTTCCAAAAATTTGGATGTGTCCACGTTGTGCTTTGGGGCGTTTCCTGTCGCGGGCGCTAGGCCTACCCACACAAGTGAGGTATCATTTTTATCGGGAGACTTGGGGGAACACTGGGTGGAAGGACATTTTTGGCTCCTCTCAGATTCCAGAACTTTCTGCCACAGAAATGTGAGGAACATGTGTTTTTTAGCCAAATTTTGAGGTTTGCAAAGGATTCTGGGTAACAGAACCTGGTCCGAGCCCCGCAAGTCACCCCTCCTTGGATTCCCCTAGGTCTCTAGTTTTCAGAAATGTACAGGTTTGGTATTTTTCCCTAGGTGCCGGCTGAGCTAGAGGCCAAAATCTACAGGTAGGCACTTCGCAAAAAACACCTCTGTTTTCTTCCAAAAATTTGGATGTGTCCACGTTGCGCTTTGGGGTGTGTTGTGCCGCGGCCGCTAGGCCTACCCACACAAGTGAAGTATCATTTTTATCGGGAGACTTGGGGGAACGCTGGGTGGAAGGAAATTTGTGGCTCATCTCAGATTCCAGTACTTTCTGCCACAGAAATGTGAGGAACATGTGTTTTTTTAGCCAATTTTGAGGTTTGCAAAGGATTCTGGGTAACAGAACCTGGTCCGAGCCCCGCAAGTCACCCCTCCTTGGATTCTTCTAGGTCTCTAGTTTTCAGAAATGCACAGGTTTGGTAGGTTTCCCTAGGTGCCGGCTGAGCTAGAGGCCAAAATCTACAGGTAGGCACTTCGCAAAAAACACCTCTGTTTTCTTCCAAAAATTTGGATGTGTGCACGTTGCGCTTTGAGTCGTTTCCTGTCGCGGGCGCTAGGCCTACCCACACAAGTGAGGTATCATTTTTATCGGGAGACTTGGGGGAACGCTGGGTGGAAGGAAATTTGTGGCTCCTCTCAGATTCCAGAACTTTCTGCCACAGAAATGTGAGGAACATGTGTTTTTTTAGCCACATTTTGAGGTTTGCAAAGGATTCTGGGTAACAGAACCTGGTCCGAGCCCCGCAAGTCACCCCTCCTTGGATTCCCCTAGGTATCTACTTTTCAGAAATACACAGGTTTGGTAGGTTTCCCTAGGTGCCGGCTGAGCTAGAGGCCAAAATCTACAGTTAGGCACTTCGTAAAAAACACCTGTTTTCTTCAAAAAATGTGGATGTGTCCACGTTGCGCTTTGGTGCGTTTCCTGTCGCGGGCGCTAGGCGTACCCACACAAGTGAGGTATCATTTTTTTCGGGAGACTTGGGGGAACGCTGGGTGGAAGGAAATTTGTGGCTCCTCTCAGATTCCAGAACTTTCTGCCACAGAAATGTGAGGAACATGTGTTTTTTTAACCAAATTTTGAGGTTTGCAAAGGATTCTGGGTAACAGAAACTGGTCCGAGCCCCGCAAGTCACCCCTCCTTGGATTCCCCTAGGTCTCTAGTTTTCAGAAATGCACAGGTTTGGTAGGGCTAGAGGCCAAAATCTACAGGTAGGCACTTCGCAAAAAACACCTCTGTTTTCTTCCAAAAATTTGGATGTGTCCACGTTGCGCTATGGGGCGTTTCCTGTCGCGGACGCTAGGCCTACCCACACAAGTGAGGTATCATTTTTTTCGGGAGACTTGGGGGAACGCTGGGTGGAAGGAAATTTGTGGCTCCTCTCAGATTCCAGAACTTTCTGCCACAGAAATGTGAGGAACATGTGTTTTTTAGCCAAATTTTGAGGTTTGCAAAGGATTCTGGGTAACAGAACCTGGTCCGAGCCCCGCAAGTCACCCCTCCTTGGATTCCCCTAGGTCTCTAGTTTTCAGAAATGCACAGGTTTGGTAGGGTTCCCTAGGTGCCGGCTGAGCTAGAGGCCAAAATGTACAGGTAGGCACTTCGCTAAAAACACCTCTGTTTTCTGTCAAAAATTTGGATGTGTCCACGTTGCGCTTTGGGGCATTTCCTGTCGCGGACGCTAGGCCTACCCACACAAGTGAGGTATCATTTTTATCGGGAGACTTGGGGAAACGCTGGGTGGAAGGAAATTTGTGACTCCTCTCAGATTCCAGAACTTTCTGCCACAGAAATGTGAGGAAGATGTGTTTTTTTAGCCAAATTATGAGGTTTGCAAAGGATTCTGGGTAACAGAACCTGGTCCGAGCCCCGCAAGTCACCCCTCTTTGGATTCCCCTGGGTCTCTAGTTTTCAGAAATGCACAGGTTTGGTAGGTTTCCTGAGGTGCCGGCTGAGCTAGAGGCCAAAATCTACAGGTAGGCACTTCGCAAAAAACACCTCTGTTTTCTTCCAAAAATTTGGATGTGTCCACGTTGCGCTTTGGGGCGTTTCCTGTCGCGGGCGCTAGGCCTACCCACACAAGTGAGGTATCATTTTTATCGGGAGACTCGGGGGAACGCTGGGTGGAAGGAAATTTTTGGCTCCTCTCAGATTCCAGAACTTTATGCCACAGAAATGTGAGGAACATGTGTTTTTTTAGCCAATTTTGAGGTTTGCAAAGGATTCTGGGTAACAGAACCTGGTCCGAGCCCCGCAAGTCACCCCTCCTTGGATTCTTCTAGGTCTCTAGTTTTCAGAAATGCACAGGTTTGGTAGGTTTCCCTAGGTGCCGGCTGAGCTAGAGGCCAAAATCTACAGGTAGGCACTTCGCAAAAAACACCTCTGTTTTCTTCCAAAAATTTGGATGTGTGCACGTTGCGCTTTGAGTCGTTTCCTGTCGCGGGCGCTAGGCCTACCCACACAAGTGAGGAATCATTTTTATCGGGAGACTTGGGGGAACGCTGGGTGGAAGGAAATTTGTGGCTCCTCTCAGATTCCAGAACTTTCTGCCACAGAAATGTGAGGAACATGTGTTTTTTTAGCCACATTTTGAGGTTTGCAAAGGATTCTGGGTAACAGAACCTGGTCCGAGCCCCGCAAGTCACCCCTCCTTGGATTCCCCTAGGTCTCTAGTTTTCAGAAATGCACAGGTTTGGTAGGTTTCCCTAGGTGCCGGCTGAGCTAGAGGCCAAAATCTACAGGTAGGCACTTCGCAAAAAACACCTGTTTTCTTCCAAAAATTTGGATGTGTCCACGTTGCGCTTTGGTGCGTTTCCTGTCGCGGGCGCTAGGCCTACCCACACAAGTGAGGTATCATTTTTATCGGGAGACTTGGGGGAACGCTGGGTGGAAGGAAATTTGTGGCTCCTCTCAGATTCCAGAACTTTCTGCCACAGAAATGTGAGGAACATGTGTTTTTTTAGCCACATTTTGAGGTTTGCAAAGGATTCTGGGGAACAGAACCTGGTCCGAGCCCCGCAAGTCACCCCTCCTTGGATTCCCCTAGGTCTCCACTTTTCAGAAATGCACAGGTTTGGTGGGTTTCCCTAGGTGCCGGCTGAGCTAGAGGCAAAAATCTACAGGTAGGCACTTCGCAAAAAACACCTCTGTTTTCTTCCAAAAATTTGGATGTGTCCACGTTGCGCTTTGGGGTGTGTCGTGCCGCGGCCGCTAGCCCTACCCACACAAGTGAAGTATCATTTTTATCGGGAGACTTGGGGGAACGCTGGGTGGAAGGAAATTTGTGGCTCATCTCAGATTCCAGTACTTTCTGCCACAGAAATGTGAGGAACATGTGTTTTTTTAGCCAATTTTGAGGTTTGCAAAGGATTCTGGGTAACAGAACCTGGTCCGAGCCCCGCAAGTCACCCCTCCTTGGATTCTTCTAGGTCTCTAGTTTTCAGAAATGCACAGGTTTGGTAGGTTTCCCTAGGTGCCGGCTGAGCTAGAGGCCAAAATCTACAGGTAGGCACTTCGCAAAAAACACCTCTGTTTTCTTCCAAAAATGTGGATGTGTGCACGTTGCGCTTTGAGTCGTTTCCTGTCGCGGGCGCTAGGCCTACCCACACAAGTGAGGTATCATTTTTATCGGGAGACTTGGGGGAACGCTGGGTGGAAGGAAATTTGTGGCTCCTCTCAGATTCCAGAACTTTCTGCCACAGAAATGTGAGGAACATGTGTTTTTTTAGCCACATTTTGAGGTTTGCAAAGGATTCTGGGTAACAGAACCTGGTCCGAGCCCCGCAAGTCACCCCTCCTTGGATTCCCCTAGGTATCTACTTTTCAGAAATACACAGGTTTGGTAGGTTTCCCTAGGTGCCGGCTGAGCTAGAGGCCAAAATCTACAGTTAGGCACTTCGTAAAAAACACCTGTTTTCTTCAAAAAATGTGGATGTGTCCACGTTGCGCTTTGGTGCATTTCCTGTCGCGGGCGCTAGGCGTACCCACACAAGTGAGGTATCATTTTTTTCGGGAGACTTGGGGGAACGCTGGGTGGAAGGAAATTTGTGGCTCCTCTCAGATTCCAGAACTTTCTGCCACAGAAATGTGAGGAACATGTGTTTTTTTAACCAAATTTTGAGGTTTGCAAAGGATTCTGGGTAACAGAAACTGGTCCGAGCCCCGCAAGTCACCCCTCCTTGGATTCCCCTAGGTCTCTAGTTTTCAGAAATGCACAGGTTTGGTAGGGCTAGAGGCCAAAATCTACAGGTAGGCACTTCGCAAAAAACACCTCTGTTTTCTTCCAAAAATTTGGATGTGTCCACGTTGCGCTATGGGGCGTTTCCTGTCGCGGACGCTAGGCCTACCCACACAAGTGAGGTATCATTTTTTTCGGGAGACTTGGGGGAACGCTGGGTGGAAGGAAATTTGTGGCTCCTCTCAGATTCCAGAACTTTCTGCCACAGAAATGTGAGGAACATGTGTTTTTTAGCCAAATTTTGAGGTTTGCAAAGGATTCTGGGTAACAGAACCTGGTCCGAGCCCCGCAAGTCACCCCTCCTTGGATTCCCCTAGGTCTCTAGTTTTCAGAAATGCACAGGTTTGGTAGGGTTCCCTAGGTGCCGGCTGAGCTAGAGGCCAAAATGTACAGGTAGGCACTTCGCTAAAAACACCTCTGTTTTCTGTCAAAAATGTGGATGTGTCCACGTTGCGCTTTGGGGCATTTCCTGTCGCGGACGCTAGGCCTACCTACACAAGTGAGGTATCATTTTTATCGGGAGACTTGGGGGAACGCTGGGTGGAAGGAAATTTGTGGCTCCTCTCAGATTCCAGAACTTTCTGCCACAGAAATGTGAGGAACATGTGTTTTTTTAGCCAAATTTTGAGGTTTGCAAAGGATTCTGGGTAACAGAACCTGGTCCGAGCCCCGCAAGTCACCCCTCCTTGGATTCCCCTAGGTCTCTAGTTTTCAGAAATGAACAGGTTTGGTAGGTTTCCCTAGGTGCCGGCTGAGCTAGAGGCCAAAATCTACAGGTAGGCACTTCGCAAAAAACACCTCTGTTTTCTTCCAAAAATTTGGATGTGTCCACGTTGCGCTTTGGGGCGTTTCCTGTCGCGGGCGCTAGGCCTACCCACACAAGTGAGGTATCATTTTTATCGGGAGACTTGGGGAAACGCTGGGTGGAAGGAAATTTGTGACTCCTCTCAGATTCCAGAACTTTCTGCCACAGAAATGTGAGGAAGATGTGTTTTTTTAGCCAAATTATGAGGTTTGCAAAGGATTCTGGGTAACAGAACCTGGTCCGAGCCCCGCAAGTCACCCCTCTTTGGATTCCCCTGGGTCTCTAGTTTTCAGAAATGCACAGGTTTGGTAGGTTTCCTGAGGTGCCGGCTGAGCTAGAGGCCAAAATCTACAGGTAGGCACTTCGCAAAAAACACCTCTGTTTTCTTCCAAAAATTTGGATGTGTCCACGTTGCGCTTTGGGGCGTTTCCTGTCGCGGGCGCTAGGCCTACCCACACAAGTGAGGTATCATTTTTATCGGGAGACTCGGGGGAACGCTGGGTGGAAGGAAATTTGTGGCTCCTCTCAGATTCCAGAACTTTCTGCCACAGAAATGTGAGGAACATGTGTTTTTTAGCCAAATTTTGAGGTTTGCAAAGGATTCTGGGTAACAGAACCTGGTCCGAGCCCCGCAAGTCACCCCTCCTTGGATTCACCTAGGTCTCTAGTTTTCAGAAATGCACAGGTTTGGTAGGGTTCCCTAGGTGCCGGCTGAGCTAGAGGCCAAAATGTACAGGTAGGCACTTCGCTAAAAACACCTCTGTTTTCTGTCAAAAATTTGGATGTGTCCACGTTGCGCTTTGGGGCATTTCCTGTCGCGGACGCTAGGCCTACCCACACAAGTGAGGTATCATTTTTATCGGGAGACTTGGGGAAACGCTGGGTGGAAGGAAATTTGTGACTCCTCTCAGATTCCAGAACTTTCTGCCACAGAAATGTGAGGAAGATGTGTTTTTTTAGCCAAATTATGAGGTTTGCAAAGGATTCTGGGTAACAGAACCTGGTCCGAGCCCCGCAAGTCACCCCTCTTTGGATTCCCCTGGGTCTCTAGTTTTCAGAAATGCACAGGTTTGGTAGGTTTCCTGAGGTGCCGGCTGAGCTAGAGGCCAAAATCTACAGGTAGGCACTTCGCAAAAAACACCTCTGTTTTCTTCCAAAAATTTGGATGTGTCCACGTTGCGCTTTGGGGCGTTTCCTGTCGCGGGCGCTAGGCCTACCCACACAAGTGAGGTATCATTTTTATCGGGAGACTCGGGGGAACGCTGGGTGGAAGGAAATTTTTGGCTCCTCTCAGATTCCAGAACTTTATGCCACAGAAATGTGAGGAACATGTGTTTTTTTAGCCAATTTTGAGGTTTGCAAAGGATTCTGGGTAACAGAACCTGGTCCGAGCCCCGCAAGTCACCCCTCCTTGGATTCTTCTAGGTCTCTAGTTTTCAGAAATGCACAGGTTTGGTAGGTTTCCCTAGGTGCCGGCTGAGCTAGAGGCCAAAATCTACAGGTAGGCACTTCGCAAAAAACACCTCTGTTTTCTTCCAAAAATTTGGATGTGTGCACGTTGCGCTTTGAGTCGTTTCCTGTCGCGGGCGCTAGGCCTACCCACACAAGTGAGGAATCATTTTTATCGGGAGACTTGGGGGAACGCTGGGTGGAAGGAAATTTGTGGCTCCTCTCAGATTCCAGAACTTTCTGCCACAGAAATGTGAGGAACATGTGTTTTTTTAGCCACATTTTGAGGTTTGCAAAGGATTCTGGGTAACAGAACCTGGTCCGAGCCCCGCAAGTCACCCCTCCTTGGATTCCCCTAGGTCTCTAGTTTTCAGAAATGCACAGGTTTGGTAGGTTTCCCTAGGTGCCGGCTGAGCTAGAGGCCAAAATCTACAGGTAGGCACTTCGCAAAAAACACCTGTTTTCTTCCAAAAATTTGGATGTGTCCACGTTGCGCTTTGGTGCGTTTCCTGTCGCGGGCGCTAGGCCTACCCACACAAGTGAGGTATCATTTTTATCGGGAGACTTGGGGGAACGCTGGGTGGAAGGAAATTTGAGGCTCCTCTCAGATTCCAGAACTTTCTGCCACAGAAATGTGAGGAACATGTGTTTTTTTAGCCACATTTTGAGGTTTGCAAAGGATTCTGGGGAACAGAACCTGGTCCGAGCCCCGCAAGTCACCCCTCCTTGGATTCCCCTAGGTCTCCACTTTTCAGAAATGCACAGGTTTGGTGGGTTTCCCTAGGTGCCGGCTGAGCTAGAGGCAAAAATCTACAGGTAGGCACTTCGCAAAAAACACCTCTGTTTTCTTCCAAAAATTTGGATGTGTCCACGTTGTGCTTTGGGGCGTTTTCTGTCGTGGGCGCTAGGCCTACCCACACAAGTGAGGTATCATTTTTATCGGGAGACTTGGGGGAACACTGGGTGGAAGGACATTTTTGGCTCCTCTCAGATTCCAGAACTTTCTGCCACAGAAATGTGAGGAACATGTGTTTTTTAGCCAAATTTTGAGGTTTGCAAAGGATTCTGGGTAACAGAACCTGGTCCGAGCCCCGCAAGTCACCCCTCCTTGGATTCCCCTAGGTCTCTAGTTTTCAGAAATGTACAGGTTTGGTATTTTTCCCTAGGTGCCGGCTGAGCTAGAGGCCAAAATCTACAGGAAGGCACTTCGCAAAAAACACCTCTGTTTTCTTCCAAAAATTTGGATGTGTCCACGTTGCGCTTTGGGGTGGTTCGTGCCGCGGCCGCTAGGCCTACCCACACAAGTGAAGTATCATTTTTATCGGGAGACTTGGGGGAACGCTGGGTGGAAGGAAATTTGTGGCTCATCTCAGATTCCAGAACTTTCTGCCACAGAAATGTGAGGAACATGTGTTTTTTTAGCCAATTTTGAGGTTTGCAAAGGATTCTGGGTAACAGAACCTGGTCCGAGCCCCGCAAGTCACCCCTCCTTGGATTCTTCTAGGTCTCTAGTTTTCAGAAATGCACAGGTTTGGTAGGTTTCCCTAGGTGCCGGCTGAGCTAGAGGCCAAAATCTACAGGTAGGCACTTCGCAAAAAACACCTCTATTTTCTTCCAAAAATTTGGATGTGTGCACGTTGCGCTTTGAGTCGTTTCCTGTCGCGGGCGCTAGGCCTACCCACACAAGTGAGGTATCATTTTTATCGGGAGACTTGGGGGAACGCTGGGTGGAAGGAAATTTGTGGCTCCTCTCAGATTCCAGAACTTTCTGCCACAGAAATGTGAGGAACATGTGTTTTTTTAGCCACATTTTGAGGTTTGCAAAGGATTCTGGGTAACAGAACCTGGTCCGAGCCCCGCAAGTCACCCCTCCTTGGATTCCCCTAGGTATCTACTTTTCAGAAATACACAGGTTTGGTAGGTTTCCCTAGGTGCCGGCTGAGCTAGAGGCCAAAATCTACAGTTAGGCACTTCGTAAAAAACACCTGTTTTCTTCAAAAAATGTGGATGTGTCCACGTTGCGCTTTGGTGCGTTTCCTGTCGCGGGCGCTAGGCCTACCCACACAAGTGAGGTATCATTTTTTTCGGGAGACTTGGGGGAACGCTGGGTGGAAGGAAATTTGTGGCTCCTCTCAGATTCCAGAACTTTCTGCCACAGAAATGTGAGGAACATGTGTTTTTTTAACCAAATTTTGAGGTTTGCAAAGGATTCTGGGTAACAGAAACTGGTCCGAGCCCCGCAAGTCACCCCTCCTTGGATTCCCCTAGGTCTCTAGTTTTCAGAAATGCACAGGTTTGGTAGGGCTAGAGGCCAAAATCTACAGGTAGGCACTTCGCAAAAAAACACCTCTGTTTTCTTCCAAAAATTTGGATGTGTCCACGTTGCGCTTTGGGGCGTTTCCTGTCGCGGACGCTAGGCCTACCCACACAAGTGAGGTATCATTTTTATCGGGAGACTTGGGGGAACGCTGGGTGGAAGGAAATTTGTGGCTCCTCTCAGATTCCAGAACTTTCTGCCACAGAAATGTGAGGAACATGTGTTTTTTTAGCCACATTTTGAGGTTTGCAAAGGATTCTGGGTAACAGAACCTGGTCCGAGCCTAGCAAATCACCCCTCCTTGGATTCCCCTAGGTCTCTAGTTTTCAGAAATGCACAGGTTTGGTAGGGTTCCCTAGGTGCCGGCTGAGCTAGAGGCCAAAATCTACAGGTAGGCACTTCGCAAAAATCACCTCTGTTTTCTTCCAAAAATTTGGATGTGTCCACGTTGCGCTTTGGGGCGTTTCCTGTCGCGGGCGCTAGGCCTACCCACACAAGTGAGGTATCATTTTTATCGGGAGACTTGGGGGAACGCTGGGTGGAAGGACATTTTTGGCTCCTCTCAGATTCCAGAACTTTCTGCCACAGAAATGTGAGGAACATGTGTTTTTTTAGCCAAATTTTGAGGTTTGCAAAGGATTCTGGGTAACAAAACCTGGTCCGAGCCCCGCAAGTCACCCCTCCTTGGATTCCCCTAGGTCTCTAGTTTTCGAAATGCACAGGTTTGGTAGGTTTCCCTAGGTGACGGCTGAGCTAGAGGCCAAAATCTACAGGTAGGCACTTCGCAGAAAACATCTGTTTTCTTCAAAAAATTTGGATGTGTCCACGTTGCGCTTTGGTGCGTTTCCTGTCGCGGGCGCTAGGCCTACCCACACAAGTGAGGTATCATTTTTTTCGGGAGACTTGGGGGAACGCTGGGTGGAAGGAAATTTGTGGCTCCTCTCAGATTCCAGAACTTTCTGCCACAGAAATGTGAGGAACATGTGTTTTTTTATCCAAATTTTGAGGTTTGCAAAGGATTCTGGGTAACAGAACCTGGTCCGAGCCCCGCAAGTCACCCCTCCTTGGATTCCCCTAGGTCTCTAGTTTTCAGAAATGCACAGGTTTGGTAGGGTTCCCTAGGTGCCGGCTGAGCTAGAGGCCAAAATCTACAGGTAGGCACTTCGTAAAAAACACCTCTGTTTTCTTCCAAAAATTTGGATGTGTCCACGTTGCACTTTGGGGCGTTTCCTGTCGCGGGCACTAGGCCTACCCACACAAGTGAGGTATCATTTTTATCGGGAGACTTGGGGGAACGCTGGGTGGAAGGACATTTTTGGCTCCTCTCAGATTCCAGAACTTTCTGCCACAGAAATGTGAGGAACATGTGTTTTTTTAGCCAAATTTTGAGGTTTGCAAAGGATTCTGGGTAACAGAAACTGGTCTGAGCCCCGCAAGTCACCCCTCCTTGGATTCCCCTAGGTCTCTAGTTTTCAGAAATGCACAGGTTTGGAAGGTTTCCCTAGGTGCCGGCTGAGCTAGAGGCCAAAATCTACAGGTAGGCAGTTAGAAAAAAACACCTCTGTTTTCTTCCAAAAATTTGGATGTGTCCACGTTGCGCTTTGCGGCGCTTCCTGTCGCGGGCGCTAGGCCTACCTACACAAGTGAGGTATCATTTTTATCGGGAGACTTGGGGGAACGCTGGGTGGAAGGAAATTTGTGGCTCCTCTCAGATTCCAGAACTTTCTGCCACAGAAATGTGAGGAACATGTTTTTTTTAGCCAAATTATGAGGTTTGCAAAGGATTCTGGGTAACAGAACCTGGTCCGAGCCCCGCAAGTCACCCCTCCTTGGATTCCCCTGGGTCTCTAGTTTTCAGAAATGTACAGGTTTGGTATTTTTCCCTAGGTGCCGGCTGAGCTAGAGGCCAAAATCTACAGGTAGGCACTTCGCAAAAAACACCTCTGTTTTCTTCCAAAAATTTGGATGTGTCCACGTTGCGCTTTTGGGCGTTTCCTATCGCGGGCGGTAGGCCTACCCACACAAGTGAGGTATCATTTTTATCTGGAGACTTGGGGGAACGCTGGGTGGAAGGAAATTTGTGGCTCATCTCAGATTCCAGAACTTTCTGCCACAGAAATATGAGGAACATGTGTTTTTTTAGCCACATTTTGAGGTTTGCAAAGGATTCTGGGTAACAGAACCTGGTCCGAGCCCCGCAAGTCACCCCTCCTTGGATTCTTCTAGGTCTCTAGTTTTCAGAAATGCACAGGTTTGGTAGGTTTCCCTAGGTGCCGGCTGAGCTAGAGGCCAAAATCTACAGGTAGGCACTTCGCAAAAAACACCTGTTTTCTTCAAAAAATGTGGATGTGTCCACGTTGCGCTTTGGTGCGTTTCCTGTCGCGGGCGCTAGGCCTACCCACACAAGTGAGGTATCATTTTTTTCGGGAGACTTGGGGGAACGCTGGGTGGAAGGAAATTTGTGGCTCATCTCAGATTCCAGAACTTTCTGCCACAGAAATGTGAGGAACATGTGTTTTTTTAGCCAATTTTGAGGTTTGCAAAGGATTCTGGGTAACAGAACCTGGTCCGAGCCCCGCAAGTCACCCCTCCTTGGATTCTTCTAGGTCTCTAGTTTTCCGAAATGCACAGGTTTGGTAGGTTTCCCTAGGTGCCGGCTGAGCTAGAGGCCAAAATCTACAGGTAGGCACTTCGCAAAAAACACCTCTGTTTTCTTCCAAAAATTTGGATGTGTGCACGTTGCGCTTTGAGTCGTTTCCTGTCGCGGGCGCTAGGCCTACCCACACAAGTGAGGTATCATTTTTTTCGGGAGACTTGGGGGAACGCTGGGTGGAAGGAAATTTGTGGCTCCTCTCAGATTCCAGAACTTTCTGCCACAGAAATGTGAGGAACATGTGTTTTTTTAACCAAATTTTGAGGTTTGCAAAGGAT
The DNA here is from genome assembly GCF_031143425.1 of Pleurodeles waltl. Classification (NCBI taxonomy): domain Eukaryota; kingdom Metazoa; phylum Chordata; class Amphibia; order Caudata; family Salamandridae; genus Pleurodeles; species Pleurodeles waltl. The sequence goes on from NC_090436.1 coordinate 654,478,567, forward strand.
TCTGGGTAACAGAAACTGGTCCGAGCCCCGCAAGTCACCCCTCCTTGGATTCCCCTAGGTATCTACTTTTCAGAAATACACAGGTTTGGTAGGTTTCCCTAGGTGCCGGCTGAGCTAGAGGCCAAAATCTACAGTTAGGCACTTCGTAAAAAACACCTGTTTTCTTCAAAAAATGTGGATGTGTCCACGTTGCGCTTTGGTGCGTTTCCTGTCGCGGGCGCTAGGCCTACCCACACAAGTGAGGTATCATTTTTTTCGGGAGACTTGGGGGAACGCTGGGTGGAAGGAAATTTGTGGCTCCTCTCAGATTCCAGAACTTTCTCCCACAGAAATGTGAGGAACATGTGTTTTTTTAACCAAATTTTGAGGTTTGCAAAGGATTCTGGGTGACAGAAACTGGTCCGAGCCCCGCAAGTCACCCCTCCTTGGATTCCCCTAGGTCTCTAGTTTTCAGAAATGCACAGGTTTGGTAGGGCTAGAGGCCAAAATCTACAGGTAGGCACTTCGCAAAAAACACCTCTGTTTTCTTCCAAAAATTTGGATGTGTCCACGTTGCGCTTTGGGGCGTTTCCTGTCGCGGACGCTAGGCCTACCCACACAAGTGAGGTATCATTTTTATCGGGAGACTTGGGGGAACGCTGGGTGGAAGGAAATTTTTGTCTCCTCTCAGATTCCAGAACTTTCTGCCACAGAAATGTGAGGAACATGTGTTTTTTTAGCCAAATTTTGAGGTTTGCAAAGGATTCTGGGTAACAGAACCCGGTCCGAGCCCCGCAAGTCACCCCTCCTTGGATTCCCCTAGGTCTCTAGTTTTCGAAATGCACAGGTTTGGTAGGTTTCCCTAGGTGACGGCTGAGCTAGAGGCCAAAATCTGCAGGTAGGCACTTCGCAGAAAACATCTGTTTTCTTCAAAAAATTTGGATGTGTCCACGTTGCGCTTTGGTGCGTTTCCTGTCGCGGGCGCTAGGCCTACCCACACAAGTGAGGTATCATTTTTTTCGGGAGACTTGGGGGAACGCTGGGTGGAAGGAAATTTGTGGCTCCTCTCAGATTCCAGAACTTTCTGCCACAGAAATGTGAGGAACATGTGTTTTTTTAGCCAAATTTTGAGGTTTGCAAAGGATTCTGGGTAACAGTACCTGGTCCGAGCCCCGCAAGTCACCCCTCCTTGGATTCCCCTAGGTCTCTAGTTTTCAGAAATGCACAGGTTTGGTAGGGTTCCCTAGGTGCCGGCTGAGCTAGAGGCCAAAATGTACAGGTAGGCACTTCGCTAAAAACACCTCTGTTTTCTGTCAAAAATTTGGATGTGTCCACGTTGCGCTTTGGGGCATTTCCTGTCGCGGACGCTAGGCCTACCCACACAAGTGAGGTATCATTTTTATCGGGAGACTTGGGGGAACGCTGGGTGGAAGGAAATTTGTGGCTCCTCTCAGATTCCAGAACTTTCTGCCACAGAAATGTGAAGAACATGTGTTTTTTTAGCCAAATTTTGAGGTTTGCAAAGGATTCTGGGTAACAGAACCTGGTCCGAGCCCCGCAAGTCACCCCTCCTTGGATTCCCCTAGGTCTCTAGTTTTCAGAAATGCACAGGTTTGGTAGGTTTCCCTAGGTGCCGGCTGAGCTAGAGGCCAAAATCTACAGGTAGGCACTTCGCAAAAAACACCTCTGTTTTCTTCCAAAAATTTGGATGTGTCCACGTTGCGCTTTGGGGCGTTTCCTGTCGCGGGCGCTAGGCCTACCCACACAAGTGAAGTATCATTTTTATCGGGAGACTTGGGGAAACGCTGGGTGGAAGGAAATTTGTGACTCCTCTCAGATTCCAGAACTTTCTGCCACAGAAATGTGAGGAAGATGTGTTTTTTTAGCCAAATTATGAGGTTTGCAAAGGATTCTGGGTAACAGAACCTGGTCCGAGCCCCGCAAGTCACCCCTCCTTGGATTCCCCTGGGTCTCTAGTTTTCAGAAATGCACAGGTTTGGTAGGTTTCCTTAGGTGCCGGCTGAGCTAGAGGCCAAAATCTACAGGTAGGCACTTCGCAAAAAACACCTCTGTTTTCTTCCAAAAATTTGGATGTGTCCACGTTGCGCTTTGGGGCGTTTCCTGTCACGGGCGCTAGGCCTACCAACACAAGTGAGGTATCATTTTTATCGGGAGACTCGGGGGAACGCTGGGTGGAAGGAAATTTTTGGCTCCTCTCAGATTCCAGAACTTTCTGCCACAGAAATGTGAGGAACATGTGTTTTTTTAGCCACATTTTGAGGTTTGCAAAGGATTCTGGGGAACAGAACCTGGTCCGAGCCCCGCAAGTCACCCCTCCTTGGATTCCCCTAGGTCTCCACTTTTCAGAAATGCACAGGTTTGGTGGGTTTCCCTAGGTGCCGGCTGAGCTAGAGGCAAAAATCTACAGGTAGGCACTTCGCAAAAAACACCTCTGTTTTCTTCCAAAAATTTGGATGTGTCCACGTTGTGCTTTGGGGCGTTTCCTGTCGTGGGCGCTATGCCTACCCACACAAGTGAGGTATCATTTTTATCGGGAGACTTGGGGGAACACTGGGTGGAAGGACATTTTTGGCTCCTCTCAGATTCCAGAACTTTCTGCCACAGAAATGTGAGGAACATGTGTTTTTTAGCCAAATTTTGAGGTTTGCAAAGGATTCTGGGTAACAGAACCTGGTCCGAGCCCCGCAAGTCACCCCTCCTTGGATTCCCCTAGGTCTCTAGTTTTCAGAAATGTACAGGTTTGGTATTTTTCCCTAGGTGCCGGCTGAGCTAGAGGCCAAAATCTACAGGTAGGCACTTCGCAAAAACACCTCTGTTTTCTTCCAAAAATTTGGATGTGTCCACGTTGCGCTTTGGGGTGTTTCGTGCCGCGGCCGCTAGGCCTACCCACACAAGTGAAGTACCATTTTTATCGGGAGACTTGGGGGAACGCTGGGTGGAAGGAAATTTGTGGCTCATCTCAGATTCCAGAACTTTCTGCCACAGAAATGTGAGGAACATGTGTTTTTTTAGCCAATTTTGAGGTTTGCAAAGGATTCTGGGTAACAGAACCTGGTCCGAGCCCCGCAAGTCACCCCTCCTTTGATTCTTCTAGGTCTCTAGTTTTCAGAAATGCACAGGTTTGGTAGGTTTCCCTAGGTGCCGGCTGAGCTAGAGGCCAAAATCTACAGGTAGGCACTTCGCAAAAAACACCTCTGTTTTCTTCCAAAAATTTGGATGTGTGCACGTTGCGCTTTGAGTCGTTTCCTGTCGCGGGCGCTAGGCCTACCCACACAAGTGAGGTATCATTTTTATCGGGAGACTTGGGGGAACGCTGGGTGGAAGGAAATTTGTGGCTCCTCTCAGATTCCAGAACTTTCTGCCACAGAAATGTGAGGAACATGTGTTTTTTTAGCCACATTTTGAGGTTTGCAAAGGATTCTGGGTAACAGAACCTGGTCCGAGCCCCGCAAGTCACCCCTCCTTGGATTCCCCTAGGTATCTACTTTTCAGAAATACACAGGTTTGGTAGGTTTCCCTAGGTGCCGGCTGAGCTAGAGGCCAAAATCTACAGTTAGGCACTTCGTAAAAAACACCTGTTTTCTTAAAAAAATGTGGATGTGTCCACGTTGCGCTTTGGTGCGTTTCCTGTCGCGGGCGCTAGGCCTACCCACACAAGTGAGGTATCATTTTTTTCGGGAGACTTGGGGGAACGCTGGGTGGAAGGAAATTTGTGGCTCCTCTCAGATTCCAGAACTTTCTGCCACAGAAATGTGAGGAACATGTGTTTTTTTAACCAAATTTTGAGGTTTGCAAAGGATTCTGGGTAACAGAAACTGGTCCGAGCCCCGCAAGTCACCCCTCCTTGGATTCCCCTAGGTCTCTAGTTTTCAGAAATGCACAGGTTTGGTAGGGCTAGAGGCCAAAATCTACAGGTAGGCACTTCGCAAAAAACACCTCTGTTTTCTTCCAAAAATTTGGATGTGTCCACGTTGCGCTTTGGGGCGTTTCCTGTCGCGGACGCTAGGCCTACCCACACAAGTGAGGTATCATTTTTATCGGGAGACTTGGGGGAACGCTGAGTGGAAGGAAATTTTTGGCTCCTCTCAGATTCCAGAACTTTCTGCCACAGAAATGTGAGGAACATGTGTTTTTTTAGCCAAATTTTGAGGTTTGCAAAGGATTCTGGGTAACAGAACCTGGTCCGAGCCCCGCAAGTCACCCCTCCTTGGATTCCCCTAGGTCTCTAGTTTTCGAAATGCACAGGTTTGGTAGGTTTCCCTAGGTGACGGCTGAGCTAGAGGCCAAAATCTGCAGGTAGGCACTTCGCAGAAAACATCTGTTTTCTTCAAAAAATTTGGATGTGTCCACGTTGCGCTTTGGTGCGTTTCCTGTCGCGGGCGCTAGGCCTACCCACACAAGTGAGGTATCATTTTTTTCGGGAGACTTGGGGGAACGCTGGGTGGAAGGAAATTTGTGGCTCCTCTCAGATTCCAGAACTTTCTGCCACAGAAATGTGAGGAACATGTGTTTTTTTAGCCAAATTTTGAGGTTTGCAAAGGATTCTGGGTAACAGAACCTGGTCCGAGCCCCGCAAGTCACCCCTCCTTGGATTCCCCTAGGTCTCTAGATTTCAGAAATGCACAGGTTTGGTAGGGTTCCCTAGGTGCCGGCTGAGCTAGAGGCCAAAATGTACAGGTAGGCACTTCGCTAAAAACACCTCTGTTTTCTGTCAAAAATTTGGATGTGTCCACGTTGCGCTTTGGGGCATTTCCTGTCGCGGACGCTAGGCCTACCCACACAAGTGAGGTATCATTTTTATCGGGAGACTTGGGGGAACGCTGGGTGGAAGGAAATTTGTGGCTCCTCTCAGATTCCAGAACTTTCTGCCACAGAAATGTGAGGAACATGTGTTTTTTTAGCCAAATTTTGAGGTTTGCAAAGGATTCTGGGTAACAGAACCTGGTCCGAGCCCCGCAAGTCACCCCTCCTTGGATTCCCCTAGGTCTCTAGTTTTCAGAAATGCACAGGTTTGGTAGGTTTCCCTAGGTGCCGGCTGAGCTAGAGGCCAAAATCTACAGGTAGGCACTTCGCAAAAAACACCTCTGTTTTCTTCCAAAAATTTGGATGTGTCCACGTTGCGCTTTGGGGCGTTTCCTGTCGCGGGCGCTAGGCCTACCCACACAAGTGAGGTATCATTTTTATCGGGAGACTTGGGGAAACGCTGGGTGGAAGGAAATTTGTGACTCCTCTCAGATTCCAGAACTTTCTGCCACAGAAATGTGAGGAAGATGTGTTTTTTTAGCCAAATTATGAGGTTTGCAAAGGATTCTGGGTAACAGAACCTGGTCCGAGCCCCGCAAGTCACCCCTCCTTGGATTCCCCTGGGTCTCTAGTTTTCAGAAATGCACAGGTTTGGTAGGTTTCCTTAGGTGCCGGCTGAGCTAGAGGCCAAAATCTACAGGTAGGCACTTCGCAAAAAACACCTCTGTTTTCTTCCAAAAATTTGGATGTGTCCACGTTGCGCTTTGGGGCGTTTCCTGTCGCGGGCGCTAGGCCTACCCACACAAGTGAGGTATCATTTTTATCGGGAGACTCGGGGGAACGCTGGGTGGAAGGAAATTTTTGGCTCCTCTCAGATTCCAGAACTTTATGCCACAGAAATGTGAGGAACATGTGTTTTTTTAGCCAATTTTGAGGTTTGCAAAGGATTCTGGGTAACAGAACCTGGTCCGAGCCCCGCAAGTCACCCCTCCTTGGATTCTTCTAGGTCTCTAGTTTTCAGAAATGCACAGGTTTGGTAGGTTTCCCTAGGTGCCGGCTGAGCTAGAGGCCAAAATCTACAGGTAGGCACTTCGCAAAAAACACCTCTGTTTTCTTCCAAAAATTTGGATGTGTGCACGTTGCGCTTTGAGTCGTTTCCTGTCGCGGGCGCTAGGCCTACCCACACAAGTGAGGAATCATTTTTATCGGGAGACTTGGGGGAACGCTGGGTGGAAGGAAATTTGTGGCTCCTCTCAGATTCCAGAACTTTCTGCCACAGAAATGTGAGGAACATGTGTTTTTTTAGCCACATTTTGAGGTTTGCAAAGGATTCTGGGGAACAGAACCTGGTCCGAGCCCCGTAAGTCACCCCTCCTTGGATTCCCCTAGGTCTCCACTTTCCAGAAATGCACAGGTTTGGTGGGTTTCCCTAGGTGTCGGCTGAGCTAGAGGCAAAAATCTACAGGTAGGCACTTCGCAAAAAACACCTCTGTTTTCTTCCAAAAATTTGGATGTGTCCACGTTGTGCTTTGGGGCGTTTCCTGTCGTGGGCGCTAGGCCTACCCACACAAGTGAGGTATCATTTTTATCGGGAGACTTGGGGGAACACTGGGTGGAAGGACATTTTTGGCTCCTCTCAGATTCCAGAACTTTCTGCCACAGAAATGTGAGGAACATGTGTTTTTTAGCCAAATTTTGAGGTTTGCAAAGGATTCTGGGTAACAGAACCTGGTCCGAGCCCCGCAAGTCACCCCTCCTTGGATTCCCCTAGGTCTCTAGTTTTCAGAAATGTACAGGTTTGGTATTTTTCCCTAGGTGCCGGCTGAGCTAGAGGCCAAAATCTACAGGTAGGCACTTCGCAAAAAACACCTCTGTTTTCTTCCCAAAATTTGGATGTGTCCACGTTGCGCTTTGGGGTGTTTCGTGCCGCGGCCGCTAGGCCTACCCACACAAGTGAAGTATCATTTTTATCGGGAGACGTGGGGGAACGCTGGGTGGAAGGAAATTTGTGGCTCATCTCAGATTCCAGAACTTTCTGCCACAGAAATGTGAGGAACATGTGTTTTTTTAGCCAATTTTGAGGTTTGCAAAGGATTCTGGGTAACAGAACCTGGTCCGAGCCCCGCAAGTCACCCCTCCTTGGATTCTTCTAGGTCTCTAGTTTTCAGAAATGCACAGGTTTGGTAGGTTTCCCTAGGTGCCGGCTGAGCTAGAGGCCAAAATCTACAGGTAGGCACTTCGCAAAAAACACCTCTGTTTTCTTCCAAAAATTTGGATGTGTGCACATTGCGCTTTGAGTCGTTTCCTGTCGCGGGCGCTAGGCCTACCCACACAAGTGAGGTATCATTTTTATCGGGAGACTTGGGGGAACGCTGGGTGGAAGGAAATTTGTGGCTCCTCTCAGATTCCAGAACTTTCTGCCACAGAAATGTGAGGAACATGTGTTTTTTTAGCCACATTTTGAGGTTTGCAAAGGATTCTGGGTAACAGAACCTGGTCCGAGCCCCGCAAGTCACCCCTCCTTGGATTCCCCAGGTATCTACTTTTCAGAAATACACAGGTTTGGTAGGTTTCCCTAGGTGCCGGCTGAGCTAGAGGCCAAAATCTACAGTTAGGCACTTCGTAAAAAACACCTGTTTTTTTCAAAAAATGTGGATGTGTCCACGTTGAGCTTTGGTGCGTTTCCTGTCGCGGGCGCTAGGCCTACCCACACAAGTGAGGTATCATTTTTTTCGGGAGACTTGGGGGAACGCTGGGTGGAAGGAAATTTGTGGCTCCTCTCAGATTCCAGAACTTTCTGCCACAGAAATGTGAGGAACATGTGTTTTTTTAACCAAATTTTGAGGTTTGCAAAGGATTCTGGGTAACAGAAACTGGTCCGAGCCCCGCAAGTCACCCCTCCTTGGATTCCCCTAGGTCTCTAGTTTTCAGAAATGCACAGGTTTGGTAGGGCTAGAGGCCAAAATCTATAGGTAGGCACTTCGCAAAAAACACCTCTGTTTTCTTCCAAAAATTTGGATGTGTCCACGTTGCGCTTTGGGGCGTTTCCTATCGCGGGCGGTAGGCCTACCCACACAAGTGAGGTATCATTTTTATCTGGAGACTTGGGGGAACGCTGGGTGGAAGGAAATTTGTGGCTCATCTCAGATTCCAGAACTTTCTGCCACAGAAATATGAGGAACATGTGTTTTTTTAGCCACATTTTGAGGTTTGCAAAGGATTCTGGGTAACAGAACCTGGTCCGAGCCTAGCAAATCACCCCTCCTTGGATTCCCCTAGGTCTCTAGTTTTCAGAAATGCACAGGTTTGGTAGGTTTCCTTAGGTGCCGGCTGAGCTAGAGGCCAAAATCTACAGGTAGGCACTTCGCAAAAAACACCTCTGTTTTCTTCCAAAAATTTGGATGTGTCCACGTTGCGCTTTGGGGCGTTTCCTGTCACGGGCGCTAGGCCTACCAACACAAGTGAGGTATCATTTTTATCGGGAGACTCGGGGGAACGCTGGGTGGAAGGAAATTTTTGGCTCCTCTCAGATTCCAGAACTTTCTGCCACAGAAATGTGAGGAACATGTGTTTTTTTAGCCACATTTTGAGGTTTGCAAAGGATTCTGGGGAACAGAACCTGGTCCGAGCCCCGCAAGTCACCCCTCCTTGGATTCCCCTAGGTCTCCACTTTTCAGAAATGCACAGGTTTGGTGGGTTTCCCTAGGTGCCGGCTGAGCTAGAGGCAAAAATCTACAGGTAGGCACTTCGCAAAAAACACCTCTGTTTTCTTCCAAAAATTTGGATGTGTCCACGTTGTGCTTTGGGGCGTTTCCTGTCGTGGGCGCTATGCCTACCCACACAAGTGAGGTATCATTTTTATCGGGAGACTTGGGGGAACACTGGGTGGAAGGACATTTTTGGCTCCTCTCAGATTCCAGAACTTTCTGCCACAGAAATGTGAGGAACATGTGTTTTTTAGCCAAATTTTGAGGTTTGCAAAGGATTCTGGGTAACAGAACCTGGTCCGAGCCCCGCAAGTCACCCCTCCTTGGATTCCCCTAGGTCTCTAGTTTTCAGAAATGTACAGGTTTGGTATTTTTCCCTAGGTGCCGGCTGAGCTAGAGGCCAAAATCTACAGGTAGGCACTTCGCAAAAACACCTCTGTTTTCTTCCAAAAATTTGGATGTGTCCACGTTGCGCTTTGGGGTGTTTCGTGCCGCGGCCGCTAGGCCTACCCACACAAGTGAAGTACCATTTTTATCGGGAGACTTGGGGGAACGCTGGGTGGAAGGAAATTTGTGGCTCATCTCAGATTCCAGAACTTTCTGCCACAGAAATGTGAGGAACATGTGTTTTTTTAGCCAATTTTGAGGTTTGCAAAGGATTCTGGGTAACAGAACCTGGTCCGAGCCCCGCAAGTCACCCCTCCTTTGATTCTTCTAGGTCTCTAGTTTTCAGAAATGCACAGGTTTGGTAGGTTTCCCTAGGTGCCGGCTGAGCTAGAGGCCAAAATCTACAGGTAGGCACTTCGCAAAAAACACCTCTGTTTTCTTCCAAAAATTTGGATGTGTGCACGTTGCGCTTTGAGTCGTTTCCTGTCGCGGGCGCTAGGCCTACCCACACAAGTGAGGTATCATTTTTATCGGGAGACTTGGGGGAACGCTGGGTGGAAGGAAATTTGTGGCTCCTCTCAGATTCCAGAACTTTCTGCCACAGAAATGTGAGGAACATGTGTTTTTTTAGCCACATTTTGAGGTTTGCAAAGGATTCTGGGTAACAGAACCTGGTCCGAGCCCCGCAAGTCACCCCTCCTTGGATTCCCCTAGGTATCTACTTTTCAGAAATACACAGGTTTGGTAGGTTTCCCTAGGTGCCGGCTGAGCTAGAGGCCAAAATCTACAGTTAGGCACTTCGTAAAAAACACCTGTTTTCTTAAAAAAATGTGGATGTGTCCACGTTGCGCTTTGGTGCGTTTCCTGTCGCGGGCGCTAGGCCTACCCACACAAGTGAGGTATCATTTTTTTCGGGAGACTTGGGGGAACGCTGGGTGGAAGGAAATTTGTGGCTCCTCTCAGATTCCAGAACTTTCTGCCACAGAAATGTGAGGAACATGTGTTTTTTTAACCAAATTTTGAGGTTTGCAAAGGATTCTGGGTAACAGAAACTGGTCCGAGCCCCGCAAGTCACCCCTCCTTGGATTCCCCTAGGTCTCTAGTTTTCAGAAATGCACAGGTTTGGTAGGGCTAGAGGCCAAAATCTACAGGTAGGCACTTCGCAAAAAACACCTCTGTTTTCTTCCAAAAATTTGGATGTGTCCACGTTGCGCTTTGGGGCGTTTCCTGTCGCGGACGCTAGGCCTACCCACACAAGTGAGGTATCATTTTTATCGGGAGACTTGGGGGAACGCTGAGTGGAAGGAAATTTTTGGCTCCTCTCAGATTCCAGAACTTTCTGCCACAGAAATGTGAGGAACATGTGTTTTTTTAGCCAAATTTTGAGGTTTGCAAAGGATTCTGGGTAACAGAACCTGGTCCGAGCCCCGCAAGTCACCCCTCCTTGGATTCCCCTAGGTCTCTAGTTTTCGAAATGCACAGGTTTGGTAGGTTTCCCTAGGTGACGGCTGAGCTAGAGGCCAAAATCTGCAGGTAGGCACTTCGCAGAAAACATCTGTTTTCTTCAAAAAATTTGGATGTGTCCACGTTGCGCTTTGGTGCGTTTCCTGTCGCGGGCGCTAGGCCTACCCACACAAGTGAGGTATCATTTTTTTCGGGAGACTTGGGGGAACGCTGGGTGGAAGGAAATTTGTGGCTCCTCTCAGATTCCAGAACTTTCTGCCACAGAAATGTGAGGAACATGTGTTTTTTTAGCCAAATTTTGAGGTTTGCAAAGGATTCTGGGTAACAGAACCTGGTCCGAGCCCCGCAAGTCACCCCTCCTTGGATTCCCCTAGGTCTCTAGATTTCAGAAATGCACAGGTTTGGTAGGGTTCCCTAGGTGCCGGCTGAGCTAGAGGCCAAAATGTACAGGTAGGCACTTCGCTAAAAACACCTCTGTTTTCTGTCAAAAATTTGGATGTGTCCACGTTGCGCTTTGGGGCATTTCCTGTCGCGGACGCTAGGCCTACCCACACAAGTGAGGTATCATTTTTATCGGGAGACTTGGGGGAACGCTGGGTGGAAGGAAATTTGTGGCTCCTCTCAGATTCCAGAACTTTCTGCCACAGAAATGTGAGGAACATGTGTTTTTTTAGCCAAATTTTGAGGTTTGCAAAGGATTCTGGGTAACAGAACCTGGTCCGAGCCCCGCAAGTCACCCCTCCTTGGATTCCCCTAGGTCTCTAGTTTTCAGAAATGCACAGGTTTGGTAGGTTTCCCTAGGTGCCGGCTGAGCTAGAGGCCAAAATCTACAGGTAGGCACTTCGCAAAAAACACCTCTGTTTTCTTCCAAAAATTTGGATGTGTCCACGTTGCGCTTTGGGGCGTTTCCTGTCGCGGGCGCTAGGCCTACCCACACAAGTGAGGTATCATTTTTATCGGGAGACTTGGGGAAACGCTGGGTGGAAGGAAATTTGTGACTCCTCTCAGATTCCAGAACTTTCTGCCACAGAAATGTGAGGAAGATGTGTTTTTTTAGCCAAATTATGAGGTTTGCAAAGGATTCTGGGTAACAGAACCTGGTCCGAGCCCCGCAAGTCACCCCTCCTTGGATTCCCCTGGGTCTCTAGTTTTCAGAAATGCACAGGTTTGGTAGGTTTCCTTAGGTGCCGGCTGAGCTAGAGGCCAAAATCTACAGGTAGGCACTTCGCAAAAAACACCTCTGTTTTCTTCCAAAAATTTGGATGTGTCCACGTTGCGCTTTGGGGCGTTTCCTGTCGCGGGCGCTAGGCCTACCCACACAAGTGAGGTATCATTTTTATCGGGAGACTCGGGGGAACGCTGGGTGGAAGGAAATTTTTGGCTCCTCTCAGATTCCAGAACTTTATGCCACAGAAATGTGAGGAACATGTGTTTTTTTAGCCAATTTTGAGGTTTGCAAAGGATTCTGGGTAACAGAACCTGGTCCGAGCCCCGCAAGTCACCCCTCCTTGGATTCTTCTAGGTCTCTAGTTTTCAGAAATGCACAGGTTTGGTAGGTTTCCCTAGGTGCCGGCTGAGCTAGAGGCCAAAATCTACAGGTAGGCACTTCGCAAAAAACACCTCTGTTTTCTTCCAAAAATTTGGATGTGTGCACGTTGCGCTTTGAGTCGTTTCCTGTCGCGGGCGCTAGGCCTACCCACACAAGTGAGGAATCATTTTTATCGGGAGACTTGGGGGAACGCTGGGTGGAAGGAAATTTGTGGCTCCTCTCAGATTCCAGAACTTTCTGCCACAGAAATGTGAGGAACATGTGTTTTTTTAGCCACATTTTGAGGTTTGCAAAGGATTCTGGGGAACAGAACCTGGTCCGAGCCCCGTAAGTCACCCCTCCTTGGATTCCCCTAGGTCTCCACTTTCCAGAAATGCACAGGTTTGGTGGGTTTCCCTAGGTGTCGGCTGAGCTAGAGGCAAAAATCTACAGGTAGGCACTTCGCAAAAAACACCTCTGTTTTCTTCCAAAAATTTGGATGTGTCCACGTTGTGCTTTGGGGCGTTTCCTGTCGTGGGCGCTAGGCCTACCCACACAAGTGAGGTATCATTTTTATCGGGAGACTTGGGGGAACACTGGGTGGAAGGACATTTTTGGCTCCTCTCAGATTCCAGAACTTTCTGCCACAGAAATGTGAGGAACATGTGTTTTTTAGCCAAATTTTGAGGTTTGCAAAGGATTCTGGGTAACAGAACCTGGTCCGAGCCCCGCAAGTCACCCCTCCTTGGATTCCCCTAGGTCTCTAGTTTTCAGAAATGTACAGGTTTGGTATTTTTCCCTAGGTGCCGGCTGAGCTAGAGGCCAAAATCTACAGGTAGGCACTTCGCAAAAAACACCTCTGTTTTCTTCCCAAAATTTGGATGTGTCCACGTTGCGCTTTGGGGTGTTTCGTGCCGCGGCCGCTAGGCCTACCCACACAAGTGAAGTATCATTTTTATCGGGAGACGTGGGGGAACGCTGGGTGGAAGGAAATTTGTGGCTCATCTCAGATTCCAGAACTTTCTGCCACAGAAATGTGAGGAACATGTGTTTTTTTAGCCAATTTTGAGGTTTGCAAAGGATTCTGGGTAACAGAACCTGGTCCGAGCCCCGCAAGTCACCCCTCCTTGGATTCTTCTAGGTCTCTAGTTTTCAGAAATGCACAGGTTTGGTAGGTTTCCCTAGGTGCCGGCTGAGCTAGAGGCCAAAATCTACAGGTAGGCACTTCGCAAAAAACACCTCTGTTTTCTTCCAAAAATTTGGATGTGTGCACATTGCGCTTTGAGTCGTTTCCTGTCGCGGGCGCTAGGCCTACCCACACAAGTGAGGTATCATTTTTATCGGGAGACTTGGGGGAACGCTGGGTGGAAGGAAATTTGTGGCTCCTCTCAGATTCCAGAACTTTCTGCCACAGAAATGTGAGGAACATGTGTTTTTTTAGCCACATTTTGAGGTTTGCAAAGGATTCTGGGTAACAGAACCTGGTCCGAGCCCCGCAAGTCACCCCTCCTTGGATTCCCCAGGTATCTACTTTTCAGAAATACACAGGTTTGGTAGGTTTCCCTAGGTGCCGGCTGAGCTAGAGGCCAAAATCTACAGTTAGGCACTTCGTAAAAAACACCTGTTTTTTTCAAAAAATGTGGATGTGTCCACGTTGAGCTTTGGTGCGTTTCCTGTCGCGGGCGCTAGGCCTACCCACACAAGTGAGGTATCATTTTTTTCGGGAGACTTGGGGGAACGCTGGGTGGAAGGAAATTTGTGGCTCCTCTCAGATTCCAGAACTTTCTGCCACAGAAATGTGAGGAACATGTGTTTTTTTAACCAAATTTTGAGGTTTGCAAAGGATTCTGGGTAACAGAAACTGGTCCGAGCCCCGCAAGTCACCCCTCCTTGGATTCCCCTAGGTCTCTAGTTTTCAGAAATGCACAGGTTTGGTAGGGCTAGAGGCCAAAATCTATAGGTAGGCACTTCGCAAAAAACACCTCTGTTTTCTTCCAAAAATTTGGATGTGTCCACGTTGCGCTTTGGGGCGTTTCCTGTCGCGGGCGCTAGGCCTACCCACACAAGTGAGGTATCATTTTTATCGGGAGACTTGGGGGAACACTGGGTGGAAGGACATTTTTGGCTCCTCTCAGATTCCAGAACTTTCTGCCACAGAAATGTGAGGAACATGTGTTTTTTAGCCAAATTTTGAGGTTTGCAAAGGATTCTGGGTAACAGAACCTGGTCCGAGCCCCGCAAGTCACCCCTCCTTGGATTCCCCTAGGTCTCTAGTTTTCAGAAATGTACAGGTTTGGTATTTTTCCCTAGGTGCCGGCTGAGCTAGAGGCCAAAATCTACAGGTAGGCACTTCGCAAAAAACACCTCTGTTTTCTTCCAAAAATTTGGATGTGTCCACGTTGCGCTTTGGGGTGTTTAGTGCCGCGGCCGCTAGGCCTACCCACACAAGTGAAGTATCATTTTTATCGGGAGACTTGGGGGAACGCTGGGTGGAAGGAAATTTGTGGCTCATCTCAGATTCCAGAACTTTCTGCCACAGAAATGTGAGGAACATGTGTTTTTTTAGCCAATTTTGAGGTTTGCAAAGGATTCTGGGTAACAGAACCTGGTCCGAGCCCCGCAAGTCACCCCTCCTTGGATTCTTCTAGGTCTCTAGTTTTCAGAAATGCACAGGTTTGGTAGGTTTCCCTAGGTGCCGGCTGAGCTAGAGGCCAAAATCTACAGGTAGGCACTTCGCAAAAAACACCTCTGTTTTCTTCCAAAAATTTGGATGTGTGCACGTTGCGCTTTGAGTCGTTTCCTGTCGCGGGCGCTAGGCCTACCCACACAAGTGAGGTATCATTTTTATCGGGAGACTTGGGGGAACGCTGGGTGGAAGGAAATTTGTGGCTCCTCTCAGATTCCAGAACTTTCTGCCACAGAAATGTGAGGAACATGTGTTTTTTTAGCCACATTTTGAGGTTTGCAAAGGATTCTGGGTAACAGAACCTGGTCCGAGCCCCGCAAGTCACCCCTCCTTGGATTCCCCTAGGTATCTACTTTTCAGAAATACACAGGTTTGGTAGGTTTCCCTAGGTGCCGGCTGAGCTAGAGGCCAAAATCTACAGTTAGGCACTTCGTAAAAAACACCTGTTTTCTTCAAAAAATGTGGATGTGTCCACGTTGCGCTTTGGTGCGTTTCCTGTCGCGGGCGCTAGGCCTACCCACACAAGTGAGGTATCATTTTTTTCGGGAGACTTGGGGGAACGCTGGGTGGAAGGAAATTTGTGGCTCCTCTCAGATTCCAGAACTTTCTGCCACAGAAATGTGAGGAACATGTGTTTTTTTAACCAAATTTTGAGGTTTGCAAAGGATTCTGGGTAACAGAAACTGGTCCGAGCCCCGCAAGTCACCCCTCCTTGGATTCCCCTAGGTCTCTAGTTTTCAGAAATGCACAGGTTTGGTAGGGCTAGAGGCCAAAATCTACAGGTAGGCACTTCGCAAAAAACACCTCTGTTTTCTTCCAAAAATTTGGATGTGTCCACGTTGCGCTTTGGGGCGTTTCCTGTCGCGGACGCTAGGCCTACCCACACAAGTGAGGTATCATTTTTATCGGGAGACTTGGGGGAACGCTGGGTGGAAGGAAATTTGTGGCTCCTCTCAGATTCCAGAACTTTCTGCCACAGAAATGTGAGGAACATGTGTTTTTTTAGCCACATTTTGAGGTTTGCAAAGGATTCTGGGTAACAGAACCTGGTCCGAGCCTAGCAAATCACCCCTCCTTGGATTCCCCTAGGTCTCTAGTTTTCAGAAATGCACAGGTTTGGTAGGGTTCCCTAGGTGCCGGCTGAGCTAGAGGCCAAAATCTACAGGTAGGCACTCCGCAAAAATCACCTCTGTTTTCTTCCAAAAATTTGGATGTGTCCACGTTGCGCTTTGGGGCGTTTCCTGTCGCGGGCGCTAGGCCTACCCACACAAGTGAGGTATCATTTTTATCGGGAGACTTGGGGGAACGCTGGGTGGAAGGACATTTTTGGCTCCTCTCAGATTCCAGAACTTTCTGCCACAGAAATGTGAGGAACATGTGTTTTTTTAGCCAAATTTTGAGGTTTGCAAAGGATTCTGGGTAACAGAACCTGGTCCGAGCCCCGCAAGTCACCCCTCCTTGGATTCCCCTAGGTCTCTAGTTTTCGAAATGCACAGGTTTGGTAGGTTTCCCTAGGTGACGGCTGAGCTAGAGGCCAAAATCTACAGGTAGGCACTTCGCAGAAAACATCTGTTTTCTTCAAAAAATTTGGATGTGTCCACGTTGCGCTTTGGTGCGTTTCCTGTCGCGGGCGCTAGGCCTACCCACACAAGTGAGGTATCATTTTTTTCGGGAGACTTGGGGGAACGCTGGGTGGAAGGAAATTTGTGGCTCCTCTCAGATTCCAGAACTTTCTGCCACAGAAATGTGAGGAACATGTTTTTTTAGCCAAATTTTGAGGTTTGCAAAGGATTCTGGGTAACAGAACCTGGTCCGAGCCCCGCAAGTCACCCCTCCTTGGATTCCCCTAGGTCTCTAGTTTTCAGAAATGCACAGGTTTGGTAGGGTTCCCTAGGTGCCGGCTGAGCTAGAGGCCAAAATGTACAGGTAGGCACTTCGCTAAAAACACCTCTGTTTTCTGTCAAAAATTTTGATGTGTCCACGTTGCGCTTTGGTGCATTTCCTGTCGCGGACGCTAGGCCTACCCACACAAGTGAGGTATCATTTTTATCGGGAGACTTGGGGGAACGCTGGGTGGAAGGAAATTTGTGGCTCCTCTCAGATTCCAGAACTTTCTGCCACAGAAATGTGAGGAACATGTGTTTTTTTATCCAAATTTTGAGGTTTGCAAAGGATTCTGGGTAACAGAACCTGGTCCGAGCCCCGCAAGTCACCCCTCCTTGGATTCCCCTAGGTCTCTAGTTTTCAGAAATGCACAGGTTTGGTAGGGTTCCCTAGGTGCCGGCTGAGCTAGAGGCCAAAATCTACAGGTAGGCACTTCGTAAAAAACACCTCTGTTTTCTTCAAAAAATTTGGATGTGTCCACGTTGCACTTTGGGGCGTTTCCTGTCGCGGGCACTAGGCCTACCCACACAAGTGAGGTATCATTTTTATCGGGAGACTTGGGGGAACGCTGGGTGGAAGGACATTTTTGGCTCCTCTCAGATTCCAGAACTTTCTGCCACAGAAATGTGAGGAACATGTGTTTTTTTAGCCAAATTTTGAGGTTTGCAAAGGATTCTGGGTAACAGAAACTGGTCCGAGCCCCGCAAGTCACCCCTCCTTGGATTCCCCTAGGTCTCTAGTTTTCAGAAATGCACAGGTTTGGTAGGTTTCCCTAGGTGCCGGCTGAGCTAGAGGCCAAAATCTACAGGTAGGCAGTTCGAAAAAACCACCTCTGTTTTCTTCCAAAAATTTGGATGTGTCCACGTTGCGCTTTGCGGCGCTTCCTGTCGCGGGCGCTAGGCCTACCTACACAAGTGAGGTATCATTTTTATCGGGAGACTTGGGGGAACGCTGGGTGGAAGGAAATTTGTGGCTCCTCTCAGATTCCAGAACTTTCTGCCACAGAAATGTGAGGAACATGTTTTTTTTAGCCAAATTATGAGGTTTGCAAAGGATTCTGGGTAACAGAACCTTAGCCGAGCCCCGCAAGTCACCCCTCCTTGGATTCCCCTGGGTCTCTAGTTTTCAGAAATGTACAGGTTTGGTATTTTTCCCTAGGTGCCGGCTGAGCTAGAGGCCAAAATCTACAGGTAGGCACTTCGCAAAAAACACCTCTGTTTTCTTCCAAAAATTTGGATGTGTCCACGTTGCGCTTTTGGGCGTTTCCTATCGCGGGCGCTAGGTCTACCCACACAAGTGAGGTATCATTTTTATCTGGAGACTTGGGGGAACGCTGGGTGGAAGGAAATTTGTGGCTCATCTCAGATTCCAGAACTTTCTGCCACAGAAATATGAGGAACATGTGTTTTTTTAGCCACATTTTGAGGTTTGCAAAGGATTCTGGGTAACAGAACCTGGTCCGAGCCCCGCAAGTCACCCCACCTTGGATTCTTCTAGGTCTCTAGTTTTCAGAAATGCACAGGTTTGGTAGGTTTCCCTAGGTGCCGGCTGAGCTAGAGGCCAAAATCTACAGGTAGGCACTTCGCAAAAAACACCTGTTTTCTTCAAAAAATGTGGATGTGTCCACGTTGCGCTTTGGTGCGTTTCCTGTCGCGGGCGCTAGGCCTACCCACACAAGTGAGGTATCATTTTTTTCGGGAGACTTGGGGGAACGCTGGGTGGAAGGAAATTTGTGGCTCCTCTCAGATTCCAGAACTTTCTGCCACAGAAATATGAGGAACATGTGTTTTTTTAACCAAATTTTGAGGTTTGCAAAGGATTCTGGGTAACAGAACATGGTCCGAGCCCCGCAAGTCACCCCTCCTTGGATTCCCCTAGGTCTCTAGTTTTCAGAAATGCACAGGTTTGGTAGGGTTCCCTAGGTGCCGGCTGAGCTAGAGGCCAAAATCTACAGGTAGGCACTTCGCAAAAAACACCTCTGTTTTCTTCCCAAAATTTGGATGTGTCCACGTTGCGCTTTGGGGCGTTTCCTGTCGCGGACGCTAGGCCTACCCACACAAGTGAGGTATCATTTTTATCGGGAGACTTGGGGGAACGCTGGGTGGAAGGAAATTTGTGGCTCCTCTCAGATTCCAGAACTTTCTGCCACAGAAATGTGAGGAACATGTGTTTTTTTAGCCAAATTTTGAGGTTTGCAAAGGATTCTGGGTAACAGAACCTGGTCCGAGCCTAGCAAATCACCCCTCCTTGGATTCCCCTAGGTCTCTAGTTTTCAGAAATGCACAGGTTTGGTAGGGTTCCCTAGATGCCGGCTGAGCTAGAGGCCAAAATCTACAGGTAGGCACTTCGCAAAAATCACCTCTGTTTTCTTCCAAAAATGTGGATGTGTCCACGTTGCGCTTTGGGGCGTTTCCTGTCGCGGGCGCTAGGCCTACCCACACAAGTGAGGTATCATTTTTATCGGGAAACTTGGGGGAACGCTGGGTGGAAGGAAATTTGTGGCTCATCTCAGATTCCAGAACTTTCTGCCACAGAAATGTGAGGAACATGTGTTTTTTTAGCCAATTTTGAGGTTTGCAAAGGATTCTGGGTAACAGAACCTGGTCCGAGCCCCGCAAGTCACCCCTCCTTGGATTCTTCTAGGTCTCTAGTTTTCAGAAATGCACAGGTTTGGTAGGTTTCCCTAGGTGCCGGCTGAGCTAGAGGCCAAAATCTACAGGTAGGCACTTCGCAAAAAACACCTCTGTTTTCTTCCAAAAATTTGGATGTGTGCACGTTGCGCTTTGAGTCGTTTCCTGTCGCGGGCGCTAGGCCTACCCACACAAGTGAGGTATCATTTTTATCGGGAGACTTGGGGGAACGCTGTGTGGAAGGAAATTTGTGGCTCCTCTCAGATTCCAGAACTTTCTGCCACAGAAATGTGAGGAACATGTGTTTTTTTAGCCAAATTTTGAGGTTTGCAAAGGATTCTGGGTAACAGAACCTGGTCCGAGCCCCGCAAGTCACCCCTCCTTGGATTCCCCTAGGTTTCTAATTTTCAGAAATGCACAGGTTTGGTAGGGTTCCCTAGGTGCCGGCTGAGCTAGAGGCCAAAATCTACAGGTAGGCACTTCGCAAAAAACACCTCTGTTTTCTTCCAAAAATGTGGATGTGTCCACGTTGCGCTTTGGGGTGTTTCCTGGCGCGGGCGCTAGGCCTACCCACACAAGTGAGGTATCATTTTTATCGGGAGACTTGGGGGAACGCTGGGTGGAAGGAAATTTGTGGCTCCTCTCAGATTCCAGAACTTTCTGCCACAGAAATGTGAGGAACATGTTTTTTTAGCCAAATTATGAGGTTTGCAAGGATTCTGGGTAACAGAACCTGGTCCGAGCCCCGCAAGTCACCCCTCCTTGGATTCCCCTAGGTCTCTAGTTTTCAGAAATGCACAGGTTTGGTAGGGTTCCCTAGGTGCCGGCTGAGCTAGAGGCCAAAATCTACAGGTAGGCACTTCGCAAAAAACACCTCTGTTTTCTTCCAAAAATTTGGATGTGTCCACGTTGCGCTTTGGGGCGTTTCCTGTCGCGGACGCTAGGCCTACCCACACAAGTGAGGTATCATTTTTATCGGGAGACTTGGGGGAACGCTGGGTGGAAGGAAATTTGTGGCTCCTCTCAGATTCCAGAACTTTCTGCCACAGAAATGTGAGGAACATGTGTTTTTTTAGCCACATTTTGAGGTTTGCAAAGGATTCTGGGTAACAGAACCTGGTCCGAGCCTAGCAAATCACCCCTCCTTGGATTCCCCTAGGTCTCTAGTTTTCAGAAATGCACAGGTTTGGTAGGGTTCCCTAGGTGCCGGCTGAGCTAGAGGCCAAAATCTACAGGTAGGCACTCCGCAAAAATCACCTCTGTTTTCTTCCAAAAATTTGGATGTGTCCACGTTGCGCTTTGGGGCGTTTCCTGTCGCGGGCGCTAGGCCTACCCACACAAGTGAGGTATCATTTTTATCGGGAGACTTGGGGGAACGCTGGGTGGAAGGACATTTTTGGCTCCTCTCAGATTCCAGAACTTTCTGCCACAGAAATGTGAGGAACATGTGTTTTTTTAGCCAAATTTTGAGGTTTGCAAAGGATTCTGGGTAACAGAACCTGGTCCGAGCCCCGCAAGTCACCCCTCCTTGGATTCCCCTAGGTCTCTAGTTTTCGAAATGCACAGGTTTGGTAGGTTTCCCTAGGTGACGGCTGAGCTAGAGGCCAAAATCTACAGGTAGGCACTTCGCAGAAAACATCTGTTTTCTTCAAAAAATTTGGATGTGTCCACGTTGCGCTTTGGTGCGTTTCCTGTCGCGGGCGCTAGGCCTACCCACACAAGTGAGGTATCATTTTTTTCGGGAGACTTGGGGGAACGCTGGGTGGAAGGAAATTTGTGGCTCCTCTCAGATTCCAGAACTTTCTGCCACAGAAATGTGAGGAACATGTTTTTTTAGCCAAATTTTGAGGTTTGCAAAGGATTCTGGGTAACAGAACCTGGTCCGAGCCCCGCAAGTCACCCCTCCTTGGATTCCCCTAGGTCTCTAGTTTTCAGAAATGCACAGGTTTGGTAGGGTTCCCTAGGTGCCGGCTGAGCTAGAGGCCAAAATGTACAGGTAGGCACTTCGCTAAAAACACCTCTGTTTTCTGTCAAAAATTTTGATGTGTCCACGTTGCGCTTTGGTGCATTTCCTGTCGCGGACGCTAGGCCTACCCACACAAGTGAGGTATCATTTTTATCGGGAGACTTGGGGGAACGCTGGGTGGAAGGAAATTTGTGGCTCCTCTCAGATTCCAGAACTTTCTGCCACAGAAATGTGAGGAACATGTGTTTTTTTATCCAAATTTTGAGGTTTGCAAAGGATTCTGGGTAACAGAACCTGGTCCGAGCCCCGCAAGTCACCCCTCCTTGGATTCCCCTAGGTCTCTAGTTTTCAGAAATGCACAGGTTTGGTAGGGTTCCCTAGGTGCCGGCTGAGCTAGAGGCCAAAATCTACAGGTAGGCACTTTGTAAAAAACACCTCTGTTTTCTTCAAAAAATTTGGATGTGTCCACGTTGCACTTTGGGGCGTTTCCTGTCGCGGGCACTAGGCCTACCCACACAAGTGAGGTATCATTTTTATCGGGAGACTTGGGGGAACGCTGGGTGGAAGGACATTTTTGGCTCCTCTCAGATTCCAGAACTTTCTGCCACAGAAATGTGAGGAACATGTGTTTTTTTAGCCAAATTTTGAGGTTTGCAAAGGATTCTGGGTAACAGAAACTGGTCCGAGCCCCGCAAGTCACCCCTCCTTGGATTCCCCTAGGTCTCTAGTTTTCAGAAATGCACAGGTTTGGTAGGTTTCCCTAGGTGCCGGCTGAGCTAGAGGCCAAAATCTACAGGTAGGCAGTTCGAAAAAACCACCTCTGTTTTCTTCCAAAAATTTGGATGTGTCCACGTTGCGCTTTGCGGCGCTTCCTGTCGCGGGCGCTAGGCCTACCTACACAAGTGAGGTATCATTTTTATCGGGAGACTTGGGGGAACGCTGGGTGGAAGGAAATTTGTGGCTCCTCTCAGATTCCAGAACTTTCTGCCACAGAAATGTGAGGAACATGTTTTTTTTAGCCAAATTATGAGGTTTGCAAAGGATTCTGGGTAACAGAACCTTAGCCGAGCCCCGCAAGTCACCCCTCCTTGGATTCCCCTGGGTCTCTAGTTTTCAGAAATGTACAGGTTTGGTATTTTTCCCTAGGTGCCGGCTGAGCTAGAGGCCAAAATCTACAGGTAGGCACTTCGCAAAAAACACCTCTGTTTTCTTCCAAAAATTTGGATGTGTCCACGTTGCGCTTTTGGGCGTTTCCTATCGCGGGCGCTAGGTCTACCCACACAAGTGAGGTATCATTTTTATCTGGAGACTTGGGGGAACGCTGGGTGGAAGGAAATTTGTGGCTCATCTCAGATTCCAGAACTTTCTGCCACAGAAATATGAGGAACATGTGTTTTTTTAGCCACATTTTGAGGTTTGCAAAGGATTCTGGGTAACAGAACCTGGTCCGAGCCCCGCAAGTCACCCCACCTTGGATTCTTCTAGGTCTCTAGTTTTCAGAAATGCACAGGTTTGGTAGGTTTCCCTAGGTGCCGGCTGAGCTAGAGGCCAAAATCTACAGGTAGGCACTTCGCAAAAAACACCTGTTTTCTTCAAAAAATGTGGATGTGTCCACGTTGCGCTTTGGTGCGTTTCCTGTCGCGGGCGCTAGGCCTACCCACACAAGTGAGGTATCATTTTTTTCGGGAGACTTGGGGGAACGCTGGGTGGAAGGAAATTTGTGGCTCCTCTCAGATTCCAGAACTTTCTGCCACAGAAATATGAGGAACATGTGTTTTTTTAACCAAATTTTGAGGTTTGCAAAGGATTCTGGGTAACAGAACATGGTCCGAGCCCCGCAAGTCACCCCTCCTTGGATTCCCCTAGGTCTCTAGTTTTCAGAAATGCACAGGTTTGGTAGGGTTCCCTAGGTGCCGGCTGAGCTAGAGGCCAAAATCTACAGGTAGGCACTTCGCAAAAAACACCTCTGTTTTCTTCCCAAAATTTGGATGTGTCCACGTTGCGCTTTGGGGCGTTTCCTGTCGCGGACGCTAGGCCTACCCACACAAGTGAGGTATCATTTTTATCGGGAGACTTGGGGGAACGCTGGGTGGAAGGAAATTTGTGGCTCCTCTCAGATTCCAGAACTTTCTGCCACAGAAATGTGAGGAACATGTGTTTTTTTAGCCAAATTTTGAGGTTTGCAAAGGATTCTGGGTAACAGAACCTGGTCCGAGCCCCGCAAGTCACCCCACCTTGGATTCTTCTAGGTCTCTAGTTTTCAGAAATGCACAGGTTTGGTAGGTTTCCCTAGGTGCCGGCTGAGCTAGAGGCCAAAATCTACAGGTAGGCACTTCGCAAAAAACACCTGTTTTCTTCAAAAAATGTGGATGTGTCCACGTTGCGCTTTGGTGCGTTTCCTGTCGCGGGCGCTAGGCCTACCCACACAAGTGAGGTATCATTTTTTTCGGGAGACTTGGGGGAACGCTGGGTGGAAGGAAATTTGTGGCTCCTCTCAGATTCCAGAACTTTCTGCCACAGAAATATGAGGAACATGTGTTTTTTTAACCAAATTTTGAGGTTTGCAAAGGATTCTGGGTAACAGAACATGGTCCGAGCCCCGCAAGTCACCCCTCCTTGGATTCCCCTAGGTCTCTAGTTTTCAGAAATGCACAGGTTTGGTAGGGTTCCCTAGGTGCCGGCTGAGCTAGAGGCCAAAATCTACAGGTAGGCACTTCGCAAAAAACACCTCTGTTTTCTTCCCAAAATTTGGATGTGTCCACGTTGCGCTTTGGGGCGTTTCCTGTCGCGGACGCTAGGCCTACCCACACAAGTGAGGTATCATTTTTATCGGGAGACTTGGGGGAACGCTGGGTGGAAGGAAATTTGTGGCTCCTCTCAGATTCCAGAACTTTCTGCCACAGAAATGTGAGGAACATGTGTTTTTTTAGCCAAATTTTGAGGTTTGCAAAGGATTCTGGGTAACATAACCTGGTCCGAGCCTAGCAAATCACCCCTCCTTGGATTCCCCTAGGTCTCTAGTTTTCAGAAATGCACAGGTTTGGTAGGGTTCCCTAGATGCCGGCTGAGCTAGAGGCCAAAATCTACAGGTAGGCACTTCGCAAAAATCACCTCTGTTTTCTTCCAAAAATGTGGATGTGTCCACGTTGCGCTTTGGGGCGTTTCCTGTCGCGGGCGCTAGGCCTACCCACACAAGTGAGGTATCATTTTTATCGGGAAACTTGGGGGAACGCTGGGTGGAAGGAAATTTGTGGCTCATCTCAGATTCCAGAACTTTCTGCCACAGAAATGTGAGGAACATGTGTTTTTTTAGCCAATTTTGAGGTTTGCAAAGGATTCTGGGTAACAGAACCTGGTCCGAGCCCCGCAAGTCACCCCTCCTTGGATTCTTCTAGGTCTCTAGTTTTCAGAAATGCACAGGTTTGGTAGGTTTCCCTAGGTGCCGGCTGAGCTAGAGGCCAAAATCTACAGGTAGGCACTTCGCAAAAAACACCTCTGTTTTCTTCCAAAAATTTGGATGTGTGCACGTTGCGCTTTGAGTCGTTTCCTGTCGCGGGCGCTAGGCCTACCCACACAAGTGAGGTATCATTTTTATCGGGAGACTTGGGGGAACGCTGTGTGGAAGGAAATTTGTGGCTCCTCTCAGATTCCAGAACTTTCTGCCACAGAAATGTGAGGAACATGTGTTTTTTTAGCCAAATTTTGAGGTTTGCAAAGGATTCTGGGTAACAGAACCTGGTCCGAGCCCCGCAAGTCACCCCTCCTTGGATTCCCCTAGGTTTCTAATTTTCAGAAATGCACAGGTTTGGTAGGGTTCCCTAGGTGCCGGCTGAGCTAGAGGCCAAAATCTACAGGTAGGCACTTCGCAAAAAACACCTCTGTTTTCTTCCAAAAATGTGGATGTGTCCACGTTGCGCTTTGGGGTGTTTCCTGGCGCGGGCGCTAGGCCTACCCACACAAGTGAGGTATCATTTTTATCGGGAGACTTGGGGGAACGCTGGGTGGAAGGAAATTTGTGGCTCCTCTCAGATTCCAGAACTTTCTGCCACAGAAATGTGAGGAACATGTTTTTTTAGCCAAATTATGAGGTTTGCAAGGATTCTGGGTAACAGAACCTGGTCCGAGCCCCGCAAGTCACCCCTCCTTGGATTCCCCTAGGTCTCTAGTTTTCAGAAATGCACAGGTTTGGTAGGGTTCCCTAGGTGCCGGCTGAGCTAGAGGCCAAAATCTACAGGTAGGCACTTCGCAAAAAACACCTCTGTTTTCTTCCAAAAATTTGGATGTGTCCACGTTGCGCTTTGGGGCGTTTCCTGTCGCGGACGCTAGGCCTACCCACACAAGTGAGGTATCATTTTTATCGGGAGACTTGGGGGAACGCTGGGTGGAAGGAAATTTGTGGCTCCTCTCAGATTCCAGAACTTTCTGCCACAGAAATGTGAGGAACATGTGTTTTTTTAGCCACATTTTGAGGTTTGCAAAGGATTCTGGGTAACAGAACCTGGTCCGAGCCTAGCAAATCACCCCTCCTTGGATTCCCCTAGGTCTCTAGTTTTCAGAAATGCACAGGTTTGGTAGGGTTCCCTAGGTGCCGGCTGAGCTAGAGGCCAAAATCTACAGGTAGGCACTCCGCAAAAATCACCTCTGTTTTCTTCCAAAAATTTGGATGTGTCCACGTTGCGCTTTGGGGCGTTTCCTGTCGCGGGCGCTAGGCCTACCCACACAAGTGAGGTATCATTTTTATCGGGAGACTTGGGGGAACGCTGGGTGGAAGGACATTTTTGGCTCCTCTCAGATTCCAGAACTTTCTGCCACAGAAATGTGAGGAACATGTGTTTTTTTAGCCAAATTTTGAGGTTTGCAAAGGATTCTGGGTAACAGAACCTGGTCCGAGCCCCGCAAGTCACCCCTCCTTGGATTCCCCTAGGTCTCTAGTTTTCGAAATGCACAGGTTTGGTAGGTTTCCCTAGGTGACGGCTGAGCTAGAGGCCAAAATCTACAGGTAGGCACTTCGCAGAAAACATCTGTTTTCTTCAAAAAATTTGGATGTGTCCACGTTGCGCTTTGGTGCGTTTCCTGTCGCGGGCGCTAGGCCTACCCACACAAGTGAGGTATCATTTTTTTCGGGAGACTTGGGGGAACGCTGGGTGGAAGGAAATTTGTGGCTCCTCTCAGATTCCAGAACTTTCTGCCACAGAAATGTGAGGAACATGTTTTTTTAGCCAAATTTTGAGGTTTGCAAAGGATTCTGGGTAACAGAACCTGGTCCGAGCCCCGCAAGTCACCCCTCCTTGGATTCCCCTAGGTCTCTAGTTTTCAGAAATGCACAGGTTTGGTAGGGTTCCCTAGGTGCCGGCTGAGCTAGAGGCCAAAATGTACAGGTAGGCACTTCGCTAAAAACACCTCTGTTTTCTGTCAAAAATTTTGATGTGTCCACGTTGCGCTTTGGTGCGTTTCCTGTCGCGGGCGCTAGGCCTACCCACACAACTGAGGTATCATTTTTTTCGGGAGACTTGGGGGAACGCTGGGTGGAAGGAAATTTGTGGCTCCTCTCAGATTCCAGAACTTTCTGCCACAGAAATGTGAGGAACATGTGTTTTTTTAGCCAAATTTTGAGGTTTGCAAAGGATTCTGGGTAACAGAACCTGGTCCGAGCCCCGCAAGTCACTCCTCCTTGGATTCCCCTAGGTCTCTAGTTTTCAGAAATGCACAGGTTTGGTAGGGTTCCCTAGGTGCCGGCTGAGCTAGAGGCCAAAATGTACAGGTAGGCACTTCGCTAAAAACACCTCTGTTTTCTGTCAAAAATGTGGATGTGTCCACGTTGCGCTTTGGGGCGTTTCCTGTCGCGGACGCTAGGCCTACCCACACAAGTGAGGTATCATTTTTATCGGGAGACTTGGGGGAACGCTGGGTGGAAGGAAATTTGTGGCTCCTCTCAGATTCCAGAACTTTCTGCCACAGAAATGTGAGGAACATGTGTTTTTTTATCCAAATTTTGAGGTTTGCAAAGGATTCTGGGTAACAGAACCTGGTCCGAGCCCCGCAAGTCACCCCTCCTTGGATTCCCCTAGGTCTCTAGTTTTCAGAAATGCACAGGTTTGGTAGGGTTCCCTAGGTGCCGGCTGAGCTAGAGGCCAAAATCTACAGGTAGGCACTTCGCAAAAAACACCTCTGTTTTCTTCCAAAAATTTGGATGTGTCCACGTTGCGCTTTGGGGCGTTTCCTGTCGCGGGCGCTAGGCCTACCCACACAAGTGAGGTATCATTTTTATCGGGAGACTTGGGGGAACGCTGGGTGGAAGGACATTTTTGGCTCCTCTCAGATTCCAGAACTTTCTGCCACAGAAATGTGAGGAACATGTGTTTTTTTAGCCAAATTTTGAGGTTTGCAAAGGATTCTGGGTAACAGAACCTGGTCCGAGCCCCGCAAGTCACCCCTCCTTGGATTCTTCTAGGTCTCTAGTTTTCAGAAATGCACAGGTTTGGTAGGTTTCCCTAGGTGCCGGCTGAGCTAGAGGCCAAAATCTACAGGTAGGCACTTCGCAAAAAACACCTCTGTTTTCTTCCAAAAATTTGGATGTGTGCACGTTGCGCTTTGAGTCGTTTCCTGTCGCGGGCGCTAGGCCTACCCACACAAGTGGGGTATCATTTTTATCGGGAGACTTGGGGGAACGCTGGGTGGAAGGAAATTTGTGGCTCCTCTCAGATTCCAGAACTTTCTGCCACAGAAATGTGAGGAACATGTGTTTTTTTAGCCAAATTTTGAGGTTTGCAAAGGATTCTGGGTAACAGAACCTGGTCCGAGCCCCGCAAGTCACCCCTCCTTGGATTCCCCTAGGTTTCTAGTTTTCAGAAGTGCACAGGTTTGGTAGGGTTCCCTAGGTGCCGGCTGAGCTAGAGGCCAAAATCTACAGGTAGGCACTTCGCAAAAAACACCTCTGTTTTCTTCCAAAAATGTGGATGTGTCCACGTTGCGCTTTGGGGTGTTTCCTGGCGCGGGCGCTAGGCCTACCCACACAAGTGAGGTATCATTTTTATCGGGAGACTTGGGGGAACGCTGGGTGGAAGGAAATTTGTGGCTCCTCTCAGATTCCAGAACTTTCTGCCACAGAAATGTGAGGAACATGTGTTTTTTTAGCCAAATTATGAGGTTTGCAAGGATTCTGGGTAACAGAACCTGGTCCGAGCCCCGCAAATCACCCCTCCTTGGATTCCCCTAGGTCTCTAGTTTTCAGAAATGTACAGGTTTGGTATTTTTCCCTAGGTGCCGGCTGAGCTAGAGGCCAAAATCTACAGGTAGGCACTTCGCAAAAAACACCTCTGTTTTCTTCCAAAAATGTGGATGTGTCCACGTTGCGCTTTGGGGCGTTTCCTGTCACGGGCGCTAGGCCTACCCACACAAGTGAGGTATAATTTTTATCGGGAGACTTGGGGGAACGCTGGGTGGAAGGAAATTTGTTGCTCCTCTCAGATTCCAGAACTTTCTGCCACAGAAATGTGAGGAACATGTGTTTTTTTAGCCAATTTTGAGGTTTGCAAAGGATTCTGGGTAACAGAACCTGGTCCGAGCCCCGCAAGTCACCCCTCCTTGGATTCTTCTACGTCTCTAGTTTTCAGAAATGCACAGGTTTGGTAGGTTTCCCTAGGTGCCGGCTGAGCTAGAGGCCAAAATCTACAGGTAGGCACTTCGCAAAAAACACCTCTGTTTTCTTCCAAAAATTTGGATGTGTCCACGTTGCGCTTTGAGTCATTTCCTGTCGCGGGCGCTAGGCCTACCTACACAAGTGAGGTATCATTTTTATCGGGAGACTTGGGGGAACGCTGGGTGGAAGGAAATTTGTGGCTCCTCTCAGATTCCAGAACTTTCTGCCACAGAAATGTGAGGAACATGTGTTTTTTTAGCCACATTTTGAGGTTTGCAAAGGATTCTGGGTAACAGAACCTGGTTCGAGCCCCGCAAGTCACCTCTCCTTGGATTCCCCTAGGTCTCTAGTTTTCAGAAATGCACAGGTTTGGTAGGTTTCCCTAGGTGCCGGCTGGGCTAGAGCCCAAAATCTACAGGTAGGCACTTTGCAAAAAACACCTGTTTTCTTAAAAAAATTTGGATGTGTCCACGTTGCGCTTTTGGGCGTTTCCTGTCGCGGGCGCTAGGCCTACCCACACAAGTGAGGTATCATTTTTATCGGGAGACTTGGAGGAACGCTGGGTGGAAGGAAATTTGTGGCTCCTCTCAGATTCCAGAACTTTCTGCCACAGAAATGTGAGGAACATGTGTTTTTTTAGCCAAATTTTGAGGTTTGCAAAGGATTCTGGGTAACAGAACCTGGTCCGAGCCCCGCAAGTCACCCCTCCTTGGATTCCCCTAGGTCTCTAGTTTTCAGAAATGCACAGGTTTGGTAGGGTTCCCTAGGTGCCGGCTGAGCTAGAGGCCAAAATCTACAGGTAGGCACTTCGCAAAAAACACCTGTTTTCTTCCAAAAATTTGGATGTGTCCACGTTGCGCTTTGGGGCGTTTCCTGTCGCGGGCACTAGGCCTACCCACACAAGTGAGGTATCATTTTTATCGGGAGACTTGGAGGAACGCTGGGTGGAAGGAAATTTGTTGCTCCTCTCAGATTCCAGAACTTTCTGCCACAGAAATGTGAGGAACATGTGTTTTTTTAGCCAAATTTTGAGGTTTGCAAAGGATTCTGGGTAACAGAACCTGGTCCGAACCCCGCATGTCACCCCTCCTTGGATTCCCCTAGGTCTCTAGTTTTCAGAAATGCACAGGTTTGGTAGGGTTCCCTAGGTGCCGGCTGAGCTAGAGGCCAAAATCTACAGGTAGGCACTTCGCAAAAAACACCTGTTTTCTTCCAAAAATTTGGATGTGTCCACGTTGCGCTTTGGGGCGTTTCCTGTCGCGGGCGCTAGGCCTACCCACACAAGTGAGGTTTCATTTTCATCGGGAGACTTGGGGAAAGGCTGGGTGGAAGGAAATTTGTGGCTCCTCTCAGATTCCAGAACTTTCTGCCACAGAAATGTGAGGAACATGTGTTTTTTTAGCCAAATTTTGAGGTTTGCAAAGGATTCTGGGTAACAGAACCTGGTCCGAGCCCGCAAGTCACCCCTCCTTGGATTCCCCTAGGTTTCTAATTTTCAGAAATGCACAGGTTTGGTAGGGTTCCCTAGGTGCCGGCTGAGCTAGAGGCCAAAATCTACAGGTAGGCACTTCGCAAAAAACACCTCTGTTTTCTTCCAAAAATTTGGATGTGTCCACGTTGCGCTTTGGGGCGTTTCCTGTCGCGGGCGCTAGGCCTACCCACACAAGTGAGGTATCATTTTTATCGGGAGACTTGGGGGAACGCTGGGTGGAAGGAAATTTGTGGCTCCTCTCAGATTCCAGAACTTTCTGCCACAGAAATGTGAGGAACATGTGTTTTTTTAGCCAAATTTTGAGGTTTGCAAAGGATTCTGGGTAACAGAACCTGGTCCGAGCCCCGCAAGTCACCCCTCCTTGGATTCCCCTAGGTCTCTAGTTTTCAGAAATGCACAGGTTTGGTAGGTTTCCCTAGGTGCCGGCTGAGCTAGAGGCCAAAATCTACAGGTAGGCACTTCGCAAAAAACACCTCTGTTTTCTTCCAAAAATTTGAATGTATCCAAGTTGCGCTTTGGGGCGTTTCCTGTCACGGGCGCTAGGCCTACCCACACAAGTGAGGTATCATTTTTATCGGGAGACTTGGGGGAATGCTGGGTGGAAGGAAATTTGTGGCTCCTCTCAGATTCCAGAACTTTCTGCCACAGAAATGTGAGGAACATGTGTTTTTTTATCCAAATTTTGAGGTTTGCAAAGGATTCTGGGTAACAGAACCTGGTCCGAGCCCCGCAAGTCACTCCTCCTTGGATTCCCCTAGGTCTCTAGTTTTCAGAAATTCACAGGTTTGGTAGGGTTCCCTAGGTGCCGGCTGAGCTAGAGGCCAAAATGTACAGGTAGGCACTTCGCTAAAAACACCTCTGTTTTCTGTCAAAAATTTGGATGTGTCCACGTTGCGCTTTGGGGCGTTTCCTGTCGCGGACGCTAGGCCTACCCACACAAGTGAGGTACCATTTTTATCGGGAGACTTGGGGGAACGCTGGGTGAAGGAAATTTGTGGCTCCTCTCAGATTCCAGAACTTTCTGCCACAGAAATGTGAGGAACATGTGTTTTTTTATCCAAATTTTGAGGTTTGCAAAGGATTCTGGGTAACAGAACCTGGTCCGAGCCCCGCAAGTCACCCCTCCTTGGATTCCCCTAGGTCTCTAGTTTTCAGAAATGCACAGGTTTGGTAGGGTTCCCTAGGTGACGGCTGAGCTAGAGGCCAAAATCTACAGGTAGGCACTTCGCAAAAAACACCTCTGTTTTCTTCCAAAAATTTGGATGTGTCCACGTTGCGCTTTGGAGCGTTTCCTGTCGCGGGCGCTAGGCCTACCCACACAAGTGAGGTATCATTTTTATCGGGAGACTTGGGGGAACGCTGGGTGGAAGGACATTTTTGGCTCCTCTCAGATTCCAGAACTTTCTGCCACAGAAATGTGAGGAACATGTGTTTTTTTAGCCAAATTTTGAGGTTTGCAAAGGATTCTGGGTAACAGAAAGTGGTCCGAGCCCCGCAAGTCACCCCTCCTTTGATTCTCCTCGGTCTCTAGTTTTCAGAAATGCACAGGGTTGGTAGGTTACCCTAGGTGCCGGCTGAGCTAGATGCCAAAATCTACAGGTAGTCACTTTGAAAAAAACACCTCTGTTTTCTTCCAAAAATTTGGATGTGTCCACGTTGCGCTTTGGGGCGTTTCCTGTCGCGGGCGCTAGGCCTACCTACACAAGTGAGGTATCATTTTTATCGGGAGACTTGGGGGAACGCTGGGTGGAAGGAAATTTGTGGCTCCTCTCAGATTCCAGAACTTTCTGCCACAGAAATGTGAGGAACATGTTTTTTTTAGCCAAATTATGAGGTTTGCAAAGGATTCTGGGTAACAGAACCTGGTCCGAGCCCCGCAAGTCACCCCTCCTTGGATTCCCCTGGGTCTCTAGTTTTCAGAAATGTACAGGTTTGGTATTTTTCCGTAGGTGCCGGCTGAGCTAGAGGCCAAAATCTACAGGTAGGCACTTCGCAAAAAACACCTCTGTTTTCTTCCAAAAATTTGGATGTGTCCACGTTGCGCTTTTGGGCGTTTCCTATCGCGGGCGCTAGGCCTACCCACACAAGTGAGGTATCATTTTTATCTGGAGACTTGGGGGAACGCTGGGTGGAAGGAAATTTGTGGCTCATCTCAGATTCCAGAACTTTCTGCCACAGAAATGTGAGGAACATGTGTTTTTTTAGCCACATTTTGAGGTTTGCAAAGGATTCTGGGTAACAGAACCTGGTCCGAGCCCCACAAGTCACCCCTCCTTGGATTCCCCTAGGTATCTACTTTTCAGAAATGCACAGGTTTGGTAGGTTTCCCTAGGTGCCGGCTGAGCTAGAGGCCAAAATCTACAGGTAGGCACTTCGTAAAAAACACCTGTTTTCTTCAAAAAATGTGGATGTGTCCACGTTGCGCTTTGGTGCGTTTCCTGTCGCGGGCGCTAGGCCTACCCACACAAGTGAGGTATCATTTTTTTCGGGAGACTTGGGGGAACGCTGGGTGGAAGGAAATTTGTGGCTCCTCTCAGATTCCAGAACTTTCTGCCACAGAAATGTGAGGAACATGTGTTTTTTTAACCAAATTTTGAGGTTTGCAAAGGATTCTGGGTAACAGAACCTGGTCCGAGCCCCGCAAGTCACCCCTCCTTGGATTCCCCTAGGTCTCTAGTTTTCAGAAATGCACAGGTTTGGTAGGTTTCCCTAGGTGCCGGCTGGGCTAGAGCCCAAAATCTACAGGTAGGCACTTTGCAAAAAACACCTGTTTTCTTAAAAAAATTTGGATGTGTCCACGTTGCGCTTTTGGGCGTTTCCTGTCGCGGGCGCTAGGCCTACCCACACAAGTGAGGTATCATTTTTATCGGGAGACTTGGAGGAACGCTGGGAGGAAGGAAATTTGTGGCTCCTCTCAGATTCCAGAACTTTCTGCCACAGAAATGTGAGGAACATGTGTTTTTTTAGCCACATTTTGAGGTTTGCAAAGGATTCTGGGTAACAGAACCTGGTCCGAGCCCCGCAAGTCACCCCTCCTTGATTCCCCTGGGTCTCTAGTTTTCAGAAATGTACAGGTTTGGTATTTTTCCCTAGGTGCCGGCTGAGCTAGAGGCCAAAATCTACAGGTAGGCACTTCGCAAAAAACACCTCTGTTTTCTTCCAAAAATTTGGATGTGTCCACGTTGCGCTTTTGGGCGTTTCCTATCGCGGACGCTAGGCCTACCCACACAAGTGAGGTATCATTTTTATCGGGAGACTTGGGGGAACGCTGGGTGGAAGGAAATTTGTGGCTCCTCTCAGATTCCAGAACTTTCTGCCACAGAAATGTGAGGAACATGTGTTTTTTTAGCCACATTTTGAGGTTTGCAAAGGATTCTGGGTAACAGAACCTGGTCCGAGCCCCGCAAGTCACCCCTCCTTGGATTCTTCTAGGTCTCTAGTTTTCAGAAATGCACAGGTTTGGTAGGTTTCCCTAGGTGCCGGCTGAGCTAGAGGCCAAAATCTACAGGTAGGCACTTCGCAAAAAACACCTCTGTTTTCTTCCCAAAATTTGGATGTGTCCACGTTGCGCTTTGGGGCGTTTCCTGTCGCGGACGCTAGGCCTACCCACACAAGTGAGGTATCATTTTTATCGGGAGACTTGGGGAAACGCTGGGTGGAAGGAAATTTGTTGCTCGTCTCAGATTCCAGAACTTTCTGCCACAGAAATGTGAGGAACATGTGTTTTTTTAGCCACATTTTGAGGTTTGCAAAGGATTCTGTGTAACAGAACCTGGTCCGAGCCCCGCAAGTCACCCCTCCTTGGATTCCCCTAGGTATCTACTTTTCAGAAATGCACAGGTTTAGTAGGTTTCCCTAGGTGCCGGCTGAGCTAGAGGCCAAAATCTACAGGTAGGCACTTCGTAAAAAACACCTGTTTTCTTCAAAAAATGTGGATGTGTCCACGTTGTGCTTTGGAGCGTTTCCTGTCGCGGGCGCTAGGCCTACCCACACAAGTGAGGTATCATTTTTTTCGGGAGACTTGGGGGAACGCTGGGTGGAAGGAAATTTGTGGCTCCTCTCAGATTCCAGAACTTTCTGCCACAGAAATGTGAGGAACATGTGTTTTTTTTAGCCACATTTTGAGGTTTGCAAAGGATTCTGGGTAACAGAACCTGGTCCGAGCCCCGCAAGTCACCCCTCCTTGGATTCCCCTAGGTCTCTAGTTTTCAGAAATGCACAGGTTTGGTAGGGCTAGAGGCCAAAATCTACAGGTAGGCACTTCGCAAAAAACACCTCTGTTTTCTTCCAAAAATTTGGATGTGTCCACGTTGCGCTTTGGGGCGTTTCCTGTCGCGGACGCTAGGCCTACCCACACAAGTGAGGTATAATTTTTATCGGGAGACTTGGGGGAACGCTGGGTGGAAGGAAATTTGTGGCTCCTCTCAGATTCCAGAACTTTCTGCCACAGAAATGTGAGGAACATGTGTTTTTTTAGCCAATTTTGATGTTTGCAAAGGATTCTGGGTAACAGAACCTGGTCCGAGCCCCGCAAGTCACCCCTCCTTGGATTCTTCTACGTCTCTAGTTTTCAGAAATGCACAGGTTTGGTAGGTTTCCCTAGGTGCCGGCTGAGCTAGAGGCCAAAATCTACAGGTAGGCACTTCGCAAAAAACACCTCTGTTTTCTTCCAAAAATTTGGATGTGTCCACGTTGCGCTTTGAGTCATTTCCTGTCGCGGGCGCTAGGCCTACCCACACAAGTGAGGTATCATTTTTATCGGGAGACTTGGGGGAACGCTGGGTGGAAGGAAATTTGTGGCTCCTCTCAGATTCCAGAACTTTCTGCCACAGAAATGTGAGGAACATGTGTTTTTTTAGCCACATTTTGAGGTTTGCAAAGGATTCTGGGCAACAGAACCTGGTCCGAGCCCCGCAAGTCACCCCTCCTTGGATTCCCCTAGGTCTCTAGTTTTCAGAAATGCACAGGTTTGGTAGGTTTCCCTAGGTGCCGGCTGGGCTAGAGCCCAAAATCTACAGGTAGGCACTTTGCAAAAAACACCTGTTTTCTTAAAAAAATTTGGATGTGTCCACGTTGCGCTTTTGGGCGTTTCCTGTCGCGGGCGCTAGGCCTACCCACACAAGTGAGGTATCATTTTTATCGGGAGACTTGGAGGAACGCTGGGTGGAAGGAAATTTGTGGCTCCTCTCAGATTCCAGAACTTTCTGCCACAGAAATGTGAGGACATGTGTTTTTTTAGCCAAATTTTGAGGTTTGCAAAGGATTCTGGGTAACAGAACCTGGTCCGAGCCCCGCAAGTCACCCCTCCTTCGATTCCCCTAGGTCTCTAGTTTTCAGAAATGCACAGGTTTGGTAGGGTTCCCTAGGTGCCGGCTGAGCTAGAGGCCAAAATCTACAGGTAGGCACTTCGCAAAAAACACCTGTTTTCTTCCAAAAATTTGGATGTGTCCACGTTGCGCTTTGGTGCGTTTCCTGTCGCGGGCGCTAGGCCTACCCACACAAGTGAGGTTTCATTTTCATCGGGAGACTTGGGGGAACGCTGGGTGGAAGGAAATTTGTGGCTCCTCTCAGATTCCAGAACTTTCTGCCACAGAAATGTGAGGAACATGTGTTTTTTTAGCCAAATTTTGAGGTTTGCAAAGGATTCTGGGTAACAGAACCTGGTCCGAGCCCGCAAGTCACCCCTCCTTGGATTCCCCTAGGTTTCTAGTTTTCAGAAATGCACAGGTTTGGTAGGGTTCCCTAGGTGCCGGCTGAGCTAGAGGCCAAAATCTACAGGTAGGCACTTCGCAAAAAACACCTCTGTTTTCTTCCAAAAATTTGGATGTGTCCACGTTGCGCTTTGGGGCGTTTCCTGTCGCGGGCGCTAGGCCTACCCACACAAGTGAGGTATCATTTTTATCGGGAGACTTGGGGGAACGCTGGGTGGAAGGAAATTTGTGGCTCCTCTCAGATTCCAGAACTTTCTGCCACAGAAATGTGAGGAACATGTGTTTTTTTAGCCAAATTTTGAGGTTTGCAAAGGATTCTGGGTAACAGAACCTGGTCCGAGCCCCGCAAGTCACCCCTCCTTGGATTCCCCTAGGTCTCTAGTTTTCAGAAATGCACAGGTTTGGTAGGTTTCCCTAGGTGCCGGCTGAGCTAGAGGCCAAAATCTACAGGTAGGCACTTCGCAAAAAACACCTCTGTTTTCTTCCAAAAATTTGGATGTATCCAAGTTGCGCTTTGGGGCGTTTCCTGTCACGGGCGCTAGGCCTACCCACACAAGTGAGGTATCATTTTTATCGGGAGACTTGGGGGAACGCTGGGTGGAAGGAAATTTGTGGCTCCTCTCAGATTCCAGAACTTTCTGCCACAGAAATGTGAGGAACATGTGTTTTTTTTGGCAAATTTTGAGGTTTGCAAAGGATTCTGGGTAACAGAACCTGGTCCGAGCCCCGCAAGTCACCCCTCCTTGGATTCCCCTAGGTCTCTAGTTTTCGAAATGCACAGTTTTGGTAGGTTTCCCTAGGTGACGGCTGAGCTAGAGGCCAAAATCTACGGGTAGGCACTTCGCAGAAAACACCTGTTTTCTACAAAAAATTTGGATGTGTCCACGTTGCGCTTTGGTGCGTTTCCTGTCGCGGGCGCTAGGCCTACCCACACAACTGAGGTATCATTTTTTTCGGGAGACTTGGGGGAACGCTGGGTGGAAGGAAATTTGTGGCTCCTCTCAGATTCCAGAACTTTCTGCCACAGAAATGTGAGGAACATGTGTTTTTTTAGCCAAATTTTGAGGTTTGCAAAGGATTCTGGGTAACAGAACCTGGTCCGAGCCCCGCAAGTCACTCCTCCTTGGATTCCCCTAGGTCTCTAGTTTTCAGAAATGCACAGGTTTGGTAGGGTTCCCTAGGTGCCGGCTGAGCTAGAGGCCAAAATGTACAGGTAGGCACTTCGCTAAAAACACCTCTGTTTTCTGTCAAAAATGTGGATGTGTCCACGTTGCGCTTTGGGGCGTTTCCTGTCGCGGACGCTAGGCCTACCCACACAAGTGAGGTATCATTTTTATCGGGAGACTTGGGGGAACGCTGGGTGGAAGGAAATTTGTGGCTCCTCTCAGATTCCAGAACTTTCTGCCACAGAAATGTGAGGAACATGTGTTTTTTTAGCCAAATTTTGAGGTTTGCAAAGGATTCTGGGTAACAGAACCTGGTCCGAGCCCCGCAAGTCACCCCTCCTTGGATTCTTCTAGGTCTCTAGTTTTCAGAAATGCACAGGTTTGGTAGGTTTCCCTAGGTGCCGGCTGAGCTAGAGGCCAAAATCTACAGGTAGGCACTTCGCAAAAAACACCTCTGTTTTCTTCCAAAAATTTGGATGTGTGCACGTTGCGCTTTGAGTCGTTTCCTGTCGCGGGCGCTAGGCCTACCCACACAAGTGAGGTATCATTTTTATCGGGAGACTTGGGGGAACGCTGGGTGGAAGGAAATTTGTGGCTCCTCTCAGATTCCAGAACTTTCTGCCACAGAAATGTGAGGAACATGTGTTTTTTTAGCCAAATTTTGAGGTTTGCAAAGGATTCTGGGTAACAGAACCTGGTCCGAGCCCCGCAAGTCACCCCTCCTTGGATTCCCCTAGGTTTCTAGTTTTCAGAAGTGCACAGGTTTGGTAGGGTTCCCTTGGTGCCGGCTGAGCTAGAGGCCAAAATCTACAGGTAGGCACTTCGCAAAAAACACCTCTGTTTTCTTCCAAAAATGTGGATGTGTCCACGTTGCGCTTTGGGGTGTTTCCTGGCGCGGGCGCTAGGCCTACCCACACAAGTGAGGTATCATTTTTATCGGGAGACTTGGGGGAACGCTGGGTGGAAGGAAATTTGTGGCTCCTCTCAGATTCCAGAACTTTCTGCCACAGAAATGTGAGGAACATGTTTTTTTAGCCAAATTATGAGGTTTGCAAGGATTCTGGGTAACAGAACCTGGTCCGAGCCCCGCAAGTCACCCCTCCTTGGATTCCCCTAGGTCTCTAGTTTTCAGAAATGTACAGGTTTGGTATTTTTCCCTAGGTGCCGGCTGAGCTAGAGGCCAAAATGTACAGGTAGGCACTTCGCTAAAAACACCTCTGTTTTCTGTCAAAAATGTGGATGTGTCCACGTTGCGCTTTGGGGCGTTTCCTGTCGCGGACGCTAGGCCTACCCACACAAGTGAGGTATCATTTTTATCGGGAGACTTGGGGGAACGCTGGGTGGAAGGAAATTTGTGGCTCCTCTCAGATTCCAGAACTTTCTTCCACAGAAATGTGAGGAACATGTGTTTTTTTAGCCAAATTTTGAGGTTTGCAAAGGATTCTGGGTAACAGAACCTGGTCCGAGCCCCGCAAGTCACCCCTCCTTGGATTCTTCTAGGTCTCTAGTTTTCAGAAATGCACAGGTTTGGTAGGTTTCCCTAGGTGCCGGCTGAGCTAGAGGCCAAAATCTACAGGTAGGCACTTCGCAAAAAACACCTCTGTTTTCTTCCAAAAATTTGGATGTGTGCACGTTGCGCTTTGAGTCGTTTCCTGTCGCGGGCGCTAGGCCTACCCACACAAGTGAGGTATCATTTTTATCGGGAGACTTGGGGGAACGCTGGGTGGAAGGAAATTTGTGGCTCCTCTCAGATTCCAGAACTTTCTGCCACAGAAATGTGAGGAACATGTGTTTTTTTAGCCAAATTTTGAGGTTTGCAAAGGATTCTGGGTAACAGAACCTGGTCCGAGCCCCGCAAGTCACCCCTCCTTGGATTCCCCTAGGTTTCTAGTTTTCAGAAGTGCACAGGTTTGGTAGGGTTCCCTTGGTGCCGGCTGAGCTAGAGGCCAAAATCTACAGGTAGGCACTTCGCAAAAAACACCTCTGTTTTCTTCCAAAAATGTGGATGTGTCCACGTTGCGCTTTGGGGTGTTTCCTGGCGCGGGCGCTAGGCCTACCCACACAAGTGAGGTATCATTTTTATCGGGAGACTTGGGGGAACGCTGGGTGGAAGGAAATTTGTGGCTCCTCTCAGATTCCAGAACTTTCTGCCACAGAAATGTGAGGAACATGTTTTTTTAGCCAAATTATGAGGTTTGCAAGGATTCTGGGTAACAGAACCTGGTCCGAGCCCCGCAAGTCACCCCTCCTTGGATTCCCCTAGGTCTCTAGTTTTCAGAAATGTACAGGTTTGGTATTTTTCCCTAGGTGCCGGCTGAGCTAGAGGCCAAAATCTACAGGTAGGCACTTCGCAAAAAACACCTCTGTTTTCTTCCAAAAATTTGGATGTGTCCACGTTGCGCTTTGGGGCGTTTCCTGTCACGGGCGCTAGGCCTACCCACACAAGTGAGGTATAATTTTTATCGGGAGACTTGGGGGAACGCTGGGTGGAAGGAAATTTGTGGCTCCTCTCAGATTCCAGAACTTTCTGCCACAGAAATGTGAGGAACATGTGTTTTTTTAGCCAATTTTGAGGTTTGCAAAGGATTCTGGGTAACAGAACCTGGTCCGAGCCCCGCAAGTCACCCCTCCTTGGATTCTTCTACGTCTCTAGTTTTCAGAAATGCACAGGTTTGGTAGGTTTCCCTAGGTGCCGGCTGAGCTAGAGGCCAAAATCTACAGGTAGGCACTTCGCAAAAAACACCTCTGTTTTCTTCCAAAAATTTGGATGTGTCCACGTTGCGCTTTGAGTCATTTCCTGTCGCGGGCGCTAGGCCTACCCACACAAGTGAGGTATCATTTTTATCGGGAGACTTGGGGGAACGCTGGGTGGAAGGAAATTTGTGGCTCCTCTCAGATTCCAGAACTTTCTGCCACAGAAATGTGAGGAACATGTGTTTTTTTAGCCACATTTTGAGGTTTGCAAAGGATTCTGGGCAACAGAACCTGGTCCGAGCCCCGCAAGTCACCCCTCCTTGGATTCCCCTAGGTCTCTAGTTTTCAGAAATGCACAGGTTTGGTAGGTTTCCCTAGGTGCCGGCTGGGCTAGAGCCCAAAATCTACAGGTAGGCACTTTGCAAAAAACACCTGTTTTCTTAAAAAAATTTGGATGTGTCCACGTTGCGCTTTTGGGCGTTTCCTGTCGCGGGCGCTAGGCCTACCCACACAAGTGAGGTATCATTTTTATCGGGAGACTTGGAGGAACGCTGGGTGGAAGGAAATTTGTGGCTCCTCTCAGATTCCAGAACTTTCTGCCACAGAAATGTGAGGACATGTGTTTTTTTAGCCAAATTTTGAGGTTTGCAAAGGATTCTGGGTAACAGAACCTGGTCCGAGCCCCGCAAGTCACCCCTCCTTGGATTCCCCTAGGTCTCTAGTTTTCAGAAATGCACAGGTTTGGTAGGGTTCCCTAGGTGCCGGCTGAGCTAGAGGCCAAAATCGACAGGTAGGCACTTCGCAAAAAACACCTGTTTTCTTCCAAAAATTTGGATGTGTCCACGTTGCGCTTTGGGGCGTTTCCTGTTGCGGGCGCTAGGCCTACCCACACAAGTGAGGTTTCATTTTCATCGGGAGACTTGGGGGAACGCTGGGTGGAAGGAAATTTGTGGCTCCTCTCAGATTCCAGAACTTTCTGCCACAGAAATGTGAGGAACATGTGTTTTTTTAGCCAAATTTTGAGGTTTGCAAAGGATTCTGGGTAACAGAACCTGGTCCGAGCCCGCAAGTCACCCCTCCTTGGATTCCCCTAGGTTTCTAGTTTTCAGAAATGCACAGGTTTGGTAGGGTTCCCTAGGTGCCGGCTGAGCTAGAGGCCAAAATCTACAGGTAGGCACTTCGCAAAAAACACCTCTGTTTTCTTCCAAAAATTTGGATGTGTCCACGTTGCGCTTTGGGGCGTTTCCTGTCGCGGGCGCTAGGCCTACCCACACAAGTGAGGTATCATTTTTATCGGGAGACTTGGGGGAACGCTGGGTGGAAGGAAATTTGTGGCTCCTCTCAGATTCCAGAACTTTCTGCCACAGAAATGTGAGGAACATGTGTTTTTTTAGCCAAATTTTGAGGTTTGCAAAGGATTCTGGGTAACAGAACCTGGTCCGAGCCCCGCAAGTCACCCCTCCTTGGATTCCCCTAGGTCTCTAGTTTTCAGAAATGCACAGGTTTGGTAGGTTTCCCTAGGTGCCGGCTGAGCTAGAGGCCAAAATCTACAGGTAGGCACTTCGCAAAAAACACCTCTGTTTTCTTCCAAAAATTTGGATGTATCCAAGTTGCGCTTTGGGGCGTTTCCTGTCACGGGCGCTAGGCCTACCCACACAAGTGAGGTATCATTTTTATCGGGAGACTTGGGGGAACGCTGGGTGGAAGGAAATTTGTGGCTCCTCTCAGATTCCAGAACTTTCTGCCACAGAAATGTGAGGAACATGTGTTTTTTTAGCCAAATTTTGAGGTTTGCAAAGGATTCTGGGTAACAGAACCTGGTCCGAGCCCCGCAAGTCACCCCTCCTTGGATTCCCCTAGGTCTCTAGTTTTCGAAATGCACAGGTTTGGTAGGTTTCCCTAGGTGACGGCTGAGCTAGAGGCCAAA
Source organism: Pleurodeles waltl (assembly GCF_031143425.1). NCBI lineage: Eukaryota > Metazoa > Chordata > Amphibia > Caudata > Salamandridae > Pleurodeles > Pleurodeles waltl. The sequence continues at coordinate 654,520,191 of NC_090436.1, forward strand.
ATCTACGGGTAGGCACTTCGCAGAAAACACCTGTTTTCTTAAAAAAATTTGGATGTGTCCACGTTGCGCTTTGGTGCGTTTCCTGTCGCGGGCGCTAGGCCTACCCACACAACTGAGGTATCATTTTTTTCGGGAGACTTGGGGGAACGCTGGGTGGAAGGAAATTTGTGGCTCCTCTCAGATTCCAGAACTTTCTGCCACAGAAATGTGAGGAACATGTGTTTTTTTAGCCAAATTTTGAGGTTTGCAAAGGATTCTGGGTAACAGAACCTGGTCCGAGCCCCGCAAGTCACTCCTCCTTGGATTCCCCTAGGTCTCTAGTTTTCAGAAATGCACAGGTTTGGTAGGGTTCCCTAGGTGCCGGCTGAGCTAGAGGCCAAAATGTACAGGTAGGCACTTCGCAAAAACACCTCTGTTTTCTGTCAAAAATGTGGATGTGTCCACGTTGCGCTTTGGGGCGTTTCCTGTCGCGGACGCTAGGCCTACCCACACAAGTGAGGTATCATTTTTATCGGGAGACTTGGGGGAACGCTGGGTGGAAGGAAATTTGTGGCTCCTCTCAGATTCCAGAACTTTCTGCCACAGAAATGTGAGGAACATGTGTTTTTTTATCCAAATTTTGAGGTTTGCAAAGGATTCTGGGTAACAGAACCTGGTCCGAGCCCCGCAAGTCACCCCTCCTTGGATTCCCCTAGGTCTCTAGTTTTCAGAAATGCACAGGTTTGGTAGGGTTCCCTAGGTGCCGGCTGAGCTAGAGGCCAAAATCTACAGGTAGGCACTTCGCAAAAAACACCTCTGTTTTCTTCCAAAAATTTGGATGTGTCCACGTTGCGCTTTGGGGCGTTTCCTGTCGCGGGCGCTAGGCCTACCCACACAAGTGAGGTATCATTTTTATCGGGAGACTTGGGGGAACGCTGGGTGGAAGGACATTTTTGGCTCCTCTCAGATTCCAGAACTTTCTGCCACAGAAATGTGAGGAACATGTGTTTTTTTAGCCAAATTTTGAGGTTTGCAAAGGATTCTGGGTAACAGAACCTGGTCCGAGCCCCGCAAGTCACCCCTCCTTGGATTCTTCTAGGTCTCTAGTTTTCAGAAATGCACAGGTTTGGTAGGTTTCCCTAGGTGCCGGCTGAGCTAGAGGCCAAAATCTACAGGTAGGCACTTCGCAAAAAACACCTCTGTTTTCTTCCAAAAATTTGGATGTGTGCACGTTGCGCTTTGAGTCGTTTCCTGTCGCGGGCGCTAGGCCTACCCACACAAGTGGGGTATCATTTTTATCGGGAGACTTGGGGGAACGCTGGGTGGAAGGAAATTTGTGGCTCCTCTCAGATTCCAGAACTTTCTGCCACAGAAATGTGAGGAACATGTGTTTTTTTAGCCAAATTTTGAGGTTTGCAAAGGATTCTGGGTAACAGAACCTGGTCCGAGCCCCGCAAGTCACCCCTCCTTGGATTCCCCTAGGTTTCTAGTTTTCAGAAGTGCACAGGTTTGGTAGGGTTCCCTAGGTGCCGGCTGAGCTAGAGGCCAAAATCTACAGGTAGGCACTTCGCAAAAAACACCTCTGTTTTCTTCCAAAAATGTGGATGTGTCCACGTTGCGCTTTGGGGTGTTTCCTGGCGCGGGCGCTAGGCCTACCCACACAAGTGAGGTATCATTTTTATCGGGAGACTTGGGGGAACGCTGGGTGGAAGGAAATTTGTGGCTCCTCTCAGATTCCAGAACTTTCTGCCACAGAAATGTGAGGAACATGTTTTTTTAGCCAAATTATGAGGTTTGCAAGGATTCTGGGTAACAGAACCTGGTCCGAGCCCCGCAAGTCACCCCTCCTTGGATTCCCCTAGGTCTCTAGTTTTCAGAAATGTACAGGTTTGGTATTTTTCCCTAGGTGCCGGCTGAGCTAGAGGCCAAAATCTACAGGTAGGCACTTCGCAAAAAACACCTCTGTTTTCTTCCAAAAATGTGGATGTGTCCACGTTGCGCTTTGGGGCGTTTCCTGTCACGGGCGCTAGGCCTACCCACACAAGTGAGGTATAATTTTTATCGGGAGACTTGGGGGAACGCTGGGTGGAAGGAAATTTGTTGCTCCTCTCAGATTCCAGAACTTTCTGCCACAGAAATGTGAGGAACATGTGTTTTTTTAGCCAATTTTGAGGTTTGCAAAGGATTCTGGGTAACAGAACCTGGTCCGAGCCCCACAAGTCACCCCTCCTTGGATTCTTCTACGTCTCTAGTTTTCAGAAATGCACAGGTTTGGTAGGTTTCCCTAGGTGCCGGCTGAGCTAGAGGCCAAAATCTACAGGTAGGCACTTCGCAAAAAACACCTCTGTTTTCTTCCAAAAATTTGGATGTGTCCACGTTGCGCTTTGAGTCATTTCCTGTCGCGGGCGCTAGGCCTACCTACACAAGTGAGGTATCATTTTTATCGGGAGACGTGGGGGAACGCTGGGTGGAAGGAAATTTGTGGCTCCTCTCAGATTCCAGAACTTTCTGCCACAGAAATGTGAGGAACATGTGTTTTTTTAGCCACATTTTGAGGTTTGCAAAGGATTCTGGGTAACAGAACCTGGTTCGAGCCCCGCAAGTCACCCCTCCTTGGATTCCCCTAGGTCTCTAGTTTTCAGAAATGCACAGGTTTGGTAGGTTTCCCTAGGTGCCGGCTGGGCTAGAGCCCAAAATCTACAGGTAGGCACTTTGCAAAAAACACCTGTTTTCTTAAAAAAATTTGGATGTGTCCACGTTGCGCTTTTGGGCGTTTCCTGTCGCGGGCGCTAGGCCTACCCACACAAGTGAGGTATCATTTTTATCGGGAGACTTGGAGGAACGCTGGGTGGAAGGAAATTTGTGGCTCCTCTCAGATTCCAGAACTTTCTGCCACAGAAATGTGAGGAACATGTGTTTTTTTAGCCAAATTTTGAGGTTTGCAAAGGATTCTGGGTAACAGAACCTGGTCCGAGCCCCGCAAGTCACCCCTCCTTGGATTCCCCTAGGTCTCTAGTTTTCAGAAATGCACAGGTTTGGTAGGGTTCCCTAGGTGCCGGCTGAGCTAGAGGCCAAAATCTACAGGTAGGCACTTCGCAAAAAACACCTGTTTTCTTTCAAAAATTTGGATGTGTCCACGTTGGGCTTTGGGGCGTTTCCTGTCGCGGGCGCTAGGCCTACCCACACAAGTGAGGTATCATTTTTATCGGGAGACTTGGAGGAACGCTGGGTGGAAGGAAATTTGTTGCTCCTCTCAGATTCCAGAACTTTCTGCCACAGAAATGTGAGGAACATGTGTTTTTTTAGCCAAATTTTGAGGTTTGCAAAGGATTCTGGGTAACAGAACCTGGTCCGAACCCCGCATGTCACCCCTCCTTGGATTCCCCTAGGTCTCTAGTTTTCAGTAATGCACAGGTTTGGTAGGGTTCCCTAGGTGCCGGCTGAGCTAGAGGCCAAAATCTACAGGTAGGCACTTCGCAAAAAACACCTGTTTTCTTCCAAAAATTTGGATGTGTCCACGTTGCGCTTTGGGGCGTTTCCTGTCGCGGGCGCTAGGCCTACCCACACAAGTGAGGTTTCATTTTCATCGGGAGACTTGGGGAAAGGCTGGGTGGAAGGAAATTTGTGGCTCCTCTCAGATTCCAGAACTTTCTGCCACAGAAATGTGAGGAACATGTGTTTTTTTAGCCAAATTTTGAGGTTTGCAAAGGATTCTGGGTAACAGAACCTGGTCCGAGCCCGCAAGTCACCCCTCCTTGGATTCCCCTAGGTTTCTAGTTTTCAGAAATGCACAGGTTTGGTAGGGTTCCCTAGGTGCCGGCTGAGCTAGAGGCCAAAATCTACAGGTAGGCACTTCGCAAAAAACACCTCTGTTTTCTTCCAAAAATTTGGATGTGTCCACGTTGCGCTTTGGGGCGTTTCCTGTCGCGGGCGCTAGGCCTACCCACACAAGTGAGGTATCATTTTTATCGGGAGACTTGGGGGAACGCTGGGTGGAAGGAAATTTGTGGCTCCTCTCATTTTCCAGAACTTTCTGCCACAGAAATGTGAGGAACATGTGTTTTTTTAGCCAAATTTTGAGGTTTGCAAAGGATTCTGGGTAACAGAACCTGGTCCGAGCCCCGCAAGTCACCCCTCCTTGGATTCCCCTAGGTCTCTAGTTTTCAGAAATGCACAGGTTTGGTAGGTTTCCCTAGGTGCCGGCTGAGCTAGAGGCCAAAATCTACAGGTAGGCACTTCGCAAAAAACACCTCTGTTTTCTTCCAAAAATTTGAATGTATCCAAGTTGCGCTTTGGGGCGTTTCCTGTCACGGGCGCTAGGCCTACCCACACAAGTGAGGTATCATTTTTATCGGGAGACTTGGGGGAATGCTGGGTGGAAGGAAATTTGTGGCTCCTCTCAGATTCCAGAACTTTCTGCCACAGAAATGTGAGGAACATGTGTTTTTTTAGCCAAATTTTGAGGTTTGCAAAGGATTCTGGGTAACAGAAACTGGTCCGAGCCCCGCAAGTCACCCCTCCTTGGATTCCCCTAGGTCTCTAGTTTTCGAAATGCACAGGTTTGGTAGGTTTCCCTAGGTGACGGCTGAGCTAGAGGCCAAAATCTACGGGTAGGCACTTTGCAGAAAACACCTGTTTTCTTCAAAAAATTTGGATGTGTCCACGTTGCGCTTTGGTGCGTTTCCTGTCACGGGCGCTAGGCCTACCCACACAACTGAGGTATCATTTTTTTCGGGAGACTTGGGGGAACGCTGGGTGGAAGGAAATTTGTGGCTCCTCTCAGATTCCAGAACTTTCTGCCACAGAAATGTGAGGAACATGTGTTTTTTTATCCAAATTTTGAGGTTTGCAAAGGATTCTGGGTAACAGAACCTGGTCCGAGCCCCGCAAGTCACTCCTCCTTGGATTCCCCTAGGTCTCTAGTTTTCAGAAATTCACAGGTTTGGTAGGGTTCCCTAGGTGCCGGCTGAGCTAGAGGCCAAAATGTACAGGTAGGCACTTCGCTAAAAACACCTCTGTTTTCTGTCAAAAATTTGGATGTGTCCACGTTGCGCTTTGGGGCGTTTCCTGTCGCGGACGCTAGGCCTACCCACACAAGTGAGGTACCATTTTTATCGGGAGACTTGGGGGAACGCTGGGTGGAAGGAAATTTGTGGCTCCTCTCAGATTCCAGAACTTTCTGCCACAGAAATGTGAGGAACATGTGTTTTTTTATCCAAATTTTGAGGTTTGCAAAGGATTCTGGGTAACAGAACCTGGTCCGAGCCCCGCAAGTCACCCCTCCTTGGATTCCCCTAGGTCTCTAGTTTTCAGAAATGCACAGGTTTGGTAGGGTTCCCTAGGTGACGGCTGAGCTAGAGGCCAAAATCTACAGGTAGGCACTTCGCAAAAAACACCTCTGTTTTCTTCCAAAAATTTGGATGTGTCCACGTTGCGCTTTGGAGCGTTTCCTGTCGCGGGCGCTAGGCCTACCCACACAAGTGAGGTATCATTTTTATCGGGAGACTTGGGGGAACGCTGGGTGGAAGGACATTTTTGGCTCCTCTCAGATTCCAGAACTTTCTGCCACAGAAATGTGAGGAACATGTGTTTTTTTAGCCAAATTTTGAGGTTTGCAAAGGATTCTGGGTAACAGAAAGTGGTCCGAGCCCCGCAAGTCACCCCTCCTTTGATTCTCCTCGGTCTCTAGTTTTCAGAAATGCACAGGGTTGGTAGGTTACCCTAGGTGCCGGCTGAGCTAGATGCCAAAATCTACAGGTAGGCACTTTGAAAAAAACACCTCTGTTTTCTTCCAAAAATTTGGATGTGTCCACGTTGCGCTTTGGGGCGTTTCCTGTCGCGGGCGCTAGGCCTACCTACACAAGTGAGGTATCATTTTTATCGGGAGACTTGGGGGAACGCTGGGTGGAAGGAAATTTGTGGCTCCTCTCAGATTCCAGAACTTTCTGCCACAGAAATGTGAGGAACATGTTTTTTTTAGCCAAATTATGAGGTTTGCAAAGGATTCTGGGTAACAGAACCTGGTCCGAGCCCCGCAAGTCACCCCTCCTTGGATTCCCCTGGGTCTCTAGTTTTCAGAAATGTACAGGTTTGGTATTTTTCCGTAGGTGCCGGCTGAGCTAGAGGCCAAAATCTACAGGTAGGCACTTCGCAAAAAACACCTCTGTTTTCTTCCAAAAATGTGGATGTGTCCACGTTGCGCTTTTGGGCGTTTCCTATCGCGGGCGCTAGGCCTACCCACACAAGTGAGGTATCATTTTTATCTGGAGACTTGGGGGAACGCTGGGTGGAAGGAAATTTGTGGCTCATCTCAGATTCCAGAACTTTCTGCCACAGAAATGTGAGGAACATGTGTTTTTTTAGCCACATTTTGAGGTTTGCAAAGGATTCTGGGTAACAGAACCTGGTCCGAGCCCCACAAGTCACCCCTCCTTGGATTCCCCTAGGTATCTACTTTTCAGAAATGCACAGGTTTGGTAGGTTTCCCTAGGTGCCGGCTGAGCTAGAGGCCAAAATCTACAGGTAGGCACTTCGTAAAAAACACCTGTTTTCTTCAAAAAATGTGGATGTGTCCACGTTGCGCTTTGGTGCGTTTCCTGTCGCGGGCGCTAGGCCTACCCACACAAGTGAGGTATCATTTTTTTCGGGAGACTTGGGGGAACGCTGGGTGGAAGGAAATTTGTGGCTCCTCTCAGATTCCAGAACTTTCTGCCACAGAAATGTGAGGAACATGTGTTTTTTTAACCAAATTTTGAGGTTTGCAAAGGATTCTGGGTAACAGAACCTGGTCCGAGCCCCGCAAGTCACCCCTCCTTGGATTCCCCTAGGTCTCTAGTTTTCAGAAATGCACAGGTTTGGTAGGTTTCCCTAGGTGCCGGCTGGGCTAGAGCCCAAAATCTACAGGTAGGCACTTTGCAAAAAACACCTGTTTTCTTAAAAAAAATTGGATGTGTCTACGTTGCGCTTTTGGGCGTTTCCTGTCGCGGGCGCTAGGCCTACCCACACAAGTGAGGTATCATTTTTATCGGGAGACTTGGAGGAACGCTGGGAGGAAGGAAATTTGTGGCTCCTCTCAGATTCCAGAACTTTCTGCCACAGAAATGTGAGGAACATGTGTTTTTTTAGCCACATTTTGAGGTTTGCAAAGGATTCTGGGTAACAGAACCTGGTCCGAGCCCCGCAAGTCACCCCTCCTTGGATTCCCCTGGGTCTCTAGTTTTCAGAAATGTACAGGTTTGTTATTTTTCCCTAGGTGCCGGCTGAGCTAGAGGCCAAAATCTACAGGTAGGCACTTCGCAAAAAACACCTCTGTTTTCTTCCAAAAATTTGGATGTGTCCACGTTGCGCTTTTGGGCGTTTCCTATCGCGGACGCTAGGCCTACCCACACAAGTGAGGTATCATTTTTATCGGGAGACTTGGGGGAACGCTGGGTGGAAGGAAATTTGTGGCTCCTCTCAGATTCCAGAACTTTCTGCCACAGAAATGTGAGGAACATGTGTTTTTTTAGCCACATTTTGAGGTTTGCAAAGGATTCTGGGTAACAGAACCTGGTCCGAGCCCCGCAAGTCACCCCTCCTTGGATTCTTCTAGGTCTCTAGTTTTCAGAAATGCACAGGTTTGGTAGGTTTCCCTAGGTGCCGGCTGAGCTAGAGGCCAAAATCTACAGGTAGGCACTTCGCAAAAAACACCTCTGTTTTCTTCCCAAAATTTGGATGTGTCCACGTTGCGCTTTGGGGCGTTTCCTGTCGCGGACGCTAGGCCTACCCACACAAGTGAGGTATCATTTTTATCGGGAGACTTGGGGAAACGCTGGGTGGAAGGAAATTTGTTGCTCATCTCAGATTCCAGAACTTTCTGCCACAGAAATGTGAGGAACATGTGTTTTTTTAGCCACATTTTGAGGTTTGCAAAGGATTCTGTGTAACAGAACCTGGTCCGAGCCCCGCAAGTCACCCCTCCTTGGATTCCCCTAGGTATCTACTTTTCAGAAATGCACAGGTTTAGTAGGTTTCCCTAGGTGCCGGCTGAGCTAGAGGCCAAAATCTACAGGTAGGCACTTCGTAAAAAACACCTGTTTTCTTCAAAAAATGTGGATGTGTCCACGTTGTGCTTTGGAGCGTTTCCTGTCGCGGGCGCTAGGCCTACCCACACAAGTGAGGTATCATTTTTTTCGGGAGACTTGGGGGAACGCTGGGTGGAAGGAAATTTGTGGCTCCTCTCAGATTCCAGAACTTTCTGCCACAGAAATGTGAGGAACATGTGTTTTTTTTAGCCACATTTTGAGGTTTGCAAAGGATTCTGGGTAACAGAACCTGGTCCGAGCCCCGCAAGTCACCCCTCCTTGGATTCCCCTAGGTCTCTAGTTTTCAGAAATGCACAGGTTTGGTAGGGCTAGAGGCCAAAATCTACAGGTAGGCACTTCGCAAAAAACACCTCGGTTTTCTTCCAAAAATTTGGATGTGTCCACGTTGCGCTTTGGGGCGTTTCCTGTCGCGGACGCTAGGCCTACCCACACAAGTGAGGTATCATTTTTATCGGGAGACTTGGGGGAACGCTGGGTGGAAGGAAATTTGTGGCTCCTCTCAGATTCCAGAACTTTCTGCCACAGAAATGTGAGGAACATGTGTTTTTTTAGCCACATTTTGAGGTTTGCAAAGGATTCTGGGTAACAGAACCTGGTCCAAGCCTAGCAAATCACCCCTCCTTGGATTCCCCTAGGTCTCTAGTTATCAGAAATGCACAGGTTTGGTAGGGTTCCCTAGGTGCCGGCTGAGCTAGAGGCCAAAATCTACAGGTAGGCACTTCGCAAAAATCACCTCTGTTTTCTTCCAAAAATTTGGATGTGTCCACGTTGCGCTTTGGGGCGTTTCCTGTCGCGGGCGCTAGGCCTACCCACACAAGTGAGGTATCATTTTTATCGGGAGACTTGGGGGAACGCTGGGTGGAAGGAAATTTTTGGCTCCTCTCAGATTCCAGAACTTTCTGCCACAGAAATGTGAGGAACATGTGTTTTTTTAGCCAAATTTTGAGGTTTGCAAAGGATTCTGGGTAACAGAACCTGGTCCAAGCCCCGCAAGTCACCCCTCCTTGGATTCCCCTAGGTCTCTAGTTTTCGAAATGCACAGGTTTGGTAGGTTTCCCTAGGTGACGGCTGAGCTAGAGGCCAAAATCTACAGGTAGGCACTTCGCAGAAAATACCTGTTTTCTGTCAAAAATTTGGATGTGTCCACGTTGCGCTTTGGGGCGTTTCCTGTCGCGGACGCTAGGCCTACCCACACAAGTGAGGTATCATTTTTATCGGGAGACATGGGGGAACGCTGGGTGGAAGGAAATTTGTGGCTCCTCTCAGATTCCAGAACTTTCTGCCACAGAAATATGAGGAACATGTGTTTTTTTAACCAAATTTTGAGGTTTGCAAAGGATTCTGGGTAACAGAACCTGGTCCGAGCCCCGCAAGTCACCCCTCCTTGGATTCCCCTAGGTCTCTAGTTTTCAGAAATGCACAGGTTTGGTAGGGTTCCCTAGGTGCCGGCTGAGCTAGAGGCCAAAATCTACAGGTAGGCACTTCGCAAAAAACACCTCTGTTTTCTTCCAAAAATTTGGATGTGTCCACGTTGCGCTTTGGGGCGTTTCCTGTCGCGGACGCTAGGCCTACCCACACAAGTGAGGTATCATTTTTATCGGGAGACTTGGGGGAACGCTGGGTGGAAGGAAATTTGTGGCTCCTCTCAGATTCCAGAACTTTCTGCCACAGAAATGTGAGGAACATGTGTTTTTTTATCCACATTTTGAGGTTTGCAAAGGATTCTGGGTAACAGAACCTGGTCCGAGCCTAGCAAATCACCCCTCCTTGGATTCCCCTAGGTCTCTAGTTATCAGAAATGCACAGGTTTGGTAGGGTTCCCTAGGTGCCGGCTGAGCTAGAGGCCAAAATCTACAGGTAGGCACTTCGCAAAAATCACCTCTGTTTTCTTCCAAAAATTTGGATGTGTCCACGTTGCGCTTTGGGGCGTTTCCTGTCGCGGGCGCTAGGCCTACCCACACAAGTGAGGTATCATTTTTATCGGGAGACTTGGGGGAACGCTGGGTGGAAGGAAATTTTTGGCTCCTCTCAGATTCCAGAACTTTCTGCCACAGAAATGTGAGGAACATGTGTTTTTTTAGCCAAATTTTGAGGTTTGCAAAGGATTCTGGGTAACAGAACCTGGTCCAAGCCCCGCAAGTCACCCCTCCTTGGATTCCCCTAGGTCTCTAGTTTTCGAAATGCACAGGTTTGGTAGGTTTCCCTAGGTGACGGCTGAGCTAGAGGCCAAAATCTACAAGTAGGCACTTCGCAGAAAACACCTGTTTTCTGTCAAAAATTTGGATGTGTCCACGTTGCGCTTTGGGGCGTTTCCTGTCGCGGACGCTAGGCCTACCCACACAAGTGAGGTATCATTTTTATCGGGAGACATGGGGGAACGCTGGGTGGAAGGAAATTTGTGGCTCCTCTCAGATTCCAGAACTTTCTGCCACAGAAATATGAGGAACATGTGTTTTTTTAACCAAATTTTGAGGTTTGCAAAGGATTCTGGGTAACAGAACCTGGTCCGAGCCCCGCAAGTCACCCCTCCTTGGATTCCCCTAGGTCTCTAGTTTTCAGAAATGCACAGGTTTGGTAGGGTTCCCTAGGTGCCGGCTGAGCTAGAGGCCAAAATCTACAGGTAGGCACTTCGCAAAAAACACCTCTGTTTTCTTCCCAAAATTTGGATGTGTCCACGTTGCGCTTTGGGGCGTTTCCTGTCGCGGACGCTAGGCCTACCCACACAAGTGAGGTATCATTTTTATCGGGAGACTTGGGGGAACGCTGGGTGGAAGGAAATTTGTGGCTCCTCTCAGATTCCAGAACTTTCTGCCACAGAAATGTGAGGAACATTTGTTTTTTTAGCCAAATTTTGAGGTTTGCAAAGGATTCTGGGTAACAGAACCTGGTCCGAGCCCCGCAAGTCACCCCTCCTTGGATTCCCCTAGGTCTCTAGTTTTCAGAAATGTACAGGTTTGGTATTTTTCCCTAGGTGCCGGCTGAGCTAGAGGCCAAAATCTACAGGTAGGCACTTCGCAAAAAACACCTCTGTTTTCTTCCAAAAATTTGGATGTGTCCACGTTGCGCTTTGGGGCGTTTCCTGTCGCGGGCGCTAGGCCTACCCACACAAGTGAGGTATCATTTTTATCGGGAAACTTGGGGGAACGCTGGGTGGAAGGAAATTTGTGGCTCATCTCAGATTCCAGAACTTTCTGCCACAGAAATGTGAGGAACATGTGTTTTTTTAGCCAATTTTGAGGTTTGCAAAGGATTCTGGTTAACAGAACCTGGTCCGAGCCCCGCAAGTCACCCCTCCTTGGATTCTTCTAGGTCTCTAGTTTTCAGAAATGCACAGGTTTGGTAGGTTTCCCTAGGTGCCGGCTGAGCTAGAGGCCAAAATCTACAGGTAGGCACTTCGCAAAAAACACCTCTGTTTTCTTCCAAAAATTTGGATGTGTGCACGTTGCGCTTTGAGTCGTTTCCTGTCGCGGGCGCTAGGCCTACCCACACAAGTGAGGTATCATTTTTATCGGGAGACTTGGGGGAACGCTGGGTGGAAGGAAATTTGTGGCTCCTCTCAGATTCCAGAACTTTCTGCCACAGAAATGTGAGGAACATGTGTTTTTTTAGCCAAATTTTGAGGTTTGCAAAGGATTCTGGGTAACAGAACCTGGTCCGAGCCCCGCAAGTCACCCCTCCTTGGATTCCCCTAGGTTTCTAGTTTTCAGAAATGCACAGGTTTGGTAGGGTTCCCTAGGTGCCGGCTGAGCTAGAGGCCAAAGTCTACAGGTAGGCACTTTGCAAAAAACACCTCTGTTTTCTTCCAAAAATGTGGATGTGTCCACGTTGCGCTTTGGGGTGTTTCCTGGCGCGGGCGCTAGGCCTACCCACACAAGTGAGGTATCATTTTTATCGGGAGACTTGGGGGAACGCTGGGTGGAAGGAAATTTGTGGCTCCTCTCAGATTCCAGAACTTTCTGCCACAGAAATGTGAGGAACATGTTTTTTTAGCCAAATTATGAGGTTTGCAAGGATTCTGGGTAACAGAACCTGGTCCGAGCTCCGCAAGTCACCCCTCCTTGGATTCCCCTAGGTCTCTAGTTTTCAGAAATGTACAGGTTTGGTATTTTTCCCTAGGTGCCGGCTGAGCTAGAGGCCAAAATCTACAGGTAGGCACTTCTCAAAAAACACCTCTGTTTTCTTCCAAAAATTTGGATGTGTCCACGTTGCGCTTTGGGGCGTTTCCTGTCACGGGCGCTAGGCCTACCCACACAAGTGAGGTATAATTTTTATCGGGAGACTTGGGGGAACGCTGGGTGGAAGGAAATTTGTGGCTCCTCTCAGATTCCAGAACTTTCTGCCACAGAAATGTGAGGAACATGTGTTTTTTTAGCCAATTTTGAGGTTTGCAAAGGATTCTGGGTAACAGAACCTGGTCCGAGCCCCTCAAGTCACTCCTCCTTGGATTCTTCTACGTCTCTAGTTTTCAGAAATGCACAGGTTTGGTAGGTTTCCCTAGGTGCCGGCTGAGCTAGAGGCCAAAATCTACAGGTAGGCACTTCGCAAAAAACACCTCTGTTTTCTTCCAAAAATTTGGATGTGTCCACGTTGCGCTTTGAGTCATTTCCTGTCGCGGGCGCTAGGCCTACCCACACAAGTGAGGTATCATTTTTATCGGGAGACTTGGGGGAACGCTGGGTGGAAGGAAATTTGTGGCTCCTCTCAGATTCCAGAACTTTCTGCCACAGAAATGTGAGGAACATGTTTTTTTTTAGCCACATTTTGAGGTTTGCAAAGGATTCTGGGTAACAGAACCTGGTCCGAGCCCTGCAAGTCACCCCTCCTTGGATTCCCCTAGGTCTCTAGTTTTCAGAAATGCACAGGTTTGGTAGGTTTCCCTAGGTGCCGGCTGGGCTAGAGCCCAAAATCTACAGGTAGGCACTTTGCAAAAAACACCTGTTTTCTTAAAAAAAATTGGATGTGTCCACGTTGCGCTTTTGGGCGTTTCCTGTCGCGGGCGCTAGGCCTACCCACACAAGTGAGGTATCATTTTTATCGGGAGACTTGGAGGAACGCTGGGTGGAAGGAAATTTGTGGCTCCTCTCAGATTCCAGAACTTTCTGCCACAGAAATGTGAGGAACATGTGTTTTTTTAGCCAAATTTTGAGGTTTGCAAAGGATTCTGGGTAACAGAACCTGGTCCGAGCCCCGCAAGTCACCCCTCCTTGGATTCCCCTAGGTCTCTAGTTTTCAGAAATGCACAGGTTTGGTAGGGTTCCCTAGGTGCCGGCTGAGCTAGAGGCCAAAATCTACAGGTAGGCACTTCGCAAAAAACACCTCTGTTTTCTTCCAAAAATTTGGATGTGTCCACGTTGCGCTTTGGGGCGTTTCCTGTCACGGGCGCTAGGCCTACCCACACAAGTGAGGTATAATTTTTATCGGGAGACTTGGGGGAACGCTGGGTGGAAGGAAATTTGTGGCTCCTCTCAGATTCCAGAACTTTCTGCCACAGAAATGTGAGGAACATGTGTTTTTTTAGCCAATTTTGAGGTTTGCAAAGGATTCTGGGTAACAGAACCTGGTCCGAGCCCCGCAAGTCACCCCTCCTTGGATTCTTCTACGTCTCTAGTTTTCAGAAATGCACAGGTTTGGTAGGTTTCCCTAGGTGCCGGCTGAGCTAGAGGCCAAAATCTACAGGTAGGCACTTCGCAAAAAACACCTCTGTTTTCTTCCAAAAATTTGGATGTGTCCACGTTGCGCTTTGAGTCATTTCCTGTCGCGGGCGCTAGGCCTACCCACACAAGTGAGGTATCATTTTTATCGGGAGACTTGGGGGAACGCTGGGTGGAAGGAAATTTGTGGCTCCTCTCAGATTCCAGAACTTTCTGCCACAGAAATGTGAGGAACATGTGTTTTTTTAGCCAAATTTTGAGGTTTGCAAAGGATTCTGGGTAACAGAACCTGGTCCGAGCCCCGCAAGTCACCCCTCCTTGGATTCCCCTAGGTCTCTAGTTTTCGAAATGCACAGGTTTGGTAGGTTTCCCTAGGTGACGGCTGAGCTAGAGGCCAAAATCTACGGGTAGGCACTTTGCAGAAAACACCTGTTTTCTTCAAAAAATTTGGATGTGTCCACGTTGCGCTTTGGTGCGTTTCCTGTCGCGGGCGCTAGGCCTACCCACACAACTGAGGTATCATTTTTTTCGGGAGACTTGGGGGAACGCTGGGTGGAAGGAAATTTGTGGCTCCTCTCAGATTCCAGAACTTTCTGCCACAAAAATGTGAGGAACATGTGTTTTTTTAGCCAAATTTTGAGGTTTGCAAAGGATTCTGGGTAACAGAACCTGGTCCGAGCCCCGCAAGTCACTCCTCCTTGGATTCCCCTAGGTCTCTAGTTTTCAGAAATGCACAGGTTTGGTAGGGTTCCCTAGGTGCCGGCTGAGCTAGAGGCCAAAATGTACAGGTAGGCACTTCGCTAAAAACACCTCTGTTTTCTGTCAAAAATTTGGATGTGTCCACGTTGCGCTTTGGGGCGTTTCCTGTCGCGGACGCTAGGCCTACCCACACAAGTGAGGTATCATTTTTATCGGGAGACTTGGGGGAACGCTGGGTGGAATGAAATTTGTGGCTCCTCTCAGATTCCAGAACTTTCTGCCACAGAAATGTGAGGAACATGTGTTTTTTTATCCAAATTTTGAGGTTTGCAAAGGATTCTGGGTAACAGAACCTGGTCCGAGCCCCGCAAGTCACCCCTCCTTGGATTCCCCTAGGTCTCTAGTTTTCAGAAATGCACAGGTTTGGTAGGGTTCCCTAGGTGCCGGCTGAGCTAGAGGCCAAAATCTACAGGTAGGCACTTCGCAAAAAACACCTCTGTTTTCTTCCAAAAATGTGGATGTGTCCACGTTGCGCTTTGGGGCGTTTCCTGTCGCGAGCGCTAGGCCTACCCACACAAGTGAGGTATCATTTTTATCGGGAGACTTGGGGGAACGCTGGGTGGAAGGACATTTTTGGCTCCTCTCAGATTCCAGAACTTTCTGCCACAGAAATGTGAGGGACATGTGTTTTTTTAGCCAAATTTTGAGGTTTGCAAAGGATTCTGGGTAACAGAAAGTGGTCCGAGCCCCGCAAGTCACCCCTCCTTTGATTCTCCTAGGTCTCTAGTTTTCAGAAATGCACAGGGTTGGTAGGTTACCCTAGGTGCCGGCTGAGCTAGATGCCAAAATCTACAGGTAGGCACTTCGAAAAAAACACCTCTGTTTTCTTCCAAAAATTTGGATGTGTCCACGTTGCGCTTTGGGGCGTTTCCTGTCGCGGGCGCTAGGCCTACCTACACAAGTGAGGTATCATTTTTATCGGGAGACTTGGGGGAATGCTGGGTGGAAGGAAATTTGTGGCTCCTCTCAGATTCCAGAACTTTCTGCCACAAAAATGTGAGGAACATGTGTTTTTTTAGCCACATTTTGAGGTTTGCAAAGGATTCTGGGTAACAGAACCTGGTCCGAGCCCCGCAAGTCACCCTTCCTTGGATTCTTCTAGGTCTCTAGTTTTCAGAAATGCACAGGTTTGGTAGGTTTCCCTAGGTGCCGGCTGAGCTAGAGGCCAAAATCTACAGGTAGGCACTTCGCAAAAAACACCTCTGTTTTCTTCCCAAAATTTGGATGTGTCCACGTTGCGCTTTGGGGCGTTTCCTGTCGCGGACGCTAGGCCTACCCACACAAGTGAGGTATCATTTTTATCGGGAGACTTGGGGGAACGCTGGGTGGAAGGAAATTTGTGGCTCATCTCAGATTCCAGAACTTTCTGCCACAGAAATGTGAGGAACATGTGTTTTTTTAGCCACATTTTGAGGTTTGCAAAGGATTCTGGGTAACAGAACCTGGTCCGAGCCCCGCAAGTCACCCCTCCTTGGATTCCCCTAGGTATCTACTTTTCAGAAATGCACAGGTTTGGTAGGTTTCCCTAGGTGCCGGCTGAGCTAGAGGCCAAAATCTACAGGTAGGCACTTCGTAAAAAACACCTGTTTTCTTCAAAAAATGTGGATGTGTCCACGTTGCGCTTTGGTGCGTTTCCTGTCGCGGGCGCTAGGCCTACCCACACAAGTGAGGTATCATTTTTTTCGGGAGACTTGGGGGAACGCTGGGTGGAAGGAAATTTGTGGCTCCTCTCAGATTCCAGAACTTTCTGCCACAGAAATGTGAGGAACATGTGTTTTTTTAACCAAATTTTGAGGTTTGCAAAGGATTCTGGGTAACAGAACCTGGTCCGAGCCCCGCAAGTCACCCCTCCTTGGATTCCCCTAGGTCTCTAGTTTTCAGAAATGCACAGGTTTGGTAGGGCTAGAGGCCAAAATCTACAGGTAGGCACTTCGCAAAAAACACCTCTGTTTTCTTCCAAAAATTTGGATGTGTCCACGTTGCGCTTTGAGTCATTTCCTGTCGCGGGCGCTAGGCCTACCCACACAAGTGAGGTATCATTTTTATCGGGAGACTTGGGGGAACGCTGGGTGGAAGGAAATTTGTGGCTCCTCTCAGATTCCAGAACTTTCTGCCACAGAAATGTGAGGAACATGTGTTTTTTTAGCCACATTTTGAGGTTTGCAAAGGATTCTGGGTAACAGAACCTGGTCCGAGCCCCGCAAGTCACCCCTCCTTGGATTCCCCTAGGTCTCTAGTTTTCAGAAATGCACAGGTTTGGTAGGTTTCCCTAGGTGCCGGCTGGGCTAGAGCCCAAAATCTACAGGTAGGCACTTTGCAAAAAACACCTGTTTTCTTAAAAAAATGTGGATGTGTCCACGTTGCGCTTTTGGGCGTTTCCTGTCGCGGGCGCTAGGCCTACCCACACAAGTGAGGTATCATTTTTATCGGGAGACTTGGAGGAACGCTGGGTGGAAGGAAATTTGTGGCTCCTCTCAGATTCCAGAACTTTCTGCCACAGAAATGTGAGGAACATGTGTTTTTTTAACCAAATTTTGAGGTTTGCAAAGGATTCTGGGTAACAGAACCTGGTCCGAGCCCCGCAAGTCACCCCTCCTTGGATTCCCCTAGGTCTCTAGTTTTCAGAAATGCACAGGTTTGGTAGGGCTAGAGGCCAAAATCTACAGGTAGGCACTTCGCAAAAAACACCTCTGTTTTCTTCCAAAAATTTGGATGTGTCCACGTTGCGCTTTGGGGCGTTTCCTGTCGCGGGCGCTAGGCCTACCCACACAAGTGAGGTATCATTTTTATCGGGAGACTTGGGGGAACGCTGGGTGGAAGGAAATTTGTGGCTCCTCTCAGATTCCAGAACTTTCTGCCACAGAAATGTGAGGAACATGTGTTTTTTTAGCCACATTTTGAGGTTTGCAAAGGATTCTGGGTAACAGAACCTGGTCCGAGCCCCGCAAGTCACCCCTCCTTGGATTCCCCTAGGTATCTACTTTTCAGAAATGCACAGGTTTGGTAGGTTTCCCTAGGTGCCGGCTGAGCTAGAGGCCAAAATCTACAGGTAGGCACTTCGTAAAAAACACCTGTTTTCTTAAAAAAATGTGGATGTGTCCACGTTGCGCTTTGGTGCGTTTCCTGTCGCGGGCGCTAGGCCTACCCACACAAGTGAGGTATCATTTTTTTCGGGAGACTTGGGGGAACGCTGGGTGGAAGGAAATTTGTGGCTCCTCTCAGATTCCAGAACTTTCTGCCACAGAAATGTGAGGAACATGTGTTTTTTTAACCAAATTTTGAGGTTTGCAAAGGATTCTGGGTAACAGAACCTGGTCCGAGCCCCGCAAGTCACCCCTCCTTGGATTCCCCTAGGTCTCTAGTTTTCAGAAATGCACAGGTTTGGTAGGGCTAGAGGCCAAAATCTACAGGTAGGCACTTCGCAAAAAACACCTCTGTTTTCTTCCAAAAATTTGGATGTGTCCACGTTGCGCTTTGAGTCATTTCCTGTCGCGGGCGCTAGGCCTACCCACACAAGTGAGGTATCATTTTTATCGGGAGACTTGGGGGAACGCTGGGTGGAAGGAAATTTGTGGCTCCTCTCAGATTCCAGAACTTTCTGCCACAGAAATGTGAGGAACATGTGTTTTTTTAGCCACATTTTGAGGTTTGCAAAGGATTCTGGGTAACAGAACCTGGTCCGAGCCCCGCAAGTCACCCCTCCTTGGATTCCCCTAGGTCTCTAGTTTTCAGAAATGCACAGGTTTGGTAGGTTTCCCTAGGTGCCGGCTGGGCTAGAGCCCAAAATCTACAGGTAGGCACTTTGCAAAAAACACCTGTTTTCTTAAAAAAATGTGGATGTGTCCACGTTGCGCTTTTGGGCGTTTCCTGTCGCGGGCGCTAGGCCTACCCACACAAGTGAGGTATCATTTTTATCGGGAGACTTGGAGGAACGCTGGGTGGAAGGAAATTTGTGGCTCCTCTCAGATTCCAGAACTTTCTGCCACAGAAATGTGAGGAACATGTGTTTTTTTAACCAAATTTTGAGGTTTGCAAAGGATTCTGGGTAACAGAACCTGGTCCGAGCCCCGCAAGTCACCCCTCCTTGGATTCCCCTAGGTCTCTAGTTTTCAGAAATGCACAGGTTTGGTAGGGCTAGAGGCCAAAATCTACAGGTAGGCACTTCGCAAAAAACACCTCTGTTTTCTTCCAAAAATTTGGATGTGTCCACGTTGCGCTTTGGGGCGTTTCCTGTCGCGGGCGCTAGGCCTACCCACACAAGTGAGGTATCATTTTTATCGGGAGACTTGGGGGAACGCTGGGTGGAAGGAAATTTGTGGCTCCTCTCAGATTCCAGAACTTTCTGCCACAGAAATGTGAGGAACATGTGTTTTTTTAGCCACATTTTGAGGTTTGCAAAGGATTCTGGGTAACAGAACCTGGTCCGAGCCCCGCAAGTCACCCCTCCTTGGATTCCCCTAGGTCTCTAGTTTTCAGAAATGCACAGGTTTGGTAGGTTTCCCTAGGTGCCGGCTGGGCTAGAGCCCAAAATCTACAGGTAGGCACTTTGCAAAAAACACCTGTTTTCTTAAAGAAATTTGGATGGGTCCACGTTGCGCTTTTGGGCGTTTCCTGTCGCGGGCGCTAGGCCTACCCACACAAGTGAGGTATCATTTTTATCGGGAGACTTGGAGGAACGCTGGGTGGAAGGAAATTTGTGGCTCCTCTCAGATTCCAGAACTTTCTGCCACAGAAATGTGAGGAACATGTGTTTTTTTAGCCACATTTTGAGGTTTGCAAAGGATTCTGGGTAACAGAACCTGGTCCGAGCCCCGCAAGTCACCCCTCCTTGGATTCCCCTAGGTCTCTAGTTTTCAGAAATGCACAGGTTTGGTAGGTTACCCTAGGTGCCGGCTGAGCTAGATGCCAAAATCTACAGGTAGGCACTTCGAAAAAAACACCTCTGTTTTCTTCCAAAAATTTGGATGTGTCCACGTTGCGCTTTGGGGCGTTTCCTGTCGCGGGCGCTAGGCCTACCTACACAAGTGAGGTATCATTTTTATCGGGAGACTTGGGGGAACGCTGGGTGGAAGGAAATTTGTGGCTCCTCTCAGATTCCAGAACTTTCTGCAACAGAAATGTGAGGAACATGTTTTTTTTAGCCAAATTATGAGGTTTGCAAAGGATTCTGGGTAACAGAACCTGGTCCGAGCCCCGCAAGTCACCCCTCCTTGGATTCCCCTGGGTCTCTAGTTTTCAGAAATGTACAGGTTTGGTATTTTTCCCTAGGTGCCGGCTGAGCTAGAGGCCAAAATCTACAGGTAGGCACTTCGCAAAAAACACCTCTGTTTTCTTCAAAAAATTTGGATGTGTCCACGTTGCGCTTTTGGGCGTTTCCTATCGCGGGCGCTAGGCCTACCCACACAAGTGAGGTATCATTTTTATCTGGAGACTTGGGGGAATGCTGGGTGGAAGGAAATTTGTGGCTCCTCTCAGATTCCAGAACTTTCTGCCACAGAAATGTGAGGAACATGTGTTTTTTTTAACCAAATTTTGAGGTTTGCAAAGGATTCTGGGTAACAGAACCTGGTCCGAGCCCCGCAAGTCACCCCTCCTTGGATTCCCCTAGGTCTCTAGTTTTCAGAAATGCACAGGTTTGGTAGGGCTAGAGGCCAAAATCTACAGGTAGGCACTTCGCAAAAAACACCTCTGTTTTCTTCCAAAAATTTGGATGTGTCCACGTTGCGCTTTGGGGCGTTTCCTGTCGCGGACGCTAGGCCTACCCACACAAGTGAGGTATCATTTTTATCGGGAGACTTGGGGGAACGCTGGGTGGAAGGAAATTTGTGGCTCCTCTCAGATTCCAGAACTTTCTGCCACAGAAATGTGAGGAACATGTGTTTTTTTAGCCACATTTTGAGGTTTGCAAAGGATTCTGGGTAACAGAACCTGGTCCGAGCCTAGCAAATCACCCCTCCTTGGATTCCCCTAGGTCTCTAGTTATCAGAAATGCACAGGTTTGGTAGGGTTCCCTAGGTGCCGGCTGAGCTAGAGGCCAAAATCTACAAGTAGGCACTTCGCAAAAATCACCTCTGTTTTCTTCCAAAAATTTGGATGTGTCCACGTTGCGCTTTGGGGCGTTTCCTGTCGCGGGCGCTAGGCCTACCCACACAAGTGAGGTATCATTTTTATCGGGAGACTTGGGGGAACGCTGGGTGGAAGGACATTTTTGGCTCCTCTCAGATTCCAGAACTTTCTGCCACAGAAATGTGAGGAACATGTGTTTTTTTAGCCAAATTTTGAGGTTTGCAAAGGATTCTGGGTAACAGAACCTGGTCCGAGCCCCGCAAGTCACCCCTCCTTGGATTCCCCTAGGTCTCTAGTTTTCGAAATGCACAGGTTTGGTAGGTTTCCCTAGGTGACGGCTGAGCTAGAGGCCAAAATCTACAGGTAGGCACTTCGCAGAAAACACCTGTTTTCTGTCAAAAATTTGGATGTGTCCACGTTGCGCTTTGGGGCGTTTCCTGTCGCGGACGCTAGGCCTACCCACACAAGTGAGGTATCATTTTTATCGGGAGACTTGGGGGAACGCTGGGTGGAAGGAAATTTGTGGCTCCTCTCAGATTCCAGAACTTTCTGCCACAGAAATATGAGGAACATGTGTTTTTTTAACCAAATTTTGAGGTTTGCAAAGGATTCTGGGTAACAGAACCTGGTCCGAGCCCCGCAAGTCACCCCTCCTTGGATTCCCCTAGGTCTCTAGTTTTCAGAAATGCACAGGTTTGGTAGGGTTCCCTAGGTGCCGGCAGAGCTAGAGGCCAAAATCTACAGGTAGGCACTTCGCAAAAAACACCTCTGTTTTCTTCCCAAAATTTTGATGTGTCCACGTTGCGCTTTGGGGCGTTTCCTGTCGCGGACGCTAGGCCTACCCACACAAGTGAGGTATCATTTTTATCGGGAGACTTGGGGGAACGCTGGGTGGAAGGAAATTTGTGGCTCCTCTCAGATTCCAGAACTTTCTGCCACAGAAATGTGAGGAACATGTGTTTTTTTAGCCAAATTTTGAGGTTTGCAAAGGATTCTGGGTAACAGAACCTGTTCCGAGCCTAGCAAATCACCCCTCCTTGGATTCCCATAGGTCTCTAGTTTTCAGAAATGCACAGGTTTGGTAGGGTTCCCTAGGTGCCGGCTGAGCTAGAGGCCAAAATCTACAGGTAGGCACTTCGCAAAAATCACCTCTGTTTTCTTCCAAAAATGTGGATGTGTCCACGTTGCGCTTTGGGGCGTTTTCTGTCGCGGGCGCTAGGCCTACCCACACAAGTGAGGTATAATTTTTATCAGGAGACTTGGGGGAACGCTGGGTGGAAGGAAATTTGTGGCTCCTCTCAGATTCCAGAACTTTCTGCCACAGAAATGTGAGGAACATGTTTTTTTTAGCCAAATTATGAGGTTTGCAAAGGATTCTGGGTAACAGAACCTGGTCCGAGCCCCGCAAGTCACCCCTCCTTGGATTCCCCTAGGTCTCTAGTTTTCAGAAATGTACAGGTTTCGTATTTTTCCCTAGGTGCCGGCTGAGCTAGAGGCCAAAATCTACAGGTAGGCACTTCGCAAAAAACACCTCTGTTTTCTTCCAAAAATTTGGATGTGTCCACGTTGCGCTTTGGGGCGTTTCCTGTCGCGGGCGCTAGGCCTACCCACACAAGTGAGGTATCATTTTTATCGGGAAACTTGGGGGAACGCTGGGTGGAAGGAAATTTGTGGCTCATCTCAGATTCCAGAACTTTCTGCCACAGAAATGTGAGGAACATGTGTTTTTTTAGCCAATTTTGAGGTTTGCAAAGGATTCTGGTTAACAGAACCTGGTCCGAGCCCCGCAAGTCACCCCTCCTTGGATTCTTCTAGGTCTCTAGTTTTCAGAAATGCACAGGTTTGGTAGGTTTCCCTAGGTGCCGGCTGAGCTAGAGGCCAAAATCTACAGGTAGGCACTTCGCAAAAAACACCTCTGTTTTCTTCAAAAAATTTGGATGTGAGCACGTTGCGCTTTGAGTCGTTTCCTGTCGCGGGCGCTAGGCCTACCCACACAAGTGAGGTATCATTTTTATCGGGAGACTTGGGGGAACGCTGGGTGGAAGGAAATTTGTGGCTCCTCTCAGATTCCAGAACTTTCTGCCACAGAAATGTGAGGAACATGTGTTTTTTTAGCCAAATTTTGAGGTTTGCAAAGGATTCTGGGTAACAGAACCTGGTCCGAGCCCCGCAAGTCACCCCTCCTTGGATTCCCCTAAGTTTCTAGTTTTCAGAAATGCACAGGTTTGGTAGGGTTCCCTAGGTGCCGGCTGAGCTAGAGGCCAAAGTCTACAGGTAGGCACTTCGCAAAAAACACCTCTGTTTTCTTCCAAAAATGTGGATGTGTCCACGTTGCGCTTTGAGTCGTTTCCTGTCGCGGGCGCTAGGCCTACCCACACAAGTGAGGTATCATTTTTATCGGGAGACTTGGAGGAACGCTGGGTGGAAGGAAATTTGTGGCTCCTCTCAGATTCCAGAACTTTCTGCCACAGAAATGTGAGGAACATGTGTTTTTTTAGCCAAATTTTGAGGTTTGCAAAGGATTCTGGGTAACAGAACCTGGTCCGAGCCCCGCAAGTCACCCCTCCTTGGATTCCCCTAGGTCTCTAGTTTTCAGAAATGCACAGGTTTGGTAGGGCTCCCTAGGTGCCGGCTGAGCTAGAGGCCAAAATCTACAGGTAGGCACTTCGCAAAAAACACCTGTTTTCTTCCAAAAATTTGGATGTGTCCACGTTGCGCTTTGGGGCGTTTCCTGTCGCGGGCGCTAGGCCTACCCACACAAGTGAGGTATCATTTTTATCGGGAGACTTGGAGGAACGCTGGGTGGAAGGAAATTTGTTGCTCCTCTCAGATTCCAGAACTTTCTGCCACAGAAATGTGAGGAACATGTGTTTTTTTAGCCAAATTTTGAGGTTTGCAAAGGATTCTGGGTAACAGAACCTGGTCCGAGCCCGGCAAGTCACCCCTCCTTGGATTCCCCTAGGTCTCTAGTTTTCAGAAATGCACAGGTTTGGTAGGGTTCCCTAGGTGCCGGCTGAGCTAGAGGCCAAAATCTACAGGTAGGCACTTCGCAAAAAACACCTCTGTTTTCTTCCAAAAATTTGGATGTATCCAAGTTGCGCTTTGGGGCGTTTCCTGTCACGGGCGCTAGGCCTACCCACACAAGTGAGGTATCATTTTTATCGGGAGACTTCGGGGAACGCTGGGAGGAAGGAAATTTGTGGCTCCTCTCAGATTCCAGAACTTTCTGCCACAGAAATGTGAGGAACATGTGTTTTTTTAGCCAAATTTTGAGGTTTGCAAAGGATTCTGGGTAACAGAACCTGGTCCGAGCCGCGCAAGTCACCCCTCCTTGGATTCTTCTAGGTCTCTAGTTTTCAGAAATGCACAGGTTTGGTAGGTTTCCCTAGGTGCCGGCTGAGCTAGAGGCCAAAATCTACAGGTAGGCACTTCGCAAAAAACACCTCTGTTTTCTTCCAAAAATTTGGATGTGTCCAAGTTGCGCTTTGAGTCGTTTCCTGTCGCGGGCGCTAGGCCTACCCACACAAGTGAGGTATCATTTTTATCGGGAGACTTGGAGGAATGCTGGGTGGAAGGAAATTTGTGGCTCCTCTCAGATTCCAGAACTTTCTGCCACAGAAATGTGAGGAACATGTGTTTTTTTAGCCAAATTTTGAGGTTTGTAAAGGATTCTGGGTAACAGAACCTGGTCCGAGCCCCGCAAGTCACCCCTCCTTGGATTCCCCTAGGTCTCTAGTTTTCAGAAATGCACAGGTTTGGTAGGGTTTCCTAGGTGCCGGCTGAGCTAGAGGCCAAAATCTACAGGTAGGCACTTCGCAAAAAACACCTGTTTTCTTCCAAAAATTTGGATGTGTCCACGTTGCGCTTTGGGGCGTTTCCTGTCGCGGGCGCTAGGCCTACCCACACAAGTGAGGTATCATTTTTATCGGGAGACTTGGAGGAACGCTGGGTGGAAGGAAATTTGTTGCTCCTCTCAGATTCCAGAACTTTCTGCCACAGAAATGTGAGGAACATGTGTTTTTTTAGCCAAATTTTGAGGTTTGCAAAGGATTCTGGGTAACAGAACCTGGTCCGAGCCCGGCAAGTCACCCCTCCTTGGATTCCCCTAGGTCTCTAGTTTTCAGAAATGCACAGGTTTGGTAGGGTTCCCTAGGTGCCGGCTGAGCTAGAGGCCAAAATCTACAGGTAGGCACTTCGCAAAAAACACCTCTGTTTTCTTCCAAAAATTTGGATGTATCCAAGTTGCGCTTTGGGGCGTTTCCTGTCACGGGCGCTAGGCCTACCCACACAAGTGAGGTATCATTTTTATCGGGAGACTTGGGGGAACGCTGGGTGGAAGGAAATTCGTGGCTCCTCTCAGATTCCAGAACTTTCTGCCACAGAAATGTGAGGAACATGTGTTTTTTTAGCCAAATTTTGAGGTTTGCAAAGGATTCTGGGTAACAGAACCTGGTCCGAGCCCCGCAAGTCACCCCTCCTTGGATTCTTCTAGGTCTCTAGTTTTCAGAAATGCACAGGTTTGGTAGGTTTCCCTAGGTGCCGGCTGAGCTAGAGGCCAAAATCTACAGGTAGGCACTTCGCAAAAAACACCTCTGTTTTCTTCCAAAAATTTGGATGTGTCCACGTTGCACTTTGGGGCGTTTCCTGTCGCGGACGCTGGGCCTACCCACACAAGTGAGGTATCATTTTTATCGGGAGACTTGGGGGAACGCTGAGTCGAAGGAAATTTGTGGCTCCTCTCAGATTCCAGAACTTTCTGCCACAGAAATGTGTGGAACATGTGTTTTTTTAGCCAATATTTGAGGTTTGCAAAGGATTCTCGGTAACAGAACCTGGTCCGAGCCCCGCAACTCACCCCTCCTTGGATTTCCCTAGGTGTCTACTTTTCAGAAATGCACAGGTTTGGTAGGTTTCCCTAGGTGCCGGCTGAGCTAGAGGCCAAAATCTACAGGTAGGCACTTCGCAAAAAACACCTCTGTTTTCTTCCCAAAATTTTGATGTGTCCACGTTGCACTTTGGGGCGTTTCCTGTCACGGACGCTAGGCCTACCCACACAAGTGAGGTATCATTTTTATCGGGACACTTGGGGGAACGCTGGGTGTAAGGATATTTGTGGCTCCTCTCAGATTCCAGAACTTTCTGCCACAGAAATGTGTGGAACATGTGTTTTTTTAGCCAAAATTTGAGGTTTGCAAAGGATTCTGGGTAACAGAACCTGGTCCGAGCCCCGCAAGTCACACCTCCTTGGATTCCCCTAGGTCTCTAGTTTTCAGAAATGCACAGGTTTGGTATGTTTCCCTAGGTGTCGGCTGAGCTAGAGGCCAAAATCTACAGATAGGCACTTCGCAAAAAACACCTCTGTTTTCTTCCAAAAATGTGGATGTGTCCACGTTGCGCTTTGGGGCGTTTCCTGTCACGGGCGCTAGGCCTACCCACACAAGTGAGGTATAATTTTTATCGGGAGACTTGGGGGAACGCTGGGTGGAAGGAAATTTGTGGCTCCTCTCAGATTCCAGAACTTTCTGCCACAGAAATGTGAGGAACATGTGTTTTTTTAGCCAATTTTGAGGTTTGCAAAGGATTCTGGGTAACAGAACCTGGTCCGAGCCCCGCAAGTCACCCCTCCTTGGATTCTTCTACATCTCTAGTTTTCAGAAATGCACAGGTTTGGTAGGTTTCCCTAGGTGCCGGCTGAGCTAGAGGCCAAAATCTACAGGTAGGCACTTCGCAAAAAACACCTCTGTTTTCTTCCAAAAATTTGGATGTGTCCACGTTGCGCTTTGAGTCGTTTCCTGTCGCGGGCGCTAGGCCTACCCACACAAGTGAGGTATCATTTTTATCGGGAGACTTGGGGGAACGCTGGGTGGAAGGAAATTTGTGGCTCCTCTCAGATTCCAGAACTTTCTGCCACAGAAATGTGAGGAACATGTGTTTTTTTAGCCACATTTTGAGGTTTGCAAAGGATTCTGGGTAACAGAACCTGGTCCGAGCCCCGCAAGTCACCCCTCCTTGGATTCCCCTAGGTCTCTAGTTTTCAGAAATGCACAGGTTTGGTAGGGTTCCCTAGGTGCCGGCTGAGCTAGAGGCCAAAATCTACAGGTAGGCACTTCGCAAAAAACACCTGTTTTCTTCCAAAAATTTGGATGTGTCCACGTTGCGCTTTGGGGCGTTTCCTGTCGCGGGCGCTAGGCCTACCCACACAAGTGAGGTTTCATTTTCATCGGGAGACTTGGGGGAACGCTGGGTGGAAGGAAATTTGTGGCTCCTCTCAGATTCCAGAACTTTCTGCCACAGAAATGTGAGGAACATGTGTTTTTTTAGCCAAATTTTGAGGTTTGCAAAGGATTCTGGGTAACAGAACCTGGTCCGAGCCCCGCAAGTCACCCCTCCTTGGATTCCCCTAGGTCTCTAGTTTTCAGAAATGCACAGGTTTGGTAGATTTCCCTAGGTGCCGGCTGGGCTAGAGCCCAAAATCTACAGGTAGGCACTTTGCAAAAAACACCTGTTTTCTTAAAAAAATGTGGATGTGTCCACGTTGCGCTTTTGGGCGTTTCCTGTCGCGGGCGCTAGGCCTACCCACACAAGTGAGGTATCATTTTTATCGGGAGACTTGGAGGAACGCTGGGTGGAAGGAAATTTGTGGCTCCTCTCAGATTCCAGAACTTTCTGCCACAGAAATGTGAGGAACATGTGTTTTTTTAGCCAAATTTTGAGGTTTGCAAAGGATTCTTGGTAACAGAACCTGGTCCGAGCCCCGCAAGTCACCCCTCCTTGGATTCCCCTAGGTCTCTAGTTTTCAGAAATGCACAGGTTTGGTAGGGTTCCCTAGGTGCCGGCTGAGCTAGAGGCCAAAATCTACAGGTAGGCACTTCGCAAAAAACACCTGTTTTCTTCCAAAAATTTGGATGTGTCCACGTTGCGCTTTGGAGCGTTTCCTGTCGCGGGCGCTAGGCCTACCCACACAAGTGAGGTATCATTTTTATCGGGAGACTTGGAGGAACGCTGGGTGGAAGGAAATTTGTTGCTCCTCTCAGATTCCAGAACTTTCTGCCACAGAAATGTGAGGAACATGTGTTTTTTTAGCCAAATTTTGAGGTTTGCAAAGGATTCTGGGTAACAGAACCTGGTCCGAGCCCGGCAAGTCACCCCTCCTTGGATTCCCCTAGGTCTCTAGTTTTCAGAAATGCACAGGTTTGGTAGGGTTCCCTAGGTGCCGGCTGAGCTAGAGGCCAAAATCTACAGGTAGGCACTTTGCAAAAAAGACCTGTTTTCTTCCAAAAATTTGGATGTGTCCACGTTGCGCTTTGGGGCGTTTCCTGTCGCGGGCGCTAGGCCTACCCACACAAGTGAGGATTAATTTTCATCGGGAGACTTGGGGGAACGCTGGGTGGAAGGAAATTTGTGGCTCCTCTCAGATTCCAGAACTTTCTGCCACAGAAATGTGAGGAACATGTGTTTTTTTATCCAAATTTTGAGGTTTGCAAAGGATTCTGGGTAACAGAACCTGGTCCGAGCCCGCAAGTCACCCCTCCTTGGATTCCCCTAGGTTTCTAGTTTTCAGAAATGCACAGGTTTGGTAGGGTTCCCTAGGTGCCGGCTGAGCTAGAGGCCAAAATCTACAGGTAGGCACTTCGCAAAAAACACCTCTGTTTTCTTCCAAAAATTTGGATGTGTCCACGTTGCACTTTGGGGCGTTTCCTGTCGCGGGCGCTAGGCCTACCCACACAAGTGAGGTATCATTTTTATCGGGAGACTTGGGGGAACGCTGGGTTGAAGGAAATTTGTGGCTCCTCTCAGATTCCAGAACTTTCTGCCACAGAAATGTGAGGAACATGTGTTTTTTTAGCCAAATTTTGAGGTTTGCAAAGGATTCTGGGTAACAGAACCTGGTCCGAGCCCCGCAAGTCACCCCTCCTTGGATTCCCCTAGGTCTCTAGTTTTCAGAAATGCACAGGTTTGGTAGGTTTCCCTAGGTGCCGGCTGAGCTAGAGGCCAAAATCTACAGGTAGGCACTTCGCAAAAAACACCTCTGTTTTCTTCCAAAAATTTGGATGTATCCAAGTTGCGCTTTGGGGCGTTTCCTGTCACGGGCGCTAGGCCTACCCACACAAGTGAGGTATAATTTTTATCGGGAGACTTGGGGGAACGCTGGGTGGAAGGAAATTTGTGGCTCCTCTCAGATTCCAGAACTTTCTGCCACAGAAATGTGAGGAACATGTGTTTTTTTAGCCAATTTTGAGGTTTGCAAAGGATTCTGGGTAACAGAACCTGGTCCGAGCCCCGCAAGTCACCCCTCCTTGGATTCTTCTACGTCTCTAGTTTTCAGAAATGCACAGGTTTGGTAGGTTTCCCTAGGTGCCGGCTGAGCTAGAGGCCAAAATCTACAGGTAGGCACTTCGCAAAAAACACCTCTGTTTTCTTCCAAAAATTTGGATGTGTCCACGTTGCGCTTTGAGTCGTTTCCTGTCGCGGGCGCTAGGCCTACCCACACAAGTGAGGTATCATTCTTATCGGGAGACTTGGGGGAACGCTGGGTGGAAGGAAATTTGTGGCTCCTCTCAGATTCCAGAACTTTCTGCCACAGAAATGTGAGGAACATGTGTTTTTTTAGCCACATTTTGAGGTTTGCAAAGGATTCTGGGTAACAGAACCTGGTCCGAGCCCCGCAAGTCACCCCTCCTTGGATTCCCCTAAGTCTCTAGTTTTCAGAAATGCACAGGTTTGGTAGGGTTCCCTAGGTGCCGGCTGAGCTAGAGGCCAAAATCTACAGGTAGGCACTTCGCAAAAAACACCTGTTTTCTTCCAAAAATTTGGATGTGTCCACGTTGCGCTTTGGGGCGTTTCCTGTCGCGGGCGCTAGGCCTACCCACACAAGTGAGGTTTCATTTTCATCGGGAGACTTGGGGGAACGCTGGGTGGAAGGAAATTTGTGGCTCCTCTCAGATTCCAGAACTTTCTGCCACAGAAATGTGAGGAACATGTGTTTTTTTAGCCAAATTTTGAGGTTTGCAAAGGATTCTGGGTAACAGAACCTGGTCCGAGCCCCGCAAGTCACCCCTCCTTGGATTCCCCTAGGTCTCTAGTTTTCAGAAATGCACAGGTTTGGTAGATTTCCCTAGGTGCCGGCTGGGCTAGAGCCCAAAATCTACAGGTAGGCACTTTGCAAAAAACACCTGTTTTCTTAAAAAAATGTGGATGTGTCCACGTTGCGCTTTTGGGCGTTTCCTGTCGCGGGCGCTAGGCCTACCCACACAAGTGAGGTATTGTTTTTATCGGGAGACTTGGAGGAACGCTGGGTGGAAGGAAATTTGTGGCTCCTCTCAGATTCCAGAACTTTCTGCCACAGAAATGTGAGGAACATGTGTTTTTTTAGCCAAATTTTGAGGTTTGCAAAGGATTCTGGGTAACAGAACCTGGTCCGAGCCCCGCAAGTCACCCCTCCTTGGATTCCCCTAGGTCTCTAGTTTTCAGAAATGCACAGGTTTGGTAGGGTTCCCTAGGTGCCGGCTGAGCTAGAGGCCAAAATCTACAGGTAGGCACTTCGCAAAAAACACCTGTTTTCTTCCAAAAATTTGGATGTGTCCACGTTGCGCTTTGGAGCGTTTCCTGTCGCGGGCGCTAGGCCTACCCACACAAGTGAGGTATCATTTTTATCGGGAGACTTGGAGGAACGCTGGGTGGAAGGAAATTTGTTGCTCCTCTCAGATTCCAGAACTTTCTGCCACAGAAATGTGAGGAACATGTGTTTTTTTAGCCAAATTTTGAGGTTTGCAAAGGATTCTGGGTAACAGAACCTGGTCCGAGCCCGGCAAGTCACCCCTCCTTGGATTCCCCTAGGTCTCTAGTTTTCAGAAATGCACAGGTTTGGTAGGGTTCCCTAGGTGCCGGCTGAGCTAGAGGCCAAAATCTACAGGTAGGCACTTCGCAAAAAACACCTGTTTTCTTCCAAAAATTTGGATGTGTCCACGTTGCGCTTTGGGGCGTTTCCTGTCGCGGGCGCTAGGCCTACCCACACAAGTGAGGATTAATTTTCATCGGGAGACTTGGGGGAACGCTGGGTGGAAGGAAATTTGTGGCTCCTCTCAGATTCCAGAACTTTCTGCCACAGAAATGTGAGGAACATGTGTTTTTTTAGCCAAATTTTGAGGTTTGCAAAGGATTCTGGGTAACAGAACCTGGTCCGAGCCCGCAAGTCACCCCTCCTTGGATTCCCCTAGGTTTCTAGTTTTCAGAAATGCACAGGTTTGGTAGGGTTCCCTAGGTGCCGGCTGAGCTAGAGGCCAAAATCTACAGGTAGGCACTTCGCAAAAAACACCTCTGTTTTCTTCCAAAAATTTGGATGTGTCCACGTTGCGCTTTGGGGCGTTTCCTGTCGCGGGCGCTAGGCCTACCCACACAAGTGAGGTATCATTTTTATCGGGAGACTTGGGGGAACGCTGGGTTGAAGGAAATTTGTGGCTCCTCTCAGATTCCAGAACTTTCTGCCACAGAAATGTGAGGAACATGTGTTTTTTTAGCCAAATTTTGAGGTTTGCAAAGGATTCTGGGTAACAGAACCTGGTCCGAGCCCCGCAAGTCACCCCTCCTTGGATTTCCCTAGGTCTCTAGTTTTCAGAAATGCACAGGTTTGGTAGGTTTCCCTAGGTGCCGGCTGAGCTAGAGGCCAAAATCTACAGGTAGGCACTTCGCAAAAAACACCTCTGTTTTCTTCCAAAAATTTGGATGTATCCAAGTTGCGCTTTGGGGCGTTTCCTGTCACGGGCGCTAGGCCTACCCACACAAGTGAGGTATAATTTTTATCGGGAGACTTGGGGGAACGCTGGGTGGAAGGAAATTTGTGGCTCCTCTCAGATTCCAGAACTTTCTGCCACAGAAATGTGAGGAACATGTGTTTTTTTAGCCAAATTTTGAGGTTTGCAAAGGATTCTGGGTAACAGAACCTGGTCCGAGCCCCGCAAGTCACCCCTCCTTGGATTCTTCTAGGTCTCTAGTTTTCAGAAATGCACAGGTTTGGTAGGTTTCCCTAGGTGCCGGCTGAGCTAGAGGCCAAAATCTACAGGTAGGCACTTCGCAAAAAACACCTCTGTTTTCTTCCAAAAATTTGGATGTGTCCACGTTGCACTTTGGGGCGTTTCCTGTCGCGGACGCTGGGCCTACCCACACAAGTGAGGTATCATTTTTATCGGGAGACTTGGAGGAACGCTGAGTGGAAGGAAATTTGTGGCTCCTCTCAGATTCCAGAACTTTCTGCCACAGAAATGTGTGGAACATGTGTTTTATTAGCCAATATTTGAGGTTTGCAAAGGATTCTCGGTAACAGAACCTGGTCCGAGCCCCGCAACGCACCCCTCCTTGGATTTCCCTAGGTGTCTACTTTTCAGAAATGCACAGGTTTGGTAGGTTTCCCTAGGTGCCGGCTGAGCTAGAGGCCAAAATCTACAGGTAGGCACTTCGCAAAAAACACCTCTGTTTTCTTCCAAAAATTTGGATCTGTCCACGTTGCACATCGGGGCGTTTCCTGTCACGGACGCTAGGCCTACCCACACAAGTGAGGTATCATTTTTATCGGGAGACTTGGGGGAACGCTGGGTGTAAGGATATTTGTGGCTACTCTCAGATTCCAGAACTTTCTGCCACAGAAATGTGTGGAACATGTGTTTTTTTAGCCAAAATTTGAGGTTTGCAAAGGATTCTGGGTAACAGAACCTGGTCCGAGCCCCGCAAGTCACACCTCCTTGGATTCCCCTAGGTCTCTAGTTTTCAGAAATGCACAGGTTTGGTATGTTTCCCTAGGTGCCGGCTGAGCTAGAGGCCAAAATCTACAGGTAGGCACTTCACAGAAAACACCTGTTTTCTTCAAAAAATTTGGATGTGTCCACGTTGCGCTTTGGTGCGTTTCCTGTCGTGGGCGCTAGGCCTACCCACAGAAGTGAGGTATAATTTTTTTCGGGAGACTTGGGGGAACGCTGGGTGGAAGGAAATTTGTGGCTCATCTCAGATTCCAGAACTTTCTGCCACAGAAATGTGAGGAACATGTGTTTTTTTAACCAAATTTTGAGGTTTGCAAAGGATTCTGGGTAACAGAACCTGGTCCGAGCCCCGCAAGTCACCCCTCCTTGGATTCCCCTAGGTCTCTAGTTTTCAGAAATGCACAGGTTTGGTAGGGTTCCCTAGGTGCCGGCTGAGCTAGAGGCCAAAATCTACAGGTAGGCACTTCGCAAAAAACACCTCTGTTTTCTTCCAAAAATTTGGATGTGTCCACGTTGCGCTTTGGGGCGTTTCCTGTCGCGGGCGCTATGCCTACCCACACAAGTGAGGTCTCATTTTTATCGGGAGACTTGGGGGAACGCTGGGTGGAAGGACATTTTTGGCTCCTCTCAGATTCCAGAACTTTCTGCCACAGAAATGTGAAGAACATGTGTTTTTTTAGCCAAATTTTGAGGTTTGCAAAGGATTCTGGGTAACAGAAACTGGTCCGAGCCCCGCAAGTCACCCCTCCTTGGATTCCCCTAGGTCTCTAGTTTTCAGAAATGCACAGGTTTGGTAGGTTTCCCTAGGTGCCGGCTGAGCTAGAGGCCAAAATCTACAGGTAGGCACTTCGAAAAAAACACCTCTGTTTTCTTCCAAAAATTTGGATGTGTCCACGTTGCGCTTTGGGGCGTTTCCTGTCGCGGGCGCTAGGCCTACGCACACAAGTGAGGTATCATTTTTATCGGGAGACTTGGGGGAACGCTGGGTGGAAGGAAATTTGTGGCTCCTCTCAGATTCCAGAACTTTCTGCCACAGAAATGTGAGGAAAATGTTTTTTTTAGCCAAATTATGAGGTTTGCAAAGGATTCTGGGTAACAGAACCTGGTCCGAGCCCCGCAAGTCACCCCTCCTTGGATTCCCCTAGGTCTCTAGTTTTCAGAAATGTACAGGTTTGGTATTTTTCCCTAGGTGCCGGCTGAGCTAGAGGCCAAAATCTACAGGTAGGCACTTCGCAAAAAACACCTCTGTTTTCTTCCAAAAATTTGGATGTGTCCACGTTGCGCTTTGGGGAGTTTCCTGTCGCAGGCGCTAGGCCTACCCACACAAGTGAGGTATCATTTTTATCGGGAGACTTGGGGGAACGCTGGGTGGAAGGAAATTTGTGGCTCATCTCAGATTCCAGAACTTTCTGCCACAGAAATGTGAGGAACATGTGTTTTTTTAGCCAATTTTATGGTTTGCAAAGGATTCTGGGTAACAGAACCTGGTCCGAGCCCCGCAAGTCACCTCTCCTTGGATTCTTCTAGGTCTCTAGTTTTCAGAAATGCACAGGTTTGGTAGGTTTCCCTAGGTGCCGGCTGAGCTAGAGGCCAAAATCTACAGGTAGGCACTTCGCAAAAAACACCTCTGTTTTCTTCCAAAAATTTGGATGTGTGCACGTTGCGCTTTGAGTCGTTTCCTGTCGCGGGCGCTAGGCCTACCCACACAAGTGAGGTATCATTTTTATCGGGAGACATGGGGGAACGCTGGGTGGAAGGAAATTTGTGGCTCCTCTCAGATTCCAGAACTTTCTGCCACAGAAATGTGAGGAACATGTGTTTTTTTAGCCACATTTTGAGTTTTGCAAAGGATTCTGGGTAACAGAACCTGGTCCGAGCCCCGCAAGTCACCCCTCCTTGGATTCCCCTAGGTCTCTAGTTTTCAGAAATGCACAGGTTTGGTAGGGTTCCCTAGGTGCCGGCTGAGCTAGAGGCCAAAATCTACCGGTAGGCACTTCGCAGAAAACACCTGTTTTCTTCCAAAAATTTGGATGTGTCCACGTTGCGCGTTGGTGCGTTTCCTGTCGTGGGCGCTAGGCCTACCCACACAAGTGAGGTATTATTTTTATCGGGAGACTTGGGGCAACGCTGGGTGGAAGGAAATTTGTGGCTCCTCTCAGATTCCAGAACTTTCTGCCACAGAAATGTGAGGAACATGTGTTTTTTTAGCCAAATTTTGAGGTTTGCAAAGGATTCTGGGTAACAGAACCTGGTCCGAGCCCCGCAAGTCAACCCTCCTTGGATTCCCCTAGGTCTCTAGTTTTCAGAAATGCACAGGTCTGGTAGGTTTCCCTAGGTGCCGGCTGAGCTAGAGACCAAAATCTACAGGTAGGCACTTCGCAAAAAACACCTCTGTTTTCTTCCAAAAATTTGGATGTATCCAAGTTGCGCTTTGGGGCGTTTCCTGTCACGGGCGCTAGGCCTACCCACACAAGTGAGGTATCATTTTTATCGGGAGACTTGGGGGAACGCTGAGTGGAAGGAAATTTGTGGCTCCTCTCAGATTCCAGAACTTTCTGCCACAGAAATGTGAGGAACATGTTTTTTTTAGCCAAATTATGAGGTTTGCAAAGGATTCTGGGTAACAGAACCTGGTCCGAGCCCCGCAAGTCACCCCTCCTTGGATTCCCCTAGGTCTCTAGTTTTCAGAAATGTACAGGTTTGGTATTTTTCCCTAGGTGCCGGCTGAGCTAGAGGCCAAAATCTACAGGTAGGCACTTCGCAAAAAACACCTCTGTTATCTTCCAAAAATTTGGATGTGTCCACGTTGCGCTTTGGGGCGTTTCCTGTCACGGGCGCTAGGCCTACCCACACAAGTGAGGTATCATTTTTATCGGGAAACTTGGGGGAACGCTGGGTGGAAGGAAATTTGTGGCTCATCTCAGATTCCAGAACTTTCTGCCACAGAAATGTGAGGAACATGTGTTTTTTTATCCAATTTTGAGGTTTGCAAAGGATTCTGGGTAACAGAACCTGGTCCGAGCCCCGCAAGTCACCCCTCCTTGGATTCCCCGAGGTTTCTAGTTTTCAGAAATGCACAGGTTTGGTAGGGTTCCCTAGGTGCCGGCTGAGCTAGAGGCCAAAATCGACAGGTAGGCACTTCGCAAAA
The DNA here is from genome assembly GCF_031143425.1 of Pleurodeles waltl. Taxonomy (NCBI): domain Eukaryota; kingdom Metazoa; phylum Chordata; class Amphibia; order Caudata; family Salamandridae; genus Pleurodeles; species Pleurodeles waltl. Next base: position 654,555,628 of record NC_090436.1, read on the forward strand.
AACACCTCTGTTTTCTTCCAAAAATGTGGATGTGTCCACGTTGCGCTTTGGGGTGTTTCCTGGCGCGGGCGCTAGGCCTACCCACACAAGTGAGGTATCATTTTTATCGGGAGACTTGGGGGAACGCTGGGTGGAAGGAAATTTGTGGCTCCTCTCAGATTCCAGAACTTTCTGCCACAGAAATGTGAGGAACATGTTTTTTTAGCCAAATTATGAGGTTTGCAAGGATTCTGGGTAACAGAACCTGGTCCGAGCCCCGCAAGTCACCCCTCCTTGGATTCCCCTAGGTCTCTAGTTTTCAGAAATGTACAGGTTTGGTATTTTTCCCTAGGTGTCGGCTGAGCTAGAGGCCAAAATCTACAGGTAGGCACTTCGCAAAAAACACCTCTGTTTTCTTCCAAAAATGTGGATGTGTCCACATTGCGCTTTGGGGCGTTTCCTGTCACGGGCGCTAGGCCTACCCACACAAGTGAGGTATAATTTTTATCGGGAGACTTGGGGGAACGCTGGGTGGAAGGAAATTTGTGGCTCCTCTCAGATTCCAGAACTTTCTGCCACAGAAATGTGAGGAACATGTGTTTTTTTAGCCAATTTTGAGGTTTGCAAAGGATTCTGGGTAACAGAACCTGGTCCGAGCCCCGCAAGTCACCCCTCCTTGGATTCTTCTACGTCTCTAGTTTTCAGAAATGCACAGGTTTGGTAGGTTTCCCTAGGTGCCGGCTGAGCTAGAGGCCAAAATCTACAGATAGGCACTTCGCAAAAAACACCTCTGTTTTCTTCCAAAAATTTGGATGTGTCCACGTTGCGCTTTGAGTCGTTTCCTGTCGCGGGCGCTAGGCCTACCCACACAAGTGAGGTATCATTTTTATCGGGAGACTTGGGGGAACGCTGGGTGGAAGGAAATTTGTGGCTCCTCTCAGATTCCAGAACTTTCTGCCACAGAAATGTGAGGAACATGTGTTTTTTTAGCCACATTTTGAGGTTTGCAAAGGATTCTGGGTAACAGAACCTGGTCCGAGCCCCGCAAGTCACCCCTCCTTGGATTCCCCTAGGTCTCTAGTTTTCAGAAATGCACAGGTTTGGTAGATTTCCCTAGGTGCCGGCTGGGCTAGAGCCCAAAATCTACAGGTAGGCACTTTGCAAAAACAACTGTTTTCTTAAAAAAATGTGGATGTGTCCACGTTGCGCTTTTGGGCGTTTCCTGTCGCGGGCGCTAGGCCTACCCACACAAGTGAGGTATCATTTTTATCGGGAGACTTGGAGGAACGCTGGGTGGAAGGAAATTTGTGGCTCCTCTCAGATTCCAGAACTTTCTGCCACAGAAATGTGAGGAACATGTGTTTTTTTAGCCACATTTTGAGGTTTGCAAAGGATTCTGGGTAACAGAACCTGGTCCGAGCCCCGCAAGTCACCCCTCCTTGGATTCTTCTAGGTCTCTAGTTTTCAGAAATGTACAGGTTTGGTATTTTTCCCTAGGTGCCGGCTGAGCTAGAGGCCAAAATCTACAGGTAGGCACTTCGCAAAAAACACCTCTGTTTTCTTCCAAAAATTTGGATGTGTCCACGTTGCGCTTTGGGGAGTTTCCTGTCGCAGGCGCTAGGCCTACCCACACAAGTGAGGTATCATTTTTATCGGGAGACTTGGGGGAACGCTGGGTGGAAGGAAATTTGTGGCTCATCTCAGATTCCAGAACTTTCTGCCACAGAAATGTGAGGAACATGTGTTTTTTTAGCCAATTTTATGGTTTGCAAAGGATTCTGGGTAACAGAACCTGGTCCGAGCCCCGCAAGTCACCTCTCCTTGGATTCTTCTAGGTCTCTAGTTTTCAGAAATGCACAGGTTTGGTAGGTTTCCCTAGGTGCCGGCTGAGCTAGAGGCCAAAATCTACAGGTAGGCACTTCGCAAAAAACACCTCTGTTTTCTTCCAAAAATTTGGATGTGTGCACGTTGCGCTTTGAGTCGTTTCCTGTCGCGGGCGCTAGGCCTACCCACACAAGTGAGGTATCATTTTTATCGGGAGACATGGGGGAACGCTGGGTGGAAGGAAATTTGTGGCTCCTCTCAGATTCCAGAACTTTCTGCCACAGAAATGTGAGGAACATGTGTTTTTTTAGCCACATTTTGAGTTTTGCAAAGGATTCTGGGTAACAGAACCTGGTCCGAGCCCCGCAAGTCACCCCTCCTTGGATTCCCCTAGGTCTCTAGTTTTCAGAAATGCACAGGTTTGGTAGGGTTCCCTAGGTGCCGGCTGAGCTAGAGGCCAAAATCTACCGGTAGGCACTTCGCAGAAAACATCTGTTTTCTTCCAAAAATTTGGATGTGTCCACGTTGCGCGTTGGTGCGTTTCCTGTCGTGGGCGCTAGGCCTACCCACACAAGTGAGGTATTATTTTTATCGGGAGACTTGGGGCAACGCTGGGTGGAAGGAAATTTGTGGCTCCTCTCAGATTCCAGAACTTTCTGCCACAGAAATGTGAGGAACATGTGTTTTTTTAGCCAAATTTTGAGGTTTGCAAAGGATTCTGGGTAACAGAACCTGGTCCGAGCCCCGCAAGTCAACCCTCCTTGGATTCCCCTAGGTCTCTAGTTTTCAGAAATGCACAGGTCTGGTAGGTTTCCCTAGGTGCCGGCTGAGCTAGAGACCAAAATCTACAGGTAGGCACTTCGCAAAAAACACCTCTGTTTTCTTCCAAAAATTTGGATGTATCCAAGTTGCGCTTTGGGGCGTTTCCTGTCACGGGCGCTAGGCCTACCCACACAAGTGAGGTATCATTTTTATCGGGAGACTTGGGGGAACGCTGAGTGGAAGGAAATTTGTGGCTCCTCTCAGATTCCAGAACTTTCTGCCACAGAAATGTGAGGAACATGTTTTTTTTAGCCAAATTATGAGGTTTGCAAAGGATTCTGGGTAACAGAACCTGGTCCGAGCCCCGCAAGTCACCCCTCCTTGGATTCCCCTAGGTCTCTAGTTTTCAGAAATGTACAGGTTTGGTATTTTTCCCTAGGTGCCGGCTGAGCTAGAGGCCAAAATCTACAGGTAGGCACTTCGCAAAAAACACCTCTGTTATCTTCCAAAAATTTGGATGTGTCCACGTTGCGCTTTGGGGCGTTTCCTGTCACGGGCGCTAGGCCTACCCACACAAGTGAGGTATCATTTTTATCGGGAAACTTGGGGGAACGCTGGGTGGAAGGAAATTTGTGGCTCATCTCAGATTCCAGAACTTTCTGCCACAGAAATGTGAGGAACATGTGTTTTTTTTAGCCAATTTTGAGGTTTGCAAAGGATTCTGGGTAACAGAACCTGGTCCGAGCCCCGCAAGTCACCCCTCCTTGGATTCCCCGAGGTTTCTAGTTTTCAGAAATGCACAGGTTTGGTAGGGTTCCCTAGGTGCCGGCTGAGCTAGAGGCCAAAATCGACAGGTAGGCACTTCGCAAAAAACACCTCTGTTTTCTTCCAAAAATGTGGATGTGTCCACGTTGCGCTTTGGGGTGTTTCCTGGCGCGGGCGCTAGGCCTACCCACACAAGTGAGGTATCATTTTTATCGGGAGACTTGGGGGAACGCTGGGTGGAAGGAAATTTGTGGCTCCTCTCAGATTCCAGAACTTTCTGCCACAGAAATGTGAGGAACATGTTTTTTTAGCCAAATTATGAGGTTTGCAAGGATTCTGGGTAACAGAACCTGGTCCGAGCCCCGCAAGTCACCCCTCCTTGGATTCCCCTAGGTCTCTAGTTTTCAGAAATGTACAGGTTTGGTATTTTTCCCTAGGTGTCGGCTGAGCTAGAGGCCAAAATCTACAGGTAGGCACTTCGCAAAAAACACCTCTGTTTTCTTCCAAAAATGTGGATGTGTCCACATTGCGCTTTGGGGCGTTTCCTGTCACGGGCGCTAGGCCTACCCACACAAGTGAGGTATAATTTTTATCGGGAGACTTGGGGGAACGCTGGGTGGAAGGAAATTTGTGGCTCCTCTCAGATTCCAGAACTTTCTGCCACAGAAATGTGAGGAACATGTGTTTTTTTAGCCAATTTTGAGGTTTGCAAAGGATTCTGGGTAACAGAACCTGGTCCGAGCCCCGCAAGTCACCCCTCCTTGGATTCTTCTACGTCTCTAGTTTTCAGAAATGCACAGGTTTGGTAGGTTTCCCTAGGTGCCGGCTGAGCTAGAGGCCAAAATCTACAGATAGGCACTTCGCAAAAAACACCTCTGTTTTCTTCCAAAAATTTGGATGTGTCCACGTTGTGCTTTGAGTCGTTTCCTGTCGCGGGCGCTAGGCCTACCCACACAAGTGAGGTATCATTTTTATCGGGAGACTTGGGGGAACGCTGGGTGGAAGGAAATTTGTGGCTCCTCTCAGATTCCAGAACTTTCTGCCACAGAAATGTGAGGAACATGTGTTTTTTTAGCCACATTTTGAGGTTTGCAAAGGATTCTGGGTAACAGAACCTGGTCCGAGCCCCGCAAGTCACCCCTCCTTGGATTCCCCTAGGTCTCTAGTTTTCAGAAATGCACAGGTTTGGTAGATTTCCCTAGGTGCCGGCTGGGCTAGAGCCCAAAATCTACAGGTAGGCACTTTGCAAAAACAACTGTTTTCTTAAAAAAATGTGGATGTGTCCACGTTGCGCTTTTGGGCGTTTCCTGTCGCGGGCGCTAGGCCTACCCACACAAGTGAGGTATCATTTTTATCGGGAGACTTGGAGGAACGCTGGGTGGAAGGAAATTTGTGGCTCCTCTCAGATTCCAGAACTTTCTGCCACAGAAATGTGAGGAACATGTGTTTTTTTAGCCACATTTTGAGGTTTGCAAAGGATTCTGGGTAACAGAACCTGGTCCGAGCCCCGCAAGTCACCCCTCCTTGGATTCCCCTAGGTCTCTAGTTTTCAGAAATGCACAGGTTTGGTAGGGTTCCCTAGGTGCCGGCTGAGCTAGAGGCCAAAATCTACAGGTAGGCACTTCGCAAAAAACACCTGTTTTCTTCCAAAAATTTGGATGTGTCCACGTTGCGCTTTGGGGTGTTTCCTGTCGCGGGCGCTAGGCCTACCCACACAAGTGAGGTTTCATTTTCATCGGGAGACTTGGGGGAACGCTGGGTGGAAGGAAATTTGTGACTCCTCTCAGATTCCAGAACTTTCTGCCACAGAAATGTGAGGAACATGTGTTTTTTTAGCCAAATTTTGAGGTTTGCAAAGGATTCTGGGTAACAGAACCTGGTCCGAGCCCGCAAGTCACCCCTCCTTGGATTCCCCTAGGTTTCTAGTTTTCAGAAATGCACAGGTTTGGTAGGGTACCCTAGGTGCCGGCTGAGCTAGAGGCCAAAATCTACAGGTAGGCACTTCGCAAATAACACCTCTGTTTTCTTCCAAAAATGTGGATGTGTCCACGTTGCGCTTTGGGGCGTTTCCTGTCGCGGGCGCTAGGCCTACCCACACAAGTGAGGTATCATTTTTATCGGGAGACTTGGGGGAACGCTGGGTTGAAGGAAATTTGTGGCTCCTCTCAGATTCCAGAACTTTCTGCCACTGAAATGTGAGGAACATGTGTTTTTTTAGCCAAATTTTGAGGTTTGCAAAGGATTCTGGGTAACAGAACCTGGTCCGAGCCCCTCAAGTCACCCCTCCTTGGATTCCCCTAGTTCTCTAGTTTTCAGAAATGCACAGGTTTGGTAGGTTTCCCTAGGTGCCGGCTGAGCTAGAGGCCAAAATCGACAGGTAGGCACTTCGCAAAAAACACCTCTGTTTTCTTCCAAAAATTTGGATGTATCCAAGTTGCGCTTTGGGGCGTTTCCTGTCACGGGCGCTAGGCCTACCCACACAAGTGAGGTATCATTTTTATCGGGAGACTTGGGGGAACGCTGGGTGGAAGGAAATTTGTGGCTCCTCTCAGATTCCAGAACTTTCTGCCACAGAAATGTGAGGAACATGTGTTTTTTTAGCCAAATTTTGAGGTTTGCAAAGGATTCTGGGTAACAGAACCTGGTCTGAGCCCCGCAAGTCACCCCTCCTTGGATTCTTCTAGGTCTCTAGTTTTCAGAAATGCACAGGTTTGGTAGGTTTCCCTAGGTGCCGGCTGAGCTAGAGGCCAAAATCTACAGGTAGGCACTTCGCAAAAAACACCTCTGTTTTCTTCCCAAAATTTGGATGTGTCCACGTTGCACTTTGGGGCGTTTCCTGTCGCGGACGCTGGGCCTACCCACACAAGTGAGGTATCATTTTTATCGGGAGACTTGGGGGAACGCTGAGTGGAAGGAAATTTGTGGCTCCTCTCAGATTCCAGAACTTTCTGCCACAGAAATGTGTGGAACAGGTGTTTTTTTAGGCAATATTTGAGGTTTGCAAAGGATTCTCGGTAACAGAACCTGGTCCGAGCCCCGCAACTCACCCCTCCTTGGATTTCCCTAGGTGTCTACTTTTCAGAAATGCACAGGTTTGGTAGGTTTCCCTAGGTGCCGGCTGAGCTAGAGGCCAAAATCTACAGGTAGGCACTTCGCAAAAAACACCTCTGTTTTCTTCCAAAAATTTGGATGTGTCCACGTTGCACTTTGGGGCGTTTCCTGTCACGGACGCTAGGCCTACCCACACAAGTGAGGTATCATTTTTATCGGGAGACTTGGGGGAACGCTGGGTGTAAGGATATTTGTGGCTCCTCTCAGATTCCAGAACTTTCTGCCACAGAAATGTGTGGAACATGTGTTTTTTTAGCCAAAATTTGAGGTTTGCAAAGGATTCTGGGTAACAGAACCTGGTCCGAGCCCCGCAAGTCACACCTCCTTGGATTCCCCTAGGTCTCTAGTTTTCAGAAATGCACAGGTTTGGTATGTTTCCCTAGGTGCCGGCTGAGCTAGAGGCCAAAATCTACCGGTAGGCACTTCGCAGAAAACACCTGTTTTCTTCAAAAAATTTTGATGTGTCCACGTTGCGCTTTGGTGCGTTTCCTGTCGTGGGTGCTAGGCCTACCCACAGAAGTGAGGTATCATTTTTTTCGGGAGACTTGGGGGAACGCTGGGTGGAAGGAAATTTGTGGCTCATCTCAGATTCCAGAACTTTCTGCCACAGAAATGTGAGGAACATGTGTTTTTTTAACCAAATTTTGAGGTTTGCAAAGGATTCTGGGTAACAGAACCTGGTCCGAGCCCCGCAAGTCACCGCTCCTTGGATTCCCCTAGGTCTCTAGTTTTCAGAAATGCACAGGTTTGGTAGGGTTCCCTAGGTGCCGGCTGAGCTAGAGGCCAAAATCTACAGGTAGGCACTTCGCAAAAAACACCTCTGTTTTCTTCCAAAAATTTGGATGTGTCCACGTTGCGCTTCGGGGCGTTTCCTGTCGCGGACGCTAGGCCTACCCACACAAGTGAGGTATCATTTTTATCGGGAGACTTGGGGGAACGCTGGGTGGAAGGAAATTTGTGGCTCCTCTCAGATTCCAGAACTTTCTGCCACAGAAATTTTCGGAACATGTGTTTTTTTAGCCAAATTTTGAGGTTTGCAAAGGATTCTGGGTAACAGAACCTGGTCCGAGCCCCGCAAGTCACCCCTCCTTGGATTCCCCTAGGTCTCTAGTTTTCAGAAATGCACAGGTTTGGTAGGGTTCCCTAGGTGCCGGCTGAGCTAGAGGCCAAAATCTACAGGTAGGCACTTCGCAAAAAACACCTCTGTTTTCTTCCAAAAATTTGGATGTGTCCACGTTGCGCTTTGGGGCGTTTCCTGTCGCGGGCGCTAGGCCTACCCACACAAGTGAGGTCTCATTTTTATCGGGAGACTTGGGGGAACGCTGGGTGGAAGGACATTTTTGGCTCCTCTCAGATTCCAGAACTTTCTGCCACAGAAATGTGAAGAACATGTGTTTTTTTAGCCAAATTTTGAGGTTTGCAAAGGATTCTGGGTAACAGAAACTGGTCCGAGCCCCGCAAGTCACCCCTCCTTGGATTCCCCCTGGTCTCTAGTTTTCAGAAATGCACAGGTTTGGTAGGTTTCCCTAGGTGCCGGCTGAGCTAGAGGCCAAAATCTACAGGTAGGCACTTCGAAAAAAACACCTCTGTTTTCTTCCAAAAATTTGGATGTGTCCACGTTGCGCTTTGGGGCGTTTCCTGTCGCGGGCGCTAGGCCTACGCACACAAGTGAGGTATCATTTTTATCGGGAGACTTGGGGGAACGCTGGGTGGAAGGAAATTTGTGGCTCCTCTCAGATTCCAGAACTTTCTGCCACAGAAATGTGAGGAACATGTTTTTTTTAGCCAAATTATGAGGTTTGCAAAGGATTCTGGGTAACAGAACCTGGTCCGAGCCCCGCAAGTCACCCCTCCTTGGATTCCCCTAGGTCTCTAGTTTTCAGAAATGTACAGGTTTGGTATTTTTCCCTAGGTGCCGGCTGAGCTAGAGGCCAAAATCTACAGGTAGGCACTTCGCAAAAAACACCTCTGTTTTCTTCCAAAAATTTGGATGTGTCCACGTTGCGCTTTGGGGCGTTTCCTGTCGCGGGCGCTAGGCCTACCCACACAAGTGAGGTATCATTTTTATCGGGAGACTTGGGGGAACGCTGGGTGGAAGGAAATTTGTGGCTCATCTCAGATTCCAGAACTTTCTGCCACAGAAATGTGAGGAACATGTGTTTTTTTAGCCAATTTTATGGTTTGCAAAGGATTCTGGGTAACAGAACCTGGTCCGAGCCCCGCAAGTCACCTCTCCTTGGATTCTTCTAGGTCTCTAGTTTTCAGAAATGCACAGGTTTGGTAGGTTTCCCTAGGTGCCGGCTGAGCTAGAGGCCAAAATCTACAGGTAGGCACTTCGCAAAAAACACCTCTGTTTTCTTCCAAAAATTTGGATGTGTGCACGTTGCGCTTTGAGTCGTTTCCTGTCGCGTGCGCTAGGCCTACCCACACAAGTGAGGTATCATTTTTATCGGGAGACATGGGGGAACGCTGGGTGGAAGGAAATTTGTGGCTCCTCTCAGATTTCAGAACTTTCTGCCACAGAAATGTGAGGAACATGTGTTTTTTTAGCCACATTTTGAGTTTTGCAAATGATTCTGGGTAACAGAACCTGGTCCGAGCCCCGCAAGTCACCCCTCCTTGGATTCCCCTAGGTCTCTAGTTTTCAGAAATGCACAGGTTTGGTAGGGTTCCCTAGGTGCCGGCTGAGCTAGAGGCCAAAATCTACCGGTAGGCACTTCGCAGAAAACACCTGTTTTCTTCCAAAAATTTGGATGTGTCCACGTTGCGCGTTGGTGCGTTTCCTGTCGTGGGCGCTAGGCCTACCCACACAAGTGATGTATTATTTTTATCGGGAGACTTGGGGGAACGCTGGGTGGAAGGAAATTTGTGGCTCCTCTCAGATTCCAGAACTTTCTGCCACAGAAATGTGAGGAACATGTGTTTTTTTAGCCAAATTTTGAGGTTTGCAAAGGATTCTGGGTAACAGAACCTGGTCCGAGCCCCGCAAGTCACCCCTCCTTGGATTCCCCTAGGTCTCTAGTTTTCAGAAATGCACAGGTCTGGTAGGTTTCCCTAGGTGCCGGCTGAGCTAGAGGCCAAAATCTACAGGTAGGCACTTCGTAAAAAACACCTCTGTTTTCTTCCAAAAATTTGGATGTATCCAAGTTGCGCTTTGGGGCGTTTCCTGTCACGGGCGCTAGGCCTACCCACACAAGTGAGGTATCATTTTTATCGGGAGACTTGGGGGAACGCTGAGTGGAAGGAAATTTGTGGCTCCTCTCAGATTCCAGAACTTTCTGCCACAGAAATGTGAGGAACATGTTTTTTTTAGCCAAATTATGAGGTTTGCAAAGGATTCTAGGTAACAGAACCTGGTCCGAGCCCCGCAAGTCACCCCTCCTTGGATTCCCCTAGGTCTCTAGTTTTCAGAAATGTACAGGTTTGGTATTTTTCCCTAGGTGCCGGCTGAGCTAGAGGCCAAAATCTACAGGTAGGCACTTCGCAAAAAACACCTCTGTTTTCTTCCAAAAATTTGGATGTGTCCACGTTGCGCTTTGGGGCGTTTCCTGTCACGGGCGCTAGGCCTACCCACACAAGTGAGGTATCATTTTTATCGGGAAACTTGGGGGAACGCTGGGTGGAAGGAAATTTGTGGCTCATCTCAGATTCCAGAACTTTCTGCCACAGAAATGTGAGGAACATGTGTTTTTTTAGCCAATTTTGAGGTTTGCAAAGGATTCTGGGTAACAGAACCTGGTCCGAGCCCCGCAAGTCACCCCTCCTTAGATTCTTCTAGATCTCTAGTTTTCAGAAATGCACAGGTTTGGTAGGTTTCCCTAGGTGCCGGCTGAGCTAGAGGCCAAAATCTACAGGTAGGCACTTCGCAAAAAACACCTCTGTTTTCTTTCAAAAATTTGGATGTGAGCACGTTGCGCTTTGAGTCGTTTCCTGTCGCGGGCGCTAGGCCTACCCACACAAGTGAGGTATCATTTTTATCGGGAGACTTGGGGGAACGCTGGGTGGAAGGAAATTTGTGGCTCCTCTCAGATTCCAGAACTTTCTGCCACAGAAATGTGAGGAACATGTGTTTTTTTAGCCAAATTTTGAGGTTTGCAAAGGATTCTGGGTAACAGAACCTGGTCCGAGCCCCGCAAGTCACCCCTCCTTGGATTCCCCGAGGTTTCTAGTTTTCAGAAATGCACAGGTTTGGTAGGGTTCCCTAGGTGCCGGCTGAGCTAGAGGCCAAAATCGACAGGTAGGCACTTCGCAAAAAACACCTCTGTTTTCTTCCAAAAATGTGGATGTGTCCACGTTGCGCTTTGGGGTGTTTCCTGGCGCGGGCGCTAGGCCTACCCACACAAGTGAGGTATCATTTTTATCGGGAGACTTGGGGGAACGCTGGGTGGAAGGAAATTTGTGGCTCCTCTCAGATTCCAGAACTTTCTGCCACAGAAATGTGAGGAACATGTTTTTTTAGCCAAATTATGAGGTTTGCAAGGATTCTGGGTAACAGAACCTGGTCCGAGCCCCGCAAGTCACCCCTCATTGGATTCCCCTAGGTCTCTAGTTTTCAGAAATGTACAGGTTTGGTATTTTTCCCTAGGTGTCGGCTGAGCTAGAGGCCAAAATCTACAGGTAGGCACTTCGCAAAAAACACCTCTGTTTTCTTCCAAAAATGTGGATGTGTCCACGTTGCGCTTTGGGACGTTTCCTGTCACGGGCGCTAGGCCTACCCACACAAGTGAGATATAATTTTTATCGGGAGACTTGGGGGAACGCTGGGTGGAAGGAAATTTGTGGCTCCTCTCAGATTCCAGAACTTTCTGCCACAGAAATGTGAGGAACATGTGTTTTTTTAGCCAATTTTGAGGTTTGCAAAGGATTCTGGGTAACAGAACCTGGTCCGAGCCCCGCAAGTCACCCCTCCTTGGATTCTTCTACGTCTCTAGTTTTCAGAAATGCACAGGTTTGGTAGGTTTCCCTAGGTGCCGGCTGAGCTAGAGGCCAAAATCTACAGGTAGGCACTTCGCAAAAAACACCTCTGTTTTCTTCCAAAAATTTGGATGTGTCCACGTTGCGCTTTGAGTCGTTTCCTGTCGCGGGCGCTAGGCCTACCCACACAAGTGAGGTATCATTTTTATCGGGAGACTTGGGGGAACGCTGGGTGGAAGGAAATTTGTGGCTCCTCTCAGATTCCAGAACTTTCTGCCACAGAAATGTGAGGAACATGTGTTTTTTTAGCCACATTTTGAGGTTTGCAAAGGATTCTGGGTAACAGAACCTGGTCCCAGCCCCGCAAGTCACCCCTCCTTGGATTCCCCTAGGTCTCTAGTTTTCAGAAATGCACAGGTTTGGTAGATTTCCCTAGGTGCCGGCTGGGCTAGAGCCCAAAATCTACAGGTAGGCACTTTGCAAAAAACACCTGTTTTCTTAAAAAAATGTGGATGTGTCCACGTTGCGCTTTTGGGCGTTTCCTGTCGCGGGCGCTAGGCCTACCCACACAAGTGAGGTATCATTTTTATCGGGAGATTTGGAGGAACGCTGGGTGGAAGGAAATTTGTGGCTCCTCTCAGATTCCAGAACTTTCTGCCACAGAAATGTGAGGAACATGTGTTTTTTTAGCCAAATTTTGAGGTTTGCAAAGGATTCTGGGTAACAGAACCTGGTCCGAGCCCCGCAAGTCACCCCTCCTTGGATTCCCCTAGGTCTCTAGTTTTCAGAAATGCACAGGTTTGGTAGGGTTCCCTAGGTGCCGGCTGAGCTAGAGGCCAAAATCTACAGGTAGGCACTTCGCAAAAAACACCTGTTTTCTTCAAAAAATTTGGATGTGTCCACGTTGCGCTTTGGGGCGTTTCCTGTCGCGGGCGCTAGGCCTACCCACACAAGTGAGGTATCATTTTTATCGGGAGACTTGGAGGAACGCTGGGTGGAAGGAAATTTGTTGCTCCTCTCAGATTCCAGAACTTTCTGCCACAGAAATGTGAGGAACATGTGTTTTTTTAGCCAAATTTTGAGGTTTGCAAAGGATTCTAGGTAACAGAACCTGGTCCGAGCCCGCAAGTCACCCCTCCTTGGATTCCCCTAGGTTTCTAGTTTTCAGAAATGCACAGGTTTGGTAGGGTTCCCTAGGTGCCGGCTGAGCTAGAGGCCAAAATCTACAGGTAGGCACTTCGCAAAAAACACCTCTGTTTTCTTCCAAAAATTTGGATGTGTCCACGTTGCGCTTTGGGGCGTTTCCTGTCGCGGGCGCTAGGCCTACCCACACAAGTGAGGTATCATTTTTATCGGGAGACTTGGGGGAACGCTGGGTTGAAGGAAATTTGTGGCTCCTCTCAGATTCCAGAACTTTCTGCCACAGAAATGTGAGGAACATGTGTTTTTTTAGCCAAATTTTGAGGTTTGCAAAGGATTCTGGGTAACAGAACCTGGTCCGAGCCCCGCAAGTCACCGCTCCTTGGATTCCCCTAGGTCTCTAGTTTTCAGAAATGCACAGGTTTGGTAGGTTTCCCTAGGTGCCGGCTGAGCTAGAGGCCAAAATCTACAGGTAGGCACTTCGCAAAAAACACCTCTGTTTTCTTCCAAAAATTTGGATGTATCCAAGTTGCGCTTTGGGGCGTTTCCTGTCACGGGCGCTAGGCCTACCCACACAAGTGAGGTATCATTTTTATCGGGAGACTTGGGGGAACGCTGGGTGGAAGGAAATTTGTGGCTCCTCTCAGATTCCAGAACTTTCTGCCACAGAAATGTGAGGAACATGTGTTTTTTTAGCCAAATTTTGAGGTTTGCAAAGGATTCTGGGTAACAGAACCTGGTCCGAGCCCCGCAAGTCACCCCTCCTTGGATTCTTCTAGGTCTCTAGTTTTCAGAAATGCACAGGTTTGGTCGGTTTCCCTAGGTGCCGGCTGAGCTAGAGGCCAAAATCTACAGGTAGGCACTTCGCAAAAAACACCTCTGTTTTCTTCCAAAAATTTGGATGTGTCCACGTTGCACTTTGGGGCGTTTCCTGTCGCGGACGCTGGGCCTACCCACACAAGTGAGGTATCATTTTTATCGGGAGACTTGGGGGAACGCTGAGTGGAAGGAAATTTGTGGCTCCTCTCAGATTCCAGAACTTTCTGCCACAGAAATGTGTGGAACATGTGTTTTTTTAGCCAATATTTGAGGTTTGCAAAGGATTCTCGGTAACAGAACCTGGTCCGAGCCCCGCAACTCACCCCTCCTTGGATTTCCCTAGGTGTCTACTTTTCAGAAATGCACAGGTTTGGTAGGTTTCCCTAGGTGCCGGCTGAGCTAGAGGCCAAAATCTACAGGTAGGCACTTCGCAAAAAACACCTCTGTTTTCTTCCAAAAATTTGGATGTGTCCACGTTGCACTTTGGGGCGTTTCCTGTCACGGACGCTAGGCCTACCCACACAAGTGAGGTATCATTTTTATCGGGAGACTTGGGGGAACGCTGGGTGTAAGGATATTTGTGGCTCCTCTCAGATTCCAGAACTTTCTGCCACAGAAATGTGTGGAACATGTGTTTTTTTAGCCAAAATTTGAGGTTTGCAAGGGATTCTGGGTAACAGAACCTGGTCCGAGCCCCGCAAGTCACACCTCCTTGGATTCCCCTAGGTCTCTAGTTTTCAGAAATGCACAGGTTTGGTATGTTTCCCTAGGTGCCGGCTGAGCTAGAGGCCAAAATCTACCGGTAGGCACTTCGCAGAAAACACCTGTTTTCTTCAAAAAATTTGGATGTGTCCACGTTGCGCTTTGGTGCGTTTCCTGTCGTGGGCGCTAGGCCTACCCACACAAGTGAGGTATCATTTTTTTCGGGAGACTTGGGGGAACGCTGGGTGGAAGGAAATTTGTGGCTCATCTCAGATTCCAGAACTTTCTGCCACAGAAATGTGAGGAACATGTGTTTTTTTAACCAAATTTTGAGGTTTGCAAAGGATTCTGGGTAACAGAACCTGGTCCGAGCCCCGCAAGTCACCCCTCCTTGGATTCCCCTAGGTCTCTAGTTTTCAGAAATGCACAGGTTTGGTAGGGTTCCCTAGGTGCCGGCTGAGCTAGAGGCCAAAATCTACAGGTAGGCACTTCGCAAAAAACACCTGTTTTCTTCAAAAAATTTGGATGTGTCCACGTTGCGCTTTGGGGCGTTTCCTGTCGCGGGCGCTAGGCCTACCCACACAAGTGAGGTATCATTTTTATCGGGAGACTTGGAGGAACGCTGGGTGGAAGGAAATTTGTTGCTCCTCTCAGATTCCAGAACTTTCTGCCACAGAAATGTGAGGAACATGTGTTTTTTTAGCCAAATTTTGAGGTTTGCAAAGGATTCTAGGTAACAGAACCTGGTCCGAGCCCGCAAGTCACCCCTCCTTGGATTCCCCTAGGTTTCTAGTTTTCAGAAATGCACAGGTTTGGTAGGGTTCCCTAGGTGCCGGCTGAGCTAGAGGCCAAAATCTACAGGTAGGCACTTCGCAAAAAACACCTCTGTTTTCTTCCAAAAATTTGGATGTGTCCACGTTGCGCTTTGGGGCGTTTCCTGTCGCGGGCGCTAGGCCTACCCACACAAGTGAGGTATCATTTTTATCGGGAGACTTGGGGGAACGCTGGGTTGAAGGAAATTTGTGGCTCCTCTCAGATTCCAGAACTTTCTGCCACAGAAATGTGAGGAACATGTGTTTTTTTAGCCAAATTTTGAGGTTTGCAAAGGATTCTGGGTAACAGAACCTGGTCCGAGCCCCGCAAGTCACCGCTCCTTGGATTCCCCTAGGTCTCTAGTTTTCAGAAATGCACAGGTTTGGTAGGTTTCCCTAGGTGCCGGCTGAGCTAGAGGCCAAAATCTACAGGTAGGCACTTCGCAAAAAACACCTCTGTTTTCTTCCAAAAATTTGGATGTATCCAAGTTGCGCTTTGGGGCGTTTCCTGTCACGGGCGCTAGGCCTACCCACACAAGTGAGGTATCATTTTTATCGGGAGACTTGGGGGAACGCTGGGTGGAAGGAAATTTGTGGCTCCTCTCAGATTCCAGAACTTTCTGCCACAGAAATGTGAGGAACATGTGTTTTTTTAGCCAAATTTTGAGGTTTGCAAAGGATTCTGGGTAACAGAACCTGGTCCGAGCCCCGCAAGTCACCCCTCCTTGGATTCTTCTAGGTCTCTAGTTTTCAGAAATGCACAGGTTTGGTCGGTTTCCCTAGGTGCCGGCTGAGCTAGAGGCCAAAATCTACAGGTAGGCACTTCGCAAAAAACACCTCTGTTTTCTTCCAAAAATTTGGATGTGTCCACGTTGCACTTTGGGGCGTTTCCTGTCGCGGACGCTGGGCCTACCCACACAAGTGAGGTATCATTTTTATCGGGAGACTTGGGGGAACGCTGAGTGGAAGGAAATTTGTGGCTCCTCTCAGATTCCAGAACTTTCTGCCACAGAAATGTGTGGAACATGTGTTTTTTTAGCCAATATTTGAGGTTTGCAAAGGATTCTCGGTAACAGAACCTGGTCCGAGCCCCGCAACTCACCCCTCCTTGGATTTCCCTAGGTGTCTACTTTTCAGAAATGCACAGGTTTGGTAGGTTTCCCTAGGTGCCGGCTGAGCTAGAGGCCAAAATCTACAGGTAGGCACTTCGCAAAAAACACCTCTGTTTTCTTCCAAAAATTTGGATGTGTCCACGTTGCACTTTGGGGCGTTTCCTGTCACGGACGCTAGGCCTACCCACACAAGTGAGGTATCATTTTTATCGGGAGACTTGGGGGAACGCTGGGTGTAAGGATATTTGTGGCTCCTCTCAGATTCCAGAACTTTCTGCCACAGAAATGTGTGGAACATGTGTTTTTTTAGCCAAAATTTGAGGTTTGCAAGGGATTCTGGGTAACAGAACCTGGTCCGAGCCCCGCAAGTCACACCTCCTTGGATTCCCCTAGGTCTCTAGTTTTCAGAAATGCACAGGTTTGGTATGTTTCCCTAGGTGCCGGCTGAGCTAGAGGCCAAAATCTACCGGTAGGCACTTCGCAGAAAACACCTGTTTTCTTCAAAAAATTTGGATGTGTCCACGTTGCGCTTTGGTGCGTTTCCTGTCGTGGGCGCTAGGCCTACCCACACAAGTGAGGTATCATTTTTTTCGGGAGACTTGGGGGAACGCTGGGTGGAAGGAAATTTGTGGCTCATCTCAGATTCCAGAACTTTCTGCCACAGAAATGTGAGGAACATGTGTTTTTTTAACCAAATTTTGAGGTTTGCAAAGGATTCTGGGTAACAGAACCTGGTCCGAGCCCCGCAAGTCACCCCTCCTTGGATTCCCCTAGGTCTCTAGTTTTCAGAAATGCACAGGTTTGGTAGAGTTCCCTAGGTGCCGGCTGAGCTAGAGGCCAAAATCTACAGGTAGGCACTTCGCAAGAAACACCTCTGTTTTCTTCCAAAAATTTGGATGTGTCCACGTTGCGCTTCGGGGCGTTTCCTGTCGCAGACGCTAGGCCTACCCACACAAGTGAGGTATCATTTTTATCGGGAGACTTGGGGGAACGCTGGGTGGAAGGAAATTTGTGGCTCCTCTCAGATTCCAGAACTTTCTGCCACAGAAATGTGAGGAACATTTGTTTTTTTAGCCAAATTTTGAGGTTTGCAAAGGATTCTGGGTAACAGAACCTGGTCCGAGCCCCACAAGTCACCCCTCCTTGGATTCCCCTAGGTCTCTAGTTTTCAGAAATGCACAGGTTTGGTAGGGTTCCCTAGGTGCCGGCTGAGCTAGAGGCCAAAATCTACCGGTAGGCACTTCGCAGAAAACACCTGTTTTCTTCCAAAAATTTGGATGTGTCCACGTTGCGCGTTGGTGCGTTTCCTGTCGTGGGCGCTAGGCCTACCCACACAAGTGAGGTATTATTTTTATCGGGAGACTTGGGGGAACGCTGGGTGGAAGGAAATTTGTGGCTCCTCTCAGATTCCAGAACTTTCTGCCACAGAAATGTGAGGAACATGTGTTTTTTTAGCCAAATTTTGAGGTTTGCAAAGGATTCTGGGTAACAGAACCTGGTCCGAGCCCCGCAAGTCACCCCTCCTTGGATTCCCCTAGGTCTCTAGTTTTCAGAAATGCACAGGTCTGGTAGGTTTCCCTAGGTGCCGGCTGAGCTAGAGGCCAAAATCTACAGGTAGGCACATCGCAAAAAACACCTGTTTTCTTCCAAAAATTTGGATGTATCCAAGTTGCGCTTTGGGGCGTTTCCTGTCACGGGCGCTAGGCCTACCCACACAAGTGAGGTATCATTTTTATCGGGAGACTTGGGGGAACGCTGAGTGGAAGGAAATTTGTGGCTCCTCTCAGATTCCAGAACTTTCTGCCACAGAAATGTGAGGAACATGTTTTTTTTAGCCAAATTATGAGGTTTGCAAAGGATTCTGGGTAACAGAACCTGGTCCGAGCCCCGCAAGTCACCCCTCCTTGGATTCCCCTAGGTCTCTAGTTTTCAGAAATGTACAGGTTTGGTATTTTTCCCTAGGTGCCGGCTGAGCTAGAGGCCAAAATCTACAGGTAGGCACTTCGCAAAAAACACCTCTGTTTTCTTCCAAAAATTTGGATGTGTCCACGTTGCGCTTTGGGGCGTTTCCTGTCACGGGCGCTAGGCCTACCCACACAAGTGAGGTATCATTTTTATCGGGAAACTTGGGGGAACGCTGGGTGGAAGGAAATTTGTGGCTCATCTCAGATTCCAGAACTTTCTGCCACAGAAATGTGAGGAACATGTGTTTTTTTAGCCAATTTTGAGGTTTGCAAAGGATTCTGGGTAACAGAACCTGGTCCGAGCCCCGCAAGTCACCCCTCCTTGGATTCTTCTAGATCTCTAGTTTTCAGAAATGCACAGGTTTGGTAGGTTTCCCTAGGTGCCGGCTGAGCTAGAGGCCAAAATCTACAGGTAGGCACTTCGCAAAAAACACCTCTGTTTTCTTCCAAAAATTTGGATGTGTGCACGTTGCGCTTTGAGTCGTTTCCTGTCGCGGGCGCTAGGCCTACCCACACAAGTGAGGTATCATTTATATCGGGAGACTTGGGGGAACGCTGGGTGGAAGGAAATTTGTGGCTCCTCTCAGATTCCAGAACTTTCTGCCACAGAAATGTGAGGAACATGTGTTTTTTTAGCCAAATTTTGAGGTTTGCAAAGGATTCTGGGTAACAGAACCTGGTCCGAGCCCCGCAAGTCACCCCTCCTTGGATTCCCCGAGGTTTCTAGTTTTCAGAAATGCACAGGTTTGGTAGGGTTCCCTAGGTGCCGGCTGAGCTAGAGGCCAAAATCGACAGGTAGGCACTTCGCAAAAAACACCTCTGTTTTCTTCCAAAAATGTGGATGTGTCCACGTTGCGCTTTGGGGTGTTTCCTGGCGCGGGCGCTAGGCCTACCCACACAAGTGAGGTATCATTTTTATCGGGAGACTTGGGGGAACGCTGGGTGGAAGGAAATTTGTGGCTCCTCCCAGATTCCAGAACTTTCTGCCACAGAAATGTGAGGAACATGTTTTTTTAGCCAAATTATGAGGTTTGCAAGGATTCTGGGTAACAGAACCTGGTCCGAGCCCCGCAAGTCACCCCTCCTTGGATTCCCCTAGGTCTCTAGTTTTCAGAAATGTACAGGTTTGGTATTTTTCCCTAGGTGTCGGCTGAGCTAGAGGCCAAAATCTACAGGTAGGCACTTCGCAAAAAACACCTCTGTTTTCTTCCAAAAATGTGGATGTGTCCACGTTGCGCTTTGGGGCGTTTCCTGTCACGGGCGCTAGGCCTACCCACACAAGTGAGGTATAATTTTTATCGGGAGACTTGGGGGAACGCTGGGTGGAAGGAAATTTGTGGCTCCTCTCAGATTCCAGAACTTTCTGCCACAGAAATGTGAGGAACATGTGTTTTTTTAGCCAATTTTGAGGTTTACAAAGGATTCTGCGTAACAGAACCTGGTCCGAGCCCCGCAAGTCACCCCTCCTTGGATTCTTCTACGTCTCTAGTTTTCAGAAATGCACAGGTTTGGTAGGATTCCCTAGGTGCCGGCTGAGCTAGAGGCCAAAATCTACAGATAGGCACTTCGCAAAAAACACCTCTGTTTTCTTCCAAAAATTTGGATGTGTCCACGTTGCGCTTTGAGTCGTTTCCTGTCGCGGGCGCTAGGCCTACCCACACAAGTGAGGTATCATTTTTATCGGGAGACTTGGGGGAACGCTGGGTGGAAGGAAATTTGTGGCTCCTCTCAGATTCCAGAACTTTCTGCCACAGAAATGTGAGGAACATTTGTTTTTTTAGCCACATTTTGAGGTTTGCAAAGGATTCTGGGTAACAGAACCTGGTCCGAGCCCCGCAAGTCACCCCTCCTTGGATTCCCCTAGGTCTCTAGTTTTCAGAAATGCACAGGTTTGGTAGATTTCCCTAGGTGCCGGCTGGGCTAGAGCCCAAAATCTACAGGTAGGCACTTTGCAAAAAACACCTGTTTTCTTAAAAAAATGTGGATGTGTCCACGTTGCGCTTTTGGGCGTTTCCTGTCGCGGGCGCTAGGCCTACCCACACAAGTGAGGTATCATTTTTATCGGGAGACTTGGGGGAACGCTGGGTGGAAGGAAATTTGTGGCTCCTCTCAGATTCCAGAACTTTCTGCCACAGAAATGTGAGGAACATGTGTTTTTTTAGCCACATTTTGAGGTTTGCAAAGGATTCTGGGTAACAGAACCTGGTCCGAGCCCCGCAAGTCACCCCTCCTTGGATTCCCCTAGGTCTATAGTTTTCAGAAATGCACAGGTTTGGTAGGGTTCCCTAGGTGCCGGCTGAGCTAGAGGCCAAAATCTACAGGTAGGCACTTCGCAAAAAACACCTGTTTTCTTCCAAAAATTTGGATGTGTCCACGTTGCGCTTTGGGGCGTTTCCTGTCGCGGGCGCTAGGCCTACCCACACAAGTGAGGTATCATTTTTATCGGGAGACTTGGAGGAACGCTGGGTGGAAGGAAATTTGTTGCTCCTCTCAGATTCCAGAACTTTCTGCCACAGAAATGTGAGGAACATGTGTTTTTTTAGCCAAATTTTGAGGTTTGCAAAGGATTCTGGGTAACAGAACCTGGTCCGAGCCCGGCAAGTCACCCCTCCTTGGATTCCCCTAGGTCTCTAGTTTTCAGAAATGCACAGGTTTGGTAGGGTTCCCTAGGTGCCGGCTGAGCTAGAGGCCAAAATCTACAGGTAGGCACTTCGCAAAAAACACCTGTTTTCTTCCAAAAATTTGGATGTGTCCACGTTGCGCTTTGGGGCGTTTCCTGTCGCGGGCGCTAGGCCTACCCACACAAGTGAGGTTTCATTTTCATCGGGAGACTTGGGGGAACGCTGGGTGGAAGGAAATTTGTGGCTCCTCTCAGATTCCAGAACTTTCTGCCACAGAAATGTGAGGAACATGTGTTTTTTTAGCCAAATTTTGAGGTTTGCAAAGGATTCTGGGTAACAGAACCTGGTCCGA
The DNA here is from genome assembly GCF_031143425.1 of Pleurodeles waltl. Lineage (NCBI taxonomy): Eukaryota > Metazoa > Chordata > Amphibia > Caudata > Salamandridae > Pleurodeles > Pleurodeles waltl. The sequence continues at coordinate 654,576,505 of NC_090436.1, forward strand.
GCCCGCAAGTCACCCCTCCTTGGATTCCCCTAGGTTTCTAGTTTTCAGAAATGCACAGGTTTGGTAGGGTTCCCTAGGTGCCGGCTGAGCTAGAGGCCAAAATCTACAGGTAGGCACTTCGCAAAAAACACCTGTTTTCTTCCAAAAATTTGGATGTGTCCACGTTGCGCTTTGGGGCGTTTCCTGTCGCGGGCGCTAGGCCTACCCACACAAGTGAGGTATCATTTTTATCGGGAGACTTGGAGGAACGCTGGGTGGAAGGAAATTTGTTGCTCCTCTCAGATTCCAGAACTTTCTGCCACAGAAATGTGAGGAACATGTGTTTTTTTAGCCAAATTTTGAGGTTTGCAAAGGATTCTGGGTAACAGAACCTGGTCCGAGCCCGGCAAGTCACCCCTCCTTGGATTCCCCTAGGTCTCTAGTTTTCAGAAATGCACAGGTTTGGTAGGGTTCCCTAGGTGCCGGCTGAGCTAGAGGCCAAAATCTACAGGTAGGCACTTCGCAAAAAACACCTGTTTTCTTCCAAAAATTTGGATGTGTCCACGTTGCGCTTTGGGGCGTTTCCTGTCGCGGGCGCTAGGCCTACCCACACAAGTGAGGTTTCATTTTCATCGGGAGACTTGGGGGAACGCTGGGTGGAAGGAAATTTGTGGCTCCTCTCAGATTCCAGAACTTTCTGCCACAGAAATGTGAGGAACATGTGTTTTTTTAGCCAAATTTTGAGGTTTGCAAAGGATTCTGGGTAACAGAACCTGGTCCGAGCCCGCAAGTCACCCCTCCTTGGATTCCCCTAGGTTTCAAGTTTTCAGAAATGCACAGGTTTGGTAGGGTTCCCTAGGTGCCGGCTGAGCTAGAGGCCAAAATCTACAGGTAGGCACTTCGCAAAAAACACCTCTGTTTTCTTCCAAAAATTTGGATGTGTCCACGTTGCGCTTTGGGGCGTTTCCTGTCACGGGCGCTAGGCCTACCCACACAAGTGAGGTATCATTTTTATCGGGAGACTTGGGGGAACGCTGGGTTGAAGGAAATTTGTGGCTCCTCTCAGATTCCAGAACTTTCTGCCACAGAAATGTGAGGAACATGTGTTTTTTTAGCCAAATTTTGAGGTTTGCAAAGAATTCTGGGTAACATAACCTGGTCCGAGCCCCGCAAGTCACCCCTCCTTGGATTCCCCTAGTTCTCTAGTTTTCAGAAATGCACAGGTTTGGTAGGTTTCCCTAGGTGCCGGCTGAGCTAGAGGCCAAAATCTACAGGTAGGCACTTCGCAAAAAACACCTCTGTTTTCTTCAAAAAATTTGGATGTATCCAAGTTGCGCTTTGGGGCGTTTCCTGTCACGGGCGCTAGGCCTACCCACACAAGTGAGGTATCATTTTTATCGGGAGACTTGGGGGAACGCTGGGTGGAAGGAAATTTGTGGCTCCTCTCAGATTCCAGAACTTTCTGCCACAGAAATGTGAGGAACATGTGTTTTTTTAGCCAAATTTTGAGGTTTGCAAAGGATTCTGGGTAACAGAACCTGGTCCGAGCCCCGCAAGTCACCCCTCCTTGGATTCTTCTAGGTCTCTAGTTTTCAGAAATGCACAGGTTTGGTAGGTTTCCCTAGGTGCCGGCTGAGCTAGAGGCCAAAATCTACAGGTAGGCACTTCGCAAAAAACACCTCTGTTTTCTTCCAAAAATTTGGATGTGTCCACGTTGCACTTTGGGGCGTTTCCTGTCGCGGACGCTGGGCCTACCCACACAAGTGAGGTATCATTTTTATCGGGAGACTTGGGGGAACGCTGAGTGGAAGGAAATTTGTGGCTCCTCTCAGATTCCAGAACTTTCTGCCACAGAAATGTGTGGAACATGTGTTTTTTTAGCCAATATTTGAGGTTTGCAAAGGATTCTCGGTAACAGAACCTGGTCCGAGCCCCGCAACTCACCCCTCCTTGGATTTCCCTAGGTGTCTACTTTTCAGAAATGCACAGGTTTGGTAGGTTTCCCTAGGTGCCGGCTGAGCTAGAGGCCAAAATCTACAGGTAGGCACTTCGCAAAAAACACCTCTGTTTTCTTCCAAAAATTTGGATGTGTCCACGTTGCACTTTGGGGCGTTTCCTGTCACGGACGCTAGGCCTACCCACACAAGTGAGGTATCATTTTTATCGGGAGACTTGGGGGAACGCTGGGTGTAAGGATATTTGTGGCTCCTCTCAGATTCCAGAACTTTCTGCCACAGAAATGTGTGGAACATGTGTTTTTTTGCCAAAATTTGAGGTTTGCAAAGGATTCTGGGTAACAGAACCTGGTCCGAGCCCCGCAAGTCACACCTCCTTGGATTCCCCTAGGTCTCTAGTTTTCAGAAATGCACAGGTTTGGTATGTTTCCCTAGGTGCCGGCTGAGCTAGAGGCCAAAATCTACCGGTAGGCACTTCGCAGAAAACACCTGTTTTCTTCAAAAAATTTTGATGTGTCCACGTTGCGCTTTGGTGCGTTTCCTGTCGTGGGCGCTAGGCCTACCCACAGAAGTGAGGTATCATTTTTTTCGGGAGACTTGGGGGAACGCTGGGTGGAAGGAAATTTGTGGCTCATCTCAGATTCCAGAACTTTCTGCCACAGAAATGTGAGGAACATGTGTTTTTTTAACCAAATTTTGAGGTTTGCAAAGGATTCTGGGTAACAGAACCTGGTCCGAGCCCCGCAAGTCACCCCTCCTTGGATTCCCCTAGGTCTCTAGTTTTCAGAAATGCACAGGTTTGGTAGGGTTCCCTAGGTGCCGGCTGAGCTAGAGGCCAAAATCTACAGGTAGGCACTTCGCAAAAAACACCTCTGTTTTCTTCCAAAAATTTGGATGTGTCCACGTTGCGCTTCGGGGCGTTTCCTGTCGCGGACGCTAGGCCTACCCATACAAGTGAGGTATCATTTTTATCGGGAGACTTGGGGGAACGCTGGGTGGAAGGAAATTTGTGGCTCCTCTCAGATTCCAGAACTTTCTGCCACAGAAATGTGAGGAACATGTGTTTTTTTAGCCACATTTTGAGGTTTGCAAAGGATTCTGGGTAACAGAACCTGGTCCGAGCCCCGCAAGTCACCCCTCCTTGGATTCCCCTAGGTCTCTAGTTTTCAGAAATGCACAGGTTTGGTAGATTTCCCTAGGTGCCGGCTGGGCTAGAGCCCAAAATCTACAGGTAGGCACTTTGCAAAAAACACCTGTTTTCTTAAAAAAATGTGGATGTGTCCACGTTGCGCTTTTGGGCGTTTCCTGTCGCGGGCGCTAGGCCTACCCACACAAGTGAGGTATCATTTTTATCGGGAGACTTGGGGGAACGCTGGGTGGAAGGAAATTTGTGGCTCCTCTCAGATTCCAGAACTTTCTGCCACAGAAATGTGAGGAACATGTGTTTTTTTAGCCACATTTTGAGGTTTGCAAAGGATTCTGGGTAACAGAACCTGGTCCGAGCCCCGCAAGTCACCCCTCCTTGGATTCCCCTAGGTCTATAGTTTTCAGAAATGCACAGGTTTGGTAGGGTTCCCTAGGTGCCGGCTGAGCTAGAGGCCAAAATCTACAGGTAGGCACTTCGCAAAAAACACCTGTTTTCTTCCAAAAATTTGGATGTGTCCACGTTGCGCTTTGGGGCGTTTCCTGTCGCGGGCGCTAGGCCTACCCACACAAGTGAGGTATCATTTTTATCGGGAGACTTGGAGGAACGCTGGGTGGAAGGAAATTTGTTGCTCCTCTCAGATTCCAGAACTTTCTGCCACAGAAATGTGAGGAACATGTGTTTTTTTAGCCAAATTTTGAGGTTTGCAAAGGATTCTGGGTAACAGAACCTGGTTCGTGCCCGGCAAGTCACCCCTCCTTGGATTCCCCTAGGTCTCTAGTTTTCAGAAATGCACAGGTTTGGTAGGGTTCCCTAGGTGCCGGCTGAGCTAGAGGCCAAAATCTACCGGTAGGCACTTCGCAAAAAACACCCGTTTTCTTCCAAAAATTTGGATGTGTCCACGTTGCGCTTTGGGGCGTTTCCTGTCGCGGGCGCTAGGCCTACCCACACAAGTGAGGTTTCATTTTCATCGGGAGACTTGGGGGAACGCTGGGTGGAAGGAAATTTGTGGCTCCTCTCAGATTCCAGAACTTTCTGCCACAGAAATGTGAGGAACATGTGTTTTTTTAGCCAAATTTTGAGGTTTGCAAAGGATTCTGGGTAACAGAACCTGGTCCGAGCCCGCAAGTCACCCCTCCTTGGATTCCCCTAGGTTTCTAGTTTTCAGAAATGCACAGGTTTGGTAGGGTTCCCTAGGTGCCGGCTGAGCTAGAGGCCAAAATCTACAGGTAGGCACTTCGCAAAAAACACCTCTGTTTTCTTCCAAAAATTTGGATGTGTCCACGTTGCGCTTTGGGGCGTTTCCTGTCACGGGCGCTAGGCCTACCCACACAAGTGAGGTATCATTTTTATCGGGAGACTTGGGGGAACGCTGGGTTGAAGGAAATTTGTGGCTCCTCTCAGATTCCAGAACTTTCTGCCACAGAAATGTGAGGAACATGTGTTTTTTTAGCCAAATTTTGAGGTTTGCAAAGGATTCTGGGTAACAGAACCTGGTCCGAGCCCCGCAAGTCACCCCTCCTTGGATTCCCCTAGTTCTCTAGTTTTCAGAAATGCACAGGTTTGGTAGGTTTCCCTAGGTGCCGGCTGAGCTAGAGGCCAAAATCTACAGGTAGGCACTTCGCAAAAAACACCTCTGTTTTCTTCCAAAAATTTGGATGTATCCAAGTTGCGCTTTGGGGCGTTTCCTGTCACGGGCGCTAGGCCTACCCACACAAGTGAGGTATCATTTTTATCGGGAGACTTGGGGGAACGCTGGGTGGAAGGAAATTTGTGGCTCCTCTCAGATTCCAGAACTTTCTGCCACAGAAATGTGAGGAACATGTGTTTTTTTAGCCAAATTTTGAGGTTTGCAAAGGATTCTGGGTAACAGAACCTGGTCCGAGCCCCGCAAGTCACCCCTCCTTGGATTCTTCTAGGTCTCTAGTTTTCAGAAATGCACAGGTTTGGTAGGTTTCCCTAGGTGCCGGCTGAGCTAGAGGCCAAAATCTACAGGTAGGCACTTCGCAAAAAACACCTCTGTTTTCTTCCAAAAATTTGGATGTGTCCACGTTGCACTTTGGGGCGTTTCCTGTCGCGGACGCTGGGCCTACCCACACAAGTGAGGTATCATTTTTATCGGGAGACTTGGGGGAACGCTGAGTGGAAGGAAATTTGTGGCTCCTCTCAGATTCCAGAACTTTCTGCCACAGAAATGTGTGGAACATGTGTTTTTTTAGCCAATATTTGAGGTTTGCAAAGGATTCTCGGTAACAGAACCTGGTCCGAGCCCCGCAACTCACCCCTCCTTGGATTTCCCTAGGTGTCTACTTTTCAGAAATGCACAGGTTTGGTAGGTTTCCCTAGGTGCCGGCTGAGCTAGAGGCCAAAATCTACAGGTAGGCACTTCGCAAAAAACACCTCTGTTTTCTTCCAAAAATTTGGATGTGTCCACGTTGCACTTTGGGGCGTTTCCTGTCACGGACGCTAGGCCTACCCACACAAGTGAGGTATCATTTTTATCGGGAGACTTGGGGGAACGCTGGGTGTAAGGATATTTGTGGCTCCTCTCAGATTCCAGAACTTTCTGCCACAGAAATGTGTGGAACATGTGTTTTTTTAGCCAAAATTTGAGGTTTGCAAAGGATTCTGGGTAACAGAACCTGGTCCGAGCCCCGCAAGTCACACCTCCTTGGATTCCCCTAGGTCTCTAGTTTTCAGAAATGCACAGGTTTGGTATGTTTCCCTAGGTGCCGGCTGAGCTAGAGGCCAAAATCTACCGGTAGGCACTTCGCAGAAAACACCTGTTTTCTTCAAAAAATGTTGATGTGTCCACGTTGCGCTTTGGTGCGTTTCCTGTCGTGGGCGCTAGGCCTACCCACAGAAGTGAGGTATCATTTTTTTCGGGAGACTTGGGGGAACGCTGGGTGGAAGGAAATTTGTGGCTCATCTCAGATTCCAGAACTTTCTGCCACAGAAATGTGAGGAACATGTGTTTTTTTAACCAAATTTTGAGGTTTGCAAAGGATTCTGGGTAACAGAACCTGGTCCGAGCCCCGCAAGTCACCCCTCCTTGGATTCCCCTAGGTCTCTAGTTTTCAGAAATGCACAGGTTTGGTAGGGTTCCCTAGGTGCCGGCTGAGCTAGAGGCCAAAATCTACAGGTAGGCACTTCGCAAAAAACACCTCTGTTTTCTTCCAAAAATTTGGATGTGTCCACGTTGCGCTTCGGGGCGTTTCCTGTCGCGGACGCTAGGCCTACCCATACAAGTGAGGTATCATTTTTATCGGGAGACTTGGGGAACGCTGGGTGGAAGGAAATTTGTGGCTCCTCTCAGATTCCAGAACTTTCTGCCACAGAAATGTGAGGAACATGTGTTTTTTTAGCCACATTTTGAGGTTTGCAAAGGATTCTGGGTAACAGAACCTGGTCCGAGCCCCGCAAGTCACCCCTCCTTGGATTCCCCTAGGTCTCTAGTTTTCAGAAATGCACAGGTTTGGTAGATTTCCCTAGGTGCCGGCTGGGCTAGAGCCCAAAATCTACAGGTAGGCACTTTGCAAGAAACACCTGTTTTCTTAAAAAAATGTGGATGTGTCCACTTTGCGCTTTTGGGCGTTTCCTGTCGCGGGCGCTAGGCCTACCCACACAAGTGAGGTATCATTTTTATCGGGAGACTTGGGGGAACGCTGGGTGGAAGGAAATTTGTGGCTCCTCTCAGATTCCAGAACTTTCTGCCACAGAAATGTGAGGAACATGTGTTTTTTTAGCCACATTTTGAGGTTTGCAAAGGATTCTGGGTAACAGAACCTGGTCCGAGCCCGGCAAGTCACCCCTCCTTGGATTCCCCTAGGTCTCTAGTTTTCAGAAATGCACAGGTTTGGTAGGGTTCCCTAGGTGCCGGCTGAGCTAGAGGCCAAAATCTACAGGTAGGCACTTCGCAAAAAACACCCGTTTTCTTCCAAAAATTTGGATGTGTCCACGTTGCGCTTTGGGGCGTTTCCTGTCGCGGGCGCTAGGCCTACCCACACAAGTGAGGTTTCATTTTCATCGGGAGACTTGGGGGAACGCTGGGTGGAAGGAAATTTGTGGCTCCTCTCAGATTCCAGAACTTTCTGCCACAGAAATGTGAGGAACATGTGTTTTTTTAGCCAAATTTTGAGGTTTGCAAAGGATTCTGGGTAACAGAACCTGGTCCGAGCCCGCAAGTCACCCCTCCTTGGATTCCCCTAGGTTTCTAGTTTTCAGAAATGCACAGGTTTGGTAGGGTTCCCTAGGTGCCGGCTGAGCTAGAGGCCAAAATCTACAGGTAGGCACTTCGCAAAAAACACCTCTGTTTTCTTCCAAAAATTTGGATGTGTCCACGTTGCGCTTTGGGGCGTTTCCTGTCACGGGCGCTAGGCCTACCCACACAAGTGAGGTATCATTTTTATCGGGAGACTTGGGGGAACGCTGGGTTGAAGGAAATTTGTGGCTCCTCTCAGATTCCAGAACTTTCTGCCACAGAAATGTGAGGAACATGTGTTTTTTTAGCCAAATTTTGAGGTTTGCAAAGGATTCTGGGTAACAGAACCTGGTCCGAGCCCCGCAAGTCACCCCTCCTTGGATTCCCCTAGTTCTCTAGTTTTCAGAAATGCACAGGTTTGGTAGGTTTCCCTAGATGCCGGCTGAGCTAGAGGCCAAAATCTACAGGTAGGCACTTCGCAAAAAACACCTCTGTTTTCTTCAAAAAATTTGGATGTATCCAAGTTGCGCTTTGGGGCGTTTCCTGTCACGGGCGCTAGGCCTACCCACACAAGTGAGGTATCATTTTTATCGGGAGACTTGGGGGAACGCTGGGTGGAAGGAAATTTGTGGCTCCTCTCAGATTCCAGAACTTTCTGCCACAGAAATGTGAGGAACATGTGTTTTTTTAGCCAAATTTTGAGGTTTGCAAAGGATTCTGGGTAACAGAACCTGGTCCGAGCCCCGCAAGTCACCCCTCCTTGGATTCTTCTAGGTCTCTAGTTTTCAGAAATGCACAGGTTTGGTAGGTTTCCCTAGGTGCCGGCTGAGCTAGAGGCCAAAATCTACAGGTAGGCACTTCGCAAAAAACACCTCTGTTTTCTTCCAAAAATTTGGATGTGTCCACGTTGCACTTTGGGGCGTTTCCTGTCGCGGACGCTGGGCCTACCCACACAAGTGAGGTATCATTTTTATCGGGAGACTTGGGGGAACGCTGAGTGGAAGGAAATTTGTGGCTCCTCTCAGATTCCAGAACTTTCTGCCACAGAAATGTGTGGAACATGTGTTTTTTTAGCCAATATTTGAGGTTTGCAAAGGATTCTCGGTAACAGAACCTGGTCCGAGCCCCGCAACTCACCCCTCCTTGGATTTCCCTAGGTGTCTACTTTTCAGAAATGCACAGGTTTGGTAGGTTTCCCTAGGTGCCGGCTGAGCTAGAGGCCAAAATCTACAGGTAGGCACTTCGCAAAAAACACCTCTGTTTTCTTCCAAAAATTTGGATGTGTCCACGTTGCACTTTGGGGCGTTTCCTGTCACGGACGCTAGGCCTACCCACACAAGTGAGGTATCATTTTTATCGGGAGACTTGGGGGAACGCTGGGTGTAAGGATATTTGTGGCTCCTCTCAGATTCCAGAACTTTCTGCCACAGAAATGTGTGGAACATGTGTTTTTTTAGCCTAAATTTGAGGTTTGCAAAGGATTCTGGGTAACAGAACCTGGTCCGAGCCCCGCAAGTCACACCTCCTTGGATTCCCCTAGGTCTCTAGTTTTCAGAAATGCACAGGTTTGGTATGTTTCCCTAGGTGCCGGCTGAGCTAGAGGCCAAAATCTACCGGTAGGCACTTCGCAGAAAACACCTGTTTTCTTCAAAAAATTTTGATGTGTCCACGTTGCGCTTTGGTGCGTTTCCTGTCGTGGGCGCTAGGCCTACCCACAGAAGTGAGGTATCATTTTTTTCGGGAGACTTGGGGGAACGCTGGGTGGAAGGAAATTTGTGGCTCATCTCAGATTCCAGAACTTTCTGCCACAGAAATGTGAGGAACATGTGTTTTTTTAACCAAATTTTGAGGTTTGCAAAGGATTCTGGGTAACAGAACCTGGTCCGAGCCCCGCAAGTCACCCCTCCTTGGATTCCCCTAGGTCTCTAGTTTTCAGAAATGCACAGGTTTGGTAGGGTTCCCTAGGTGCCGGCTGAGCTAGAGGCCAAAATCTACAGGTAGGCACTTCGCAAAAAACACCTCTGTTTTCTTCCAAAAATTTGGATGTGTCCACGTTGCGCTTCGGGGCGTTTCCTGTCGCGGACGCTAGGCCTACCCACACAAGTGAGGTATCATTTTTATCGGGAGACTTGGGGGAACGCTGGGTGGAAGGAAATTTGTGGCTCCTCTCAGATTCCAGAACTTTCTGCCACAGAAATGTGAGGAACATGTGTTTTTTTAGCCAAATTTTGAGGTTTGCAAAGGATTCTGGGTAACAGAACCTGGTCCGAGCCCCGCAAGTCACCCCTCCTTGGATTCCCCTAGGTCTCTAGTTTTCAGAAATGCACAGGTTTGGTAGGGTTCCCTAGGTGCCGGCTGAGCTAGAGGCCAAAATCTACAGGTAGGCACTTCGCAAAAAACACCTCTGTTTTCTTCCAAAAATTTGGATGTGTCCACGTTGCGCTTTGGGGCGTTTCCTGTCGCGGGCGCTAGGCCTACCCACACAAGTGAGGTCTCATTTTTATCGGGAGACTTGGGGGAACGCTGGGTGGAAGGACATTTTTGGCTCCTCTCAGATTCCAGAACTTTCTGCCACAGAAATGTGAAGAACATGTGTTTTTTTAGCCAAATTTTGAGGTTTGCAAAGGATTCTGGGTAACAGAAACTGGTACGAGCCCCGCAAGTCACCCCTCCTTGGATTCCCCTAGGTCTCTAGTTTTCAGAAATGCACAGGTTTGGTAGGTTTCCCTAGGTGCCGGCTGAGCTAGAGGCCAAAATCTACAGGTAGGCACTTCGAAAAAAACACCTCTGTTTTATTCCAAAAATTTGGATGTGTCCACGTTGCGCTTTGGGGCGTTTCCTGTCGCGGGCGCTAGGCCTACACACACAAGTGAGGTATCATTTTTATCGGGAGACTTGGGGGAACGCTGGGTGGAAGGAAATTTGTGGCTCCTCTCAGATTCCAGAACTTTCTGCCACAGAAATGTGAGGAACATGTTTTTTTTAGCCAAATTATGAGGTTTGCAAAGGATTCTGGGTAACAGAACCTGGTCCGAGCCCCGCAAGTCACCCCTCCTTGGATTCCCCTAGGTCTCTAGTTTTCAGAAATGTACAGGTTTGGTATTTTTCCCTAGGTGCCGGCTGAGCTAGAGGCCAAAATCTACAGGTAGGCACTTCGCAAAAAACACCTCTGTTTTCTTCCAAAAATTTTGATGTGTCCACGTTGCGCTTTGGGGCGTTTCCTGTCGCGGGCGCTAGGCCTACCCACACAAGTGAGGTATCATTTTTATCGGGAGACTTGGGGGAACGCTGGGTGGAAGGAAATTTGTGGCTCATCTCAGATTCCAGAACTTTCTGCCACAGAAATGTGAGGAACATGTGTTTTTTTAGCCAATTTTATGGTTTGCAAAGGATTCTGGGTAACAGAACCTGGTCCGAGCCCCGCAAGTCACCTCTCCTTGGATTCTTCTAGGTCTCTAGTTTTCAGAAATGCACAGGTTTGGTAGGTTTCCCTAGGTGCCGGCTGAGCTAGAGGCCAAAATCTACAGGTAGGCACTTCGCAAAAAACACCTCTGTTTTCTTCCAAAAATTTGGATGTGTGCACGTTGCGCTTTGAGTCGTTTCCTGTCGCGGGCGCTAGGCCTACCCACACAAGTGAGGTATCATTTTTATCGGGAGACATGGGGGAACGCTGGGTGGAAGGAAATTTGTGGCTCCTCTCAGATTCCAGAACTTTCTGCCACAGAAATGTGAGGAACATGTGTTTTTTTAGCCACATTTTGAGTTTTGCAAAGGATTCTGGGTAACAGAACCTGGTCCGAGCCCCGCAAGTCACCCCTCCTTGGATTCCCCTAGGTCTCTAGTTTTCAGAAATGCACAGGTTTGGTAGGGTTCCCTAGGTGCCGGCTGAGCTAGAGGCCAAAATCTACCGGTAGGCACTTCGCAGAAAACACCTGTTTTCTTCCAAAAATTTGGATGTGTCCACGTTGCGCGTTGGTGCGTTTCCTGTCGTGGGCGCTAGGCCTACCCACACAAGTGAGGTATTATTTTTATCGGGAGACTTGGGGGAACGCTGGGTGGAAGGAAATTTGTGGCTCCTCTCAGATTCCAGAACTTTCTGCCACAGAAATGTGAGGAACATGTGTTTTTTTAGCCAAATTTTGAGGTTTGCAAAGGATTCTGGGTAACAGAACCTGGTCCGAGCCCCGCAAGTCACCCCTCCTTGGATTCCCCTAGGTCTCTAGTTTTCAGAAATGCACAGGTCTGGTAGGTTTACCTAGGTGCCGGCTGAGCTAGAGGCAAAAATCTACAGGTAGGCACTTCGCAAAAAACACCTCTGTTTTCTTCCAAAAATTTGGATGTATCCAAGTTGCGCTTTGGGGCGTTTCCTGTCACGGGCGCTAGGCCTACCCACACAAGTGAGGTATCATTTTTATCGGGAGACTTGGGGGAACGCTGAGTGGAAGGAAATTTGTGGCTCCTCTCAGATTCCAGAACTTTCTGCCACAGAAATGTGAGGAACATGTTTTTTTTAGCCAAATTATGAGGTTTGCAAAGGATTCTGGGTAACAGAACCTGGTCCGAGCCCCGCAAGTCACCCCTCCTTGGATTCCCCTAGGTCTCTAGTTTTCAGAAATGTACAGGTTTGGTATTTTTCCCTAGGTGCCGGCTGAGCTAGAGGCCAAAATCTACAGGTAGGCACTTCGCAAAAAACACCTCTGTTTTCTTCCAAAAATGTGGATGTGTCCACGTTGCGCTTTGGGGCGTTTCCTGTCACGGGCGCTAGGCCTACCCACACAAGTGAGGTATCATTTTTATCGGGAAACTTGGGGGAACGCTGGGTGGAAGGAAATTTGTGGCTCATCTCAGATTCCAGAACTTTCTGCCACAGAAATGTGAGGAACATGTGTTTTTTTAGCCAATTTTGAGGTTTGCAAAGGATTCTGGGTAACAGAACCTGGTCCGAGCCCCGCAAGTCACCCCTCCTTGGATTCTTCTAGATCTCTAGTTTTCAGAAATGCACAGGTTTGGTAGGTTTCCCTAGGTGCCGGCTGAGCTAGAGGCCAAAATCTACAGGTAGGCACTTCGCAAAAAACACCTCTGTTTTCTTTCAAAAATTTGGATGTGTGCACGTTGCGCTTTGAGTCGTTTCCTGTCGCGGGCGCTAGGCCTACCCACACAAGTGAGGTATCATTTTTATCGGGAGACTTGGGGGAACGCTGGGTGGAAGGAAATTTGTGGCTCCTCTCAGATTCCAGAACTTTCTGCCACAGAAATGTGAGGAACATGTGTTTTTTTAGCCAAATTGTAAGGTTTGCAAAGGATTCTGGGTAACAGAACCTGGTCCGAGCCCCGCAAGTCACCCCTCCTTGGATTCCCCGAGGTTTCTAGTTTTCAGAAATGCACAGGTTTGGTAGGGTTCCCTAGGTGCCGGCTGAGCTAGAGGCCAAAATCGACAGGTAGGCACTTCGCAAAAAACACCTCTGTTTTCTTCCAAAAATGTGGATGTGTCCACGTTGCGCTTTGGGGTGTTTCCTGGCGCGGGCGCTAGGCCTACCCACACAAGTGAGGTATCATTTTTATCGGGAGACTTGGGGGAACGCTGGGTGGAAGGAAATTTGTGGCTCCTCTCAGATTCCAGAACTTTCTGCCACAGAAATGTGAGGAACATGTTTTTTTAGCCAAATTATGAGGTTTGCAAGGATTCTGGGTAACAGAACCTGGTCCGAGCCCCGCAAGTCACCCCTCCTTGGATTCTCCTAGGTCTCTAGTTTTCAGAAATGTACAGGTTTGGTATTTTTCCCTAGGTGTCGGCTGAGCTAGAGGCCAAAATCTACAGGTAGGCACTTCGCAAAAAACACCTCTGTTTTCTTCCAAAAATGTGGATGTGTCCACGTTGCGCTTTGGGGCGTTTCCTGTCACGGGCACTAGGCCTACCCACACAAGTGAGGTATAATTTTTATCGGGAGACTTGGGGGAACACTGGGTGAAAGGAAATTTGTGACTCCTCTCAGATTCCAGAACTTTCAGCCACAGAAATGTGAGGAACATGTGTTTTTTTAGCCAATTTTGAGGTTTGCAAAGGATTCTGGGTAACAGAACCTGGTCCGAGCCCCGCAAGTCACCCCTCCTTGGATTCTTCTACGTCTCTAGTTTTCAGAAATGCACAGGTTTGGTAGGTTTCCCTAGGTGCCGGCTGAGCTAGAGGCCAAAATCTACAGGTAGGCACTTCGCAAAAAACACCTCTGTTTTCTTCCAAAAATTTGGATGTGTCCACGTTGCGCTTTGAGTCGTTTCCTGTCGCGGGCGCTAGGCCTACCCACACAAGTGAGGTATCATTTTTATCGGGAGACTTGGGGGAACGCTGGGTGGAAGGAAATTTGTGGCTCCTCTCAGATTCCAGAACTTTCTGCCACAGAAATGTGAGGAACATGTGTTTTTTTAGCCACATTTTGAGGTTTGCAAAGGATTCTGGGTAACAGAACCTGGTCCGAGCCCCGCAAGTCACCCCTCCTTGGATTCCCCTAGGTCTATAGTTTTCAGAAATGCACAGGTTTGGTAGGGTTCCCTAGGTGCCGGCTGAGCTAGAGGCCAAAATCTACAGGTAGGCACTTCGCAAAAAACACCTGTTTTCTTCCAAAAATTTGGATGTGTCCACGTTGCGCTTTGGGGCGTTTCCTGTCGCGGGCGCTAGGCCTACCCACACAAGTGAGGTATCATTTTTATCGGGAGACTTGGAGGAACGCTGGGTGGAAGGGAATTTGTTGCTCCTCTCAGATTCCAGAACTTTCTGCCACAGAAATGTGAGGAACATGTGTTTTTTTAGCCAAATTTTGAGGTTTGCAAAGGATTCTGGGTAACAGAACCTGGTCCGAGCCCGGCAAGTCACCCCTCCTTGGATTCCCCTAGGTCTCTAGTTTTCAGAAATGCACAGGTTTGGTAGGGTTCCCTAGGTGCCGGCTGAGCTAGAGGCCAAAATCTACAGGTAGGCACTTCGCAAAAAACACCTGTTTTCTTCCAAAAATTTGGATGTGTCCACGTTGCGCTTTGGGGCGTTTCCTGTCGCGGGCGCTAGGCCTACCCACACAAGTGAGGTTTCATTTTCATCGGGAGACTTGGGGGAACGCTGGGTGGAAGGAAATTTGTGGCTCCTCTCAGATTCCAGAACTTTCTGCCACAGAAATGTGAGGAACATGTGTTTTTTTAGCCAAATTTTGAGGTTTGCAAAGGATTCTGGGTAACAGAACCTGGTCCGAGCCCGCAAGTCACCCCTCCTTGGATTCCCCTAGGTTTCTAGTTTTCAGAAATGCACAGGTTTGGTAGGGTTCCCTAGGTGCCGGCTGAGCTAGAGGCCAAAATCTACAGGTAGGCACTTCGCAAAAAACACCTCTGTTTTCTTCCAAAAATTTGGATGTGTCCACGTTGCGCTTTGGGGCGTTTCCTGTCGCGGGCGCTAGGCCTACCCACACAAGTGAGGTATCATTTTTATCGGGAGACTTGGGGGAACGCTGGGTTGAAGGAAATTTGTGGCTCCTCTCAGATTCCAGAACTTTCTGCCACAGAAATGTGAGGAACATGTGTTTTTTTAGCCAAATTTTGAGGTTTGCAAAGGATTCTGGGTAACAGAACCTGGTCCGAGCCCCGCAAGTCACCCCTCCTTGGATTCCCCTAGTTCTCTAGTTTTCAGAAATGCACAGGTTTGGTAGGTTTCCCTAGGTGCCGGCTGAGCTAGAGGCCAAAATCTACAGGTAGGCACTTCGCAAAAAACACCTCTGTTTTCTTCAAAAAATTTGGATGTATCCAAGTTGCGCTTTGGGGCGTTTCCTGTCACGGGCGCTAGGCCTACCCACACAAGTGAGGTATCATTTTTATCGGGAGACTTGGGGGAACGCTGGGTGGAAGGACATTTTTGGCTCCTCTCAGATTCCAGAACTTTCTGCCACAGAAATGTGAGGAACATGTGTTTTTTTGCCAAATTTTGAGGTTTGCAATGGATTCTGGGTAACAGAACCTGGTCCGAGCCCCGCAAGTCACCCCTCCTTGGATTCTTCTAGGTCTCTAGTTTTCAGAAATGCACAGGTTTGGTAGGTTTCCCTAGGTGCCGGCTGAGCTAGAGGCCAAAATCTACAGGTAGGCACTTCGCAAAAAACACCTCTGTTTTCTTCCAAAAATTTGGATGTGTCCACGTTGCACTTTGGGGCGTTTCCTGTCGCGGACGCTGGGCCTACCCACACAAGTGAGGTATCATTTTTATCGGGAGACTTGGGGGAACGCTGAGTGGAAGGAAATTTGTGGCTCCTCTCAGATTCCAGAACTTTCTGCCACAGAAATGTGTGGGACATGTGTTTTTTTAGCCAATATTTGAGGTTTGCAAAGGATTCTCGGTAACAGAACCTGGTCCGAGCCCCGCAACTCACCCCTCCTTGGATTTCCCTAGGTTTCTACTTTTCAGAAATGCACAGGTTTGGTAGGTTTCCCTAGGTGCCGGCTGAGCTAGAGGCCAAAATCTACAGGTAGGCACTTAGCAAAAAACACCTCTGTTTTCTTCCAAAAATTTGGATGTGTCCACGTTGCACTTTGGGGCGTTTCCTGTCACGGACGCTAGGCCTACCCACACAAGTGAGGTATCATTTTTATCGGGAGACTTGGGGGAACGCTGGGTGTAAGGATATTTGTGGCTCCTCTCAGATTCCAGAACTTTCTGCCACAGAAATGTGTGGAACATGTGTTTTTTTAGCCAAAATTTGAGGTTTGCAAAGGATTCTGGGTAACAGAACCTGGTCCGAGCCCCGCAAGTCACACCTCTTGGATTCCCCTAGGTCTCTAGTTTTCAGAAATGCACAGGTTTGGTATGTTTCCCTAGGTGCCGGCTGAGCTAGAGGCCAAAATCTACCGGTAGGCACTTCGCAGAAAACACCTGTTTTCTTCAAAAAATTTTGATGTGTCCACGTTGCGCTTTGGTGCGTTTCCTGTCGTGGGCGCTAGGCCTACCCACAGAAGTGAGGTATCATTTTTTTCGGGAGACTTGGGGGAACGCTGGGTGGAAGGAAATTTGTGGCTCATCTCAGATTCCAGAACTTTCTGCCACAGAAATGTGAGGAACATGTGTTTTTTTAACCAAATTTTGAGGTTTGCAAAGGATTCTGGGTAACAGAACCTGGTCCGAGCCCCGCAAGTCACCCCTCCTTGGATTCCCCTAGGTCTCTAGTTTTCAGAAATGCACAGGTTTGGTAGGGTTCCCTAGGTGCCGGCTGAGCTAGAGGCCAAAATCTACAGGTAGGCACTTCGCAAAAAACACCTCTGTTTTCTTCCAAAAATTTGGATGTGTCCACGTTGCGCTTCGGGGCGTTTCCTGTCGCGGACGCTGGGCCTACCCACACAAGTGAGGTATCATTTTTATCGGGAGACTTGGGGGAACGCTGGGTGGAAGGAAATTTGTGGCTCCTCTCAGATTCCAGAACTTTCTGCCACAGAAATGTGAGGAACATGTGTTTTTTTAGCCAAATTTTGAGGTTTGCAAAGGATTCTGGGTAACAGAACCTGGTCCGAGCCCCGCAAGTCACCCCTCCTTGGATTCCCCTAGGTCTCTAGTTTTCAGAAATGCACAGGTTTGGTAGGGTTCCCTAGGTGCCGGCTGAGCTAGAGGCCAAAATCTACAGGTAGGCACTTCGCAAAAAACACCTCTGTTTTCTTCCAAAAATTTGGATGTGTCCACGTTGCGCTTTGGGGCGTTTCCTGTCGCGGGCGCTAGGCCTACCCACACAAGTGAGGTCTCATTTTTATCGGGAGACTTGGGGGAACGCTGGGTGGATTGTCATTTTTGGCTCCTCTCAGATTCCAGAAATTTCTGCCACAGAAATGTGAAGAACATGTGTTTTTTTAGCCAAAGTTTGAGGTTTGCAAAGGATTCTGGGTAACAGAAACTGGTCCGAGCCCCGCAAGTCACCCCTCCTTGGATTCCCCTAGGTCTCTAGTTTTCAGAAATGCACAGGTTTGGTAGGTTTCCCTAGGTGCCGGCTGAGCTAGAGGCCAAAATCTACAGGTAGGCACTTCGAAAAAAACACCTCTGTTTTCTTCCAAAAATTTGGATGTGTCCACGTTGCGCTTTGGGGCGTTTCCTGTCGCGGGCGCTAGGCCTACGCACACAAGTGAGGTATCATTTTTATCGGGAGACTTGGGGGAACGCTGGGTGGAAGGAAATTTGTGGCTCCTCTCAGATTCCAGAACTTTCTGCCACAGAAATGTGAGGAACATGTTTTTTTTAGCCAAATTTTGAGGTTTGCAAAGGATTCTGGGTAACAGAACCTGGTCCGAGCCCCGCAAGTCACCCCTCCTTGGATTTCCCTAGGTCTCTAGTTTTCAGAAATGTACAGGTTTGGTATTTTTCCCTAGGTGCCGGCTGAGCTAGAGGCCAAAATCTACAGGTAGGCACTTCGAAAAAAACACCTCTGTTTTCTTCCAAAAATTTGGATGTGTCCACGTTGCGCTTTGGGGCGTTTCCTGTCGCGGGCGCTAGGCCTACGCACACAAGTGAGGTATCATTTTTATCGGGAGACTTGGGGGAACGCTGGGTGGAAGGAAATTTGTGGCTCCTCTCAGATTCCAGAACTTTCTGCCACAGAAATGTGAGGAACATGTTTTTTTTAGCCAAATTTTGAGGTTTGCAAAGGATTCTGGGTAACAGAACCTGGTCCGAGCCCCGCAAGTCACCCCTCCTTGGATTCCCCTAGGTCTCTAGTTTTCAGAAATGTACAGGTTTGGTATTTTTCCCTAGGTGCCGGCTGAGCTAGAGGCCAAAATCTACAGGTAGGCACTTCGCAAAAAACACCTCTGTTTTCTTCCAAAAATTTGGATGTGTCCACGTTGCGCTTTGGGGCGTTTCCTGTCGCGGGCGCTAGGCCTACCCACACAAGTGAGGTATCATTTTTATTGGGAGACTTGGGGGAACGCTGGGTGGAAGGAAATTTGTGGCTCATCTCAGATTCCAGAACTTTCTGCCACAGAAATGTGAGGAACATGTGTTTTTTTAGCCAATTTTATGGTTTGCAAAGGATTCTGGGTAACAGAACCTGGTCCGAGCCCCGCAAGTCACCTCTCCTTGGATTCTTCTAGGTCTCTAGTTTTCAGAAATGCACAGGTTTGGTAGGTTTCCCTAGGTGCCGGCTGAGCTAGAGGCCAAAATCTACAGGTAGGCACTTCGCAAAAAACACCTCTGTTTTCTTCCAAAAATTTGGATGTGTGCACGTTGCGCTTTGAGTCGTTTCCTGTCGCGGGCGCTAGGCCTACCCACACAAGTGAGGTATCATTTTTATCGGGAGACATGGGGGAACGCTGGGTGGAAGGAAATTTGTGGCTCCTCTCAGATTCCAGAACTTTCTGCCACAGAAATGTGAGGAACATGTGTTTTTTTAGCCACATTTTGAGTTTTGCAAAGGATTCTGGGTAACAGAACCTGGTCCGAGCCCCGCAAGTCACCCCTCCTTGGATTCCCCTAGGTCTCTAGTTTTCAGAAATGCACAGGTTTGGTAGGGTTCCCTAGGTGCCGGCTGAGCTAGAGGCCAAAATCTATCGGTAGGCACTTCGCAGAAAACACCTGTTTTCTTCCAAAAATTTGGATGTGTCCACGTTGCGCGTTGGTGCGTTTCCTGTCGTGGGCGCTAGGCCTACCCACACAAGTGAGGTATTATTTTTATCGGGAGACTTGGGGGAACGCTGGGTGGAAGGAAATTTGTGGCTCCTCTCAGATTCCAGAACTTTCTGCCACAGAAATGTGAGGAACATGTGTTTTTTTAGCCAAATTTTGAGGTTTGCAAAGGATTCTGGGTAACAGAACCTGGTCCGAGCCCCGCAAGTCACCCCTCCTTGGATTCCCCTAGGTCTCTAGTTTTCAGAAATGCACAGGTCTGGTAGGTTTCCCTAGGTGCCGGCTGAGCTAGAGGCCAAAATCTACAGGTAGGCACTTCGCAAAAAACACCTCTGTTTTCTTCAAAAAATTTGGATGTATCCAAGTTGCGCTTTGGGGCGTTTCCTGTCACGGGCGCTAGGCCTACCCACACAAGTGAGGTATCATTTTTATCGGGAGACTTGGGGGAACGCTGAGTGGAAGGAAATTTGTGGCTCCTCTCAGATTCCAGAACTTTCTGCCACAGAAATGTGAGGAACATGTTTTTTTTAGCCAAATTATGAGGTTTGCAAAGGATTCTGGGTAACAGAACCTGGTCCGAGCCCCGCAAGTCACCCCTCCTTGGATTCCCCTAGGTGTCTAGTTTTCAGAAATGTACAGGTTTGGTATTTTTCCCTAGGTGCCGGCTGAGCTAGAGGCCAAAATCTACAGGTAGGCACTTCGCAAAAAAACACCTCTGTTTTCTTCCAAAAATTTGGATGTGTCCACGTTGCGCTTTGGGGCGTTTCCTGTCACGGGCGCTAGGCCTACCCACACAAGTGAGGTATCATTTTTATCGGGAAACTTGGGGGAACGCTGGGTGGAAGGAAATTTGTGGCTCATCTCAGATTCCAGAACTTTCTGCCACAGAAATGTGAGGAACATGTGTTTTTTTAGCCAATTTTGAGGTTTGCAAATGATTCTGGGTAACAGAACCTGGTCCGAGCCCCGCAAGTCACCCCTCCTTGGATTCTTCTAGATCTCTAGTTTTCAGAAATGCACAGGTTTGGTAGGTTTCCCTAGGTGCCGGCTGAGCTAGAGGCCAAAATCTACAGGTAGGCACTTCGCAAAAAACACCTCTGTTTTCTTTCAAAAATTTGGATGTGTGCACGTTGCGCTTTGAGTCGTTTCCTGTCGCGGGCGCTAGGCCTACCCACACAAGTGAGGTATCATTTTTATCGGGAGACTTGAGGGAACGCTGGGTGGAAGGAAATTTGTGGCTCCTCTCAGATTCCAGAACTTTCTGCCACAGAATTGTGAGGAACATGTGTTTTTTTAGCCAAATTTTGAGGTTTGCAAAGGATTCTGGGTAACAGAACCTGGTCCGAGCCCCGCAAGTCACCCCTCCTTGGATTCCCCGAGGTTTCTAGTTTTCAGAAATGCACAGGTTTGGTAGGGTTCCCTAGGTGCCGGCTGAGCTAGAGGCCAAAATCGACAGGTAGGCACTTCGCAAAAAACACCTCTGTTTTCTTCCAAAAATGTGGATGTGTCCACGTTGCGCTTTGGGGTGTTTCCTGGCGCGGGCGCTAGGCCTACCCACACAAGTGAGGTATCATTTTTATCGGGAGACTTGGGGGAACGCTGGGTGGAAGGAAATTTGTGGCTCCTCTCAGATTCCAGAACTTTCTGCCACAGAAATGTGAGGAACATGTTTTTTTAGCCAAATTATGAGGTTTGCAAGGATTCTGGGTAACAGAACCTGGTCCGAGCCCCGCAAGTCACCCCTCCTTGGATTCCCCTAGGTCTCTAGTTTTCAGATATGTACAGGTTTGGTATTTTTCCCTAGGTGTCGGCTGAGCTAGAGGCCAAAATCTACAGGTAGGCACTTCGCAAAAAACACCTCTGTTTTCTTCCAAAAATGTGGATGTGTCCAAGTTGCGCTTTGGGGCGTTTCCTGTCACGGGCACTAGGCCTACCCACACAAGTGAGGTATAATTTTTATCGGGAGACTTGGGGGAACGCTGGGTGGAAGGAAATTTGTGACTCCTCTCAGATTCCAGAACTTTCTGCCACAGAAATGTGAGGAACATGTGTTTTTTTAGCCAATTTTGAGGTTTGCAAAGGATTCTGGGTAACAGAACCTGGTCCGAGCCCCGCAAGTCACCCCTCCTTGGATTCTTCTACGTCTCTAGTTTTCAGAAATGCACAGGTTTGGTAGGTTTCCCTAGGTGCCGGCTGAGCTAGAGGCCAAAATCTACAGGTAGGCACTTCGCAAAAAACACCTCTGTTTTCTTCCAAAAATTTGGATGTGTCCACGTTGCGCTTTGAGTCGTTTCCTGTCGCGGGCGCTAGGCCTACCCACACAAGTGAGGTATCATTTTTATCGGGAGACTTGGGGGAACGCTGGGTGGAAGGAAATTTGTGGCTCCTCTCAGATTCCAGAACTTTCTGCCACAGAAATGTGAGGAACATGTGTTTTTTTTAGCCACATTTTGAGGTTTGCAAAGGATTCTGGGTAACAGGACCTGGTCCGAGCCCCGCAAGTCACCCCTCCTTGGATTCCCCTAGGTCTCTAGTTTTCAGAAATGCACAGGTTTGGTAGATTTCCCTAGGTGCCGGCTGGGCTAGAGCCCAAAATCTACAGGTAGGCACTTTGCAAAAAACACCTGTTTTCTTAAAAAAATGTGGATGTGTCCACGTTGCGCTTTTGGGCGTTTCCTGTCGCGGGCGCTAGGCCTACCCACACAAGTGAGGTATCATTTTTATTGGGAGACTTGGAGGAACGCTGGGTGGAAGGAAATTTGTGGCTCCTCTCAGATTCCAGAACTTTCTGCCACAGAAATGTGAGGAACATGTGTTTTTTTTAGCCAAATTTTGAGGTTTGCAAAGGATTCTGGGTAACAGAACCTGGTCCGAGCCCCGCAAGTCACCCCTCCTTGGATTCCCCTAGGTCTCTAGTTTTCAGAAATGCACAGGTTTGGTAGGGTTCCCTAGGTGCCGGCTGAGCTAGAGGCCAAAATCTACAGGTAGGCACTTCGCAAAAAACACCTGTTTTCTTCCAAAAATTTGGATGTGTCCACGTTGCGCTTTGGGGCATTTCCTGTCGCGGGCGCTAGGCCTACCCACACAAGTGAGGTATCATTTTTATCGGGAGACTTGGAGGAACGCTGGGTGGAAGGAAATTTGTTGCTCCTCTCAGATTCCAGAACTTTCTGCCACAGAAATGTGAGGAACATGTGTTTTTTTAGCCAAATTTTGAGGTTTGCAAAGGATTCTGGGTAACAGAACCTGGTCCGAGCCCGCAAGTCACCCCTCCTTGGATTCCCCTAGGTTTCTAGTTTTCAGAAATGCACAGGTTTGGTAGGGTTCCCTAGGTGCCGGCTGAGCTAGAGGCCAAAATCTACAGGTAGGCACTTCGCAAAAAACACCTCTGTTTTCTTCCAAAAATGTGGATGTGTCCACGTTGCTCTTTGGGGCGTTTCCTGTCGCGGGCGCTAGGCCTACCCACACAAGTGAGGTATCATTTTTATCGGGAGACTTGGGGGAACGCTGGGTTGAAGGAAATTTGTGGCTCCTCTCAGATTCCAGAACTTTCTGCCACAGAAATGTGAGGAACATGTGTTTTTTTAGCCAAATTTTGAGGTTTGCAAAGGATTCTGGGTAACAGAACCTGGTCCGAGCCCCGCAAGTCACCCCTCCTTGGATTCCCCTAGGTCTCTAGTTTTCAGAAATGCACAGGTTTGGTAGGTTTCCCTAGGTGCCGGCTGAGCTAGAGGCCAAAATCTACAGGTAGGCACTTCGCAAAAAACACCTCTGTTTTCTTCCAAAAATTTGGATGTATCCAAGTTGCGCTTTGGGGCGTTTCCTGTCACGGGCGCTAGGCCTACCCACACAAGTGAGGTATCATTTTTATCGGGAGACTTGGGGGAACGCTGGGTGGAAGGAAATTTGTGGCTCCTCTCAGATTCCAGAACTTTCTGCCACAGAAATGTGAGGAACATGTGTTTTTTTAGCCAAATTTTGAGGTTTGCAAAGGATTCTGGGTAACAGAACCTGGTCCGAGCCCCGCAAGTCACCCCTCCTTGGATTCTTCTAGGTCTCTAGTTTTCAGAAATGCACAGGTTTGGTAGGTTTCCCTAGGTGCCGGCTGAGCTAGAGGCCAAAATCTACAGGTAGGCACTTCGCAAAAAAACACCTCTGTTTTCTTCCAAAAATTTGGATGTGTCCACGTTGCACTTTGGGGCGTTTCCTGTCGTGGACGCTGGGCATACCCACACAAGTGAGGTATCATTTTTATCGGGAGACTTGGGGGAACGCTGAGTGGAAGGAAATTTGTGGCTCCTCTCAGATTCCAGAACTTTCTGCCACAGAAATGTGTGGAACATGTGTTTTTTTTAGCCAATATTTGAGGTTTGCAAAGGATTCTCGGTAACAGAACCTGGCCCGAGCCCCGCAACTCACCCCTCCTTGGATTTCCCTAGGTGTCTACTTTTCAGAAATGCACAGGTTTGGTAGGTTTCCCTAGGTGCCGGCTGAGCTAGAGGCCAAAATCTACAGGTAGGCACTTCGCAAAAAACACCTCTGTTTTCTTCCAAAAATTTGGATGTGTCCACGTTGCACTTTGGGGCGTTTCCTGTCACGGACGCTAGGCCTACCCACACAAGTGAGGTATCATTTTTATCGGGAGACTTGGGGGAACGCTGGGTGTATGGATATTTGTGGCTCCTCTCAGATTCCAGAACTTTCTGCCACAGAAATGTGTGGAACATGTGTTTTTTTAGCCAAAATTTGAGGTTTGCAAAGGATTCTGGGTAACAGAACCTGGTCCGAGCCCCGCAAGTCACACCTCCTTGGATTCCCCTAGGTCTCTAGTTTTCAGAAATGCACAGGTTTGGTATGTTTCCCTAGGTGCCGGCTGAGCTAGAGGCCAAAATCTACCGGTAGGCACTTCGCAGAAAACACCTGTTTTCTTCAAAAATTTTGGATGTGTCCACGTTGCGCTTTGGTGCGTTTCCTGTCGTGGGCGCTAGGCCTACCCACACAAGTGAGGTATCATTTTTTTCGGGAGACTTGGGGGAACGCTGGGTGGAAGGAAATTTGTGGCTCATCTCAGATTCCAGAACTTTCTGCCACAGAAATGTGAGGAACATGTGTTTTTTTAACCAAATTTTGAGGTTTGCAAAGGATTCTGGGTAACAGAACCTGGTCCGAGCCCCGCAAGTCACCCCTCCTTGGATTCCCCTAGGTCTCTAGTTTTCAGAAATGCACAGGTTTGGTAGGGTTCCCTAGGTGCCGGCTGAGCTAGAGGCCAAAATCTACAGGTAGGCACTTCGCAAAAAACACCTCTGTTTTCTTCCAAAAATTTGGATGTGTCCACGTTGCGCTTCGGGGCGTTTCCTGTCGCGGACGCTAGGCCTACCCACACAAGTGAGGTATCATTTTTATCGGGAGACTTGGAGGAACGCTGGGTGGAAGGAAATTTGTGGCTCCTCTCAGATTCCAGAACTTTCTGCCACAGAAATGTGAGGAACATGTGTTTTTATTAGCCAAATTTTGAGGTTTGCAAAGGATTCTGGGTAACAGAACCTGGTCCGAGCCCCGCAAGTCACCCCTCCTTGGATTCCCCTAGGTCTCTAGTTTTCAGAAATGCACAGGTTTGGTAGGGTTCCCTAGGTGCCGGCTGAGCTAGAGGCCAAAATCTACAGGTAGGCACTTCGCAAAAAAACACCTCTTTTTTCTTCCAAAAATTTGGATGTGTCCACGTTGCGCTTTGGGGCGTTTCCTGTCGCGGGCGCTAGGCCTACCCACACAAGTGAGGTATCATTTTTATCGGGAGACTTGGGGGAACGCTGGGTGGAAGGAAATTTGTGGCTCCTCTCAGATTCCAGAACTTTCTGCCACAGAAATGTGAGGAACATGTTTTTTTTAGCCAAATTATGAGGTTTGCAAAGGATTCTGGGTAACAGAACCTGGTCCGAGCCCCGCAAGTCACCCCTCCTTGGATTCCCCTAGGTCTCTAGTTTTCAGAAATGTACAGGTTTGGTATTTTTCCCTAGGTGCCGGCTGAGCTAGAGGCCAAAATCTACAGGTAGGCACTTCGCAAAAAACACCTCTGTTTTCTTCCAAAAATTTGGATGTGTCCACGTTGCGCTTTGGGGCGTTTCCTGTCGCGGGCGCTAGGCCTACCCACACAAGTGAGGTATCATTTTTATCGGGAGACTTGGGGGAACGCTGGGTGGAAGGAAATTAATGGCTCATCTCAGATTCCAGAACTTTCTGCCACAGAAATGTGAGGAACATGTGTTTTTTTAGCCAATTTTATGGTTTGCAAAGGATTCTGGGTAACAGAACCTGGTCCGAGCCCCGCAAGTCACCTCTCCTTGGATTCTTCTAGGTCTCTAGTTTTCAGAAATGCACAGGTTTGGTATGTTTCCCTAGGTGCCGGCTGAGCTAGAGGCCAAAATCTACCGGTAGGCACTTCGCAGAAAACACCTGTTTTCTTCCAAAAATTTGGATGTGTCCACGTTGCGCGTTGGTGCGTTTCCTGTCGTGGGCGCTAGGCCTACCCACACAAGTGAGGTATTATTTTTATCGGGAGACTTGGGGGAACGCTGGGTGGAAGGAAATTTGTGTCTCCTCTCAGATTCCAGAACTTTCTGCCACAGAAATGTGAGGAACATGTGTTTTTTTAGCCAAATTTTGAGGTTTGCAAAGGATTCTGGGTAACAGAACCTGGTCCGAGCCCCGCAAGTCACCCCTCCTTGGATTCCCCTAGCTCTCTAGTTTTCAGAAATGCACAGGTCTGGTAGGTTTCCCTAGGTGCCGGCTGAGCTAGAGGCCAAAATCTACAGGTAGGCACTTCGCAAAAAACACCTCTGTTTTCTTCCAAAAATTTGGATGTGTCCACGTTGCGCTTTGGGGCGTTTCCTGTCGCGGGCGCTAGGCCTACCCACACAAGTGAGGTATCATTTTTATCGGGAGACTTGGGGGAACGCTGGGTGGAAGGACATTTTTCGCTCCTCTCAGATTCCAGAACTTTCTGCCACAGAAATGTGAGGAACATGTGTTTTTTTAGCCAATATTTGAGGTTTGCAAAGGATTCTCGGTAACAGAACCTGGTCCGAGCCCCGCAACTCACCCCTCCTTGGATTCCCCTAGGTCTCTAGTTTTCAGAAATGCACAGGTTTGGTAGGGTTCCCTAGGTGCCGGCTGAGTTAGAGGCCAAAATCTACAGGTAGGCACTTCGCAAAAAACACCTCTGTTTTCTTCCAAAAATTTGGATGTGTCCACGTTGCACTTTGGGGCGTTTCCTGTCGCGGACGCTGGGCCTACCCACACAAGTGAGGTATCATTTTTATCGGGAGACTTGGGGGAACGCTGAGTGGAAGGAAATTTGTGGCTCCTCTCAGATTCCAGAACTTTCTGCCACAGAAATGTGTGGAACATGTGTTTTTTTAGCCAATATTTGAGGTTTGCAAAGGATTCTCGGTAACAGAACCTGGTCCGAGCCCCGCAACTCACCCCTCCTTGGATTTCCCTAGGTGTCTACTTTTCAGAAATGCACAGGTTTGGTAGGTTTCCCTAGGTGCCGGCTGAGCTAGAGGCCAAAATCTACAGGTAGGCACTTCGCAAAAAACACCTCTGTTTTTTTCCAAAAATTTGGATGTGTCCACGTTGCACTTTGGGGCGTTTCCTGTCACGGACGCTAGGCCTACCCACACAAGTGAGGTATCATTTTTATCGGGAGACTTGGGGGAACGCTGGGTGTAAGGATATTTGTGGCTCCTCTCAGATTCCAGAACTTTCTGCCACAGAAATATGTGGAACATGTGTTTTTTTAGCCAAAATTTGAGGTTTGCAAAGGATTCTGGGTAACAGAACCTGGTCCGAGCCCCGCAAGTCACACCTCCTTGGATTCCCCTAGGTTTCTAGTTTTCAGAAATGCACAGGTTTGGTATGTTTCCCTAGGTGCCGGCTGAGCTAGAGGCCAAAATCTACCGGTAGGCACTTCGCAGAAAACACCTGTTTTCTTCCAAAAATTTGGATGTGTCCACGTTGCGCGTTGGTGCGTTTCCTGTCGTGGGCGCTAGGCCTACCCACACAAGTGAGGTATCATTTTTTTCGGGAGACTTGGGGGAACGCTGGGTGGAAGGAAATTTGTGGCTCATCTCAGATTCCAGAACTTTCTGCCACAGAAATGTGAGGAACATGTGTTTTTTTAACCAAATTTTGAGGTTTGCAAAGGATTCTGGGTAACAGAACCTGGTCCGAGCCCCGCAAGTCACCCCTCCTTGGATTCCCCTAGGTCTCTAGTTTTCAGAAATGCACAGGTTTGGTAGGGTTCCCTAGGTGCCGGCTGAGCTAGAGGCCAAAATCTACAGGTAGGCACTTCGCAAAAAACACCTCTGTTTTCTTCCAAAAATTTGGATGTGTCCACGTTGCGCTTTGGGGCGTTTCCTGTCGCGGGCGCTAGGCCTACCCACACAAGTGAGGTATCATTTTTATCGGGAGACTTGGGGGAACGCTGGGTGGAAGGACATTTGTGGCTCCTCTCAGATTCCAGAACTTTCTGCCACAGAAATGTGAGGAACATGTTTTTTTTAGCCAAATTATGAGGTTTGCAAAGGATTCTGGGTAACAGAACCTGGTCCGAGCCCCGCAAGTCACCCCTCCTTGGATTCCCCTAGGTCTCTAGTTTTCAGAAATGTACAGGTTTGGTATTTTTCCCTAGGTGCCGGCTGAGCTAGAGGCCAAAATCTACAGGTAGGCACTTCGCAAAAAACACCTCTGTTTTCTTCCAAAAATTTGGATGTGTCCACGTTGCGCTTTGGGGCGTTTCCTGTCGCGGGCGCTAGGCCTACCCACACAAGTGAGGTATCATTTTTATCGGGAGACTTGGGGGAACGCTGGGTGGAAGGAAATTTGTGGCTCATCTCAGATTCCAGAACTTTCTGCCACAGAAATGTGAGGAACATGTGTTTTTTTAGCCAATTTTGAGGTTTGCAAAGGATTCTGGGTAACAGAACCTGGTCCCAGCCCCGCAAGTCACCCCTCCTTGGATTCTTCTAGGTCTCTACTTTTCAGAAATGCACAGGTTTGGTAGGTTTCCCTAGGTGCCGGCTGAGCTAGAGGCCAAAATCTACAGGTAGGCACTTCGCAAAAAACACCTCTGTTTTCTTCCAAAAATTTGGATGTGTCCACGTTGCGCTTTGGGGCGTTTCCTGTCGCGGGCGCTAGGCCTACCCACACAAGTGAGGTATCATTTTTATCGGGAGACTTGGGGGAACGCTGGGTGGAAGGAAATTTGTGGCTCATCTCAGATTCCAGAACTTTCTGCCACAGAAATGTGAGGAACATGTGTTTTTTTAGCCAATTTTGAGGTTTGCAAAGGATTCTGGGTAACAGAACCTGGTCCGAGCCCCGCAAGTCACCCCTCCTTGGATTCTTCTAGGTCTCTAGTTTTCAGAAATGCACAGGTTTGGTAGGTTTCCCTAGGTGCCGGCTGAGCTAGAGGCCAAAATCTACAGGTAGGCACTTCGCAAAAAACACCTCTGTTTTCTTCCAAAAATTTGGATGTGTCCACGTTGCGCTTTGGGGCGTTTCCTGTCGCGGACGCTAGGCCTAAACGCACAAGTGAGGTATCATTTTTATCGGGAGACTTGGGGGAACGCTGGGTGGAAGGAAATTTGAGGCTCCTCTCAGATTCGAGAACTTTCTGCCACAGAAATGTGAGGAACATGTGTTTTTTTAGACAAATTTTGAGGTTTGCAAAGGATTCTGGGTAACAGAACCTGGTCCGAGCCTAGCAAATCACCCCTCCTTGGATTCCCCTAGGTCTCTAGTTTTCAGAAATGCACAGGTTTGGTAGGGTTCCCTAGGTGCCGGCTGAGCTAGAGGCCAAAATCTACAGGTAGGCACTTCGCAAAAAACACCTCTGTTTTCTTCCAAAAATTTGGATGTGTCCACGTTGCGCTTTGGGGCGTTTCCTGTCGCGGGCGCTAGGCCTACCCACACAAGTGAGGTATCATTTTTATCAGGAGACTTGGGGGAACGCTGGGTGGAAGGAAATTTGTGGCTCATCTCAGATTCCAGAACTTTCTGCCACAGAAATGTGAGGAACATGTGTTTTTTTAGCCAAATTTTGAGGTTTGCAAAGGATTCTGGGTAACAGAACCTGGTCCGAGCCCCGCAAGTCACCCCTCCTTGGATTCCCCTAGGTCTCTAGTTTTCAGAAATGCACAGGTTTGGTAGGGTTCCCTAGGTGCCGGCTGAGCTAGAGGCCAAAATCTACAGGTAGGCACTTCGCAAAAAACACCTCTGTTTTCTTCCAAAAATTTGGATGTGTCCACGTTGCGCTTTGGGGCGTTTCCTGTCGCGGACGCTAGGCCTAAACGCACAAGTGAGGTATCATTTTTATCGGGAGACTTGGGGGAACGCTGGGTGGAAGGAAATTTGTGGCTCCTCTCAGATTCGAGAACTTTCTGCCACAGAAATGTGAGGAACATGTGTTTTTTTAGACAAATTTTGAGGTTTGCAAAGGATTCTGGGTAACAGAACCTGGTCCGAGCCTAGCAAATCACCCCTCCTTGGATTCCCCTAGGTCTCTAGTTTTCAGAAATGCACAGGTTTGGTAGGGTTCCCTAGGTGCCGGCTGAGCTAGAGGCCAAAATCTACAGGTAGGCACTTCGCAAAAAACACCTCTGTTTTCTTCCAAAAATTTGGATGTGTCCACGTTGCGCTTTGGGGCGTTTCCTGTCGCGGGCGCTAGGCCTACCCACACAAGTGAGGTATCATTTTTATCAGGAGACTTGGGGGAACGCTGGGTGGAAGGAAATTTGTGGCTCATCTCAGATTCCAGAACTTTCTGCCACAGAAATGTGAGGAACATGTGTTTTTTTTAGCCAAATTTTGAGGTTTGCAAAGGATTCTGGGTAACAGAACCTGGTCCGAGCCCCGCAAGTCACCCCTCCTTGGATTCCCCTAGGTCTCTAGTTTTCAGAAATGCACAGGTTTCCCTAGGTGCCGGCTGAGCTAGAGGCCAAAATCTACAGGTAGGCACTTCGCAAAAAACACCTCTGTTTTCTTCCAAAAATTTGGATGTATCCAAGTTGCGCTTTGGGGCGTTTCCTGTCACGGGCGCTAGGCCTACCCACACAAGTGAGGTATCATTTTTATCGGGAGACTTGGGGGAACGCTGGGTGGAAGGAAATTTGTGGCTCCTCTCAGATTCCAGAACTTTCTGCCACAGAAATGTGAGGAACATGTGTTTTTTTAGCCAAATTTTGAGGTTTGCAAAGGATTCTGGGTAACAGAACCTGGTCCGAGCCCCGCAAGTCACCCCTCCTTGGATTCTTCTAGGTCTCTAGTTTTCAGAAATGCACAGGTTTGGTAGGTTTCCCTAGGTGCCGGCTGAGCTAGAGGCCAAAATCTACAGGTAGGCACTTCGCAAAAAACACCTCTGTTTTTTTCCAAAAATTTGGATGTGTCCACGTTGCACTTTGGGGCGTTTCCTGTCGCGGACGCTGGGCCTACCCACACAAGTGAGGTATCATTTTTATCGGGAGACTTGGGGGAACGCTGAGTGGAAGGAAATTTGTGGCTCCTCTCAGATTCCAGAACTTTCTGCCACAGAAATGTGTGGAACATGTGTTTTTTTAGCCAATATTTGAGGTTTGCAAAGGATTCTGGGTAACAGAACCTGGTCCGAGCCCCGCAAATCACACCTCCTTGGATTCCCCTAGGTCTCTAGTGTTCAGAAATGCACAGGTTTGGTATGTTTCCCTAGGTGCCGGCTGAGCTAGAGGCCAAAATCTACCGGTAGGCACTTCGCAGAAAACACCTGTTTTCTTCCAAAAATTTGGATGTGTCCACGTTGTGCGTTGGTGCGTTTCCTGTCGTGGGCGCTAGGCCTACCCACACAAGTGAGGTATCATTTTTTTCGGGAGACATGCGGGAACGCTGGGTGGAAGGAAATTTGTGGCTCATCTCAGATTCCAGAACTTTCTGCCACAGAAATGTGAGGAACATGTGTTTTTTTAACCAAATTTTGAGGTTTGCAAAGGATTCTGGGTAACAGAACCTGGTCCGAGCCCCGCAAGTCACCCCTCCTTGGATTCCCCTAGGTCTCTAGTTTTCAGAAATGCACAGGTTTGGTAGGGTTCCCTAGGTGCCGGCTGAGCTAGAGGCCAAAATCTACAGGTAGGCACTTCGCAAAAAACACCTCTGTTTTCTTCCAAAAATTTGGATGTGTCCACGTTGCGCTTTGGGGCGTTTCCTGTCGCGGATGCTAGGCCTACCCACACAAGTGAGGTATCATTTTTATCGGGAGACTTGGGGGAACCCTGGGTGGAAGGAAATTTGTGGCTCCTCTCAGATTCCAGAACTTTCTGCCACAGAAATGTGAGGAACATGTGTTTTTTTAGCCAAATTTTGAGGTTTGCAAAGGATTCTGGGTAACAGAACCTGGTCCGAGCCCCGCAAGTCACCCCTCCTTGGATTCCCCTAGGTCTCTAGTTTTCAGAAATGCACAGGTTTGGTAGGGTTCTCTAGGTGCCGGCTGAGTTAGAGGCCAAAATCTACAGGTAGGCACTTCGCAAAAAACACCTCTGTTTTCTTCCAAAAATTTGGATGTGTCCACGTTGCGCTTTGGGGCGTTTCCTGTCGCGGGCGCTAGGCCTACCCACACAAGTGAGGTATCATTTTTATCGGGAGACTTGGGGGAACGCTGGGTGGAAGGACATTTTTGGCTCCTCTCAGATTCCAGAACTTTCTGCCACAGAAATGTGAGGAACATGTGTTTTTTTAGCCAAATTTTGAGGTTTGCAAAGGATTCTGGGTAACAGAAACTGGTCCGAGCCCCGCAAGTCACCCCTCCTTGGATTCCCCTAGGCCTCTAGTTTTCAGAAATGCACAGGTTTGGTAGGTTTCCCTAGGTGCCGGCTGAGCTAGAGGCCAAAAGCTACAGGTAGGCACTTCGAAAAAAACACCTCTGTTTTCTTCCAAAAATTTGGATGTGTCCACGTTGCGCTTTGGGGCGTTTCCTGTCGCGGGCGCTAGGCCTACCCACACAAGTGAGGTATCATTTTTATCGGGAGACTTGGGGGAACGCTGGGTGGAAGGAAATTTGTGGCTCATCTCAGATTCCAGAACTTTCTGCCACAGAAATGTGAGGAAAATGTGTTTTTTTAGCCAATTTTGAGGTTTGCAAAGGATTCTGGGTAACAGAACCTGGTCCGAGCCCCGCAAGTCACCCCTCCTTGGATTCTTCTAGGTCTCTAGTTTTCAGAAATGCACAGGTTTGGTAGGTTTCCCTAGGTGCCGGCTGAGCTAGAGGCCAAAATCTACAGGTAGGCACTTCGCAAAAAACACCTCTGTTTTCTTCCAAAAATTTGGATGTGTGCACGTTGCGCTTTGAGTCGTTTCCTGTCGCGGGCGCTACGCCTACCCACACAAGTGAGGTATCATTTTTATCGGGAGACTTGGGGGAACGCTGGGTGGAAGGAAATTCGTGGCTCCTCTCAGATTCCAGAACTTTCTGCCACAGAAATGTGAGGAACATGTGTTTTTTTAGCCACATTTTGAGTTTTGCAAAGGATTCTGGGTAACAGAACCTGGTCCGAGCCCCGCAAGTCACCCCTCCTTGGATTCCCCTAGGTCTTTAGTTTTCAGAAATGCACAGGTTTGGTAGGTTTCCCTAGGTGCCGGCTGAGCTAGAGGCCAAAATCTACAGGTAGGCACTTCGCAAAAAACACCTCTGTTTTCTTCCAAAAATTTGGATGTGTCCACGTTGCGCTTTGGGGCGTTTCCTGTCGTGGGCGCTAGGCCTACCCACACAAGTGAGGTATCATTTTTTTCGGGAGACTAGGGGGAACGCTGGGTGGAAGGAAATTTGTGGCTCATCTCAGATTCCAGAACTTTCTGCCACAGAAATGTGAGGAACATGTGTTTTTTTAACCCAATTTTGAGGTTTGCAAAGGATTCTGGGTAACAGAACCTGGTCCGAGCCCCGCAAGTCACCCCTCCTTGGATTCCCCTAGGTCTCTAGTTTTCAGAAATGCACATGTTTGGTAGGGTTCCCTAGGTGCCGGCTGAGCTAGAGGCCAAAATCTACAGGTAGGCACTTCGCAAAAAACACCTCTGTTTTCTTCCAAAAATTTGGATGTGTCCACGTTGCGCTTTGGGTCGTTTCCTGTCGCGGACGCTAGGCCTACCCACACAAGTGAGGTATCATTTTTATCGGGAGACTTGGGGGAACGCTGGGTGGAAGGAAATTTGTGGCTCCTCTCAGATTCCAGAACTTTCTGCCACAGAAATGTGAGGAACATGTGTTTTTTTAGCCAAATTTTGAGGTTTGCAAAGGATTCTGGGTAACAGAACCTGGTCCGAGCTCCGCTAGTCACCCCTCCTTGGATTCCCCTAGGTCTCTAGTTTTCAGAAATGCACAGGTTTGGTAGGTTTCCCTAGGTGCCGGCTGAGCTAGAGGCCAAAATCTACAGGTAGGCACTTCGCAAAAAACACCTCTGTTTTCTTCCAAAAATTTGGATGTGTCCACGTTGCGCTTTGGGGCGTTTCCTGTCGCGGACGCTAGGCCTACCCACACAAGTGAGGTATCATTTTTATCGGGAGACTTGGGGGAACCCTGGGTGGAAGGAAATTTGTGGCTCCTCTCAGATTCCAGAACTTTCTGCCACAGAAATGTGAGGAACATGTGTTTTTTTAGCCAAATTTTGAGGTTTGCAAAGGATTCTGGGTAACAGAACCTGGTCCGAGCCCCGCAAGTCACCCCTCCTTGGATTCCCCTAGGTCTCTAGTTTTCAGAAATGTACAGGTTTGGTATTTTTCCTTAGGTGCCGGCTGAGCTAGAGGCCAAAATCTACAGGTAGGCACTTCGCAAAAAACACCTCTGTTTTCTTCAAAAAATTTGGATGTGTCCACGTTGCGCTTTGGGGCGTTTCCTGTCGCGGGCGCTAGGCCTACCCACACAAGTGAGGTATCATTTTTATCGGGAGACTTGGGGGAACGCTGGGTGGAAGGAAATTTGTGGCTCATCTCAGATTCCAGAACTTTCTGCCACAGAAATGTGAGGAACATGTGTTTTTTTAGCCAATTTTGAGGTTTGCAAAGGATTCTGGGTAACAGAACCTGGTCCGAGCCCCGCAAGTCACCCCTCCTTGGATTCTTCTAGGTCTCTAGTTTTCAGAAATGCACAGGTTTGGTAGGTTTCCCTAGGTGCCGGCTGAGCTAGAGGCCAAAATCTACAGGTAGGCACTTCGCAAAAAACACCTCTGTTTTCTTCCAAAAATTTGGATGTGTCCACGTTGCACTTTGGGGCGTTTCCTGTCGCGGACGCTGGGCCTACCCACACAAGTGAGGTATCATTTTTATCGGGAGACTTGGGGGAACGCTGAGTGGAAGGAAATTTGTGGCTCCTCTCAGATTCCAGAACTTTCTGCCACAGAAATGTGTGGAACATGTGTTTTTTTAGCCAATATTTGAGGTTTGCAAAGGATTCTCGGTAACAGAACCTGGTCCGAGCCCCGCAACTCACCCCTCCTTGGATTTCCCTAGGTGTCTACTTTTCAGAAATGCACAGGTTTGGTAGGTTTCCCTAGGTGCCGGCTGAGCTAGAGGCCAAAATCTACAGGTAGGCACTTCGCAAAAAACACCTCTGTTTTTTTCCAAAAATTTGGATGTGTCCACGTTGCACTTTGGGGCGTTTCCTGTCACGGACGCTAGGCCTACCCACACAAGTGAGGTATCATTTTTATCGGGAGACTTGGGGGAACGCTGGGTGTAAGGATATTTGTGGCTCCTCTCAGATTCCAGAACTTTCTGCCACAGAAATATGTGGAACATGTGTTTTTTTAGCCAAAATTTGAGGTTTGCAAAGGATTCTGGGTAACAGAACCTGGTCCGAGCCCCGCAAGTCACACCTCCTTGGATTCCCCTAGGTTTCTAGTTTTCAGAAATGCACAGGTTTGGTATGTTTCCCTAGGTGCCGGCTGAGCTAGAGGCCAAAATCTACCGGTAGGCACTTCGCAGAAAACACCTGTTTTCTTCCAAAAATTTGGATGTGTCCACGTTGCGCGTTGGTGCGTTTCCTGTCGTGGGCGCTAGGCCTACCCACACAAGTGAGGTATCATTTTTTTCGGGAGACTTGGGGGAACGCTGGGTGGAAGGAAATTTGTGGCTCATCTCAGATTCCAGAACTTTCTGCCACAGAAATGTGAGGAACATGTGTTTTTTTAACCAAATTTTGAGGTTTGCAAAGGATTCTGGGTAACAGAACCTGGTCCGAGCCCCGCAAGTCACCCCTCCTTGGATTCCCCTAGGTCTCTAGTTTTCAGAAATGCACAGGTTTGGTAGGGTTCCCTAGGTGCCGGCTGAGCTAGAGGCCAAAATCTACAGGTAGGCACTTCGCAAAAAACACCTCTGTTTTCTTCCAAAAATTTGGATGTGTCCACGTTGCGCTTTGGGGCGTTTCCTGTCGCGGGCGCTAGGCCTACCCACACAAGTGAGGTATCATTTTTATCGGGAGACTTGGGGGAACGCTGGGTGGAAGGACATTTGTGGCTCCTCTCAGATTCCAGAACTTTCTGCCACAGAAATGTGAGGAACATGTTTTTTTTAGCCAAATTATGAGGTTTGCAAAGGATTCTGGGTAACAGAACCTGGTCCGAGCCCCGCAAGTCACCCCTCCTTGGATTCCCCTAGGTCTCTAGTTTTCAGAAATGTACAGGTTTGGTATTTTTCCCTAGGTGCCGGCTGAGCTAGAGGCCAAAATCTACAGGT
Organism: Pleurodeles waltl; assembly: GCF_031143425.1. Lineage (NCBI taxonomy): Eukaryota > Metazoa > Chordata > Amphibia > Caudata > Salamandridae > Pleurodeles > Pleurodeles waltl. Next base: position 654,612,156 of record NC_090436.1, read on the forward strand.
AGGCACTTCGCAAAAAACACCTCTGTTTTCTTCCAAAAATTTGGATGTGTCCACGTTGCGCTTTGGGGCGTTTCCTGTCGCGGGCGCTAGGCCTACCCACACAAGTGAGGTATCATTTTTATCGGGAGACTTGGGGGAACGCTGGGTGGAAGGAAATTTGTGGCTCATCTCAGATTCCAGAACTTTCTGCCACAGAAATGTGAGGAACATGTGTTTTTTTAGCCAATTTTGAGGTTTGCAAAGGATTCTGGGTAACAGAACCTGGTCCCAGCCCCGCAAGTCACCCCTCCTTGGATTCTTCTAGGTCTCTACTTTTCAGAAATGCACAGGTTTGGTAGGTTTCCCTAGGTGCCGGCTGAGCTAGAGGCCAAAATCTACAGGTAGGCACTTCGCAAAAAACACCTCTGTTTTCTTCCAAAAATTTGGATGTGTCCACGTTGCGCTTTGGGGCGTTTCCTGTCGCGGGCGCTAGGCCTACCCACACAAGTGAGGTATCATTTTTATCGGGAGACTTGGGGGAACGCTGGGTGGAAGGAAATTTGTGGCTCATCTCAGATTCCAGAACTTTCTGCCACAGAAATGTGAGGAACATGTGTTTTTTTAGCCAATTTTGAGGTTTGCAAAGGATTCTGGGTAACAGAACCTGGTCCGAGCCCCGCAAGTCACCCCTCCTTGGATTCTTCTAGGTCTCTAGTTTTCAGAAATGCACAGGTTTGGTAGGTTTCCCTAGGTGCCGGCTGAGCTAGAGGCCAAAATCTACAGGTAGGCACTTCGCAAAAAACACCTCTGTTTTCTTCCAAAAATTTGGATGTGTCCACGTTGCGCTTTGGGGCGTTTCCTGTCGCGGACGCTAGGCCTAAACGCACAAGTGAGGTATCATTTTTATCGGGAGACTTGGGGGAACGCTGGGTGGAAGGAAATTTGAGGCTCCTCTCAGATTCGAGAACTTTCTGCCACAGAAATGTGAGGAACATGTGTTTTTTTAGACAAATTTTGAGGTTTGCAAAGGATTCTGGGTAACAGAACCTGGTCCGAGCCTAGCAAATCACCCCTCCTTGGATTCCCCTAGGTCTCTAGTTTTCAGAAATGCACAGGTTTGGTAGGGTTCCCTAGGTGCCGGCTGAGCTAGAGGCCAAAATCTACAGGTAGGCACTTCGCAAAAAACACCTCTGTTTTCTTCCAAAAATTTGGATGTGTCCACGTTGCGCTTTGGGGCGTTTCCTGTCGCGGGCGCTAGGCCTACCCACACAAGTGAGGTATCATTTTTATCAGGAGACTTGGGGGAACGCTGGGTGGAAGGAAATTTGTGGCTCATCTCAGATTCCAGAACTTTCTGCCACAGAAATGTGAGGAACATGTGTTTTTTTAGCCAAATTTTGAGGTTTGCAAAGGATTCTGGGTAACAGAACCTGGTCCGAGCCCCGCAAGTCACCCCTCCTTGGATTCCCCTAGGTCTCTAGTTTTCAGAAATGCACAGGTTTGGTAGGGTTCCCTAGGTGCCGGCTGAGCTAGAGGCCAAAATCTACAGGTAGGCACTTCGCAAAAAACACCTCTGTTTTCTTCCAAAAATTTGGATGTGTCCACGTTGCGCTTTGGGGCGTTTCCTGTCGCGGACGCTAGGCCTAAACGCACAAGTGAGGTATCATTTTTATCGGGAGACTTGGGGGAACGCTGGGTGGAAGGAAATTTGTGGCTCCTCTCAGATTCGAGAACTTTCTGCCACAGAAATGTGAGGAACATGTGTTTTTTTAGACAAATTTTGAGGTTTGCAAAGGATTCTGGGTAACAGAACCTGGTCCGAGCCTAGCAAATCACCCCTCCTTGGATTCCCCTAGGTCTCTAGTTTTCAGAAATGCACAGGTTTGGTAGGGTTCCCTAGGTGCCGGCTGAGCTAGAGGCCAAAATCTACAGGTAGGCACTTCGCAAAAAACACCTCTGTTTTCTTCCAAAAATTTGGATGTGTCCACGTTGCGCTTTGGGGCGTTTCCTGTCGCGGGCGCTAGGCCTACCCACACAAGTGAGGTATCATTTTTATCAGGAGACTTGGGGGAACGCTGGGTGGAAGGAAATTTGTGGCTCATCTCAGATTCCAGAACTTTCTGCCACAGAAATGTGAGGAACATGTGTTTTTTTAGCCAAATTTTGAGGTTTGCAAAGGATTCTGGGTAACAGAACCTGGTCCGAGCCCCGCAAGTCACCCCTCCTTGGATTCCCCTAGGTCTCTAGTTTTCAGAAATGCACAGGTTTCCCTAGGTGCCGGCTGAGCTAGAGGCCAAAATCTACAGGTAGGCACTTCGCAAAAAACACCTCTGTTTTCTTCCAAAAATTTGGATGTATCCAAGTTGCGCTTTGGGGCGTTTCCTGTCACGGGCGCTAGGCCTACCCACACAAGTGAGGTATCATTTTTATCGGGAGACTTGGGGGAACGCTGGGTGGAAGGAAATTTGTGGCTCCTCTCAGATTCCAGAACTTTCTGCCACAGAAATGTGAGGAACATGTGTTTTTTTAGCCAAATTTTGAGGTTTGCAAAGGATTCTGGGTAACAGAACCTGGTCCGAGCCCCGCAAGTCACCCCTCCTTGGATTCTTCTAGGTCTCTAGTTTTCAGAAATGCACAGGTTTGGTAGGTTTCCCTAGGTGCCGGCTGAGCTAGAGGCCAAAATCTACAGGTAGGCACTTCGCAAAAAACACCTCTGTTTTTTTCCAAAAATTTGGATGTGTCCACGTTGCACTTTGGGGCGTTTCCTGTCGCGGACGCTGGGCCTACCCACACAAGTGAGGTATCATTTTTATCGGGAGACTTGGGGGAACGCTGAGTGGAAGGAAATTTGTGGCTCCTCTCAGATTCCAGAACTTTCTGCCACAGAAATGTGTGGAACATGTGTTTTTTTAGCCAATATTTGAGGTTTGCAAAGGATTCTGGGTAACAGAACCTGGTCCGAGCCCCGCAAATCACACCTCCTTGGATTCCCCTAGGTCTCTAGTGTTCAGAAATGCACAGGTTTGGTATGTTTCCCTAGGTGCCGGCTGAGCTAGAGGCCAAAATCTACCGGTAGGCACTTCGCAGAAAACACCTGTTTTCTTCCAAAAATTTGGATGTGTCCACGTTGTGCGTTGGTGCGTTTCCTGTCGTGGGCGCTAGGCCTACCCACACAAGTGAGGTATCATTTTTTTCGGGAGACATGCGGGAACGCTGGGTGGAAGGAAATTTGTGGCTCATCTCAGATTCCAGAACTTTCTGCCACAGAAATGTGAGGAACATGTGTTTTTTTAACCAAATTTTGAGGTTTGCAAAGGATTCTGGGTAACAGAACCTGGTCCGAGCCCCGCAAGTCACCCCTCCTTGGATTCCCCTAGGTCTCTAGTTTTCAGAAATGCACAGGTTTGGTAGGGTTCCCTAGGTGCCGGCTGAGCTAGAGGCCAAAATCTACAGGTAGGCACTTCGCAAAAAACACCTCTGTTTTCTTCCAAAAATTTGGATGTGTCCACGTTGCGCTTTGGGGCGTTTCCTGTCGCGGATGCTAGGCCTACCCACACAAGTGAGGTATCATTTTTATCGGGAGACTTGGGGGAACCCTGGGTGGAAGGAAATTTGTGGCTCCTCTCAGATTCCAGAACTTTCTGCCACAGAAATGTGAGGAACATGTGTTTTTTTAGCCAAATTTTGAGGTTTGCAAAGGATTCTGGGTAACAGAACCTGGTCCGAGCCCCGCAAGTCACCCCTCCTTGGATTCCCCTAGGTCTCTAGTTTTCAGAAATGCACAGGTTTCCCTAGGTGCCGGCTGAGCTAGAGGCCAAAATCTACAGGTAGGCACTTCGCAAAAAACACCTCTGTTTTCTTCCAAAAATTTGGATGTATCCAAGTTGCGCTTTGGGGCGTTTCCTGTCACGGGCGCTAGGCCTACCCACACAAGTGAGGTATCATTTTTATCGGGAGACTTGGGGGAACGCTGGGTGGAAGGAAATTTGTGGCTCCTCTCAGATTCCAGAACTTTCTGCCACAGAAATGTGAGGAACATGTGTTTTTTTAGCCAAATTTTGAGGTTTGCAAAGGATTCTGGGTAACAGAACCTGGTCCGAGCCCCGCAAGTCACCCCTCCTTGGATTCTTCTAGGTCTCTAGTTTTCAGAAATGCACAGGTTTGGTAGGTTTCCCTAGGTGCCGGCTGAGCTAGAGGCCAAAATCTACAGGTAGGCACTTCGCAAAAAACACCTCTGTTTTTTTCCAAAAATTTGGATGTGTCCACGTTGCACTTTGGGGCGTTTCCTGTCGCGGACGCTGGGCCTACCCACACAAGTGAGGTATCATTTTTATCGGGAGACTTGGGGGAACGCTGAGTGGAAGGAAATTTGTGGCTCCTCTCAGATTCCAGAACTTTCTGCCACAGAAATGTGTGGAACATGTGTTTTTTTAGCCAATATTTGAGGTTTGCAAAGGATTCTGGGTAACAGAACCTGGTCCGAGCCCCGCAAATCACACCTCCTTGGATTCCCCTAGGTCTCTAGTGTTCAGAAATGCACAGGTTTGGTATGTTTCCCTAGGTGCCGGCTGAGCTAGAGGCCAAAATCTACCGGTAGGCACTTCGCAGAAAACACCTGTTTTCTTCCAAAAATTTGGATGTGTCCACGTTGTGCGTTGGTGCGTTTCCTGTCGTGGGCGCTAGGCCTACCCACACAAGTGAGGTATCATTTTTTTCGGGAGACATGCGGGAACGCTGGGTGGAAGGAAATTTGTGGCTCATCTCAGATTCCAGAACTTTCTGCCACAGAAATGTGAGGAACATGTGTTTTTTTAACCAAATTTTGAGGTTTGCAAAGGATTCTGGGTAACAGAACCTGGTCCGAGCCCCGCAAGTCACCCCTCCTTGGATTCCCCTAGGTCTCTAGTTTTCAGAAATGCACAGGTTTGGTAGGGTTCCCTAGGTGCCGGCTGAGCTAGAGGCCAAAATCTACAGGTAGGCACTTCGCAAAAAACACCTCTGTTTTCTTCCAAAAATTTGGATGTGTCCACGTTGCGCTTTGGGGCGTTTCCTGTCGCGGATGCTAGGCCTACCCACACAAGTGAGGTATCATTTTTATCGGGAGACTTGGGGGAACCCTGGGTGGAAGGAAATTTGTGGCTCCTCTCAGATTCCAGAACTTTCTGCCACAGAAATGTGAGGAACATGTGTTTTTTTAGCCAAATTTTGAGGTTTGCAAAGGATTCTGGGTAACAGAACCTGGTCCGAGCCCCGCAAGTCACCCCTCCTTGGATTCCCCTAGGTCTCTAGTTTTCAGAAATGCACAGGTTTGGTAGGGTTCTCTAGGTGCCGGCTGAGTTAGAGGCCAAAATCTACAGGTAGGCACTTCGCAAAAAACACCTCTGTTTTCTTCCAAAAATTTGGATGTGTCCACGTTGCGCTTTGGGGCGTTTCCTGTCGCGGGCGCTAGGCCTACCCACACAAGTGAGGTATCATTTTTATCGGGAGACTTGGGGGAACGCTGGGTGGAAGGACATTTTTGGCTCCTCTCAGATTCCAGAACTTTCTGCCACAGAAATGTGAGGAACATGTGTTTTTTTAGCCAAATTTTGAGGTTTGCAAAGGATTCTGGGTAACAGAAACTGGTCCGAGCCCCGCAAGTCACCCCTCCTTGGATTCCCCTAGGCCTCTAGTTTTCAGAAATGCACAGGTTTGGTAGGTTTCCCTAGGTGCCGGCTGAGCTAGAGGCCAAAAGCTACAGGTAGGCACTTCGAAAAAAACACCTCTGTTTTCTTCCAAAAATTTGGATGTGTCCACGTTGCGCTTTGGGGCGTTTCCTGTCGCGGGCGCTAGGCCTACCCACACAAGTGAGGTATCATTTTTATCGGGAGACTTGGGGGAACGCTGGGTGGAAGGAAATTTGTGGCTCCTCTCAGATTCCAGAACTTTCTGCCACAGAAATGTGAGGAACATGTTTTTTTTAGCCAAATTATGAGGTTTGCAAAGGATTCTGGGTAACAGAACCTGGTCCGAGCCCCGCAAGTCACCCCTCCTTGGATTCCCCTAGGTCTCTAGTTTTCAGAAATGTACAGGTTTGGTATTTTTCCCTAGGTGCCGGCTGAGCTAGAGGCCAAAATCTACAGGTAGGCACTTCGCAAAAAACACCTCTGTTTTCTTCCAAAAATTTGGATGTGTCCACGTTGCGCTTTGGGGCGTTTCCTGTCGCGGGCGCTAGGCCTACCCACACAAGTGAGGTATCATTTTTATCGGGAGACTTGGGGGAACGCTGGGTGGAAGGAAATTTGTGGCTCATCTCAGATTCCAGAACTTTCTGCCACAGAAATGTGAGGAAAATGTGTTTTTTTAGCCAATTTTGAGGTTTGCAAAGGATTCTGGGTAACAGAACCTGGTCCGAGCCCCGCAAGTCACCCCTCCTTGGATTCTTCTAGGTCTCTAGTTTTCAGAAATGCACAGGTTTGGTAGGTTTCCCTAGGTGCCGGCTGAGCTAGAGGCCAAAATCTACAGGTAGGCACTTCGCAAAAAACACCTCTGTTTTCTTCCAAAAATTTGGATGTGTGCACGTTGCGCTTTGAGTCGTTTCCTGTCGCGGGCGCTACGCCTACCCACACAAGTGAGGTATCATTTTTATCGGGAGACTTGGGGGAACGCTGGGTGGAAGGAAATTCGTGGCTCCTCTCAGATTCCAGAACTTTCTGCCACAGAAATGTGAGGAACATGTGTTTTTTTAGCCACATTTTGAGTTTTGCAAAGGATTCTGGGTAACAGAACCTGGTCCGAGCCCCGCAAGTCACCCCTCCTTGGATTCCCCTAGGTCTTTAGTTTTCAGAAATGCACAGGTTTGGTAGGTTTCCCTAGGTGCCGGCTGAGCTAGAGGCCAAAATCTACAGGTAGGCACTTCGCAAAAAACACCTCTGTTTTCTTCCAAAAATTTGGATGTGTCCACGTTGCGCTTTGGGGCGTTTCCTGTCGTGGGCGCTAGGCCTACCCACACAAGTGAGGTATCATTTTTTTCGGGAGACTAGGGGGAACGCTGGGTGGAAGGAAATTTGTGGCTCATCTCAGATTCCAGAACTTTCTGCCACAGAAATGTGAGGAACATGTGTTTTTTTAACCCAATTTTGAGGTTTGCAAAGGATTCTGGGTAACAGAACCTGGTCCGAGCCCCGCAAGTCACCCCTCCTTGGATTCCCCTAGGTCTCTAGTTTTCAGAAATGCACATGTTTGGTAGGGTTCCCTAGGTGCCGGCTGAGCTAGAGGCCAAAATCTACAGGTAGGCACTTCGCAAAAAACACCTCTGTTTTCTTCCAAAAATTTGGATGTGTCCACGTTGCGCTTTGGGTCGTTTCCTGTCGCGGACGCTAGGCCTACCCACACAAGTGAGGTATCATTTTTATCGGGAGACTTGGGGGAACGCTGGGTGGAAGGAAATTTGTGGCTCCTCTCAGATTCCAGAACTTTCTGCCACAGAAATGTGAGGAACATGTGTTTTTTTAGCCAAATTTTGAGGTTTGCAAAGGATTCTGGGTAACAGAACCTGGTCCGAGCTCCGCTAGTCACCCCTCCTTGGATTCCCCTAGGTCTCTAGTTTTCAGAAATGCACAGGTTTGGTAGGTTTCCCTAGGTGCCGGCTGAGCTAGAGGCCAAAATCTACAGGTAGGCACTTCGCAAAAAACACCTCTGTTTTCTTCCAAAAATTTGGATGTGTCCACGTTGCGCTTTGGGGCGTTTCCTGTCGCGGACGCTAGGCCTACCCACACAAGTGAGGTATCATTTTTATCGGGAGACTTGGGGGAACCCTGGGTGGAAGGAAATTTGTGGCTCCTCTCAGATTCCAGAACTTTCTGCCACAGAAATGTGAGGAACATGTGTTTTTTTAGCCAAATTTTGAGGTTTGCAAAGGATTCTGGGTAACAGAACCTGGTCCGAGCCCCGCAAGTCACCCCTCCTTGGATTCCCCTAGGTCTCTAGTTTTCAGAAATGTACAGGTTTGGTATTTTTCCTTAGGTGCCGGCTGAGCTAGAGGCCAAAATCTACAGGTAGGCACTTCGCAAAAAACACCTCTGTTTTCTTCAAAAAATTTGGATGTGTCCACGTTGCGCTTTGGGGCGTTTCCTGTCGCGGGCGCTAGGCCTACCCACACAAGTGAGGTATCATTTTTATCGGGAGACTTGGGGGAACGCTGGGTGGAAGGAAATTTGTGGCTCATCTCAGATTCCAGAACTTTCTGCCACAGAAATGTGAGGAACATGTGTTTTTTTAGCCAATTTTGAGGTTTGCAAAGGATTCTGGGTAACAGAACCTGGTCCGAGCCCCGCAAGTCACCCCTCCTTGGATTCTTCTAGGTCTCTAGTTTTCAGAAATGCACAGGTTTGGTAGGTTTCCCTAGGTGCCGGCTGAGCTAGAGGCCAAAATCTACAGGTAGGCACTTCGCAAAAAACACCTCTGTTTTCTTCCAAAAATTTGGATGTGTCCACGTTGCACTTTGGGGCGTTTCCTGTCACGGACGCTGGGCCTACCCACACAAGTGAGGTATCATTTTTATCGGGAGACTTGGGGGAACGCTGAGTGGAAGGAAATTTGTGGCTCCTCTAAGATTCCAGAACTTTCTGCCACAGAAATGTGTGGAAAATGTGTTTTTTTAGCCAATATTTGAGGTTTGCAAAGGATTCTCGGTAACAGAACCTGGTCCGAGCCCCGCAACTCACCCCTCCTTGGATTTCCCTAGGTCTCTACTTTTCAGAAATGCACAGGTTTGGTAGGTTTCCCTAGGTGCCGGCTGAGCTAGAGGCCAAAATCTACAGGTAGGCACTTCGCAAAAAACACCTCTGTTTTCTTCCAAAAATTTGGATGTGTCCACGTTGCACTTTGGGGCGTTTCCTGTCACGGACGCTAGGCCTACCCACACAAGTGAGGTATCATTTTTATCGGGAGACTTGGGGGAACGCTGGGTGTAAGGAAATTTGTGGCTCCTCTCAGATTCCAGAACTTTCTGCCACAGAAATGTGTGGAACATGTGTTTTTTTAGCCAAAATTTTAGTTTTGCAAAGGATTCTGGGTAACAGAACCTGGTCCGAGCCCCGCAAGTCACACCTCCTTGGATTCCCCTAGGTCTCTAGTTTTCAGAAATGCACAGGTTTGGTATGTTTCCCTAGGTGCCAGCTGAGCTAGAGGCCAAAATCTACCGGTAGGCACTTCGCAGAAAACACCTGTTTTCTTCCAAAAATTTGGATGTGTCCACGTTGCGCGTTGGTGCGTTTCCTGTCGTGGGCGCTAGGCCTACCCACACAAGTGAGGTATCATTTTTTTCGGGAGACTTGGGGGAACGCTGGGTGGAAGGAAATTTGTGGCTCATCTCAGATTCCAGAACTTTCTGCCACAGAAATGTGAGGAACATGTGTTTTTTTAGCCAAATTTTGAGGTTTGCAAAGGATTCTGGGTAACAGAACCTGGTCCGAGCCCGCAAGTCACCCCTCCTTGGATTCCCCTAGGTCTCTAGTTTTCAGAAATGCACAGGTTTGGTAGGGTTCCCTAGGTGCCGGCTGAGCTAGAGGCCAAAATCTACAGGTAGGCACTTCGCAAAAAACACCTCTGTTTTCTTCCAAAAATTTGGATGTGTCCACGTTGCGCTTTGGGTCGTTTCCTGTCGCGGACGCTAGGCCTACCCACACAAGTGAGGTATCATTTTTATCGGGAGACTTGGGGGAACGCTGGGTGGAAGGAAATTTGTGGCTCCTCTCAGATTCCAGAACTTTCTGCCACAGAAATGTGAGGAACATGTGTTTTTTTAGCCAAATTTTGAGGTTTGCAAAGGATTCTGGGTAACAGAACCTGGTCCGAGCCCCGCAAGTCACCCCTCCTTGGATTCCCCTAGGTCTCTAGTTTTCAGAAATGCACAGGTTTGGTAGGGTTCCCTAGGTGCCGGCTGAGTTAGAGGCCAAAATCTACAGGTAGGCACTTCGCAAAAAACACCTCTGTTTTCTTCCAAAAATTTGGATGTGTCCACGTTGCGCTTTGGGGCGTTTCCTGTCGCGGGCGCTAGGCCTACCCACACAAGTGAGGTATCATTTTTATCGGGAGACTTGGGGGAACGCTGGGTGGAAGGACATTTTTGGCTCCTCTCAGATTCCAGAACTTTCTGCCACAGAAATGTGAGGAACATGTGTTTTTTTAGCCAAATTTTGAGGTTTGCAAAGGATTCTGGGTAACAGAAACTGGTCCGAGCCCCGCAAGTCACCCCTCCTTGGATTCCCCTAGGCCTCTAGTTTTCAGAAATGCACAGGTTTGGTAGGTTTCCCTAGGTGCCGGCTGAGCTAGAGGCCAAAATCTACAGGTAGGCACTTCGAAAAAAACACCTCTGTTTTCTTCCAAAAATTTGGATGTGTCCACGTTGCGCTTTGGGGCGTTTCCTGTCGCGGGCGCTAGGCCTACCCACACAAGTGAGGTATCATTTTTATCGGGAGACTTGGGGGAACGCTGGGTGGAAGGAAATTTGTGGCTCCTCTCAGATTCCAGAACTTTCTGCCACAGAAATGTGAGGAACATGTTTTTTTTAGCCAAATTATGAGGTTTGCAAAGGATTCTGGGTAACAGAACCTGGTCCGAGCCCCGCAAGTCACCCCTCCTTGGATTCCCCTAGGTCTCTAGTTTTCAGAAATGTACAGGTTTGGTATTTTTCCCTAGGTGCCGGCTGAGCTAGAGGCCAAAATCTACAGGTAGGCACTTCGCAAAAAACACCTCTGTTTTCTTCCAAAAATTTGGATGTGTCCACGTTGCGCTTTGGGGCGTTGCCTGTCGCGGGCGCTAGGCCTACCCACACAAGTGAGGTATCATTTTTATCGGGAGACTTGGGGGGAACGCTGGGTGGAAGGAAATTTGTGGCTCATCTCAGATTCCAGAACTTTCTGCCACAGAAATGTGAGGAAAATGTGTTTTTTTAGCCAATTTTGAGGTTTGCAAAGGATTCTGGGTAACAGAACCTGGTCCGAGCCCCGCAAGTCACCCCTCCTTGGATTCTTCTAGGTCTCTAGTTTTCAGAAATGCACAGGTTTGGTAGGTTTCCCTAGGTGCCGGCTGAGCTAGAGGCCAAAATCTACAGGTAGGCACTTCGCAAAAAACACCTCTGTTTTCTTCCAAAAATTTGGATGTGTGCACGTTGCGCTTTGAGTCGTTTCCTGTCGCGGGCGCTACGCCTACCCACACAAGTGAGGTATCATTTTTATCGGGAGACTTGGGGGAACGCTGGGTGGAAGGAAATTCGTGGCTCCTCTCAGATTCCAGAACTTTCTGCCACAGAAATGTGAGGAACATGTGTTTTTTTAACCAAATTTTGAGGTTTGCAAAGGATTCTGGGTAACAGAACCTGGTCCGAGCCCCGCAAGTCACCCCTCCTTGGATTCCCCTAGGTCTCTAGTTTTCAGAAATGCACAGGTTTGGTAGGGTTCCCTAGGTGCCGGCTGAGCTAGAGGCCAAAATCTACAGGTAGGCACTTCGCAAAAAACACCTCTGTTTTCTTCCAAAAATTTGGATGTGTCCACGTTGCGCTTTGGGTCGTTTCCTGTCGCGGACGCTAGGCCTACCCACACAAGTGAGGTATCATTTTTATCGGGAGACTTGGGGGAACGCTGGGTGGAAGGAAATTTGTGGCTCCTCTCAGATTCCAGAACTTTCTGCCACAGAAATGTGAGGAACATGTGTTTTTTTAGCCAAATTTTGAGGTTTGCAAAGGATTCTGGGTAACAGAACCTGGTCCGAGCCCCGCAAGTCACCCCTCCTTGGATTCCCCTAGGTCTCTAGTTTTCAGAAATGCACAGGTTTGGTAGGGTTCCCTAGGTGCCGGCTGAGTTAGAGGCCAAAATCTACAGGTAGGCACTTCGCAAAAAACACCTCTGTTTTCTTCCAAAAATTTGGATGTGTCCACGTTGCGCTTTGGGGCGTTTCCTGTCGCGGGCGCTAGGCCTACCCACACAAGTGAGGTATCATTTTTATCGAGAGACTTGGGGGAACGCTGGGTGGAAGGACATTTTTGGCTCCTCTCAGATTCCAGAACTTTCTGCCACAGAAATGTGAGGAACATGTGTTTTTTTAGCCAAATTTTGAGGTTTGCAAAGGATTCTGGGTAACAGAAACTGGTCCGAGCCCCGCAAGTCACCCCTCCTTGGATTCCCCTAGGTCTCTAGTTTTCAGAAATGCACAGGTTTGGTAGGTTTCCCTAGGTGCCGGCTGAGCTAGAGGCCAAAATCTACAGGTAGGCACTTCGCAAAAAACACCTCTGTTTTCTTCCAAAAATTTGGATGTGTCCACGTTGAGCTTTGGGGCGTTTCCTGTCGCGGGCGCTAGGCCTACCCACACAAGTGAGGTATCATTTTTATCGGGAGACTTGGGGGAACGCTGGGTGGAAGGAAATTTGTGGCTCCTCTCAGATTCCAGAATTTTCTGCCACAGAAATGTGAGGAACATGTTTTTTTTAGCCAAATTATGAGGTTTGCAAAGGATTCTGGGTAACAGAACCTGGTCCGAGCCCCGCAAGTCACCCCTCCTTGGATTCCCCTAAGTCTCTAGTTTTCAGAAATGTACAGATTTGGTATTTTTCCCTAGGTGCCGGCTGAGCTAGAGGCCAAAATCTACAGGTAGGCACTTCGCAAAAAACACCTCTGTTTTCTTCCAAAAATTTGGATGTGTCCATGTTGCGCTTTGGGGCGTTTCCTGTCGCGGGCACTAGGCCTACCCACACAAGTGAGGTATCATTTTTATCGGGAGACTTGGGGGAACGCTGGGTGGAAGGAAATTTGTGGCTCATCTCAGATTCCAGAACTTTCTGCCACAGAAATGTGAGGAACATGTGTTTTTTTAGCCAATTTTGAGGTTTGCAAAGGATTCTGGGTAACAGAACCTGGTCCGAGCCCCGCAAGTCACCCCTCCTTGGATTCTTCTAGGTCTCTAGTTTTCAGAAATGCACAGGTTTGGTAGGTTTCCCTAGGTGCCGGCTGAGCTAGAGACCAAAATCTACAGGTAGGCACTTCGCAAAAAACACCTCTGTTTTCTTCCAAAAATTTGGATGTGTGCACGTTGCGCTTTGAGTCGTTTCCTGTCGCGGGCGCTAGGCCTACCCACACAAGTGAGGTATCATTTTTATCGGGAGACTTGGGGGAACGCTGGGTGGAAGGAAATTTGTGGCTCCTCTCAGATTCCAGAACTTTCTGCCACAGAAATGTGAGGAACATGTGTTTTTTTAACCAAATTTTGAGGTTTGCAAAGGATTCTGGGTAACAGAACCTGGTCCGAGCCCCGCAAGTCACCCCTCCTTGGATTCCCCTAGGTCTCTAGTTTTCAGAAATGCACAGGTTTGGTAGGTTTCCCTAGGTGCCGGCTGAGCTAGAGGCCAAAATCTACAGGTAGGCACTTCGCAAAAAACACCTCTGTTTTCTTCCAAAAATTTGGATGTGTCCACGTTGCGCTTTGGGGCGTTTCCTGTCGTGGGCGCTAGGCCTACCCACACAAGTGAGGTATCATTTTTTTCGGGAGACTTGGGGGAACGCTGGGTGGAAGGAAATTTGTGGCTCATCTCAGATTCCAGAACTTTCTGCCACAGAAATGTGAGGAACATGTGTTTTTTTAACCAAATTTTGAGGTTTGCAAAGGATTCTGGGTAACAGAACCTGGTCCGAGCCCCGCAAGTCACCCCTCCTTGGATTCCCCTAGGTCTCTAGTTTTCAGAAATTCACAGGTTTGGTAGGGTTCCCTAGGTGCCGGCTGAGCTAGAGGCCAAAATCTACAGGTAGGCACTTCGCAAAAAACACCTCTGTTTTCTTCCAAAAATTTGGATGTGTCCACGTTGCTCTTTGGGTCGTTTCCTGTCGCGGACGCTAGGCCTACCCACACAAGTGAGGTATCATTTTTATCGGGAGACTTGGGGGAACGCTGGGTGGAAGGAAATTTGTGGCTCATCTCAGATTCCAGAACTTTCTGCCACAGAAATGTGAGGAAAATGTGTTTTTTTAGCCAAATTTTGAGGTTTGCAAAGGATTCTGGGTAACAGAACCTGGTCCGAGCCCCGCAAGTCACCCCTCCTTGGATTCCCCTAGGTCTCTAGTTTTCAGAAATGCACAGGTTTGGTAGGTTTCCCAAGGTGCCGGCTGAGTTAGAGGCCAAAATCTACAGGTAGGCACTTCGCAAAAAACACCTCTGTTTTCTTCCAAAAATTTGGATGTGTGCACGTTGCGCTTTGAGTCGTTTCCTGTCGCGGGCGCTAGGCCTACCCACACAAGTGAGGTATCATTTTTATCGGGAGACTTGGGGGAACGCTGGGTGGAAGGACATTTTTGGCTCCTCTCAGATTCCAGAACTTTCTGCCACAGAAATGTGAGGAACATGTGTTTTTTTAGCCAAATTTTGAGGTTTGCAAAGGATTCTGGGTAACAGAAACTGGTCCGAGCCCCGCAAGTCACCCCTCCTTGGATTCCCCTAGGTCTCTAGTTTTCAGAAATGCACAGGTTTGGTAGGTTTCCCTAGGTGCCGGCTGAGCTAGAGGCCAAAATCTACAGGTAGGCACTTCGAAAAAAACACCTCTGTTTTCTTCCAAAAATTTGGATGTGTCCACGTTGCGCTTTGGGGCGTTTCCTGTCGCGGGCGCTAGGCCTACCCACACAAGTGAGGTATCATTTTTATCGGGAGACTTGGGGGAACGCTGGGTGGAAGGAAATTTGTGGCTCCTCTCAGATTCCAGAACTTTCTGCCACAGAAATGTGAGGAACATGTTTTTTTCAGCCAAATTATGAGGTTTGCAAAGGATTCTGGGTAACAGAACCTGGTCCGAGCCCCGCAAGTCACCCCTCCTTGGATTCCCCTAGGTCTCTAGTTTTCAGAAATGTACAGGTTTGGTATTTTTCCCTAGGTGCCGGCTGAGCTAGAGGCCAAAATCTACAGGTAGGCACTTCGCAAAAAACACCTCTATTTTCTTCCAAAAATTTGGATGTGTCCACGTTGCGCTTTGGGGCGTTTCCTCTCGCGGGCGCTAGGCCTACCCACACAAGTGAGGTATCATTTTTATCGGGAGACTTGGGGGAACACAGGGTGGAAGGAAATTTGTGGCTCATCTCAGATTCCAGAACTTTCTGCCACAGAAATGTGAGGAACATGTGTTTTTTTAGCCAATTTTGAGGTTTGCAAAGGATTCTGGGTAACAGAACCTGGTCCGAGCCCCGCAAGTCACCCCTCCTTGGATTCTTCTATGTCTCTAGTTTTCAGAAATGCACAGGTTTGGTAGGTTTCCCTAGGTGCCGGCTGAGCTAGAGGCCAAAATCTACAGGTAGGCACTTCGCAAAAAACACCTCTGTTTTCTTCCAAAAATTTGGATGTGTGCACGTTGCGCTTTGAGTCGTTTCCTGTCACGGGCGCTACGCCTACCCACACAAGTGAGGTATCATTTTTATCGGGAGACTTGGGGGAACGCTGGGTGGAAGGAAATTTTTGGCTCCTCTCAGATTCCAGAACTTTCTGCCACAGAAATGTGAGGAACATGTGTTTTTTTAGCCACATTTTGAGGTTTGCAAAGGATTCTGGGTAACAGAACCTGGTCCGAGCCCCGCAAGTCACCCCTCCTTGGATTCCCCTAGGTCTCTAGTTCTCAGAAATGCACAGGTTTGGTAGGGTTCGCTAGGTGCCGGCTGAGCTAGAGGCCAAAATCTACAGGTAGGCACTTCGCAAAAAACACCTCTGTTTTCTTCCAAAAATTTGGATGTGTCCACGTTGCGCTTTGG
Source organism: Pleurodeles waltl (assembly GCF_031143425.1). Lineage (NCBI taxonomy): Eukaryota > Metazoa > Chordata > Amphibia > Caudata > Salamandridae > Pleurodeles > Pleurodeles waltl. The sequence continues at coordinate 654,627,890 of NC_090436.1, forward strand.
GGCGTTTCCTGTCGCGGAAGCTAGGCCTACCCACACAAGTGAGGTATCATTTTTATCGGGAAACTTGGGGGAACGCTGGGTGGAAGAAAATTTGTGGCTCATCTCAGATTCCAGAACTTTCTGCCACAGAAATGTGAGGAACATGTGTTTTTTTAGCCAAATTTTGAGGTTTGCAAAGGATTCTGGGTAACAGAACCTGGTCCGAGCCTAGCAAATCACCCCTCCTTGGATTCCCCTAGGTCTCTAGTTTTCAGAAATGCACAGGTTTGGTAGGTTTCCCTAGGTGCCGGCTGAGCTAGAGACCAAAATCTACAGGTAGGCACTTCGCAGAAAACACCTCTGTTTTCCTCCAAAAATTTGGATGTGTGCACTTTGCGCTTTGAGTCGTTTCCTGTCGCGGGCGCTAGGCCTACCCACACAAGTGAGGAATCATTTTTATCGGGAGACTTGGGGGAACGCTGGGTGGAAGGAAATTCGTGGCTCCTCTCAGATTCCAGAACTTTCTGCCACAGAAATGTGAGGAACATGTGTTTTTTTAACCAAATTTTGAGGTTTGCAAAGGATTCTGGGTAACAGAACCTGGTCCGAGCCCCGCAAGTCACCCCTCCTTGGATTCCCCTAGGTCTCTAGTTTTCAGAAATGCACAGGTTTGGTAGGGTTCCCTAGGTGCCGGCTGAGCTAGAGGCCAAAATCTACAGGTAGGCACTTCGCAAAAAACACCTCTGTTTTCTTCCAAAAATTTGGATGTGTCCACGTTGCGCTTTGGGGCGTTTCCTGTCGCGGGCGCTAGGCCTACCCACACAAGTGAGGTATCATTTTTATCGGGAAACTTGGGGGGAACGCTGGGTGGAAGGAAATTTGTGGCTCATCTCAGATTCCAGAACTTTCTGCCACAGAAATGTGAGGAAAATGTGTTTTTTTAGCCAAATTTTGAGGTTTGCAAAGGATTCTGGGTAACAGAACCTGGTCCGAGCCTAGCAAATCACCCCTCCTTGGATTCCCCTAGGTCTCTAGTTTTCAGAAATGCACAGGTTTGGTAGGTTTCCCTAGGTGCCGGCTGAGCTAGAGGCCAAAATCTACAGGTAGGCACTTCGCAAAAAACACCTCTGTTTTCTTCCAAAAATTTGGATGTGTGCACGTTGCGCTTTGAGTCGTTTCCTGTCGCGGGCGCTAGGCCTACCCACACAAGTGAGGTATCATTTTTATCGGGAGACTTGGGGGAACGCTGGGTGGAAGGAAATTTGTGGCTCCTCTCAGATTCAAGAACTTTCTGCCACAGAAATGTGAGGAACATGTGTTTTTTTAACCAAATTTTGAGGTTTGCAAAGGATTCTGGGTAACAGAACCTGGTCCGAGCCCCGCAAGTCACCCCTCCTTGGATTCCCCTAGGTCTCTAGTTTTCAGAAATGCACAGGTTTGGTAGGGTTCCCTAGGTGCCGGCTGAGCTAGAGGCCAAAATCTACAGGTAGGCACTTCGCAAAAAACACCTGTTTTCTTCCAAAAATTCGGATGTGTCCACGTTGCGCTTTGGGGCGTTTCCTGTCGCGGGCGCTAGGCCTACCCACACAAGTGAGGTATCATTTTTATCGGGAGACTTGGGGGAACGCTGGGTGGAAGGAAATTTGTGGCTCCTCTCAGATTCTAGAACTTTCTGCCACAGAAATGTGAGGAACATGTGTTTTTTTAGCCAAATTTTGAGGTTTGCAAAGGATTCTGGGTAACAAAACCTGGTCCGAGCCCCGCAAGTCACCCCTCCTTGGATTCCCCTAGGTTTCTAGTTTTCACAAATGCACAGGTTTGGTAGGGTTCCCTAGGTGCCGGCTGAGCTAGAGGCCAAAATCTACAGGTAGGCACTTCGCAAAAAACACCTCTGTTTTCTTCCAAAAATTTGGATGTGTCCACGTTGCGCTTTGGGGCGTTTCCTGTCGCGGGCGCTAGGCCTACCCACACAAGTGAGGTATCATTTTTATCGGGAGACTTGGGGGAACGCTGGGTGGAAGGAAATTTGTGGCTCCTCTCAGATTCCAGAACTTTCTGCCACAGAAATGTGAGGAACATGTGTTTTTTTAGCCAATTTTGAGGTTTGCAAAGGATTCTGGGTAACAGAACCTGGTCAGACCCCCGCAAGTCACCCCTCCTTGTATTCTTCTACGTCTCTAGTTTTCAGAAATGCACAGGTTTGGTAGGTTTCCCTAGGTGCCGGCTGAGCTAGAGGCCAAAATCTACAGGTAGGCACTTCGCAAAAAACACCTCTGTTTTCTTCCAAAAATTTGGATGTGTCCACGTTGCGCTTTCAGTCATTTCCTGTCGCGGGCGCTAGGCCTACCCACACAAGTGAGGTATCATTTTTATCGGGAGACTTGGGGGAACGCTGGGTGGAAGGAAATTTGTGGCTCCTCTCAGATTCCAGAACTTTCTGCCACAGAAATGTGAGGAACATGTGTATTTTTAGCCACATTTTGAGGTTTGCAAAGGATTCTGGGTAACAGAACCTGGTCCGAGCCCCGCAAGTCACCCCTCCTTGGATTCCCCTAGGTCTCTAGTTTTCAGAAATGCACAGGTTTGGTAGGGTTCCCTAGGTGCCGGCTGAGCTAGAGGCCAAAATCTACAGGTAGGCACTTCGCAAAAAACACCTGTTTTCTTCCAAAAATTTGGATGTGTCCACGTTGCGCTTTGGGGCGTTTCCTGTCGCGGGCGCTAGGCCTACCCACACAAGTGAGTTATCATTTTTATCGGGAGACTTGGAGGAACGCTGGGTGGAAGGAAATTTGTGGCTCCTCTCAGATTCCAGAACTTTCTGCCACAGAAATGTGAGGAACATGTGTTTTTTTAGCCAAATTTTGAGGTTTGCAAAGGATTCTGGGTAACAGAACATGGTCCGAGCCCCGCAAGTCACCCCTCCTTGGATTCCCCTAGGTCTCTAGTTTTCAGAAATGCACAGGTTTGGTAGGGTTCCCTAGATGCCGGCTGAGCTAGAGGCCAAAATCTACAGGTAGGCACTTTGCAAAAAACACCTGTTTTCTTCCAAAAATTTGGATGTGTCCACGTTGCGCTTTGGGGCGTTTCCTGTCGCGGGCGCTAGGCCTACCCACACAAGTGAGGTTTCATTTTCATCGGGAGACTTGGGGGAACGCTGGGTGGAAGGAAATTTGTGGCTCCTCTCAGATTCCAGAACTTTCTGCCACAGAAATGTGAGGAACATGTGTTTTTTTAGCCAAATTTTGAGGTTTGCAAAGGATTCTGGGTAACAGAACCTGGTCCGAGCCCCGCAAGTCACCCCTCCTTGGATTCCCCTAGGTCTCTAGTTTTCAGAAATGCACAGGTTTGGTAGGGTTCCCTAGGTGCCGGCTGAGCTAGAGGCCAAAATCTACAGGTAGGCACTTCGCAAAAAACACCTGTTTTCTTCCAAAAATTCGGATGTGTCCACGTTGCGCTTTGGGGCGTTTCCTGTCGCGGGCGCTAGGCCTACCCACACAAGTGAGGTATCATTTTTATCGGGAGACTTGGGGGAACGCTGGGTGGAAGGAAATTTGTGGCTCCTCTCAGATTCCAGAACTTTCTGCCACAGAAATGTGAGGAACATGTGTTTTTTTAGCCAAATTTTGAGGTTTGCAAAGGATTCTGGGTAACAGAACCTGGTCCGAGCCCCGCAAGTCAACCCTCCTTGGATTCCCCTAGGTCTCTAGTTTTCAGAAATGTACAGGTTTGGTATTTTTCCCTAGGTGCCGGCTGAGCTAGAGGCCAAAATCTACAGGTAGGCACTTCGCAAAAAACACCTCTGTTTTCTTCCAAAAATTTGGATGTGTCCACGTTGCGCTTTGGGGCGTTTCCTGTCGCGGGCGCTAGGCCTACCCACACAAGTGAGGTATCATTTTTATCGGGAAACTTGGGGGAACGCTGGGTGGAAGGAAATTTGTGGCTCATCTCAGATTCCAGAACTTTCTGCCATAGAAATGTGAGGAAAATGTGTTTTTTTAGCCATATTTTGAGGTTTGCAAAGGATTCTGGGTAACAGAACCTGGTCCAAGCCTAGCAAATCACCCCTCCTTCGATTCCCCTAGGTCTCTAGTTTTCAGAAATGCACAGGTTTGGTAGGTTTCCCTAGGTGCCGGCTGAGCTAGAGGCCAAAATCTACAGGTAGGCACTTCGCAAAAAACACCTCTGTTTTCTTCCAAAAATTTGGATGTGTGCACGTTGCGCTTTGAGTCGTTTCCTGTCGCGGGCGCTAGGCCTACCCACACAAGTGAGGTATCATTTTTATCGGGAGACTTGGGGGAACGCTGGGTGGAAGGAAATTTGTGGCTCCTCTCAGATTCCAGAACTTTCTGCCACAGAAATGTGAGGAACATGTGTTTTTTTAACCAAATTTTGAGGTTTGCAAAGGATTCTGGGTAACAGAACCTGGTCCGAGCCCCGCAAGTCACCCCTCCTTGGATTCCCCTAGGTCTCTAGTTTTCAGAAATGCACAGGTTTGGTAGGGTTCCCTAGGTGCCGGCTGAGCTAGAGGCTAAAATCTACAGGTAGGCACTTCGCAAAAAACACCTGTTTTCTTCCAAAAATTCGGATGTGTCCACGTTGCGCTTTGGGGCGTTTCCTGTCGCGGGCGCTAGGCCTACCCACACAAGTGAGGTATCATTTTTATCGGGAGACTTGGGGGAACGCTGGGTGGAAGGAAATTTGTGGCTCCTCTCAGATTCCAGAACTTTCTGCCACAGAAATGTGAGGAACATGTGTTTTTTTAGCCAAATTTTGAGGTTTGCAAAGGATTCTGGGTAACAGAACCTGGTCCGAGCCCCGCAAGTCACCCCTCCTTGGATTCCCCTAGGTTTCTAGTTTTCAGAAATGCACAGGTTTGGTAGGGTTCCATAGGTGCCGGCTGAGCTAGAGGCCAAAATCTACAGGTAGGCACTTCGCAAAAAACACCTCTGTTTTCTTCCAAAAATTTGGATGTGTCCTCGTTGCGCTTTGGGGCGTTTCCTGTCGCGGGCGCTAGGCCTACCCACACAAGTGAGGTATCATTTTTATCGGGAGACTTGGGGGAACGCTGGGTGGAAGGAAATTTGTGGCTCCTCTCAGATTCCAGAACTTTCTGCCACAGAAATGTGAGGAACATGTGTTTTTTTAGCCAATTTTGAGGTTTGCAAAGGATTCTGGGTAACAGAACCTGGTCAGACCCCCGCAAGTCACCCCTCCTTGTATTCTTCTACGTCTCTAGTTTTCAGAAATGCACAGGTTTGGTAGGTTTCCCTAGGTGCCGGCTGAGCTAGAGGCCAAAATCTACAGGTAGGCACTTCGCAAAAAACACCTCTGTTTTCTTCCAAAAATTTGGATGTGTCCACGTTGCGCTTTGGGGCGTTTCCTGTCGCGGGCGCTAGGCCTACCCACACAAGTGAGTTATCATTTTTATCGGGAGACTTGGAGGAACGTTGGGTGGAAGGAAATTTGTGGCTCCTCTCAGATTCCAGAACTTTCTGCCACAGAAATGTGAGGAACATGTGTTTTTTTAGCCAAATTTTGAGGTTTGCAAAGGATTCTGGGTAACAGAACATGGTCCGAGCCCCGCAAGTCACACCTCCTTGGATTCCCCTAGGTCTCTAGTTTTCAGAAATGCACAGGTTTGGTAGGGTTCCCTAGATGCCGGCTGAGCTAGAGGCCAAAATCTACAGGTAGGCACTTTCCAAAAAACACCTGTTTTCTTAAAAAAAATTGGATGTGTCCACGTTGCGCTTTGGGGCGTTTCCTGTCGCGGGCGCTAGGCCTACCCACACAAGTGAGGTATCATTTTTATCGGGAGACTTGGAGGAACGCTGGGTGGAAGGAAATTTGTGGCTCCTCTCAGATTCCAGAACTTTCTGCCACAGAAATGTGAGGAACATGTGTTTTTTTAGCCAAATTTTGAGGTTTGTAAAGGATTCTGGGTAACAGAACCTGGTCCGAGCCCCGCAAGTCAACCCTCCTTGGATTCCCCTAGGTCTCTAGTTTTCAGAAATGCACATGTTTGGTAGGGTTCCCTAGGTGCCGGCTGAGCTAGAGGCCAAAATCTACAGGTAGGCACTTCGCAAAAAACACCTGTTTTCTTCCAAAAATTTGGATGTGTCCACGTTGCGCTTTGGGGCGTTTCCTGTCGCGGGCGCTAGGCCTACCCACACAAGTGAGGTATCATTTTTATCGGGAGACTTGGAGGAACGCTGGGTGGAAGGAAATTTGTGGCTCCTCTCAGATTCCAGAACTTTCTGCCACAGAAATGTGAGGAACATGTGTTTTTTTAGCCAAATTTTGAGGTTTGCAAAGGATTCTGGGTAACAGAACCTGGTCCGAGCCCGCAAGTCACCCCTCCTTGGATTCCCCTAGGTTTCTAGTTTTCAGAAATGCACAGGTTTGGTAGGGTTCCCTAGGTGCCGGCTGAGCTAGAGGCCAAAATCTACAGGTAGGCACTTCGAAAAAAACACCTCTGTTTTCTTCCAAAAATTTGGATGTGTCCACGTTGCGCTTTGGGGCGTTTCCTGTCGCGGGCGCTAGGCCTACCCACACAAGTGAGGTATCATTTTTATCGGGAGACTTGGGGGAACGCTGGGTGGAAGGAAATTTGTGGCTCCTCTCAGATTCCAGAACTTTCTGCCACAGAAATGTGAGGAACATGTGTTTTTTTAGCCAAATTTTGAGGTTTGCAAATTATTCTGGGTAACAGAACCTGGTCTGAGCCCCACAAGTCACCCCTCCTTGGATTCCCCTAGGTCTCTAGTTTTCAGAAATGCACAGGTTTGGTAGGTTTCCCTAGGTGCCGGCTGAGCTAGAGGCCAAAATCTACAGGTAGGCACTTCGCAAAAAACACCTCTGTTTTCTTCCAAAAATTTGGATGTATCCAAGTTGCGCTTTGGGGCGTTTCCTGTCACGGGCGCTAGGCCTACCCACACAAGTGAGGTATCATTTTTATCGGGAGACTTGGGGGAACGCTGGGTGGAAGGAAATTTGTGGCTCCTCTCAGATTCCAGAACTTTCTGCCACAGAAATGTGAGGAACATGTGTTTTTTTAGCCAATTTTGAGGTTTGCAAAGGATTCTGGGTAACAGAACCTGGTCCGAGCCCCGCAAGTCACCCCTCCTTGGATTCTTCTATGTCTCTAGTTTTCAGAAATGCACAGGTTTGGTAGGTTTCCCTAGGTGCCGGCTGAGCTAGAGGCCAAAATCTACAGGTAGGCACTTCGCAAAAAACACCTCTGTTTTCTTCCAAAAATTTGGATGTGTGCACGTTGCGCTTTGAGTCGTTTCCTGTCGCGGGCGCTACGCCTACCCACACAAGTGAGGTATCATTTTTATCGAGAGACTTGGGGGAACGCTGGGTGGAAGGAAATTTTTGGCTCCTCTCAGATTCCAGAACTTTCTGCCACAGAAATGTGAGGAACATGTGTTTTTTTAGCCACATTTTGAGGTTTGCAAAGGATTCTGGGTAACAGAACCTGGTCCGAGCCCTGCAAGTCACCCCTCCTTGGATTCCCCTAGGTCTCTAGTTTTCAGAAATGCACAGGTTTGGAAGGGTTCCCTAGGGGCCGGCTGAGCTAGAGGCCAAAATCTACAGGAAGGCACTTTGCAAAAAACACCTCTGTTTTCTTCCAAAAATTTGGATGTGTCCACGTTGCGCTTTGGGGCGTTTCCTGTTGCGGGCGCTAGGCCTACCCACACAAGTGAGTTATCATTTTTATCGGGAGACTTGGAGGAACGCTGGGTGGAAGGAAATTTGTGGCTCCTCTCAGATTCCAGAACTTTCTGCCACAGAAATGTGAGGAACATGTGTTTTTTTAGCCAAATTTTGAGGTTTGCAAAAGATTCTGGGTAACAGAACATGGTCCGAGCCCCGCAAGTCACACCTCCTTGGATTCCCCTAGGTCTCTAGTTTTCAGAAATGCACAGGTTTGGTAGGGTTCCCTAGATGCCGGCTGAGCTAGAGGCCAAAATCTACAGGTAGGCACTTTCCAAAAAACACCTGTTTTCTTAAAAAAATTTGGATGTGTCCACGTTGCGCTTTGGGGCGTTTCCTGTCGCGGGCGCTAGGCCTACCCACACAAGTGAGGTATCATTTTTATCGGGAGACTTGGAGGAACGCTGGGTGGAAGGAAATTTGTGGCTCCTCTCAGATTCCAGAACTTTCTGCCACAGAAATGTGAGGAACATGTGTTTTTTTAGCCAAATTTTGAGGTTTGTAAAGGATTCTGGGTAACAGAACCTGGTCCGAGCCCCGCAAGTCAACCCTCCTTGGATTCCCCTAGGTCTCTAGTTTTCAGAAATGCACATGTTTGGTAGGGTTCCCTAGGTGCCGGCTGAGCTAGAGGCCAAAATCTACAGGTAGGCACTTCGCAAAAAACACCTGTTTTCTTCCAAAAATTTGGATGTGTCCACGTTGCGCTTTGGGGCGTTTCCTGTCGCGGGCGCTAGGCCTACCCACACAAGTGAGGTATCATTTTTATCGGGAGACTTGGAGGAACGCTGGGTGGAAGGAAATTTGTGGCTCCTCTCAGATTCCAGAACTTTCTGCCACAGAAATGTGAGGAACATGTGTTTTTTTAGCCAAATTTTGATGTTTGGAAAGGATTCTGGGTAACAGAACATGGTCCGAGCCCCGCAAGTCACCCCTCCTTGGATTCCCCTAGGTCTCTAGTTTTCAGAAATGCACAGGTTTGGTAGGGTTCCCTAGATGCCGGCTGAGCTAGAGGCCAAAATCTACAGGTAGGCACTTCGCAAAAAACACCTGTTTTCTTCCAAAAATTCGGATGTGTCCACGTTGCGCTTTGGGGCGTTTCCTGTCGCGGGCGCTAGGCCTACCCACACAAGTGAGGTATCATTTTTATCGGGAGACTTGGGGGAACGCTGGGTGGAAGGAAATTTGTGGCTCCTCTCAGATTCCAGAACTTTCTGCCACAGAAATGTGAGGAACATGTGTTTTTTTAGCCAAATTTTGAGGTTTGCAAAGGATTCTGGGTAACAGAACCTGGTCCGAGCCCCGCAAGTCAACCCTCCTTGGATTCCCCTAGGTCTCTAGTTTTCAGAAATGCACAGGTTTGGTATTTTTCCCTAGGTGCCGGCTGAGCTAGAGGCCAAAATCTACAGGTAGGCACTTCGCAAAAAACACCTCTGTTTTCTTCCAAAAATTTGGATGTGTCCACGTTGCGCTTTGGGGCGTTTCCTGTCGCGGGCGCTAGGTCTACCCACACAAGTGAGGTATCATTTTTATCGGGAAACTTGGGGGAACGCTGGGTGGAAGGAAATTTGTGGCTCATCTCAGATTCCAGAACTTTCTGCCATAGAAATGTGAGGAAAATGTGTTTTTTTAGCCATATTTTGAGGTTTGCAAAGGATTCTGGGTAACAGAACCTGGTCCAAGCCTAGCAAATCACCCCTCCTTCGATTCCCCTAGGTCTCTAGTTTTCAGAAATGCACAGGTTTGGTAGGTTTCCCTAGGTGCCGGCTGAGCTAGAGGCCAAAATCTACAGGTAGGCACTTCGCAAAAAACACCTCTGTTTTCTTCCAAAAATTTGGATGTGTGCACGTTGCGCTTTGAGTCGTTTCCTGTCGCGGGCGCTAGGCCTACCCACACAAGTGAGGTATCATTTTTATCGGGAGACTTGGGGGAACGCTGGGTGGAAGGAAATTTGTGGCTCCTCTCAGATTCCAGAACTTTCTGCCACAGAAATGTGAGGAACATGTGTTTTTTTAACCAAATTTTGAGGTTTGCAAAGGATTCTGGGTAACAGAACCTGGTCCGAGCCCCGCAAGTCACCCCTCCTTGGATTCCCCTAGGTCTCTAGTTTTCAGAAATGCACAGGTTTGGTAGGGTTCCCTAGGTGCCGGCTGAGCTAGAGGCTAAAATCTACAGGTAGGCACTTCGCAAAAAACACCTGTTTTCTTCCAAAAATTCGGATGTGTCCACGTTGCGCTTTGGGGCGTTTCCTGTCGCGGGCGCTAGGCCTACCCACACAAGTGAGGTATCATTTTTATCGGGAGACTTGGGGGAACGCTGGGTGGAAGGAAATTTGTGGCTCCTCTCAGATTCCAGAACTTTCTGCCACAGAAATGTGAGGAACATGTGTTTTTTTAGCCAAATTTTGAGGTTTGCAAAGGATTCTGGGTAACAGAACCTGGTCCGAGCCCCGCAAGTCACCCCTCCTTGGATTCCCCTAGGTTTCTAGTTTTCAGAAATGCACAGGTTTGGTAGGGTTCCATAGGTGCCGGCTGAGCTAGAGGCCAAAATCTACAGGTAGGCACTTCGCAAAAAACACCTCTGTTTTCTTCCAAAAATTTGGATGTGTCCTCGTTGCGCTTTGGGGCGTTTCCTGTCGCGGGCGCTAGGCCTACCCACACAAGTGAGGTATCATTTTTATCGGGAGACTTGGGGGAACGCTGGGTGGAAGGAAATTTGTGGCTCCTCTCAGATTCCAGAACTTTCTGCCACAGAAATGTGAGGAACATGTGTTTTTTTAGCCAATTTTGAGGTTTGCAAAGGATTCTGGGTAACAGAACCTGGTCAGACCCCCGCAAGTCACCCCTCCTTGTATTCTTCTACGTCTCTAGTTTTCAGAAATGCACAGGTTTGGTAGGTTTCCCTAGGTGCCGGCTGAGCTAGAGGCCAAAATCTACAGGTAGGCACTTCGCAAAAAACACCTCTGTTTTCTTCCAAAAATTTGGATGTGTCCACGTTGCGCTTTGGGGCGTTTCCTGTCGCGGGCGCTAGGCCTACCCACACAAGTGAGTTATCATTTTTATCGGGAGACTTGGAGGAACGTTGGGTGGAAGGAAATTTGTGGCTCCTCTCAGATTCCAGAACTTTCTGCCACAGAAATGTGAGGAACATGTGTTTTTTTTAGCCAAATTTTGAGGTTTGCAAAGGATTCTGGGTAACAGAACATGGTCCGAGCCTAGCAAGTCACACCTCCTTGGATTCCCCTAGGTCTCTAGTTTTCAGAAATGCACAGGTTTGGTAGGGTTCCCTAGATGCCGGCTGAGCTAGAGGCCAAAATCTACAGGTAGGCACTTTCCAAAAAACACCTGTTTTCTTAAAAAAATTTGGATGTGTCCACGTTGCGCTTTGGGGCGTTTCCTGTCGCGGGCGCTAGGCCTACCCACACAAGTGAGGTATCATTTTTATCGGGAGACTTGGAGGAACGCTGGGTGGAAGGAAATTTGTGGCTCCTCTCAGATTCCAGAACTTTCTGCCACAGAAATGTGAGGAACATGTGTTTTTTTAGCCAAATTTTGAGGTTTGTAAAGGATTCTGGGTAACAGAACCTGGTCCGAGCCCCGCAAGTCAACCCTCCTTGGATTCCCCTAGGTCTCTAGTTTTCAGAAATGCACATGTTTGGTAGGGTTCCCTAGGTGCCGGCTGAGCTAGAGGCCAAAATCTACAGGTAGGCACTTCGCAAAAAACACCTGTTTTCTTCCAAAAATTTGGATGTGTCCACGTTGCGCTTTGGGGCGTTTCCTGTCGCGGGCGCTAGGCCTACCCACACAAGTGAGGTATCATTTTTATCGGGAGACTTGGAGGAACGCTGGGTGGAAGGAAATTTGTGGCTCCTCTCAGATTCCAGAACTTTCTGCCACAGAAATGTGAGGAACATGTGTTTTTTTAGCCAAATTTTGAGGTTTGCAAAGGATTCTGGGTAACAGAACCTGGTCCGAGCCCGCAAGTCACCCCTCCTTGGATTCCCCTAGGTTTCTAGTTTTCAGAAATGCACAGGTTTGGTAGGGTTCCCTAGGTGCCGGCTGAGCTAGAGGCCAAAATCTACAGGTAGGCACTTCGAAAAAAACACCTCTGTTTTCTTCCAAAAATTTGGATGTGTCCACGTTGCGCTTTGGGGCGTTTCCTGTCGCGGGCGCTAGGCCTACCCACACAAGTGAGGTATCATTTTTATCGGGAGACTTGGGGGAACGCTGGGTGGAAGGAAATTTGTGGCTCCTCTCAGATTCCAGAACTTTCTGCCACAGAAATGTGAGGAACATGTGTTTATTTAGCCAAATTTTGAGGTTTGCAAATTATTCTGGGTAACAGAACCTGGTCTGAGCCCCACAAGTCACCCCTCCTTGGATTCCCCTAGGTCTCTAGTTTTCAGAAATGCACAGGTTTGGTAGGTTTCCCTAGGTGCCGGCTGAGCTAGAGGCCAAAATCTACAGGTAGGCACTTCGCAAAAAACACCTCTGTTTTCTTCCAAAAATTTGGATGTATCCAAGTTGCGCTTTGGGGCGTTTCCTGTCACGGGCGCTAGGCCTACCCACACAAGTGAGGTATCATTTTTATCGGGAGACTTGGGGGAACGCTGGGTGGAAGGAAATTTTTGGCTCCTCTCAGATTCCAGAACTTTCTGCCACAGAAATGTGAGGAACATGTGTTTTTTTAGCCACATTTTGAGGTTTGCAAAGGATTCTGGGTAACAGAACCTGGTCCGAGCCCCACAAGTCACCCCTCCTTGGATTCTTCTATGTCTCTAGTTTTCAGAAATGCACAGGTTTGGTAGGTTTCCCTAGGTGCCGGCTGAGCTAGAGGCCAAAATCTACAGGTAGGCACTTCGCAAAAAACACCTCTGTTTTCTTCCAAAAATTTGGATGTGTGCACGTTGCGCTTTGAGTCGTTTCCTGTCGCGGGCGCTACGCCTACCCACACAAGTGAGGTATCATTTTTATCGGGAGACTTGGGGGAACGCTGGGTGGAAGGAAATTTTTGGCTCCTCTCAGATTCCAGAACTTTCTGCCACAGAAATGTGAGGAACATGTGTTTTTTTAGCCACATTTTGAGGTTTGCAAAGGATTCTGGGTAACAGAACCTGGTCCGAGCCCCGCAAGTCACCCCTCCTTGGATTCCCCTAGGTCTCTAGTTTTCAGAAATGCACAGGTTTGGTAGGGTTCCCTAGGGGCCGGCTGAGCTAGAGGCCAAAATCTACAGGAAGGCACTTCGCAAAAAACACCTCTGTTTTCTTCCAAAAATTTGGATGTGTCCACGTTGCGCTTTGGGGCGTTTCCTGTTGCGGGCGCTAGGCCTACCCACACAAGTGAGTTATCATTTTTATCGGGAGACTTGGAGGAACGCTGGGTGGAAGGAAATTTGTGGCTCCTCTCAGATTCCAGAACTTTCTGCCACAGAAATGTGAGGAACATGTGTTTTTTTAGCCAAATTTTGAGGTTTGCAAAAGATTCTGGGTAACAGAACATGGTCCGAGCCCCGCAAGTCACACCTCCTTGGATTCCCCTAGGTCTCTAGTTTTCAGAAATGCACAGGTTTGGTAGGGTTCCCTAGATGCCGGCTGAGCTAGAGGCCAAAATCTACAGGTAGGCACTTTCCAAAAAACACCTGTTTTCTTAAAAAAATTTGGATGTGTCCACGTTGCGCTTTGGGGCGTTTCCTGTCGCGGGCGCTAGGCCTACCCACACAAGTGAGGTATCATTTTTATCGGGAGACTTGGAGGAACGCTGGGTGGAAGGAAATTTGTGGCTCCTCTCAGATTCCAGAACTTTCTGCCACAGAAATGTGAGGAACATGTGTTTTTTTAGCCAAATTTTGAGGTTTGTAAAGGATTCTGGGTAACAGAACCTGGTCCGAGCCCCGCAAGTCAACCCTCCTTGGATTCCCCTAGGTCTCTAGTTTTCAGAAATGCACATGTTTGGTAGGGTTCCCTAGGTGCCGGCTGAGCTAGAGGCCAAAATCTACAGGTAGGCACTTCGCAAAAAACACCTGTTTTCTTCCAAAAATTTGGATGTGTCCACGTTGCGCTTTGGGGCGTTTCCTGTCGCGGGCGCTAGGCCTACCCACACAAGTGAGGTATCATTTTTATCGGGAGACTTGGAGGAACGCTGGGTGGAAGGAAATTTGTGGCTCCTCTCAGATTCCAGAACTTTCTGCCACAGAAATGTGAGGAACATGTGTTTTTTTAGCCAAATTTTGATGTTTGGAAAGGATTCTGGGTAACAGAACATGGTCCGAGCCCCGCAAGTCACCCCTCCTTGGATTCCCCTAGGTCTCTAGTTTTCAGAAATGCACAGGTTTGGTAGGGTTCCCTAGATGCCGGCTGAGCTAGAGGCCAAAATCTACAGGTAGGCACTTCGCAAAAAACACCTGTTTTCTTTCAAAAATTTGGATGTGTCCACGTTGCGCTTTGGGGCGTTTCCTGTCGCGGGCGCTAGGCCTACCCACACAAGTGAGGTTTCATTTTCATCGGGAGACTTGGGGGAACGCTGGGTGGAAGGAAATTTGTGGCTCCTCTCAGATTCCAGAATTTTCTGCCACAGAAATGTGAGGAACATGTGTTTTTTTAGCCAAATTTTGAGGTTTGCAAAGGATTCTGGGTAACAGAACCTGGTCCGAGCCCGCAAGTCACCCCTCCTTGGATTCCCCTAGGTTTCTAGTTTTCAGAAATGCACAGGTTTGGTAGGGTTCCCTAGGTGCCGGCTGAGCTAGAGGCCAAAATCTACAGGTAGGCACTTCGAAAAAAACACCTCTGTTTTCTTCCAAAAATTTGGATGTGTCCACGTTGCGCTTTGGGGCGTTTCCTGTCGCGGGCGCTAGGCCTACCCACACAAGTGAGGTATCATTTTTATCGGGAGACTTGGGGGAACGCTGGGTGGAAGGAAATTTGTGGCTCCTCTCAGATTCCAGAACTTTCTGCCACAGAAATGTGAGGAACATGTGTTTTTTTAGCCAAATTTTGAGGTTTGCAAATTATTCTGGGTAACAGAACCTGGTCTGAGCCCCACAAGTCACCCCTCCTTGGATTCCCCTAGGTCTCTAGTTTTCAGAAATGCACAGGTTTGGTAGGTTTCCCTAGGTGCCGGCTGAGCTAGAGGCCAAAATCTACAGGTAGGCACTTCGCAAAAAACACCTCTGTTTTCTTCCAAAAATTTGGATGTATCCAAGTTGCGCTTTGGGGCGTTTCCTGTCACGGGCGCTAGGCCTACCCACACAAGTGAGGTATCATTTTTATCGGGAGACTTGGGGAACGCTGGGTGGAAGGAAATTTGTGGCTCCTCTCAGATTCCAGAACTTTCTGCCACAGAAATGTGAGGAACATGTGTTTTTTTAGCCAATTTTGAGGTTTGCAAAGGATTCTGGGTAACAGAACCTGGTCCGAGCCCCGCAAGTCACCCCTCCTTGGATTCTTCTATGTCTCTAGTTTTCAGAAATGCACAGGTTTGGTAGGTTTCCCTAGGTGCCGGCTGAGCTAGAGGCCAAAATCTACAGGTAGGCACTTCGCAAAAAACACCTCTGTTTTCTTCCAAAAATTTGGATGTGTGCACGTTGCGCTTTGAGTCGTTTCCTGTCGCGGGCGCTACGCCTACCCACACAAGTGAGGTATCATTTTTATCGGGAGACTTGGGGGAACGCTGGGTGGAAGGAAATTTTTGGCTCCTCTCAGATTCCAGAACTTTCTGCCACAGAAATGTGAGGAACATGTGTTTTTTTAGCCACATTTTGAGGTTTGCAAAGGATTCTGGGTAACAGAACCTGGTCCGAGCCCCGCAAGTCACCCCTCCTTGGATTCCCCTAGGTCTCTAGTTTTCAGAAATGCACAGGTTTGGTAGGGTTCCCTAGGGGCCGGCTGAGCTAGAGGCCAAAATCTACAGGTAGGCACTTCGCAAAAAACACCTCTGTTTTCTTCCAAAAATTTGGATGTGTCCACGTTGCGCTTTGGGGCGTTTCCTGTCGCGGACGCTAGGCCTACCCACACAAGTGAGCTATCATTTTTATCGGGAAACTTGGGGGAACGCTGGGTGGAAGGAAATTTGTGGCTCATCTCAGATTCCAGAACTTTCTGCCACAGAAATGTGAGGAACATGTGTTTTTTTAGCCAAATTTTGAGGTTTGCAAAGGATTCTGGGTAACAGAACCTGGTCCCAGCCTAGCAAATCACCCCTCCTTGGATTCCCCTAGGTCTCTAGTTTTCAGAAATGCACAGGTTTGGTAGGTTCCCCTAGGTGCCGGCTGAGCTAGAGACCAAAATCTACAGGTAGGCACTTCGCAAAAAACACCTCTGTTTTCTTCCAAAAATTTGGATGTGTGCACGTTGCGCTTTGAGTCGTTTCCTGTCGCGGGCGCTAGGCCTACCCACACAAGTGAGGTATCATTTTTATCGGGAGACTTGGGGGAACGCTGGGTGGAAGGAAATTTGTGGCTCCTCTCAGATTCCAGAACTTTCTGCCACAGAAATGTGAGGAACATGTGTTTTTTTAGCCAAATTTTGATGTTTGGAAAGGATTCTGGGTAACAGAACATGGTCCGAGCCCCGCAAGTCACCCCTCCTTGGATTCCCCTAGGTCTCTAGTTTTCAGAAATGCACAGGTTTGGTAGGGTTCCCTAGATGCCGGCTGAGCTAGAGGCCAAAATCTACAGGTAGGCACTTCGCAAAAAACACCTGTTTTCTTCCAAAAATTTGGATGTGTCCACGTTGCGCTTTGGGGCGTTTCCTGTCGCGGGCGCTAGGCCTACCCACACAAGTGAGGTTTCATTTTCATCGGGAGACTTGGGGGAACGCTGGGTGGAAGGAAATTTGTGGCTCCTCTCAGATTCCAGAACTTTCTGCCACAGAAATGTGAGGAACATGTGTTTTTTTAGCCAAATTTTGAGGTTTGCAAAGGATTCTGGGTAACAGAACCTGGTCCGAGCCCGCAAGTCACCCCTCCTTGGATTCCCCTAGGTTTCTAGTTTTCAGAAATGCACAGGTTTGGTAGGTTTCCCTAGGTGCCGGCTGAGCTAGAGGCCAAAATCTACAGGTAGGCACTTCGCAAAAAACACCTCTGTTTTCTTCCAAAAATTTGGATGTGTGCACGTTGCGCTTTGAGTCGTTTCCTGTCGCGGGCGCTACGCCTACCCACACAAGTGAGGTATCATTTTTATCGGGAGACTTGGGGGAACGCTGGGTGGAAGGAAATTTTTGGCTCCTCTCAGATTCCAGAACTTTCTGCCACAGAAATGTGAGGAACATGTGTTTTTTTAGCCACATTTTGAGGTTTGCAAAGGATTCTGGGTAACAGAACCTGGTCCGAGCCCCGCAAGTCACCCCTCCTTGGATTCCCCTAGGTCTCTAGTTTTCAGAAATGCACAGGTTTGGTAGGGTTCCCTAGGTGCCGGCTGAGCTAGAGGCCAAAATCTACAGGTAGGCACTTCGCAAAAAACACCTCTGTTTTCTTCCAAAAATTTGGATGTGTCCACGTTGCGCTTTGGGGCGTTTCCTGTCGCGGACGCTAGGCCTACCCACACAAGTGAGGTATCATTTTTATCGGGAAACTTGGGGGAACGCTGGGTGGAAGGAAATTTGTGGCTCATCTCAGATTCCAGAACTTTCTGCCACAGAAATGTGAGGAACATGTGTTTTTTTAGCCAAATTTTGAGGTTTGCAAAGGATTCTGGGTAACAGAACCTGGTCCGAGACTAGCAAATCACGCCTCCTTGGATTCCCCTAGGTCTCTAGTTTTCAGAAATGCACAGGTTTGGTAGGTTCCCCTAGGTGCCGGCTGAGCTAGAGACCAAAATCTACAGGTAGGCACTTCGCAAAAAACACCTCTGTTTTCTTCCAAAAATTTGGATGTGTGCACGTTGCGCTTTGAGTCGTTTCCTGTCGCGGGCGCTAGGCCTACCCACACAAGTGAGGTATCATTTTTATCGGGAGACTTGGGGGAACGCTGGGTGGAAGGAAATTTGTGGCTCCTCTCAGATTCCAGAACTTTCTGCCACAGAAATGTGAGGAACATGTGTTTTTTTAACCAAATTTTGAGGTTTGCAAAGGATTCTGGGTAACAGAACCTGGTCCGAGCCCCGCAAGTCACCCCTCCTTGGATTCCCCTAGGTCTCTAGTTTTCAGAAATGCACAGGTTTGGTAGGGTTCCCTAGGTGCCGGCTGAGCTAGAGGCCAAAATCTACAGGTAGGCACTTCGCAAAAAACACCTGTTTTCTTCCAAAAATTCGGATGTGTCCACGTTGCGCTTTGGGGCGTTTCCTGTCGCGGGCGCTAGGCCTACCCACACAAGTGAGGTATCATTTTTATCGGGAGACTTGGGGGAACGCTGGGTGGAAGGAAATTTGTGGCTCCTCTCAGATTCCAGAACTTTCTGCCACAGAAATGTGAGGAACATGTGTTTTTTTAGCCAAATTTTGAGGTTTGCAAAGGATTCTGGGTAACAGAACCTGGTCCGAGCCCCGCAAGTCAACCCTCCTTGGATTCCCCTAGGTCTCTAGTTTTCAGAAATGTACAGGTTTGGTATTTTTCCCTAGGTGCCGGCTGAGCTAGAGGCCAAAATCTACAGGTAGGCACTTCGCAAAAAACACCTCTGTTTTCTTCCAAAAATTTGGATGTGTCCACGTTGCGCTTTGGGGCGTTTCCTGTCGCGGGCGCTAGGCCTACCCACACAAGTGAGGTATCATTTTTATCGGGAAACTTGGGGGAACGCTGGGTGGAAGGAAATTTGTGGCTCATCTCAGATTCCAGAACTTTCTGCCACAGAAATGTGAGGAACATGTGTTTTTTTAGTCAAATTTTGAGGTTTGCAAAGGATTCTGGGTAACAGAACCTGGTCCGAGCCTAGCAAATCACCCCTCCTTGGATTCCCCTAGGTCTCTAGTTTTCAGAAATGCACAGGTTTGGTAGGTTTCCCTAGGTGCCGGCTGAGCTAGAGGCCAAAATCTACAGGTAGGCACTTCGCAAAAAACACCTCTGTTTTCTTCCAAAAATTTGGATGTGTGCACGTTGCGCTTTGAGTCGTTTCCTGTCGCGGGCGCTAGGCCTACCCACACAAGTGAGGTATCATTTTTATCGGGAGACTTGGGGGAACGCTGGGTGGAAGGAAATTTGTGGCTCCTCTCAGATTCCAGAACTTTCTGCCACAGAAATGTGAGGAACATGTGTTTTTTTAACCAAATTTTGAGGTTTGCAAAGGATTCTGGGTAACAGAACCTGGTCCGAGCCCCGCAAGTCACCCCTCCTTGGATTCCCCTAGGTCTCTAGTTTTCAGAAATGCACAGGTTTGGTAGGGTTCCCTAGGTGCCGGCTGAGCTAGAGGCCAAAATCTACAGGTAGGCACTTCGCAAAAAACACCTGTTTTCTTCCAAAAATTCGGATGTGTCCACGTTGCGCTTTGGGGCGTTTCCTGTCGCGGGCGCTAGGCCTACCCACACAAGTGAGGTATCATTTTTATCGGGAGACTTGGGGGAACGCTGGGTGGAAGGAAATTTGTGGCTCCTCTCAGATTCCAGAACTTTCTGCCACAGAAATGTGAGGAACATGTGTTTTTTTAGCCAAATTTTGAGGTTTGCAAAGGATTCTGGGTAACAGAACCTGGTCCGAGCCCCGCAAGTCACCCCTCCTTGGATTCCCCTAGGTTTCTAGTTTTCAGAAATGCACAGGTTTGGTAGGGTTCCCTAGGTGCCGGCTGAGCTAGAGGCCAAAATCTACAGGTAGGCACTTCGCAAAAAACACCTCTGTTTTCTTCCAAAAATTTGGAAGTGTCCACGTTGCGCTTTGGGGCGTTTCCTGTCGTGGGCGCTAGGCCTACCCACACAAGTGAGGTATCATTTTTATCGGGAGACTTGGGGGAACGCTGGGTGGAAGGAAATTTGTGGCTCCTCTCAGATTCCAGAACTTTCTGCCACAGAAATGTGAGGAACATGTGTTTTTTTAGACAATTTTGAGGTTTGCAAAGGATTCTGGGTAACAGAACCTGGTCAGACCCCCGCAAGTCACCCCTCCTTGTATTCTTCTACGTCTCTAGTTTTCAGAAATGCACAGGTTTGGTAGGTTTCCCTAGGTGCCGGCTGAGCTAGAGGCCAAAATCTACAGGTAGGCACTTCGCAAAAAACACCTCTGTTTTCTTCCAAAAATTTGGATGTGTCCACCTTGCGCATTCAGTCATTTCCTGTCGCGGGCGCTAGGCCTACCCACACAAGTGAGGTATCATTTTTATCGGGAGACTTGGGGGAACGCTGGGTGGAAGGAAATTTGTGGCTCCTCTCAGATTCCAGAACTTTCTGCCACAGAAATGTGAGGAACATGTGTATTTTTAGCCACATTTTGAGGTTTGCAAAGGATTCTGGGTAACAGAACCTGGTCCGAGCCCCGCAAGTCACCCCTCCTTGGATTCCCCTAGGTTTCTAGTTTTCAGAAATGCACAGGTTTGGTAGGGTTCCCTAGGTGCCGGCTGAGCTAGAGGCAAAAATCTACAGGTAGGCACTTCGCAAAAAACACCTGTTTTCTTCCAAAAATTTGGATGTGTCCACGTTGCGCTTTGGGGCGTTTCCTGTCGCGGGCGCTAGGCCTACCCACACAAGTGAGTTATCATTTTTATCGGGAGACTTGGAGGAACGCTGGGTGGAAGGAAATTTGTGGCTCCTCTCAGATTCCAGAACTTTCTGCCACAGAAATGTGAGGAACATGTGTTTTTTTAGCCAAATTTTGAGGTTTGCAAAGGATTCTGGGTAACAGAACATGGTCCGAGCCCCGCAAGTCACCCCTCCTTGGATTCCCCTAGGTCTCTAGTTTTCAGAAATGCACAGGTTTGGTAGGGTTCCCTAGGTGCCGGCTGAGCTAGAGGCCAAAATCTACAGGTAGGCACTTCGCAAAAAACACCTCTGTTTTCTTCCAAAAATTTGGATGTGTCCACGTTGCGCTTTGGGGCGTTTCCTGTCGTGGGCGCTAGGCCTACCCACACAAGTGAGGTATCATTTTTATCGGGAGACTTGGGGGAACGCTGGGTGGAAGGAAATTTGTGGCTCCTCTCAGATTCCAGAACTTTCTGCCACAGAAATGTGAGGAACATGTGTTTTTTTAGCCAATTTTGAGGTTTGCAAAGGATTCTGGGTAACAGAACCTGGTCAGACCCCCGCAAGTCACCCCTCCTTGTATTCTTCTACGTCTCTAGTTTTCAGAAATGCACAGGTTTGGTAGGTTTCCCTAGGTGCCGGCTGAGCTAGAGGCCAAAATCTACAGGTAGGCACTTCGCAAAAAACACCTCTGTTTTCTTCCAAAAATTTGGATGTGTCCACGTTGCACTTTCAGTCATTTCCTGTCGCGGGCGCTAGGCCTACCCACACAAGTGAGGTATCATTTTTATCGGGAGACTTGGGGGAACGCTGGGTGGAAGGAAATTTGTGGCTCCGCTCAGATTCCAGAACTTTCTGCCACAGAAATGTGAGGAACATGTGTATTTTTAGCCACATTTTGAGGTTTGCAAAGGATTCTGGGTAACAGAACCTGGTCCGAGCCCCGCAAGTCACCCCTCCTTGGATTCCCCTAGGTTTCTAGTTTTCAGAAATGCACAGGTTTGGTAGGGTTCCCTAGGTGCCGGCTGAGCTAGAGGCAAAAATCTACAGGTAGGCACTTCGCAAAAAAACACCTGTTTTCTTCCAAAAATTTGGATGTGTCCACGTTGCGCTTTGGGGCGTTTCCTGACGCGGGCGCTAGGCCTACCCACACAAGTGAGTTATCATTTTTATCGGGAGACTTGGAGGAACGCTGGGTGGAAGGAAATTTGTGGCTCCTCTCAGATTCCAGAACTTTCTGCCACAGAAATGTGAGGAACATGTGTTTTTTAGCCAAATTTTGAGGTTTGCAAAGGATTCTGGGTAACAGAACATGGTCCGAGCCCCGCAAGTCACCCCTCCTTGGATTCCCTAGGTCTCTAGTTTTCAGAAATGCACAGGTTTGGTAGGGTTCCCTAGATGCCGGCTGAGCTAGAGGCCAAAATCTACAGGTAGGCACTTCGCAAAAAACACCTGTTTTCTTCCAAAAATTTGGATGTGTCCACGTTGCGCTTTGGGGCGTTTCCTGTCGCGGGCGCTAGGCCTACCCACACAAGTGAGGTTTCATTTTCATCGGGAGACTTGGGGGAACGCTGGGTGGAAGGAAATTTGTGGCTCCTCTCAGATTCCAGAACTTTCTGCCACAGAAATGTGAGGAACATGTGTTTTTTTAGCCAAATTTTGAGGTTTGCAAAGGATTCTGAGTAACAGAACCTGGTCCGAGCCCCGCAAGTCACCCCTCCTTGGATTCCCCTAGGTTTCTAGTTTTCAGAAATGCACAGGTTTGGTAGGGTTCCCTAGGTGCCGGCTGAGCTAGAGGCCAAAATCTACAGGTAGGCACTTCGCAAAAAACACCTCTGTTTTCTTCCAAAAATTTGGATGTGTCCACGTTGCACTTTGGGGCGTTTCCTGTCGCGGGCGCTAGGCCTACCCACACAAGTGAGGTATCATTTTTATCGGGAGACTTGGGGGAACGCTGGGTGGAAGGAAATTTGTGGCTCCTCTCAGATTCCAGAACTTTCTGCCACAGAAATCTGAGGAACATGTGTTTTTTTAGCCAATTTTGAGGTTTGCAAAGGATTCTGGGTAACAGAACCTGGTCAGACCCCCGCAAGTCACCCCTCCTTGTATTCTTCTACGTCTCTAGTTTTCAGAAATGCACAGGTTTGGTAGGTTTCCCTAGGTGCCCGGCTGAGCTAGAGGCCAAAATCTACAGGTAGGCACTTCGCAAAAAACACCTCTGTTTTCGTCCAAAAATTTGGATGTGTCCACGTTGCGCTTTGAGTCATTTCCTGTCGCGGGCGCTAGGCCTACCCACACAAGTGAGGTATCATTTTTATCGGGAGACTTGGGGGAACGCTGGGTGGAAGGAAATTTGTGGCTCCTCTCAGATTCCAGAACTTTCTGCCACAGAAATGTGAGGAAGATGTGTTTTTTTAGCCACATTTTGAGGTTTGCAAAGGATTCTGGGTAACAGAACCTGGTCCGAGCCCCGCAAGTCACCCCTCCTTGGATTCCCCTAGGTCTCTAGTTTTCAGAAATGCACAGGTTTGGTAGGTTTCCCTAGGTGCCGGCTGAGCTAGAGGCCAAAATCTACAGGTAGGCACTTTGCAAAAAACACCTGTTTTCTTAAAAAAAATTGGATGTGTCCACGTTGCGCTTTGGGGCGTTTCCTGTCGCGGGCGCTAGGCATACCCACACAAGTGAGGTATCATTTTTATCGGGAGACTTGGAGGAACGCTGGGTGGAAGGAAATTTGTGGCTCCTCTCAGATTCCAGAACTTTCTGCCACAGAAATGTGAGGAACATGTGTTTTTTTAGCCAAATTTTGAGGTTTATAAAGGATTCTGGGTAACAGAACCTGGTCCGAGCCCCGCAAGTCAACCCTCCTTGGATTCCCCTAGGTCTCTAGTTTTCAGAAATGCACAGGTTTGGTAGGGTTCCCTAGGTGCCGGCTGAGCTAGAGGCCAAAATCTACAGGTAGGCACTTCGCAAAAAACACCTGTTTTCTTCCAAAAATTTGGATGTGTCCACGTTGCGCTTTGGGGCGTTTCCTGTCGCGGGCGCTAGGCCTACCCACACAAGTGAGGTATCATTTTTATCGGAGACTTGGGGGAACGCTGGGTGGAAGGAAATTTGTGGCTCCTCTCAGATTCCAGAACTTTCTGCCACAGAAATGTGAGGAACATGTGTTTTTTTAGCCAAATTTTGAGGTTTGCAAAGGATTCTGGGTAACAGAACCTGGTCCGAGCCCCGCAAGTCACCCCTCCTTGGATTCCCCTAGGTTTCTAGTTTTCAGAAATGCACAGGTTTGGTAGGGTTCCCTAGGTGCCGGCTGAGCTAGAGGCCAAAATCTACAGGTAGGCACTTCGCAAAAAACACCTCTGTTTTCTTCCAAAAATTTGGAAGTGTCCACGTTGCGCTTTGGGGCGTTTCCTGTCGTGGGCGCTAGGCCTACCCACACAAGTGAGGTATCATTTTTATCGGGAGACTTGGGGGAACGCTGGGTGGAAGGAAATTTGTGGCTCCTCTCAGATTCCAGAACTTTCTGCCACAGAAATGTGAGGAACATGTGTTTTTTTAGCCAATTTTGAGGTTTGCAAAGGATTCTGGGTAACAGAACCTGGTCAGACCCCCGCAAGTCACCCCTCCTTGTATTCTTCTACGTCTCTAGTTTTCAGAAATGCACAGGTTTGGTAGGTTTCCCTAGGTGCCGGCTGAGCTAGAGGCCAAAATCTACAGGTAGGCACTTCGCAAAAAACACCTCTGTTTTCTTCCAAAAATTTGGATGTGTCCACGTTGCGCATTCAGTCATTTCCTGTCGCGGGCGCTAGGCCTACCCACACAAGTGAGGTATCATTTTTATCGGGAGACTTGGGGGAAACGCTGGGTGGAAGGAAATTTGTGGCTCCTCTCAGATTCCAGAACTTTCTGCCACAGAAATGTGAGGAACATGTGTATTTTTAGCCACATTTTGAGGTTTGCAAAGGATTCTGGGTAACAGAACCTGGTCCGAGCCCCGCAAGTCACCCCTCCTTGGATTCCCCTAGGTTTCTAGTTTTCAGAAATGCACAGGTTTGGTAGGGTTCCCTAGGTGCCGGCTGAGCTAGAGGCAAAAATCTACAGGTAGGCACTTCGCAAAAAACACCTGTTTTCTTCCAAAAATTTGGATGTGTCCACGTTGCGCTTTGGGGCGTTTCCTGACGCGGGCGCTAGGCCTACCCACACAAGTGAGTTATCATTTTTATCGGGAGACTTGGAGGAACGCTGGGTGGAAGGAAATTTGTGGCTCCTCTCAGATTCCAGAACTTTCTGCCACAGAAATGTGAGGAACATGTGTTTTTTTAGCCAAATTTTGAGGTTTGCAAAGGATTCTGGGTAACAGAACATGGTCCGAGCCCCGCAAGTCACCCCTCCTTGGATTCCCCTAGGTCTCTAGTTTTCAGAAATGCACAGGTTTGGTAGGGTTCCCTAGATGCCGGCTGAGCTAGAGGCCAAAATCTACAGGTAGGCACTTCGCAAAAAACACCTGTTTTCTTCCAAAAATTGGATGTGTCCACGTTGCGCTTTGGGGCGTTTCCTGTCGCGGGCGCTAGGCCTACCCACACAAGTGAGGTTTCATTTTCATCGGGAGACTTGGGGGAACGCTGGGTGGAAGGAAATTTGTGGCTCCTCTCAGATTCCAGAACTTTCTGCCACAGAAATGTGAGGAACATGTGTTTTTTTAGCAAAATTTTGAGGTTTGCAAAGGATTCTGAGTAACAGAACCTGGTCCGAGCCCCGCAAGTCACCCCTCCTTGGATTCCCCTAGGTTTCTAGTTTTCAGAAATGCACAGGTTTGGTAGGGTTCCCTAGGTGCCGGCTGAGCTAGAGGCCAAAATCTACAGGTAGGCACTTCGCAAAAAACACCTCTGTTTTCTTCCAAAAATTTGGATGTGTCCACGTTGCGCTTTGGGGCGTTTCCTGTCGCGGGCGCTAGGCCTACCCACACAAGTGAGGTATCATTTTTATCGGGAGACTTGGGGGAACGCTGGGTGGAAGGAAATTTGTGGCTCCTCTCAGATTCCAGAACTTTCTGCCACAGAAATCTGAGGAACATGTGTTTTTTTAGCCAATTTTGAGGTTTGCAAAGGATTCTGGGTAACAGAACCTGGTCAGACCCCCGCAAGTCACCCCTCCTTGTATTCTTCTACGTCTCTAGTTTTCAGAAATGCACAGGTTTGGTAGGTTTCCCTAGGTGCCGGCTGAGCTAGAGGCCAAAATCTACAGGTAGGCACTTCGCAAAAAACACCTCTGTTTTCGTCCAAAAATTTGGATGTGTCCACGTTGCGCTTTGAGTCATTTCCTGTCGCGGGCGCTAGGCCTACCCACACAAGTGAGGTATCATTTTTATCGGGAGACTTGGGGGAACGCTGGGTGGAAGGAAATTTGTGGCTCCTCTCAGATTCCAGAACTTTCTGCCACAGAAATGTGAGGAACATGTGTTTTTTTAGCCACATTTTGAGGTTTGCAAAGGATTCTGGGTAACAGAACCTGGTCCGAGCCCCGCAAGTCACCCCTCCTTGGATTCCCCTAGGTCTCTAGTTTTCAGAAATGCACAGGTTTGGTAGGTTTCCCTAGGTGCCGGCTGAGCTAGAGGCCAAAATCTACAGGTAGGCACTTTGCAAAAAACACCTGTTTTCTTAAAAAAATTTGGATGTGTCCACGTTGCGCTTTGGGGCGTTTCCTGTCGCGGGCGCTAGGCATACCCACACAAGTGAGGTATCATTTTTATCGGGAGACTTGGAGGAACGCTGGGTGGAAGGAAATTTGTGGCTCCTCTCAGATTCCAGAACTTTCTGCCACAGAAATGTGAGGAACATGTGTTTTTTTTAGCCAAATTTTGAGGTTTATAAAGGATTCTGGGTAACAGAACCTGGTCCGAGCCCCGCAAGTCAACCCTCCTTGGATTCCCCTAGGTCTCTAGTTTTCAGAAATGCACAGGTTTGGTAGGGTTCCCTAGGTGCCGGCTGAGCTAGAGGCAAAAATCTACAGGTAGGCACTTCGCAAAAAACACCTGTTTTCTTCCAAAAATTTGGATGTGTCCACGTTGCGCTTTGGGGCGTTTCCTGTCGCGGGCGCTAGGCCTACCCACACAAGTGAGGTTTCATTTTCATCGGGAGACTTGGGGGAACGCTGGGTGGAAGGAAATTTGTGGCTCCTCTCAGATTCCAGAACTTTCTGCCACAGAAATGTGAGGAACATGTGTTTTTTTTAGCCAAATTTTGAGGTTTGCAAAGGATTCTGAGTAACAGAACCTGGTCCGAGCCCCGCAAGTCACCCCTCCTTGGATTCCCCTAGGTTTCTAGTTTTCAGAAATGCACAGGTTTGGTAGGGTTCCCTAGGTGCCGGCTGAGCTAGAGGCCAAAATCTACAGGTAGGCACTTCGCAAAAAACACCTCTGTTTTCTTCCAAAAATTTGGATGTGTCCACGTTGCACTTTGGGGCGTTTCCTGTCGCGGGCGCTAGGCCTACCCACACAAGTGAGGTATCATTTTTATCGGGAGACTTGGGGGAACGCTGGGTGGAAGGAAATTTGTGGCTCCTCTCAGATTCCAGAACTTTCTGCCACAGAAATCTGAGGAACATGTGTTTTTTTAGCCAATTTTGAGGTTTGCAAAGGATTCTGGGTAACAGAACCTGGTCAGACCCCCGCAAGTCACCCCTCCTTGTATTCTTCTACGTCTCTAGTTTTCAGAAATGCACAGGTTTGGTAGGTTTCCCTAGGTGCCGGCTGAGCTAGAGGCCAAAATCTACAGGTAGGCACTTCGCAAAAAACACCTCTGTTTTCGTCCAAAAATTTGGATGTGTCCACGTTGCGCTTTGAGTCATTTCCTGTCGCGGGCGCTAGGCCTACCCACACAAGTGAGGTATCATTTTTATCGGGAGACTTGGGGGAACGCTGGGTGGAAGGAAATTTGTGGCTCCTCTCAGATTCCAGAACTTTCTGCCACAGAAATGTGAGGAACATGTGTTTTTTTAGCCACATTTTGAGGTTTGCAAAGGATTCTGGGTAACAGAACCTGGTCCGAGCCCCGCAAGTCACCCCTCCTTGGATTCCCCTAGGTCTCTAGTTTTCAGAAATGCACAGGTTTGGTAGGTTTCCCTAGGTGCCGGCTGAGCTAGAGGCCAAAATCTACAGGTAGGCACTTTGCAAAAAACACCTGTTTTCTTAAAAAAATTTGGATGTGTCCACGTTGCGCTTTGGGGCGTTTCCTGTCGCGGGCGCTAGGCATACCCACACAAGTGAGGTATCATTTTTATCGGGAGACTTGGAGGAACGCTGGGTGGAAGGAAATTTGTGGCTCCTCTCAGATTCCAGAACTTTCTGCCACAGAAATGTGAGGAACATGTGTTTTTTTAGCCAAATTTTGAGGTTTATAAAGGATTCTGGGTAACAGAACCTGGTCCGAGCCCCGCAAGTCAACCCTCCTTGGATTCCCCTAGGTCTCTAGTTTTCAGAAATGCACAGGTTTGGTAGGGTTCCCTAGGTGCCGGCTGAGCTAGAGGCCAAAATCTACAGGTAGGCACTTCGCAAAAAACACCTGTTTTCTTCCAAAAATTTGGATGTGTCCACGTTGCGCTTTGGGGCGTTTCCTGTCGCGGGCGCTAGGCCTACCCACACAAGTGAGGTATCATTTTTATCGGGAGACTTGGGGGAACGCTGGGTGGAAGGAAATTTGTGGCTCCTCTCAGATTCCAGAACTTTCTGCCACAGAAATGTGAGGAACATGTGTTTTTTTTAGCCAAATTTTGAGGTTTGCAAAGGATTCTGGGTAACAGAACCTGGTCCGAGCCCCGCAAGTCACCCCTCCTTGGATTCCCCTAGGTTTCTAGTTTTCAGAAATGCACAGGTTTGGTAGGGTTCCCTAGGTGCCGGCTGAGCTAGAGGCCAAAATCTACAGGTAGGCACTTCGCAAAAAACACCTCTGTTTTCTTCCAAAAATTTGGAAGTGTCCACGTTGCGCTTTGGGGCGTTTCCTGTCGTGGGCGCTAGGCCTACCCACACAAGTGAGGTATCATTTTTATCGGGAGACTTGGGGGAACGCTGGGTGGAAGGAAATTTGTGGCTCCTCTCAGATTCCAGAACTTTCTGCCACAGAAATGTGAGGAACATGTGTTTTTTTAGCCAATTTTGAGGTTTGCAAAGGATTCTGGGTAACAGAACCTGGTCAGACCCCCGCAAGTCACCCCTCCTTGTATTCTTCTACGTCTCTAGTTTTCAGAAATGCACAGGTTTGGTAGGTTTCCCTAGGTGCCGGCTGAGCTAGAGGCCAAAATCTACAGGTAGGCACTTCGCAAAAAACACCTCTGTTTTCTTCCAAAAATTTGGATGTGTCCACGTTGCGCATTCAGTCATTTCCTGTCGCGGGCGCTAGGCCTACCCACACAAGTGAGGTATCATTTTTATCGGGAGACTTGGGGGAACGCTGGGTGGAAGGAAATTTGTGGCTCCTCTCAGATTCCAGAACTTTCTGCCACAGAAATGTGAGGAACATGTGTATTTTTAGCCACATTTTGAGGTTTGCAAAGGATTCTGGGTAACAGAACCTGGTCCGAGCCCCGCAAGTCACCCCTCCTTGGATTCCCCTAGGTTTCTAGTTTTCAGAAATGCACAGGTTTGGTAGGGTTCCCTAGGTGCCGGCTGAGCTAGAGGCAAAAATCTACAGGTAGGCACTTCGCAAAAAACACCTGTTTTCTTCCAAAAATTTGGATGTGTCCACGTTGCGCTTTGGGGCGTTTCCTGACGCGGGCGCTAGGCCTACCCACACAAGTGAGTTATCATTTTTATCGGGAGACTTGGAGGAACGCTGGGTGGAAGGAAATTTGTGGCTCCTCTCAGATTCCAGAACTTTCTGCCACAGAAATGTGAGGAACATGTGTTTTTTTAGCCAAATTTTGAGGTTTGCAAAGGATTCTGGGTAACAGAACATGGTCCGAGCCCCGCAAGTCACCCCTCCTTGGATTCCCCTAGGTCTCTAGTTTTCAGAAATGCACAGGTTTGGTAGGGTTCCCTAGATGCCGGCTGAGCTAGAGGCCAAAATCTACAGGTAGGCACTTTGCAAAAAACACCTGTTTTCTTCCAAAAATTTGGATGTGTCCACGTTGCGCTTTGGGGCGTTTCCTGTCGCGGGCGCTAGGCCTACCCACACAAGTGAGGTTTCATTTTCATCGGGAGACTTGGGGGAACGCTGGGTGGAAGGAAATTTGTGGCTCCTCTCAGATTCCAGAACTTTCTGCCACAGAAATGTGAGGAACATGTGTTTTTTTAGCCAAATTTTGAGGTTTGCAAAGGATTCTGAGTAACAGAACCTGGTCCGAGCCCCGCAAGTCACCCCTCCTTGGATTCCCCTAGGTTTCTAGTTTTCAGAAATGCACAGGTTTGGTAGGGTTCCCTAGGTGCCGGCTGAGCTAGAGGCCAAAATCTACAGGTAGGCACTTCGCAAAAAACACCTCTGTTTTCTTCCAAAAATTTGGATGTGTCCACGTTGCGCTTTGGGGCGTTTCCTGTCGCGGGCGCTAGGCCTACCCACACAAGTGAGGTATCATTTTTATCGGGAGACTTGGGGGAACGCTGGGTGGAAGGAAATTTGTGGCTCCTCTCAGATTCCAGAACTTTCTGCCACAGAAATCTGAGGAACATGTGTTTTTTTAGCCAATTTTGAGGTTTGCAAAGGATTCTGGGTAACAGAACCTGGTCAGACCCCCGCAAGTCACCCCTCCTTGTATTCTTCTACGTCTCTAGTTTTCAGAAATGCACAGGTTTGGTAGGTTTCCCTAGGTGCCGGCTGAGCTAGAGGCCAAAATCTACAGGTAGGCACTTCGCAAAAAACACCTCTGTTTTCGTCCAAAAATTTGGATGTGTCCACGTTGCGCTTTGAGTCATTTCCTGTCGCGGGCGCTAGGCCTACCCACACAAGTGAGGTATCATTTTTATCGGGAGACTTGGGGGAACGCTGGGTGGAAGGAAATTTGTGGCTCCTCTCAGATTCCAGAACTTTCTGCCACAGAAATGTGAGGAACATGTGTTTTTTTAGCCACATTTTGAGGTTTGCAAAGGATTCTGGGTAACAGAACCTGGTCCGAGCCCCGCAAGTCACCCCTCCTTGGATTCCCCTAGGTCTCTAGTTTTCAGAAATGCACAGGTTTGGTAGGTTTCCCTAGGTGCCGGCTGAGCTAGAGGCCAAAATCTACAGGTAGGCACTTTGCAAAAAACACCTGTTTTCTTAAAAAAATTTGGATGTGTCCACGTTGCGCTTTGGGGCGTTTCCTGTCGCGGGCGCTAGGCATACCCACACAAGTGAGGTATCATTTTTATCGGGAGACTTGGAGGAACGCTGGGTGGAAGGAAATTTGTGGCTCCTCTCAGATTCCAGAACTTTCTGCCACAGAAATGTGAGGAACATGTGTTTTTTTAGCCAAATTTTGAGGTTTATAAAGGATTCTGGGTAACAGAACCTGGTCCGAGCCCCGCAAGTCAACCCTCCTTGGATTCCCCTAGGTCTCTAGTTTTCAGAAATGCACAGGTTTGGTAGGGTTCCCTAGGTGCCGGCTGAGCTAGAGGCCAAAATCTACAGGTAGGCACTTCGCAAAAAACACCTGTTTTCTTCCAAAAATTTGGATGTGTCCACGTTGCGCTTTGGGGCGTTTCCTGTCGCGGGCGCTAGGCCTACCCACACAAGTGAGGTATCATTTTTATCGGGAGACTTGGGGGAACGCTGGGTGGAAGGAAATTTGTGGCTCCTCTCAGATTCCAGAACTTTCTGCCACAGAAATGTGAGGAACATGTGTTTTTTTTAGCCAAATTTTGAGGTTTGCAAAGGATTCTGGGTAACAGAACCTGGTCCGAGCCCCGCAAGTCACCCCTCCTTGGATTCCCCTAGGTTTCTAGTTTTCAGAAATGCACAGGTTTGGTAGGGTTCCCTAGGTGCCGGCTGAGCTAGAGGCCAAAATCTACAGGTAGGCACTTCGCAAAAAACACCTCTGTTTT